>NC_092670.1:39997720-41269387 GCF_964355755.1 Antedon mediterranea
CTATCAAAAATAGATGAAAGCGCTTATTAAATAGTTTCTAGAGCTAGTGTACGTTCCTGTAGATACTTTTTAACTTTACTTTTAAAACAACAAACAGTTTGTGATTCCTTAATGTTAATTGGTAAGTTATTCCATTCCTTAATAGCATTGTAAAAAAAGGTCACATGTGCCATTGGCTTGATAGTTGGAATTCTAAAATTAAAATTGCAGTGTATGATAGGAGCAACTCGTGTTTCATTTGGCTGTTCCTGTTTTAAGTGTTCATCTTGATCTAAGTAGATGTATACCTCTTGTCTTGTTCCTTGAGGAATTGCACCTTCTGGGATAAAGAGATTAACATCGGCATCTTTGATGGTTAGGTTACCGCCTTTATGGTCGAATATTCCGGCAGCAAATATTGAAGTAAAAAAATTGAATTCAGATACGTCGTCTTTCAATTTCATCATTGAAACTTTCTCACGAAAAATCCGAAGCATCTTTTCATAAACAGTGCCTTGCTCGTCTTCGATAGGCTTTGGTGGTCCAAGATCTAAATTATAAATAAATTATAAATATTTATCAGAAGATAATTCTTCCATGGTTTTATTGGTAAGAGTTCATACGGGATAGTGAGAGAAAATGTGATTCGTTTTTATACTGAATTCTATCCATTCCATCATTAAAATACTGTATTTATACAAAAATAAATATTAATTAAGCCAAATTGAAACAGTGGAGTAAACATATAGATACAGTTATAATTAGATTTCGGTTGGGCGGATTTTTCTCATTCTCAAAGATAACATCATTATCATTTCTAAACTTATAGTTTGAAGGATCAATTGTAGGACCTACAAGTGATTTTTAAATCAAAATTAAAATTGGCTACAGTTTAGTAGTTGACCATCAGCCGTGAATGAACTTGGTAGGTAGGCCTACCATGAGTATATACACATGAATGAGAGAATTTAATGTATTATTATATTTAACCTTGAGTATAACATAGTTTTGGTGTTGGTGTTTTATCAAATGTTTTATCAATAGATACAATCTTTCCAAATTGAGGAAGTTTTTTCGACCTATAAAATAGACCTATCTAGATTAAACTTATCAAGACATCCAACATTTTTTCAAGGTTGTAATTAGACACGTGTTGTTATAATTACAGTATAATTGTTTTTGTGTTGTTGTTATTTTATAATGCATTTAATTTAATCTTGTCTTTGAGGAGATACATGATATTCTATGTAGACCTACTCTTTAGGTTTTTTTGAATCCGTTCGGAAGCAGACATTATTCCGGCATCTTCCAGATGCTGACATAGGATACTGCAGAACTCTCCAGAAGATGTTTCTTTTAGAATGTTTAACAAAGCAGCGGTTGGAGATGAAATAAATGGATTTTTATCGTAAATTGCAATCATTGGATCAAGTTTCATTTGCATGGCCAGACCTCTCCAGTCGCGACAGTCGGCTTCTTTTCTATCAAGTTCCATACAGAGGTCGTGACAAACGTTAGCTGGTAGCTCAAGATCATCCAGTGGACCAAATATGCGATCACATGCTACCATCAAGTTTGTGTCTCCTTCTGCAGCAATAGGTGCCCGTATTGTTGTATATGGACCCTACAATATTAGAATATTAAACAGATTAGTAAGTGTTTTGATTTAAACAAGCAGTCTCTGTATGACCTCGGGTAATTAATTTTGGCCCTATGTATATGCCATGGTACTTGATGCAGTGATAGACCAAAAATAACAAAATCATACATACTTGCGCATCTGGTCTCACTTCGAGAAATATTTCATTACTCCCGCCATCTTGTCTTGATTTCACTCTACAATGCACTGTCTGTTGTTCGGAATCTGTAGTTTTCAGTCTAAAGCGACGGGAGGGTGGTGTGCTACCTTCTTCATATGGTTCGCACCAAAAGTTTTCGTGACTTATTTCCTGTGAAAATTGTAATCTGTATTTATTTTTCTTCCTTCTGGTGCCATACTGTCGAATGCTTTTTTATAAACATGGATGAGAAATACATTTATTTATGTCCTCCATGATAAAACCATTTTGTTGGTTATATCATGAAGTAGTTTTAAATACAGTACAATACATTTTGTGTTTTAAACAAACTGATGACTGACGGACGGGCCATAGGCCTATTTTTCTACCATGGCATACAGCGTATCCTTATCAATGTTTTGTAACACTTGAATCAGAATCTTATTTTCACATTGTTATTTAGAGCAATGGATATAGTTCTCGTACCTCCACGCCTTAAAATCAGTTTTTAATTTACTCACCATTCTGTCTTCATAATCGGATTCCCATCCTTCTTTTATATTAGAAATGTATACCATGACGTCTCTACCTGTATTTTGTATACGCAAAGTCTTTATCGCATCCATTTGACGCTCTCTGAGGTCATGTTGCTCTGACATAACGACCTGTTGATTGAGAAATCAAATCATTTCGATATCTCTTAATTATATTCTGTGATTTGCCATTTTAAATAAATATAGAGTTAATTTCATTTATCTTGATTTTATGACGGTTGATAAAGCAAAAATATTGCATTGAATACAACACTAATGTGGTACCTGTATGGCTATAATTTTTTAGCCCCTAAAGAAACAAAAAAATACACTTGTTGCTAATAACCAACTAACCTGTTTGTCATGTGGAATCCATGCGCGAAAATTAAAAGTATACGAATTACTTCTGTCGTAACTTTTTCCAAAAGTGCAAACGTTGATAAGCTTACAACCATCTGGCTGATGGATGCTACCTTTTAGTGTAAAGTTGGTGAAATGGTTGAGCACATGCTTACTCCATCGGCGACATCATCAATGTTTTGCCAATTACCGTCATTAGCATCACTGGAATTTTGAATCAGACTTGAAAATGTCCATTGATCTTCTCTTTCGGCACAGTGTGGAAATGTTAGAACGAAATGTGCATCAAAAGTAGTTCCTGGTGGACCACAGTGTATGATAGGAGCAACTCGTGTCTCATCCCTGTTGTTCAGCTTCAAATGTGCATCTGGATCTAAGTAGATATATACCTCTTGTCTTGTTCCTTTAGGAATTGCACCTTCTGGGATGAAGATATTGACATTGGCATCTTTGATAGTTAGGTTACCGCCTTTATGGTCGAATATTCCCGCAGCAAATAATGAAGTAGAAAAATTTGTTTCAGATACGTCTTTCAAATTTGAAATCTTCTCATGAAAAGTTTGAAGCATTTTTTCTAAAGTAGTAGGCCTACTTTGTCCGTCTGTGAGATGTATTGATGCCATAACTAAAAAATAAACATAACAACGTGCTTTAGTTTTGTCTTTCAGCAGTTGAGAGTTCGGACTCGGTTCGGTGGCTGAACGGTTAAAGCAGGGGCACCGACAACCAAGTCCACATCAAGTGTACATAATATGTTTCGTATTAATGTATACAGTATTAATTTTTTATGTTTTAATTTTTTTTTTACCATATTTAATGACCTTGGGAGTGGAGTTGTAATTTTGTCCTTAGAAAAAATCCTGACATGTGACAAGACTTGAACTCAGGATCCTTGGAGTGGTAGCCAAGCATCATAACCACAAGCCACAACTCCACTCCATTTATAGTACTACAGTTAACAAATAAATACCTGTCTTCAAAGTCTTCAAACAAGTAGTACTTTTATTCGGAAGAATTTGAATAATCTGATAATATAAACAAAAATATACCTTGAGAAGCATTATTTGATTCTGACAGTAGTCCTGGCATTGTTTCTTTATCAGCAGCCATCGGTGGTAACTTATCAATACCTACATGTAAAAATAAAATTATTTAGAATTAGAATGCAATTCTGTTAGTACTTAGAACAAACCAGTACATAAAGCCGATTTTCCACTAGGCGAATTTGTTCGTGCGAATCAAACGTTTCGAAGAGAAAAAAATCGCCTACTCTCTTTCCACTACATGGGCGAATAGCTGCGACGTTCATGTTCCTCGCGTGGTTGCTGAGCATTTCGATTCGCATGACTGCTCATGAAAGCCTCATAGCTCATTTCCTGAGCTCTGATTGGTTGCGCAATATTTCGCTTCGCAAAAAGTAGAAACAATTTATTCGAACTAGTATAGTAATATAAATTTCGCTGCAGCGAAAAATCAAGGAACTAGAATTCGTCGCAGAAGGGAGTATGACAGACAGAAACTCGAATACGCATGCGCAGAGCATGACGCTTTCGATTCGCGCGAACAAATTCGCCTAGTGGAAAATCAGCTTTATGAAGGTAACATTATATAAATAAAAATAGCAAAAAATAACTTTACAATGTAAACTGTAATGCGTTTGTCATGAATGTATGCATAGTTCTATTTGCTTTGACCTAAGAATCAGAGCGTAAACGCAAGGCATTGTAATGTTGATCGTTGTGTATGAACACCTTGACTTTTAACGCCATTGATTATCGTACGCATTGCGTTCGATAACAAACCTAACGCTTATTATTATCTTCTTTAACCTTTTATTTATTTTAACATTTATAGAAAATATAATTAAATACCTTGCGAATCACTATGTGTTCTTCTTCTTCTAGTCGTCCCCGCAGGTGCTGAAAATTGGCGCCGAGCTGGTATATTATCACGTATAATGACAAGTGGGCCCGGTATGGTGATAGACCTTTCCAGCTTTGGACGATTAAGACCTGCACATTTATTAGTGAATGTTCAATATTTAATAGGCCTATACAGTATACATGGTATACGGTAATTATGGTACAAATACACCATGCCATGAGCACATTTCAGTCTTTGATTGTGTTGGTAATTCTGTCACGACTAACTAATCAAACCGGATAATACAATTGCATCGTCTGGTCGGTCATCGTTGTTAAATCATGATCATCATCATGAAGATGACAATTTCGGAATATAATGGTATTTTTTATTGAACTATGTTTTTCATGCGAGTAGCCCGTCCAGCAATGCTGATCATTGGAGCCGTCGACAATACAAAACAATGAAAAAAATCAATTACAAAAAACTACTATAAATTTTGATAAAGTTTCCAGATTCCATAAAATTAAATAACTCAAATATTTAGATATAATACAAGATGTCAATATATACAAACAGGTGCAACATGCTAATGTGTGTACAATTTATTATAAATAACAAACAAATACAAGAAAAAAACTAGTTAGATTTAGGATTAAATGGATCTCCATGCTTAAGATATTGTTCAAAGATTTCTTAAAATTTCCCACAGTAGACTGGCGAATAAAGGACGGGAGATTATTAAGTAAGGTTGGGACTCTATAGTCAAAGCTACGCTTGAAACTTTCAATCTTAGGAGTTAAAACGTCTCTTTTGTTTGGATGCAAGAGTGGTCAAAATCGTTAAGCTCAAGAGTTGACCTAGAATAACACGTAATATCATATCATGAACATTGGCCATAAGAATATATAACGTATACAACCTTTTGGATACTCTTTTGACCATGTCACTGAAATTATTATCCCATTTCAAGTCATCCTGATAATAAGTCCAGGAAAGTTTCATACACGAAACAACATTGAGTGTTGTACCGCTAAGATAATAATTTGGAGGGGAATAGGTGTTTTTAAGAAAATAACTCTAAGGACCATGTGATTTGTATCAGACCACTCAGTAAGAACAAGATTGGAGGTTAGGGGCATTAGCAGTGCCACGAGTGAGATCATCCACCTAAGCCTATACTTCTACTATCTGCTTTCCAAGTATCTGCACAAAGATTATTATACCTCTAATGAAACATTGTTCAGTATATTTTATTATTCAACTTGTACTTCTGTTTCATTAATTGTTCAATATTATTAAAATGAAGTGTTATTTTTCATTGTTAATTGGCTGTAGGCCTAATTATAAATAATCACTATTATATATTTATCATTATTATCATTACTGTAAATAACCACTGTAGGAAGTCTTATACTACATATTTTGTTTGTAAAAATCCCAGCCCTACGCGTTTTTATGCTTATTATTATGACTAAAAAAATTATTATGATTGATCGAATAAAGTTCACAGGAATAAAGCGGCTAGTAGAGGAGCATTTACTGTATCTAAATGTTCATAGATGTCACTAGTCACCCAATCAGCAAGGAATGACTCAAATAACTTAGCGAAGATAGGGGTAAGTGAAATTGGCCTGAGGTCTTGGAATGATGTCACATTAGAACATTTTGGTACATGAATGTCTGTTGCTAACTTCCATAACAAGACACCTTCTTTAAGACAACAATTCAAAATATGTGCAAGTGAAACTGTCCAGCAATTTCAATGGAAAATTAATTTTCCTAGAACATAAGGCATCTATTGTAGAGTAATAGAAAGAAACTTACCTATATCATTGAACTTAGATTGGTACACCATTACTTTACAGGTCTGGTTCTCCATTTTTATTTTTATATGCTTTTTCTTTTGCTTTAACAGTTTGTGATGCAAGAGTTATTACCTGGTGACTATTAATTGATTAACCGATAGTAATAACAATGCATTAGTTATAATATTACATTTTTATTATTATTGTGTTACTTTTCGTTGAACAGCATTGTTTGTAATCGATTGAAATAATTATGTCTTTCGTTTGATGAAAATGCCTATTAGTTAGATATAGAAATAATGGATTACGTGAATGTTATATGAATATTATGAACATAGGTCTAGAGTCTATAGCAGCTACCTCCTTTGTCCGATAAAATCATTTACCTTTTTTTTTTTTATAAGGCATTTGCTATTGGAAACTACTTAAAAGTACCTTTTATTAAACCAACATTGATTCTCTCCATTAAAAACAAATTCTGGTAGGCATATTCCGATGTACTCCTACGGAAATGCTTTTGTTAATTTTTATTCAAAAACCTATGCGATAATAGCGTCAGAACTACTTAAATGATCGACAACGCAAAGGCTACTATGGTGATTCTAGATACATTAATAAAGAATCTTTAATAAATTTTGTAATGCATGTATTGTGACGCAAGAGCCTATAGTTAGGTTACTATGGTACCGATAGCAAATAATAAAAATTTTTTACTTTATTCATCGTCATCATCTTCCTATACTGGACAGGACCTCATTTCAGTATAGACGGACAGTATCAGTATATGATAGTATATCGAATTCGTGTTTCTATATGAAATACGTCCTAATAAGAAATTAAATGTATTATCAAGAGAGCCCAACTGCACAGCCAGTGACATGAACCCAGCACATATTATGTCATGCATATGCCATATTAAGTTATAACAATAATACATTGGGTCCGCAATCAGGGCGAAGCCTTGTCCCATGAGGACCCCAACAATATATGTGAATACATGAAAAAAATATTAAACAATAAAATAAATTTATAAAGAGATAAACTATTAAGCACAACAAAAAGGTCAGGGTGTTTGAATGGCTAATAGGTAACGTTTTACATATTTGTTTGAAAGTAACTAAATATACAGAAAGTTTTATTTTAATAGAGAGATCAATCCATAGTTTAGGTCCGGTTATAATTGAAAAAAAAATTGATTTCTAGTTAATCTCAAATATATAAACGTGCAATATAATAATAAACAAAAAATACAGTTAAATGCAGTGAACCCAGAGTCGATTTCTTTATACAAAGACAAATATTGTTCCAAACTTTAACAGCGTTTAAAAAATGTGTTTTACCAACACATCTTTAATTATAGGTATACGGTACCATTCGATATCCAGAAAGTAACTATATTGTTTAATAAAGCATTTTAGGGCATATGACGCGTACATCTAATAGTCGTCTATTTTCGTCGTTTCACAAAGTTTTCTAAAATTCCAAATTATACCGGTAATAATTCAAACCAGGTACCACCGCGTCATACAATATTCACAGATAATCTAAGTTCTACATCAGTCGATATCTGGAAATTCCACTATCGAATTGGATTTGTATTATCGATTGATTATTATTGATTTTAGTTGCTGTTCTATTGTTATTCAATGTAATAAATTACCATTCCCTAACATATAGAGTAACATAGTATTTACATGAACATTCTAGAATAAGATGGTTTGATTTAAGAAACCATGTATAATTAATAAGAACAATCAAGAACATTCCAGAAGTGCTATTAATAGAAACTGTAATCATGTAATAATGAGAAGTATAAAGAATGATCTAGAAGGATAGGAGCATCTTGTATATAAAGGGTTGTAAACTATTGTAAGGTTGTTGGATTAGAGGTTGGATTAGAGGTTGGATTAGAGGTTGGATGTTATATTGTAAAGTTATTGTGAAGCTGTTGTTTAAAGTGCTTACTGGAAGTTGAAGTTGATTGAAATTAAAGCTTTGTTTTGAGTTATTTTTACAACTTTATGGATTTTGTGTGTATACTTTTATGTCACAAGGGAGTTCCTAAAGTATTTTCAACCGCTCGGAAACATACGTGAGAGGAGTTCGTGACATTCAAATTAAAAATATTGTAAGTTGATAATTAGTTTTTTAGTACCACCAGTGTGTCCTTACTTATTTCATTCTGTACATAGGTATATACTTATCTTCCGTACGATATACAAATAGCACACGTTCTGTCTTCTTTTAACGTGGTCATATTCTTTGATATGGACCAAAATATTGGTCGAGCGGTTAAGCTTACTCCATGGGTTAAGGCAGGGGCACCGAAAATCGGAACAACTTCAAGACACTCCTCAACTCCTGGTCAATCTTGATTTTAGAAATGTCATTGTAGCAATGACGGATTTTGTTTGTCTTAAAAATGATTCAAACAAATTATAAACCCCAGCAGGATTTGAACTATGTAAATTATGGACCACTTTTTAGAATTATGTTCAGACCTGCTAGTGTTAAAAGATAGGATAGATTTTCAAAAGCCGGCGGGCAGTCTTAAAGTAACAAGTAAACTGAAATTGCATTTTCTCGAGAGTTACTTGTCCAAAAAACTTCATTTTTTGTACAAGAGGCAAGAGTTATTATTTGTGATTTGTAATTAGATTTAATGTACAGGTTTTTTGATACGAGTAGTTTTAAAAAACTTATTCAACCTATTTCTAATTCACCCGTGTGTTTTTGTGACTGAAAATATTGTTAGATGAAAAGGCTGGTTACATAACCTTTACACCAAATTCGCATACACATGCTTGTAGAAATTAGCCTAAATCACACACAGCATTAAGACACTGCACAAAAATACATTTTTCCCCGGAGAAATCTTATGTAGCATTTTACAGTAGGCGGAGGTATGTACTCTCGGAGTGGCTTTCTAGTTGTAAAATTTATTTTATCGAAAAATTAAAAACGCTTTAAAATCGAAATCAAAAATATTCATTTGCTACTACATGTAATACACACAGCAGGGGTATTAATTAATGCGTAATTAGTTCACCCACTAACAAGTTTTACAATAACAAACCTTTTCCCTTACTCAAATTATAATTGTAGATGGATCTTTTAATCGGGTTTGCTGACAACAAACATTTCTCTGTTTTTTTACGAAGACAAATACAGTTTCATGTATCTTATAAAAAAAAAGTACTACCATTCATCTTTACCACTATTTATTAAAACTATATAGTTACTGATCAGGAAATTGGACGTGTCCACTAAATAAAATATCTTGGTACTCATATTTGGTCTTTCCGTGCCTCCTTTTACAATTGTTTTGTCTTCTTTGTTATGTATATGGCAGAAATTGAATAAATAAAATAATAATAAATAAATATTGATAACCAAGTCAGCTTTAGAAAAAATAGGACTGAGATAATTTTTTAAAAAGATCACCAAAGAATAAACTTCCGCAAAAGTTAAATAAGTTTAATTTTAGCTGTACTTTGAATCCTGAGTCACCACTCTGTGTATGCTCTGACTTTGTTATCAAACAGCTAAAATGTTAAACAAAACTGCTGTACTATTATAACTGTTACCTTTTGGCTACACATAAACGGTATTAAATGAACTACAAATCAAATGTTTAAAATGATACGAACAAAGATTTAACGAGATTAATTTTCAATGGAACCGGAAGCAACATGTGATGTGTACGGCAATACCCATTCAGCTTCTCTAAGAAGTTCTGCGTTTCTAAATATTTCATATAATGTATTACAAAACTCCTCAGCAGTTTTGTATTTTTTGTCTAGTACTTTTAGCAAATTTAAAGTTTGGTCTTTCATACATTTTTTCATCTTTTCAATAATGCCGGAGTTGATTCCCATTCCGTCCGCTAAAGCTCTCCAATCAAGTGGACCACTTTTACCTTCCCTTTCAATGTCAAGAGTTGTCATCAAATGATGACAGACTTTTTCTGGAAGTTTTTTATAAAACTCATGTTGTGTTCCAGCAATTCGACGGGACATTTGAAGATTCAAATCCGAATCAGCAGGGGCCGGCGGTGGAACCTGAAAGAAGTATTAACACAGTACGTTTATAGATATTATAATTTGACAAGAAACCCTATTTTGCTGTCAGGCTTGTTCTATGTGTGTGTGTGTAAGACTGGGAGGGAAACACAAATATAGATGATATAATGGTTTGGATAAATATTTATTCTGAAAAGTCCCGTGAGCACGAATCACGGCAAAATAGAAAATATACCTATTGCCCTCGCCCGCGGGGGATAAGTGATTATGTAGAAAATACTGGGATGCTACAAAAGCCAATGGATTTAAGGCAAAGTTAAGACGATTTTTTTGCTAAGCAAGTTTGATAAATCCGGCCCCTGAGCCCAAGTGTGCGTTGCGGCTGGCGATGATTTAGAAAAGAGTAAAATGTTTGAGCCGCCAGCCGTGCAAAATGCGATTGGTGTGTGACACCTCCCATCGGGCGATATTTGAACTACTACTTCTATTGTACTGTACCATTTGATATCCAGCAATAATCCGCTGCGCATCCATATGGAGATACTTTTCTTCTGTATTACCGTTTTGTTTCACTTTCATTCTACAGTACACTGAATCATGATTGTTTGAATCAGTATTTTTCAAACGAAATCTGCAACCTGCAGGAAGATCACAACCGTCCTCATTCTTCTCGTACCATAGTTCCTCGTATTTCAGCGTCTGCTATTGATGATACAACATGTTATAATTAGCAATACTTTCACCATATTGAATTTTATATAAGGCACATGCCCAGTCTATTACGAACTAGTAGACTAATTTCTAAAGCTTAATTCAATATAGGGCGTAGACGCAACGCAAGCGAGCTGACCAATGACGTGACAGTTCAAATAATCCATCGCGTGTGATTGATCAAATCACTTACGTTGCGCTTACATCCTTGCGTTGAATCTCTATTGTGAGAAAAAGCTTAAAAACAACATTTGTGTGCGTTTCCTACAAACATTCTTTAATCTTACCATTTCAGGTTTGTATTCTGACTTCCATCCTTCCTTTATCTCGTTCAAATTAACTTCGACGTCTTCCCCAGTATTTTGTACTCGAATTATTTGCACATCATCCCGACGTTCTTCTTTATTTTCGATCTGATATTTTATAACCGCCTAAAATATAAATTGGTAACAAGTTGTTATTAATGTATCTAATGATACCTATTACAAATTCCTATTTTATATCTATTTTTGTCGTGTTTGGACTTCCTCCGTTCGATGTTATTTTAGGATTTTTGGATGAGAAATTATAGATAGAAAAAATTAATTACATATTATTGCAGTTATTTCTTATGATATAGTGGACAGTGGTCAACCTTCCTGAAAAATACTAGTGCCTCAACTAATATTGTTTTGAAACTTACCTCCTTATCGTATGGATTAAATGCACGAACTTTAAATGTGTATGTGTTGCCTCCATTGTATTCTTTGCCAAATGAACAAATATTCATTCGTTTTGTTCCTTCTGTTTCAGCAACACCGGTCATTGTATAGCGAGTGAAATGTTTGACCATAACTATGCAATGATCTTCGTAAACAAAGCTTATTCCTTCAGTGTCATCAATTGGTTCCCAATCAGAATCTGCATTGCTTGAATCCTTTATTTTTCCTGAAAATGTCCAGTGATCTTTGTTTTCAGCGCAATGTGGAAATGTCAGAACGAACGGCACATCAAATGTAGTCCCTGGTGGTCCGCAATGTATGATAGGAGCAACACGTGTTTCACTCTGCTTTTCCAGCTTTAAGTGTTCATCTTGGTCTAAGTACATGTACACCTCTTTTCTTGTTCCCCGAGGAATTGCACCTTCTGGGATGAAGAGATTGACATCGGCATCTTTGATAGTTAGGTTACCGCCGTTATGGTCGAATATTCCGGCAGCAAATGTTGATGTAGAAAAGTTGAAGTCAGATACGTCTTTCATTTTCATCCCAGAAACGTTCACGCGAAAAATTTGAAGCATCTTTTGTAAAGCAGTGCCTTGTGTTTTTTCTGGAATGTATTGGTCTAAATTATAAACAAATTACGTTTTTACAAAATGTGTTTCAGTTAGTAAATTTGATGTTAGATGTTGTAGGAGTACAGTAACCTTATTTTGACAATTCAATTAGTGAAAATATGTTGTTACCCCGTGTGCTTACCTAATACAATCTGATTGTTGTGATTCAGTTGGTCTATATACAAATAGGCACGTCCAAGTTCCGTTCTTGCTGCAAAATAATTCCATTTACTAATTAACAATCAATTACGTAGTAGGCCTACTCATAATGCATACGGTATATATTAAAATAAATATTTATAAATATTAATATGCAGATAGATTCAGAGCCAAGCACCTGAAGATTGAGTTCATACACATGAAACAGCCTGTAGTGCAATAAAATGTTCAGTTGGTAATTTACTAGCGTCTTTATCATTTATTTATATTTGGCTCTACATTTTGTATCGAGCACTTTCGCTTTCATGATCTGCGTTAAATTTACCACGATTTAAATATTAATATAAATATTTAAATAAATTCATAAATTACGCCAATAGTGAATTGACACTTTACAAGTTTGAAATAAGAATACAGTTGTAAAATATTTAAATTGTTTGTTTTGTGTTTGTAAATATTGTATACAACAAGCTTCAACACAACCTATTCGTTGATATGCCATAATGAATTAGTACTTACATAATTTTATCTCTTCTTCTAAGCCTCTGCTCAAATTCCGATACATGCTTATGACTTGTGCTAAACGAATAAAATAAGTTCCAGCATGCATTCAAAATAATTGTATATACAATAATGAAATAATACAAATTATATCTCAATTCAATGAAAAACAATTTACTTTCTAGTAACATTTAACTATTTAAAATTAAGTTATATAGATTTGTAGGTAATGTTAACTAACCATCAGTCTGGTTAACACTCATTGGTGCTGGTACTGCTTGAGTCTGTAACATTATTGGAACATCGTGTACTGGTAGGTTACTTCTTGCAACATTTCTTGTCTCCAATGGCGAAACCGCGTTTTCCAGAATTTCTTGTATTTGGTTCACATTATCGAGTGCAATTGGTACTATACTGATCAGTGGTATATATCGCTTCATTTGATCAGACAACTCCAGATCTTTGGTTATCTTAGATACATCTGAATGTATTTCGTGCTGTGGCCTATCCCCCTCGACCAGATCTCCAAGTCTCTTTAGTTGCTCTTGGAAGTCAAAATGTTTTAGAGCTTGGACATTGGATATGATGAGCCGTACATTATCTTTAATCGAAAGCAACAATCCAAAGAACTGATAAAATGGTCGTTGAATCCAGTCATCTCGACTCGGGAATCGTTCATATGCATTGATAACATCTTCAAGCGTCGGCGTTTCCTTCAACTTTACTGTCTGTCTAGTTTCTTGCTTTGATAGAAGGTGATCCAAATCTTCGATAAGCAAATTCATCGACCCTTTTAAACCATCCCAATTAGGTTTCATTTTGAGATACCAATCATTCAGAGATTGGTTTACTTGATGTTCTTTACCTAACAAAACTTGTCCTCCTGTCAAATTTCCCAAACCAGGATTTCCACCTTTTATAAACACACAATGTTAAAACCAAAATGGTATTTCATCATTTTTGTTTTACCACCACCATTTTATAATTATCCTTATTACCTTATTATCTTAAAGTCCTGGTCATTATCATCTTTAATAGCCTCTTTTAAGATATTACCATACTATCACCATCATACATGGTTGCCCATGATCACTAAAAGTCACCCCATTGTCATTGTTTTCGTAATCAGAGTCATCATTATAAACAGTCTTTGTAGTCGTCACGTCAGGCAGAATTGTACTAATTAATACGTATTATCGTTATTACTACAAAAACATCATTTTTGTCGCCGTCATCATTATCATACCTTGTAACAATTCCCTGTCCCTTGCCTCTACGAGAGGAGGTCCTTGTTTAGCTGTCCCTATGCTAAGCAAGTTACGAACCATAGATTCTAAAATATATTGATAGTACACCTTCAATTTAGTTAATGGATAATATAATACAATTTACTAGAAAAAAGTTTCAATTTTAAGTTATTCTTACTAGGTCTATAAAAATCAGAAAATGAAAAAAACATAGCCATGGTGAGTTGAGGCGTGATGCTTGTTTACCTTTAATAGAAGATATACTCTTTTGTGAGATCATAAAAAAATTGTTACCTCACTCATTTTTCCACCTTACACACTCAAATTCGATGTCTGTGAAGTTTAAGTTTAAGTATATAATTTAGATTAAGATGTATATGTCCCTTTGACTAATTCCAAAAAAAAATAATAATAGTTATTAACTTTCACCAAAAATTAGTCGAACAAAAAAATACTGAAATACAGACGTTTTTGTTCAAAAAATAACTTCCAGTCAAAGTTTTCGATCAAAACATATCTCATAATGCAACGCGCTTGTTTGGCTACTTTCATAAAACTTCCTCGTGATCTGTGTGAAAACACCTCCACTCAACCGTAACGAGTTGTAAACAATCCTAAATTAGCATCATGCATAATACTTAATAGTAGGGCGGCCAATGTGAGCTTTTTCATCATGGGGGGCATTTTCTGTTAATAGCAGGCAACCATGTGGAATATATCCCTTATGAGATGACAAAAAAGATAGGGGTGGATGCCGCTCTCAAATTTCAGGTCAAAGGTCATTTTCAAGGTTATAAGGTCAAATATGGTAAAATAGAGGTTTAAGCTGTTTTCAACAACATATAAGCTAATTAAAAGAAATGTAACCATTATTGGATCATTATTGACATATTGCTGTAGATGGTGAAGTTCATCAATTTTTCAACTTACAAGTTTAAAGGTCATTTTCAAGGTCATAAGGTCAAATAGAACACAGACCTGTTAATTATCGGTATTAATAATTGAAATAAATATAATTTTCATGATAGCCTGGGGCTGATGGTTATAGTGTGGTGTCAAAAAGACCAGAATTGTACTGGGAAGATTTTAAACTTTTTGAGTCACTCCTGGAAGGTGTTCAAGGAATGGAGAGGATGAGTCCTAGAGTATCAAAATAACCGAAATTGGAGGCTTACTGGAATGTCTTAAATTTCATTTAAAAACGGTCACAGAGGGTTTGTGGGTTGGGAGTAATGGGCGGCATGGGCACATGCCAATATTCGAAATTTTTCTGGGATGGAAGGAGGTAATGCTCTGAGGTGGGTATTTCTTCAAGCACTGATATATAATGCCTACTGGCCATCTGGGTAACGGCAAACGATTGAATCACAACCACATATGCATGCTTTCTGTAACAACTTCATCTGGCTCTTTAGTTTACATACACATGTAACAAGTTCCAAACTGACAACTGGGTTAGGGGCTTCCAAACGACCCGATTCATTTAGGCCACATACTGATAGCTCTGCCTGATAGTTGGCTCGTATGTTTAGGTTCTATGATGTCTGTATTCACCATAGGCGAGTTTTTTAATTTTAAGTGTTTCCCGAAGTAGAAATACAGGTACTTAAATATTTATTGAGTGAAGCGAAATACTTAATATTTAAGGGAAATATATATCACTAGTGTTAATGGTATATGGTCACTGAGTCTAGATGGAGGTAGCACCAAAGAGTAGTCTGTTATTATACAGTTCTGCTCAAGAGTACCATATATTTGGCAATATTAAACTTTAGTGTACACTGTACGTGGAAAGTCTTAATCTTAATCAATTCCATTTACAAGGAGTGGATGCGTTACAAATGATTTCCAGTATGACCTCTTCCCATAACCAGCAAATAATGACGTGCTGCAACCTGTAATGGCATGGAAGCTGGTTAGATTCTTAATAGGTTTTCAACCACTTTATTGTTCACTATACCAGACATCGTCCATACTATTGAAGGCTACTGTTACAAAGTGCATATCATTAATTAACATCAACTTTCATGTATAATTGCAAGCTCTTTGTTATTGACATAAAGAATGTCTAAAAACTTTGTGATATTTGTTCTCCTCCAAACCGATGAGTGTGGCCCAAAACACATACGGAAGTACAGATTAGTACATTGGGACTATCCTTTCAATCGTGTCACTGCTTTTATCCACCCCTTTCCAATGTAATGATCAAATACAACAAAATGACGAAATATCTAGGTAACTTGAATAAATACTTGCATAGTCACCAAATGTTTACAGCCATGTTTACTGCATCCTATAGTGCATGACCATCATGTTTTTACTGTAAGTTTTCTTCTGGAACATCTGTCGGTATTTCAACGCCATCCATCAAGATATGTGAAGTCATATTTGGTTAAAGATATTAAAATTGGGCTATGATCATATCCAATGGTTGATCAGCAGATTTTCTGTCAGTTTTTATATACTTTATCGAAACAGTTGCCTTATAGAAATCCGCAAAGGTTTAGAGCGATGCTTTCTCAGTGGTTCACGAAGTTCTAAGTTCTACTGTTTTTTTTCTTCCAATAAGTTGTTACTTTAAATATAAGATTTATTTATTTTATTTTATTTTATTCATTTCGGCAATAAACATAAAATAATAATTACAAAAAAAAACATAGAAATATATATATATATATATATATATGAAAAACAAGACACGAGGCCGAGGAAAGACAAAAGCATTAAACAAAACGCTGTCACCGGTAAGGTGTGTCTCTCCAACACATAAATAACAAATAACAAGAATATATACTAATATAGTAGACATATCAATTCATTTAAAAATTTAAAAAGTTTCTCTCCGACATTTAAAATATAGCTTTAGAGATAATTTGAAATTATTAAAAGAACCATTAACAAAAATATCGCGAATCTCATTGGGTATGGAATTCCAAGTTCTAGATCCTCTTTATCATCTGTCAGTTCGAAAGAATATTGTGTATTATGTGTGATTCGTGATCAGTCTGACCATGTCATGCTATCAATGAATTTAACAGCGTTTCATGTTATACCAATGATTCTATTTTGAATTGATCAATCATCCACTCAGTGTTTAGAATATTGGTTCTGATTAGTTTAGATAGGTAAATTTGTTTACCCTTTTAACCTCATTCTACAACGAATCCAATCGGTTTTTAAATGTGTCATTTCAGAAATGACGACTTTGGTTGGCAAACTATTAAAATATATAATTAATAATTGTGAAATTTAGGTTTAAAAAGTCTAAGCTGATGTCCTCGTGTATTTCTGCTTAGATTGCATCCCATTTGAAGGAAGTCTTCCTTGGCTACACCCTCGAAATCTTTTGAAAATTTTCAATCAAGTCACCATGAATTCGTCTGTCATACAGGGTTGTTAGGCCAAGAAACTTTAAACGATCTTCATATGAATAAGAATGGATAGCTGGAATTTGATTTGTCGCATGACGTTGTCCTCTTCAAGTGCGTTTATGTCTTTTTGGAGAAATGGATTTCATACCTGGACACAGTACGTAACGTAATTTTTGTAAATAACGTTAAAACCGTCTTTATCCATGTGTATAAAGGACTTCTTAATTACTTAAGGAGTTTTATATTTGTTATCACCGTCAGCCATGATAGCATAGATGCGAAGGCCTCAAGAAGAAGTCCCCAATTGCCACTCCTTCCAACCTTGATAAAGTCCAATAGTTAGGGTTTTTGAAAGCAAAGACTCGATACCCAGGTTTCTCTTTCGAGATTTCTTGAAACAACAAACTTCAATGAAAACTTGTATCATTGAAATAACGAAAAAAATGTTTAAATAATTACATTATAGGGGGTCTCTGACCCAAACAAAAACTTCTTGACATTAGGTCATATAGGGGGTCTCTGTTTTCGAAATTTTTCTAAAAACAAATTTCTAAGTATTATTACATTATTATAGGTAATATTAATTAATTTTTCTAAAAACAAATTTCTAAATATTACTGTATTACATTAATTATTATAGGTAATATTAATATTATAGTAAAAGACCAATCTTTTGGCACATATAACACTTGACCTATTTTTTCCGACAAAAATCAAAACCATGACTGGTGGACAACATGAAAAAGACAAATTTACAACAGACTGGGAAAAGCCGATTAAAAAACTGTGTGTACTTTACAGAAATATGTGAAAACAACATTTTGAGAAAATGACACTTTTATATTTAATTTCCTATGTTTTTATGTGTAAAATTAAATGTTTATCTCATAATTACTATAATATGAAGCATCAGTTGATCTTCAGATACACTGTATACCTTTTTGGATAGATCTGATGATGTAGATGATTTTCCGTGAATAAAAAAAAATCCTATATTTTGACCTTGTTTGACCTCTTGACCACATAAACTGACCTTAAAACCCAAAACTGAAGATGGCATCCACCCACCCCTATCGTTTTTGTCACCCCACAAAGGATACATTCAACATGGTTGCCTGCTATTAACAAAAAATTCCCCCCAAACTTTTTATAGAGGACTTTTGTGTATTTGGCCTCTCTACTATAATGAATACTCGTGGTTTGAAATCTTTGTTTACTTTCGCTCGCGACGATTTTAGTTAATTACGTAAACTTGTTTTTGGCTCGATTTTTCGACTTAAAGTGAATAACTTTAATATTACTTTGATATGGCCAATTTAAATTTAAATAAATATTTTGACCTTCATTTTATGTGTTTCAAGGGACAAGGGACAATACATCTTTAAATAAATAATTATTATGATTTTATATGATCTAAATATACCTTGAAAAGCTTGTAACGGTAACTGTCCAGGTGCAGCCATCATTGCTCCTGGTGCAGACAGAAATGTTCCTGGTGCAGCCATTGCTCCTAGTGCAGCCATCATTGCTTCAGACGCAGCCAGACCTTTTCCTGATGATTGAAACATTGTTCCTTGTCCATTCCTCATTGGTGATTGCGCAATCGCCATTGTGCCTTGTTCAGTTAGTCCTGAATTAAAATCTAACTTCATGGGAACCAGGCCCGTCGACGAAGCATCCAACCTTGTGTGAGGCAAACCTACACAACATAAATCATGCATCAGTTACTTTATTTACCAAGAGAACATAGGCCTACGAGGAAAACATGGTGCCCTTTTCTGTTGTGTTGTGTGTTTGTCAATTTTATTTATTGAACTCAGCTAGTGAACTATAATTTGTTAACGTTCTGGTATCGAAGATAATACTCTTGGTTCTTTTTCGAGATAAAATTTCCAAAAATCATCGAACCCAAATTTTTAAAAATATTTCATAATTAATTATAAACCCATGTTCAAACGTATAATAATAATATCAAGTGCAATCTTTTAAAGTAAAGTCTAGTAACTGAGAAAGGTGGTCAGATCTTTTGTATAATTTTTAAAGTAAATTGCGTGACCTTTGACCTCACATGTTTATTTTCACTATGATTCACTGAGAATCGGGTAGATCTTGACACTAACTATGAACCCCATCCTATTATTTTTACTTTTTTAATTCAGGGTAGAGGCTACCGTTATCTTGAAAAGATGGTCACATGTACTGTACTGTACCTTATCTGAAAGGGAGCACCTAAAGGTGTGTCGTTTACCGCCAATTTACATTATTGAAAATGTATTTTAAGCAAAGTCTTGATTGCTGTATTATATAAAAAATTATTACTATTAATTATACTAACTACCGAAGAATAGTTGGGATTAATTTACCTCTAAAAGCCATTTTCCGACGGGATTCAGATTGGTCCGTTTGAAAATACCCTTTTCCCTGGACGTGTTGCTTGGGGAAATATGGAATGGTCTTGTATTCATGTATAATTCATAAATAATACGATACGCCTATGATAAGGTCGGAACTACTTCATGGTTTGTGACGTATGAGCCAATGGCATGGTTACTTTCTGTTGTACTGTAACATAACATATGAACTCAGCTAAATCATGTCATTGAGTGAGTGTTGAATCATGAAAAGTAGTCCTTCTACATATGGACTTTGCCTACTGAATGACAAAGAAAGAATAAGAAAATACTTTAATGATAGGCCTACATTGACACGTCACTCCGCAGTATTAAAAGATTTAAAAAAAAGAACATAAATCCGTATAAAGTATTCACAAGAAATGTTATTCACCCAGCAAATTTAGAATTTGGATTACAATGTCTGTAAACATAAACGTTTTCTATTTCGTTGTTTCTGTAGAATCTATGCTATTCAAAATTTCATCTTTCTTTCTTCTTTTTTGGATTGTGGTACAAAACATAAATTAACGATTAACAAATGCAACTTGAGGGAAAACACATACATCTCATAGAGAGAAAAAAAATTGCAACATCATTATTTATATTGATCTCTATAATAGTCATGACGATTATACAGAGAGAGGGAAAATGTTTGTAACAAATTATTATCTGGAACAATCGAACGACATGTTGACACACGAATGAACACTTTGTTAAAATCAATGATTCCATTGAATTTGGAAATTCCAGTTTTCGACGTTGCAGGAAGTTGCGGATTGATATCATGCATGTCTGGTATATGTACATTTTACATCCTCCACATTCAGCCCAACCTTTAGACCTGGCGGCATCGCCATTTTATTTATTTTTTATATTTTTGTATATATTTTTACATTGAAGTTAATGTATTTCTGTACGGTAAGTTGTATTTTAACTAATTCAACATTAATACTTGTTAGCTTATTTTTTATTTCCGCGTTCAGTAAGCATAGGTTATATAGGTAAAACCAACTATAAACGACAAAATAAGGCAGTCATTGGATAGATCGATCAGCTGATGGGATTATTAGTTGAATTCGTTTTAGTGACCGAAATATATAATTATAACAATTACTGATTCTACATAACTGAAAATAAATTAATTAATGTAGTTGTATATATTTTTGTATTTGCTTTAGATAGAAACAAAGTGCATGGTACTATGACGACAAAATCATCACGTGACTACGATGTTTAACAGACTATACGCTTTGTAACGGCTTTATAGACCATGCCAATACTGTATAATGTATCTCTTTCCCAGTTCAAAAGCATTGCGTAAACGTTTCATCAGTTTAGTAACAAAATTAAAATTCAATTTGTTGAATAACACAAATTATGATTATAAAACAAAACAAACGTTTTTGTGCTAGAGAAAACTAATAGGAAATGCTTTAAGGTTAGCTCAACCAGTATAACAAGTTAGATGAATCCGTAATTTTAAATGAATGTCACATACGCAATAGAGATACCCGATTCTCAGTACTGTAGGCCTATCTCCAAATACGACAATATTTGCCCAGTAAAGCCTAACATAGGAATATTCGGTATTATATAACACCTATATAAATTCCTGTCATTTGATTGGACGAATGTGGGTCACATGGCGTGCAATAGTACGCACTATTCAACGATCGTTAAATAGTACTTTTTGAAACATTTTTGTGTACGAAAAAAAAACGTCTAGATGTTATATAAAACAAATAATGAATGTTTTGTATTCGTGTAATGGTACAAATAATGGCACTTGGTGAATGATGAAAGGTTATATCAACTCGGCTTTGCCTCGTTGATATAACCTTTCATCATTCACCTCGTGCCATTATTTGTACCATTGCACTCATAAACATTCATTATTTGTATAATATAGCATATCATGTGTAGGCCTTTGCCTACCATGTAGTGTCTTCAAATTTAAGGAGTGGGTATGAAACTACATTAGCGCCGTATAATATAAGATTATATGTTAAAGGTTAGGTTATGGTACGTCTAGATACAGTACCGATAATCGGCTTATAGCTTAAGTTTTAAAAAGTGTGGAAGGGAAAAAGCTACACACAAAATACATTGACAAAACAATACCGGATAGACATAGACAAAGAATATGTTGACTGTCCATGATTCAATTCAATACAATTGGTGTGCTTTATATTATTAATTTAATCATGTTCAATATTTTTTTTTTAACTCTATATAATCCAAACATAATCCGTATAACACCTCACATCTATGTTGGACTGGTCACGGAGGAATTACTCAACGTTTTGTTTTTATAATAATAAACAAAATGTTTTAATGACTTTTAATTTATTGTATCAAGTTATGAGGTTAAGAAAAATAGTGATAAAATCAGTTGTAACTAATTCATTGAAACTAACTACTAACTCTTTTATCACAATATGGAACTTAAGTTACTTATGTTAAAGATGTTAATTAACGTAATAATCATAATAATACAGTAAATACAATCTTCTAATGTATTCAAATAGATATCATTGCTAGTAATCATTTGTAGTAAGCCTGTAAAATAATAATGTAATTTTTAAGGTGCGTTGCTAAATGTATTCTAAATAAAAAGTTCTATTTATTTCAGTAACCATGGCAGTTGCTGGTCCAATAACACTACCATTGACAGAAAAATCAAATTCACTTACATTTTCAAAGTCATTAGGCGTATGGTCAAAGAGGAGTTCAGACCAAGTGAATATCGGCATAAGTAAATTTATAGAGCCTCAATGGAACCTGATTAAGAAAAATCCTGATGTCGTCCAAAACTGCATAAAAAAATCACTTATTGAACATCGGAAACTTCTGCATTGTAAAGACCCAAGCCAGAAAGTAACTCCATCATTTAATGAAGCATTGTATGTATTGATGTGTATGTACATCGCAAATTCTGACCCAAATGTTAGGCGTTTCATTGATGTCGGTAATTATCTCCAAGCCCTGGTGAAAAAACTAACCGAGATGGATCAGTTTCTCGGAAACTTTGCATGCTTCGAACCGACACGAAAGAAGTACTCTACAACCCTAAAAAAGATAATAACACTGGTATTTGAATATTCAAATAATGCACTCATGCACAAAACATTTAAGAAAACTAATTTAGATAGAGCATACGCCTTACTCTTTAGTGTTGTGCCGAAAACACTCGAGAACATTAAAAGTATTGTAGAGACTATCTGTTCAGCGATGATAGGAGATGACGTGAAAGTGACTCAAGAAGAAATCGATCGACAAACAATTGAAGGTAGCATTATTATTGACCATTATTTCTGGTTTGGTAAGTACATTTGTTTGGGATTTCTAAAGTCATCCTATAATTTATGTTTTATAATAAATCTATAATAAATGTTATTTTTGGTGTAGGAGTATTTAGTTCAGTTAGTTTATGTAATAAAACAATATTGAAACAATATTGAAACAAGTAATCAAACAAGCATCAAAAGCAATTAGCAAAATCATTAGTATTAATAGTTACATTTTGATATCAAGATTATGCCTATACTACTAAATGGAAACGAAATAAAGAAATTAATATTTTAACACCAACAGTTCTAATAGGCCTAAATAAATACATTCTCTGAATTACGAGAAAATAATCACCAAAATATAGCCATTGCATGAAAATGTGGTCGATTTACTTTCAATTGCATTCCATGTTTATTTCAATTTAAATTATATTTTAGCATCCACTGTATCAAGTAATTTATGTAATTGTTATGTATTATAATTTATAAGGGTGGACCATGAGACTTTACATGATGGGTTAGCCTAGGGTAGAAGGACTATACAAAGTATATTTAGTTGGCAACTGAAACAACAGAATATTGAAAGAAAGAAGATTTTTAAAAGTTATATTTGGAGGAAATAATATTAACTCTAGTTGGTATTTGCTTGGGTAGCCACTGCAACTACCCAAGCAAATACTGTACGACGTACTAGCAAAAAAGGATTCGTTGAAATTTTCCATTTAACACGAATAACAAGACTTCACTTCATTAGCCAATTCAAAGCCAAAATCCCAGCATTACTGTAAATGTTTAAAATTCCTACCCTATTATTGATAATAATCTACTAAGTATGGTTTTTTATTTACCGTCAATGTTTTTTATAGTGGATGACGAAGATCTATTGAGGGAAAATGACAGATTGAGAGAATTATTGGATGAAAAAACTAAAGGTACGGTACATTAAGTATATCAATGTTTTGGTATAATTATCGGATATCGTAAATTTATAATTAAATGTGAATAGTGAATTGAAAAAAAATATGGGCCTAATAACAATTATAAATTTACGATATCCGATAATTATCGCATAAACACAATAGAGAAATAAAAGAAAACAAATATATATATATAACATATACAATTTGCATACAATATAAAATACTATTACTACTCTTAGCGGATAAACATAAGCAGATATACATATTAACGACGTAGTTTAGTTACGTTTGAATGCATGCGTCTAAATAAGGAACATGAAATGAAATTTAAAATTATATTCTGACATTATTTTATTTAACAGGGTTCGATGAGCAAGCAAAGACAATTTTGAAACTGCAGAAATTACTTGATGAGCAAGCAAAAGGTATCATCAAAAAGATAATAAATTACAAGATACGACTTCAGAATAATGAAGTCTGTCAATTACAATGATGGGACGTAGTAAAATGCTGTTTTCGCCGTCTGAACTGTCGTTTATTCGTCCGTTACGATCCACGTTTGAATATTTTCATATATAATCTGTGGTACAGTTACGAATATTATATTATTATTATACTATTAATTTTCACATTTTATTTATCATACATTTGCTTAAACTTTTTTTTCTCAGAAAACAAGAACCTTCTATTAGAATTGAGTGGCAAAACTACTGATGGTAAGCCAATCGCGATTTTTGTTTACTAATCAGACAATGGAAAGCTTCGCATAGACATAGCCTAAACAATTTCTTTTTTTTAAGTTGCAAAATAGCGAATATAATTGAGAATTGAGCTTAGATTTTTCGGAATTTTCGGAAATATACCACTAACATGTGCATAGTAAAGACAAATCTGAGATGAATAAATTAAAAAGCCATTTTGTGTCTGCATTTTTAAAAGTTAAAAAATACGAATACAAATAAAAAGGCAAAATTAACGATTATTGAAGAACCAAAATCGCGTTGTCTGACAGACTATAATAAACTTCTAGTTGACTATGACATGGCCTATGACATGGCCTATGACATGGCCTATGACATGGCCTATTCTTTTTAGGAGGATAATATATCTTTGACACACGATAAATATAAATTTGATAAATTCGCCTAGTTCAAACGGGCCTTAATAATAAAAAAGATGTAACTATATCGCTAATATGTAACCAGGGCTACAGTGGCGTAGGCTAGCCACTAGTACTGGTCACCTTGCTAGGTGCAATGTGTGTCGCAAAACGAGCATGCCTTTCTATTCCGTCATTAATATTATATTTCCGGATAAATGACCAAGTGGGTTTTGATCACTGGTAACGAATTCATCATTGCCACTATCAAAAATTGTATCATAATTATTATAATATAACGGTTGTTTTTGTTGTATTTAGAAGGAATGTGCAATAATGCCACAAACAATGACGAAAAAGCTGAAATACCAGAAGATGGATTGGATAGGCTGTTACCAGAATCTCGCAAAAAAACCGAGCAGGATGGTGGTATGAAACTAGAAACCAATTATTCAACAACATCCAATTTTGCCTATGTTGTATTTGATAGCAGAGGGGGGTAACTTAAGTATTAAGGATGCCGACGTTGAGCTGTTCATTCTAGCAGGGCCAATTTCCACAACGCAAGAAATCTATATTTATATTGATCCCAAGGCCCGATTATTAAACCCCGGTCAGGATGATCCACCCCAAAGTGGGATAGAACAGAGGGAAACTAGGGTAGCACCAATTGTACATTGTGGCCCACCGGATACCGAGTTCCTTAGCCATGTCGTCCTAACCATTCCACATAACGCAGAGAACGAGGACAACTGGCAATTTAACCCCGTCCGGTAATTAAATTACAGCACAAACCGGATGACCAAAGAAAGGTACTGTAAATCAAAGGGCCTACATTTAATGTTAGAGAGTGGTGGTAGATTCCATCCGATTATCGGTACTGTATCTTTTTCCGAAGTATCATAGGAGTATTTGGTAATACAACATCACATGTGTTTCACATGTATCAATAGTAATCTAATAATAATTATTATATAATATGATATATAAATCAAAAGCATGGAGTATAATTCTTTACTCCATGATCAAATGGCAAATTACTGAAAATAATGGGTATCATTTATTATATAATATAATAATAACTAATCTCACCTTACATGATACAAGCACCCCATGTGATACAACAAATGAGATCCTGTATTACAAATATTCCTTTGAAACTTTGTAAATAGATAGTATGTAGAGATATAGGGCTGGAAATTGGGTGCTATAAGAAGGCTTATTTTATTAATAGCACACGGAATTTTCTTTAATCGCGTATGAGATGATTTAACAAATAATATTCAAATTATTACTGTATCTTTAATTATTCGATTTCAGAATTTGAGAAAAAGGCAAAAGAAAACATAAAATTACAACAGAAACTGGATGAACAAACAGAAGGTATTTTATTCATAACAATTATCATTTGGTTAAAGCATGCAATAATAGTTTTTATTATCAACAAATGATTTTATATACCTTTTTTCAGAAATCAAGAACCTTCGGTTTGCTTCGGGAGAATGTAAAGATAATGGTGAGTTAAGCATCCTTTCTCTCTCTTTTAATATAAAAAATAATATAAAATATACAATACCAATAATATGATCGAAAAAAAACAATGTTATTCACATGAATAATATTGGTTGAAAAAGTTTTTAAAAACACAATTGTTATAAACACGCACAGTGTCGAAGAGCATATTTAATGGATGACGAATACTTTGACGTGTTTGTAACAATATTCCTTGCAAATGGTTTGTATAATGTCAATAACATTGATGTGTTTTTCGATATTATTGGAATTGTATATTTTATATTATTTTTTATGTTAAAAGAGAGAAAAAGAATGCTTTCCTTTCTAATATATACTATTTGTTGCATTTAGAGGGGAAATTCACTCATGCCCAAAATAATGACAACACTGAACAAGAGGATGAATTGGATAGGCTGTTACGAGAATCTCGCCAAAGAGCCGAACAGGATGGTGATATGAAACTGGAAAGAAATTATTCAACAACATCCAATTTTGCCTATGGTGTGTTTGATAGCAGAGGGGGTAACTTGAGTATTAAGGATGCCGATGTTGAGCTGTTCATTCCAGCAGGGGCAATTTCCACAACGCAAGAGATCTATATTTATATTGATCCCAAGGCCCGATTACTAAACCCCGATCAGGGTGATCCTCCCCAAAGTGGGATAGAACAGAGGGAAACTAGAGTAGCACCAATTGTACATTGTGGGCCACCGGGTACCAAGTTCCTTAGCCATGTTGTCCTAACCATTCCACATAACGCAGAGAATGAAGACAACTGGCAATTTACCCCCGTCCGGTCTGAAGGAGACAGACATTATTGGCAGAATATAGGAACAGATTGTAATGATAACGCAGATGACGACAGCATTGTTATTGTCAATGGTGGATTCTGTGTTTTTATGGTGAAACACTTCACTAGTTTTACTCTCATGAAAGATTCGCCTAACTACAGATGAATCTTTAAAAAATTACCTTTTTAAGAATTATAATAGTACAGTGACCTAAAAGTAAAAAGTGCAGTGATTATTAAATATAATAGTTAGATATTTAAATGTATGCAATTGATAAAGTATGTAAAATACGTAAATGAATTATGTAATTGTTACTCAACCATTTAGTTTTCTTTGTTTTAATTCTTCTCTAGGTCTATTTATATAACATTGATCTACCCTTCCACTGATAAGAAATTGCGTTAAAATAAAATTATTAAATTATCTCAATACAGTACTTTTTTTGGCCAAGTATTACCAATAGTAAATTAATAACTATCCTATCAGATAGGTGGTAATCTCCCTGATACAATTCACCGGGGTAACCCCCTACTCTTTTTGAATAGTGAACTGGGTTCTTTCAAGTGCACACAGGTTATAACTGTGTACACGACACTGGACCTACGGTTTATAGTCCTTATCCAAGAATACTTATTCCAACACCAGAACTAGGAGAATCGGGCTCAACCCCATGCCGATATTGTTGGCTCTTTAGGTACGGTAAACGGCGACCCTGCCTTATAACCGCTCGGCCATTTGACTCGCTTTGATGAATGATGAAACATAGAGGAGAAACTATAGATAATTATTGGATTCTATGATCAATAGATATTTTTGTGCTCGCACCTGGCCTTATTCTGTGTTTACGTTTGTCATGATGTTGTTACTATCCATGTCGTTTCAGGTCCAGTAGGGTTAATGTGAACACATTGTAATTTAGAACCAAATACCAATAACGTTAATGATAGTAGGCCTATCCTTGTATGTCTGTACTAATTATATTATGTTTCTATCGTCTTTAAAATATAGGCCTACCACTAATATCATAAAGATACACCCGGCAAATGCCATTTCCTCTTCCTAATTTTTAATTTCAAGTTACTAGATTTAACAAAATTTTTGTTCCTGTTTCGTTATTTGCTGCTTTCTGTGCTCGATTTCTGCTTAATTTATATACACTTTATCATTGTTTTCTTTTTTTCGTTTACCTTTTTTATGAAATATTATTATTGCATATAATGTAACACAAAACACTATATCTATTTTTTTCATTTATTTGTTACTATGTCATATTATTATTATGTTTCAGGCTTGCCCAACACAAGTACTTCTTCTTCGGGATCAAGCCTTCTTTCAATGTTTATTTTGTCATAATATTTTCACACTTTATTTTGTTACCATGACATTGAAAGTAAATAAATGTTCAAATGCAAAAAAAAAAAAAAAATATATTAGAGATTTTCAAATCATGTTTGATTGAAAAAATGTTCATCTGGTTTGAAGATACGTTATTCTAAAATTATATTTTTAGTTTCTCAAAATAGAATTTAAATATAAAAATATCCAAGTATTTGTATTGCGGTGTGAATAGAGCCTATTCTATTTAGTATTTATGTATGTTCGGTATTTCTTCTCCTTTTTTTTTGGATTTGAATTGCAATAAAGTTTCCTTGTTTGTATTAAATTGAAATTAAATTGAGTTATATCAATTGGAATGGAATCCATAAGTTTTATTATGTATGAAAATTATATATTTGTATAATTGATTTTGATGTAGAAATTATGAAAAAGAATGCCTACACTGTTTTTCTAATTTTACTTATACAATTTAAAGAAAGTACTGTATTAACAAGCTATATTCGTAAAACGTATAGCATTTCTTCATAATTTTAGAAAAATAAACATGAAATGTTTAATACATTAATGTTTGTGGTGGATTTTTGTGTGTGTGACCTCAAATAGAATTTTACTAATACTAAAACATACCGGTATGGCCTGACAAAACAACCATACATCTGATCGACTGACGATGGTAGCAGAAATTGAGCCAATTTTAGATATGATCGAGGAGGCCAGTTTGTTTATGATTTGAAAAATAAATGATGATGATGATGATGACGATGATGATAATCAACTTTGCTATAGTCGCCGTTATCACATAGAAAATGTATTCATTTCAACTTTATTAATATAGAATGTAACCAGCTTTCCAACTAAGCATTCAAAATGACAAAATATCTATATCTATATATAATGAACTAAAATAAAAATTACAATATAAAATCGTAATTAGTTCAGTAAAAAACATGAATGCTCCAGTGAAGATCTGTGTTTAAATAAGACAGTCTTGTGCTCACATCAAATGGGTAGGTTGACTTCATATTAAGCATGCAGAAGACTTATAAACTGTAAATTTGCTTTTGTGCATTTCGTACGTGTAGGTATCATCATCATCATAATCGTCACCATCTTTATCATCAATATCATCATCGTCACCATCTTTATCATCATCATCGTCACCATCTTTATCATCGTCATCATCGTCGTCCTCCTCTTTATCATTCAATTTTATTTTAGTTGCATAAGATACCGTACATCATTTATGTAATAACAACACATGAGAGTAGAATGCACTTATGCTGGAGAAACTTAAATAAGCCAAGAGGGCTTTAAGGCTAGTTCCAACAGAAAAAAAGAATTCAAAAAGTATATCTGTTCATAAATATTTCAAGTGTGGTCAACAAATAAATAAATAATTAATAATGAATAAATAAATAAAGGGAAAACAATTACACCCATGATCTTGAAATAGGCCTACCGTCCTTTTTTATTAATCATAATACAATTTCTAATGTAAATTCCATGAAAGTGTCTGAAACATGTTTAACAAGGGTGGTTGGAAATCAACATGTTTTTATGTATGCGTAAGTAATAAATGTGAACTGAACTGAACTTGTATTGTATCTCTTTTAAATCAGAGACACAGTCTCAATGAGATGTGCAACAAGTTTACAGTGAAAAATAATACGCACACGCTTATATATATATATATACAGTATATACAAAAAAAATGTGGGTATGACAAATGTAATGTATGTAACGTTTATGTTAGGCAAAATATTTAAAATATCGCCCTCTATTGGTAATCATCAACTACTCCGGTGAGTGACGTCATTTGGGCGGACATGTTGTTTGGGTTGCGGTTTGATCAAAAGTTTGTGTTGGCATTAGACGTACTAAACTAATCATTTTGTGCCGAATTTCGTAGTGTAAAAACTGGATATAGCCCATGTTGGCATATCAAGGATTTATATTCTTCTTGTTCAGTTAGTTTAGTAATCATGTTTAAGTGTATACCTCTTTTCAGGGCGTGCAACCGTCATGTTGAGTACATTGACAAACGCCACTGTAGCCTCACTGCGGTCCCCGACGATATTTTTCGATACGGACGAACTTTGGAGGAATTATTACTTGATGCAAATCAGATTAGAGACCTCCCAAAGGTAAAGATATGGTAGATGTAATCTTACTTAGTATTCCGTAATACATTTTATAACGATAATTCATCGACATTTTTAAAAATAAAGCTTTTTATAATAATAAAAAGAGGGCCTGGCCTAGTCAAGCTAGCATTGAATGCTAGCTTGACTAGGCTAGGCCTATAGATAGTAGAAGATGTAGGCTAGGGCTAGGCCTATCAGAGTAGTAGTACTAGTAGCCATTTGAGCCTGCTACAGTAGGCCAAGGCCCTACTGTAGTTTATTAGTTAGATGGCCTAGACTACTTGCGCCAGTTTAGGTAGGGCTGCATTCTTCAAGCTTAAGTTATTATAGGCCTAGCTAGTGACTTTTTGTTTGAATGGTGTTAGTCTAGACTCTAGAGCTGTTTGGGTGGCTTCAATTCTTTTGTGGTATTTTTAAAAATTATTTTATCATTGCTTTTTTTTAAATGTATCAATTATTGGGGTTTTTTTTCTGCGGTCTACAGTACACTTTTTTTTTTCTTGCGCCATCACTTGACCTGACAACGTGATAATGAGTATGCAAAGTTGAAACTAAAACCTTTAAAGATAATTTTAGGTGACTATAAGCCTACGAACTGTACAGTACTACAGTACATACCTTTTTAGGTCTAAGATTCCACACCTAAATAAAGCTTGGTTCCTATAATATGTAACATAAGGAGTACTGTATGTGCAAAAATCAGTAAGGAGTGTCCTATTTTGTTAAAAACAATTGATATGCATCACTACGGTAATTGTATAGTACAGTACTTTAAGAAGAGTTTTGTATCCCTACTGTTTCACTGCTGCAAAAGAAGAAACATGTTGGTTTGTAGAATCAATTGATCTCTGTCTGTCTGTGAGCAAACAATGTGTATGTTAAATGATAAAACAGTTTAACAGCACTGTATAAAGAACTTTATGTGACAACAAATTTGATGTGTCCATTATATTTGGATATGAATTATGTCATATCACTTACCATATTTGAGCATATCACTGCCATATTTAGGCATATCACTACCATATTTAGGCACATCACACTTTGATAGTGTAGACAGCTTTAAGACTTGGAGTTTCTACAGAATTGTAAACACATTTTGTTTTTCATTACAGCAATTTTTTAGGTTGTTGAATTTACGAAAGATAGGATTGAGCGATAATGAATTGGAACGTTTACCTCCAGAAATTGGAAACTTTATGAACCTTCTTGAATTGGACATTAGTAGAAATGGTAAGAACAGTGGCAGATACTTGAACAGGATTACTAATTGTACCCACAGATAGATGATTAATGTTTTAACATGAACTAAACATTTAGCTCACAAACATTGCATATTAATTTACTAGTGATAGCTCTAACAGCTGTACAGCTGACTTGAAGAGGCCCTGTTAAAAAGAATACAAAAATATACAAACGAAATTCAAACTGTGTACATTAAATTCAGTAAATTCAGAAATAATATTTTGTAAGATCGTCAAAAGATGTTTCGTAAGGTTTGTAATGAGTTATAAAGTGATAGTGATTACATAGTGAAGTGAGAGTGATTTCCCATAATTGTACAATCTAGAACATTTTTAGAAAGGACAATCCATTTTGTAATGTATGTATTGATGCCGCAAGTTTTTCTAGATTTAGCTTGCCGTTTATATTGCAATTTAGTTGAGTTAGTGTTTCAAGACTTGACTCAAACACAATTAAAATATCCGACCATTGAGTACAACAAACAAAGAAGTGTACAATCTTTTATTTAGATCCAAAAACAATTTCTTTGTGAAAATTTGCATATAAATAGAATACTCATAATAATATTGATTGAAACCAAATATAAACAAATCTTGATATTGAGTCAAAACGACACAATATTATTGTTGTTAGTGTTACGCATTTTGGCAAAACTTTTTTTTTTACTGCAATAACTTACGATTTCAGATTAAATTTAGGAAGTGTATGAAGCATTCAATTGCAATAAACAGTGTGTACAGTATGTGTATCAAAACAAAATATAGGATAAAACTAAATATTCAGTAGTACAGTATTGTAGTAGAATAGTCTATAGATTTTGTGCCTAGCTTACCTGGATAAGCCAACATTAGCCTCTCCGCGAAGAAAGCTACAACTCGAATATATACACAATTATATTAAAAACACCCTTATCAGATGATGGTACAGTCCATGAACCCTGACACCAAGTGGGAGCATCTCAACACACAGTACAACCATCCTCATTTCTTTTAGAGAAATTGTAGAGATAAAATGTCTGAATGAAGAGCTATACATTGACAGATCCTTAAATACATAGAATCAACTCAAATGAGTAAAGATACTGTACTGAACTTTGTAATTCCACCTGAATAATAATGATAGGGGGATATTAATTACACTTTTTGTGTTCAGAGTACTACACAGATCAATATACAGTATGTCTCAAGATAGGCCAGGCATCTGTGGATATCATCATCTTACATTTGATGTTAGTGATACCTGTATGTGTATAGACAGTCGTCATATGGAAATTGAGTTAAATTGATGTAGACCTTTTTAACATTATCATCACATTGAACAAAACAATAAAGAAAGAACTTTGTATGCAAAACAAAGACTTTAGTATCTCGCATACTTGTGCTATGGGATGTACTAATAAAAATGTTGTCATATGGAAATTGTGACTAAATTGATCAAGACATTTTTAACATTATCATCACATTGAACAAAACAATAAAGGAAGAATGCTGTTGAATGTGCAAAATAAAAAAGTTGTTGTTGTAATTTACATTAATTTGATTTGAGTAGGTTTCAGCATTCTACATTCAGATTTGACAATTAGAACCTGACGAGGGACTAAACAGTAAAAATGTCAAGTTTCCTTTTGTTTTTTCCAATTCTTTTGTTTTTTCCAATTCTTTTGTTTTTTCCAATTCTTTTGTTTCTTCCAATTCTTTTGTTTCTTCCCACTCATTAATAAAGCATCAACACAAGTAGAATGTGATTATAAATAAACTAACTAACAATAACAACTTGTTTTACAGTCTCCTTTTCCTCTCTTAGTCTTAGATTCATTTCCATACTTATTTTAAATTCATCAGTAAAAGGTAAAGATGAGTCCTGTAATCATTGTGAATGTAGGGCAATGAGTTGTTAAGCCTAATCAACAGTATGTTGTGGAAGGGTGTCTGTTTAAGCTCCCTTAGTATTTTCATCCAGGTACCCATTTTCAGCTGTAACTGTACAAAATAGTGAAAATACATTTAATGAATGTTATTCAGCTGTTGAATGATCTTATTCTTAGGTCATATCATATAGTCAGTATATCAAATTGTTCATTCAGTACAGTATTAGTCAGGGCTGTAGCTAGCATGATGCAGATCTGAAATTTTCACTACCCACCCCAATTACCCAGCAAAGATTCTCATATTTTATATTAATATTTATAAGGCACCTAAGTTGGCTCGTCGGTTTTTAACCTCTTGTTACGGACTTGTTAGTACTGTACAATATTTTAATAACTGTATGAAGTTTGTTTGAATGGAAGTTAAATAAAATATTATTAAACATTGTCCAACAGCAGCAGCCTGATCCAGCTGAATTAGTTGGTGTTTACAGTAGTACCAGGAAGTTGGGGAAATGACTGTTTTCCTTAAATTCAACATTGTAAATCTGTTGAGAATTGAAATGTACCATTTCATGCACTTTGGAATAGTAGTAGTAGAATGTAATCATGATGTCATCATTACAGTACTATTTCATAATTCTAACTGTTTGAACTTTTACTGTGTACATTTGCTGAAATTATAAATTTAGTTTGTACGATATACTGTATTGTACAGTAATTGTTAAACTATGGGATTATTTTTCTACTGAATTATAACCGAGTATAATCCCACCCTCTAGGATTAGTTAGTTAGTTAGTATAATCCCACCCTCTAGGATTAGTTAGTTAGTTAGTATAATCCCACCCTCTAGGATTAGTTAGTTAGTATAATCCCACCCTCTAGGATTAGTTAGTTAGTATAATCCCACCCTCTAGGATTAGTTCAGACAAACAACTGCAATGCAATTCATGTACAGTATAACCCCACCCCTTAATTTTTGTCAAATTTCATAACCAGTCCACCTGTTTTTTTTTTATTTGAAATCTATGTTATTCGCATTTATTTATTTTAATCAGTGCTATTAGTATTTGTGGCCAATATTTTATAGGAAAATATATTTTAGTTTCTTTTTTGTAATTTAATAAAGAAAGAGGAATAAATACATTTCTGAAATCAGTTTAATAAACTGTAACATTTTCTACTGTACTGTATGCAATACACAGTAAAGCTGCATTCACACTTCTTGTTTGATTGATTGATTGAAATATATACTGGATAACCTCTTCAGTCAAAGACTGGTCTCCCAGAGGGCCCAGTTGGTGATCAGTGGCTGTGATGTGCTAATACACCGGGGTAACCCCTACTTGTCTCGAAAGATGTACAGGTTCTTTAAAGTGCACATGAGCTAGATGTGTACACTGGACCTACGGTTTATAGTCCTTATCCGAGAAGACTCGTTCTACCACCAGAACCATGGAGTGAGTGAGCCTCGAACCCCTGCCGATGTTATGGCTACGTAATTACGGTCCCACTGTCTTAACTCACTCACAGAAGATGGCGCTGTTCAATACTTATTATGGTTAACGGCACCCTGAAACAACAAGTGTGAATGGAATGTATTTTTAGCATTTTAAAGAAAAATACAGGAAATACATGTGTATGGTTGTTTACTGTAGCAATGTGTTCTTTCAATCTGCATTATAATATAGTACTGTACAGTAGTATTCATAGTAGTAGTCATGATTATAAATACAATATGTGGGCAGCATAAGTAGCATTGTGGTTAGTGTTGTGATATAGAGGTACATTTCTATTGGTTCTCTATGCTTTAATATCTACACAAGTACTTCCTGTATGGCTACTGTATGACATCTCCCTGGTTTGTCATTTTTAGAAAATATTATTGGCCACTGTCATTAAATTAATTTTTAATACAGTTATTATTTATAATAAACTGTAGTAATTAAAGTAAAACATTTTGTTATGAGATTGTCAATTTCATGAGATGGACATCAATCATTCTGACATACTTACTGTAGCTGTTTACAGTGTTTAGAGGGCAGTGTAAACTTTAGGACTGTACAGTAATAGTACTTACTTACTTTGCCTGGATAAACCAATATACAGTACTGTAGGCCGTTCTCTACAGCATGAGAGAACAAAAATAGTTTAATACCCCTACAGTATAATGGAACAGTCTGCAACTGTGTCCTCTAGTGGGAACACCACTGTTGGATGGTGGGTGACTGTTTATGTGTATTGGATCAACACTGTTGAAGAAATAAGTTGTTTAAAATCACTTTAATTTTAACTAAATAAACTCATTGAATACTACTAACATCGTTAGAAATGTTGAATTTGTCAACTTGATCTAAGTTAATTAAAATTGAGTAAATTAACATCTAAATCAACTTAACACAAATAATCCTACAGTACTCAATACTGATGAATACAATTACATGGCAGGTTAATTCCTAAAACTAAATTGTAAAAAGTCTGTTTAAACCTCAAAACTAAAAACTGTGAATGATTTAAAATGTGTAATGACTATAATTACTTTGTTCTATAATTTACAATTAAACTTTAATTTAAAGCAGTCTACTGTACTAATAATACATGTGTTTGTGTTTGCATAATGTCTTATAATATACATTTTAATGTGATGTTTTCCATTAATTTCTAAACATTTTCTTTTTGCAGATATTTTTGAGATACCTGAAAACATTCGCTTTTGTAAAGCGTTGGTGGCGATAGACCTCAGCGGAAATCCTATTTCATGGTAAGGATACTAAGAAACAAAAATTAAAATGTTATTGTCTATTTAATGCCTACAGTAGCATACCTGGATAAACCAAAAATAGCTGTACAGTATTCTCCTCAAAGAGCTAGATATATTCCAAAGTTTGTTGTTTTAACTTTACTTTTTAAAGTCTATTTTGTGCCTAACTTACCCAGATAAACCAACATATTAAAGCCTTCAGAGAGAGAGGAATAAATAATACAAAAAGAAAAAACAGTAGAGCACCCCTATCAGATAATGGTGCGGTCTGTGAACAACAGTGGTAACCATCCTGCCTGCAGTACCATTGTCATCATTTCTCATCATCATTATAATTCATAAATGTGGTACAGTACATTTTGTAACATTGTACATTGAGCCATTTGTAGAAGGATCAAGAACTAATACATTTTAGCATGGAAAAATCTCACAATTAGCCAACAAGTGAATGTCTGTTGATCCAATTAATTGTATTATTATTCAGCATAAACATTACTCGTTCTTTTTTCATGGAATTCTGTGAGTAGGCGGGTTTTATCTGCAAAACACATTACATCAAAAATGCATTGCATAATTTGTATTCAACATAAAGAAGTGATTTGTTGACTTACAATGCTAAAAAAGTCCATTCAAGTTCTTTGAAAAGGAACTATATTCAATACTTTTAAAATGTGGTGCCCATTCAAAATTTTGTATCGGATATTTTAAAACAAACTCATGTTAGTTTGTGCTAAAACAATAATTTGTAATAATGATCATTTACAGTATTTCATAATTAGCGTAACAACCAACATTTTGAGACATTTTCAACTGTACTTTATTTCCATTGGAAAAACATGGTGTACCGCAAACCGTACGTTACTATGTGTTTCATTCGCCATGCAAATCTTTACACAATACAGTCACTGGATTTATAATGTTTTCCAGGGTATTGCTACACAGCGCAAACCCCCGTCAACGGGTATTGCTAAACCCTGCAAACCCCCATAAACCTTAAAAAAAAAACATAGCAAACTACATTGAACCAACGTAAAAGTTACTGAACTATGTATTCTCTACATATTTGATACAGTATGTCAAATTAAAATTGTTAATTGACCATGTTGCATAGTGTTTTATCATTGAATATAAATTGTGCTTTATACTGTACAGGTATACAGTATTCTTGTACCTTTATCTGTCTATTACACAATATTTTACCTTTTCACATAACAGATAAAGATTCGCTGAAATTGACACGCCTGGCATATGTCATAGCTTGCGTTTCACACTGTTATTGAATTACAATTTGTCTTTTGCATTTTACTTGTAGTGATCTTAGTAGAAGGTTCATGTACATGTTAAACTCATTGCCATTGATTGCGTACGTCTCTATTCGTGCTTCAGCGAACAAGCATCTGTACGTGAAATATGCATAGTATTATTAACAAGTAAATCAACCGTATAGTATACATTGCATTCGCCGACGGTGCTCGTAATTTTGAATGAGATCGTTCTTTTGTTGACACCATGAGACTCATCTTTATCACGTTACTACTTATGTTGTATCATAATATATTACTCTTTCATTCTTAATTTGTTTATAACTCGTCCTATTGGTTTTATTAATTGCATAAAATTATTATTATTAGGACAATCTGCCGATTGTAAGTGCTAAAGTACATCAGTAAATCGACAACATTACATTATAGTACATACTGTAAGTGCAAATATAATGAAACTAGGACAAACTATAAATTGCATACTAAAACAAAATGAAAAACATAATCACAGTCAACTTTCCCAATACCGAATACCTACTGTAATAATATTAATATATTCTGGTTGTCTGGAAAATATGGTAATGTATTCTTTTGGGCTTTGAGAAAATTTGAGTTTGGGAGAGATTCCAGTTTGCAGAGAGTCTGCTAAGGGAAAGCCAACTGTACAGTATTTGGAAAAAAAAACATAGTTAAGTTGAATGGCTAAGCTGTTACAGTAGTGTTAAGGCAGGGGTGATGCAAACCAAAGTCATAATACTGTATTAGGTTCAAGGTTCTCCTGGTTGTAGAACAAGTCGTCTAGGACAACAACTTAAAACGGGGGTCCAGTGTACACATACTGTGGCTCATGCACTCTAGAGAAGGCATGGCATCCTTTGTGATGAGGAAGGGGTTACCCCTGTGTTTTGCTTCAAAGTTGATGTCAGCAGTTATGAGAACCTGCTGTTTATATCTGCTTCGCCTAGTGTACAGTATTATCCGATAGGAGTGCTCAGGGGAGAAAGGGCTATTGTCGGTTTATCCAGGTACGTTAGGCATGGTATAGACCTTTTTTTGTACAGTGAATCATGTTAATTAACATACTTTATGGATGATTCATAAACTAAATATAAAATTATTTAGATATTATTCTGACTTTCAGATTGTACATTATCGTTTAATTCAAAGATTTAGGCGATAATAATTGTCATTAATCCAATTAATTTAATTAGGATTGTATTCATTGAAACTTTAAATCATAAAATAGTTGAACAGCTTTCAGGCAAAAAGTGATAAATCTTATTACAGTCAACATGTGACCTTTGAGAATATTATTATGACCTGGCTGTCCTTAGCTGTTGGATGATGATGCAGACTTGTAATAAATTGTAATCTTATTCTATAATAAGCTAGCCTACTATAGATTTTCTTTTCGCAATTTTTCAAAGGTTACAATAAGCTCAAATGTTGAGCAGCGAGTGAACTGAGAAATCACATAATAAATTACAACAGTTTGGATAAATCATAGTATTGATTTTGTTTTATTTCATTGACAAATTAATTTAGAAATTTCTTATTAATCTTTCTAAAAAAAAACATTATATAATCAAATTTATTAAGTACAAGTACAGTATTACAATGTTTAGCCTCCGTCTACACTATCAAACTAGTTTCACAAAAAAAGTGTGATGTACTGTACCAAAAAATATGGTAGTGATATGTGTCCATATTTGGGCACATCACATTTTTTTGTCCCATAAAGTTTGATAGTGTAGATAGAGCTTTAAAATAAAACGGTAACTATTTTTAAAGAAATCGATTTGGTTTCATAATGAGCAGAGAATGAATAATACTATTTACTGTGCACTTGCGAATTAAATGATCTAACATGTATTATTAACATTGAATGTTATAAATAAGCTGAATAAGTAGCGGTACTACAGTAAATACACATGAATTAGGTCATGTCATAATTAATGTTGAAATATGAAATCATAACATTTCATATACACAGGCATTATGTACAGTAGCATACTGTAAAGCGCTCTCTCTCTCTACACTATTAAACTTTATGTGACAAATAAAATGTGATGTGCCCATATATGGACATGAATGATGATGTCATATATTACTGTACTACCATATTTGGACATATCACTACCATATTTGGGCACATCACACTTCTTTTGTCAAAATAGATTGTAGACTTAACAGTAGAGTTTACTGTACACTCGGTATAAGGGAATTAATTGTAAAGAAAGTAAGCCAAAATAAAGTTTACTGTCCATTACTAGAAACCAGATGAAATTATTTGGACAATACAGTAGTACTAGTACAGTCAGATTTTTGTGTTAAATATTTTGATAGACAATATTGTTTGGTTTGTCTTTTAGTTTGCCTTCCGGATTCACGCAGCTAAGAAATCTTAAGTTCCTGACTTTAAATGATGTTGGTCTTGAAAGTTTGCCAAATGATATTGGAAAGTAAGTATTGATCAAATAACAATTTTAAAATTTAAAATTCTTGAAAAACTGCTGGATTGAAGCGATGTGGAGTTAATTCTGAGAAGTCTTCACCTTAATAATGTGTTATGGTTTCAATGAAAGTGACAACAGATTTCTTTCAGCACTAAAAAACCAAACTTTTCCACTTCAAAATGCAACTCAAAAGCAGCATAGTCTTGTGTCGTGTTGTGAAATTGAGAAGAATTGATTTTAAAGCTCTGTCCACACGATCACGCTACAAATTTTATGTGACAAAAAATGTGTGATGTGCCCATATATGGACATGATTATGTCATATCATTACCATATTGGGACATATTACTACCATATTTTGGCACATAAAACTGAAATGTAGTTTGGTAAGAAGAAGACATTTCTATGGCTGCAGTACTTATTTTAAGTTATCAAAATAAAATGATTTTTTCCCCCAGTTTATCAAATTTAGTGACATTGGAACTGCGTGAAAACTTACTAAAGACGCTACCACCGTCATTGTCGTTACTCGTCAAATTGGAACAACTTGATTTGGGAAGTAACGAGCTAGAAGATCTACCAGAAACGTTGGGTGCCCTACCAAACTTAAAGGACCTCTGGTTAGATTGTAACGCACTCACAGAGTTACCTGAGGTTAGTATGATATTCTTATCTCCACCCAGGTGTAAATGGGTACCTGATAGATGAAACACAATTGGACTGATTAGTAGTCAGAATTGTCAATGTGTTTGATTCAATGACTGGGATAATAATATGAAGCACTATAAACATTTCCACTCGGCTGTGTAAATTGGCCTTTATCAATAGTACCAACAAGAAGTCAATTTGGATATAATTTACATGTACCTGTACAGTACACGCATACTAGACAATAACAAGTATTGTCGAAAAATGTTGGACACTGCTTTGGAAAAAAATTGTACCATTAAAGTACATCAAACAATCGTGAATATGAATTAATATCCATAAAGACCCTGTGACCTTTAACTTGATCTTTAACCTGGGATTGTAGGTCATCAATAGCTAAATAGACGAATGATTGATGTACTTAGATATGATTTATTCATAAGCTCCCATACTAATCCCCAAAGGTATTTGACATGCTATGACATAATTAAGTAAACATAAAATATGGTGTTATGTAATGTACACTGTTAAATACATAATAATAACCGTTTGTGTTTCTCACTCCCGCTGAAAAAGAAAGAAAGAGAACATATATTCTTCCTTATTGCTGACATAGATATACTAGTGATATTATAGTTCACTATATCTCTATGTTTCAGATATTCACATACAGTACATGAATAATAGAAACTAATATAAATACCTTGGAATAACTTTTTTCCCCATATAAAATAAAAGTACATAAAGTGTTGGGAAATTAGTGTGGTTATTTTAAAAATAATTTATTTGATTTCAACATTTAAATTTAAAGTATACTTGAATGTGTATGTTCTATGCATCAGTACTCATTCCTATGCTGAATGATTTTACGAATTACATGAGGGATCAGCTCAAAAATGTGATAAATATATTTGATCATCTTAGGGCTGACCATACAATAGGATTAATAAGAATGCAGGGTGTTGTTCAGCCATGACCAGTTATAGCCTTGTTTGACTTTTTAATAGATAAATGAATCATTCATATTTCATTATTGAATGTTAAATGTGGGTTAGGGTTAAATGAATTAAAATAAAATACATTTAGTATAGTATCTGAATTGAACTTCATAGACATTTCATTTATTTGAATCATTTGGTGACCAGTGGCTTTATTGACCAGTGACTTTATTGACCATTCACCAATCATTAAACTTAAAACATAAGATTACTCCTCTGTAAATCATAATTGAAATCCTTAAATATATATTTTCCTTCAAAAACATGAAAAATGAAGATTAATATAACAAACTTTAATGGACCATTTTGCAGTTTTCAGGGAACAATATTTGTTTATTTATTCAATAGTCTGTAGGCCTTAAACAGACGGCTGCTTGAAGGAAAATTTAAGCGTGATTGGAGAATAGGACTAACTACTGGTATCTTCCTACTTAAATGTCAAAGCATACATATTTTTGGGTTTTTTTTTTACATTTATTTTTATATTTCTATTAACAAATTTAATTGAAGGTATCTATTGTTAATCTTTCAGTTATTACCATGCAAACTAAATTTTGTTGAAGTGGGAATTGTGATGTTTTTTTAGAATACTTTCTGTACAAATAATTATCTGTTTAGACCATAAATTGTGTTACATGAGAATAAAAAAAGTTACTAATACAGTCTCATTCATGAGAGTTAGTCACAAAACTTGGGTAATTATTTAATGTGTACTTGGCCAAAATATAAATTACGGTAATCAAATTAGTTGAATTGGTGAATAAGCATTACGTAATGACTAGAGTAAGATTACAGAAAACTGTTTATAGCTCTGTCTACATTATCAAACTTTATGTGACAACAAAACAATATGATGTGCCTACATATGGATATGAGGATGTCATATCACTACCATATTTGGGCATATCACTACTATATTTGGTCACATCACCCTTTTTTTTTCAAAATTGTTATATAGTGTAGACAGAGCTTAAAAGGTTTGCATGGCAAAAATTTATATAATGGAACGTGTGCATGTATGTAGTTTAAAAAGAACTGTTGAGATACTCGCAAGTTTTCTCAGAGCACTCTCACTCATGAGGACGATCAAAGCAAATTGATTAGAATTGGATATGTGGTATACCACACAAACTTTATATCATTAGGCTTGCCTAGATAGATATGAAGTAGAAACAACAATTCCATTGAGTGGATCCTGCAGTACTATAGAACAATCAAACAGTATTGTATTGAGGTCAAAAGAGGTATAAAGCAATGTATTGTGTAAAGTTATCCAAGCACTTAGACCTGTACTTAGCCCTTATGATTCATCATACTATCTTAAACATGCTGAGCTGTTTACAACAATGATCACCAACAACAGATATGAGATATTAATCCTCATTTCAATGAGCAACATAAACTTTAAACTATTCAAGTTCTTTCAATTCTATTCACAAGGTTAACCATCTATTATTAAACAAATTATTTTATACTTCCTGTTGCATCCAAAATTAGCTAAAATTTGAGGAATTTAACGCAAAAAAATATGATACGAAAAGGTACGAAATAACTACATGTGAGAAGTTGAATAAATAAAATAAAAATTCCTGAAGCTAATAAGTTTGTTTAATTAAACTAAATTGAAATATTGCGATTTAAAAATCTTAATTTTGTCGTGCTAAGGGACAATAGTTTATTTATTTCAACAATATTTAATGAGGGTGATCTAGCCGAAGCTGATCATTAGGGATCCTCAGAACAATAGGGTTCGACTATCCCAAGTAACCCAGTAATATCAAAGAACTCAAGAATCTCCTGTTCTTCGCATTCAAAACACAGTATCAGAAGTACAGGGTTAAAAGGTCAAACTGGGCGACGCCATTTCACAGCATGGAGCAGCGCCCTCTCCAAGCTACGAAGTTAAACTATTAATTCCTAAAGAGGGCTCAGTCAATTACTCTATCCCCCTATAGTATTAGCAGATCCCCTCTATGATTTTGACTTTCTAATTTGATGTGGGCGCCCTACTCAATGGCTCACAATGGCACCACCCTTTTGCTCTATTCTATCCTACAATGCCTTTCGAATTGTCACAAGCTTTGGACGAACAGAAGATTCTTGTGTTTATAAGTTCTTTGGTAATATTTAAGTATACAGGTATCCAAGACGGTTCTTTCCACAAAATGTTTTGCATTGTGTCCGTCCACCTATCTCAGGATTAACCATAATTTAAAAGATACATATTTTCTTTCAAATTTCATATTTGTACGTATTGTATTTCATTGTAACATGATAGTTTTGCTTTTAAGTTGGATTTTTCACTAAAATAACACCTTTTGTCATCAAGAACTTGATGGAATTTTGAGGAATTTTACAAAATTGTCAGGGAATTTTTTTTTAAATAGTCGGAGACATGTCTTTGTGCAATACAATAATCACCTAGCATTCAACAAAGATGACAATCGGATAAAGCTTTACCTGTAAATATTAAAATTAATATACTGTATTCGTGTTAATCAAGAAACAGAAAATACTTTGTATAATTATTATGTGAGTAAGAAAACAATTAAATTAACAGCAGGTAGAATGAAGCAGTTCAAGCTGTTACTGTATCTAAGTACACTTATCAAAATAGGTAATTGCACTTGGAATATTCACAGAGCAACATCCAACATAACAAGTGTGACATTATTTATGTACATTACAATTTATGCTATTATTTTCTTGTAAAATGTTCATCACAAAAAGGAAAAAACAACGTATAAAATAGACTAGGCCTCGAAGCTACTGGTGACATGAAATCGTGCGTAAGTTGTTTAGCAACTCTGACGTCATTAAAAAAATAGGAGGTGCACAGCAATGTGCTGCCACACATGGGATATACCGGAATAACGCACACAGTACCATTTTGACTGCGGTCACTCAAGCATGAAATATGGCTTTTCTGTGTAAATTTGGTTGAATTTACTGATTTAGCCCTACAGTATGCAATTTTGGTTACACATGTAATTGTGTAGTGTTTAATACATCCACACACAAACATACTGTACTGTATTTTTCTCTACTCTTTGCATCTCAATTGAGTTCCTGTCAATGTCAACATCACTATTAATAATGTTGATTGGTATTTTCATATTTAATTCAAAGTAATTGAAATTTGATATTAACATATTAATTCCAGTTTGTTTTACTGTAAAGTAATATATTTATGGAACTGGGCAAATTAGCAAATAATTATACAATTGGTACAAATAGAAATTAATGAAAACATGCTGGTTGTCAGGACAAACTATTTGCATAAACCATAATTTCAACGTAAATTGTTAAATTAACGTTCAACTACTATAATGGCTTTGCATTTGTAAATAGCCGTACACTTAGAAATAGCCATGGGAAAAAAAACAGAACGAAACAGAATTTCTGTTTATAAGTAGAACGGAAGCATTTGACATGAAGAAACATAAAAGCATTACTCGAAGGCAATCTTATGAAAAATTAACTTAATATTATACAGTATGTTGTCTCTTTGATTAATTTTAAAGGGAAATTTACAATTACAGGGAAAGTGGACATTTAAAGGGAATATTTTATGTATCGTTTATAAATTTAAAAAAAAAAATCATTTGTAAAATTAAAAGGAATACAGCTACAAATAAGCATATTAAAAGGAATGTTTTAATAAGATTCAGACGGAATGTCCCATTTACAGCATAAGTGGACTAAAATAAAACAAATTTTGCCTACTTTAGCCTTCATTTACTGTATACCCTACAAATTAACATTTTTCATAGTGGTTTAACCCTTGTCATCTTCAGGTCTTTAAGCCTTATGAAGACACCCAAGTTTAAAGAAGTTCCATGTTTTGATATAATATCTTTAAAAAAAAAAGTGGTATGATACATTAAAAGGATTGTACCAAATTTATTCTAATGCAGTAACTAATGTACTTTTTTTACTGCAGTAACAATACATACTGTGGTTTGTTTCAATGACAGTTTATGAGGCAGTAAATGCAGTAAACAGTGTGTATGATTACCTAAAAAAAGTTGTATAAACCAGTTAAAATAAATGTAGTTTCTGCAGTAACTGCAGTAGATTAACGTTGACATGATCCCTAATTCAATTTGGTTATTATATCTTATTATAGGAAATTGGTAACCTAAGTAAACTAGTATGTCTTGATATCTCTGAGAACTGCTTGGAGGTTTTACCAGAAGAAATATCAGGACTGAAGAATTTGACAGATCTTCATTTGTCTCAGAACTGCTTAGAGAAACTACCAGAAGGAATTGGTATGTAATGAATCTTCTTAAAATTGGTAACATAGTGTACAGTTTTTTTTCTGTTATATAACATCAATATAAAGAAGAAATTTACACAATTTACATCATTTAGCATTACCCATCGATTGATCTGAGTGGAGACTTCCAACTTTATTCTTCTACATCAGCATAATGTAAAAAAAAACACATTTTACTAGTTGGATTAATCCATTATTCTTTATAGGTAATCTACGTCAACTTGGCATTTTAAAGGTAGATCAAAATCGATTGACAGTGTTGACGCCAGCAGTGGGAAGGTAATATTCATGTATTTATTGTTTGTTTCTGTCAGCACTACAGTATGAATAATTGGTATAAATGTCCTTACAAGTAGTGCAGTCATATGGTAAACCTTTGTCAACAGATCTTTTTCAGTTTAATGTGCTTGCCTTCCAAGATCCAGGGTTCATCCTTACCTACTAGTATCAGGGTTGTATCCCACAGACTAGTATCAGGGTTGTATCCCACAGACTAGTATCAGGGTTGTATCCCACAGACTAGTATCAGGGTTGTATCCCACAGACTAGTATCAGGGTTGTATCCCACAGACTAGTATCAGGGTTGTATCCCACAGACTAGTATCAGGGTTGTATCCCACAGACTAGTATCAGGGTTGTATCCCACAGACTAGTATCAGGGTTGTATCCCACAGACTAGTATCAGGGTTGTATCCCACAGACTAGTATCAGGGTTGTATCCCACAGACTAGTATCAGGGTTGTATCCCACAGACTAGTATCAGGGTTGTATCCCACAGACTAGTATCAGGGTTGTATCCCACAGACTAGTATCAGGGTTGTATCCCACAGACTAGTATCAGGGTTGTATCCCACAGACTAGTATCAGGGTTGTATCCCACAGACTAGTATCAGGGTTGTATCCCACAGACTAGTATCAGGGTTGTATCCCACAGACTAGTATCAGGGTTGTATCCCACAGACTAGTATCAGGGTTGTATCCCACAGAGCCCTGTTTTTTTACTCCACTGCCTAAGCTTCAAACAAGACTTAATTTATAAACATGATACAGTTACGTTCACGGTACACCATGTGTTCCAAAAGGACATCAAGTAAGGTATAGAATGTATCACAGTTTCGTTTGTTATGCTACAACTGTCTTAGCTGGAGAACAATCAAAGATAAAGCATGATTAAAGTTTATTTATTGTTAGCGAGGGTTTACTTGGATGTTATGATGAATGTTGTCATGTTTATTCTCATTTCAGTTGTACGTTAATAACTGAGCTCATCCTTACCGAAAACCTGCTACAAGTAAGTACCGCTCTCAGCACTTCCTCTTTACAAATTTGTCATCGGATACTTGACATTTGATATAGTATTCCCTGCTCTTGTTTGTTGTTGCATATTATTAATATACAGAGAAGACATGTAATATTAATTTAATCTATATAATGAAGAACATTAAATATTATATGCAGTGAATTTTTGGCTGAGAATAATCAATTAGTTTGTTTAATTGAAATATTATGTACAATACCCAAGGAGCCAGGCCTAGTATGATTGATTGATATACAACACAAGCTGAATGGGTTATTGTGTAGACTTTCTATGAGCCCTTGGGTACTTTGACCTCATACTGTACTTTGATCTCAAACTAAAATTAAGAATAGGGGGCATTCGATTTACGACAATTGTTTACATGATCCCTAATCTGCAATGACATAAGAACATTACTACACACATGTTCAACATTTGAAAAAACTTGAAATTTAAATAAATATCATAGAATCTAAAACATAACCAACACCATTTTAATTCCTTAATTGCTCAGAAACAGTTGGTTTAATACAGCCTAATTACAATATTATTCCCATACTTATTGCCATACTTAATATTACCATACTTATTTCCATACTTATTGCCGTACTTATTGTCATACTTATTGCCATACTTATTTCCATACTTATTTCCATACTTGTTTCCATACTTATTGCCATACTTATTTCCATACTTATTTCCATACTTATTTCCATACTTATTCCCATACTTATTGCCATACTTAATATTACCATACTTATTTCCATACTTATTGCCGTACTTATTGTCATACTTATTGCCATACTTATTTCCATACTTATTTCCATACTTGTTTCCATACTTATTGCCATACTTATTTCCATACTTGTTTCCATACTTATTGCCATACTTATTTCCATACTTATTGCCATACTTATTGCCGTACTTATTGTCATACTTATTTCCATACTTTTTTCCATACTTATTTCCATACTTATTGTCATACTTGTTTCCATACTTATTTCCATACTTATTGCCGTACTTATTGTCATACTTATTTCCATACTTTTTTTCGTACATATTTCCATACTTATTGCCATTTAACAAAATACTTCCAAGATAGTATAATTATGTTCGATTACGATTATCAAATATTATAAATGTGAAAGTTTATGCATGAGTGAACATGTGAAAGTACACAGCCGTTTTTATGTTTGTCACGTAAAAGATTCAGGAGCAGTGTGTGCATTTAAATTTTTGTTATAATAAATTGTAATTACCATCATAACATTGTATGTTTATAATTGCTTTCATTAATATTATTTTACAGGAATTGCCATCATCTATCGGCTTTCTAAAGAAATTACATAATCTTAGTGTGGACAGAAATAGACTAACACATCTAGTACCAGAGGTAGGTTATTTTTTTTTTTTCTTGGTAGAACATTTTTAGATTTAATCATTCATGTAACAGACACCATTTTCAAGGACTATATTTGAGTCCCACGATTGGTGACAATGTGTTTCAAGATGTGACGCATTGCGATAGCTCCATCTAAATACTGTCTGTCATGATAAACTATAGCAACAGTAAATTCCTTTTAAATTTATTTTTATTAAACTACATTTTCTTGGAAGCAGAATCCCGAAAAATTGCAAATAATCGGTTTTAAATGGAATTCTCAAAATAATTGTTAAAAACATTCAAATGATTGGATGTTACGACTCAATTTAACCAGTTATCGCTGTGCAATTTGATACAATGTTTTACCCATCGATTTAAATGTTTTTGGAAGCAAAATGTATAAGTTGTATTTAATCTGTTTTCAAATAAACATTTTAATTTGCATTATGCAATAGAAACTGTCCCTTTGATATCTCACTCTGTAATTACTGGTGTATATTACTGTTGATGGTCATTATGAACCACACTACTACAATTGATTGATTTCTTTTCATTAGGTTATATATTTCACACTTCATTAGTTATGCTTCAGTGATTTCCTAATCAATACTTAGTTGTTTAAAATCAAATTAATTAACTGCTGACAACACTTAATTTCAGTATTATTAATACTGGAATACTTTAAACCAAAACAATTTTCAGATTGAGAGTATACTTTCAAGAGAGAAATATTTTTAAGTAACTGATTTGAGTTTTTTTCCATATAAATATTTTTTTATTCAAAAAATAGTCTGTATTTTTAAGCAGTCTAAATCTTATAGACATTCCTACAAAGACTTTTATGAACTTGGAACAGATCCAAAAGATAACAGGTTGCTAGCTGCTGCCAAGATCACTTGAATTAAATTTACTTGTATTATGTCTGAAAATATGAAGACTGTACAGTACTTATGGTATTGATATGCCCAAATATGGTAGTAATATGCCCAAATACAGTGGTACCATCATGCCCATGTATGGGCACATCACGTTTTTTTTTACATGTTTGATAGTGTAGACAGGTTAAAAGACTGTATCCCTGATTTTAGTTAAAAATAGAGTATACTTACAATAAGCATAACCTTACTTATTTTATTTAGTGAATGTTCTATGTTATTCAAAATTTGACATAAGCAGAGTATTTTCTCCACCCACTAAACATGGTCTTGTTTTATAAATGTTTTATTATGTTATTAAAAATATGATGACTTCAATATCATGTGATGTAATGGATGTTAAATAACATTACATACCTAGTTACTCTCCAAAACATAATCTTATTTACATCAATAAATGTTCTGTTGACTATAGTTTTACATTATTTAAGTTTATCTTATTTGTGTCATTCAATGTATCCACTAGTATAGACACAGTTTGTAAAATGTGTGTTGTAAATGTGTGATGTACTACTGTACATTACTGATGCCTGACCCACAAAGTAATGTCTTTTTAAATCTGAATAATGTATATAAGATCTCTTCACATTCAAGTGGATTAGATCTGTATATTTTAATGCGCTTTATGTAGCAACATCGTCTCAAAGCACTCTGTGTCAAAGCGCTTCGTACTAGATATGGTGCAGATTCATCTGTCAACAATGATAGTGACTACGATGAACAAATATACTGGGTAACGCCCTATACACTTTCTAACTCGGTTATTTAAAGTGCACACAAGCTAGATGTGTATACTGGACATCCAGTTTGAAGTCCTTAAGCTCTGTCTACACTATCAAACTAGTTTGACAAAAAAAGTGTGAGGTACCCAAATATGGTATATGTCCATGGGCATATCACATTTTTTGTCACATAGTTTGATAGTGTAGACAATGCTTTATACTTTTTTTACCACCAGGACTATGTTTGAGAACAGCCTTGATCCTGCTCCAATTTTATGGCCCACGACACCTTAACCACACAACAGTTTATAGAAATTCAATATTACAAAATTAATTTTACTAAATTAAATACTTGATTGTTCAATTATGCTCAATTAAAATGTTTATCCATATTTGTTTGTAGATTGGGCGTTGTAAAAGTCTTGGCGTGTTATCACTTCGTGAAAACCGTCTGACAAGACTTCCGCCTGAGATTGGTAACTTAAAAGATCTTCACGTTCTAAATATATCTGGTAATCGCCTGGAATGGCTTCCAATACAACTAACAAATTGCAATCTGAAGGCCCTCTGGCTCTCAGAAAACCAGGTAGGTTCATTTTATTTACTTGAAATTTTAAACCTTTATGGACTCGTTATTTTTTTAACAAAATTTGGAATCCATAACAAGTTTTTATTATGTTGTTATTTTTAGTTTCATTTATTACATTCAACATAAATGTAAAAATTCCAAACAATAAGCAAATATATGTTATTTTCAATATGTTTTGATTTATATTTATAGTCGCAGCCAATGTTAAAATTCCAAACAGATGAGATAGGGGCTCAAAGGGTGAAGGTGCTGACCTGCTTTATGTTGCCACAAACTGGGCCATCAGAGAGCATTAGTCTCGGTAGGTTGTAAAAACTTAAATGCATGTGTGAATTGAATATAAATCCAAAGGCAAATTACTGAAACAATGACAATGCTGTGGGTATCAGTGGTTGGATCTCAATGGAGATACAAAATAAAATAAGTACTGAAAAAATGACAATGATGTGGGTATCAGTGGCTGGATCTCAATGGAGATACAAAATAAAATAAGCACTGAAAAAATGACAATGCTGTGTGTATCAGTGGCTGGATCTCAATTGAGATACAAAATATTAAGCAAAATGCTAAATCAAAACAATAAAGTAAAACAGCCAGAAAAAGTAGCAAAGCTTTCGGGCAACACTAGCCCTTCATCAGTGCAAGTGTGAATGAAAATGGTAGTGTGGCGGGAACGTTTATAATAAATATAACATGATAATGATTTTGATATTTATAATAGTTATGGTGGTGATGATAATAATCAATTCTCATATTTTAACACGTCATCAATTTTATTACAACAGTAATAATAAATATTGATTTTTTGATTTTGATATTGATAATAATGATGGTGATCTATGTATCATCTTCTTTTAACACTTCAACAGTTGTATTACTACAGTAAATAATAAATATCAACTTTGTTTCTGTAGATAACATTTTGAAACCGAATGGAGCACCTGACGTTCCAAACAACAGTAAACCACGTGTCGTTAATTTCCCAGACTTCATTATGGATGACGACGATGAAATGGTAAGAACTGTTTGCTTTATAGTACCAATGTAGTCAAACCTCTATTAAGGGCACACTTAATTTTTACTTATTATTTCAACAATGTTTTACGAGGGTGGTCCATCCAGCCGAAGTTGATTATGGACCTTCACAAAAATACAACATGACAAGACATAAGCATGTAACAATAAAAATTTAATTAAATAGAATTTATAAAGATAAACATAATAAAAAATGTCATAAGGAAATTGAATCAATAGGAAATCAAATAAAAACATAGAGGTGACACCTGGATATCAGTTGGTTATACAAACATATATTGCCCCCATTCATTTCAAGGGAAAGTGTCCCCTATAGGAGTGTCCCCTTAATATGAGTGTCCCCTGAATAGTGGTGTCCCAGAAGAGGAGTTCTACTGAGTTGATTTAAAATGTAGACTTTAGCACAATAACAAACCATCCTGCCCAAAACAGAAAAATATGGAAACAAATTGTGGAAAGCGTAATGTCTGAATGACAGAAATTGTTTCAACAGCAGAGATAGAAGATAACATTTTTATGTTCAATGTTTATTCAACAATAATGTTTCTCGTTGGTTGATCAATAGTATTTCAAAAGAAAAAACTAAATGTGCATTCTCAAAGTTATTTGTGTTCTAAAAAAAAGTCGGTGTCAACAAATCTTTTTTTATATTATTAATTGCATTTTAAGAAAGACGTGATTGAATTAAATTTAAATACAGTATGTTAAACAAGAAATTCTTTTTGGTGTACATTAGCATTTCTGCCAGTAGCACTTGTATGTTATGTAAAGAGCACTTACATATCGTATTACAGTCTTTAATTTGTCATTCATTTGTTTCCTTTTAGAGTCAGTTCCAGAGACAGAACACTCCGCATCCTAAAGAACTTAAGGCCAAGGCTAAGCAGTTACACGATGCTAAGCGTGCAGCGCAAGCCGCGGTTGTTACTACGCAGGTTAGTACTGAGTCTAAAAATAGAAACATGATTTGTATTTATGACTGGGAAGAGCATAACATTAGGTTGGCAGTTCAAGGATTTTATTTCTAAATTTAACACAAATCTGAGATTATATATAGGTTTCCTGGTGAAGTTACATCATTTAAATACTCTACCATTTGAAAAGAAACAAATTTGCTTTCCTTGCAAAAAAAGCAAAGATGAATTTATCGACATAATGCAAAGGTACACACACATAAAGTGACAATTCCGATAATCATTGTGTTGTGACTGGTGAATTTACTTGCGTTGCAATTATATGATAAAAAAACAACAAATTATTACTTTCCGACCATTCTTTACACTTTATACTTAGAAAGAAATGTTGTTTGATTGATTGATTGATTTCGTTATATAATACAACACATTGCTGTTTTTTGACCTGTCACAAAATAAAGTACATCACCGAGTATAGTCCCAGGGGCCTTAGTAGGTCATTATAAAGAAAATTAGTGTTTCAAAATTTAGCCTAAATTAGTGATAACTTCAGCATGGAATTAGTAAGATCCTGGTTTTTTTTTAGGGAGACATAATTTTTAAAGCTCTGTCTACACTATCAAACTTTATGTGAGGAAAAATGTGATGTGCCCATATATGGACATGATGACATCATGTCACTACCATATTTGGGCACATCACATTTTCTTTGTTTTTGAATCTTTCTCCTTTATTAAATTAAAAAGAGTCATTTGATCTTAATGATTGAAGTAGATACTAATCACAAAGACACATAATACTAAGTCTCGTCCTTCAATGAGTACTGTTACACATAACAAAAAAGACAATATGATGATGATGTGATGACAAGAATGATGAGTACTTGACATTTGCCAATTACTAAATGTAATTGAGGCCACTACTTTTTAATTAATAATCCTTGGTAGCTCATCATTTGTTTGAAGCTTTTATTTGCATATTATAACTTTTAAACAATTCTGTTATCCTATACACTCAACGGTTTAGAGTTTCTCTATGCCTGTAATTTAAGCCCTATATGATTTGATAGCTATTTCAAATCCCAAGTTATAAGCTTCGAAAGTTTGATGAAAGAATGTTTGCGAATTTCTAAGAACCACGTCCCTTTTTCGTGCCGTCAATATCTCAGAAACTATGTATTGAGTTTCAGCAAAAGTTGGGTGGGAACTTTTTCTAAATTTGGTTGATTTGACACGGAATTACCCTATTGATTGTATACTTACATATACCAGAACTTATATGACTAGATTCCTCCATAACTTCCTATCTGCCATTGTGACATTCAGGTCATATCTCTCCATACCAGTATTCGTCTCTAGTCTCTAGAGCATTGTATAATTGAAGGTAAATAAATTGAACTTGGAATGAATACATTTCTTTTTAGACTACAAATGGACCTGAAGTAACAACAGCAACAGAAGAACTACAACAACAAGAAGAAGAAGAGTTTGTAGAGGACGTACCAGAAACAGAACCACTTATTAACGCCATGCCAGAGCCCCCTATTGATAGCCCCTTACCCGCCCCTGTCAGTGTCAGCCAAGTAGCCTTCCAGGAAAAAGTCATACCAACTGTAATCGAGACGCAAGCATCTCAACCAGAGTTGGAACAGAATTACGCGGACGATGCAGCTGATTATAACGAGGTAAGGAGCTAAAATGTTGCTATTAATTTTCTGGTACTCTTTGCGTTGGGTCAAAGGTCATTCTAAATTGGAACATTTGGTAATAAGGAGCTTTCGATTTGGGACGATCGAAGAACTAGGTTATGACAGGTTTATTCAGGGTTTGCATGCAAGAATTCTGTGATGTTCACCTTGAATTTCCTGACAGTTTTTGGCAAATTCTAGAGAATGATTAAAACAGACATATGTCATAGGTCATCACAGATTGAAAGATGTCTAATAAAAACTAATGTATGTATCTGCCTATACTGATACAATGGTGATATGCCCTAATAGGCATTATGATATGCCCTAATATAGGCATTATGATATGCCCTAATATAGGCATTGTGGTATGCCCTAATATAGGCATTATGATATGCCCTAATATAGGCATTGTGGTATGCCCTAATATAGGCATTATGATATGCCCTAATATAGGCATTATGATATGCCCTAATATAGGCATTATGATATGCCCTAATATAGGCATTGTGGTATGCCCTAATATAGGCATTATGATATGCCCTAATATAGGCATTGTGGTATGCCCTAATATAGGCATTATGATATGCCCTAATATAGGCATTATGGTATGCCCTAATATAGGCATTATGATATGCCCTAATATAGGCATTGTGGTATGCCCTAATATAGGCATTATGATATGCCCTAATATAGGCATTGTGGTATGCCCTAATATAGGCATGGTGTACCCTAATATATGTTTATAACAAGAGACTATAGATACATATTTGTATCTCATACTTTGTCACTTTTTCTTATTAATTGAATACATCAAAGTGTATTCTGTTTCTTGTGTGTTTGATCTTGTGGCATTCTTTTGGTGTTTGTGGATATTAATGCATGTAGAATACCAATCATAGACACTCTACACAAACATGATTCAAGGTCCTGTTGTCAACAAGTGCATGAAGAGAAAATATTTTGTTAAAGATTAAACAAACGAGAAAGACATTATTAATCACCATTGTTTATCAACTTCGCACATTAAAGCAATTTAAAATGATATATTAGTATGTTTAGGAGAGCAGTATGCATGCATGTTCCACGTGGACACATTTATGATTTATTCATAAATTATTTATCACTTTTTCGTCTTCGTCAAACCAATTTACCCATTTCAGAAATGTGTCGCATGGATTAGATTGAAGATTTCAACTTTTTTTGTTATTATTTCTCCTACTTGTTTTACTAATTAAATGGTAGCTTTTATAAAGAATGCTCCTTGTTTAAAACCCTTGAATCTATCCAAGTGTCTATATCATCCGCAAAAGCTACCTCCACTATCCTTCTCAAGCTTTTAATAAAGTTCACTAAGATAATAATGATTTGTAGCAGAACAGACTGGAATGTATTCATAAAGATATTGATCATTGATAGTAGAAACAAGTGCAATTAATTCATTCTAAAAATAACATTTAAGCAAATAATTCCTCCTCCATTTTGTAAGTTTATTATGCTTATCCTATATGAATGAGTTGTTTGGATGATTTCATATAATAAATACACTTAAAATTATATCAAAATGTAATAGTGAATAATAGGTGTGGTTTACTATGTTGACAGTAATACTTATATTCAGTTTTCTCCCGAAATTGGTTTTACCAGCAAGAATTAACAGAATAAATTGGCTACTAGATCAAGCTGGATCGATGAAGTAAAACACTGTGTACACGTTTAATAGTTATTTGTATTTAGATTAGATAGACTTAGGATTCGCTAGCGAGCTTAACTTAAAAATATTTATACTACTGCGTCCTGTTCAACTTTATCAATTAATTATTAAAATAATAAAACATAGATTTAATGTACAGGCAAGCTGTTTAGAATGACAGTAAACTAGTTTAGATGACATCACTTGGTATAGATAATAAATAGCCATGCATTTTTGGCCCTACTGGCTGCCCACAGATAACTGGATAGATGAGTATGTAGAGTCATGTCAACATCTAACATACCTAATTATGTGAAATGTTCACATACATAAACCATGCATTAAAAACAACAGGAATACATATTTCTAATACAAAAGTACAACAAGTTTCTATTTTGGATGTTTTATTAAAGTCAAGATAGAGTTATTCTGGCACATATATGTAAATGAGTATGCAAATAAGCAACAATTTAGATATTTAAAAAAAGATAAAAAATATAGTTCAGTTGTTGTGGCCATTTGATAATTCAGAGTTATGGTTTTAAATGTGTTTTCAGCATAAGCTTTTTGTTTGGTAATTTATCAGATTAAATTTATTTCGATAAGTTTAGTGTTTTAAATTGAGAAGTTGAAGAGGAATTTCTGAATACTAACATTTGCCTCTGTAGGAGTTACAAGAAAGACATGTTGGGTTTGATGTTAATCTCGATTCCGACGAAGAACAGCCGGAAAAGCACGAAAAATTGCACAGGCGTGACACACCGCACTACTTGAAGAACAAACGTGTAAACGAGCTTGACGAGGATGCAAGCGCCATCTTAAACAGGGTATTGGCACAGCAAGCTATGGATACGCAAGAAATTAGAAAAGAACGGGTAAAATTGTCAATTGCCTTTTTGTATGTGCTACACTAAGCCTAGTCTGCAAGGTGTCATTTTAGACTACAGCAAAACAGCTTACTTGTATGCATTTCAAGCTTGTGTAATTTGTCTTAAAACATCTGTGGAGATTCAGTCGCCTAATGTTCTGCCATCAGTGTTGTTTCTAACTTCTGCCATTCTTTAACAGATCAACATTTTAAAGCTTTCATTTAGAGAATACCTTTTGTCACCACCATTAACATTATTTAGAGAAACTAGCCTGCTAAAACATTTGGCATGTAAATTTGACTTGATGACACTGACAACCTATTAACAAAATTACACCAGAACTTTTACATCCAGGACTTATTTCCTGGATACTGTGACATCCTATAAATATCAGAAAATAAGCCAATCAGCTTTGGTAATTTGGTAAACCAATCAGGTTTGGTAATTTATGACTTAATTAATATCCCTATGACAACATGTGACTAACTGCAATCGGTGCTAGAATGAACTTTAATATTTTTTTTACAAAACTTATTTTCCTTTTTATTTGGAAGAAACTTGAACATTCTTTATATTTCATTAAATTGATTGATTTAATTGATTGAATTGGTTGATGAATTGATTTGATTGATTGATTTAATTGATCTGCTTGATTTAATTGATTGGATTAATTGATTGTTTATTGATTTGATTGATTGATTTTTTGATTGATTTAATTAATTGATTGATTGATTTGATTGATTTATCAGTTCTAACTAACTTTCCAACATGCTTCATTGTATGATTAAAACCATTTAGTTTGCTTAATTATTGCTTTAGTTCTTAATAATGTTTTGTTTAGCTTTTTTCTATCATTTTCATTTACTAATAACATCATCAATAACTTTTATTTATTTCTATCATTCTGTTTGAGTTCAAGAATTGTGAATGTATTGATTGCATGTGTAGCTACATACAGTTATTGTTTGAGGAGAGAGACTTAATCAATTGTTATATTCCATTGCCATTGATATTGATTAGTTTATGTAGCTTTCTAAATATAAAAACTAGTTCTTTAAAAACTAGTTCTATATTTAGATTAGAGTATTTTTCCAAAAACAAGGTTTACTTGCATAGCAATTAATTGAGTCATTGTTGGTTCTCCATTTCTTTGGCGCGTGTACATAAAAAAATCTAAAGAAATTTTTTTTTAAAAGAATGAATGAAGTTAGCTGTACCTTGTATTTCAACCAAAAGTAAACAATAATATATAGGCAGAAAGTTATCAAGATATAGGCAGAAAGGTATCAATATATAGGCAGAAAGGTATCAATATATAGGCAGAAAGGTATCAATATATAGGCAGAAAGGTATCAATATATAGGCAGAAAGTTATCAATATATAGGCAGAAAGGTATCAATATATAGGCAGAAAGTTATCAATATATAGGCAGAAAGGTATCAATATATCGGCAGAAAGTTATCAACATATAGGCAGAAAGATATCAATATATAAGCAGAAAGTTATCAATATATAGGCAGAAAGTTATCAATATGTCGGCAGAAAGTTATCAATATATTGGCAGAAAGTTATCAATATATTGGCAGAAAGTTATCAATATATAGGCAGAAATTTATCAATAATACGTTAATGATGTATTAATTAAAATGGTTATTTAATTCAGTTAAATAAATATTGCTTTAGCGATAAATAAAAAACAAAACAATGGCGAATAACTCATTGATTCTAAGGTTAATTTAGTAGTAAATTTAAGTTAACTTAAGTTAACTTAACTAATTAAGTATAACTTCTTTCTAGTTTTTCTAGCCCTACACACTTGTTTCTTTATCGGTCACCTTATCTCTTTAGCTATTGGCCGCCTCATTTCTTTATTGGTCACTCTCTTCCTTATCCACGCTTGATATGCAAATTGCTTGTAAATGTTGTATGGTCATTATTTGTTGACTACTGTGTTTTCAAATTCATTCATTTATTTTTATTCAAATACAATATTTTTTACTTAAACATCGCATCACAAAATCTAAGAATAAATTTCTTGTAAAGTTATTCTGATAGTTTTTATATTAATTGTTTTGATCAGGAATTGAATCATGGAATGCTATATCAAAATCAAGAGAAGGTGATTATAGCATGGATATGTAAATTATGTAAATGAGCATGTCAATAGGATATGATATTTTGTATTTTCACCTTCTTTCAAATGTTATGTTGATGTATATCATTATATTATAAAGACTACATTTATTTCTAAATGTAAACAACTTTTAAGGAATGATATTGAGTGTCTAAGCATGGATGAGTTTAGTCTAAGCTAATCCCTCTGTCATCAAAGTAAGCACTTTGTAGTGTTAAGAACCTCATCTCATTTTGTAAACACTTTTACATTTTGTTTGTCACTACATCTTGTCATGCCTTTGAATGTTTACTAAACAAAATTTGTTTTTCTAAGGAGAATCGTGTCAAAATTATTGTACTGTACTGCAGTTACTGCAGTAAATACATATATAATAATGAATGTATAATATTATCTTTAAACAAGCTTTACTTGGGTAAACATATATTGTTTATTGCAATGACTACTTCTACATTGAAACTAAAAACTAGTTACTGCAGTAGCTAAAGTAGAATAATTTAGACATGATCTATGTTTCTCAATGTTCAGTGAAGCATGAAATTTGTTTCCTCGTTTTGTGAAACTGTAAGCAATGTCCATATTTTATTGCATGTTAATTTAAAGTATTTGTTACATTTTTATTGTTCACATGAAATATAAACATAAATTGTAGGCATGATGATTTTCATAAAGAAAATGGTTGGTGTACAGTATGCGATATATTGTTTTTCAATATGATAACATAATATCTTGTATTATTTGGTTATTTAAGCTCTGTCTACACTATCAAACTTCATGTGACAAAAAAATGTGATGTGCACATATGGACATGATGATGTCATATCACTACCATATTTGGGCACATCACTACCATATTTGGGCACATCACTTTTTTTTGTCAAACTAGTTTGATAGTGTAGACAGAGCTTTAGAACAGACATTATCTTCAGTGATATTCATGTATTCCAGGCTAAATTGATACAAATTGTAGTTTAATTTAAAAAAACAAACTGCTATAATTAATAGAACATCCACTCTTCAGAAAACTACAAAAGTACAGAAATAATATTCATTGAAATAGTTTAATTGATAACATGGAATTGATATATTAGTGGGTGAATATTATTTATTCAAACAGGAAAATTAGTTACAGTATCATAGAGTCCACTAATATAAAGTTTGATAAATTTTAACATAAATGAAACACTGAAAAAAGTGAGGCCTGAGTCCTGGGAAAAACTGCAAAAGGCTTTCTACTTTCTAGGAGTGTTATCAGATAATCTATATTGTTTTGACAACTCTGTTTTTTCCATAACTGGCAATCCATTATTCAAGATTTAGAATCATAGTGGCTGGGTACTACTAGCTAAGCCTCCTGAAATAGCTCACTTTTGATAGCTATGTATTATAAACAAAACACATATCTGACTTCTGAGTATCTGTAATATTACTGTTGCTAAATTCTCATGTTTTTTTTTACTAGCTTGTGATAGAGTTCAGCCGTGATGGTGGAGGTCTTGGTATAAGCATAGCTGGTGGTAAAGGATCAACTCCTTATAAGGGCAATGATGAGGTAATTCACGGCTAGAAATTTACTTTTTTATCCCATAGCAAACCCTTGCTAGTTCTATAAAATCCAACTAGCAAATTGAGCCACACAACTACCAATCAAGCAAACGCTATATACACTTGAATTTACAGAAGTTGGTATAGCAAGCTTCAAGTAACTTTGCTAGAATATTCTTTTGCTTCATAATACATTCCTTATTTAGTTATTTTTTTCCAATTCATTCAATCTCATTTCTTTTTACAGGGAATCTTCGTATCTCGTGTGGTTCCCGATGGTATTGCTGGCAAAAAGGGTCTGCGAGTAGGCGATAAGATCTTGGCTGTAAGTTAGTTATTTTGTAAAATTAGGACATTAGTAGGAAGTAGTGGAGCTGTAACTTGATGGTTAACATGACATTGTCTTCCAATCCAAAGATCCAGGGTCCAATCCTGGCAGGGTTGTAACTCGTAACCCTTTCAACTCCACTCCCTACGCCTTAAATGAGACTTAGTTTATAATCATGATATATTATAAAATAGCTTCTACATCTTGTAATTGATGAGTTACATGCTGTTAGTAGTACTCATTACAGTACAGAGATTCAAGTAAAAAAAAACCTAATAAAGCATAAATGAATATTTTTAATGAGTAAAAACTAATAATGTTCTTTTTATGTGTAGGTTAATGAACACAATTTAGAGGTAGCCGATCACATTGCCGCAGTTGAGGCTTTAAAAAGTGCCGGTAACCACATGAGGATCGTTGTGGTCCGTGAAGAAGTGTTGACTTATTCTGCAGACTCGCAACCAGTATCTGAACAAATTGAACAGACGATGGCCAAAAACCATGAGGTACATGTAGATCGATGAAAAAACAATTTGTGTGTGTGTTCATCATCATCATTAATTGAGGGAGCATTTGATTTGCGATGACCTAGCTATGACCTCGGTCATGTTTTTGAATTGCCTGAAAAAAAATCAAATTTTCCAGTAATGAAGTTCTGGAAACATTTACTTAATTCTCCTGGAAGTTAACTCGTAATTTTTTGCATTGAAAATTCTTCAAGAAAAAAATGCGTCCAGGAATGTTACGAAATTTTGCATTGTTTTATCAACTTGGTTCTGTGTCAGCTCGCTGAAGATTTATAAATAAATACATTACTTATTTTGATAGCGTTGAGTTGCCGCAAATCCAAAGCTCCCAAAATTGAATTACTTTTAAAATCATGAAGTTAATCAAATTGTAAATTGGATGACTTCTCGCAGAAGCTTTTAGAAGACAAACATTATGTTACAATTTGATTAGTAAACCATGGCAGAGTTAGCTACATTCATGCGAGTGACATTCATGCGAGTTTAGCTTCATTTTCTTCACAATTTTCACCAGCTATAAATTTCTAAAGAAACTATTTTTTTATATAAATTTATAAAAAAAAAACACTACATAAATATTTTTATAAATAAAACATTTGCATTTTGAACTTAGCAATGATTTCATCTTGCATTTATTAGCACTATTGCATCGCATGCCTTGATTGATAACTCTGTGCAGGGCTCTATTGTGGCACTAGTGCACTCACCAGGCTAATTAATAGAGTTATAGAGCACTCACTTAGCCTGGGCACTAAAACTTTGAAACTTCATTGAACACACAGACGATTTGACCAAATCAAATATTTTTGCCAATTATTTTCAGCTCAATAAGTTTTGCTAATACCGCCACAAAAACATGCATTGTATAGTGCAAATTAGTAACTATCTATAACAACACTTTAGTGTATAGACATTGAGCCATGTACTATCCACAACAACACTAGTGTATAGAAATTCATTAAAATAGATAAAATAGTGTATTTTACAGAATCATCATTATATTCAGAATTCGCATCATATAAAAATATAACGATCATTATAATGTATATATGTATTGGAACAAGTTGGTTAATTGAAATGCAAAAATATTTTTTTAAAATAAACTATTTATCTTGCATAACAAAATACCCAAAGCAAACTATTAAGCATTCGCAACAATATTCGTTAAGTTTGATTATTATTGAGAGAATTACAAGCACAACCATTGCTTTGCTCAACGTGAATGCGTTTGATTTTCTCTATTGTGAGCAAAGTTTTATTTGTGGTTTTTAACACTTATAGCATGTTTGAGATTTATTTTTGGTTGCTCTTTTTCTGATATGTTTAAACAATGTTTGTATTTGTGTTACTGTTTTGTCAATCTTTGATTAACAAATACATAAATTCAATGAAGAAAAAACTTTTGTTTTATCGGTACCGCAACTACCCAATTTCTGTGATCAAATAAGAAACCATGTCAAAATTATGCTACTGCAGTTGCTGCATTAACTACTTTTTTTTAACTAAATACTATTTATAACTGGTTTATGTAATTATTTAGTGGTAATCACACACAATGTATATTGCAGTGTCTACCTCAAGTAAAGTAAAAGTAAAATCATCTATTGTAGTAAAATACTGCAGTTACTGCAGTAGAATGGTTTTGACATGATCCCGGTGTGTAAAAGGTCCCTATAATAGCTGTTACCTTGTCTTTCAATTCAATTCTAAGGACATTTTTTATGTAAAATTAAAATGTTCTTATTTAAATTTTTTAATTGTTTATTGAACTGGGACATCTAATAAGGACATTTACCATAACATTTCTGGAAAATTAAAGAGCGAAAAATGTTTTATTTTCTAAATTTATGATTTGAAAAATACTAATATGACACAACTATTACTTTATTTTATTATATTTTTAAAGCAAAATTTTGCTACAGTTTTAAATTTTAAAAACGTACAGAAAGGGTGTAGTTAGATATTTTAAAATGGTAAAATGTGTATAGTATAACAACCTATTGTATATTATTTTTGTATTGTCTTTATAACCAGCCCTCAACTGAGCATAGTGCATAGTTTTCTAAATATTGTAAATAAAATATTAGCATTTAGATAATATTATTATTAAAATAGTATTTTTTTTACTCCTGGTATTTATTAAATGTTATCACTCTTAATAATAAAAAAATAATACTTAATTCTCATTTTAATGATGTATTTCTGGAGTTTCAATGATTATTGTGATTGACTTCGATAATGTTGATGAAATTTCAAGCTGGTATTCGCTGGAACAGACTGCATGAAAACAAAGAACTTTACTCCTAAAGTAAATACTTGAGCACGATGATGGGTATTCAAGCTTGTAGTGCTGGCACTACATTGTTTCAATTATTTTGAAGAAAAGTGAAATTTAAAAAATCCAAAAAGAAATTTCTAACCTGGATTCAGAATTTAGAAAGATTTGGGATCCCACTGATTCAGAATCTATGATTTTAGATTTTACTGATTAGGGAACTAACTTAAACCTCATTTACACTTATGATTGACCCAGGATTGGCTCCAAGATCGTGTTCAAATTTAATTGTTTAAGTGCGATCCAGTTTGTTAAGATTTTCGGCAACTCCAACGATTCATTTAGTCTGTTTGTGGTGTCCTAATTGTTTTAAAACACCTTGTGAGGTTGTCCACCTTGTGAGGTTGTCTACAAAATCAGGGCCAATCTTGGAATGGCCAAAAGCAGTCTGGATTCTGCCCCGGTGCTGGCTAAATCATAAGTGTATGGGGTTTTTTTATTCACAATGTGAATAGTATTTGTTATAATGGAATTTCTGGTAACTTTAGGACCAATACTATGTTACCATTTAGACATTGCTCCGGTATTGCAACCAGACCTTAATGGAGGTTTTAGAATCTCAGAATGTGGAATTGTACAATGCATGCTTCCAACCTATTAACCATGTATTCACGTATTATGTTGAGTGAAACTATTATTTTAATAAACAGTAGAACATTGAATAAAGAATATGTATGTTGACGTTTTGTTTATGTTCATCATCAAATAAGCATTTTAAGTACAGACTTAGTGCCATGTAAAGCTGTAATCATGTACTTTATTGTTAATGTTGTTCTTTATACAAATGCCATAGTTTTTTAATACTTATATAGCTAAATAGCTTTTTGCTGTTTTATTTGGAATTACCTTTGCACAATGGTTCCTTTTCCTTTGTAGTTACCTTCTATAATTCCTTCTTTTATTCCTTCTTTTGTGCTTTTTCTTGTAACACTTAACAGATATCCCAAAGCTTGTAACTGTGCCATTACCAATTTAAGTGGAAATTTCATAATTTTTGTTGAAAAAAATTATTATTAAATCTTTAGAACTGCTACGTCAACAACCGAGCAGCGTTTTTTGTAAGGAATATTTCTTGTTTAAATTATTATTTAGTTAGTACTCAATGATGAAGCTTATGTTTAATAAGCTTTAATTACCATTCAAATACAAAAGTACAGATTTTCTGTTGATCACAAAAGGTCACAAAAGGTCAACCAATCAAATTTGCAAATTATAGTTATAAGTCAATTCAGACATCAAAACTGGAATATTTCTACGAATTCCATCTTTCTCAGTCCCGTGAGCGATCCCAAATTTTCAAAATCTCTGGAAAATAATTGCTCTACAAAATTATATTATTACTGTTATATGCCTAAAACAATTCTACAAAAATCATTTTCTGTTAAATGGATTAAATTTTCTACATTATACAAAATTCAACTTGACCCAGATAATAAGAAGATTACGATTAAAACCAATTATTCAAATTCAGTTGTGATTTCTTTCAAACCAAGAATTAATCAGATTTCCCTAATTTGTTTTTATGCTGGAATTGCGAATGTTACAAATCGTTGATACTTACATGACGGTCAGCGAGTGAGTGTGTGTATCAGATATTTCATATTTATATAATTTTAGAAATTGCATGTGATAATATTTATTTATTTTATTTCAAACATAATCTAATCTGTGACAATGAATTTGTGGATGAGTAATTACTTTACAGCTAAAGTGCAATAGCAACATTTTTAGCAGCTCTGAAAGATTATAATTTCTTAAGCTCTGTCTATACTATCAAACTTTATGTGACAAAAAAAATGATGTGCCTATGGACATGATGATATTACTACCATATCTGAGCATATCACTACCATATTTGGGCACATCACACTTTTTGTCAAACTAGTTTCATAGTGTAGACAACGCTTTAGAAGATGTTTAGTTGAAAGTACTGCTTTGCAATAAATATTTTATTTTTGAGACAGATTACTTAAAATGTTGCACGTCTGTGTATGCAGGCACTTGATTAATATATAGGTACATTTTACAGTGGTGTTAAGGTATAAATACACTGTATTTCTGACTGCAATGTATTAGAATAGCAAAAGCTTTAATATAGTATTATATGCCTTGCATGCTTTAGTTCATTTATTAATTTTTTTAATTTTGCTCTTTTAACACAAATTTCACTTCTGTATTCAAAGAAAAATACTATTCTCCAAAATGTTCCAATATATATATATTTATACTGTACATCAGATTAATTTTCATATTAATATAATGTTTACATAACCACTTTAACCATAAAAAAAACCCACAAAAATATCGGTTTGGTACTACAATAGAACCTGACTATTTACTAAAATACTTCATTGTAACTCGCAGGTAAATATAAATATAAACATATTCTCACATCATCCACTGTAATTATATTATATTTATTATCACTTAATATAATTGATATAATAATGTTGTTAATATGATATCATTTCTATAATATTGTTAATATTTAATTGATATTATAATGACTGTATAATTATTGATACAGTATTCTTTCTTTACGCAATATATTGTTTAATTACAATCATGGTTGTTAATATTATCACACATGTTATTACTATGTCATTGAGGCTTAACATTGCATGGCTGTTGGTGAAATAATTCTGCTTTTCTATGAACGAAAAAAAAAGCAATCTTCAATGAGCTTACTCTTGGTATAATTTCTACTGTTGTTTAGTTATCAGGCAATTTCTGTGATACAGCATCACATGTGTATCATATAAATGATGCCTGTTTCGTACTTAGAACAATGTCATGTGTGATGCTGTATCTATGATATTAAACAAATAACCCTGTCATTGTAAATACACTAGGTTGGTTAGAAAAAAAGGAAAAATAAGATTCAGAAATTTGGAAAATAAGAAATCAATGTTATGCACTGCGTATGTCCACGGCAATCTAACGACAGGATGCTGAGCTCCGGAGATCAAAAAGTTTTTCTGTGGCTGCGACACGATCAGTTCCATGCCCCTTAACAGACACTGCGCACCGCAGAGAATATATACATAGTACAGTACTGTTTGTATTTGTCGCAGCCAGACATAAGATCAAAGGATTGTTACGAGTTCCTATCTTGGCAAGGCGAACCCAGTGTCCTGTTGTTAGATTGCCTTGGCATGTCACACACATTGCATGTACACACACATATCTATTGGCTAGCTTGTCTTGGTATTAACCAGCGCTTACTAATTATTTACTTCCACAGTCTGCGCCACTACAGTCGACGCCACCACGGACTACGCCACCACGGACTACACCACCACAGACTTCCCCACCACCATCACCTGGAATGCGCCCTCAGGACAGACAAGGCGTCTCGTTTGCTCCAGAACCTGTTAAGCAAGTTGTTGGAGAAGTAAGTACATTTCTTTTACATAGAGTAATACAGAAACCAAATCTTTTGGGCCAAAGTGAGGGAGAGATTGATGTACAATGCTTTTAATATACAATGGAAAGTTTTTAATGATACAATTGTAAACTGATGGATTTAACAGTACAGTACAATAGGTTCTTAAAGCCTTTGTAACAGCCTGACATAGACACTGTGTATCAAATTACATTCTTTTATATAACATTTATATCCAAATTTATATCCTGTTCGCTATTAGACTAGACTAGAAGAAAAGCTCTATCAGGTATGAAATCCAACATTTGGACATGAGTATAAATAATAAAAACAACAAACAACCACACCCTTCACTGGTGATGGTACTATCTGATCTAATTTTATTATAACTCTTGTAGACAGCACTCCAAGAGAGCAAACATCTGCCTACATTTAAATCACTTCAGATTAAATATTTAGCACTAATTAAAGGTGTAAACTCAATGATGGAAATCACAAACTAAGCAGAATATTATCACATTCATTAAAGAAACATTAATTTCATATCCACCCCTGTGAGTGTCAGGGTCTGGACAAAAACTAATGGATTATTTCTTGAACCAAGGTGGACATGTCCACAACATGTCTTGCACACAAACTCCTTTAACTGACATATACCATGTACTCCACTGCCAATCCAGTTATATTTGTCAAGTATAAAATCAATCAAAAATCAAATAAAATCAAGGAAATAAAAATTCACCAATTCCTCCATGGTCATGCTTTTTGGTTTGCAATAGTTGAACAGTTAAATAAATAAGAAGCCATGAATATAAATAACTACACACCATAGGAAAGGTTTATTAAACACAAACTATAATCAAATAATAAGCCAAACCAGTTGTGTAGCTAATAATATACCTATGTTAAGTTGTGTAGCTAATAATATACCTATGTTAAGTTGTGTAGCTAATAATATACCTATGTTAAGTTGTGTAGCTAATAATATACCTATGTTAAGTTGTGTAGCTAATAATATACCTATGTTAAGTTGTGTAGCTAATAATATACCTATGTTAAGTTGTGTAGCTAATAATATACCTATGTTAAGTTGTGTAGCTAATAATATACCTATGTTAAGTTGTGTAGCTAATAATATACCTATGTTAAGTTGTGTAGCTAATAATATACCTATGTTAAGTTGTGTAGCTAATAATATACCTATGTTAAGTTGTGTAGCTAATAATATACCTATGTTAAGTTGTGTAGCTAATAATATACCTATGTTAAGTTGTGTAGCTAATAATATACCTATGTTAAGTTGTGTAGCTAATAATATACCTATGTTAAGTTGTGTAGCTAATAATATACCTATGTTAAGTTGTGTAGCTAATAATATACCTATGTTAAGTTGTGTAGCTAATAATATACCTATGTTAAGTTGTGTAGCTAATAATATACCTATGTTAAGTTGTGTAGCTAATAATATACCTATGTTAAGTTGTGTAGCTAATAATATACCTATGTTAAGTTGTGTAGCTAATAATATACCTATGTTAAGTTGTGTAGCTAATAATATACCTATGTTAAGTTGTGTAGCTAATAATATACCTATGTTAAGTTGTGTAGCTAATAATATACCTATGTTAAGTTGTGTAGCTAATAATATACCTATGTTAAGTTGTGTAGCTAATAATATACCTATGTTAAGTTGTGTAGCTAATAATATACCTATGTTAAGTTGTGTAGCTAATAATATACCTATGTTAAGTTGTGTAGCTAATAATATACCTATGTTAAGTTGTGTAGCTAATAATATACCTATGTTAAGTTGTGTAGCTAATAATATACCTATGTTAAGTTGTGTAGCTAATAATATACCTATGTTAAGTTGTGTAGCTAATAATATACCTATGTTAAGTTGTGTAGCTAATAATATACCTATGTTAAGTTGTGTAGCTAATAATATACCTATGTTAAGTTGTGTAGCTAATAATATACCTATGTTAAGTTTTAGTAATGTTGTTTTTCTAGAAAATTTGGGTAAAGCTGAGCAAAGATAGAAATGGTCTTGGATTTAGTATAGCAGGAGGCAAGGGGTCAACGCCCTACAAAGGTCATGATGATGTAAGCAATATACTTTTTTTTTTATTTTACACTTTAAGATATTAGAAAAAAACAACTTAACTTTTTATTTACTTCTACTTCAGTCAATATTTATCTCAAGAATTTCACAAGGCGGTGCTGCAGATAGGTCGGGTTCTATTAGAGTTGGCGACAAAGTTATAGAGGTAAAATTTATCTGTCATTTTATTGCTGTCAGTAGGCAGATTCCTAAATACAGTGTCACACATGGCATTGTTATTACCCAAACCTGTTACTCTGTATCACAGTACTAACCTTCCTAATATACTACTTTGCTCTGTCTACACTATCAAACTTTATGTGACCAAAAATGGACATGATGATGTTATATCACTACCATATTTGGGCACATCACTCTTTTTTTGTCAAACTAGTTTGATGTTGTAGACAAAACTTAATACAAATACATTTTATTTGATGAATTCTTGGTTATTTTTTGTGTTAGATAAACGGTTGTGACGTGACGAGTACAAGGCACGAGGAAGCCGTAAAGTTGTTGACAACAGCAACCGAGATCAACATGCTGGTGTACAGAGAAACAACAGATATTGTCCACCATCAACCTATTGTCAGTAAGTGTGATATTTTCAGCTTTGAGAGTTTTTGCTCTAATCTGTGTAGGCAGTGTACCAGAATTTCACAAAAGCTGCTAATATAAACACAATTTTTCAATCTTTTATCAACTAAAGCCAAATTAGTGTCGCTAGTTTCTTTCTTCATATGAATAGATGTTGGAGCATCAACGCTAGTAGACCAAACGTAGTACTTTTCAATTTTACAATCATTCGGGAGATTAGATCTCATAAAGTTACAAAACTAGGAATAATACGTTATTATTTTATTTAAGTGCACAACCCACCAACATTCAACCTGTCATTCATGGAAGATTTCCCAGGCTCCAGAGAAGATGAGGTTATAGAAGAAGAGCCAAAAATAGAAGAGATATTACTCCTAAGAAGTGGGGGTCCACTAGGCCTCAGTATTGTAGGAGGAAGTGATCATTCCAGTCATCCATTTGGTGCTGATGAGCCTGGTGTTTTTATATCTAAGGTTAGTTTCTTTATTTCAGAATACATCTTACATACCAAGCATTTCACCTTTCAAACTAAGTATGAAGACAATTAAATAACAGTGATGGTATTCAAGAGGCACACAAGCAAGGGATTGAGGGGTATATGAGCCATCAAGTGTTTTTATTATGTATATTTCCGGTGGCCTTCTAAACGATTTTCATTCTTTAGACACATTTTAAGTACTGTATTGACGCGGGTATAAGCCCATACTCGGGTATAAGCCCACCCCCGACTTTTGACTAATTTTCATGAAAAATGAGGCACTCTGGTATAAGCCCACCCATTAATTCGAAGATCTACAGTGTGTGTCGTAATACATATTTTTGTATTTGGCGACGTCCATACACCGCATACACCTACCTTTGATCATAACCAAGCTAGGCTAATATACGCTAGGCCATATGAGGCCTAGTGGTCCTGTTTTGTTTACACTCCATCGCGGTCGAAGGTTGCTTCACACACGACGCTACATACAAGTCGCCAAAATGGAAAACCACTATTTGGTATCGGCTGCCATAAACAAGCTTATTAAATTTCTTTGGTACATTTCTATTTAACGAACATTGTATACTTGCTTTTCTGCTTGATAAATTCTTGTTCAATTGATGTTTAAAATAAGATATTCTACGATAAATTTCACAAACTATAAGCTTAATTTTCCGACACTCTACACCTCGTGTATTTAGAGGCAACGTCGTACACGTGAGGGCGCTCGCTCGCATGGTGGAAATACACAGTGTACATGTGCTGTTTTTGACGATCTGCATTTTTGGATCCTCGGGTATAAGCCCACCCCCCAAACTTGACGTGATTTCATGTTCGAGGGGGGTGGGCTTATACCCGCATCAGTACGGTATATTTTTTTTGAGAATCTCACAAAATATTTTACACATTTTCTACATTCTAATGTCTAATGTTTTTGTACTGTAAACAAAACGATCCAATTTAAACCTGACCAAGCAGACTGGTGGCTAGGCCTAAGGTGGTCGTCCAACACGCCACAGTGCAACTACTCGAGAAATAGAAGGAAAGAAAGATTGTATGTCGGAATAGAATTGTCTGAACACTGAGCCAGGCCTCTCAATACATCACTCTTAAAGTCTTGATGATGACATATTCACTTCAAATTGTACCACTTATCAGCCAGATTTTTTTATATTTTTTATGCTCAGATTGTTGCAAACGGTGCTGCCGCCAAAACCAACTTATGTGTTGGTGATCGTGTAATAGAAGTTAATGGTATAGATGTTCAGCAAGCAAGCCACGCTGAAGCAGTCACGGCTCTTTTATCGGATCCATCACAGATACGTCTTGTAGTTAGACATGACAAACCTCCAGTAGGCTTACAGGTAATATTGCTTATATCAGATCCATCACAGATACACCTTTTAATGACAAAACCTCCAATAGATTTACAGGTAATAATGCTTATATCAGATCCATCACAGATACACCTTGTAGTAAGACATGACACACCTCCAAATAGGTTTACAGGTAATATTGATTATATCAGATCCATCACAGATACACCTTGTAGTTATACATGGTGAAGATTCAATGAAGGTTAAAGGTCACTGCTAATGAATATCCAATGAATTTTAAAGCTTACTGCTGATGAATATGCATGAGTGTGTGCTTTATTTTTATTGTTTATAACAGAACAAATTTTTTATTTTATTTATAATGCTATTCGTATATACAGCATCTAAAGGTAATTGGCTGAGTGTTTTAAATGCTTCATATTTGTCTACACATCTCACACGGTTATTTTTTGGAAGGTTTTTTTTTATATTGTATGTTGTCCCATTGTATCTCCTTTTAAATGGTTAAAACAAATTCTGTCTTTACACCAAATTAATTTTCTCACTAATTTGCATCTTTATTTATTGTTTACAATAAATGTTCTTGTTTGTTTTACAAAAACGTTTTTTGTTTTAATTTCTAATTTCTATTTTTAATTTTTCTTTTTTAACCAGGAAATTAAAATACTAAAAACTCCAGGAGAAAAATTAGGCATCAGCATTAGGGGCGGAAATAAAGGACATCCTGGCAACCCCTTGGACAAAACAGATGAAGGAATTTTTATATCAAAAGTGAATGCCTCAGGTGCAGCTAAAAGGGATGGACGATTATTAGTTGGACATAGAATTCTTGAGGTCAATAATCAAAGTTTACTAGGGTCATCACATACGGAAGCCGTAAGACTGCTTCGGGGAGCTGGCGAGGTGTTAACAGTACTTGTATGTGAGGGGTACGATCCGGACGTTGTACCGCCGACGTTAGCTGGTCAAGGAATATCGGATAGAAATACACACACCAGTCAGGAAAGTCTTTCATCTATTGATAGGGAGATGTCACCAGAGGAACTTAGAAAATTGAACCAGGTTAGTGGATACGGTGAACAGTCTTGCAGGTTGCAGTCTATATATACGGTAAACTTTCCTAAGTAGACTTAGAAGAAACTCTTCCTTCTAACGGTGTCAAATTTGGTGGAGTTGGAGAGATAGATACTGTGAAGTCGAGATCTTTAAAAAAAATGTGTTGAAACTTCTGAAATAAATAGTTGGTCCTACGGTAATATGTGCCATATTTCAATAAGTTGATTGTATTTTCTTTTTCTTTTTTCCTTCAGGAGTGTGAATTTCATGAAGAGACTGAACGTTGGGAACAAGAAGATCTAGAGAAAGTGGTAAGTTTACTTGGTTATTGGAAACGGTTTCACCAATGCCAATAGTAAATATAACTATTTACAATGAACTTGATTTGTTACTTGTTCTTAGCAACCCATGACCTCTAATCACAACATTTTTTTTACTTATTTATTTTTCAATAATTTCTTTTATATTTAGATATCGTTATTGCTTGTAAAATAGTTTCATTAGATTGTTTTGTTTTTTTTATTATTTTTGCACTTTATATCAATTTTGGTTTGCATCTTTTTCATTTTTCACAGAGAAAACATGTTGAGGTAAATAGATTTGTTTAGAGGTGTAAAGCTCTGTCTACACTATCAAACTTTATGTGACAACAATGTGATATGCCCATATATGGACATGATGATGTCATATCACTACCATATTTGGGCATATCACTACCATATTTAGGCACATCACACTTACTTTGTAGACAGAGCTTTAGTGACTAACTTCATTTGTTTTATTTCTAATTCTTGTTATGGGATATTCTGTAGTGTATTGTGATTCATTACGTACACATAAATGCACACATTGTAAGACACATTTTTAGTGAATATTATTATTATTTTTTATTTACACTATGTGCAGACAAAAATCCATAGCACACTTAAATGAACACAATGATAATGCAAATAAAATTTATCTTACATCATAACAAATACAGTATAAAAAAATATCAAAATATAATGTTGAAAATATCAAAAAATTATAAAATTACAAGTTCAACCAACCAATAAGTGTCATTTTTCATTGTTCAACTCACTTGCGCATCCAAGTAGAAACCAAGCTTATAGATAAACCTACTGCAGTAATACTTTGCTAGCTTGGTTACACTCTGACATTCTAGATTAAACCTACTGCAGTAATACTTTGCTAGCTTGGTTACACTCTGACATTCTAGATTAAACCTACTGCAGTAATACTTTGCTAGCTTGGTTACACTCTGACATTCTAGATTAAACCTACTGCAGTAAAACTTTGCTAGCTTGGTTACACTCTGACATTCTAGATTAAACCTACTGCAGTAATACTTTGCTAGCTTGGTTACACTCTGACATTCTAGATTAAACCTACTGCAGTAAAACTTTGCTAGCTTGGTTACACTCTGACATTCTAGATTAAACCTACTGCAGTAAAACTTTGCTAGCTTGGTTACACTCTGACATTCTAGATTAAACCTACTGCAGTAAAACTTTGCTAGCTTGGTTACACTCTGACATTCTAGATTAAACCTACTGCAGTAAAACTTTGCTAGCTTGGTTACACTCTGACATTCTAGATTAAACCTACTGCAGTAATACTTTGCTAGCTTGGTTACACTCTGACATTCTAGATTAAACCTACTGCAGTAATACTTTGCTAGCTTGGTTACACTCTGACATTCTAGATTAGGTTAAAATCACACTTTACACTTTCCACATTAACATTTTATCACACATTATACTTTTAAAAACAATAATCTATTCTTGTGGTGATTGGGTGAATTTTGCTGTTTTCTTCATTAAATCTCTGCATGATTTTTATGTTTAGCATGGGTTCTTTCAATAATCATCTTAGAGCATCTTTATTAAATGGGGAAAAAACATTTCTTAAATTAATTTATTTAACATTTTTATTAACATTCATTCAATTATATTTTGTTTTAAATGTTTCTATATTTAGATTATTATTTTAAAACAATATAGGCTATTTCATTATTAAATCAATTTTCATTTAAATTTAAACAAATGGCCAGCAGTTGTTGCCAACATACACTTCATTTCATTTTTATGTGTCATATAATTTCATAATTATTTAATTTATATATTCTATATTATTAAACTATACTACTACTTTTTGTCAAGTATTGACATCTGTGTCACATTATTTGATTCATTATGGCAAAATTGTTGCAAAAGAAGCATTCTGTCACTGACCAAGCATGCCTCCAACCATAGGGATCTTTTAATTTGACCTATGACCTACACATATCGTGTCGTTTAAAATTGTAAATTGGAGGAATAAAATGTGTAGAGAAATCAAGTATAGAACTTAAGCACATCCCAATGTCCTTGCATGCACACAATTGAATTAATATGAAGTAACTAAGTCATAGGTCATCACACATCAAAAGCCTTTCTAATATTAAAGCCAGAACATACAAGATACAAGGAAAATAAAGTATAAAATACTTATAATTTACAAAACTATAATTTATACAGTCAATAATATCAACAATTTTTATATTAATCAATAATAACTAACGTTAATATGTATCTAAAATGATTAACTGAATAAATTACTAGGTACCAGTTTTATTATATAAATTTATACTCATTTTTGTATGGAAATTAGGAGGAAATGACGAGACTGAGGCAGGAAGAGACAGAAAGGTTGCTGGCAGAAGGGGTAAATCAAATTTAGACTTTTTTTAAATTCTAACTTAGTTTTTCAAAATGTTTTACTTTCAACAATGAATGAGTTCACAAGAGAAAGAGATTTCATTCTGTGTTCACATGTTCTCACTTGCCTATATAATTCTATGCGTGTTCACATCATATGTTCATTGTATGTTCACATTGCACATTTTTCCATGTTTGTCAGCATTTGCTTGTGTTCAGTTTCATTTGTCCATGTGTGTGTTTATGTTATGTGTTCACAGATATCTGTGTTCAAATGTGAACGCAGACATCAGCGTATGTGTGTCCTTGTTTCCATGTGTGTGTTTATGTTATGTGTACACAGATATCTGTGTTCAAATGTGAACGCAGACATCAGCGTATGTGTGTCCTTGTTTCCATGTGTGTGTTTATGTTATGTGTACACAGATATCTGTGTTCAAAATGTGAACGCAGACATCAGCGTATGTGTGTCCTTGTTTCCATGTGTGTGTTTATGTTATGTAAACACAGATATCTGTGTTCAAGTGTGAACGCAGACATCAGCGTATGTGTGTCCTTGTTTCCATGTGTACATTTGATGCATGTTAACATGTTGATGACCTGTCTGTCTGTCCATGGTGTGTCCATGTTACTCATCATAGTTTACTGTCCATCCTTCTTAGCTTTACCTTGAGGTCTCTAGATTGGAGACTGAAGAAACAATTGATAAACAAACACCTCAATCAGTAAGTCAGCAAAACAAATCCTTATTTGGTTTAAACATACCCTTATTTGGTGTAAAAGCACCCTTAATTGGTTTCAACATATCCTTATTTCGTTTAAGCATATCCTTATTTGGTTTAAACACACCCTATATTTGTTTTAAACATATCCTTATTTGGTTTAAACATATCCTTATTTGGTTTAAATATATCCTTATTTGGTTTAAGCTTATCCTTATTTGGTTTAAACATACCCTTATTTGGTTTAAATATATCCTTATTTGGTTTAAACATACCCTTATTTGGTTTAAATATATCCTTATTTGGTTTAAGCTTATCCTTATTGGTTTAAACATACCCTTATTTGGTTTAAATATATCCGTATTTGGTTTAAATATATCCTTATTTGGTTTAAGCTTATCCTTATTGGTTTAAACATACCCTTATTTGGTTTAAATATATCCGTATTTGGTTTAAATATATCCTTATTTGGTTTAAGCTTATCCTTATTGGTTTAAACATACCCTTATTTGGTTTAAATATATCCGTATTTGGTTTAAATATATCCTTATTTGGTTTAAGCTTATCCTTATTGGTTTAAACATACCCTTATTTGGTTTAAATATATCCGTATTTGGTTTAAATATATCCTTATTTGGTTTAAGCTTATCCTTATTGGTTTAAACATACCCTTATTTGGTTTAAATATATCCGTATTTGGTTTAAATATATCCTTATTTGGTTTAAGCATATCCTTAATTTTGTTGGTTTCCAAATTGCTGTCAAATTGTTCTTTTGTTAAATTAATCGCTTTGTGTTGTGCTATTCTAAAAATTACATTACAGTGTATTTTTATTAGCCAAGTGTCTTATACAATCATAGTTTATTTTGTTTATTTTTAAATGTCTGTAATTTTATTAAATTATGAAATTTCAAACATCCTAGTTTTGTAGTAACCTTTTTATTCCCGACAGTGTTTAAGTTCAACTTTTTTAATATAATATTAAAACCGGTTGAAATTAATACTTTTATTTTAATGATTTATTTCATTTTTCCAATATTTTTATTAATGTTTTTATTGCTTTGTATGAAACTGAAAAATTTTAAGAAATGTAATTCTTTATTTTATTGGCAATTTGTTGTCAAAGTAGATTAGTTGCTGTTTTGTTTTATGAAGCTCCTCCCACTTTTCTAATTTACTTAATTATGTTTGACTCGACCTTTGACATGATGTCATTCAAATATTGTGCTATTAACTAAAAAAACTATGATTCCGTTGCTCAATTTACATAATGTTACGGGTCTTTGTACTATTTGTTTGGGAAATAATATTACTATTATTGACTTTTTAATTCAATTTAATTTCAGAAACCCAGAAATGAGAATGGGCAAGTGAATGCTGGGCAAGTGAATGCTGGGCAAGTGAATGCTGGGCAAGTGAATGCTGAGCAAGAACAAAGCCATTTCCAAGTAAGTAACCTTTCCATATTATGTTTAAAAATCTTGAAAATAAATTGATTTTAATCGAGTTACAAATTGTAGATTTTGGAAATGGACTGAAATAAGATGATGTCGAAAGAATTGATAGACTGTACATTCAATACTCCTGTAAAGAATTATAAAGATGTTTGGAGTATGATCATATGTGGAGCTAAAATAATAAGTGATAGAAAATGGCCTATAATATTACATAAATACAATTTTAGTATTTAAACAAATTCTCGATATGCAGTCACCACCCCAAAGTCTAAAAAGTTTTCATCCAGGAAAGTTACTGTCATGTTCGCTAAATCTTACCACAGCAAGTGTTCAGTGTGAAAACAGATTTAATGTAAAGATCCTAATTCTTTCCTACTATGTATTTTCTGAAAGTTTTTGGGGGAACCTGCCATGGATAACTGGTTTAGGGCAACCCATAGGTGATGGGTTTTGGGGAACTCATGGTTGTTGGGTTTTTGGGCAACCCATGGGTGACTGGTTTTTAGTTGGTTAACTTGACACTTTTCTTTTTATTTACTCAATATCAGAAATGATAATTTACAACTGTTTTTATGTTTTATATTCTTTTACTTGTCATTTTCTTTATAGTATGATTTGCTGTCTTTACTGCATGATTCATCACATTGCATTGAAGCATTATGAGAGTCCAAATTTAGAAATATAGCATAATAATATATTATATAGCATCTTCCATCAAAAACCTAAATAAAAACAACTATATTGTACCCTGATGATATGATTTCATGTATTTTATATAATTGTAAATTCAGAGGAGACCGATATTTTAAAATATTAGAACTGTTTTTCAATTTCATATCTCAATTTCAAAATAATGGTCTTTAACTTATGAAATTTACAAATTACACCTCACCTAAAATTTATAATTTATATTGTCATTTTGAAATATTTTTTAAATTAAAATATATTTTTATCAAATGCAACCTATTATTCTTGTACTCTCATTGTATGATTTTATGTTTTATTTTTGGGATTCAAAACAAATTTAATTCAAAATGTATTTGCAAAAAGCAAAAATTTTCTTTTCCTTAAATTATTTTATTTTAATGTTACTAATTCTTATTTTCCGCAATCGCATCATTGAATGACATTATCAACAGAAGCGGGTCGTTCCACCTCCAATTGCGCCTAAGCCCCCCAAACGAGTAGGTGGAGGAGGACGTGATGGTAGGCCAGAGACCTCGTCTGGCTCAACAAGCCCTCTGCTTACCCCCGAGGTAAAATGGTTTATGTTGATTGCTTGCTAATTGTATGTACTCCAGTATGCCAGCTTGTTCTACCAGTTTCTTGTCCTTCCTTGTCTTAAGTCTCTTGTCTTGTGCTTAATGTACTCTTAAAGTAGCATTTGTTATACCGCCCTCTGTTTTCTCGTCTGTAGACCTTGTGTAATTCTTTAATGTTGTAGTAATAGTTTTTCAATTATTCCTAAATACATTTATGATAAACTGTAGATAAAGAGATAGAAGTATAAAACACACACAAGTATTAATTAATTATCCATTTATTGCCAAATGTTGGTTTCATTTATGAATGTGAAATTTTATTACAATATTGAATCCTCATAATTAAAATGATCCCTTTGTCTCAGATATTTCATATAAATCTGTACTAAATTCTCAAATCAGTACATTTTGGATTATGTGAAAACGTCGCGCATTCTTATTTTTAAATCGAACCCAAGATATGACTAGTTTTACGTTGATAAATTCCCTTTTGTTGAAAAAATTATTTTATTAATATCGAAGTAAAAAAGAAAATATATTCTAATCTTGCTAAATTGATTTACTTTGCTTATAAAATTAGAAAGCATTATTTTTAACGCACCATAAGTTTATTATATTATATTTATATTGATGTATTCGGGCCAATGGCCTATGTATAATGGCCTATGTATAATGGCCTATGTATAATGGCCTATGTGTAATGGCCTATGTGTAATGGCCTATGTGTAATGGCCTAGGCAAGAAAGATACTTGAGAACCACTTATCTTGCCATTAGAATCGAACCCAATTAAGAAATTAAGATTCTGCATAAATATATAAATTGTATCCTATGTGTATGTTTTATACTTCACACAAAATTACAAGTAGAGTCACACATTTATATATTAATTAATTAATCCATTTATACTTGAAGAATAAATTCATATTAAATAAAGATGCCATTTAGTAATTTAGTTTACACTTATTTATCACTATGATGTTGGGTTTATGTTTAAAGTAACAAATACTAATGCATTAAGGGACCATGTCAAAATTATTCCACTGCAGTTACTGCAGTAACTACTTTTTTTTAAACTGTAATATATGATTTTAATTTGTTTCGATGTAGAAATTTATGAGACAGTCACTAAACTGAACAATATTATGTTGGTAGGATTATTCCAAACATACATGATAAAGAGTAAAATGTAGTAAATGCAATAACTGCAGTAGAATCATTTGGACATGGTCCCTGGTGATTGCCTAAATCTCCTTTCCCAGATAAACAAATTATATGTTGTATTTGGGGAATTAGCCCTGTACGCTTATTTGGGGAATTAGCCTTGTACGCATTTCTATCTTTTCATCTTCACTTATCTTTTTAAAATGTTTGTTGGTTACTTTAGAAGAATCAGGTTGCTATGAGAGCAGCTACTAGAAACGCGAGGGAAGAAGCATTGCGAATTAGCCGTTTGTCGCTGGCTAGCACATCAAGCCGGCATTCGTCCACTTATAGTTTAGATACGCCCCCTCTAACACCTAAGGTGAGATTCACTCCACGCTTCTCAACCAGTTCATTCATCTGCTGTTCATTATTCCGTGTTCATTTCATAATGGCAATTTCTGCTGACCATAGGTTGTGATTTTCATAATGCCGATTTTTACTGACCATTAAGCTCATGTTTGTTCACTTTGTAGCATCAATTTTCACTGACCAATAGTTTGTGTTTGTTACTCTGTAGTTGCCGATTTTAGCTGGCCATTAGTCTGTGTTACTCTAGACAATGCTTTAGATTATTGTGTTTTCAGCTGTTGTTGGTTGACTTCATAATCTATAGGTTTAGAATTTGTATTCAATAGAATTTGTTTTGTTTATGAATCTTAATAATATATATTTTTCCGATTTCATTAAATAAAATTCTTCCGCACATGAAGTGTATGTTTTACACATTATTTTTACTTTGGTTGATTGTGAATTGTTTCTTACTAAGAATTCAAAACAGTTTTTTATGCTTATTTGTGTTCCCACAATGCATCTGTACATGAACTATGCGGCGATGGATCTATCCATTTTAGTAAATCTTTTATTTGAGTTTAAAACTAACATTTCTTTCGATTTTTTTTTTTATGAATTTCTGAAATATGATACTAATAAGTTTATAATCCTGTTAGATGTCGAGAATTACACATATAAATGTCAATTATAGCTTTTAAAAGCTATTTTATGATAAAAACAGTGTGTTAATATGACATAATTATCTCTTTGTTGTGAATGACCACCTACCTACCTTGTTAGCCCCTTTGCAACACCCTCTACTTTCCCTCCCCATTCCTCATTTTCCCCTACATGCATTTAATAATGATGTAACTAATAATATATATATATACAGTATTTGATACTACTAGGGTGCATATGGTATAATTATACTAAGTGAAATGTTTAATTATATATAATCATTGGTGTTTTGTTATTCAGATATATTTTTAGTAACTTTGTAATTAGCCAATCACATCAATCTACTCACATTGACCTTGAATCAACATTTGCTTTATTAATTGCATTTTGTTTGCTTTGCATGCTCATGAATATTCATGATTATCAATATTCATGCTTATCAATATTTGTGCTTATGAATATTCATGCTTATCAATATTCAAGATTATGAATATTCATGCTTATGAATATTCGTGCTTATCAATTTTCAAGATTATAAATTTTCAAGATTATCAATATTTATTTATTTAACAAAGTTGATATAACTTTTACACAATTTTTTCCTCAATTTTATTTGCTTTTTATAAATATTAATTTGCTTTTTTTATAAATATTTATTTTAATGCTTTTTAACATTTGATTTAATTATGTTTTGTTAACCATCCTTTCCTAGTGCAACATTTTTAAATTCAAGATATGTCATTGAAAAATCACATTTAAATACTTGAAAAATGAAAAAAACTATACCACATATTAGCATATCGGAATTTCACCATTGTATTGGTAACATGATCATGTCATGCCAATTAAAATAGGACATTTGAAAATCTATACAGACCTTTACACAATTAATATTCAAGTTCATTTTCGTATTTTATAAAAAGTTTCTAGAGATTCACAAACTAAACATTTTATTTATCAATATTTTAACATTATTTAATCACTATTTTATCAACATTTTATCAATATTTTATCAACATTTTATCCATATTTTACTTAGTATGAGAATCATAATGCAAGTAACGATGGTTCAGGGCCGGAAGGCTTAGCTTTTAGAGATAAATGGAAACACTTTGAAACAAGGATAGAAGAACAAACACAATCTGCACCCAAATCAGGTATTTATTAATAATACCAAAAATAGATGTTTGAATTAATGTGGAGAATATTTTCAAGAGTTCAAATCCTGACAGTTCTCTTCAATCTCAACTCTGTTGAACATGACCGAGTATAATCCCATGTTCGTTTATAATCCCACCTTAGTTTAGGATGACTTCAGACACAAGACATGGTTAATCGATTGTTAATGTGGGTATGATCCCACTTTTTTTTTTGCAACATTTTTTAAACACAAGCCCTTGAGAAAGCTGGATGGAATCCAAATGCAAAAAGGTAACCAATAGCTCAGAAGCTGAAGTCAGATGAACCACAATTTAAATCGATTGATTAGAGATTAGGGATGCCATTTTCATTTTGTTTCTAAATATAATTTACATTTTTAAAATAATGTTGTAGGCAAAAAGGTTGACCTTGTGAGTGGTCAAGATTTGAACTTATTAAAAGAAGACGAGGATCAACGAATGAAAGCAATGACAAAAGATGACATCATTAAGTACTCACTGAACGCAATGGACGACGAGGACACTACTGCTGTTGTCAATGCTACCAACGCCAGGTAACTATTGAACACTAATATGTTGGAGAAAAGTGTTGACAAATGTGTACTTTGTGAAAAATATATTGTGAAAATAATTACTATATCTTGTTGATTTACCATTTATTATGATCATGAAAATGAAAATTTATGATACTTTTTGGAATGATTTAAGCATGGTCTTTAGTTGTTGTCTTGCTTGTTGAATTAAGTGTTTTCTATTTTATCTTTCTGGCATGTATACTTCTCTTCATTCTTTGTTCTATCAGTTGGAGGTTTTATTCCTCTAGCCCATGGAATGGGTTATCATACAGACCAATTAGACCATAGATGCACAGTTTACCAAGTCGTTAGATGACAGAAATCAGTGGTAGCACCATGTCAGAAAAGGGCTGGCTCAAATCTTCTCTTTGAAAAGAAATTTAAAAATCGTATTCAAAATAAGAAACATATTTTGTCAAATGCTTTATTAAGATGTGTCCACACTTAAATTTAGCTGTGTCCATACTTACATTAAGATGTGTCCACACTTAAATTGAGCTGTGTCCACACTTACATTAAGCTGTGTCCACACTTAAACTGAGCTGTGGAAGAACCTAGATTTGCTTAGTCTGTCCAGTTGAGTTTGTTGGTGTTACCACTGAAACAATCACTTACTATTTTCACACTATAACATTACAATCACCACAATGCTTTTTCCTATCACCATATTTGGTGGTGCCACTGATTGTATATTTTGACTGCATAACATTAGACTCACCTTTCCATGCTTTTCAGTTTTTCATCCCCTACTACTGAACTACCTCCTCATATCCGTACGGCAAAAGCCGAGAAGCGTTATTATAATCGGCTAAATGATATCAATGTTGATGTAAAGCCGGAGGATGGGGAACTGTCCCCTGCTGAAAAGCGTTCTTTAGAAGCTGACAAACGATCGGCCTGGCGTGCTGCAAGGTACTGGCCTATCTTATTTATTATAAATTAGATTGATTTATGGGAAATATCTACATATCTTTGCTTTCAGTAATATTATCAATATCATAAAACATCATCTACAATCACCAGTGTCTACACCATTGTCATCATGAGTGGCAAGCTTAACACCATTAGTAACTTTCAGCCAGTCACCACATTCACATTTAAATATTTGTGTTGCACCTTTATACAAAAGGGGGCCAAAGGGGAAAGTGATTTTCAGAAAGTTTTATAACATACCACAATAGATTCTTTTTAGGTTATTCTAGTTGTACCTTATATAGCATGTTTTACTGTTATGTCTGTTAGCTTGCTTTGTTGTTACAGTATTTAGTTTGTTGCTCGTACTCTCGAACTAGCATCATGTTTTCTCTACTGTAAATAATCAACTAAGCACAACAAAATGCTCTGCGTTAGAGTGCTGCTTTAAATTGAGTGCTGAGTTTTATTGAGCATTAATTGAAAGAGCTTCCTTAAAATCTGAGAGCTGCACTTAATTGAGAGAGCTGCATGTAATTTAGAGATCTGCACTTAAATTGCTTTTAAATTAGAATTAGACTTAGCTGAAAGCCCATGCTATATTGAGAGTTGCTCTCAAACAAGAAGTATTCACTCAAAAGAGAAATATCCACTTTTGAATAATTTAATTGAGGGCTGCGCACATTGGCTATGAAACAAATTACTATTAAACTCTGTCTACACTATCAAACTAATTTGACAAAAAAAAGTGTGATATGCCCAAATATGGTGGTGCTATGACATTATTATGTCCATATAATATATAGGCACATCACATTTTATTGTCACATAAAATTTGATAGTGTAGACCGGGCTTTATGCTGCAAAATGTATTGATTATTTACAATGCATTGATAGCATGATTGATTGATTGCCATTGATAGGATGAAGTCTTTAGAGGATGAAGCCTTACAAGCTCAGATTGTATTAGCTAAATCTCGTGAATTGGAACAAATCAGTAGATCAGCTGAAACACAAGGTGAGGAGGCTTTAATAGATTATGACCAATCACAGAGTGAATGGCTAGTCATGTGATATTGATAGTCCAATCACGTGTCTCGTAAGAGAAGATAAGGTAGCAATGATAATAGACCAATCGCATAAATCCTTTATCAGACTTGCATCTTGTTATTTTGTTTTCTATGGATGATTGTAAGAATGAATTTTAACATAATATTATAATATTTTTGTTTGTTAATTGTGTATTGTTGTTTTATAACTGTTTTTGTAAATACTGTAAATAATGAGGAAAGACCTTAGTGGCTTGTCTGGTTTCAGACACACCAGTAAGTAAGTTGATCAAAGTCCTTGATTAATTGTTGACTTTAGATCTTGGTTCCCACTTTTACTTACGGTGGACCAACGTCCTTGCATTGCAAGTGGGACCCAAGATTCAGGCTAATCATCATCATCAGCATCATCATGAGTGGCAACATTTGCAACATACATCACTAGGCCTTTTAAGCTTACATGCTATTCTGTGCTATGTATTAATACATTAGTAACAAGGTCACATTATGTTATACTATGTTTGTGTTAATGTTTATGTACATGTTATGGTCTACTAGTAGCAAGATCAATGGAAGAGTTACCCATCTTACCACCACCTAAGCAACAGTTTTCATCTCTGACTTATATCCAAGCTGTTGCTAAAGAAAGTCAGAGTAATGATGTAACTAACTCCCCTGGTAAGTGACAGTAAGCAGCCAAGCTCCTGTATACTGTACACAGGGGCGGATACAGCAATATAGGGTCTTTCACACCTGTTCCGTCACTGCTCCGGTCCAGCAAATCATGATTTGCCCAAACTTTGCCGGAACAGGTGTGAAAGACCCTTTAGAGAGGAGGTTGTGACAAGTAAATACATTGTTAAGCTGCATTCACACTTGTTCCATTGATAGAACGGAAGAAAGTGCTGTTTTGTTAAATAGTATTAAATCAGAATTGAATGGTAGCATGAATGATTTTAAATTTGTTTACATTTGAGACTCCCTCTTCTGTATCCGTCCAAGAATGTACATGCTTCGGTGGTGGTGTACTCATATTGAGGATTAAGATAGCTACACTTGCTGCTTTGTTGTAAACACCTTTTTCAGATGCTAAACAAGATAAAAACCTATATACACAGCATCGTAGTTAACAATTTGGTATATAAATGTAGTTTTATAAGTTTGACTTTAGATAATAGCAGCAGGTTGAAGTATGGTATTGACTATCAGCACAGTCAACCATGCGTGCAAACCTATTATTTTCTATCAGGCAGGAGGTATCAGAGAGTTAAGCACTTACATCTTTGGATGTACACTAACTAGATCAGCTTAAGCACACATAAGATGGAGTTAACTCCGGTGCTCACAGCTTGGCAGCCCACTAGAAACTAAGCAACCTTTATTATACCAGTATTATAAGAAATGTTAGATTATTACATTAATATACTGTACTTCTTTGGGTACTGTATTCTTATCTTATGTCTGGCTGCGACAAATATCAACAGTACTGTACTATGTACTTAATCTCTATGACGCGCAATATCTGTCGATGGCGTGAAACTGATTGTGTCGCAGCCACAGATAAACCCTTTGATCTCCGGACCTCAGCTAATAATTAATGATCCCAAGTCTGTTATTACCCTATAATAAAACATAATATTATTACTCTGTTTTGTTTTTCAGCTCTGAGATTGGATGGTGTTCCAGCCAATGGTAGGGCCTCGCATGTTGCTACGGTAGGTATCCTTAACAACCAATCAAATCACATCAAATTCTTTATAGAAGACACATAATTATTTGTTTAATAGCCAACATATCAGTAGACTTAAATAAGAAGTCTTGCATATTAAATTATTCTTAGTTTTAAAGTATGTTTTTGTTAATGCCTATATAATCTAATACAGTGTGTTGTTATAATGGAATGTTATATATTGGCATGCCTTCTGCATCATCCTTCAGTACTTAGTCAACTCCTCAACTTGAATGTAATTAAAGTATATACTTAATTATGTTGTTTAATTTATTATGCTATATTTAAGTATAAACAGATAGATATTACACTCACGTCTCTCTTTAAATCATCATCATCAAATCAATCTTTATTTCCATAAATCATCATTATCATCAAATCAAATCAATCTTCATTTCCATCATAATAAACAAAACAAAATGAATGCATTAAGTTGGAGGATGTACTTCACATGCAAAGTATGAAAAAAATAACATTGTACATTACATTATCATCATCATTTAGTTATCACCATCATCATTTAGTTATCACCATCATCATTTAGTTATCACCATCATCATTTAGTTATCACCATCATCATTTAGTTATCACCATCATCATTTAGTTATCACCATCATCATTTAGTTATCACCATCATCATTTAGTTATCACCATCATCATTTAGTTATCACCATCATCATTTTCTTAACTAAACCTTTTTTATTTCTCTAATCCAAATGATTATATTTTTATTTTATAATATTATATTTACGTTGAAACTTGTAGAATCCTTTGAATTTTGATGATATCCAATTTATAGATGAGGATGATTGACAGGTAACAGGTTTTTAAATTTCAGCGTTGTTCTCGTCGCACTCAATTCTATGTCATCGCTTTTCTTGTTTTTTTCATTTCATTTTGTTGTTTTTTTTACTTATATTCATTCCTTTCTTACCATTTATGTTTAATCTGTAGTAGAATTTTTCAATTTTAGTAAACTTTAGTTTTGAATAAACATACTTTATTTGGGTTAAACTTAGCCTAGTGGAAGGAACTTAAACTTACTTTATTTGGGTTAAACTTAGCCTAGTGGGTTTGAGTCAAATTACAATCATATGCTGATCATGGTTAAGAGTAGCCATATTTACTGGGGTTGGGTTACAGTGATCATGGTTAAGAGTAGCCATATTTACTGGGGTTGGGTTACAGTGATCATGGTTAAGAGTAGCCATATTTACTGGGGTTGGGTTACAGTGATCATGGTTAAGAGTAGCCATATTTACTGGGGTTGGGTTACAGTGATCATGGTTAAGAGTAGCCATATTTACTGGGGTTGGGTTACAGTGATCATGGTTAAGAGTAGCCATATTTACTGGGGTTGGGTTACAGTTAACTTTTAAGCTGAGTCCCCTAGGTACTTTAAATATTATTAACCCAATGTTATTAATTAAATCAAGATTTGAACTAGATCACTATGCTACTCACAACTGCAGTACCTGAAAATACATTTGTAAATTCCCTTGTCAAAATGTTGATGTACAGTATCTATGTATTGACATCATATTATTTTATGTAGTTTGTCATTTTATTTCTCTTTCTATTGCATGTTTTATTCCACTAAAGCTTCATTCCCACTAGGAAGCAACACAAAAATGTAAGCACAATGACCAATGACAAGCGGCAGTGAATAATTCATTGCTTGTGATTGGTCAGATTTCTTGCGTTGCGTTTTTGCTCTGCATCCTAGTGGGAACTAAGCTTAAATCTTTGATAAATCGTAACCTCTGTTTATACCTACTATATCATCCTATTTGTAGTGTCGTCACCTTCGGAGCTACCATTGTTTGAGCACTTTTGTCAACTTGCACGTGTGTGATTGCATGATTGTCGTTGCATCCTATTTTCACATTAACATTTTAATCAATTACTGTACTATACAGTATACAAAAGAAATGCAAATTGTATGATTACTTAAAAGTAACATATTTTATATTTTATAAATAATTTTTTAGTACACTATATACCTATTTATAGAAAACCTAAGCTCTGTCTACACTATCAAACTAGTTTGACCAAAAAGGGCCTAAATATGGTAGTGATTTGCCCAAATATGGTAGGGATATGATATCATCATGTCCATATAGAGTATCATGGTGTGACGTCACAACGATACAGGGCGCTGCAGGGTTGATAGCCAACCAAAAAATGCGTTCAGCCCTACTATGTTAATAAACAGTAAAGATCTGTATTTCTATCAAATTATGTATCTTAGCTTGATTTTTTTAAACTTAAACTGTAGTTGAAGAATAAATAGATTGTTAAAAAGAAATATTTAGTGATCTTTTGAAATTTTAGTTTACCGTAGTGACGTCAGCACCGTGATACTCTATATAAGCAAATCACATTTTTTTCTCACATAAAGTTTGATAGTGTATTGTTGTTGATGTAGAGTATTGCAATACTAGTGTAGAATTACAATTGATATGATTGTACTAAAACTACTTCCTTTTAAGGCACTCTGATCAATTCACAGCTGACAAAACAAGTATAACATCCCTTTCCATCCAAGTAGTGTTTCAACAAAGACTTGAAAACAAACATTTTGTTGTCATAATTCATTAATAATGTTTATGTTTTATGTGTCTTTTTTCAGGAGAACGCAGAAGTGTTTGGAAGCTGAATAACACGAGTCCGTGGACTCAACAAGGACCTTGCCAACCTCCATGTCTTTCACCACTTTACTGTCAAAGTTCAATTTTAAGATTTTAAATTCAGAGCTTGGACGCTTGGACAAATGGACACATTGTCAGACACAAAGGGTGCAGGCCAACAAACAAGGATATTCTTCCAGAAAATACAACCACTAGTCTTCTGTCTTTTAGTAATGACTATTATTTCTAGTTACTGCAGTAACTTTGTTTATCAATAAACTAAATGATGACCAATGTTGTAATACGATGTAAGATACTATTGTTACTGCAGTATTTTGCATCTACTGCAATTGCACTAGTTTATGATACTGTAGGTCCACTGATTATTTCATTACTGCAGTAATTTCTGCATCTACTGTATTTTGTATTACATTAAATAGCCACTGGCCATATTCACCATTCACACTTAAGTTAAGGGAAACACTTAAAATTAAGTTAATTGGTGAATACAGCCACTGGTTCCTATTAAATTCATTATAATTTAGGTTCACTGATTCACTATTTCTTTACTGCAGTAATTTCTGCATCTATTCGTATTACATTAAATACCCAGGTTGCTACTAAGACTTCATTACACTGTACAGTAGCTTAGCCTATTATGTCGTTACTGCAGTAAATACATGAAGCTATTGGAGTTTTTGCAGTAGAATTATTTAGTACTTAATTTTTATCTATTATTAATTTATTCTATTATTATTATTATTTTATGCAAGATCTGTACTGCAGTACACAGATCTATACTGCAGTACACGGGTCTACACTGCAGTACACGGGTCTATATTGCAGTACATAGATTTATACTGCAGTACACAGATAATACACAGATTATACCAGCACATTTCCACCAATAATTCATTTGCATTTTCAATTGTTTTTTTTTTCTCTTAAGATTTGAGTAGCTTTCAGATGGTGTTGTTAAGTGTAGGATTTTATTTATAAAACAAGATATATTAATAGTTGAGATTGTTATTGGGTTGTCATGGTGATAACTTGTGTGTAGATAAATTGATAGATTACAAGTATGATGATATATCAACATTATTTTTGTAGCTATTAGTGACCATGTACAGAGTTCACAGCATGTAAATTAAATGATGTTTTTACATAAAATGTACATATATAATCAAGGATGAGATTGTAAGCTTAAAATAAGTAATATTTTCATTTTGGGAATTTTTAATAATGTTTAAAAAAAGTTTTATATAATGTATAATAATAATAAACGTTTGAGATAATGTTGTAGCCTATTAGTCAGGTGGCAGCATTCATTTTCTTTTAAATTATATAGGTGATTCTTTATGTGGTTGAACGTTGATGTAGTCTGTAGTATTGGCGCTTCTAGAGGGCGCTTGCCAAATTGCTCGAACCTTCCACTCACTAAACTTTATTCAAACGTACGGTTTCCTCTCACTCACAATTACCAGCATTTGTATGATGTAGTATTATAACAAATAATGCAATTAAATCCAAGTTTTTAATCGATAAAGATAATAATTTAAAGACATTTGGTTGTGTTATTTATTATAAAAATAGTTTTGCTGAAACTTGTGTGTATAAGTTTGCTACATAGATGCATATTGGGGTTGTATTATAAACAGCTTACTACATTTGATATCGTCGTATGCTTAATTTTAACTGTACATATTTGCATATTCATCAGTTTTTGTTAAATAAACAAGTGGTGTATATACAGAAACTGCTATCCCCACAGGGGATCTTGTTGAATGATGATCCACATACTGTAGTATGTGACTGTACTCATTCATGCGTAACAAACGGCATGATAAAACATTATAAACATTAAGAGAATATAAAAACAGTAAACACTTTCTATCTCTAAATTTTTAATTCTTGATTTTTTTTAAATAAATTTGTTTATAAGAATAAAATTGTTATTGGTATCAGTTGTACTTAAAATTGCAGAGATCACAGTTTTGTAAATAATAAAAATATGTAATATAATTATGTATATTCTAAAGGTTAAAGATGTTATGTTACATTATAGTAAGGTCTTTCCTTGTTACCCTTGTATCCTATAGCCATGACCATATAAGGATGTCTTTGTGACCATATAAGGATGTCTTTGTGACCATATAAGGATGTCTTTGTGACCATATAAGGATGTCTTTGTGACCATATAAGGATCTCTTTGTGACCATATGAACGGTGTCACAATTATTATAAGAGTGTCATTATGCGCATATAAGGGTGTCTACATGACCATATGATGGTGTAAGCATGCCTATATAAGGATGTGAACATGCCCATATAAGGGTGTCGCCATGACTGTATGAAGACCAATGGTGAGATCATGCCTATATAAGGATGTCAAATACACAGTGTGAACTAGGAGAGAGCTTAAACATAAGTACATGAACTTAGATGGAGTCTTGAGTGTCATTATGACTGAGGAAAGGCAGTTTAGATTGAGAATCAATATGCAATGTTTTTGTACAATTTACTTGGTTTCCTGCCTTGTATAGCTTTATCAAGTAGGTAGTATCAAGGCATAATACTGTATTATTTTATAAAATGCTTATGTAGGATAAATCTTGATAACAAATCTTGATAACAAATCTTGATGAAAATCTTGATGACAATCTTGATAACAAATCTTGATGACAATCTTGATAATAATCTTATGAAATAATTTTATTAGAGAGGTATATCTAGCTTTGTTAGTACTAAATTGGTTATTAGAAATCTTCTTAATTATCTACGTTATGACATTTTTTGTTTATGATTAATTTATAGTTTGTTTAATGCAGTATACGGGCACTGATTACATAGGAATGGTTGACATAAATGACAGTAGTTTGCACGCGCAGTGGCTATAGGTCCAGTAACTGTACCTCTAGCCATTGTGTATAATTTAGTCATTTTTATTAGAGGGAGCAGTAAATCATGTACAGAATATAGATGAGTTTACGTTGTGAATGTGTATGTAGGTATATTTTGAGATGCTAAGACATTGTATAATATGCTTCAATGAGTTTTGGTAAATTAACACTATTCTATGTTCAAAATTAATTCGTTTTTACATACTCCTGTTACCGCCTTTATTAGGGCATTATATAAATCCCATGAACAAGGCCATAGCGAGGGGGAAGGCCGAACAGATGAGGCAAAGATGCTTTAAATGCATTTATTAATATAAAATATGACGATCTGTGCTGGAAAATTGACGAATGTTAAAAAGGTGCTATTTTAAACATTTTTCGAAAAAAATTCCTGTTCTATAGTACAGGAATTTCGACTTTTTTATTATTATTTTTTATTTCAACAAAATTAGTTACTATGGCTCTATAAGACGATACAAAGCAATATATAGCCATATTATCGCATAATAATAATTTTTTAAAAAGGTGATATTTTGGGCATTTTTCGAAAAAATCCCTGTACTATAGTACAGGGATTTTTTTCCAAAAATGGCAAAATTTCGACCCTTTTATTTTTCAACAAAACTAGTTAGTATGGCTCTATAAGATGATATAAAGCAAAATATAGCCATACTATCGCATAACAATTGATTTTTAAAAAGGTGATATTTTGGGCATTTTTCGAAAATATATAGTACAGGGAAATTTTCGAAAAATTGCCAATTTTCGACCCTTTTATTTTTAGACATAAATGGTTACTATCGCATAATAAACATGCGCAGAGTCGATTAATGGGTTCTGCGCATGTCAATTATGCTATAGTAACCAGTTATGTCAAAAAATAAAATGGTCGAAAAATATTGTTAGACATAAATGGTTACTATAGCATAATAAACATGCGCAGAGTCGAATAATGGGTTCTGCGCATGTCAATTATGCTATATATAGTAACCAATTATATCGAAAAATAAAAAGGTCGAAATTTGGCCATTTTTGGAAAAAAATCCTGTACTATAGTACAGGGAAATTTTCGAAAAATGACCAATTTTCGACCCTTTTATTTTTAGACATAAATGGTTACTATCGCATAATAAACCTGCGCAGAGTCGAATAATGGGTTCTGCGCATGTCAATTATGCTATAGTAACCAGTTATGTCAAAAAATAAAATGGTCAAAAACTGTTGTTAGACATAAATGGTTACTATAGCATAATAAACATGCGCAGAGTCGAATAATGGGTTCTGTGCATGTCAATTATGCTATAGTAACCAATTATATCGAAAAATAAAAAGGTCGAAATTTGGCCATTTTTGGAAAAAAATCCTGTACTATAGTACAGGGACATTTTCTAAAAATGACCAATTTTCGACCCTTTTATTTTTAGACAAATGGTTACTATCGCATAACAAACATGCGCAAAGTCGAATAATGGGTTCTGCGCATGTCAATTATGCTATAGTAACCAGTTTTGTCAAAAAATAGTGGTCGAAAATTATTGTTAGACATAAATGGTTACTATAGCATAACAAACATGCGCAGAGTCAAATAATGGGTTCTCCGCATGTCAATTATGCTATAGTAACCAGTTATATCGAAAAATAAAAAGGTCGAAATTGGCCATTTTTTGAAAAAATCCCTGTACTATAGTACAAGAAAATTTTCGAAAAATGACCAATTTTCGACCCTTTTATTTTTAGACATAAATGGTTACTATCGCATAATAAACATGCGCAGAGTCGAATAATGGGTTCTGCGCATGTCAATTATGCTATAGTAACCAGTTATCGAAAAATAAAAAGGTCGAAATTTGGCCATTTTTGGAAAAAATTCCTGTACTATAGTACAGGGAAATTTTCGAAAAATCACCAATTTTCGAACCCTTTTATTTTTAGACATAAATGGTTACAATCGCATAATAAACATGCGCAGAGTCGAATAATGGGTTCTGCGCATGTCAATTATGCTATAGTAACCAGTTATCGAAAAATAAAAAGGTCGAAATTTGGCCATTTTTGGAAAAAATTCCTGTACTATAGTACAGGGAAATTTTCGAAAAATCACCAATTTTCGAACCCCTTTATTTTTAGACATAAATGGTTACAATCGCATAATAAACATGCGCAGAGTCGAATAATGGGTTCTGCGCATGTCAATTATGCTATAGTAACCAGTTATGTCAAAGAATAAAATGGTCGAAAATTATTGTTAGACATAAATGGTTACTATAGCATAATAAACATGCGCAGAGTCGAATAATGGGTTCTGCGCATGTCAATTATGCTATAGTAACCAATTATATCAAAAAATAAAAAGGTCGAAATTTGGCCATTTTTGGAAAAAATTCCTGTACTATAGTACAGGAAAATTTTCGAAAAAAGGCCAATTTTCGACCCTTTTATTTTTAGACATAAATGGTTACTATCGCATAATAAACATGCGCAGAGTCGAATAATGGGTTCTGCGCATGTCAATGACCCTTTTATTTTTCGACAAAACTAGTTACTATGGCTCTATAAGATGATACAAAGCAAAATATAGCCATATCGCATAATAATTGATTTTTAAAAAGTAATATTTTTGTAATTTTTCGAATAAATCTCTGTACTCAATATGTATTGATATTAAATGATATTACATGATTTTTCATGCAGTGAAATTATACTCTTCCCTGGTTGAAATAAATGATAGAAAAACAGTTTTATATAAATAAAATATGTATTTAATTTATATTGAAAGACAATGCAAATGTTCCTGCTAAATTTAAGTAATAATTCATCATCTCATTGGGCGAGACAACCATAGAGGTGAAGAAGAAGCAACTACTCTCACTATGGTGGCGGACAACTTTAACAATTACATTTAGCTATATTTAAATATGTTGAATAAAATAAAATATTTATTACTACTTTTCATTGCATTGTTTACTAATAACTATCTACTTTTAAATTATTAAACTTGTTATAAACAATAATAAATCTATCACAAATGTGTTATTATTATTATTATATTTAACAGTTAGAACAAGTATGACGTCAGGACTGCGTTTACTATGGCGCGCAGTGAATTATAAAAAAAAAACTACGAAATGTTTAAAGATAGTTCAAGGGGTGCATTACACAAGGCGTGCATTACACAAGTCATTAACCTAAACACTCACTGGCCTCTGCTTTTTATTTTTCGTTCAGACTGTGTTCAGACAGAGATAATTTTAGATAAATCTAGGCCTACTTATCGACTGATTGTGCAATCGCTTCATCTTTACTATTTCGATCAGGGAGCTCCACTGACCCGTCCGTGCTACCTGAATTTTGCACCGACCCATTCTCTAGGCTAGCCTCCTTATACACGTTACGATTCCAGCCGCGTTTGATCGACTGCCAGGCGAGAAAGGAAAACACGACAGAGATACATTTAAGGCCTGCTGATAAACCGAGGTAGCTGAAGTGAAATTTAACGTTATCATACTCTAAACAAGCCCCGACACCTTCACATAATGGCTGCCACAACATGCACGACTTGTCCACCGTCTTACCGTAATATATCGGAGATGGAATATATGCTGAAAGAAATTTAATTCACATTTCTCATCAATGTATTCACTTTAAAATGAAAGAGACACAACGCAAGGACCTAGATGAAACGCAAGCGACTGTTCGAATAATCCATCGCTTGTGATTGGTCAAATCACTATATGTTGCGTTACGTCCTTGCGTAGCACCTCTAGTAGGAACCACGCTTAAAGATTTTTTACAGCATCAAAGTTGTTACTTACCGAGTGCACGTAGAAACACGAACTGTATTCCGAGAGCAAATGGTCGAGCTTTCTGTTCAACTGACCTGAAATACACGATTTATATAATACAATATGATTGATCATTATTAATAATTACTGTATTATAATATATTAATTATGTATGTAAACGATTTAAATAAGAGTAGGCCGAAACCTCATAAATTGATACCAAACGATCTAAGCGCGCAACGGACGAAAATCAGATACCTGCACACATACGTCATGAATACGAATATAACATTAATTGATTGTGGTCACTTTTGAAACATATCCTTTACTAATTGTGTTCACCAAGCCTAAAGCTTGGTTCCCATTGGTCGCGACGCAAGGAAGTAAGCGCGACGCAAGGAAGTAAGCACAACGCAAGTAATTTTACCAATCACGATGGACGTGATGGATCATCCAAATTGTGGCTTGTGATTGGTCAATTCACTTGTATTGTTGCGCTACATCGCTTCGCGTCGCATCAAAGTGGAAACAAAGCAACCAAACAAATGCCTTCTTACCTCAACGTCACCATGATTCCTGGTATTTGACCTAAGGTCGTGACCCCTACTACCAATATTAAAAACACCATAAAAACAGGTAATAATTGGCAGTCGTTTTCACACGTCCCTGAGTCAGCAATGGACGGTCCCGGAATACATCGACAATCGGAAAATGTCTGAATTAAGAAAGGAGAACCGTTTCTAGTCCTTGCGTGTAAATGTATGTATGACAGAGGATAGTAGGCTCTCAGTATTATCGAAATTCTATTCTCATATATAAAAACATTTAAACTAGGACGAAACGCAACCAAGTCAAACAAACAGTTCGGAGCAAATCACTAAATCATGGTTCCCACTAGCGACGCAACACAAGGACTTAACGCAACGTAAGCAAGTTGACTAATGACAAGCGACTGTTCGAATAATCCATCGCTTGTGATTGGTCGAATCACTTACGTTGCGCGTACGTAATTGGATTGCGTCTCTAGTGGGAACCACGCTTTACGTTGCGCTTACATTCTTGCGTTGTGTCCTAGTGCGAACAAAGCATTAGTGAACGCTCCTTGGCTGCTGGAACGCCAAGTCGTTCATCTCCTTTGTAGTCTTTGTATATGCTGATAATTCAAGGACCTAAATTAATTTTAGATTATCACTTACATCTGAATCATCCCCATTTCCGCCAACATCCGTCGTATTACACCCCGCGTAACATGCGCTGAAATACGTGACGTTATCACTGCCACATACGGGTTTGTAGTAGCTTTCTGAACAGTAGCAGTCAGCATTGCATTGTGCTGTATAATTATCGTTATATGAAACACTGAAATGGATACAAAACAAACATAACAAAGTAAAAACTACTTTAAGTTCTCTCGAGTTCTTACCAATCACAAGCGACAGTTAGGATGAGCCGCCGCTTGTGATTGGTCAACTGTGTTGCGTGTGTACCTCAATTGGTTGGTTTAAGATTGGTTCCCACTAGGACGCAACGTAAGGACGTACGCCGCAACACAAGGGGATTGACCAATCACAAGCGACAGTTCGAATAATCCATTGCTTTTGATTTGTCAATTCGCCGGCGCTGAGTCTTATGTCCTTGCGTTGTGTCCTAGTGGGAACCAAGCTTTTAGCTATAACGCCACGGTTTCCACTTAGACGCAACGCAACAACGTAGGCGCAACGCAACTGAGTTGACCAATCACAATGAACAACGTGTCGTGATGGGTCAACTCACTTGAGTTGGACTTGCGCTTCACTTACGTCCTTGCGTTGCGTCGTAGTGGAACCAAATAGCCTTGTAATGCCTGGTTCCCACTAGAGACGCGAGACAAAGACGTAACGCAACGTAAGTGAGTTGACCAATCACAAGCGATGGATTATTCGAACTTTCGCTTGTCATTGGTCAACACGCTTGCATTGCGTTTACGTCCTTGCGTTATGTCCTAGTGGTAACCAAGCTTTATGTACGTCTTAAGTTACTAATGCGCAAACAGAGTGTACAAGATTTATGGATTTAAGACAATTTAATCCGGAATAAAGCAGACCTTGGTCTATGTTTATAATAACACTAGTGGAATATAAATAAAATCGTTATTAATAAACATTGTATATAAACATACTATGGCTGTTTTTATTAATATTGGCACGTTCGCGTAAATAACGTATATTTACGCTCGTTCACGAAAAGCAAGGCGAGTTCGTTGACCGGTGTCTGACGCCGTTTTCAATCACATCTTTCCGTGCCATAACTCGTCGAGGCTCAGTGCGGGTATGGCAGGCAAGATGAGTTTTGAAAAAAAAGTACAAATTGTACTGATTGTAGGCCTACTTATTGACCTAAAAGTAACTTACCTATCGATATATGGCACACTAACACCGGCTACTTTGAGGGTATCACAGTGAAACACAAATAATAAAGCGAATAACAGAAAGGCACACGTGGTAACGAAAAAGGTAAACTTGGCCGTCTTCTCCAAATTCAAATTAAAACGTTTGATGATGTAACCGCCCAGAGCTGTACTAATGGCGGCGGCCGGTATAAGAGCCCCTGCAAGAGAAAGAAAAACATTCAAAATTTCGAAGAAGAAAACTGTTATCGGCCTACTTGAACACATTAAGCATACGCGCCACAGACAACACATTAATTGAACACATTAAGCATACGCGCCACAGACAACACATTAAGTGAACACATTAAGCATACGCGCCACAGACAACACATTAATTGAACACATTAAGCATACGCGCCACAGACAACACATTAATTGAACACATTAAGCATACGCGCCACTGACAACACATTAATTGAACACATTAAGCATACGCGCCACAGACAACACATTAATTGAACACATTAAGCATACGCGCCACAGACAACACATTAAGTGAACACATTAAGCATACGCGCCACAGACAACACATTAATTGAACACATTAAGCATACGCGCCACAGACAACACATTAATTGAACACATTAAGCATACGCGCCACAGACAACACATTAATTGAACACATTAAGCATACGCGCCACAGACAACACATTAATTGAACACATTAAGCATACGCGCCACAGACAACACATTAATTGAACACATTAAGCATAAGCGCCACAGACAACACATTAATTGAACACATTAAGCATACGCGCCACAGACAACACATTAATTGAACACATTAAGCATACGCGCCACAGACAACACATTAATTGAACACATTAAGCATACGCGCCACAGACAACATTAAAAGGAAAGTTTTGAGTATAACCACAATTTAGCAGAAATTCAATAAAAATAATAAAATAAATGTTGCCTTTTATTCTAAAAAAACAACATTTCGATAAATATTTCATTCTTTATTGACAACTGGGGATCAGTGTCGAACATGGCACACAAATAGTAGGCAATACAAGCATGTCAATAGCAATAACAAACAACACATTAATTGAACACATTAAGCATACGCGCCACAGACAACATTAAAAGGAAAGTTTTGAGTATAACCACAATTTAGCAGAAATTCAATAAAAATAATAAAATAAATGTTGCCTTTTATTCTAAAAAAACAACATTTCGATAAATATTTCATTCTTTATTGACAACTGGGGATCAGTGTCGAACATGGCACACAAATAGTAGGCAATACAAGCATGTCAATAGCAATAACAAACTTGGGTAATATTTTCATCGTCAACTAATGGGTAAATAATCGTGACAAATAAAATTAGAACATATGAATTTCTTAATTCTATATTGACAAATAAATTATTAAAATCAGTTACGATAAAAAGGTAATTTAAACAGATTCGAACCCACGACCTCATGCTTTACTAAGCGTATTACTCATTATACTGTCCATTGAGCATGTTATTTCTACGTATTCGCGCGAATTTAAAAGAGAGTTGTTTTAAGGGGCGCCGTTCGAGACATTACTAATTATGTCAATATAATACACCTATGTAACATAATGTATTAATGAATAATTTAATAATTCTGATCACACAAAGTATATACAGATTGTATTATAACGAGTAGGTTATAGGACATTACGAGAATTCGTATTTCTAAGAAATAAACATTCTGTCAAGATGAATTATAAAATATGTCTGTCTACTGAATTCTGATTTGCTGAAGGCGGGGTTATTAGCCTGTGCGTGTATGTGCTGTCGATACGGATCGTAAACTACTCTTGTCAACATATTTGTCGATGAAAAACAAACACGTGACGTGTGATATGACGATGGCAGTTGAGATAGGCGTATATTGATATTAATTGAAAAGCATGTAAAAATTTTAAAAAACAGTAACTATGTAAAGCAAAAGAAGTAGTAGTAGTATTTTACTCTCGCATTTTTCGTACAGTAGGCCTACTGTTAAGCTCTGTCTACACTATCAAACTAGTTCGGCAAAAAAAAAAATGTTTGGCACATAAATTTGATAGTGTAGACAGAGCTTTACTTCACTAACCTACTGTATCTCACAGTTTGCGTAAAGAATCGGTAGTAGTATTCCATATAGAATTACATTTCGGATAATAAATCGATAAATCTGTTGGCCCAAAATAACCAAATCGGTAACAAAATGATTTGTTCAGCTGTTTTAACCAAAGAACTATTACGGTTACCCTGGGAATTAGGCGTTACCCCGGGAATTACGCGTTACCCTGGGAATTAGGCGTTACCCCGGGAATTACGGTTACCCTGGGAATTAGGCGTTACCCCGGGAATTAGGCGTTACCCCGGGAATTACGCGTTACCCTGGGAATTAGGCGTTACCCCGGGAATTACGGTTACCCTGGGAATTAGGCGATATCCTGGGAATTACGCGTTACCCCGGGAATTACGCATTACCCAGGGAATTACGCGTTACCCTGGGAATTTCAAAGGCTCGTCGATATCGTTAGGGCCTACGTCACATCTATGACGTAAAGAAATGTCATACGACACCTAAAAAGTCAAGTCACGCTTTACAATTTTAATACAAGACAAATTAGTATTTAGTATATAATGATATTTGTATTACTAAGTCATTAAACCGCGTAGTTCGGTGTATATGACTAACAGCTACATCTACTTTGCATCATATACAGTGTAAATTGAATTCATTCTTAATAGCCTAGTTACATATATGTTACGTGATACGTTTCATGGAAATAAGGCCTCATGTTTAATTCAAAAACATATTATATGGCTGCAATCGCCTACAACAGTGTAGTTTAAGTAAAGGCTCTTTAATAACAATCATTGTTCACATTATGATGTCATTATGAATCGGTAGTCATTATGACATCATAATTCATGAACCCGTTTACCCGGGTAATTACATTTCATGAGCACAGTTTATCGCTAACTTTGGTCCAGGGTAGGAACCAACTTACACGTGTAAATATGAATGTGTACACGAATGTACTTCGGATGATAATGACGTCATCATTCTCTTATTAATGACGTAATCTTTCTAGTAATGACGTCATACTAATATTACTGACGTCATCATATCTTACCTGTTAAGTACGACGCTTCAGTGTTATTCACACCGAACTGTGAGCCTAGAAACTTTGGAATGAAGTAGAGAAAACCGGTGACGATTGAAATCTCCAAACAGGCCACCATGCAAATGCAGATATACGTAGGATTAGTGAGTAGGCTCACCAGAGCATCTTTTAAATCTGTCGACAAAACATGAGAATGTGCATCAGTAAAAATGCGCTCGCATTTAGATTTAGAGCGATACAATCAACACCTCGATTGTACGCCTACAGGCAGCATATTTCCCCAGACGAATGAACGTTATACCTCACGACAGTACATACATTTTATTAAGCATTATAATATTGAATATTTGCTGGTGCTGTAAATGTCACAACATTTACGCAACACAACATCCTTCTTCAACAATTTGTTTGAAATTTAATAATTACCCAGAATCCTTTAGATATTCGAGAGTAACTCGACTAAACAAATCATGTTTGTTTGAAATAGAAACTACGGACAGGTTTCGAAATTATTCTTTCAAACGCAACCGAAAAGTGGAACTTGCTTTTTTTTATAGCGCATTAAATATTTTACGGCATCTCAAATGGGGTTTTCATTACAAAATGATTCTTTATTCCATAATGCCTTCTCAATTTGAAATTATTAGTTTCAATGGTGTAGCCAGTGGGCATCGTTGATATCCTGATCATTTTGCGCGCGACGTGACGCGCAGGCGCATAAAAGATTCACTCACCAGATAAACCTGTACAATTGAATTGCATATTAACAACGTCATTGTCGTCTGCTGTCGACACGTCATCATCTTTTGATTGTTGCCCCTGTAGACTCTTCGGGAATGCCAGGATAGGAAGAGCAGTCAATATCATGAGTGTACCGCATATTAAATAGCCTAGCCACCAGGCACCGACCCACTGAGGGTCGTCGATATCTATAGGCAGATCAGATGTATCAACCCGGCCAAAATCCACGTACACGCTGACACAAATACCACCAAGAATAAATCCCAAAGCTGGGCCTACAGCGGTCATACAATACACGATAGCTGTCAAGAAAAATTGAAAATAAATATAAAAACAGGCGCCAGTGCAGTTACGAATATTGATGCGCAGACATCATGAATGTACTAGTCACAAAGTTGACGCGCGCGTACATAATACGTGCTATTACTATTATCATCATGTGAACGCACGCGTAGTTTGTGTTTTTACGCGATGCCACTGATAAATTAAAAACAACTTAACATATTGTGATCTATATAAAAAATTAGACTAAATAAACATACGCATGAACACTGTATGAGACGATTTTGTACAAATAACGTACTAATTATGCCTAGAATGTATTTGTGTGAATCGTCGAAAGCGTAATCTAATGTATGCATCATTGTTTAATTCGGATACGGATGCATAGGTATATTTAATCTAAATAATTTAAAATTAATTACATTTAATTTCGCGAATATTAAACAGTACACACATATTCCGTAACCATGGATACTAGATTCACCGCTTTGAAAAATTATGATGACGTCACTCATCACGTTGATTTTTTTTGTCGAATCATGGGATGAGTACTTATTTACTACGTGACTGATCAATATCAGACACAATAAAGAAAAAAGTGTTAATAAATTAAAACGAAAATAATATCTATAACAATAGTTCGTATTATTAAGATTCGATATCATCAAGTTGGGTCACGAATATGATTTTATGTGTACGACTATTTGATGATGATTTATACAAATTACACAAACTAACTTTATATGTTTACATTATAAACACAAGTGATGATTCCACGTTTGTTTTGTGTATATAAAACTGGCTTATTGACATGAGTCACTTTTAGGATAATAATTATTGTCTTTGGAAACCAGCTCACGTGAGCTTGCTGACTATATCGCCGCCCATAGTTTTCTTTGTCTTAACGACTTTAAAGTGATTTCACGGAAGCTCTTTTCAAACCGGTAATTGCGCGTGTTATAATATTGAATAACATTATTATTATTCCGGATATCTACTATAATAGGGTCAGGGGCACAACCTTACGTTCAATTTATTCCAGATATAACATTTTATTCAGAAAAATGGTTTAAGAAAAGGTACTTTGATACGCGCGCGTATATATTTTGTACGACGCGCGTGTCAATTTTGTCCCATCGTAGAAACGACGCACCATTTATTGCGCGCGTAATTTAAAAGTTGAATAATCTCACCTATATAAATTGCAGCATTGTCTTTACTGACATTGTCATCAAGGTAGGTAATGCCAAGCGTGAACAGAGGTGCCGCTGACATCCCTAGCAACATCTGAGCCAGTAGAAACACGATTATTAATTCGGAATCGGTATTGTCACCTAAACAGCCATAGTAACCATCCTTATCGGCATTATTCGGGTCGATCATCCCTCCTGAATGTGTTCCACTAGACGAACTTACATTTGCAGATCCACAAAGTGGTTCTGCCGTGGTGGAGTTCTCTACCCCTGGTAGTTTGTACTCGCCGCCAATGAGATGGGGTAAGGTGAATATAAAGGCCGAAAAGGCCATGAATATAGCCCCACATCCAACCCATTTAGGCCGACTACTGCCAGGCCGTCCTCCATAAAAACTGACAAAAGCTACAACCAGTAAATTACCAATCTCGTAGCCACTGACAATTAGCCCTGCTTCGGTACTTTTGAGCTGAAAACGTCTTTCAATGGTTACTATCACACTACTTGTATACCCAACGATCATCATGCTCTCGGCTAAAGTTAATAAACACATAAAAAATAAGAACCCTCTTGGTGTGGCCCATCGTTGGATCCACGACGGTCGCCACATTCCAAGTCCGCATTTTACTTCTGCAGTATCATCACTATCTTCATCATCGCCTACCTGGTGACTACGACGGTCGCGTTCAGACGACATTGCTTACGTAACACAAAGTATATTGACTACAACGAATATAAACACATAGTACTATCGCGTTCAGACGTATCACAAAATTACACTGGCAATATTTTCGATCACAAGCGCTTAAAATTCTCAAAATTTATGCCGTCTTTATCATTTAAAATTCTTGAAAGCTAGGCCAGCGCCATTCACGTTTTTCAAAGCACATCCTGTCGGCTTGGATCGAGATTATTTGCATCTCAATGGATACAGATCACCTAACCGTGACTACTTCAGCATTCATAATTTCTATAGCAATCAATAAATAAAAGTACTTGAGCTGTCACGGTTCACCGATTTTCGTCACAGGAAATTCTGCTACGGTAAGGTTTATTGCTATAGGTCTTTGTACCAAAAGTCATAACAATCACAGAGATTTCCTCATAATAATTCATAAACCTGCAGGAAACAAAACATTCGAAACATTTTCCAATTAACACAGTGATTGTATTTCCTTATGCACAATATTATTGTATGTACTTGCGGTGCGCCTAGGCCTATTTCCTTTCGTTGCGTCTAAAGTAAGAAGTGCGTTTTAATAGGGAGCGTCTACAATACGATACCACTTTAAGTCTGCGATCTAACTAGTCACAATAATATTCTTCTTTTTGGAATTATTTTCATTTTCAGCGGTTTTTATTTAATTTGTTTGTTTTTTTCAATTTTTTGGTTTGGTACACAATTTGGACAAGATCATTAAATAAGGGCGTTTATAGGTAAACAAAAGGCCTATCATGGACCTCTTTCCTCCTCATCCTCCTCCTACAGTAGGCCTCCCTATCTACTCACCTTCTCTTTCCCCGCCGCCTATCTATTATTATAATATATTTATTTATAATTGCTTGATCATTCAAGATATAAAATCAATTATTAACTAAATATGATTAATTGACGGACACTGATAGCATACATAATATATACTATTTTTCTTATTGTAGGCCTACTTGTATAGAGAAGGACTTACAGATGTCTTCTACGGTCAGTATAAAATCATTGCAGCGATTCTCTCTGTACCAGCAGGGTACTATCCCCCGCCGGGCCTGCCGCTCTCATCGCCTGTCACTGGATTACACAAACATAAACAAACCATACTCCCAGGCCTAGCAAAAGGCCAACATGGACTTATTCACTTCAAAGCCTAAAAACAGACTATATATACTTTGTAAAAAAAACAGTACTTACTACAATTTCGATGTGTTGACAGATTTCAGAGATATAAATTCGAAAAATCAATATTATTATCGTTGTGAAAGATGTTATCTTATACACGGCGTACACAGAGAGAGAGAGATCAGGTTTCACTGTGTGCTGCCCTCTATAGTTATGATGATGTTACAACAACAACTAGCTCTGTGGTTGTTTCTGGTGCGCAGTATCTACGTATCATCCGTATTTACACGTGATATGTAACGTATCATCATCAGCAGCTTAAGAATTTCTCGGAAAAGGACATAATATACCGTAATATATATAGATACAAAAAAAACTTATGCAAAAATTAAATCCGTATATGAAATTGTAGACCAAATGTAATTAAACAGCGGTCTAAATTAAAACATTTTCACAATAATAAATGTAAAACCTCTAGGTTCGGAAAAAGCGGAAATTAATTTTATTATAGGCCTACTTTTGCAACAAATATAGGCCTAGACTGTTGAATGAAAGTTTAAAATGTTAATATTATTATGAATTAGGGATCGGAATGTTGTAGGCCCTAAGTATAATGTGATTGTTGTTTGCATGTTTTTGAAATTGCCTCATTTTGATTATATTAGGTATACAGTATCAACTATTTATACCTAGCCTACTAAGTTAGGCCTACAGACTCCCCATCATCACACGCATCACATAATCTAATACAATCAAAACAGAGAGCAGCAGAGTTCCTTTTATAAAAACGCTTGTATATATTTTATTAATTAGCCACGGATGATATTTTATCGAGTATATTTGCACATAAATCTATTTTAACAAAACAAAATATTCCTTCTTTTCATATTCTATTCTACCATGACATAATTCGATCACCTTTAAACACAATTCAATACTGAATGTTAAATGTTCTTAATGTTAGGCAATTGGCCTATCAAAACTATATTTTACATACTTTTGCTTTTAAATTTATCTAGACCTATTCATCCTATTTCTGGATCATATTTTTTCCTTTTTCTTATCATAATCCATAGCCTAACACACACTATGTCTGAGTATAATAACACAATTAATTCAATTAAAACCTTTGTAACGTGTTTTGTTAACATAAAACGCGTTACTCAATAACTGAACTCATTAGTATTCGTAAATCGAATATTCCCATTAGGTTTGTAGTATTTGTCAGTGAGTTTTTACGTCGTTCGTGTGATTTATAATGATTGATGACGCTTTCTATCATGCATACGGCGAAAGAGGGCATTGGCCATCGGTGACGTCACACAAAATTAACATCGCGCATTTATTGCATATTTCTGAGCGCGAAAGTATTTTTTTACAATACTGTAGGCCTATATCTTAAAATGTCCTTTAAATAGCATAACTTACCGCTGTAAATCATAAATATGGCGAGCGTATGTGTGGTTCTAGACCTAGGCTACCTAGGCCTATATATTATGCTTTGGATATCGATTGAGGATAGCGGCAAACAAAGTAGAGTATTGTAAAATAGTGTAATCAATATGCGGTACTTTGGTACAGCGGTATAAATAAAATGAAATAGCAGACTACATTGATGATGCAACCGACTTTCGCTTGAGGCTTTTCAATGCACATGATAATAATAAAGGCCTAGAATTTAACATATTTACTACATTAATTTAATATTCATAATAACAACTGCCGTTTTATTAATAAAAAATAAATAATAAAGCTTAAAGGTTGATTTCCACTCTAGCTCTGTTTACACTATCAAACTTTATGTGACAAAAAAATTATGATGTGTCCATAATAATATGGACACGATGCTGTCATATTACTACCATAATTTGGGCACATCACATTTTTTTGTGATAGTGTAGACAGAGCTTAAGCGCAAGAATTTGACCAACCACAAGCGATGAATTAACCGAACTATCGCTTTTCATCGGTCGTATATCAACTCGCTTACGTTGTGACGTCCTAAATGGGAACGTAGTTTAAAGCGTGGTTCTCACTAGGACGCAACGCAAGGACACATACGCGTAACGCAAGCGAGTTGACCAATAACAAGCTCTTTTCGAATAATCCATCGCTTGTGATTGGTCAAATCACGTACGTTGCGTTTCGTCGCTAGTGGGAACCAAGCTTTAGAGACATAAGATTGCGTGTAATAATGTTGAAGAACCCAACAAAGTTATGTCGTCGTGGAGAATCACAACTTGACTCGTAAAAGCCCACACAAAGCGAAAGAAAATCGATCTCGTAATATTTTATTATTATGTTATTTTTATAATTTAAAATTGTCACTTTATGTCACGATTATTGCACATAAAAACAACGAAAAAAATATTTAAAAAGGTTTATAGTGTTATTAAGTTCATCTTACAAATTAAAATTGCAGTGTACCGTAAGCAATACTCAATAAATATGTATTTTTTTAAAGTTAAATTGATTTTGCATTGATGTTATGAAATAGTTTATAACGAGCGAGATTATTTTTTGTATTCCATTTCCATCGCATACGCCGCGCAAAATTACTTAGGCAATCTGCAAAAAAATTGACATAGATTATTATTATAAGAAATTAAATATTTCTACATATTTTCATATGGCGATTAACCTAATTGAAAGTAAGTCGGTGCTTACGTAACGTTCACTGATTTCAATTTGTTATATAATTTACATGTCGAATACCGAATATAAAGTCGTTTATCAGTTATGTTTATAAGAGAGTAAGAACAACTAATTAATAAACCTGTATCATGCTCCCTGAATGTTAATTTTGTTAGTATTATAGCATAAAACACAAATACAGTACTAGTATCTTACTAAAATACAGACATACACCTGTAATTGCTCAGTTTATGGTTGCAAAATCGACCAGCACGTTAGGACGCAAAACAAGTGCGTACGTACGCGTGCGACGCGACGCCAAGTAATCACAAGCGATGATTTGTGGGCATGGAGGCTCCATGGTTTGCGGAGTCCGGTTGTTCAGGGAGGGTGTGCAGATCATTCAAACTGCATACAATTTTTGTTAAAGCTTCGTTCCCACTTGGACGCAACCCAATCGGATGGATCATCATCTGAACTGTCGCTTTTGATTGGTCAACTCGTGGTAGTGCCTACGTCATTGCTTGCGTCCAAGTGGTAACCAACATAAGTGCATTGTGCGTACGTACGCACGTCCTTGTATTACGGTTTCTCTTGGAAGAAAAGCTTTGGATGTCCCACAAAAGTTTATAGTTTGGACATTTTATGCCGTTTAAAACTATTAAAGTCTCCGGAAGAATTGCCGCCGCAGTCATAAAGAAAGGATCCCTCTCTCGCGAGGATATGTGGGTAATTTAAAGCTCGTTTTACACTAGACCTTCGCGCGAATCAAACATTATTCCTGAGCTCTGTTTAATTGTTACGCAGTTTAATTTTTCGCATCGCAAAACGAGATATCTATTATTAATACACATGTATAGGCCTGCATAAACGTACCAACGCGTATGATTCGCGCGCAAAATAAATTGGCCTAGTAAACAGGTTTTAGAAAGACCAGTACTAAAACAGACCGTGTCTAATGTTTTCCTCAACATTTACTGAAATCGGTGCTGCTACTCGAGATTCTCTCGAGTATTTTAGCTCTCTTTAAATTTAAAAAGTTAAATATTAGCATCAGCTGTCAATAGTTCTAGTCGAGGACGGGAATTGTTGTCAACCTCCATTTGAACTGGAACCTCTTGTAGATCCTCTAGATCATCCATCTCCTGTTGGTCTTCTTTCCTCTCTGGAAGCTTCACGTCTTGTGATAGTCTAGAGAAGTCACGATTAAGGCAGCATCGGCAGGTGTACCGGCAAGACAACCAACATAGCAGACCAAACACCACTGATATGGACTTCAACCCGATAGAAAGCCCGATATAGTTGGCGTGGACTTGACTTTTCTCGTATTCAAAGCAGGAGCCAACTCCTTCACACAATGTTTGCCATATCATGCATGACGAATCGATTGTCTTTCCATAATAGATTGGTGCTGGAATATAGGCTGTAAGAAAATATTTTCATAGTTATAGGCGGTCCACCGCGCAGCCCTGAGCTAACTGTAGGCCTACTCGTTAAACCGTCCACGATTGGACACCGTGTCCAAACACACGGAAGAATTAGTTTGTATTAAGGGAAGTATAGGCCTACCACTCACTATGACTACTATATCGCAGGAATTATTTTAACAGTTGGTAAAGGCAAGGTTACCATAATATGTCTACTGTATTTAGGAATTTGCCATGATACTACAGTATACAAATTATGATTATTGGTCTAGATGTACAGAAATAGAGAACCAACTATATACTACTAGTTGAGAAATGAACTATGTAGTGTCTGCGCATGCTCTATGTTTCTGAGCGCACGCAGAATGACTGGATAGTTGAGTCTAGCCACAGAGCGTCATTAAATTAGATAAGTCCCTATTTTAATTGCCAAACACAGACACACTATTTTAATGTAATGTAAAAGTGGTTTGTTTTATAACATTAAGAAATAATGTATCCATGGTTAGCTAATCAGCCATGACATTGAACATACTAACACATTAATGTATTTACCTAAAACACGGAGAAATACAAATTGAATGCCGAGAGCGAATGGACGATCACACTGATACACAGACCTGCAAATAAACATCAATGTTTGATAGATTCATACGTAATTTTCGTCACAGGAATTCTACAGAAATACGACAGATATTTTTTACTGTGATTATCAACATTATCGGTACAATATCAGTTACAAAATTGGTCCAGTTAATATTTATTTACATTGCAGTTTGAACGGAATGGATGCATAAAAAATGACAAGGATGTTGATGAAGAAGTTGATGGTTTGATGACGTTGTTGTTTTTGTTGATGACGAGGATGATGATGTTGATGATGACGGAGTTGATGATATTGATGATGTTTTTGTTGATAAAGTTAGTGATGTCATAATGATGTTGGAAAGAAGATATAATGTGATTATACAATGGTGAATGATGAAAATAATTTAAAAGACGATGGTGACGAACATAAGATCTTTTACCTAAGTGTAGACATCAGAATAGGTATTTGACTTATAGCTGTCAAAAACACGACTACAATGACAAGTGACATGAAGATTGGCAACTTGTCACATGACGAGTCACACTTGCCATCTACAGCGTCCCATGTGACGTCATCACCGCGAACGATACACAAACAATCAACGAACACCTCCTAAAATCAAAGAAACGTTATGAAATATTGTTAATTTTATTTTTTTTTTAACGAAATTTTATTTTCCAATACATTTTAATTTGATAATAGTATATGTAATAATCACTTACCTTATCGAATTCATTACTGTATCTATGGTTACCGCATCCTGCATGACACGCACTAAAATACGTCACATCATCGACGCCACAAATTGGTTGATAGTCAGTGTCGTGACAATTACAGCTACCAAAACAGGAACTGATATTTGTTGAGCTAGATTAAAAAAATTAAAACGTTTTAATTCAAGACATTTTGAAATTAGTTTATCACAGGGAATAGTTGAATAGGCTGTAAAAAATTAATTATATGTAAACGCCGGCTCTTATTGCATCCAAAATCACTATCACCGAGGAGGTACTAATCCTACAGCTTTTCATGCTGTCATGTACTTAAGCTTATTATCTTAAAATATAAAATTACCTGTCTTTATTAAGACTAATATTTGCGAATTCCTGATTGTCGCATTTCACGAAGAAGAGTGTGAATAGAAACATCAGTGTGATGGTGCTCATTATAAATGCAAATCGTGTACATTTCTCTAATGTGAACTTATAACGCCTGACTATAAAACCACCAAGGGCTATTCCTAAGGCTGCCGGTGGAATAATAGCACCTGTAAAGAATGAATAGAAAAACAATGTTACGGCAGTAAGTAATGTTGCAATCCTTCCTATTTATACATCCGTTTTGGTCGCTAAGCTGTCCCCTTTATAGGGTTCTAAATATTAGATCCCTTTATAATTGGCGGGAATACTTAAACCAGACGTTAAGAAATCGATTGTATTATTTAAACATAATGTGCAGATTAATATGCACAGCTTGCTGGCTAATAATAACAAATAAGATCTTTATTTATCTGTAACAATGAATTTTAAGAATCAATAATATTTAGTACTAACGCATCAATTATGAACAAACACCTATAACAGAATAATAAAACACTAATAATATGCAATGATGCTCTGCGCGCCCGCCCCGACGGAGGCGGCGAGAACGGCTAGTTATTTGCTACAGGGTTGGGTAGGTTTGGCCAGTATGCGTACCTTTTTATGGCCAGCGGGCGTCCCGGATATTGCGCAATATGGCCAGCGGGCGTCCAATTATTGCGTAATATGTTTTCAATGGCAGCGTCCGCGCGCTCCATGCGTGTGAAAAATACGTACAATGCGACAGAGAGGGCGTTATATTTACATTTACAATGTTTTTTGATTGACATTATAATAGTTAAAACTATTAATAATTATTGTTATTAATTAGGCCCTAAAATACAGTAGTATAATTTACTAAATCAGTTTAACTTAGGCTAGCCTGCTCTGAACATAGATTGGATTTTAGGGGCCTCAGTTCAGGCTTGCCCTACTTGCAAATTCTGTATATATCAAATTAATTATGTATATAGCGCCATCTGTCGCATTGTACGTATTTCACACGCACGGAGCGGACGCTGCCATTGAACAAAATATTGTGCAATAATTGGACGCCCCCGCTGGCCATATTGCGCAAATTCCGGGACGCCCGCTGGCCATAAAAAGGTACGCATACTGGCCAAACCTACCCAACCCGTATCGTTATTTGCGATGGCGCGCGCGACGCATATACAATTGTACGCGATTAGCATTAATTATTGTTGCGCGCGCATAATTGCACGCGCCGGCGCCCGATACATTTCTTGTTGTACTTGTATCAAGCGTAACTGTTTCAGTGTGCCAATCGCACTGTTGATTACAGCGCGATAAAATATCGTACTTTCTTACGATTAGTAAATTTAATTATCTTTCTAATGTACCGAATGTTGTTATCCGTTCACTACTTTACTGAGGATTTATTTGTGACGTCATCAGCAAGCGCATTTTACTATTAACTTCGTTGTTGTTTACAATTTGCCGAGCTAGATTGATTACTTTTGTTATTATTGAGGCTGTATGATAATTATCATTACAAATAATATTACATTTCTATTTGAACAGAACATAAACATAATGTTTGCTAAACCGTCTTTATTTTGTTCGTTTATTTCTGCACACTCGTCATCATTTATCGTCATCTTAAAGCCGGCTAAAAAGGGTAATGTTTAAGTTTGAATTGAGTGGTTAAAAAAAACATGTGGTCTTAAACAAGTAAAGACTAATAAAAGGCACGATTAGATTTCTCCGAATACTATTGATTACATTGTATTGATTAAATTGTATTGATTAATTGTATGAATTATAAGAGGAAATACTCTTCTAAGAATACAACAAACACAAATCTGAACAATATTGGAAATATAGGAAGTATAGTAATGGTATTGATCATTATGTAAATAATTAAATAACAAGAGACTTTAAGCTCTGTGATATGCCCATATATGGACATGATGATTTCATATCACTACTATATTTGGGTATATCACTACCATATTTGGGCACATCACACTTAGACCGGGCGCCCGGAAGATTTATTCATGTGAAAAGATACAAAAGGTTTGATGATGTAGTAAGGTGCGTATTAGGGCGAGATGCTATTATTTACTTTACTATTATGTTATGTTATGTTATGTTAAAAAATGTTGCAAATTTAGATTTCGTTGCCTTTTTTCATATATACATCACTAGTGTCTAGTGTGTAATTAAAACAATATTTAAATCGAGTTATAATAATAATGCACAATAATCGGTACCGGTGTCGATCATTATGAGTGTAATTATTTAGTTTATCTGAAAAATATTCTTAAATTATATTATTTTGATATAATATTGATTGTTCAAAATGTTACCCTAAAATACAAATCTGCTGTTGGTTATTTTAAGTGTTTTTGTTGGTGTTATTTATTATTCCAAAATAAAGATATATTATTTAAATTATAAAATAAAAGTCACTCGTTATATCGTGAATGTATTTGTATTATCGACATTGTTGATCATGAATGGAGCCTCGGGTATTTGAGCTGCTGTTTACCGGATAAAGTGAAAAAAAAAAAACATTTTTTTTTTATGATTACATACTTCATGGATAAACCCATTTTGGGCGAGTTCCTAAGAGTTTGATGTTTGATGATTTGGTACAGGAAACAACTGCTCTCTTTATTTATTGTTTTAGCATTCTAATGTGTATTTATTGTCAGTCCGAGTCCGTATCACGTATTTCTAACTCAGCTGAACGCCATAGGACGACATACGCGCCGAGTATATAGCCGAAAAGGAGGAAACTGCGGACCTTTAGGGCTGCTGTCTGAGCTTATGTACAGGAGAAAGTTGCTGTCATTGGTGTTTTTGTCATCCCCAATATGTACTGCTGCCATTAAAAAAAGATTCAACCTTGTATCGCTTCACATGAATAAAAACCCATTTGGACGTGGCCCTAAAGTGTTGCTGTTTGGCGCCCCGTACAGGATAAAGTTGCTGTCATTGGTGATGTAATCATTAGTAGCCCACTACGAATGATATCCAAAAAAGTTTATCCTTGTATCGCTTCACATGAATAAATTCATTTTTACCCCACTATGTTATGATCCCCACAGGCCCCATGTACAGGCTGTGACCCGGCAGCAATGTCGAATATTGCATCTCGCCCTAATACGCACCTTACTACATCATCAAACCTTTTGTATCTTTTCACATGAATAAATCTTCCGGGCGCCCGGTCTAACTTGTTTTTATCAAACTAGTTTGATAGTGTAGACAGAGCTTAATAAAAGGCACGAATATAATATCATTGATTACATTGTATTGATTAAATCGTATAAATAATATGAGGAAATAATCTTCTAAGAATATAAAGAACACAAATGTGAATAATATTGGAAAAATAGAAAGTATTATTATTAAACCAGACGTATTGATCATTATGTAAATAATAGAAGTGGCTGTAACCCCGCCACAAAAGAAATAAAAATACATAAAAGGTGTGTCTACACAAAACTCTCAAATTGCGGAGAAAAATTATTGTTCTTAATTTTTGTTAACGGTTGTGTCAAAAATGTAACTATATTATTTTAAAAACAATGACCAAGCGTTGACATTACAAAGTGATTTGGCATATTAAATACTTCGATTTAACAAAGTAGAAATAGTATTGAAAGTCATACAAAAACTTATTATAAACACTTGTTAAACACTTAGTATAAACACTTGTTATAAACACTTGTTATGTTATGTTTCTGAAAATGAGAAGAAATTACAATATAAAGGTGGGTCATTCACAATTACAAAGAAGCAAGTGCTTGTCAGTTTGGTAACCATAAGGTACAGAAAACATTCCAAAACAAAAAATGTACAAAATAACAACATGAAATATAAACAAAAAACAAAAATGATTATCACACCTGTCATGATGTTTGCCTTGGAAGACGTTGTACCATACTGAGTCTCCAGGAACTTGGGCATGAAATACACGAACCCAGTGACGATTGAAAGCTCCAGGGACGCCACGACATTTACAAGTAAATATGTCGGGTTAGTTAGAAGCCGTTTCAACGCTTGTAAAAATTCTGTCGAGAAAATATAAAGGTTATAGTGCTGTATAAAATGAAGATGACATACTAAGGCTTGGTTCCCACCTAGAGACGCAACGCAAGGAGGTAAAAGATCAATGTAAAGTTATTCGACCAGATTTCCTGATTTGACCAATCACAAGCGATTGATTATTCAAACTGTCGCTTGTCATTGGTCAACCTGCTTTATTGTCGTTTCTGTTGGAACCACGCTTAAATGCTGAAACTTACTCTTCGCGCGCGCAAATACAGGTCATGTCAACATAAATGCAGATCTGAGATTTAGCAATGCACGCGAGCTCCAGATTTAGTTACTTTATATAGAGTAAGCGGGGAAAGCCCCGGATTAATTCCTTTGCATGTCTTTCAATAACAAGAACTATATGAAAAACACGTTCTATTCATTTATATACAATGAATATCTATGTTCCTTTACCGATAGTAGGCCTAGAACCCTTCATTCGAAACCACTTATTGAAACCCGTTCTATTCATTATATACAATGAAGATCTAGTAGTTCCTTTTACCGATAGTAGGCCTATAAAGCCTTCATTCGAAACCAGTTAAGGAAACACGTTCAAACGAGCAAGGAGAAATATGATTTTGAAACTACGGCAAACCCCTAGGCCTACTACATTTTTGGATCATAAAGGTGTCCCCGTAATAGGGGTTCTACTGTATATTACGTCTACAGTCATCCTTACTACAGTGTACATCGCTATATTAAGGGGACGTTTTTAGATTCCAAAAGTGTCCCCGTAATAGGGGTTCTCTGTATATCATTCACGTCTACACAGTGTACATCCATATTAAGGGGACATTTTTAGATACCAAAGGTGTCCCCGTCATAGGGGTTCTACTGTATCACGTCTACAGTCATCTCTATTACGGAGACATTTTTAGATCCCAAAGGTGTCCCCGTAATATGATTTATACTGTATATCACACATATTATGTTTATAATGCATACGGTAATCTACTATCTCGATTATTCAGATAAAATGTATTGTCATGTAAACTTAATGCAGCATTAAAGTATTGTGTTATATATTAGAAATAACATATTCTTGAGTAACGATGACAAAGATTTAAAAGGGTTTATTGTAATTCATCAAACTTGATTTCAATTTCCAAATAATCTTTATTTAGCCATTAAGGGTCAATAACCGGTAATGTTTACACAACGTTTTCTCAAGAATATTTACATATATAACAACAGCACTATAAATAATGTTACAAGCAAGAAGTTGTCACAATCCATCCATATCATTAATGATGATGGAACATATATTAATGTCGCAACGGACGTAAATTAGATGACATCAAATAGTTAACGCGTGCGTACGAATACATCATAATTTACACGCGGCGTCCAATTCATGATATCACTGACGTAATCTGCGCGCCAGTTAATGCACAATACAGCGTATTTCGTTCGACGCGTACTTGGACTGTTGCATGCGAAAAATAAACCCGCAACATTTTCATATCTTTTACTATCATAAATATCATAATGTATAATAATGTGTACATCTCTCTTGTATATTATATATAACGGCATGCGAGGGGGTACGTGCATGTACCACAATCAGAATCAGTGTTGGCTCACTGATGTGAGGGGGTACGTGCATGCACCACAATCAGAATCAGTGTTGGCTCACCGATGTGAGGGGGTACGTGCATGTACCACAATCAGAATCAGTGTTGGCTCACCGATGTGAGGGTACGTGCATGTACCACAATCAGAATCAGTGTTGGCTCACCGATGTGAGGGTACGTGCATGTACCACAATCAGAATCAGTGTTGGCTCACCGATGTGAGCGGGTACATGCATGTACCACAATCAGAATCAGTGTTGGCTCACCGATGTGAGGGTACGTGCATGTACCACAATCAGAATCAGTGTTGGCTCACCGATGTGAGGGTACGTGCATGTACCACAATCAGAATCAGTGTTGGCTCACCGATGTGAGCGGGTACGTGCATGTACCACAATCAGAATCAGTGTTGGCTCACCGATGTGAGGGTACGTGCATGTACCACCACAATCAGAATCAGTGTTGGCTCACCGATGTGAGGGGGTACGTGCATGTACCACCACCACAATCAGAATCAGTGTTGGCTCACCGATGTGAGCGGGTACGTGCATGTACCACAATCAGAATCAGTGTTGGCTCACCGATGTGAGCGGGTACGTGCATGTACCACCACAATCAGAATCAGTGTTGGCTCACCGATGTGAGGGGGTAGGTGCATGTACCACCACAATCAGAATCAGTGTTGGCTCACCGATGTGAGGGGGTACGTGCATGTACCACCACAATCAGAATCAGTGTTGGCTCACCGATGTGAGGGGGTACGTGCATGTACCACCACAATCAGAATCAGTGTTGGCTCACCGATGTGAGGGGGTACGTGCATGTACCACCACAATCAGAATCAGTGTTGGCTCACCGATGTGAGCGGGTACGTGCATGTACCACCACAATCAGAATCAGTGTTGGCTCACCGATGTGAGGGGGTACGTGCATGTACCACAATCAGAATCAGTGTTGGCTCACCGATGTTCATCACATATTATTGATTATTGATTATTATTGATGTGCTATTTTAAGAGAGAAACAACAACCATCCTTTTCATTCTAGAATATCGGCTTATTCTTTCATGAATATTCATGAATATACATTTATGTATCAGGAACATGATGACTTAGACTAGTTATTAAACTAATCACTTTAGCGACGAGACTGAATGCATATGTGTGTATGCGGCGGCAACTTGTTTGTGTTTAAATAGAGAGAGATGGGATGATTTGACATTTAGCGAGATTCTACGCCATATTGGGTAATAAAATGTAATAGCAGCAATAGAAATGCAACGATGTTTTTTAAGCTCCGTCTACACTATCAAAATTTATGTGACAAACAAATGTGATGTGCCCATATACGGACATGATAATGTCATATCACTACCATATTTGGACATATCACTACCATATTTGGGCATATCATTACTATATTTTGGCAAACTTGTGTACAGCAGGAGCCTGGTTCACATCAATATTATGTCGATTATTAAGATTAACCGCTTCTGATATATTAATATTTACTGACTTCTTTCATCTTTAATTTCGCCAACACAATCTGCTGTATACGATGATGTATTATATTGTTTCATATTCAATAAATGCGTCATCACTGAATAGTAACGCGTCATCAAAGAAAAGGCAAACGTTGTAATTCGTTAATGAACCTCATGAAGCAAAACATGAAATCATTAAATTATCTAATTCGTCTCATAGCATTTTAGCTTAAGAACATACTTAAATCACTTTGCTTTCACACTGACTGCATCGCCATTCTGTGCTGTTCTAATAGACTGAAAACATCCCCTCTCTTATTTACATTTCCATTTTATTTGCATAGGCATACCCAGCACAAGATACCCACATCTTCTCGGGATTATACCTTCCTCCTTCTTCTTTTCTTTTGTCCATCCAACAATCATCAATATTTTACCTTATCATTTCTGTATTCTATTTTGTATTGCTTTGCTTTGGTAGCAAATAAATGTCTTTTGAAAACATATTTGCTTTGAATACAGTATTAGCATAATGTAAAATATAATGACGTATCACACACAATCCCACACTTCAACACGTTAAAATAATATGTCTCAATAATACAACGTAACGTCACTATTGAGCAAACAAACGCGTTTGGAAGCATTCGTGTATCAATATTAAATCTTGATTATTAGTTAGTATGTGAACTTACCTCTACAGCTTGAGCAGTCAAACTGCATGTGAACCATTCTACTATCATCGTCCTCTCCTTCGGAAATTGATTTTGGTCGGTCATCGTCAGAATCTCGACTTCGTCTTAAAGTGCGAGGGTATGCGAGTATCGGCAGTGCAAACACAGCTATAAGCAGGCCACATATTAGGTAACCTATCCACCATGCTCCTACCCACTGTGGATCACCCGGGGAAATAGCAATATCATTGGAAGAGACGGAGTCTAGATCCACGTAGTAACTGACACATAGACCGCCTAGTAAAAATCCAAGTGCCGGACCAATAGCCGTGACGCAGTACACAATGCCTATTGAGAAAAAGAACGTCACATATGTAATTGAATTTCATTATTAAATTACTACTATGAAGTTGTTTTAATAAGCATAATATCTTAGAATAACGATTAATAATTTAATTGATATTGAGTAATGTCATTAGCGAATAGCAATTGCTCAATACTGCTGCTTTACGCAATCGATGGTTCTCAATTGGAAGGAAACATACGACGCCATTGTGTTGGCCATTGGAGTAGACTCACTAGCACTTAACCATTACCGGTATGTGTTATATAATATAACAACGTAACACTTTTCGATTTTTCGATTTCAAACACAAGACTGATTTTTTTTTTGTACGTGTCCGATTAGCTTGGTTTCTCCAAATCGGACGTTGTGTTGCGCTTACGTACATTTTCGTTACGTCATGGGAACCAAACTTTAATTGGACGCAACGCAAGGACGTAATCACGCTGCAAGTAATTTGACCAATCACGACACGATTGGTCATTCGATAAGTCGCTTGTGATTGGTCAAGTCACTGGTTTTGCGCGTGTACGCCATTGCGTTGCGTCTTATGAGAACTAAGCTAGCTTTATTCTAATGTTGACAAATAAACAAGTTGGGAAGATACTTCAACGTAACCGGTTGCACAATTACATTCATATTACGTGACATCCATGTCATATGACATACAACATTTCAAATAAAAACTATATACTTATTCTATTATTTCCGTTTTAATTGTCTTATTCATAGTTTCTGTTTCTATTACAAATGAGCTTATTCCATCGACATCAACTACAGTATATTTTTTTTTAATAAGAGGCTTATGTTCGAAAATGAATTTACAGATTCCCTTCAAGAATAAATTGCTTTCTCAGAAAATTAATCATTGTTTCTTCGAGGCACTATTAATAAAGTATTAACTGAAATGCTAGTATAAATTAATTGCTTATTCTCTGCAGAGTGTCCATAAAACATTCGCTGGTTTATCTACGCATTATTTAAAAAAAAGTTATTAGGCTCGGAAGTATAATACGATTGTGCGGTACAGTATTATATTATTGTTCAGGGCTATTAGTATTAAAAGAACAGATTTTAAAAACCCTAATTGATTCCGGTCTTTCCGTTTTCAAGGGTCTGTTGTTTTTTTTTTGTGTTGACAAATTCTACGAAACAGATTTTATAAAAAAAAAAAACGCGTTGTCAAAATTGCTCCAGAAACTTTTCTCCATATCAGTATTTGTATAGCGAACTCATACGGACATTACGCCTTATGTAAAAAGAAAGTAAATGAATTTGTTTTGAAAGATTATTGGTGGTACGACGATTGACCTATACTGTCACCTATTGAATAGTATTCTGGACATGCCTACTTAGGTATTCTTTCTTTTTGTGAAGACCTCGTGGTTGAACAATGACAGGGCCAACTCAACAGAGAAGTTACAAAAGAATTACATTGAATTCGGTCATCAAGGACGGTTCAGCTTAAACCCAGAGATCTCATCATCCGTTGGTGGTCGTCGCAGAAAAAAATAAAAGCGTAGACCAACAATGTTTGTGTAATACCTAAAGCTTGGTTCCCACTAGAGACGCAACACAAGGACGTAACGCAACGTATGTTAATGACAAGCGATGGATTATTCAAACTGACGCTTGTCATTGGTCAACACGCTTGCATTACGTTTACGTCCTTGCGTTACGTCTAAAGCTTGGTTCCCACTAGAACGTAACGCAAGGACGTAAACGCAAAGCGTTTTAACCAATGACAAGCGAAGTTATAGACAGTTAGCAATCACAAGCGAATAAGCCATCGCTTGTGATTGGTCAATTCACTTGCGATGCGTTACGTCCTTGCGTTGCGTCGCCAGTGGGAACCACGCTTTAGTGGGAACCAAGCATCTATAATTTGCATCATCCGGATAACATCGGCGCGTTTTCATTCGTATTCGTATTCATGTTTCCATCTTCCAAATCCCTCTCTCTCTAAGCATGCCTATAACCTGACGCTTCGATTCTATCGAACAAATTCGCCTAGTGAATGTAGATCCGGGTTTTAATTTCATTCCATTCATGTAAATAACACGAATAAGACTTAGCCTATTTTTCACGACTCGTTCACGAAAAATAATGGGATTATTACTACAGTAATGTTATTGCAACAAGGGTTTATATTTTATAATAAACAACAGGAACTTAATACCCCCGGAGCTACCCTTTAAGCTGATTTGGATTTAATGTATACATTATTATAAATATAGTAGAATAATACGAGGATTAGTAACATTATACCGTAGCCTCCTCTGAGACAGCTTATAGGCTTCATGCAGACTGTAAGCCTACATATGCTTAGTAACATGCACTGAGTAACAAAAGAGTAGCATTCTCCTCTTTTCATAAGATTTAGCTTTCAGATTGGTTAAAAAGATCAGTTTTTAAAAGATCCCGAAAACAGCTCTAAAGTGTAGTTCCCACTAGAACGCAACGCAAAGTGACGTATTGGCACAAATGGCTGTGTATATTGCGTAATCACAAGTGAGAGAACCGACAACTCACAGTGCTGCAAACATCGCAGGTTTGATTTCATGCAGGCGGAGGGGCAAACACAAATATTGGAAGGGCATTTCGTTGCGTTGGTTTTGTTACTAGCTGCTTCTCTAGTGGGAACCGAGCTTTAGTACACTGCACTTTTCGATCAGTTACCATACTTTTTGTAAAAACATCAATGAAAGGGGATCGCATGGCATAAATCACACAATGTTTCAAAATATTTCCACACGACTATCTCAACATAATTTGATCCGAAGAAGCGTGACGAACCTACTGAAGCGTCACGGACCCACTGAAGCGTAACATAATCAACAATAATCAACAATACATAATACTGTACACAGAAACCGAAAGCAATACAAAACGTGTTTTAAAAAGTCTAGAAAACATTCAGGATTTAATACTAGTAACTTTACCAATGCGAGACTTGTTTTGTTTACGTTTTTGTAACTCTAATTATGTCAAATTGTAGCAATGTATGAAGGCCACTAAATAAACAAATTTGACGACAGAATTGTTTTTCAATAAAAATAAAACCAGATAATCTTAATTTATTAATTTATGTTGAGGTCGTCAGTAATCCTGTGTTAAAAAGACGGATTACATGTTCCATTGTTTGACGCTCCGGTAATTTTGGAGGATGTAGGCAATTGTTTTAGAGACAATCACAACATGAATTCTGTTTCCGATCTCGGATGTAGGCCTATTGTTTCCATTATTTAACGCGATAACATAATAATAATATACTGGTACCATTTTGTAACTTTTGTTTATTATGTAATTGTTTATTATTCTATAGATAGAAGTCCGGATTAAAACGAAATGAAATTAAGTTTCCGTTATTCTAATTTGTTACAAGCTTTGTTTCACTATAGGGACGCAACACAAGCGCACAACGCAAATAATTTGACCAATCAGATCATCAAGACATGATGGATCATCTGAACTTGCTTGTGATTGGTAAACTCACTGCGTTGCGCGTACACTAAACCATTGTACGTGACGCTACAAGGAAGTAACGCAGGTGGTACTTGGCCATTTCACAAGCGACAGCGTTAATCCATCATTTATAATTGGTCACATTATTTGTGTTGCGCGCGCGTACTACGCTCTTACTTGCGTCCCCAGCGAAAACCAACTTTTATAAAAGAGCAATTTTACTTGTTTCTGGCTCATTAACAACAGCTGTGTCCTTTCTATTTCGTAAAGCACAGGTTGTTTTAATTGCGAGGGGAAACTAACGGAAATCAAAATCAAACAAAACATAGTGGTCTTTACATAAAGAACAATAATAATAAACATTTTTGAAAATTTTGGGAAATTAAAAAGTAACTAAAGTGAAGACGCAAATAGCCTCAAGGTATGGTAGGCCCTTAATATCATTTATCATGTTTGGGGGCATTAAAAATTACTTACCAATATAAGATGCGGATTCGGTTGCTCCAATATTATCATCTACATAGGTCACACCTAAGGTAAACATCGGGGCAGCCCCCATACCAAGCAACAGTTGGGCAATCACGAAGAAAAACAGATAATCAGAAGGGTCTCCGTCACTTTCCATACAATCATAGTAAACCGTGACATCCATTAGATCTGGGTCCACGATGTGGTTATCCGATTGTTCTGGCTGTTGACTTGCAATAGACTCAGCAGTGTAATTTCTACAGATGGAAACGTCAGTCTCATTTTCGGAGGTAACTCTACCGGGGATGTAGTTATCCCCTATTAGATGAGGCAAGGTAAAGATCAAGGCAGCTACCGACATAATAAAAGCACCAAAACCGACCCATTTTGGTCGGTGACTGCCGGGACGGCCTCCGAGATAACTTACAAAAGCAACGACTAAGAAGTTACCAACTTCGTACGCGCTGACGATCAGTCCAGCCTCTGCGCTTTTGATTTGGAATCTGCGTTCAATAGATGTTAACACACTGCTCGTGTATCCGATCAACATCATACTCTCTACTAATGTTAACACACACATAAATAATACAAATTTCTTGGCTGTAGCAAACCGTTGCATCCACCGCGGCCTCCATCCTCGGAATCCGATATCAGACGCTTCGCTAACAGTAGATAACTCCATCGTGGATACAGACTTGCGGCTAAATAGTCGTACGTCGTAATATGAACGTAAAGACACAGAGATGTGTAACCTTCAAAAACAAATACACATGAACAAAAGACGGATCTCAAAATACTGTGTGAACAATAGAGAAACTCACTCAGGTGTGGACACGTCGTATCACACGACTTGCACTACAAACGAACAAGCAGATCCATGTTGCTAATTTTAAGCCTAAGCTTTGTGCTTCAAAATCCAGTTGAATATGCATATGGAACGTGATCGTCATCACAACATACATGCATCGCATTTATATTATAATGTGATGATAACGATGAGCTCAGCTATTTGTCGTGTGTGTCTCCAGTGAGTTGACTTAAATACATCGCGTTTATATTGATTGGGTTGTCATTGAAAGAGAACAAGGACGTGAAGAGGGCGTCTGGCTGTATGTACAGATAACCATGGATAAATATCTCCATGGTATAACTTATAGTATACACAGGTGAATCATCTTAATTTTACACACAAATGTAATATTCCTGGAAACTAAAAATATTCACATAAAAACAAAGATGCAATTTGTGAAATTGATAGAATTATACCGGTTGTACATAATATTACACTTGCATTGTGATACATTTTCAAGTGTTATTTAGATTTGTTAAAATTCAATGTCATTGTCCGTACGTTCATACAATATTCAACGAATCGTAATGATGACACATTACATACGTACACTCGATGTCATTGCGTATCTAATATTTAATAATAATGATGATGGTTTGTTTGTGAAAATGATGAAAATTGGAACCAAGAGACATGAAAACAAGGCAAAATAATGGCCCCGCATATTTAAATAAGGCTGATTTTCAATAGCTCAGTTTTAGTAGTAGAAGCTGATGGTACCACCGTAGGCCTACACATAAACAAGGAAGAAAACATTAGAAAACAAAATATTTTATGGAATTCAAACAAGTGTTAATTTTATTTCATAATTTGTTTTCCATTCTGGCAAAACACACGTTTGCCTTTGTAAATATTTCAATGAAGTATATACTGTAATAAAACATTTACACTTATTATCGCACAAAACAAAGAGAGAAAAGAGAATTAAGTATCTGAGCTGTGCGAATCAAAAGCGTCAGTTTGTACGCGCCACGCAGGCGTATTCAGATTGATTCGTACGTGGATGATTCGTACGTGGATAAATTACAAATTTCTTTTGCAACTACAATGATTGGAAGTCTTAAGTTTAATTGTTATTAAGTTCTTATTATAATTGTGCTTATCAGTCAGCCAGACGACAGGTCGAACCTTTCCAGGTTGTCTGCTCGCCTCCTGTCTGTGTTGCATTAAACATATAATAATCTTTATTGTCTTTCTTTCTTGTTTGTTCTTTTTCACATACATAAAATCAAAACTAAAGACAAAAGACCAAAAAAAAAAGCTTTCGCTTATCGAGTTTTGGCCTTTAAAAATAAATAAAACTTAAACTAGAACGTATATCATAAGAAAATTAATTACATAAATGAAAATGAATAACTCACTGGCATTATCAATATGAATATGAAATAAGTAATAGAAGAATAGTATACACATTTTTTGTTTGTTTTTAAATAGAAAAAACTAGAAAAAAACTAAGCATCATATAAGGTTATTAAATGTTCTTTGACTTTGATGGCAAATTGTGTTTTAAATGAAATTGACTTAATATTTACTGGGAGTTTATTCCAGAGTTTGGGACCTTGGTATGTTATATTGGTTTGAGATAGAGTCGTACGGCAAAATGTCTTTTAGGCCTATGTCTTTTACATTTTGGACGAAATAAGCATATTATTATTATTATTATTATTATAAATTAAGTTAGATATATTTAGTAACGAGAAATAATTAAACAGGTGATTATTGTAAAATTAGATTCAGATTCGAAACGTAGATTAATTTAATTACGGTTGCCACAAGGGTAATATCGCTGTGCTACTACCTCACTGATTTACATTCATAATGCACTTAATTACAAAGGGCTGGCCACTAATCACTAAGGCAACATTCTACTTATTGATTGTAAACTACCTCGTCTTAGAGAATCCTGTTACACTTATGAAGATAAGTATATATTATTATACACTTTATAAAAGTACAGCTGCGCTCGGCGCAAGAGTTCAACTTTTAGTATTGAGTATTAGGACCAATTAATTAGGTTCTTTAAACAGTCCTGGCTTTGTTTGTATAAAACCTGTTAGTGGTGGTAATTATCGCTGTTGGTTTCGATTGAATAAAATAAAATGAAAATTCTCAATTGTAACTTCTAGTCTGTACCATTTGTTCATTTTATCATAATTATAAAGCATCCCCTCTAATCTACAGAATCAATGTAGGCCTAATTGTTGTTTACAATAAAGGATAAATGTATACGGTTTACGAATGTTGTTATTGCAAACAAATCTTCAAAACCGTAACAATGAAACTAATGTTAAAATAAAGAATCGGAAGTAGGCCTATCCGACCACATTCAATAGATTTAGAGGTTCTCACCTTGTACGTATGTCACATAAGATAAAGTATATTCTATCTACGAAGATCCGTAAGTACTGAAATGTATTGCACACAAAAAGTATTTTCCTATTCACTCACTAAAGCCTATTTTCCACTAGGCGAATTTGTTCGCACGAATCGAAAGCGCAAGCTCATACGCATGCGTATTCATCTTCCAAATCCTTCTCTACGCATGCGTATAAGGTGACGCATTCGATATATTCGCGCGAACAAATTCGTCAGGTGGAAACGAATCGAAAGTGTTGACTAATGCGCATGCGTATTTTGTGACGTAAATACACGCAACCAATCACAATTTTCGATTTTCGTGAATGAGTTTACTTGCGCATCTAATGTTTTGGTACGTCGCTTAAAAGCAACAAATGCTTTATAGCGCATACCACCGACAACCAGAAACAACTACCTGGATTACAAAATTATAAGATTACGGCTTCAGAAGAGGCAACGAGTTTTAAACTCACTGCCTCTTTAATATCACTAAAGCTAAGCAGGTAAGCAGCTTGCACACATGTTTATTATCTTAATATTGCAGTACCGTAATGGGCGTGACATGCATACCATCAAAAAATATCTAGTTAGGCCTTTTTAGTAAGTAGGCCTATTGTTTTTAGCACGTAACTCGTGACGAAATGACTGACACATACTACAGAGCTGCAGTTTGTTCTTCGCGGCTATCGACGCTCTTTATTGAAGTCATCATCTTCGAAATATGTTATTTTGTTGCGGTGTTTTACGATTACCTTGCATATGCTTTTGAATATCTGGAGTAACTGCTAAACTGTATCTTAAATCAGACAATCCCGCTGGATAAGGCCTTAGATCTGAAGTACCATATCTTTGTATGTTGGGATAGCTATCATTCCCGTATGGACGTGACACGGTTACGAACATCAGACGATCAAAAAACTCCACCTGATCGCCTTGATACTTGAACATGCCTTCTGTCAATTCTCTAACTCCTGTCATGATTTCAAAAGTACTAATTATTTCCATTTGTGGTGGAAACTTTTGATTCAGCATCGCCAACCACTTCACCTTTGGCATGACGATTGGTAGAACCTCAACATCCCATTTCACGTCAACTCTCTGAGATTGTAAGCATCGTAAAATCTTCAGATACGGGTCATTACTATCCTCTTTAACGAATCGTTTATTTGCTTCAGTAAAAAAAGGTAAAGTGCTCATTGGTGCTGGTCTGTGAATAATCAACAATTTGCCTTCTTTTGTCAAAGTCTTCATGATATGTCTAAACGTCTCCTTTGGGTTTGTAAAGTGTTCAAATGCACCGTGTAGGATTATCTTATCAAATGGCGGTTCTTTGTCTTCTGTCAATCCCTCAGAAAGTTCCCGAAAGTATTGCTCCGCGCCAATATGGTCTATTTTAAATGGAAGTAATCTCTGGTTTGAAGTCTCTTCGTAGAATATAACTCCGGGGAATATATTTGCTATTGGTTGTAAAAGACAAAACTTCTCTTTGATTTTTTCGGCATAAGAACCTTTACTACATCCAACATACGCAAATCTATCGTGCGTGTCTAGTTCAAGATGTTTGTGAATCTGTTTAAAAAGATTCTCGTCATAGATTGACCCAAAGCTGAACAGATCATCGTCTGCCTTTTCCGTGACATTTAGTTGACCTTGCCAATGCTCTGAGATCACAGAGAAAGGTTGTGGATACTTGGGAAGAACAAGTTGCTTATCAACAGACTGTGATGTCATCATGCAGACGATTTGTCAGAACACTACAAAAGGATAACAAAAAATACAATATATGAATTTAGGATTAGGTTAAAAATCTTAACTTTGTACACCTGATCTATACTAAACTATTAACGTAAAAAAGATATTATATAATAAAGTTTGTAATATTAGGCCTAACAAAGCATATTAGGTAGAATTGTAACCAGCTGTAATGTTACTAAATTAAAGTTCTGATGTGCCCATGGACACGATGATGTCATATCACTACCATATTTAGGCATATCACTACCATATTTGAGCACATCACACTTTTTTGTCAAACTAGTTTGATAGTGTAGACAGCTACGTTCACACTTAAAGTAAACGGTGCCGTACAATTCTGTATGATTTCCCATTGAATTGTTTCCGTTTTGTTTTATATCTCGTTCTGCTTTTTGTTTCGTAATTTCAAACGTGTTCTCTCCATTTCTGGTGGCTTATTGAAATTAAATAAATTTAATTATCTAACAAAGGGTGCCGTCATCCGTTCCGTGAATCGGAACAAGTCTGAATGTTGTTTCGTTATAGATATTTTTAACTATCAACATAGGCCTACTTGAGGATCGTAATTTCGATATTTGTTTTTTCCAGGTTTGTCTGTCTAGTACATTTAGAGCGTCAAACCCAAAGGTCATTGTCATGGCAATGTATGCTGCCACCAGGAAGTTTGCAGGGTTCAAATTCAATATTTTATTGACTTCACTAAATTATCGAAAATTATCATGGTATAATATTCCATATTAACTTATATTAAACAGTCTATGGAAGAACTTATATGGTTGATCCGTTATTTTGGTAAGTTTCGTAGATCTATATATTCTTATGGAGTTATATTTCACAAATGGTCCTTAAATAGCCACCATATTCACTAAACACGCTCTACCAAGAACTAAAGTAGGCCTTACTTCTTGAACTTAATAATGATAAAACGTAATAAAAAGCATTAAAGCATCATTTATAATTGAACTTTTGATATTTTTTACAACTTACCCGTTACAATCGAACCACGTCTTTCCTTTTGGTGTATGTCTGCTGTTTTGTTAAGCACGTTTTATAGGGTGAGTGTACATGCTCACTTAAGAGACAATGCACACAAAAGTCGCTTATTCGTTGTCTATCATGATCGATAACTGCAAGTATTGTTTACCCCGTTGCTAAGCACCCTCTGTTAGCTTTAGTTTTACAATATTCCTTTACAGATAGTGGTATAGGAACGTCACGTTTGTCAATAGATACAATATAAAAGATCGCATTATTGACATATGAGCCCAATTTTATTGACGTCATAAAAACCGATAATTTAAATTAATTAAATGTCAACCATGAATACTAGAAATAATTTCTATGGCAACATACAATTGTGTGTGCACAATGGAAAACCTAAATTGAAATCTTGCAATTACATTTTAATTTACGATGATTTTAATCAATCCATTGTTATGCAATATTTATAGCAATAACCTTGCAAGTTTAATTTATTTTGACATCTATCAACGCAATATGCGTACTTTTTGTGGTTAAATTTCTACTTAATAGTTATGTCATGTTAATTTATAAACTAGATGTGTTTGATAACTGGACATAATGACGAATTCACATGCAGGGCTGTTATGTGTATTATGAAGAGAATCGATTGTAGTGGACTGGACATTGAGTTGAGTATTAATGGTACCGTCAAAAACGGTATAAATAGAAATAAAAAGAACAATGAAAAGGTTATATACACATGAGTTGGTGTTTAATGTTCAGAAAGGTCTAAAAGAAGGCTACAAATCAAATACCATAACATTTCAACTGAATAATTATTAATATGAAATATAACTTTACGTTTACAGGTTAAACAAGGAAACCTTCAAGTATGTCGTTGAGGAACTAAGGCCATATATTGAGAAATCTAGTAACAACAATGGTCCCACATTCTCTGCAGAATGGAGAGTTGCCATGACACTTTACAGATTATCATCAGGTATTTTTAAACTATATTCAATCTATAAATTGGATATTTACATTTACAAAGGTAACTCGAAATAGGTATTATTATAACAAACTGCAAATATTAAAGCATACACTTAATTTTGTGTTGGTTGACAATGTTTGGCTATACATTATATACAAACTGAGTATTTATCATATAGCTGTAAAAACAGTAAATGTACAAAAACAAAATGTTCATCCGTCTTTAAGATTTTATAAGAAAAAACAAATTTATATTTAAACACCTATGTCAAAAACTTCTGATTCATGTTAAACTTCTGATAGATGTTGGCTCTCTGACTGGTGTTTGACTACTGATCAGTGTTACACTACTAAGAGGTGTTTAAATTCTGATTTGTGAAACACTTCTGATCAGTGTTTGACTTCAGATCAGTGTTACACTATTAAGGTGTTTAAACTTCTGATTGGTGCTAAACTTATGATCAGTGTTTGACTTCAGATCAGTGTTACACTATTAAGGTGTTTAAACTTCTGATTAGTGCTAAACTTGTGATCACTGTTTGACTTCAGATCAGTGTTACACTATTAAGGTGTTTAAACTTCTGATTAGTGCTAAACTTGTGATCAGTGTTTGACTTCAGATCGAACTACTAATAGGTGTTTTGCTACTAATAGTCTGTGATAAACTTCTGAACGATGTTAAACTTCTCATCAGTAATTGTACTATCTGGTTCCAGTTATCATACCAGGTGCATCAATGAGACGACATAATCACAAATAAATGAAATGAAGTACACTCAAGTGGTCACAATCTCAGCAACTTTTTTAAGATCCGACATCAACATTTTTAGACATCGCTTAGCCAACGGCATGTCATCAAACGAAGTTTTGCTACCTGGTTTAGGCTGTGGTATCAAATAAACTGATTCTAAGGCTGAGAAAGAAATACAAGAGGAAACCAATTGAGATTCGTTTACAGCTCATGTAAGTGTAGTACCAGTGCCTGATATTTACTTTTGGTACCAACTGAAAGGTCGAATTATAATGCATGTCTATGCGCAAAACAAAGTCAAAAGAGAAAGAAGAAAAACAGGAACAGCAAACTAGTATTTTAACCAGAAGACGTGGTTACTCTATTACCACATGAAACTGAAGAAGAAAGATTGAAAGAAAAATGGCAAAGAATTGAAGAGATTGAAAGAAAAATGGCAAAGAATTGAAGAGATTGAAAGAAAAATGGCAAAGAATTGAAGAGATTAAAAGAAAAATGGCAAAGAAATAAAGTGATAAAAAGAAAAATGGCAAAGAATTGAAGAGATTGAAAGAAAAATGGCTAAGAATTGAAGAGATTGAAAGAAAAATGGCGAAGAATTGAAGAGATTGAAAGAAAAATGGCTAAGAATTGAAGAGATTGAAAGAAAAATGGCAAAGAATTGAAGAGATTGGAAGAAAAATGGCTAAGAATTGAAGAGATTGGAAGAAAAATGGCTAAGAATTGAAGAGATTGGAAGAAAAATGGCTAAGAATTGAAGAGATTGGAAGAAAAATGGCTAAGAATTGAAGAGATTGGAAGAAAAATGGCTAAGAATTGAAGAGATTGAAAGAAAAATGGCTAAGAATTGAAGAGATTGAAAGAAAAATGGCTAAGAATTGAAGAGATTGGAAGAAAAATGGCTAAGAATTGAAGAGATTGGAAGAAAAATGGCTAAGAATTCAAGAGATTGGAAGAAAAATGGCTAAGAATTGAAGAGATTGGAAGAAAAATGATGAAGAATTGAAGAGATTGAAAGAAAGATGTCAAATTAATGAAGTGATAAAAAGAAAAATGGCGAAGAACCAAAGAAGAAGACTGGGATGGCAGCAAGAGAGGAGGATCAAAGAAAACCAGAAAGGAACGATTGATGTGGAAAAAAATGATTTCACTGTCTGAAGCGGCAGCAGGGAAGGAGGGTATGGTATGGCATGGTAGGGAGTAAGATTGGTGTTGAACCAAAGAAAAAGATTGAACCAAAGTATGACATGCAACAAATACCTGTGACTTGTTCTTCTATCAATGCTAGTCTTTCTTCAAGATCATCTTGTGCTCCTGTCACATGTTCAAGTAGGTTTAGCTGGCAATCCAACATGTTGGTCTTCTCAGCTTCTACTCTCACATCAACAGTACTTATCATTGGTATATCAGGAATGTCACGCGATGTTGATGGAATGTCACAACTCTGATGATGACAAAATTAAATTAATTTAAACTAAGCAGTTTAATAGATAGCAACTATTAATTATTTTTGAGGAGTTTAAATGGTTAAATGTAAAATAAAGTGTCCAATCACATTTATGCAAGACCATTATATATATTTATATCTATTATTTCTTAAACCAATAACTAAATAAAGAATTATCACTTATAGTAAAATGTTTAAATTTTAAGCGTAAAAATGTCTTTAAGCTTCAGTCTAACAAAACATTTGTTGTGCACAGGAGTCACTTGTGATTGATTTACTAAATACATTTACCTGGATTGGAGTTTCCATTGAACTATCTTGTCGCCTTGCTGCTGGTTTCTCGATTTCTAACTTGTTATCTGCTTTTAAACGACCTTCGCCACTTGTTGATGGTATTTCTTCATTATCAAGAGAAGCGTCTTGCAAAATGGAATCATTTTTGATAATTGTTTGTTCTTGGGGGGACTCTTTTGGGAAATCTTTCGCAAGTTTCTCTTTGTTATCAGAAGGTGAAGCAGTATCTTTGTCTTTTCTTTTCTGTTCAACTTCTTTTTTAATTTCTTCTTTTTTCATTTCTTCTGTTTCCAGTTTCTTTCTAGATTCCTTGCTGATATCTGCTGATGATTTCTCAGAAAGAAAAGTCTCTGAAGCTTCTTCATCTGAACTTCTTTTCCATTTTTCCTTCAGAATTGACAAAGGTTCATCATCTTCGTCACTGTCCACGACATCAATTTCCATCTCCTCCTCCTCTTCTGTGTCTTCTTTCAAGTTGTCTTTTGAAAGAACCGTGGTGTCTTCTGAAGAAATAAGTTTGGATTTTTCTAAAGAAGTTGCTGTGTTGTCTTCTGAAGAGATTGGTATGGTGTCGTCTGAAGGAATGAGCATGGTGTCTTCTGATGGAATGAACTGTTTTTTCTCTGAAGAGATTGTTGTGTTGTCTTCTGAAGAGATTGGTATGGTGTCGTCTGAAGGAATGGACTGGTTTTTTCCTGAAGAGGTTGCCATGCTGTCTTCTGAAGAGATTGGCATAGTTTTGTCTACATTTTTAGAAAATTCTTTTGGTGCTTCTTGTGGTCTTTCAATTGAAGGTTCCTCAATTTCAGTACTCGTGGAAGGTTCTTTTCTTTCTGCCAAATCCACAACATTATCACCACTGACTTCACTTTTGCTCATTATTGATGCGCTTGTGGAAACAATATCATCTTCGTTAGATGGGACAACTTCTGATATGTTAGTTGGTGTTTGTTGATCAGTTATCTGAGGACCTTCTGGTTTGGCTGTGGATTTTTCATGAACACTCAAATCTAAACTTGGATCTACCTCCTCACTCAGTTCCACTCCAGTGGATATTACTCTGAATTGTTCAAATTCCTCTTTGTAAACTCTACCCCACATCTTCAATTCTTCTTTTAACTCATCAGGCGACCTAAAAAAAAGTATATGTGAACTAGAAATTTTAAGAAATTTCCACTCAAATAAGAGTTTTAGAAAAGTGGAGAGAAGTGGTGTATAGAATTGATTTTTTTAATAGACTGCATTACAATGTAAATCCATATAAAAACTTACTGAAGAATCTTCAGCTTTTGTCGCAGACCTTGCAACATTTCATTAACACCATGAATATCGCTCCCGAGTTTGTGAGCTGCTAGCATCATCGTTGGAGACTCGTTGTCTCGACTACGATTACTGCTTAATGGAAACTGAGGGAGCTCTCCTGTCTTGAACCATTCTTGATTGTGTTGATACTTCGCATTGGTTCGTTCACCTGGTGATATATTCAAATATAATTAATTAATCTTTAAATTCAATTTAGCATTGTAGTGGTTTAGTAATGATGCCTGTATGTATATATATATATATATATATAAACATCACAGGCAAAGAATAATAATAATTACTGTATATATACTGTACCAATCTAAAGTTTTTTCAGATCAAATCCTGTCTAAATTAAAGTTTTCTTTTCTTAAATTAAATCAACTTTACTAAGACTTTTGTTATGTAGAGTATCTAAAGACACTTTCCTTGACAACTAAAACAGCGCTTGCTTCCCCCAAATTTTCCAAAAATAATAAAAATAACTAACCTGAAGGATTTTGGCAGAAACAGCAGATATATTTCTTGGGAACTGAAATCTGATTCAACCCAACACACATGCTATGTTGCCAACAGAAACATGAGTCACACTTTAAAAACAGAATAACAGAAATGTTTAAATATTATCATGAGTCCACTGCTTAAGAGCCAAGTAAAGTAATACGCTATAGATGTCAAAAGTAAATGTTCACAAGTCCACTGTTTAAGCGTCAAGTAAAGTAACATGCGATAGGTGTAAAAAGTAAATGTTCTTAAGTCCACTGTTTAAGCGCCAAGTAAAAATAATATGTTATAGATGTCAAAAGTAAACTTGTTCCTAATTCCACTGCTTAAACAGCAAGTAAAGTATTATGCTACAGATGTCAATAAGTAAATGTTCACAAGGGTGATATGCTATACGAATATTAAGCCAGATCGCCATCTAAACCCGGGCTACATGTAGGTGATATGCTACATCAAAAATACAGTCCAGTGCTTAAGTGGATACCTGTGGTATGTGCAGTAAAAGTACAACTGCTTGTAAAATGTTGTGCTTCTTGAACATATTGTATACTGACCCAAGCAATTTAGAAACCAAGCAACTCAGTACATTCTTAACATCACAAGCATTTATCAAGTAACAATCATAGAATTTATTTTAATCTAAACAATTTAAGTTTGGAATTTTGGCATTAATACCATATACAAAAATGGATTAACAGTGAAGTTTAATAAGAAAATGTAAAACATTTATGTGAGATTCGAAATCAATATTTTTAAAACCAGAAAAGAGTAATAAACAAAACGAGGGAAGGCAACTGATGATGTACTTAAAATACTTTGAACATTTTAACATGATTGGATTCTGTAGAAGATACTGGTTGAGTACAAACTGATCTTCTCTGTTTACGGAGTTTATAGAAAATACTCAAATACACAAATATTATCACACATGTGGTAAATATAAGAGAAACATAAAATAAGAAAGATGCTATGCAAATCCTTCTAACACTATACAGTAAAAAATACTACTATCTCCACCTTTTACAATTGGTATTTCTGGATTGATGAGTAGCCCAACAGGCCACATGCTAACTATCACAATGTATGTATGCTTTTCTTTATATTTATTCTTAAACCAGTGAGGTTTAAATATCGCTAAGTAACGTTCAATAGATAAGAAAGCTAAGTTAAATGAAGAAATTTCAGCTATCATCATTATCACACTTAGCATAACGCAGAAGACATCTAAATTATGAAGTACTAAAAATTGGATCAAAAAAGTTAAACATCAAAGTGAGTCAGCCACTGATTGGTTGAATATGAGTAATCGGGTGCTCTTGTGAAGAGACAACAATTTAGGAATTACACAAAGAACAACAACATTAACAATAGCCCAACAGAAGAAATACCACAACCAACACCCATCACAATCCAAGTCTGCTCTGAAATATTAAAATCCATTTTAGCTCTAGTGTCTTGTGTGGTTTAGTTGAACATACAGACTGTAAGACTACCCAAATGGAAAATGAGAAAAAGAGCCTGTTGTATGTACACTATCTTGCTTATAATACTTGTATTAGATATGATCACTTAATGTAGAAATTAGCACAACAAATTGCTTTTCAATTTAGATAAATACCTAACCTAATGACTTGAATTGTTTGGTGACAAAATTGTTTAAGCTGTTTAACAGCTTTTTAACAGTAATTGGATTTTAAAAATCCAATTACCTTTATCTTTGAAAACTTAGGAATAGAAAAGAAACATTTGGTCTTGACAATGCTATGGACCAATTCAGTTTAAATTACATAATCACAAGAAAGCTAACAAGCCTCTTTCATAGGCTTTGCATAAAATACTAGTTACTAGTCAACTTTAGGAAACAGGTCATTGTTCTACTGCAGTTACTGCAGTAACTACACATTATTTAGCAAGCTTTTTAAGTAATCATACACCATTGCAGTGACTGCCTCATAAACTTCTAAATTGTACAAACTAAACTAAAACATAATAGTTAGTGCAGTTTTGACATGATCACTTTGTGAATACATACTTAGGTAAATATTAAATTCTCCATTTCAAATTAATCTGAACAGTTTACGCAAGTGGAGAAGGAACTGTGGCATAAATATCAGATAAAGAAAAGGATTAACGGTGAAACTGGTGAGGAAAAAGATCAAACATAAAACAACTACTTGAAAACCAAAATCATTGCTCGTGCAACGATATATCACAAAAAGGACAAAAAAAGGAAACCAATTAATGATATAAACAGAACTTATAACAAAAAATACTTTGAGAGTTTTAAGATGAAGAGATGGTGTGGTAGAAGATGCCAGTTGAGTTGAAACTAATCTTTGCTGCTTACGGAGTTTGTAGAAAATACTCAAACATACAAATATTATGGTACATGTGGTAAATAAAAATACCAGGAAAGAAAGCGGTAAGCTTATGTATGATAGCACTTCATAACCTTCTTTTGTTCCACAGTAAAAAGCAAATAGATCTCCTTCTTTCAAAAATATCATTTGTGGATGAACACATATTCCGACAGGCCACATGCAAAATATTACAATGTAAGCATGTTTCTCTTTATATTTATTCTTAAACCAGTGAGGTTTAAATATCGCTAAGTAACGTTCTATTGATATGACTGCTAAGTTAAATGAAGAAATTTCAGCTATCATCAGTAACACGCTTAACATAACGCAGAACAAATCTAAATTGATATCAAATAGTAAAAAAATAATAAAAAAAGTTAAACATCCAAGTGAGTCAGCCACCGATTGGTTAAATACGAGTAATCGTGTGCTCTTGCGAAGAGACGACAATTTAAGAATTACGCAAAGAACAACAACGTTAGCAATCAGGCCAATTGCAGCAACACCACATCCAATTTTGTACAAAATCCATGTTTCTTCAGTAATATTTAAACCCATTTTCAGTTTGCTAAATGTTTCCGTTTCTTAAGTTTGGATAACTGATTGTTGCTGTAAACTTAGATTTCTAAGACTGGTAGATACTGAAGCTGGAAATGATATATGAATATAAGTGGTGCTAAAAACACACTTAATGGGATTCAATTAGACAATTTGTTGTGTATTTAAAGTAGTTACAGTATTAATTTAAGCATTGCCATCATATCTATAATTGGCATAACAAGTAAATTAAGAAAATTACTCAATTGCTTTTACCATTCAAATTTTAAAAACAACATTATGAAACACTAGACCTTGTCTTTTTTCAATTTCATTATTATTGAGTTAACAAAGTTAAAGTCTTTCGCAAGTAAATATCTTCAAATTGTGTTGTTGAAGTAAAGTTGGCAGATTAAGCATTTAAATCTAACTTCTAAAAAAAGATACATTTCTTGATAAAGGATATAATTTATCTGAGGATAGTACTTTAGATATTGATGACCTATAGTAAGGGCATCAACTAGTCTTACATACATGGACATGATGATGTCATATCACTACCATATTTGGGCACATCTCACTTTTTTTCTCAAACTAGTTTTATAGGTGTAGACAGAGCTTTACTCCACTAAAATACTATAGACTTATTATAAGAACTACACTGGCAACACAATCAAACTAAAACAGTTCCACCATAGAGATGGACCAGTACCACAAGCAGCCATTTTTGTTCTCTCAAAACTAGTACCAGATAAGGTATAGTTATGACATGGCATGTAAGAGCCAAGATGTTTTCCTTTTAAAATATTAAGCCAAATCCGTCTAGTAAGCTAGGCTACATTAAGTGACACCAACTTGGCATACAGTATACCAGTGTGTCTTCTGACCTGTTGTACAGACTATTATCTTATGAAACACACGCACCTGTATTAGAAATGATGACTTAATGTGGAACTTATTCGCATAACAAATTGCTTTTCCATTTAGATAAATGCATAATTACTTAAATTGATTTGTTGACAAAATATTTTAAGCTGGTAAAATCTAATTACCTCCATCTTGGAGATCTACATTTTAGAATACAAAAGAAATCTTGAATTATATTTATTCTCAACCAATTCAAAAGAAAGTCAACAAGTACCGTTCATTGGCCATGGAGAAAAGAGGATCACTAATAGGGACCATGACAACATTATTCTACTGCAGTTTACTGCAGTAACTACATGTTGCTTTACTCAACCTGTTATACAATTATTTAGCACTATTTTGTACTAACTTGACTAAAATTATACATTATTGCAAAAAAACATAGAATACTGCATCAACTGCAGTAGGATAATTAATAGACGTGATCACTTTAGTATATCATAGATATAGGTATGTGAGTAATGCATCCTGGGAATATATTAATTTACACAAAAATTAAGTGAATACATATTTAGTAGATAAATATTAAATTCTACATTTCAAATTAATTTGCACAAAAAAGTTTACGCAAGTGGATGACTTAATGTGGAACTTATTAGCACAACAAATTGCTTTTCAATTTAGATAAATGCATTATGACTTAAATTGATTTGTTGACAAAATATTTTAAGCTGGTAAAATCTAATTACCTCCATCTTGGAGATCTACATTTTAGAATACAAAAGAAATCTTGAATTATATTTATTCTCAACCAATTCAAAAGAAAGTCAACAAGTATCGTTCATTGGCCATGGAGAAAAGATAATCAATATTAGGGACTATGTCAAAATTATTCTACTGCAGTTTACTGCAGTAACTACATGTTGCTTTACTCAACCTATTATACAATTATTTAGCAAGCTTTTTTTGACTAACTTGACTAAAATCATACATTATTGCAACAAAACATAGAATACTGCATCAACTGCAGTAGGATAATTAATAGACGTGATCACTTTAGTATATCATAGATATAGGTATGTGAGTAATGCATCCTGGGAATGCATTAATTTACAAAAAATTCAGTGAATACATATTTAGTAGTTGAATATAAAATTCTACATTTCAAATTAATTTGCACAAAAAAGTTTACGCAAGTGGAGAAGGAACTGTGGCATAAATATCGTATAAAGAAAAGGATTAACAATGAAACTGGAAATGAGAAAGATCAAAGAGAAAACAACAACTTGAAAATCAAAATCATTGCTTGTGAAATGATATATCAGAACAATGACAAAAAAAGGAAACCAATTGATGATATAAGCAGAACTTATAGCAAAAAATACTTTGAGAGTTTTAAGATGAAGAGATGGTGTGGTAGATGATGCCGGTTGAGTTGAAACTAATCTTCGCTGTTTACGGAGTTTGTAGAAAATACTTGAATATACAAAAAATATGGTACAAATGGTAAATGAAAATACCAAGAAAGAAAGCAGTACGTTAATGTATGGAAAGATTTTATAACCTTCTTTTGTTCCACAGCAAACAGCAAATTGATCTCCTTCTTTAAAAAATAGCTTATCTGGATGAACAAATATTCCGACAGGCCACATGCAAAATATCACTATACATGCATGTTTCTCTTTATATTTATTCTTAAACCAGTGAGGTTTAAATATCGCTAAGTAACGTTCTATCGATATCACTGCTAAGTTAAATGAAGAAATTTCAGCAAACATCAACAACACGCTTAACATAACGCAGAACAAATCTAAATTGATATCAAATAGTAAACACTGAATCAAAAAAGTGAAACATCCAAGTGAGTCAGTCACCGATTGGTTGAATATGAGTAATCGTGTGCTCTTGTGAAAAGACGACAATTTAAGAATTACGCAAAGAACAACAACGTTAGCGATCAGGCCAATTGTAGCAACACCACATCCAATTTTGTACAAAATCCATGTTTCTTCAGTAATATTTAAACCCATTTTTAGTTTCTTAAGTTTGGATAAACGATTGTTGCTGTAGACTTAGATTTCTAAGACTGGTAGAAATTGCAGCAGAGATCTGCTATATGAATACAAGTGGGCTAAAAATACACTGGAATTTAATTAGCAGTGCTGTACTTTAATTAGTTGTGCTGTATTTAAAGTAGTTTTATAAAAGCTGTTTCTATCATATATTTCTACAATTGGTATAATAAGTAAACTAAAGAAAATTACTCAATTGCTTTCACCATTGAAATTGAGAACAACATCATTAGGAAACACTAGACCTTCAATTTCATTATTATAAATAAATGATATCAATTTGATAACCTATTACCAGTTGAAACTTGTAAGGGTGTGTGGGACAGTGTGTTGAACATTTAACTACTGATCGTAGATAGAGTAGGGGATCATCTCACGGTGTACCGCCCAATTCACCAGAAGGACCCCACCTGAAACAAGTCTGTGGACTTGGTGGGTTATCCTTGGTGTGCAACGCCCAAAAAAGCTGTGGCTTAGTGGTTATGATTGCCGGCTACCAATCCAAGGGTCTTTAGTTCGAGTTCTGTCATAGTACTCTTGACAAATTCCACAAAGACTTGTATTTAAATTCAAGAAAATAATGGGGGAAAAAACGGTAATATAGAAAGAGAAATAATAACGAACAACTATAATATGTATTTGTGATATATGACTTAACGAATACAAGTTTTCTTGTAGTACACTATACTACAAAAGAGAGAAAAAAAAAACAAAATAAAGACTTTGTTAATGTAGATCATCTTGTGTATAATATTTTACTGTGAATAATAGTGAATTAATTCGCCTATGGTTATGCTTGGCAATTTGTCTGAAATTTAGAGAATAGAAAAAAGGAAAAATACAAACCTGTATCATAAAACCATCTTCCTCATTCATCTTACAGACACAGTGAACAACTTCATCTCCATATGGTTCTTCAGTCTGCATACCTTCTTCACATGTTTTCATTTCCAGCCTCTGTTCACGTGTCAACTCACGAACGTAAATTTCCTCAGTTTGTGAGATGTAACTACTGGATTCCTTTCTGTGATGCCTCTCTTCTATTGATAAAAAAAATGACTAGGAATTTAATCCCCTTTAAAATGTTTTGGAAAAATTTTAATTGTGCAGCATGAAAAAGATTTGAGTATGAATTCATTTCAACTCAAAAAACTCCCAAAATAATATTCCTTTTTAACATGCAAAGATATAGGTAAGGTTGAGAATATTTTGACATCACAGTTGTTGTACAACCATCTTTTTGAGAAAAATCATTGTACAAAACTGAAATGTTGAGCTTATTCTTTTTTTAAAGGAATGGCGTTTCTTTCAAAATCATTATTCTTGTTATAATAACACTGTGGTCCTGTCTTAATCAAAATATACAAGAAAACAGAGAGCTACACAGCTTTTGTTTTCAAAGCTGTTTCTAATATTAACACAAATGCATATCAGTAAGGTATACACAAGAGATGGAATATACCAACCTTTCCTACTATACTTGTAGGAACCATCACTGTCTCTATCTCGATGTCTATGTGATTTGTGACTTTTCTTATGTTTTTCATGATGGTGCCTAGATGACCTATGCTCAGAACGATCTGTTGAGCGCCCTCTATCAGATGATGATGAAGACCGATATTTATCGTTGCTTTTACTCTTCTCTCCTTTAATTCTTTCATACTCTTTTGATCTATCTTTTTCATGTTTTTCTGTTGACTTCTTTCGATCCTCAATTTTGTCAGAACTTTTTTTATCTGGAAGTTTCAAGTGCTCTTCCTTACCACTAGTACGTCTGGTTTTCAATATATCTGAACTTTTTGTGATTTCACCAGTGAGTGCTTTCCCGAAGTCAGATATGTCTTTCGAACCGTCAATGGTTTTTTTTGTAAAATTAATTGTCTTTCCTTTTGAGTTATCAACCGTTTTTCCTTTTGAACTATCAACTGTTTTTCCTTTTGAACTATCAACTGTTTTTCCTTTTGAACTATCAACTGTTTTTCCTTTTGAACTATCGATCGTTTTTCCTTTTAAACCATCGATCGTTTTTCCTTTTGAACTATCGATTGATTCTCCTTTTGAAACATCGACTGCTTTTTCTTTAGAACCATCCACTGATTTGCTTTTCTCAATTGTTTTTTCGTGAACCCCGGTCTTTCCAATCTCAGATGACTTTTCAATTTGATTCTTTACACCCTGGGCTTTTAACCTTTCAGATACTTTGGCAGGTGAGGGCGAAGATGATGATGATGATAGCCGACGTGATGAAGAAACAGCTGACTTTCCAAATAGATTGGATTTATTGGTTTGAGCATTTTTAGCAGATTTTGAAGTTATTGCTGCTGGAGCAGATGATCTTAACTTCTGTACCTTGGCTGGTTGAGTTGGATTTGATTTTTTTGTACCTGTTACAACTCCCGCTGTAAGATAAAAATAAAGATGATGATGGTATTAAAGAAATTCATCTAATTCCAAACCAAAACAAAATTGAAATATCTTATTGATGTTTCGTCAACGCACCAGTTGTGGACTTCTTCAAATTAACGTAGAGCATCTTAAAGATTTTTCAGAACAGTGTTTAAGTGGTAACAATTCAATACTTACGTGTAGACAATCTCTTTCTACTGCGACTTAATGCTTTACTCGCTGCTGAAGCATAAGATGAGGGCTTCGCTCCAATGTGGTAATATTTTTTATGATAATCCAAAAGAGAACCCTTTCGGTACGCTTTATCGCATCCAGGAATATCACACTTGTATTTGTTATGATCTAAATCTATGACCATCTCCTTTGGAGCAAGCTCTGTTAAAAATAAAATAAATTATAAATAAACTCCACTTATTTTTAATTTCAGTAAGATTAATTTTCTTACACAGTGTGTTTTTGTGTTTTTTAATTATTAATGATACATTTATTCCAAATCTTTTGACTCCTCTAGCACTGACCTGCACTTTTCCTTTTCTACATATTTTAGCTTCTATTTTAGTTGTTTTTTTAATTATTAATGGTTCCTGATTCGAATACATATTTTACAGTTTGTTTTGATTAATTAATGACATTTGGAAGGCATTAGCCAGTAGCAATGTTTCTAGATTTGTTATTCAAACTGCTTTTAAATGTACATATTATCTTCAAATAAAAACAGTACATCTACGACTCTTTTACTGTTTACGAGTAATGTTTAAACGCATAGCAATGAACCAACCAAGAGTTCTACATTCATTTAATGCTATAATACTTACTTCTGTTAGGATCTCTGAGAAGACCAACTTCTTTGTCCGTTATTACTAAAAATAACAATTTAATATATATCCTTTAGTCAATTCAATATATTTTTATTCCTTCAATTAAAAACAAAAGTAACAACAAAAATTTAAAACATGCTGAAGGTCCCAGATGAAAAACATTTTATTAATGAACTTTAAACCTTGTACTCGTACCATTTGTGCATATATATATAAATTATATTTTTGAAAATGGTTGGTAATCGGCGCTACATGATGTTGATATTTTAAACTTACGTGGCTCCCTACTTTTCTTGGCAAGTTGAGACAGTAATGGCGTTATAGGGCTCCCTAAGCTGCTGGAAATAGAGGTGTTCGAACTTGCTGCATGGAAAAGGATTGGATAGATTGGATAAATAATATTGGATTTATAAACAAATAAAAAGTAAATCATAATAAAACAATCCAAACAAAGTGAAATAGGGACTGGCATGGTGTAAGTAATAGTGTAAATAAAAATAGGGACTGGCATGGTGTAAGTAATAGTGTAAATAAAAATAGGGACTGGCATGGTGTAAGTAATAGTGTAAATAAAAATAGGGACTGGCATGGTGTAATAGTGTAAATAAAAATAGGGACTGGCATGGTGTAATAGTGTAAATAAAAATAGGGACTGGCATGGTGTAATAGTGTAAATAAAAATAGGGACTGGCATGGTGTAATAGTGTAAATAAAAATAGGGACTGGCATGGTGTAATAGTGTAAATAAAAATAGGGACTGGCATGGTGTAATAGTGTAAATAAAACAGATGAAAAAAAACCAAACATCTTGTAAATTGATCAATAAAATTGAAAAAAAAAATGTTTTTCTGATAAAATCATAATTAAGAGAATAAAAAAATAGAAGCTTATAGACTAGAATTTAATGGGTTTTAAGTTAATTTTAACTGTATATTTTTTTTTTGTATAAGCTAAATCATTTTTTTTTTCTTTTTAGCAAAGTGATTACTTTATTAAAATTACAAAATAGCCTATTCAAAGTTCTTCAATAAATTGTGTAGAATGATTTATACTGTTATGATGTTTAATACTTCAATTGAAGAGTTTCAGGTTTTAAATGAATTTGACAAATTTATTACAAAGACAAAACAATGATTATAAAAACTCTTTATTCAAATCTTTCAATTACATATATATTTACAGAAGTTATGGAAACTATAAAGAATTACAGTTACTGGTTTGTATATTAGGGTCCACAAATAAGTTTTAAATATGATAATATAAAAACAAATTAAAAAAGTGAGGCAGCACACTGTGATTCAATATTATTTTTAATTTATTTGTTCAACTTCAGGAACAAAACATAAAAATAAAGTTTGAAATATTGAATCACAATGGCCTGCATCACATTTATTGGGGTTTGTTTAAAAGTTTATTGTAAGTTCATTCATACAAAAATCTGACTTAAGATTGGCCTGGCTCCAAATTTGCATTAGCAAACTGCTATAAATAGATTTAACATGTTAGTTGAACATTTCAAAACTAGCTAACATTTGCTTTGCAATTCAAAACAACAAAATCTTTTTAATCTTTATCTCTGTAAAATTCAAACTTTTTTTGTAGAATCAATTATTATATTGTATTATAGCAATATATTTGTTTGTTTGCTAAAGAAGGTTGGATGCTAAAATAATGTTATGTACTTTATGTTGTTGACATTTTCAATGGCAAGAAATTAAATTTGTAATCCTGTTTTTTTCTTTTTTAATCTTCACATGCACATCTGTACTGCATTTATGTTACTTTAACATAGAGCAATTCAGTCAAAATATATTGTACCCATGAAAAAAACATTTTTAAAAAAATATTTTTGTTGAATATGCCATTTTAAATAATAGTTATAAACAATTATTTACCTGAAAAAATGCAATTTAAAGCACAAAACAGTCAAATTGGCTGGAAGTCAATGGGTTTTTCATTGAACAAAACCATTTATTTCACTTTGGCAGTGACAACATTTTTGTTAGATATTTTTTTCTACGAAAGTGATTAACTTGATTAAAACTGCGAAATTGCCTATTCTTTTTTTCATGTAAAAATTTTCTTTTTTCAAAACTAAATTTTTTACTGCAATAACAAATGATTTTAGTTTGTATAAATGTAGAAGTTTATATTCTTACTATTAAAAAGCTTGCTAAATAATTGCAAAATGTAGTTAATGTAGAACAATTTTGACATGGTTCGTTACAATGAATAAAAAATTAGTCTTTATATGTATGTCGACACTTTCCATTTATACTTTCCCTAATGTACGACATATCTCTATAAACATCTCCAAACAAAGCCTCAGCTTCTGCTAAAATTGGTTTCAGTCTAACTGGATCAAGAGTCTTCTTAATCTTGATAACCCCATTGCTACTACGCCGTGGACCTCCCACAAAGCTAGAATTTTGTAACTCTTGCTTCGTAAAAAGATACCCCATCATCTTCAAAATGAATGTCTGTCCTGGTTTTGGTCGAGGCTTGCTTGATGAATAACAAGCCAAATACTTTGATTTTGCTACTTCAATACACGCCACATTTTCATTACCAATCACAATAAACTCTCCAGGTGAAGACATCTTTTCTCTCACACGTTGCTCTGCTTGTTTCAATTTTGTCTCTTTCAACTGTTTTAACTGTTCCTGAAGTTGTGGAATTGTCAGATGAGAAGAGGTTCCTGCTATCTGACCACGACCACTAATATGTTCTGTTATAGTAGAAATGTCATTTTCAATTTGATTTCTTCCAGAAGATGAATGTGAAAGATCGTTTTCATCCATTCTTGATTCTGTTGACGAGTAGAAAAAAGGTCCGCTTACATATTTAGCTTTAAAATTGTTCTTGTGTTCATTTGTTCCGTCATTTGGCAAAACTTCATTCCCTCTGCTATCTGATAATTTTGAAATAAACATGGGTACAGGTCGAAGTTCAACATCATCCTCCAGAACTGAATCATTTCCAGATGGATTTAAACACTGTATACTACTATCATCTTTATCCAGACAGACATCATTCTCAAGAACTCCCGGATCTGGTTTTACTGGCGTTTCTTCAGGAATCAAAATATAAGCATTTGAAGAACCTGGATGTTCATTAGCTGGAGAACCTGTTGACCTGCTGCAAGATGTGTGAACAGATTGTTTAGTATTGTTCCAATTTACTTCCTGCTGACCTGACATGTCACCTTTAATACTGTTGAAATTAGAGTTGTTTTGAGGTAATCGATTCCAGGTATCTGTGCTTCCTTCGGTTGGGTCAAAATCTTGAGTTATATCAATTTGCGCATGGTCTAATATTGAGTTTACTGGCAGATTAGTTAATTGAGATTGCTGAGATGGTTGATTCCAGATTGCACTTTCTTCAATTTCTTGATTGGTGTGCTGTTGGAGAATCATTTCATTGTCTTTAATCGATGTGTTTGAAGGATTACACTTTGATACTAAAGCAGTCATTGTTTTTAACATCTTCTGAAAGTTAGAAAACATCTTTTGTTGGTTCAGTTCAATTCTGCCAAGTCTTCTGTTAACAGTGTCTAATTTCAGAAGTTGACGTTGAATAAGGTGTTGTCTTCGTTCAATGTTAGCCACACTTGTACCTAGCATATGAACAGATGACAGCGTTCTTTCAACTGTTGTTTCAAAATCATTTTCAAAATCAGCGAGAGGAGAGCAACGCAATCTGGAATCTTCATCACTGGTGGTATCAGTATCTTGTTCACAGCCTTTTTGTGTCCTCAAACGATTTGATCTTTTGTCTTCTTTATCATTGCTTCTACAAGAAGTGGCCAATAAATTTGCAAATGATTCATTTCCATCCTCAAGAGAGCATTTATAATAATTTCCAAAAATGTTGGAAGAAGGTTCTCCATCAAAGGCGGAAGAAGTTTTCTTGAATTGTGTGTCCTTCTTCTTCCTCTTTCTGCAGTTGTCATCGTCATCATAAACATCAATCACAGGATTTATGTCTGTGCAGAAAGAGAGCGAATATCAAATGTTAGAGAGCAGTTTATTGTTGAGTTTTCGTATTAGTCTGGTGATCGTCATGCAGAACATTGATGAATCCATCTCAAATTAAGTCTTCAAAATGCCATGGATGATTCTCCTTTATTAGCCATGTGGATGTTTATTCCATTTCAATTTCCATTTCAACATCATCTCCATCTCAAATGCCATTCACGGTTCAAAACGATTTAATTTTCTAGAAAAGTACTGTTTCAGCTATTTTTAAATTTTGTTTGTGCTTTTATGCTTTTGTTTCTGTTCAAGGGGAAGGGGGATGTAGATAGAGGTGCTTGCCACCTGTTCATCCCTTTCTTTTCGCTATGTTGTGCTATGTGCTTTTTTTATTTGTATATCTGTTTGCAGAGTATAATAAATAATAATGTTTTCAATTTCTATTTTATGTAATAAGTGCTACATGTTTTAATGTGATCTATTTTGAATTGACTAGTTGTATATATGTGTACATTTTAAAACAATATTAAAGTTAGTTAAAGATGTATTGTCCCTTTGACTAATTCCAAAAAAATGTATAAAAAAAGATTTCGGAAAAAGCGGGTCATTTTGAAGTATCATAATATTTATTAACTTTCACCAAAAATTAGTCGAAAAAAAAATCATTTAACTGAAATACAGACATTTCTTTTTTCAAAAAATAACTGACTTCCAGTCAAAGTTTTCGATCAAAACATATCTCATAATGCAACGCGCTTGTTTGGCTCATATGTATGCATAATCATTTAATTTCTTTGCGATCTGTTTAAAACACCTTCTCAACCGTGAGGAGTTGTAAACAATCCTAATTAGCATCATGCATAATGCATACTCATGGTTTGAAATCTTTGTTTACTTTTGCTCGCGACAATTTTTCAGACGAAATGTAATCAAATTAATTTACCTGTTAATTATGTAAACTTCTTGTTTTTGGCTCGAATTTTCGACTTAAAGTGAATAACTTTAATATTACTTTGATATGGCCAATTTAAATTTAGAATATTTTGACCTTCATTTTTTGTGTTTCAAGTGATAATTCATCTTTAAGTTAAATACTAGTGATTGACACTATATATAGAAAACATCTATGGATGGACAATGTATGATACAGTATTTATTAAAGATACACTGTCTCTAAAGTCTGTCAATTTTGTAAAAAATGAATGGATGGAATTACATAGTAATGTATTGTAAGTTTTTTCAGTAAAAATATGATACATATTTTTAATATTTTATTTTTTTTTGGTAAATAATTATTTACAAAAATATACATTTTCTTCTTTAGACCCAATAAACTTTATTTTTTTTATAAATGATGACAACAACAAAGATGTTTTGCTAATTCTGCATACTAGGTCTAGTATACTAGCAATGTCAGTCAATGTAACATTAATTAAAATGTTTTTGTTCAAGTTCATTAAACAAATTTTCCAAATTTTTCACAATATTGGAAAAACAATGTTAAATAAAATATTTAGTAAAAAAATAATGAAATAAGGAATAAAGAAACGCATTAAAAAGAATAAAAAGATGGAAAAATAATTATTATTTAGGAAAATCGGTTCCTGATCACCATAGTGTGGCTAAAACATTATTTTTACAACAACAAACTGAAATACATACCTGGGCTTGAAGTATGTGACCTAGGAGAGATTGATTGACCCTACAAAAGAAAAAAACAAACATTTTTTAATACTACACTTATAATGTATAATCAAATCCATGTGACCAACAATCGTCCAATCAAATGACAGGAATTTATTCAGGTGTTAAATAATAATGGATAATCAATGGATTAAACAGTGAACAGTAGCTTTATTTATTTGAAGCTTTCAATTTGCGATGACCTAGTACTGTATCTTCAATAAAATCCTAGTTTTTTCGCAAAAACAAAAGCTTCTTACTTTTAAGAGAGTTGAACGACAGTTAAAATTGTAATAATCTAAAAAGAAGTTAAAATTGTCTTATTTATTAATAAATGTTAGCTTCTCTTTGCATGTGCGATCACCTTTTTTACTTTTGGTACTTAATTCAGTTACCTTCATAAAACCTTGTCATTTATCCGATTTCTGTGCATATTTAGTTTTATTTTAAAATATTTATTATTTAAATATTCTGTATTGTTTAATTGATTAACTTTTACTACCTAAATAATAAATTGATCATTTTATATTTAAAATAACAATATAATGCTTATTTTATGTGCGATGCTCTACAATGGCTCTGTCTTTTACTTTCTGTCTTCTGTACCACGATATTTGTTTGGCAAAAAGTATCAATATAAAATGTTGAAAGGTCATTTTTTAACTATTCTTTTGATAGCCTCTTTGTTGTGATGTGCAATTTCTAAGTTGCAACATATGATAATCATCATCACGACTGACAAAACATTGATTGACCTGATCTAGGTTGGTCACCGCTCGTCGCAAACCGAAACCTCCCTAACATTGTTTTGTACTTTTTGCTGTTGTCAAGAATTTCTTATAGTAATTTAACCTGCATTTACTAAAGTCCTAAAAATGACAATAAAATACATACACTGGGTTTATAGCATCAACTTTATTTATTAAAGCAAATTCAAAGATTTTTAAAAATATATAGTTTTCCAAACAAATATAATTGTCATGCAAAAAAATGCTCTATTTATAACACAATTCTTTCTGTGAAAGACTGATGTTTTGTAAATTAATAATTAAACAAAAGATAAACTCTCAATAGAGCATTTATACAGTTGAAACTAATTACATGTATGACACTTCTGCTCTTGAAATGAAACAAAGAAATGGACTAATAATGTATTATCTTTATAAAAAACATGTGAAACAGAAACTACATTCAAGCATTATGAGACTAACAATTCAGCTTTAAAACAAAAATCAAACTACAAGTTTCGATCTCTAATTGTCTGAGAAAGTGAAATAACAGGTTTAAATTGTTTGCTTCGACACAACGATAAATATTAATATTATACTAATAAAAGTAATTACGTGTTCTAAAGTGAAAACAGAAATACTTCAAAGTCAAAAAAGCTTTAACAGACCTTGTAATAGTTTTTACACAGACTATAAGAGCTTAGTGAAATTTTTTAAAAGATCATCCAACGGTGTAATAATTACTAATATAAAACAACATTAGTTAGGTCTATAGTATTTTTTTAAGCGTTATTTTTATATTATGTAATTAATAATAATATAAGAAATGTTAAACATTGAATTTATAACCTATACACTATTGCTCTACCTCTGTATCGAGCACTCTTATTCATGATCTGGATCAAGTCTACCATGCAGATTAACCTATACACTATTGCTCTACCTATGTATCGAGCACTCTTATTCATGATCTGGATCAAGTCTACAACGCAGATTAACCTATACACTATACATTTATTATATTTTTCTATGAACATTGAGTATGGTTTTAATACTGTACTTGACTACCACTAAACAGTAGAATGAAGTTTACTAGAATTATTCAAATCTGGGGCGGATCCAGTTTTATTCAATATTAATTTCTATAAATTTATTAGGAAAAGGAAAATAAGAATTCCAATGTAAAAATAATTATACTGTACATATTTTATGTTTATGTTAAAATTCAATAAACAATATCTGGCTTAATAATACTAAATGTTTTTAGAAGGTCACCATTCTGTAACGGCGTCGGACCCCTACCTAGGTGCAAATTAGCAAATGTTAGGTTAAACTCTACGTTCACCACTGATAATCTCTTGCAGAATATCATCAGTAAGTAGATCACCGTCAAAACTGGGAAACTCCTTCTTTGCTTGCAACATTATGACCTTCAAACGGAACGGATCTAAAGCATTTTTAACAGTTTGCCTTTGAGACTTCCACAAATCGTCTCCACTTCCTGATAACTCATCGTTTATGAATAAGATTGATAGAAGTCTTTTGATAAAGAAGGTTACAGACTTGCTCTTACTCTGTATGTCTTGATAAATGTTCTTTGGAATCTCCATTTTGTAAGGATGACTGCCAATGACAACTGTATGACCTTTTCTTTGTTCTGATGATTCTTTAGAAGTTGTTCCTAAATTATAAGCTTCCTGATTGTAAGCACCTCGCATCTGATGTTTGTTGGACACACGTGGTGTGACTGTGCATCTGGTTTCTGTTAGCTTTCTTTGTTTGGAGTTCGATTCATTTTGACTTTGTTCTTTCAAAGAGCTAATCCTCTTCCTCCATGTTGCCTCCGTTGGAAGAACATTCATTCCTATCCTGTTGGAATTGGTTCGATTGAGGTTGTCGCAATTTTTTGAAGATGGAATGGCAAGTTCTTTCTTTCCATCCTTCTTACTAAGATGGCTCCTTGATTGAGATTCATTATTTCTCTGCTCGGTAGAAGCATTTGAACGATTCTTCTTTGGTTCCTCTTCATCATCAGACATTTCAAGCTGAATGTCCATTTCAGTGTCTTTCATTTTTGAAGACACATGACCAGTACATGAGGTTTTCTTTTTTGATACTGACGACGTGACAGTTTGCAACTCACTCAATCTTTTATCAGTAACGATTGGAAGTTTATTCAGAGACACTATGGGCATTTTTGAAAGCCTAGGTAAGAGAAGCACATCTGGTTGGTGTTCAGGCAGTTTAGAAGACCCTGAGGGAAGTTTAATTCTTGATTTAATGAAGTTTATATTTTCTCTAGCTTGTGAATTTTTCTGGTATGGGCCAAGTTTGTAAGATGTTCTCTTGGATTGTTTTTTACCAGTGACGATTAACCTACCAGTAGAAACACAATTGCTTTTATTATAAGATGAAGAACGCCTTAGTTGTACCAATTTGGAAGTAACTTTAGAAGGATGACCTGACATGACCTGACCTTGTCTTAGAGAATTTTGTGGAGCAACAGAATTGACCAATGACACATCAGATTTTCTTGCTTCAGATTGCCAGCTTGAAGGAGGTCTTAAAACGGCAGCAATGACATCTCTGCTTTCTTTTTTAATGGCTTCCTTAACCTCATCCACCATCGATGTAATTTTGTCAACAACAACTGCATTACTATCAAATTGTTCCAGTTGTTTTTGTGTTTTTTCCAATACATCATCACAAATAGATTGTATGTCACTCTTGATATCCAACCGAATCTCATGTCGAAGTTTCCTTAACTGGGTTTCAATTGAGCGGAACTTGGTGTCGACATACTGATGAAGGCATTTGCAACAGGTATTGTGTCGTTGAGAAGGAATGGGTCGTCTAATTGGTGGACCTCCCAAACTGGAAGGGTATAAAAGTCGATGATCTGGAGAATTTGTCCGTGTATCAGAAATATCTGTAGAAGTTTTTGGAAAATTGTTTCTCTTAGTCTGGTGTAGATCATCCCTCAATTTTGAATGTGAAAATACCGCTGCGTTCTTGTCACTGTTTTGGCCGTTTCTTGTAGTAGGGACGGAGTAACTATTTTTCACATGACTATTGTCTTTCTCCAAAGTGGAAATTGACTTATGATTGTAATATGACCTGATTCTTGAACTTTGACCTGGAATCCTCAACATTACATCTGTTGCCGATTTGGTTCCCGAGTTAAGAGTTCTGTCAAAATGCTTTTTGTTTCCATCAGTTGAATTCTTATGCATTAATCTGTAACTTGGTTTCCGTGAAATGTAATACATTAAATCCTCTTCATTATAATGATGCCATCTAAGATTATGACCACGAATTTGAGAAGTATTAAACGACATCAACTGAATATCACTTTGAAAAGATGTTGCATGACTGGGTAATGAATTTGATTGAGAAGCTTTGTCAGAGTCATTATCAGAAGTTCTACAAGAAGTTTGAGGTTTTTGACTGTTGCTCGAATCATTATCGTCAGAGTCTTCCAAATCTAAATTTATAGGCATCATAAAATCGTCATCTAGTTCACTATCTTGGTCAGTGATGTCCGAATATAGTCCTCTATTGCGGTCATCACTGTTGGACGAGCAACCATCCCAATATGCCTGCACGTCCGCTCTCTCCTACAAGTTGAAGAAATTCGAAGAGTGAGAGTGCAGGCTTGAGATTTTTTTTTTTTAAGCAAAAGCATGAATTTCTATAGGCTGTATATATAATGTCTGCAAAAGAAAATCATCTGCAAAAAAAATGTTGCTAAACTAAAAAAATACAAGCTGCATAAATGAAAAAAAAAAATTTCCAAATTGCTGATAATCAATGATATATGTACGAATGATATGATATTAACATGATTTTAATCCATGGTGTAAAAGTAAAAGAGATGCAATAAAAACAAAAAGCAATCCGAGCGGCATCCAGAATCGTGAAACAAGATTCTGTAAATAAAACTTGATATCTATATGTACATACCCTGCGTGTTGCATGTGCAAAGAAATGTGTGCTTGCTGCTGTACTCTATTATTTTACCTATACCGTAGTTCCCCGGGTATAATCCCACCCTCCTTGTACGTGAAATTTGCCCGAATTTGGGAGGTGGGACTATACCCGGGGATTTCCCACTGCATGAATTGAAAATGACGATATTTCTTCTAGCTACGATCTAAAGCTATATTCCGATGCATGTAGGCTAGGCCTAGCAATTAGACGGCCAGGCCATCTAGACCTAGGCGGCCTAATTGGTCTTACCTGTGCTATGCCTACCGTTATAGATTTTCCCCAGATTTCTACTTAAAAAATACCCTAAAATGTGATCTAGGCCTAGCTTCCTAAATCGACATGAACTCGATCATACGAGTTCTCCGTCTCCCGGCGGTTCACCCACGCTCGAGCTCAGTGTAAATCGCATGTTGTTGCATGTGACACAAACTACTGCACAAGCCGGTCGGTATAGAGGGCGGTGTTTTTTTTACGGTAATCAAGCATGCAGTAGTGTAAACAACAAGAAAGAATGTACACGGCGAAAGGATGTACAGAACGCGACGATCGGGGCATGCTAGCCTTAAGGTTGTATTCAACTTAACAATGTTTGATGAGTTTTAAGTCAGCCAAATTCAGAGAAATTACTCTATTCTTTGGTGAGAATTTCTTTAAAAATATTGACGTCGGCCTAGCTAGCTACAGTAGGCCTAGGCCCACCTCTGGCCTTATATTAAATTATACACTGGGACTTTGCTCGGGGATATGCTTGCGTGCGAAGGTAATCGTAAAGTCGGGGGTGGGATTATACCCGAGGTGGGATTATACCCGAGGAACTACGGTATATATATATTTTTCTCTACAATTTAGTTTGATTCAATGCATTCTATTCATACATGACATGACATGAGTTAGCATTATATATTTGGTTATTTAGGCTTTTCATATCAAATTTTTATACATTTTTTTAAAAAATATATATATTTTTTTTACATTTTGTTTTTGTTCTGTGTTTTATTTGTTTTCTATGTGTTATATGACAATACTGATACGGTGAGAGTCAATACGGTGAGAGTCAATGACAATACTGTAACATACTGTGAGAGTCAATACGGTGAGAGTCAATGACAATACTGTAACATACGGTGAGAGTCAATACGGTGAGAGTCAATACGGTGAGAGTCAATACGGTGAGAGTCAATAAAGAATTATATTCTATGCACTATTATGTAAATCTAAAGAAAAAATATAGCAACTAATGTAAATAATTTAGATAATTGTTTTAATTATTAAACTCATGCAACTGACCTTTAACCTTGGTGACATACTTTCATGTCGGATGCGCTTTGATTGGATCGGTGTTGAACTGTTTCCAGATAAACGTCTTTTTGGTGCTGATGGGCCATCGCCTAAAAAAAAATAATTGATGGGTAAATACTTATAGAAAGAATAACAATTTTCCAATAATATTAATACAATAAAACGTCTAAAATATACCCAAGAAATCAAGAGGTATTTTTGTAAATTGACAAACTTGTAAATTGTGAACGTAATTTTTATCTTTTTGTTGTATGATAGCAAAGTACTCTACAATACTACACTTCAGGTTCAATCTAGGCATTGGAGATCATCAATAAACAACCTAACAACCCAACGAAAGTACCAGTGTGAGTCAATGAAGTTTGCACCAATGTTTTTACTAAATTGTGAAATATTATATATACATTTACATTTTACCAAAATGAACTAAAAACATATGTAGCCAGTAAACCTCCATGAACTAGCAACTAAGGATTCTTGTTGTAAAGTGACATGTAGTTTCAGGCACCTTTTTCTATGCTGCTAAGTCCAATGTGTACAATTTCCCAAAAAAATACCAGTAATACATTTTGAGCTACAACATTTAACTGTCAGTGTGGAATAGGTGGTTTTAGTGTGGAACAATCAAAATGATAGTTACTTTCAAGCGATTGACTTCGTTCCACTTTTCGGCGGCCATGACTCTTAGACCAGTCTTTGTCGTACAAGCCTTCACTCGTCTTTTTTGAAAAAATAATAGTAGAAGAAGTTCTTGATATTTTTACTGTATGTCAAACTCTCTTATGTATATAAAGTATTGATATACCCAAATATGGTAGTGATATGCCCAAATATGGTAGTGATATGACATCATCATGTCTATATATGGGCACATCATTTTTTTGTCACATAAAATTTGATAGTGTAGAGAGAGCTTTAGTTTCTTACCTTATCCTGTTGGAGGGACGGAGGTAAATCACGAATGTTAATAGCTTGCACAGTTTTCTTTATACCGTCGTAGAAAAGAACTTGATAAGAACCGCTACTATTCGCTGAAATGATTTCTGCCGGATAAAAACGACAGTCGGTCCATCGTGCTAACACATGCTCACCGGATCTCTACAATATTTTAAAATAAATAAACATTATTTTAACTGTAATTTCTAAAACTATGTTTAAATGTAAATTTTGTAAAATGAAATGAACTGAATTCACTACAAAGTGAAGTGCAGTAAAACCTCTCAATAAAATTAACTAACTGTACACATAAATATTTAAGGGGAAGTATAATGTATTTTTTAATTTATACAAAAACAGGAAGTTCCCACATACAGCACACGGGCGAAAATGTAATAAAGATCAAAATATAAAATGTACAAAAAAAAGAAAATATATATATTTTTTTTAACATTTTGTTTTTGTTATATGTGTTTTATTTGTTTTCTTTGTGTTATATGCCAATACTGTAACATACGGTGAGAGTCAATAAAGAATTGTAATCTATGCACTATTAGGCCAAAAAAAAAAAATAGTTTGTTTGCTGTCATCCGCCGCCCCTAATTTCGCCAAAAATTTGGGGCGGAAATAAGAAAAAGTTTTTTTTTTACGTTGAGGGCGCTTTAAAATTTTTTTTTTTTTAATGATTTTTTTTGGCCGAAAAGGTGTAAAAATCGAGTGTGCGAGGATGAAACAATAAAAATAATAACGTAGCGTATATTTCGTTGTATAATCGCACTTTTGACACGCAAATTTAACCTCTAAATTAAGGGTGCGTCTTATACACCGAACATAAATGCCTCAACACACAGATATCGCCACCTCGTTGGCTAGGCCTGGGCTTTTTAACCGATTCACCACGATAAGCGCTTAAAGCGCTCAAAAGGTTAAAAGTCAAGGTCATTGTAAACAAATTTTCAACAAAAAAAAAGTAAATCGAATTTACATGCGCAGTTTGCTGTGCATGAATCGTAACAACAAATTATACAAAATACTCACAACTTTTTTTTTAAAAATATGCTTCTAAATATATAAAAACAATTGTTGAAGTTAGTTTGAAAATAAAATTCGAAAATATAACCGTTTTTCGAAGCACGCTGTTCGAAACGCGACAGGCGCGTTGAATGAATCTAGGCCTAGACATACAACGTAAAATCGTCTAAAATCCATCTTTATTTCTAATAATCACTATTTTGAAGCTTGTATACAATAAATGTATAATAAATAAAGATTATGTATCAGTTACAGTGTCTAAATCGTCATATTTCCATGTAAAAATGTGATTTTTCTACCGGAGAAAAGTCGTGAAGATGTCCTCACAAGGGCCGCGCCATATTGTTTACCTTTGATTGTAATATGAACCCTGACATGTCAGATGCATTATGGGCATGAAATATTTGTTCAAACTCTGCGCAAAGGTCAGTTTATTGAAGCATAACTTTTGACAAACATTTTGATACCAAACTTGTTTTAATTTCATAAGTTTTCGACGCATTTTCGTCAAATTTTCTGCAAGCTACACGTCTAAAACAGCGGACTAAGCTCCCGAGGGATGCCGGTGCGCGTGGGAATCGCGAATTCCAAGTCGCTTTCGGGATGTTTTTTTTAACATTCCCGGTGAACAAACAGCGGCGAGGACGCTCTCGGGGCGGCTCCCGATAGGCCTAGGCCCCATATGGTCATCGTCGGATGAGTCAGTCTACTAATTTCTTCATAATTTCGAAACCGGTCATTCATAATGGTCAAGTTTGGTCTTATTTTGAAGAGAAGAAATAGGTTCTGATGAAGAGATGAGTTTTATTATGAAATATTTATTAATTTTTGTGCATTTGGTAGTCAAAGATAAATTACAAATTTTTAATAATTTTCCTAAAATATTTCTAAAATTTGCATAATCCATACTCCGCCAAAATAAGTTGTAACACAAATTTGATAACATATTTGGAAATAAAATGTCCTTTGCATTATTTTTGTTTTTAATTTTTTTAATGTCTGTGTTTAGAAAAAAAGTTAGGGTTAATTATATGACATATGCTTTTTGGGTCCCAGGGGAGCAAAATAAACTTAGGGGTCAATGGGTTAAGGTAAGGCCTATTAGTATTACTAAAGTCTAAAGAGTTGCCTAGCCTAGCTACAGTGTACTAGCGTAACAGCAACCTGCTAGTTTTCAAGGCATTTTAGCGTGATTTTTTCATTATGGAGCTGTTTTTTAGGCGCTCCGATAAAATTTCATTTGAAAACGACGTTTACGATTGGAATAGTATTATAGTTATACGCACGACCGTCGTACCCCCAGCGCGAGCGAGCCCTTCTTGGCAACCACATTGTTTACACAGTATTCGACTAGTATATTCTCCAGTTGATTATAGCATAGACCTCCTAGCGTACACACTTCAGGATACATAGATACTAATCGAATACGATTGTCCGTGAAAACGTACGTGCGCCTCTCGATAAAAGGATCGAGCGAGGCTAGCCCACACACACGTGCGGTCATGCACTCGATGTTGCGGGTGCGAAACTCATTCATAACAAGTTAGAAAGAACTGACGGAATGGGGGACTTCCCTTCTTGTTGAGGCTAATGGGCGCGGCCGTCTTATACATCGACGATATACAAAATACCGATATTTTACTCTCAGTTAGGGGTCGGGTGCGTCTTATTATACACAGGTGCGACTTATACACCGAAATATATGGTACACTAACTTCTAAAAATTAAAATATTTAATTAGGCCTGCTAACAACGACCTACTGTGTAGTAGTAGGCCTAGCCTAGGCTAGTTTAGACACGGGGCCTAACGTGCCCAAAACAGAATTAAAGTGTGAAACAAATTATGAATAGATGTTTGAGCTCGTTGTTTTATTCAGTGTGTTTTGTTACTCTCAAATTCGCGAGCAATTAACAGAGAAATTAACATTAAAAAAAAAAAAAAAAAAAAAAAAAAAAAAAAAAACTTTTTTCCACCCGCCCCCCCTACCAAAAAAAAAAACTTGACAGCAAACAAACAATTTTTTTTTTTAGGCCTTATATGTAAATCTAAAGAAAAAATAAAGCAACTAACATAAATAATTTAGATAATTGACTGAAGGCAAATGACTGAAAAAATGACAATGCTGTCTATATATATATAGAAATAAATGATAAAGACGCTAGTAAATTACCAACTGAACATTTTGTTGCACTACAGGCTGTTTCATGAGTATGAATGAAATCTTCAGGTGCTTGGCTCTCAATGATTAGATTAAACAAAGTTTTCTATTATATACCCAATATCATTTTAGCATTGTTATTATCTTACCCGTAACGAACCATCACTGCAACTGTCTCTGCGATTCGAGTGTCTTGGTGCTGGGCGTAGGCGCTCACTTTGGAAATCAACCCATTCATCATAACGTGCATTCCACCCTTCAAAGTGTATCTGCACTTCTTCTGCATCCCAGTCAACTCGTACGATCTTAGCAGGATACCTAGAAGGCAATGTCAAGGTCAGGTCAAACATATAAACAGTAAATTAAACAACAAACATGATTTGCTTGGGTTTTATTAATAGCATGCAAGGTTGTATTTGACTGTAAATAAGGTATGAAAGGTGAAACAATTTTGTTCCCATTGTTTTTACAACCAATCTAGCAATAGGTGATGAAAATTAAAGACTAACAAATTTATTACTGCACAGTTAGGCTGTGGCTGTCATCGTCCAAAAAATATACTGATAACCACATAAAACTCACTATAAAGTAGGAAGCCTTATTCTGCCATTTTTTCCTTACTGTACAATGTATTTATTATTACAATTATTATTACACTTTACACATACCACTGTACATAGGTAGAGCATTTACTATAAAATTCCCAGAATGGCCGACGAAAAAAAAAACCAGCTGTCAGTTTAAAGGATGCTAACTAAGTTTGTTACACATCAGTAAATATAAGAAATGTCTTACCAATTGTTTAGGTAATCCATGGCTTCAACCTTAAAACCTGGTTCAAAAGAAAATCCTGTTCGCACATTTCGAGTCTTTGGCTTAGTACCAATATGACCAGCGTCTCCTTGTTCAAGCATCTTGCTTGGATCTTTAACCTTTGACCTCCCTAATTGTTCACTACTTGTTTCAGAGCATTCACTTGGAGCAGCACTCTCTTGTTTTTCTTCATCTTTATTTGTTTCTATGCTGATTTCCTCTTTATTCTTGTTAGATTCAGTCACAGTATTGACAGCAACAATTCTATTATCAGAGGAGTCTTTTCCTTGGGGTTGCTCTTGGTGTTTCTCTTGAGGTTGCTCTTGAGGTTGTACTTGAGGTTGCTCTTGAGGTTGCTTTTGAGGTTGCTCTTGAGGTTGCTCTTGAGGTTGTATGTGAGGTTGTATGTGAGGTTGTATGTGAGGTTGTATGTGAGGTTGCTCTTGAGGTTGTACGTGAGGTTGCTCTTGAGGTTTCTTTTGAGTAGCCTCAATGTCCATGGCTGCAGTCTCTTTCGACATTACTGCAATTGTCGCATCTTCCTTTTTGATTGTCACATTATCAACATCTTGTTGTTCTTCCCTCAAAGCAATTTGTCTGGAAATTTTGCTGCTGGACAATTTTAAAGGAATACGACTTGATACCTCACCTCTACCAGTCATTATGGACGATGGATCCACTAACTTGGAACCCACAGACTGGAGATCCTTTAAGGAAGAGGATGGTAGAATAGGAGAAGGATCCACAGAGGATGGCTCTGAAGCACTAATAGAAACAGGTTTTTTTTCAATTTTTCCAACTTCTGGTTGTTGGTTGATCTCTCCAGACAACTTGATCTGTACAACATTGGCCTCAGTTGGAGGTGGAACCGATGCTGTGTTGTCTTCTTTTGTCTCCTCCATCAGTGAGTTTATTGAGTGTTACTTGCAAATGGGTTTCCTTTGAAAAAGATAAATATTTACAACCAATTTTGCCTCAAATTACAATTTACTGATTTGTTTAACAATGCTACATACAGGCCAGCAGATGTGTGTATTATTATTAGTAAGTTCTTCTTTACCATATTTTATACACAGAAGAGCTGGAACAATAAACAAAATTGTCTCTTTTTTTATGTGTGGATGATTATTGATGAATATACAATCAATATTAGGTCCAATATTACAGTTACACGACTTTTAAACATTAAAGATAACCACATGTGATAAAAAGTTAGGCCTAGGCCTACCTATGTTGCTTACCTTATCATCAGGCTGTCAGCCACTCATATCAGTATGGAATGGCGGTCAGAAAGGTAGGCTAGAGTCCTACCCTTACGACAAATAAAAAGTGTGGTGCACAGACTGGAAATTTACATCATAAATACAGATTTTTACGGATGTGACTTGTTTAGAAACCTTATGATAATCATATAATTAGTTTTGATAGTACATCACGGTTATCAAAGATATATTATAAGTGATTTAAACTTACATGTACAGTTTCAGTTCTTGTTTCGTTCTTTGTCGTCCATTTTTTCTCAATTGCATGTTGCTGCATGCGCTGAAATTAAGTATGGAACGCCATTTGTGCAAATTTGGATCTGTACACCTAGCTTCTTTCTTGATGTAGTATATACATATATATTTTTATCGGGATTTCTATTTCTACAAAATGGTCTACCGCATTAAATCAAGGAGTAAAGTACTCCATGGTTAAATTTAACACTCAATAGTTTCTCCATTCTTCATACACATTCCAGTTAAATTAGTAGGCTAACCAAGTTAAGTTTAAATAAAATCGTTACGACCAAACTCCCCTAAATGTTCTTTGAATATCAGAAAAATATGGTAGTATAATACATGAATAACATTTATACAATCATATGACAAATTATATAAATTAAACAGTTATGACAGTAGGCCTACTATTTAAAAAAAAAAATACATTTTTCTGCGTTATATATTATTATTATAGGAAACATATCGACTGTAAAAATTATAATGTAACAACAACAATCAATCAACATTTTAAAACTAGTCAAGGACGGTCCTACAAGCGACACGAATAATCCATCGCTTTATGATTGAAAACTACTTCGATCACCAGGTCATTTGAACCAGCCAATGGCTAAATTTACAATTACAGTACCATACTAATTACCCATGCAATCACAAGTATACACAAATATAAAAAATATATGGACATAACATTTCATGTATAATATAATACATCTAAAATATAAAGAAAACCATTGATAGAAACTATAAATACACAGAAAAAGATACTTGGAAAAAGTTAGGCTACAAATGGCCTATTATTGCTGTTAAGAAGTTAAAGGCCAGGTGCGGGCAAAAAATTTCTATTGATCATACATTCCAATAATTATCGATCTATAGTTTCCCCTATGTTTCATAATTTTTGGAATTTTCTTTGTGTTACAAGACCTTGTTGAAAATAAGCACTTTCTTATCAGTGGGGGATAGTTCAAATTACACAGTAAAATCTCTATTCTTTTGTACACAAATTTTGTAAATAGAGCGGCATTTTAAAAAGCTATGAAAAATAAACGGTGTGGTAAAAAATGTTATCAGATGACTAAATATAGGTAATATAACTTGAATATTACATTTCTGGTATTTTTATTCAAGTTCAGATTTTTATTTTCATGCTATAACAAAAATTATCCACCGTATATCCACCATCTTTTTTCACCTGCTAGGGAGTCACCAGACATGTTGTTACATTATGTTAACTACCTAACTACTGAAAAAAAGTCTTCCTGGTTTTTATGGAAGAATTTTGCAAAATTTTGTATTTGACCATATCAAGGGGGAAATTCATGTTTATTCATCTTGATTTCTGTTACAAATATTTGATTTATGTACAATTAACCAAATATTATATTTAAAATTCATGCCTGTACCTGAGCTTTAAGGTAGAAAGGTTTTATTCGAGAAGGTGGACGTAGGGGTTACTCCAAATGATGTTCTATGGGGTGGGGTGTTTATTCGAGGGGCCTTTTATTTAAAGCGGGGCGTTTATTCGAATAAATACGGTGCGAGTTCTTACGATTTTAGCTTTAACCATACAAGAGAGTTCACAGTCGTAAATGTGATAGCGCGGTAAACAGACTTAGCACGTAGGAAGTGAATATACCACTGGACCATTATCTTTAGTTTAGTTGAGTTTAGTTTCAGATTTTATTTCACACCACAAAATATAACACAATAAATACATTTTTTTTTTTTTATATAAATGATAAAAAATGTGTGTGGAGATTGCATTAAGCCAATTTGGCTTTAGGTCTGAACCTTCAAATGAAACAAATATATACATGTAAAAATAGTAATGACTGAAATAAGCAAGATACAATATATGTGCACTTATAAAAAGTTCTTTTAGTAGTGCAAAAAGAAGAGGAAAAAAACTAAAGTGCATAACTATGATGATAATAATAATAAAAACTTTATTTAATCACGGTAACACTTGTTCACCTCAATGGTGTTTTTTGACAAGGCTGTAAGACATACACAAAACAATTAAACAATTAACAACAACAGTTTATCTTAATTTACACTTAAATTAGAATTTTACAATAGATTGTAAAAGTCAAATTTACAAAAGAATAAACATCAAAATGAACAAAGCATAGTCTATTTTTACTTAAATAATTAAACTTAATACTATTAAGATATTAAATAAATTATTAATAAGAATTTAACTAAAAACTGAAAATCTTAATTTACACATCTACATTAAGATTTATTTACAGTAAAATAGAATTTTTAAATTTGTAAAATCCAAATCATACAAAAGAGTGAACACCAAAATTAACATTAAAAATAATTAGGCCTACTTACAAATAAATGCTCCTGCATATTAACCTTATTGAATTGAACACCTTTAATAATTGTTTATATTTTTTTAAAGAAGCTAAAGTATTTGACAATTTAAGATTAAAAGGCATAGTATTCCATAAATATGGTCCATAAGATGTCCTACGTAATAAAATAGAAAACCTTTCATAAAATGATATTTTTTGAAGTCGAAGACCTAGTATTATAAGAATGCAATTGACAAAAATATGAAAATCTTTAAAAGTCATCTTGAAATCAATCTATTCGTAAAAAATAAGCTTTACTACGTACTAATACCACTGCAACCAACCTTGTTGAATTGAATGAAAATATAATTATTTTATTAGGCTACTGACGGTTTGTTGGGTGATGATTCGAAATGATTTGAAAACAAACCAATTTTAGATCAGCCTATTTCAATACCACAATTTCAATCGACATAAAATAATACATTAAACTTAGGCTTTCAAATGTATTTAATACATCATGTAAATGAAGCAAAAACATACAATACAATATTAAAAATAGGTTAAATCTCTTTTAGAATTTAGAATTTCACTTTGAGAGTCCGCCCTCATTCGGCTACCAAAGATCGAAATGGGGATTCCCCTTCTCGTACCAGGTTGATGATGATTGGTGAAATATGATCACGTGGTCAAGTTTTTCTAACGTGGCGGGAACATGAATCGTTCGCGAACTTTCTATTTAGTATCTGTCAAGAAGTGTCAAGAAGAGAAGAAGAGGATCGCGTATAGACAACAACTGCATAAAATACTGTTATAAAATATATTGTCTGTTGTTAATTTATTATAGTTATATTGTGTAATAATTCTGAAGATGGCCAAGAGAGAATATGAAGCACATTCAGGTGATAATTTATACAAAAAGCTAAAAAGCAATGACGACGATATCGACCTAGGCCTACTAGGCCTACTAGGCGTAGGCCTAGGCCACCACCGGTCAGATGTTGTAGAGCTGACGCCGCAGAAGCCGAGTGATAAAATAGAATGCGGAGAGTGTGTTACTACTTTGGAAATCAAGTATGAGGTGGATGAGAATACAAAGATATTAAATATTACGATTACGAAATGCAAGGCACACGCTCTTGGTTATATCCTACAGCTGTTGGATGATGTACTGCGAGAAGATCCAGACATCTTGTTGGACAAAAAGGGAGTGTCACTGTCAGCAGACAAGAAGAAAGTTGTTGAAGACTTTAAAAGGTTACCCCCAGATGGCAAGAAATTATTTGCAAGACTTTACACGAGGAAGCAGGGATGGATTAAGGTTGATGAACTACATTACAACGAAATTATTGACCTGGCTGATGCTATTCAGAAGTTAGCTGCATCTGGATTCATTGATGATGACCTGCAAAACCCTGAACAGATTTTGAAACTATTAACCCTAAAAGAACTGAAAGCATTTGCAAATGAGAAGAAGATAAAGCTGAAAGGTACAAAGAAGGAGGAACTAGTACAGCAAATGCTGGTAAACAGATTCCAAACAGAAATATTCAACAAAGCGAAGGAAAATATTGGTAGGTGCATTCAACTTGGATCGAATCAAAGAGAAGTGTTCCGTGAATTACTGGATAGATACGGCTGGAAAGAATTGAACAGTCGAGGAATTTACAAACACAAAGATTGTCCGGTGAAAATGATGTTTGCATATTATAAGCCTAATCATCATGAGAATTTTTATCAAACCACCACCAAAGAAATAACCACTACTACCAGCGCAGCTGCCCACAGCTTGTCTTGTCCAGAGTGTCGTACAAAAATAATGGTTTCTGTGATACTGGGAAATGACGATGAGCTGACCAATCAACAGGAGGCTGGTGGTGGGGACAAGTGCTGAATTAAAATGCTTTTTTTTTTCTGGTAAAGGAAAAGACTCTTTTTGCTGTTTAGGGTAGGATGCTTGCTTAGTTTGTTGTGTTAATGTAGAAATTAATTATTCCTATTTTATCAAATACTGAGTACAGGTATCAGTTTATTTAAATGAAATAAAAACATTTTTTAAAGATCTTTAAAAACACAAGTTGTATAGCACAGTAGTGCACTATCGGAATCCTAATATAAATTAGATGATATAGTACAGGTACTTAAGTAATAATATTTGAATATGAATTAGTTGATCTCTTGGAATGTTCTCTTTTTATGTAACTTTGATTATACCGTATTTATTTGAATAAACGCCCGGGGCCTATACTTATTTCCTCGAATAAACGCCCCGCCATATTAATATACACAATATTGTATTACAACACATTTCTTTTTGTAGTAGAATTCATTGACTGACATGACCCTACAATTTACCAAGCATTTTGATACACTTTTTACTGTGTGTTATCACGTTTCTATATTAATTGTGTTAATCTTTTTCAAATCTATGGCCTATTTAATTGATTGTACAAGGTACCGTAACATACACCCAAAAAAATTAACGGCTCCCCTGTATAAACAGCTTCCTCAAACAAACGATCCCCACCACATCCACCCACCCCTGGAGCATTTATTCGAATGAATACGGGTACTTTAAATACAACTTTTAATTTTGACCTTGTGATTACCTTAAAAGGTATTTTCATTCATGAAATTGAATAAAGTTTTAGTTCAGTAACATTGTTTCAATTTTCATTTTTTAATTAGAACAAATGTTTATTGCTAATCTATGGTTGTAAAAAATACACAAGGGAATGAATGAATGCAAGTATCATATAGTTAACACTATGACATGTTGCACAACTTTGATTGCATCTGGATTATACATGTCAAAGCAAAGCGTTCCGGAACAATAGCGAAAATTTGAAACACATGAAGCGGTAATGTACAATGCGGAACCAAGTGTAATTTACACTACACATAGATGCAAAAGAACTTCCGTGGACTGCAACATACACATTCGGATTTAAAGTGCGGTAACGGCTAAGAGTGCTCACCGAAACCCAGGGGGCGAAGAGTTTAAGCGGGGACATTCAGACCGTCTATTATTATTATTAATGAAACCAGTTTCCAGTCTACATTCATAATTTAAAATATATAATACGGTAATTAAATGCATTTAAGTTCACTATTAAAAAAATAAAAAACAAGTGTACAATATTTTCTGTACAGAGTGTTTAAAAATGTCCATCTTTAATTTAAGCTATAAATCAACCATCAATTGACAATTATCAAAGTTACTGGAATAAAAATATCCAGCTACCATCTTAAAGTTGTTGAGCAGCGGGACCTTTACTTGAGTAAAAACTTCACTTGATGTTAGAGACAGATGTACTTGGAGTTGCAATGAGACGGACCTGCTTGAAGTTTAAGTGACATCTAATTTTGAGTTGTAGCAAGACAGACCTACTAAAAAGTTGTAGGTGACACAGCTGCTTGAAGTTATAGGTGACATAGCTACTTGAAGTTGTAGGTGGCACAGCTACTTGCAACTGCAGGTGACACAGCTGCTTGAAGTTATAGGTGACACAGCTACTTGCAACTGTAGATGACATATCTGCTTCAAGTTGTAGGTGACATATCTGCTTCAAGTTGTAGGTGACATTTGCTTTTGAGTTACAGGTGACATATATGCTTGAAATTGTAGATGACACAGCTGCTTCAAGTTGTAGATGACGCAGCTGCTTCAAGTTGTAGGTGACACAGCTACTTGCAACTGCAGGTGACGTACCTGCTTCAAGTTGTCACAAACTATTATTGGTAGACCAATATTAGTAGTCATCATCAGAGCTGTCCTCGTTGTTTTCTTTGCCTGTTGATATTGTTAAAGTACTTCTTTGTTTTGGTTTTGGCTTTTCTTCCATGTCTGTTTTCATTGCACCTATTTGTGACAAATTCCACTCAAGATCTAAAATGTAAAGCAAAACATTTATAGAATTGCAGAATCACAAATGGTGCTTGGGTGTGTTACGACGACATAAACAAACAAGGTTCTAATGATTGAGATTTGATTAAAGATGTATTGTACCCTAAAAACATGAAAAATGAAGATTAATAAAATCAGACTTTAAATAGGCCATTTTGCAGTTTTAAGTTATTCACTTCTGTTTAAAAAAAATTATTTCACTGATTTGAAACAGTTAATTTTAACTAAAATCATTGTCTGACACTAAACAGACAATTTAAGCATTTTTGCTTTAAATTACACTTTTTTCAGGTAAATTTTTTTTTTTCCGATCCAGTTTTTGGTCAAAGTGGATAACTATTACGCGACATTAAAATGGCATGTTCAACAAAAAATTTTGGGAAAAAAATGGTTTAGAGGGACAATATATCTTAAAGTTTAACTGATAAGTTGTGCTACAGAAACATGGCCACAGACAAAATCTAACCAATCAAAACGTCAACATACCTTCAACTGTGAGGTTCATTCCGCCAAACATTTGAGGTCCTATCAACTGTGCCTTCATATCATACAAAATCTAACCAATCAAAACGTTAACATACCTTCAACTGTGAGGTTCATTCCGCCAAACATTTGAGGTCCTATCAACTGTGCCTTCATATCATTTTCATAATAAACAAATATAGTTGGTAGATTTTTATCTGGGAAGTTTGGAATACAAGTTGTAGAAATGGACTTCAGAAACTTAGTTGCTGGAAACTTTGCTGATAGCTGACCGAGGTATTGGTTGATGAGGGTACACAGCGGTATGCTTTGTAAAAGAAACAAAATAATTACATTAAAAAAAAATATTTTTTATTATTAAATCAATCTATTTATAAAATTAATACTCTCATTAGCTTTAATTATTGAGTGTTTTTCCAAAAGCTTTTGCATTTTTTTCTGCCTATTTTGTTTCAGCATTTTTCTAAATCGCAACTGAGTTCCAGTCACGGTTATCAACAGAATAGTTATTTTGTTCAGTTATTTGCCTTTGAGCCTGTTCTCCAATTGCAATATATTTGCGCAAAGCAAACATTCCTGACTTCCCGATCGGTTACGCATTTTCTCACCCTGACAAGCAGCAGATGAAACTGCATGTGCATTTTCGTAAATAAATAGTGGAAAACAGGCTTAAAGCTCTGTCCACACTGGCAAACTTTATGTGACATCAAAATATGATGTGCCCATATATGGGCATGATGATGTCATATCACTACCAAATTTAAGCATATCACTACTACATTTTTGGGTACATCACACTGTTTTGATAGTGTAGACAGAGCTTAAGAAATAGTGGATGCTCCTGTTGGTTACCTTACCCTTGTTTGTATAGATGTAAAACAACCCAGACACCATCTCCTGCTTCATTTACTTCTTTAACATAATCTATTCCAGATATTTCCTTCACACTTCCATAGATTTCCTTTTGTTGTAATCGTTTCATTTCTGCTAATCTTTGTTGCCTAATTAAAAAAGTAATCAAAGTAATCAAAGTGATCTGCAAGAAGGAAACAAAAACCAACCACATATTTATTGATTATGCAACAAGAAACAATGACACCACATTTTCATCATTAGGTATAAGAACAATTTAACCTTGTAGTTTTATAGAGGGGGATATAAGACCACTTTAACCTTGGTAGTTTTATAGAGGGGGCTATAATTTAAGGCCACTTGACATTTTTATTTATTATGCTTTTAACTTTATGACAACGAGCTTCACATCGAAATGAAACTAAACCTTGATTCTACACAATTGGTAATTGTGCAACAGGGATGTCACCAGCTTTTTGGAGTGCTGGTCGGCAAATTCCGCCCCCCCCCCCCCGGGGGGGGGGGGGTACTATACCCCCCGGGGTTGTCGTTATTTTAGCGAAACATAAAGAATTATGAAAATAAATAACAACAAATTGCGTCAGGTCTAGGCCTAACCTTGTACCACCGGGGAGTCGCCGTTAATATTCGCGAAAACAAAAAAACGCATACGAAATGAATAGCAATAGATCGCGTCAGGCTTAGGCCTAGCCTTGGTAGACACTACGACCACTACTAGGCCTAGCCAAGGCTTAGATAGATGCCCCAAAATCTGAATTCCACAAAAACAGGCGCTTCCTTATTTAGGCCTAATCCCTAATCAAATACTGTAGATAAATTATTAACCTAGACCTTAATACTACTTGTTGCTCGATATAATGTTCGTGTTCTTTTGCGCGAGAGTTTTTTAGCGTATTCGCGAATTCCGGATTTTGTGTTTCACAACTGTGCGGCAAGCATGTAGTGGATGGCCGGCAAGAACAGACACGTGTTTATGGGTTAACTGAAGTTCAGCAACCTGAAGTTATCCAGGGACGTGTAATTATTGTACCATGCTCGACGATCATTAACGAACGAATTTGCCCGGTCTCACTGAACCATGCGCATGTTTTTTTATTTTTTTTAATAGTTCGTAGAGTACAAAAATGTAAAACTAGTAACATAATATAATTAAAGCAGGGTGACAAAACATTCAGCAATTAAAAATTATTTTGTTTGGGTCTATGTAGTTGTACATTTTTAATTACTGCGTACTTGTTTGTATTTTTAATCTGTGCAAAATAAAACGCTTGAATGGTCGCTATGTGAACTTTAAACTTGTACACTGTGCCTGTGTAGCACGTTGTTCGCCATGACTCACAAGCTGTAACAATGAATACCAGGGCAGGGTAGGCCTGGTATTGTGTTACTGTTACAAATAAAGTAATGTACGTAACCACGGAAACATTTGCTGTAGTCTTTTGTCTTATCTATATGAGGCTAGCTTGTCTGTTATTAACGATGTGCTAGGTAAAATGTTTTAGTACGAATTTTAGTTAGGCCTAGGCCTAATATAAATATCGTAATGATTAATAATAATAGTGGTGGTCGGCAGCCTGTAAATCCTGGTCGGAAATGTTGAGTGCTGGTCGGGGCCGACCAGCGCCGACCAGCGTGGTGACATCCCTGGTGCAATCTTAAAGTTTAGAAAACACAAAAAAGGAATCATTTCAAACTGACCTATACTGTAATAAAACTCTTTCATCTTCATCATCTTCTAACTCATCCAATTCATCTATTGTCATTTCTTCATATGGTTTACCTACAGCAGAATAGAAAAAAAAAAGTTAGAAACATTCATACAGTATAGTAAAACAAATACTCAACATGTACTGTACAGTATGTTGGTTTTCACAAAATAAATAAGTCTGTATTAGAGGTGTTTATGCTAACCAATCACAATATGTATTCTCATTTAACATAAATTTTGCAGGGCTGTGGTTCCAAAGCTTTGATAGGGTACTGTATACCTAGTCATTTTTGTTGAGTGTTGATGAGGATACCTACTTGCATTTGAATTCTGTATCTTATCTTCCATCATTTCGATAATTTGATCCTCTGTAACTTCCTCCTCTTTTGGGGGAAGAATACCCTTCTGTCGAAGGATGTCATTCCACTCGGTGTCTTCATTGGGATCCTTTATTAAGGAAAGTATTACATTTTAGAAATTAAAATACTGTAAATAATTCTTGTACTTTTTTTATTTATTTATGAAATTATAATTCATATATTGTTTAGCAATTTATCAGCAGAGTTCTCAAGTTACTTCCATGACTTTATGATGATGCCAGGAGTGTCACACAGACAGTTGCTCCACATAATAGGCCTACCTAGCTAGGTCTGAAATCTCAATATTTATTTTTTGTAAATTAAAAAGTTAGAGATGGTTTTAATTTTATCAAATAATTTTTTTCTTTTTTTAATTATGGTATGGAAAACATTTTAATTATTATTAATACAGACCTACAAAATTCAATCACAATATCAAAAACAGGGAATTCCCAATTTTAGTGGCCTGGCCCTACAAGTACAACCATACCTCCATGGTACAACAAAATCTGCTGCTAGGCCAGCTTACCAGAGATGACCATATTAGGGCATCCATAACAAGCAATACGCAAACCTCGAACTCTAGGTGGGTCCAGGCTATTTACTCGCCTTCTCTGTCCGGCGGGCCTACCCAAAATATAAACAGTTTTAACTTTCTCAGACTAAAAACAATAAAAATGCTACCTCAAATAGATCATAGCAATGAATATAGGACATTTTATAGTTACCTGCATCGTGTTTTACTTGTGTTTTAGGACGAATAAAGTTAGTTAGTCGAAGAATTACGGATTACACACATGCGATGTCTTCCTGTTTATAGATTATACCCTTTGACACCGACGACGCATCAACATACCCAAACAACAGAGGGGGCGTGTAGATTTCTAGAATTTTCTTTATCGCTTTTAAATTAACAAAATACTAATCATGACCAATGCATTCTCCATGATTCATGTTTTCAATATTTATTTTTAAAATCAATGATACATGATAATTATTATAAATTCATGCTAAAGCAAGTGTAAAGACTGTTAACCACCGCGGCGCATCTTTTTTTCTGAAAATAAACAACTAAAATTGTGAAACTCAAATCTGATATTGTTTGCAGAAAAGCTACTATTTTTTATGATAGGCAATTTATCACTTAAAAAAGAAAAGAAAATTATATAGATGGGTTTTATACTTCAGATATATTATCACCCCCTGAAAAAATAGCTTTAGCAATTTGTTGTTGAATATATACTTGACAAATTAATGTTCTGTCTTGACAACACATAGTTATTCAATTTGACCAATGGGATGGGCAAAAAATGTAAGCAACATGAAATAGTCAACCGGAGCTGGCTGTCAGACAATGTTTGGTTTAATTTTGTCTTTTTATAAGTGAAATCTTTATTTTGTTGGTTTTTTTTTTCTGTGGAAGTAAATAACTTAAATAGAGGTTTGATTTAATTACCATACAGATATTTATTTCATTGCAACACAAGGAGGTAAGGCACAATGCAAGTCATTTGACCAATCACAATTATTCAAACTGTCACCATGTCATAGGTCAACTCGCTTGCATCATTGCATTGCATCCTAGTGGAAACCAAGCTCTAAAATTAAATAAAGGAATTAAGTGATGAGTCATATAGGTTAGTAAGCAGTAAGTGCTTCATTAGCTGTGCCTCCAATTATCTTGTCTCTCTTTAAATCAATTAAAGATCCAATCCTTAAGCCATCAGCATATTACTACTTAATCCAGTTGTTGACGCAACAAACTATCTTATAACCCATGATACTAGGTAGCAGACTTTATAGGAGACTAGAGATCATTCACTAGGTTAAGATAACCCAATAGACTAGTTCAGTTATAAGTAAACTATTGAACAGACTAGGTTATTCACACCAGTTATCAGCAAAGTATTGTTAACAGACTAGGTTATTCACCAGTTATCAGCAAAGTATTGTTAACAGACTAGGTTATTCACCAGTTTCATCAGATAACTCATTAATAACAGAGTTGTTTATTCACCAGTTATCAGCTATTAACAGACTAGGTTATCAACAACTTTCCAATTCTAAAGTAGTATTTTAAAAAGTTCTTCATTGACTAAAATTACAAAATTACTAACATGAAATATGATTTTCAATTGAAAACAATTTTCTCATAAACAGTAGTGTAACATTAATAACCACAACATTTTTAAAAATGCATGTTCTTTATATAAAATTAATAGAAAAGTTATTAAATTCAATTGGTTAAATACTATTTTAAAAGCAAAATAAAAAGAAGGCCTTTACAGTGGTTCATTTTGAATCACACAGGCCTGTAAGGTTTGTAAAGCACAGCCTCCTCCTAAGATATAAATCAAATTCTAAGTTTATTTCATTCTTTAAATTATTCTATGTAGTTACTGCATTTTCTGAATTCTCACAGTAATAACACGTATATAATGTAAAGCTCTGTCTACACTATCAATATTACTTACTATTTGCGAAATACGGTAGTGATGCTTAAATATAGTAGTGATATGCCCAAATATGGTAGTGATATGACATCATGTCCATATGGGCGCATCATATTTTTTTGTCGCATAAAGTTTGATAGTGTAGACAGGGCTTTACTCTGTTAGCTCTGTTGCAATGTAAAAGTTTATGATGGCAACTATTGAGATAAACAATGTGTATGTTTACCAAAAAACAGCTTGCTAAATAATTGCATAAACTGGTTATAAACAACATATAGTTACTGCAGTAACTACAGTAGAATAATTACACGAGATAATACATCTAGAGTATGTTAATTTTCAACACATCAACATATTCATTGGAGACCAATAATCCATCTTCATTGATTGTAATGTAAACAACTCTCAACACAGGTTTGTAACATAAATTAACTGGAGGCAGCGGTGGGTGGAAATCTGTGCTACGTACGTATAAAAGGTTTGATAGTACAAAAACAAAAAATGCAGAGATCTATGGCCTGTGATTTGTAAACTTAAATGGGCAAAAAGTTCAAATTAAAAATTAACTATGTTTTCTTTGTTTCTGGTTATGAGAGACTAGTTTTCTGTGTGTCTGGTTATGAGAGACTAGTGTTCTGTGTGTCTGGTTATGAGAGACTAGTTTTCTGAGTGTCTGGTTATGAGAGACTAGTTTTCTGAGTGTCTGGTATCAGTCATGTAAAAATCATCTATTATTTTTCAATTTTAATAGAATTTACATAGAAACTCTTTGTTTATATAGATATCATATAGATGATTATAATTGTACTGTACAATTATGGGGTTAGTAGCAGTGATCAAGTCCAATTTGGCCTAAATAAATAAAACGTTAAAAAATATATTTATAAATAATTTTGGTCAAACTGGTATCACAGTATAAAATTAAATGATTTGCACCATGCTTACATTAGCTTCATATTGACAAATTATTAATGGTTTTCTATGGTTTCTATGGATATAAATGTGGATAAAAAAAAGTTAAACATTCAAAATATAAGACAGATGTCCTTATAGGTGAACTAATTCCTTTCACACAAGTTATCAATCATGTACGTAATCAATCACATTATCCTCATTCCCTCGTGACTTTTGAATAATAATGTGAATTAACTACAAATTTTCCTTCAAACTTGCAAGGGAATGATCAATCATTTTATTATCTAAACCTAAAGTATGTTCACACTGACCTCGAATTGGAGAAAACTTTTATTTGGCTGTTACGCTAAAGTGTGGTTTCCACTAGCGACGAAGCGCAGTGACGTATTGACGCAAAGTACTGTATTGCGTAATCACAAGTGGAAACCGACGGCAGCAAACATCGCAGGTTTAATTTCACACAGGCGGGGAAAACACAATTATTGGAAGGGAATTTTCTTATGTTGCGTAGGCTGTTTAGTGGGAACCCAGCTTGTAGCTTAAATCTAGAGAATTGGGATTTAGAACCTTTTGAAATAATCAAATTTGATTTTAAAATTCTTTCAAATATTACATTATTACAAGTGCATTATTACAAGTGCACAGGCATAAATTACCCTCCATGCTCTTCTTCTACTTCCTGTTATTTCTGAATATCTTACTTGAACTTTAACCTTTTATATTGTGCTGGATATTTAAACTATATTTGTACAATGTTCATTTATTCAAAGAATTAAACATTTTCGTTTACTTTTCTTCTTTTTCTTTTCTTTTCCATTTTGTGTACTTTCTTCGGCCGCTTTCTGTTCACTTATTTTCCTCATTAAATCATAGAAAACCTAAAATTAAAAATAAATGATGATAAAATGACAACCAAAAGTCGGGACATTCTTAACATCAAATAATAGACAGAAAAGAATAAAGATAGAAAATAGGATCGAAGATAGGAGAAAGATTTTTTTTTTTAATAGGGGAGAGAGGTGAGAAAAGAAATAAAAATTGGAAAGAGTATGTAACAGATTAAACATTCATTTCATTGCCTAATTGTTTATGCATCCATCCCACAGTTTGTAAAAACAGTGAAAAGTTGAGATTGTTATAATAGAAGAGTTTAAAATATTCATATAGATATTTAAGGAAAATTGTAAGGGTTTTACAAAATTGTACTGAACCTTAAAGGACAACTTGACGTATTAGGGAGGTACATAGGATTTCAGAACAATCATGAGATTTAGGATATCGCCGCACACATTTGTGATTGTTCTGAAATCCTATACTATGTACATTCCTAATACGGTTCTCGGTCAAGTTGTCCTTTAATACATACCGTACTACATTAATGTACAACCCTTATCAACATTCTCCCTGGTACATACTACATTAATGTACAACCCTTATCAACATTCTCCCTGATACATACTACATTAATGTACAAACCTTATCAACATTCTCCCTGATACATACTTCATAAATGCACAACCCTTATCAACATTCTCCCTGGTACATACTACATTAATGTACAACCCTTATCAACATTCTCCCTGGTACATACTACATAAATGTACAACCCTTATCAACATTCTCTCTGATACATACTACATTAATGTACAACCCTTATCAACATTCTCCCTGGTACATACTACATTAATGTACAACCCTTATCAACATTCTCCCTGATACATACTACATTAATGTACAAACCTTATCAACATTCTCCCTGGTACATACTACATTAATGTACAACCCTTATCAACATTCTCACTTATACATACTACATTAATGTACAAACCTTATCAACATTCTCACTTATACATACTACATTAATGTACAAACCTTATCAACATTCTCACTTATACATACTACATTAATGTACAACCCTTATCAACATTCTCCCTGGTACATACTTCATAAATGTACAACCCTTATCAACATTCTCCCTGGTACATACTACATTAATGCACAAACCTTATCAACATTCTCTCTGATACATACTACATTAATGTACAACCCTTATCAACATTCTCCCTGGTACATACTACATTAATGCACAAACCTTATCAACATTCTCTCTGATACATACTACATTAATGTACAACCCTTATCAACATTCTCCCTGGTACATACTACATTAATGTACAAACCTTATCAACATTCTCACTGATACATACTACATTAATGTACAACCCTTATCAACATTCTCCCTGGTACATACTACATTAATGTACAAACCTTATCAACATTCTCCCTGATACATACTACATTAATGTACAACCCTTATCAACATTCTCCCTGGTACATACTACATTAATGCACACACCTTATCAACATTCTCCCTGGTACATACTACATTAATGCACAACCCTTATCAACATTCTCCCTGATACATACTACATTAATGTACAACCCTTATCAACATTCTCCCTGATACATACTACATTAATGTACAAACCTTATCAACATTCTCCCTGGTACATACTACATTAATGTACAACCCTTATCAACATTCTCCCTGGTACATACTACATTAATGTACAAACCTTATCAACATTCTCCCTGGTACATACTACATTAATGTACAACCCTTATCAACATTCACCCTAATACATACTACATTAAAGTACAACCCTTATCAACATTCACCCTAATACATACTACATTAATGTACAAACCTTATCAACATTCTCACTGATACATACTACATTAATGTACAAACCTTATCAACATTCTCCCTGGTACATACTACATTAATATACAACCCTTATCAACATTCTCGCTGATACATACTACATTAATGTACAAACCTTATCAACATTCTCCCTGGTACATACTACATTAATGCACAAACCTTATCAACATTCTCTCTGATACATACTACATTAATGTACAACCCTTATCAACATTCTCCCTGGTACATACTACATTAATGTACAAACCTTATCAACATTCTCACTGATACATACTACATTAATGTACAACCCTTATCAACATTCTCCCTGGTACATACTACATTAATGTACAAACCTTATCAACATTCTCCCTGATACATACTACATTAATGTACAACCCTTATCAACATTCTCCCTGGTACATACTACATTAATGCACACACCTTATCAACATTCTCCCTGGTACATACTACATTAATGCACAACCCTTATCAACATTCTCCCTGATACATACTACATTAATGTACAACCCTTATCAACATTCTCCCTGATACATACTACATTAATGTACAAACCTTATCAACATTCTCCCTGGTACATACTACATTAATGTACAACCCTTATCAACATTCTCCCTGGTACATACTACATTAATGTACAAACCTTATCAACATTCTCCCTGGTACATACTACATTAATGTACAACCCTTATCAACATTCACCCTAATACATACTACATTAATGTACAACCCTTATCAACATTCACCCTAATACATACTACATTAATGTACAAACCTTATCAACATTCTCACTGATACATACTACATTAATGTACAAACCTTATCAACATTCTCCCTGGTACATACTACATTAATATACAACCCTTATCAACATTCTCGCTGATACATACTACATTAATGTACAAACCTTATCAACATTCTCCCTGATACATACTACATTAATGTACAACCCTTATCAACATTCTCGCTGATACATACTACATTAATGTACAACCCTTATCAACATTCTCCCTGATACATACTACATTAATGTACAAACCTTATCAACATTCTCCCTGATACATACTACATTAATGTACAAACCTTATCAACATTCTCCCTGATACATACTACATTAATGTACAACCCTTATCAACATTCTCCCTGGTACATACTACATTAATGTACAAACCTTATCAACATTCTCCCTGGTTTTTGCTGATGTTTCCACATAAGGAACATGCCAGCTTGTTGCTAGGTTACTAGCTTCTTCGTGACTAACTTGGCGTTTATCTTTCAAGTCAGCTTTGTTACCAACAAGCACAAACGGGATCTGTTCTTCTGTTCTATCGTGTTTTACTCTTAAAATTTGTTCTCTGCAAAAAAAAGTAAATTTGCTTCTATAGTTAAAAAGTGAATTTGGTAAATTTTCCAAAAACCCAAAGTTTGTACCGGATCCATTACAAATGTCATATAACTATTGTTGAAACCAGCTTTTCCAGAAAATCAAAACACATTTTTCAAGAATCTGTATTTACCTAAATTCTGACGTAGTTTGAAACGATTCCTGTTCAGTTATTGAGAAAACGCAGAGAAAGCCTTCTCCTGATCGGAAGTAATTATCTCGAATGGCAGCGTAGTCTTCCTGACCTGCAGTGTCCAGAATGTCTATTTGCACTTCTTCTCCGTCGAGTGTTACCTTCTTTCGGTAACTATCTGCTTTTGTAGGTTCATAGTCTTCAACAAACTAAAAACAAATCAATAAAATATAATAAATATAAACGGACGATGGTTTAAGTTTATTCAAACATGTTTACCATTTAACATGTTTACCATTAAACATGTCTACCATTAGACATGTTTACCATTAAACATGTCTACCATTAAACATGTCTACCATTAAACATGTCTACCATTAAACATGTCTACCATTAAACATGTCTACCATTAAACATGTGGTTACCTTTTTAATTTTTTTTTTTTTGTAAATTTACATTCTTTTGGTTTAGTTATTAAAACATTTAGATCCAGTAATATTAAACTTTAAAAGCTTTTTTTTATTGGTGCAATGTAAATGTTTGATTATTAATTATATGTATCTTACCTCATCATACATAAACTGTAAAGTGAGTGCTGACTTTCCAACGCCACCACTACCAACCATGATCACCTTATGGAGAGTTAGCTGTTGCTTTGGTTTAGACATGTTGCTCAATTACCAGTATCAGCAGCAGTACAGATGATAAGTATAAAACACTTCTTTTATCTCTAACTTTGGTAATTCAAACCTGGAATAGATAACACAAACACAATTAACAAGTCTATAATACCAATAACATGTACTTTTAGCTGTTTTCCTAAGCAAAGAACTATTTTAGACCACAGTAGATGAATTAATTAATTAATTCCTCCATCCATGTTTGTTTGCCAAAAGTATATTACTGTATGTACAAATATGAACATTAATCAACAAACAACAGGAGGAAATAGACTGTTTCCATAGGAAATTATTAAGAATAATTATAAATTAAATGACCCAACAAAATCAGAAATATAGCAGAACAAAAGAACTTAAATTACGTAACAGTTGTTTAGGCCAAAAAAAAACCATTGTTAATATTATTACTGTATGAACAAATATAATCCAATGTTCAAGTATAATCAGCCCTCCCTAACTCAAGCCAAATTTCACTGATCGATAATTAATGCACATATACGACCCCCGGGAGAGGTGCGTCATTTGTCCGATGTGTGTGCGTAAAAAACTTTAAGCGACCATGACGCACCCATTTTTACGCACTGTGACCATGTTGTTCATGATATGGTGGGTGGTAAAGTGACAGACATTGACACACCATTATTCATTGATGTGACGTATCATCACAGTTTTTTGAAGCACCCTGTGTCAGTAATTATTTGTAAATGACGCACCCCTCACAAGGTCGTATAGTGGGTCAACAATTGAAAAGTGCATAATCCAATCCGTTCCCTAAATTTCATTCCACACTACTCACTGGGTCATTCATACAGTTAAAAACCTGGATCTTCATTATTATTAAATTCAATATGCTGCAACCCATTTACTTTTTGGTTAGTTAGAGTAAAATGGTATTTATACTAGTGTTGTGTTAGTAAAATTACAATAATATTAATTCACTGCTATTTGTATCTTAAATTGTTCATATTTAGAAGTTATTGTGTATCTTCAACCAAACATGATTGTTGAATGCAGTTCATTATCCATGCTTGATATGTCGTCAAGACAGAGCTACGCTTTTCATTTGTGATGACCTACAGTACATAGGACCTAACAAAATTGTTGATGTTCCGCAATTACTGTACTGTACTGTACAATAAAAGAAGGTTCTAAGGCACGTCTATGATGATAGAATCCAAGCTGCTTACTTTGGACACCTAGAACCAACCAAATTTCGTCAGACGACTTACAGTAGTGGGGGTTGAAATTGGTGGAGAGCCTAAAAATGGTGAATTATTTTAGGTGCCAAACTGCAATTAGTGTCCTATCTTTTTCATTACAATTTGCAAAATTTATGGGAGCCCGGGCCGGCTGCATCCCCACCCCCTGAATCCGCCTATGAGACTTGACAGAAATTGCCAAATCAAACTCATTGTACTGTATGCCATAGTAATGGCTTAAACAAATTAAAACTCCCTACTCTAGTGTGTAGTGATCTCAAATAGTTGTTGTCCAATCAGGTAGAGTCTGTTTAATTGAGTATATCACAAGGGTATAGTGCGAGTACAAGTGGCAGGTATTTCATTGGATAAGAACATTAAGTCATTATACTTAGTGTTTAATTGAGTATGTGATGGTTACAAGTGACAGGTATTATTAGATAAAATAACCTCACAAATGAAAATATAACCAGCATGCATTTTGAATGTCAAATTTTAAGCCGATTTCTAAAGTGTAAGTTTGGTACCCACTAGAGATGCAACGCAAGGACAAGCGCAACATAAGTGACTTGACCAATCATAAACAATGGATTATTCAAACTGTCGCATTGTTATTATGTAACAATTACTGTACCGTGTACGTGATATTATTTCTATCTTTTGGAAATACGTCAACGTACATGCATCATATCTATTATAGGTGTACCTAATAAAGTATTGTATCTTCCCTACTGATCAAAATTGAAATAGTATCCAACCTCACATATCAACTATAATACCTAATAAGGAAATAAATCAATAAATAAATACATTGTAAAATGTCTTTTACTTTAGAGGTAGTTTGTTTCTATTTAATGCATATTTTGCATAATCAAGTCATTTATCTCTATATCTCACGTAAACATCATATCGTAAATATTTACAGAATTACACAATATGTGACGTTGAAGCTTGACTCATTGGTAAATATGTAAACTTGGCAGGCCTGACATTTGACAAGATCACTTAAAATTTACAGTTTTTTAAAGGCCAGGTGCGGGCAACTATTGATCATACATTCCAATAATTATCGATCTATAGTTTCCCATACAGTATGTTTCATAATTTTTGGGATTTTATTTGTGTTACACAAGCTTGTTGAAAATAAGCACTTTCACAGTAAAATGTCTATTCTTTTTGTAAATAGAGAGGCATTTTAAAAAGCTATGAAAAATAAACGGTGTGGTAAAAAATGTTATCAGATGACTAAATATAGGTAATATAACTAGTATTTTACATTTCTGGTATCTTTATTCAACTTCAGATTGTTATTATCCACCGTATATCCACCATCTTTTTTTACTTTCTAGGGAGTCACCAGACACGTTATCTGGTTAATTGTACATAAATCAAGTATTTGTAAATAATTAATTTTCCTTAATATGGTAAAATACAAAATTTGGCAAAATTCTGCCATAAAAACTAGGAAGACTTTTTTTCAGTAGTTACAGTAGGTAGTTTAACCTAATGCAATATATTATATTTAAAATTCACGCCTGTACCTGAGCTTTAAAACCTTGCCTTTAATATCTTTGCTTTTTTTCCAATACACAGTAGAAGTCAATTAAATTACAAAATCCTAGGAGATATACAGTAAATATAAGATTTATCAAAAATTTCAAATACAAATGTTAATTGTACAATTGCAGCAATCCAATTAACAAAATACTTTTAGCCTCCACTCCCTTCAAAAACTAAATCTCAAATACTGTAGTCTGTACTTATACCGTTGGGACAGTCAAGTTTTATCATCATATTTTATCTCCACTGCTGTAGCTACAGTATAAATGTAAAGGGTGTTCCAGTGACTGAACCACGGTAGCGAGTTGACCAATCACACATTTGAATAATCCATATCTTAGCGTTGCGTTACAGTACGTCCTTGCGTTGCGTTGTGTCCTAGTGGGAACCAAGCTTTAGCTTTAAAGCTTTTGATTAAAATTATACGCTACTGAGTAGGCTAACAGTAATAATACTTAAAAATAATTACAAGCAATACTATTATATTAGATATAATCTAAAAATAATAAATGTGGAACTGGAAAACATGTAATAATAGTTTCTTCTTCAGTTTTTACAGTGTCTGCCAACATTGAAATATACAGTAATGAATAGTACTGTACTTTACATTATTAAACATGTTAAAATTCAGCATTTGACATCTGAAGTACAAACAGCTGACAGGCCAAGTGCAGAGCGTAAAGTGAATGTCAATTTACAGTTAATTTGCTTTTAAATCATCTCCAAGAATTTTAAAGATTAACTAAAGGATAGTGTAACCAATGAAAGATACTGTCCGAGCAAATACTGCAGAATGAATGTGGATGGATGGACCGTTTAGTAACAATAAGGTGGAAAGGAGGCATTAAAATAACCAAAGTACCATAACCCTCAAAAAGAAGCCCAAGGGCTTCTTTTTTTCTAATTCTTGGATGGTCTTCTTTTCAAGATTACTTTTCCAAACCAAAGAGGGAGGCTTCTTTTTTAGATGAATGCTGTAAATTTTGGGAAGTAATATGATTTTATGAGTAGGTATAAAAACACCATTTTAAACTAAATTTAAATTGAGAACCGTTCACACCGACTCATTTCAGATTGTGTACAATACTCAATGTGTGTTATCAAAAAGCGTAACGTACTGTAGTCCGGAGTTTTCCCCGGGCACCGGATCAAATCCGGGTATACTGTAAGTGTGAACCAACTTAAGTGTGATTTAAAAAAGATAATTATTTTGACATTTGATGAATAAATCAAAATAAATATTAAGACATAATGCGTAGAGTATTGTCTTGGCAACTGCCTATTGTTACAACAAGCAAGTACTGTAGGGAAGGAAGTGACTCAATACTACAAAAAGGAAATAATCTAATAGGAAAGCACTTGACTATTTGCTGTATTTCTATTATATGTTATAATACCAGTGCTATGTGAGTGCACCATTCTATAGTACATGGGTTTACTGGTAAATCCTAGAACATAGTAAAATCTTTGAGGAACCAGTAAATCCACTAAATTACTGTACTTTGGCGAGTAAATCATAGATTAGTGAAACCCTTGAAGGACCTGTAAATCCAATCAGTAACTGGGCGTTTTGACCAGTAATAACTTTGAAGAAATCTGTAAAATATCTTGGTAATAGAGCATTTTCCCAGTACAACAATCTTTCAAACAATATTAGTAACAAAACTATTGATTTCCTGTTAGATTTAATTCCAGTCTAGTATAAAAAGGATACTAGCCTAGTATTAGTAAAAATATTCCAATATATGACACCTGTATCGACAGTCAATAGTTTCTGCCATTTCTGAGTGCTCAACATTTTTTCTTATACTACCTAGTTCAGTCTATAATAATCCATTAAAATAGATGCATGACCCCAAATTGTAAAATAAATATGATTATTAAAATGCTGGTATAAATGTATACAAAGTGATGCTATCCAGATGATAAATGTTAGGCCTAATTATTATTATGTCATGTCATTTTAATCTATTTATTACTACCTAACCTAGCCTTAGCTAGGGGGCCTAGGCCTCTAACTTCTAAGCCAAGGCCTAGCCTAGACTAGAGAAGCAAACAACTAAAAGGCCTACATTCACATATTTTTAGGGATCTTAATTCTTATCATTAAATAATTATAATAATTATTATTTCCAATAAATTTTATTTATTTAATATGTAACTTATTTATTTAATTATATATTGCAGTTGGTATCTACTGTACTGCTGTAGCTAGCTAGGCCTATGCCGGTCTACACTTAAAGATTTTCAATTGAGCCCCTCCCTCTCCGTCCAACAGAGCCAAGCCTACGGACGATCCCAACAGAGAGAGGCCTAGCCTAGGCTAATCACAACAAAACGCGGACTGGCCTGGCTTAACTTTACACATGCTAGACTAGTAAATAACGAAGCTAAATTCGCCAAAAAAATATATAATACTAGACCAAACCTTTGTTAGATCCTATCACAGTCTTCGTATGTCATAAAATGTAATCAAGTAAGTAAAACATTAGGCCATAAAGCCCACCACTATTACTAAATACACAGAAAACACAGAGAAGGGCGGTGAGTGGTGTGTGTACTTCTCGTCTCTCGACGATCTCTCCTCACAACACACACGGAAATCTGGAATGGAACTGCTCTCCGATTGTGTACGGGGCGCCATTTGACACATTTATGTTTTTAACGGAAATTCAATGACATGATGTTGCTGTCCACACGTGTCTATCATCACGTCGAAGAAAGTCACTGAGGTCTCGGGTCCATTCTCTGCCGCTCGATCTGGGGTTCTAACTCCAATACTAACCTCTCTAGTAAACTACAAAAAAATCCACAACCGAGCTTTAGTAGTATAGGCAAGCGCGTTGGAAAATCGTTTGATGTCACCGTCGATGCATATCCTTCTATTCTTTAATCCATGCACATACATATAGTGGAGTTGTGCCTTGGTGGTTATGATGCTTGGCTACCACTTCAAGTGTCCGGGGTTCAAGTCCCGTCACATGTCAGGATTTTTTCTAAGGACAAAATTACAACTCCACTCCCAAAGACTTGTAATAAGACTTTGTTTATGTAGAGCATCTTGTGTATATGTTTGTCTTGTGAACCTCTGAGGGTCCCTATTGATCAGAAATTGCTGGATGGATCACCCTCATTAAATATGGTTAAAAAAAAACAAAAAAACATATATACTTTCACGGAAGTGAAACCACCTTTGCATCTATTAACACGTCATACACGCCTGTAAAAATAAATTACGTCATAGTATTAACGTATAAAGCGCTTCACATTAAAAGTCAGTTTCAATAAAATAAACAAAAATAAATAGATGAAAACATGGCTTCTTATATAAGTAGTGTTTAAATTATTTCTTCAATGTGGGTACCCACCCTGCATGCATGGGAACCATTCATCATTTTACCACTCTGTTTTTATTTCCTTTCCGAGGTTGTGGGATACCCTCTCTATTGAAGTGACTGATTTATGCCTTTTTGGTTCCTCTAAGTTTTTCCCTGCCTTATTTAATGTATTTTGCTGTTAACTTGTTTTTGTCTGCACCAGAAGGAGAGTAGCCTACTCGCATAGTAACTTGTCACTTTTCTACAATCCGCCAGACTGGTCTTAGTTTTCTTGTGTGTATTTTTTGTTATTGGTTTATATGTTTTATATGTCTTCTGGAAAATAAATGAATTGAATTGAAATCATTGAATTAAATCTGTATTTCATAGCTTATCAATTATATTGGCGTCAGCGTCAGTCTTAATATACTATGCATAAACACACAATGTTTTGTTGTGGGAGGATACTTGGCAATTTTAGATAGACATTATTTACGTAATCTTATTAGTTTTATACTCTAATTCTATTTCGTGTTTGTTTTTTATTTATCTTTTATACATTCTAATATTTCATTTAATTATTTGCTTCCTGCAACTCACATTTTACGTACGTCCGTAATCTGAAGTTCAAAAAGCAAGTCCACTGTTATTTACGAATTCGAAAGTATTGTTTGAACATATTGAAAAGAATTTGAAAATGGTGGTACGTCTGCAAATACTACTAGTAATTAAATATTATTATTTAAATTAATGATTACCATACAGTACAAAAAAATGTTTACTTTTATATTTGCTGTTTATTACTGAAATACAATGCAAATACACAAAACAAATAAAGATATAACATTTGGTGGCGCTGTTATCTTTACTGAATTCAGCTTATGGAAGACTTATAAATTACCACTCCATAGGCGTATATATTACATAGCACTTATTTAACTGTAGGACTTTCATTACAAAAAGTTTACTTGGATTGGATGGACAAAATTCAACATAAGCTATGGGCACAAAATGTTAAGACGTGTAACAATAAAAATTACGTTACTATATAGGCCTACTGATGAATAAACTTGAAATTAGCAGACTCATGTGGCCAACGTTGACAATCCCGAATACGATGATATAATGGGACTTGTAGGTAGGCCTACATCAGTATCCGTACGGTAGCCTATATATAGTACTGCTACTACAAATATGATAAAGACAGTGATTACTATAATACCAGTCACCAGTGCACAAATCGTCCAGTATCTGGCTCGTTTAGCTGAGCTTGCGGCGCTTGCATCATCACCAAGGCGAAACATAGTCCGACTCTGAAAAACAATTTAGATTGATTGAGATTGATTGAGATTGATTGAAACATAACTAAAAACATGTTAAATAAAGAAAATAAATAAAATCCACTGTTGTCGGCATTATAGGCCTACTGTATTTCGTATTTAATTGGATAATATACCAGGAAAGAGGAGTGAGTTCCTCTCTCTGGTAGGTGATGTACAAAATCAATGTAGACTCCAAGACTGCATTTATTGTCTTTTTCACGCTGCTGCTTTAGCCAGCTACGTCCCAAGAGGACTACTCATTCAGAAGCTAAAGCAAGCAGCAGTTACAGTTCTAGAGGCCGACGTTTTTGGTAATTTGTAAACTAGGACAGGTCATGCTAAAATTACAAACCCCAAAGCACGTCTGAGAGAAGAGAGTCTATGAAAAAATTTGCTGATAATACAGTATTATAATAGATGCATGTAGACAGTAATCTGTAAAATCTTGTTCAATAAATAATGACTTTATTCTTGCTGTCAACCTAGGCCAGTACTATAATAATTCACTGTCAAATAATCAGAACATTATATCTGGTATTTACAATGAGTTCCATTTGACTGTCAATCTAGTGGTCAATCTAGTGGTCATTCTAGATCAATATTATAATACTGTAATACAGATAATCATTGAATTTCATTTCAATCTGTATGTCATTGAGTCTGTAACAAAAAAATAATATTTATTTATGTATAAAAACAGAAAAGAAACATTTAATTATAACCCCAAAACCATCGTCTGACAGACAATTTAAGTATTTTTTGCTTTAAATTACATTTTTTTTGGGTAAATAATTGTTTGGTTAATGTGAATAACTATTATGTGACAATAAAATGACACATTCAAAAACAAATTTGAAATAAAAAATATTTTTCTGGGGGACAATATATCTTTAAGACTGTTACGTCAACAAGCGAGCAGCGTTTTTTGTAAGAAATATTTCTTGTTTATTTTAGTCCACCAGTCGTCGTTTTGATTTTTGTCTGCGAGATCAAGTTTTACGAATGCAACGCCATATGTGCCAAATATTAATTTGAAACTCAGTCTAGAACGTAGAATTATCTGTTAAAACACCCTATAGATAATTGTCATTTGTTTGGAAGATTGTGGGTCATACCCCGTACAAACAAATATGACGATATTACAATTGTTTCCACTGACACATAGTAAATTGGAGGAAGGGATCTGTTGAGTTAAAAACATATATGTACCGTAATTGTGATTGAAGAAAAGCTAAACGATAAAATGTTCATAGAATTAATTGTATTATTAATTTTTGCAGACTTAGCAGAAGAGAATTATAAACTTACATCTACACTGTAGATAATTCCGATAAGTCCAAATGGACAACAGCAGAATAAAGTCACAAGTATAGCAGAAAGGAGGTAATTGTTAGGCCTGGTTCTTACGGTCGTTATTGCTGTCGGTGGAACGGGCTGGATGTTGTCGGTTTGACCTGCAGGTTGTGGCTGTGGCGGTGGTTGTGGTGGGTAGGCGGGCTGAGAACATAAAAGTAATATATAGGTGATTTTTTTCTGTTGATGAAAGTGGAGCTGTAGCTTGGTTGATAACGTGCTTGCCTTACAATCTCAAGATCTAAGGTTCAATCCTGACCTAGTGCTGGGTTGTAACTCACGATTCTTTCATCTCCACTCACTAAGTTTGTAAGTACAATCAATTATTTTAATAATTGATCGTACTTACAAATTTAAAAATAGTTTATCCATCCTATGTGATTGCTCACTCTTTATTTGTAATATTTATTGCTAGTTCATAGAACAAAACATTAACACCAAAATGAACTCAATATATTTTAAAACAAACAAAATATGACAGAAAAGGTTCTCAGTGTAAAACAGTTTATCCAGGAAAGAGTGTAATTTCATTCTTCCCTGGTCTATCCACATGAATTAGCGAACTACTCGCTATTGGAGATGCGTATGAAATAAATTTTTTTTAAGTGACAGAGTTGGAGGTTTACTGTGAGAAATATGAAATATAGTATTAAATGTCAACATATTATTTTTCTCAGAATGTATTTAAGCAACTTACTTGTGCTGCTGGATAACCTACTGATGGTTGGTAGGCAGGAAGTGGATACTATAAGTCAAAAGTACATTACAATTAAGATCAAGGTTAACAAAAAAAAAATTAAAATGTTAAAGTTAGTAAATTAGACAAACAACAACAATACAAGGACACATTTTTGTTATTAAATTACACTTTGTCTTTAATGATTTTAAGGGTATTTGAATTTTTCAGATGATTGTTTAGGTTATTCCACAGATGAGCGCCACGATATGTTAAACTTCTTTTTTTTCACGCTGCTGCTCTAGTCCGCTACGTCACACGAGATGACTCATTTATTGGATGAAATCAAGCAGCAGTTATAGTACTACACTTTGACATTTTTGCTAAAATGGAAACTCGACTATAATTTATAGGTACCAGCTGCATTTCTGGTATTTATGAGTCCTATGACAATACTGTATTTCGCTGTCAGATAATCATTGAATTATTATCAAAACAGTCCATGAAAGTTTTTTGTTTGTAATATGATACTTCACACTTGAAGTATCTAAGGTGTGATGAAGTGACCCCCAGACTTGACCTTAGCAATAAAATAAACTAAATTGAGTCTGTTTCATATCAAAGTTATTCACTTCTGTAACAAAATTCACATTATAAAAAGAGAAAAGAGACAATTGAAATATTTTTTGCTTTTAATTACATTTTTTCAGGTAAAATAACTATTATGTGGCAATAAAATGACACATTCAAAAACAAATTTGAAATAAAAAATATTTTTCAGAGGGACAATATATCTTTAAAACTGTTACGTCAATAAGCGAGCAGCGTTTTTTGTAAGAAATATTTCTTTTTATATTCTGTATTTGGCTTATGTATCCATCCTGAATTATTGGAGAACTACTCGCTATTGGAGATGCGTATGAAATAATTTTTGTTAAGTTACAGAGTTGGAGGTTTACTGTGAGAAATATGAAATATAGTATTAAATGTCAACATATTATTTTTCTCAAAATGTTTTTAAGTAACTTACTTGTGCTGCTGGATAACCTAGTGATGGCTGGTAGGCTGGAAGTGGATACTAAAAAAATAACAGCACATTAAAATGCTTCAGCCGATTCTCAGTAATTTATCTACCAGTACCATATGAATATTTGGTAATATAACATAACACAACATGTGTTTAACGTTCTTTCTAGTAGTAACCTATATAACCTAACCTTACATGATACAGGCACCACTTTAGATACTTCAGAAATAGATAGTAAGTGGAGATATGGCACTGATCGGGTTGTTTTACGGTACTTAAGTTGGCAAGCAAAACATATACGACTTGTACGTGATTTAGGCCTAGACAGAGAAGGACACCATCTAGCTGTAAATGTATCTATATTATTTGCTTTTTATTATATTGATCATTGGTTTGTTGATAAATGCATATATACAAGAGTAGGCAGTTAAAGGTTAATATCAAAGGTGACTATACAAACTTATTATGAAAAATTATTCTATTTAAATCATTTAAAAATGTCCCTGTCTCATAACACTGTACAGCAGTATCAGTCAGCGAAAAAAACAATTCTGCTCCTCACCCCCCCCCCCCCCCAACCCCCATATGACAGTTTATCCACCAGGAAAGAGTGCAATTTCATTCTCCCTGGTCTATCCATCATGAATTAGCGAACTGCTCGCTATTGCAGATGCGTATGAAATTTTTCTTTACTGCTTACTGTGAGAAATATGAAATATAATATTAAATGTCAACATAAATTATTATGTAAGTAACTTACTTGTCCTGCTGTATAACCTAGTGATAGGTAGGCCTGGTTCGGGAAAGACTGCATTACTCTGCTAATAGAAAAAAAAATAACAGCACATTAAAATGCTTCAGCCGATTCTCAATACTTTATCTATAAGTACCATGGGAATATTTGGTAATACGACATGTTTTACATGTAGTAGTAACCTATAACCAAACCTAACATGATACAGGCACCACATGTGATATAAATGAAATGCTGTATTAACAAATATTTCTATGATACTTTTGAAATAGATACGAAAAATGTATTCTATTAAATCACTGTATTAAGGTATTAGGCACCTAACACTAACAGAGTTTCCCACTAAGATGTTCCCTCAATAGATGTGATCATTGGTGTTGAAATTCCCATTTATTTCTGTTTGGGCTCATGCCTATTACTTGCCCTGGCAAGATGAAATGTAAATCGTACTTTTTAAGAACTTTTACCGAATAAATATTATTATTATAACACTTTAGAGCATCTTGTGTATATGTTTGTCTTGTGAACCTCTGAGGGTCCCTAATGATCAGCAATTGCTGGACGGATCACCCTCAATAAATATGGTAAAAAAAAAAAAAAAAAACATCCGTTAAACAATAACTTACAAAAAAAAAGAGAAACAATAAACCAGAAAATTAACCACATCTTGAACAATCACAACATTGCACCATGGAGGTGCAATTGGAGGATGATTGCACCAACACTGATGATGCAGGTTTGATTATGGAGGAACGCCGTTACGCAACATTTCGATGACTGGCGTTCCATATTGGATTGTGTAAAGTATATTGCTTACTATATTGATTTAATAAACCAATTCCAAATATCATTAATTCTGTTTTTAAAACTATGAATGGAGTTCTCCAATATTCATAATATGAGAGAACGTTATTCGTAACATCAGGCTTGCAATATTGTCAATTAATACCCGATGCGTTCCTATTTGCATGAGCTGTACAACAAGTTAATTTGTGGCTGCCTATTATCAAGTCACTTTTCAAAGTGGGGTTATACATTATACAATTCTATCTATTTATCTAAATATACTGTTAAAGTTAATCATGTATTTTCTTTGCTTTTGTAAAGTTTCCACTGTATTTTCAATTTGTGGTCTAAATTTTTTTTTACTGTAAATTTTACAGCAGATTGTTAACAGTGTAGGCGTAACTCAAATTTAGACAATTTTTGTACATTTCTCACTTGCGGGGTTATTTGGATTTCTCTCCAAAATATATAGGCCTAATAATTAATGAAATGGTAACGATATTTTTAAAGTATTAGATTATTATTAAAGATTATTTTCACTTTTTTTACATTTACAATGCTTATAAATTATTATCGAATCGTTTGATAAACTTTTTATAAGAAAAATAAGAATGCTAATTAGCAGAGGACGAAGTCAGATATCAACGTACACAAAATAATTGAATGACAATGCGTTACTAATTACTCATAGACCTATCAAATGATCTTGTTTTGAGAAAATACTGGTGTTCCAAACTTAAATAAAATCTACATTGCAAACTTACATTATTGTTATTGCTTCTCTGTCTGGATACAACCGATCGTAGCAGCAATACCACTCCCATTAAGGAAACAAAAAACGCGAAAAATAATATAAAATACGTACATCTATCGGAAATGATCATCTGATCTCGGTGTGTGGTGGGCACGCCTTCTGTGATTTATTTCTCTTACTTCGACCCTTTTGCTTCAGTTGTATCCCCCTTTCCGTACTCATCTGAATTATGACATGTACAGCCACAGAAGAAGATATATTTTATATCTACCTTTATTTCATTAAAGTATTGTACAGTAACCTCATTGTAATGTTTTTTTCTTGTTTTTTTCCAATTTTGTTAATGGTGGTCTCTACTTAAAGTCTATTTCTAGACTTAGTATTTTGATCACCATCTACATTTATATGTAATGATTTATAAAGAAATATATGTATTATATGTGTGAAGTCAATCAACAACAAACAAACCATAGATATAACCTGCTAACTTTGTCAGTGGCTATTTGCGTGAAACATCAAATTAAAATTGCATATAGCGCCCTCTATGTTATAATAACTCAAAATAATCGCCTGAATAAAATGTACACCATTATGTTGATGTGTGTGCCACCGATATAAAACTTTTATATCGGGTGGCACACATATCAACATAATGGTGTACATTCATTCATTTATAGGAATCACTTTTATATCGGGTGGCACACACATCAACATAATGGTGTACATTCATTCATTTATAGGAATCACTTTTATATCGGGTGGCACACACATCAACATAATGGTGTACATTCATTCATTTATAGGAATCACTTTTATATCGGGTTGCACACACATCAACATAATGGTGTACATTCATTCATTTATAGGAATCACTTTTATATCGGGTGGCACACACATCAACATAATGGTGTACATTCATTCATTTATAGGAATCACTTTATATCGGGTGGCACACACATCAACATAATGGTGTACATTCATTCATTTATAGGAATCACTTTATATCGGGTGGCACACACATCAACATAATGGTGTACATTTAAAAAAAATTAAAAAGTGGAAACAAAATTACAAATACAATTAGTAGACTATAGAAAAAATACCAAGTTCTAAATACTATAAATACATCAAAACAATGTGTAATGTAATTAAAAACAAATAAAAGTAATGTGTTCATTATCTATTTTGGCCCTAAGCCCAGTAAAAACACATACATAAACAGCTGATACATGGATAAAACAAACAAACAAAAGTGTATTCATAGTTATTCTGGTCCCTAACGGCTGCTGCCCATTAAAACACAGAAAACGCAGGGCAGAGGGCGGTCCAGCACGATGTCCACACCGAAATCTCGAAACTGCTCTGTTTGTGTACGGGGCGCCATTTGACAACATAATAATAATGATAATAATAATGATGATGATGATGAGGCCGGTCGGTAAGTACAGAACGTCACTCGTTTTTTCAATGCTGAGAAATCGAAGTTGGAATACATTTAAACATTATTATTATATCATCGCGTATTAACACACCACTGAACATTGAAACCCAATGCTAAATAAATATACTGAACTTGAAATGTTAATGTGTGTGATGTGATAAGTCGAATATTTTACCTAGCGCCGCCCTCTGTCACAACAATTAAAGTATACTCCCTCACGCGCCACGCTCTTCATTGCACTCCTCGATCCAATGGTTCCGACAGCAGACGACGAAAAACATTTAATGAGCGTGAATTAATTGTCATCTTCGAGTTTATTTTGATAATTCCATCTTACCAAAAAATTAGAACATGATGTGGGTCCTGTAATTTTACCTATGTTACACTGTATATAAGCGTATATGCATCATGTCATAGGATCGGATGGCGTACATCAACTTTTTACGATCGTATATTAACGTACATGCATTTTCATTAAAATGATAAAAATGATCACCTATAATTCGTCAAAGTGACGAATTAAATTCTAGTTACCAAATTGTCTTTTTTCTTTTCATTGTAAATGAAATTAAATAAAAAGGAACCTATATTCCATTTATAAAAGAAATAGGCCAATAAACCATGATTTTTAATTTTATGTAGCTAATTTCTTCTGGGGCCCCAGACATTTCATGTTATGGTGACACTGTTGCTTTGGTGTCCCAGGACATGATGTCGAATAAATAAATTAAAGTAAATGAAATAGGGTATTCCGACTGGGATAGGCTATATTTGAAAGAACCATTACATCAAACACTCTTCCTCCCTGATTATACGCATGTATCTTTTTGTTATAACTTTCAACATTCATTCATGTGTTTTCATGTGGTACGGTAATGTTTGTCTTACGTAGTAACATCACGTGATATAGTCTAAGAGGAGAAGAGGAACATGTTATGATAAGTTATGTTATTAGTAATTGGATCACCGTTGTCTCTCACCATGCCCTACAGCTCTTCCCCTTCAGAGACGTACGACTCTTTGATTGTTTAGAATTAGTCAAGCACAGAGTCTCACATCACGCCCAGCATGTCTCCAGCTAGCTCCAAGCATGGAGAAGAAGAAAGAAAGCATGTACTTCATAGTGTGTACTTCACTTGGTGGTCTCTGTGTGATTAGATCAAACATTGATCTGGTACTACCTACCTCCAAGTAATTGAATTATACTCATTCAAACTTGAAAACTTGAAAGTTTCAAAGTTCAAAAATGTTCTCATCATTTTTTAATACTGCAGACACGCGTACGAAAAGAGAGATACAGCGCGGGCGTACACAAAAGTCATGCCATTAATAAATGCCATCAGTATACATAACTTACATCTTTTTACACACTAAGAAATACATTTGTATTTAAATAGAATTTGATTCACATTATTACAAAGAAAAATTTTTGATTCAAAATATTCAAAATAAACAATATTTCATGACGTAGGCCTACGTACGTGTATTATTACAAATTGCAATCACTGTAATTAAATCCACTGATCTATTTATTTATTTATTTATTTTTTTTTTTTGACGTGCATCATATATATTGATTCATATCTTTTTGCTAAAAGCAAATATAGTCAGTTTTCAAGGGAAACACAAATAAGACATTTTAACCCACAAAGTCGGTCGGTAGCACGTGACTATTAGTGCGTCTCTCAAAAGACAATACATCACTGTTCGTCGCTCAGGAATCATGGCGTTTTATTGTAACAGAAAACGTTGCGTATTCTTGGAAATCGAAGTCTTGCAATTAAAGTAATGTAAAAGACGATTGTTTGAGTTTGTTTATGAAGTGAAGTTGAGTTCAGGTCAAGCGACGACAAAGCGTAATTGTGTATAAAAAAAAATATAAAAAAAAAATATATATATATATATATATAATATTATTTCTACTACTTTAATTAATATTTAATTATTGTCTATTGTAATTGATACAATTATTAGTGTATTTTGTACTGGTGAAACCAGGCTTAAAGCTCTATATTGAGCTTATTTGGTCTTTTCCAGGCTTTGCATTTTTTTATTTAATACTTATTATGTAAAAATATTAAGTTTGATGCATTGTGAAATAAAAACGAACGAACGAACGAACAAAGAGGGCAATCTTTGTTAAACGAACAACGAACCACACGTTAATAATCCGTAGGGCGCCCCCTTAACTGTATTATTTTGCAATACTAAAATGTTATATCCCTTTATTCGTTTCAACATCATTCATTAAAAAAAAGTTACGAAATAAATCATCAAGATATTTATAAATACTATTACTGTGAAACAATTTTAACAATATCATATTGGTGGTCTAAAATGACATTCGGTCGAGGTAATGCGGAATTTTATTATGTTCAAATTGTGGTTTTTGTATTTCAAAGAATCTCATATGCTTGTTAAGAAAAGGAAAATGAGGAGGATGGAAGAACTAGACATTATATTTACAGACCACAAGCAGGTTGTAAATATAATTCGTTATTAATCAGTCAAACGGATCGATTGGTCAATACTCGCGTTGCGCGTACTATTTTATGTTGCATCCTATTAAAGCTGTCTGGCACAAACGCGTAAAGCTTGGTTCCCACTAGAACGTAACGCAAGGACGTAAACGCAACGCAAGCGTTTTAAGCAATGACAAGCGAAGTTATAGACAGTTAGCAATCACAAGCGAATAAGCCATCACTTGTGATTGGTCAATTCACTTGCGTTGCGTTACGTCCTTGTGTTGCGTCGCTAGTGGGAACCACGCTTTAGTCGTCGTAAGTGCAGTGCAAGTTACTTGACCAATCGTAAGCGATGGATAGATTATTCGCTTGTCAATGGTGGTCAACACGCTTAACTCGTTGAGTTCTGTCCTGGTGGGAACCAAGATTATTAGGAAAGAAACCCTAACCCATCGTCACAGCAGTATTTTTTTAAATTCTGGATCTCCATTAAACCTACCTGTGTTAGGGCGTGTCTAAAAAGCGAGGGTGTGGTAGTGTCTAACAACAAATAAGAATGATTGGTTTAAAAATTGAGTCTCAATTGTTTTATACAAATGAGAAATACTAATGGTTATCCACAGTTTAACGAAAACCTGTACTAAGCAGCCTCTCGACTCCTGGACTATAATTGCTTGTTTCTACGTATAAGCATCGGAAGTTTTAACCGAGTTTTGCTTATACCACTTATCCACATTTAGGCCTAACAGATTAACCTTAAATCCATCCGGGTTTATAATCTAAAATTTTCCGTAAATAACTGTAATATTCTTTGAACTAAAAATCTTACTAGCCTCGATTTACAAACAAAATAAACGGATAAACGAATCAAATGTGTAAACATTACAAGATCCCTAACTAATCTATAGGGATGTCCTAAATATATATGTTCATACATAAAGTCTTTCATCGGGATAGGATTTTCTTTAGATTACCTATAATACACTTAAAGATCGGCTTAAGATCGGCATAAGATCGGCATAAGATCGGCATAAGATTTCAAAATTTGTTATTTATATATGAAAACAAAATCATACATAGTTGCGTTAACCCACCAAGTTCTAAAAAAAAACCTGACCGTTTATTTCTTTCATTTTCGTCGTCCCTAAACACACTACCTTTATTCTAATAATTTATCTTTAATAATGTATACAGACCCAATTCCCCTCCCCCCCCCCCCCCCCACCCTCCCCCCAGTCACTGAAAATGTATTTAAAACGAACGATTGTAAAAGAACTCAAGAAATCACTACATTAATAATGAAAACAATCATGGCTATTGTATTGAAACTCACCAGCGACAGGAACTGCGACGATTGGTTGCCCGCCCATTAAAAACCGACCAATCACTCGAGTCGTTGTATATTATAAATAAAACTTCTTGAGGCAGTAATCATCATTTTAAAAAGTATAACAGTTTTGGACGCTTGGACACTTACAGGGTATTTCTATAGACTTTTGAATTAGAAGACGGAGATTGAATTAGGCATTAATTGTAAGTATTGACTTTTTGTATGAATTATGAAATATTAAACTAATACCTCGAGGCTTACTTTCAGAATAAAGTAGTTACCTTGAAGGAGGATACTTCGATCACCAGTATCACATACAATTCTCCGTACGACCACGGGGGTGGTAGAGGTTAATGGTGCAGCATGCAGAATGAAACTATTGCGTAACGCGTGTGGTTCCCATTATAGCGCGTAACGCATGTGGTTTCCACTAAAGTGCGTAACGCATGTGGTTTTCAACAAAAAAGCACGTGTGGTTCCCATGTACGCGCAATTTGACAAATCCTCCAAATTCTGTATGGATAGATGTATACACTTTTAACTTTGATATAAGTATTTGTTTATATTGAATTATAACTAAACATCATAACTATTCTGTTGAATGTAACGCACCAAATAAACTGTGTTATTTTAAAAATCCATCTCAATATGACGTCATTCGTTACACAACACAATTGTGCACTACTGTCTAGTATTTAATAATATTAATACAGTAAATTACTTTTGAATTATTATTTCAACTATATTGGAAGTGGTGTTTGTATACACAGTGCTGTATTTCCACATACGACGATATATCCCCAGTATCATAGGAATATTTGGTAATACAGCATCTAATTTGTATCACATGTTGTGCCTTTACCATGTAAGGTTAGGTTATTGGTTAGATTATGGTTTTTGACACATGTAAAACACATGTGATGCTATATTATGGAATTTTACTATAATACTGGAAACATACCCCCATGTTTAGACTTATCATGATAAACAGATTTTTGAACACATTACGTGTCATGTATAATTCTTGAAACCGAAGCGCCCAATAGTGGTGACTATAAGAGACAATAACTAAATTGGGGCATGTCTATATCAGATATACGCAATGCTCTATTGTGTTACGCTATATACACTATATTGTGTAATAATGCAGTACCTATTATTCAAAGTCACAGTACACATTGTGTTTCTATGACAAATATATGTCATACAATTGATTCAAAGCTCAAAATATGAATACAATAAACAGGTCGTCATGGAATTTATTCTAAATTTAATTGCGTCATCGTCACTGGTAATTTTAGACGCAGGGTTATATATAAAATGATTGAACTGATGAAATTCAAATATTTTCTTTTGCAATACTTAGTCAAATAAGGTAAAAGCATTTTAGTTTTATAATGTACAGGAATGTTACTTTAATGAAATAAGTAATATTTGCAATATTTATTTCATTTAAAGTTCACATTTGTTATTTTAGTTTCACGTTCTGGGTTGACGATGAAAATAAAACATTTTCACAAATTTGACATTTGAAGGAGACTAACCATTTTTATTGAGTGCGTAATAAAAGTAAATTTTTTTAAATGTTTTCTTTCAGATATAAACAAGAGAATGACCTCAATTCGTTTATTATTCGTTTCATGTGCGTTAGTAACGCTAATTGCGTTAACCTCAGCAAGACCAATGAACAATAGCGGTAATTTCTTACGGCAAGCTCGATCAACATTGTTTTCAGGTTGGTAACACTCTGTTTACTTACACGTGAAATGTGGGTGAGGTAACTAGACGAGAAGAGACCAATATTGCCGGCTATGGGAGGGCGGGACTGAGGGAACTTTAAACGAGGTGTAGTTAGTCACTCTTCAATCCCTAAACCTCTTTCTTCTGTCCATACCCATCAACACTCAGAACTGATATTCTATTTTGAATATTCTTCCCCCCCCCCCCCCCCCACACCTTTCGAAAGGATTGGTTCCCACTTTTGGACGCAACGCGACGACGACGTACGCGCATTGCAATGTGTTTTGGACCAAACATAAATATACCACCATTACCACCAAATTTCCAATGTTATTTACAATTGTCACTTTTTTTGACAGATATGCTTAGGGAAGAAAACGAATTCGAGTCTTCAAATCGTCAGAAAAGATCGCGTGGAAATATGGTACTGTCTCTTGACTATTTACTGAAAGCTTTGGAAAAAGCTAATAGAGAGGAAGCAGCAGCGAATCAAAGAGATTTAATGGAAAGACTTGGACGACGACGCCGGTAATAGAATTATTTAATTTATATATCTGCAGGACTCTTATTTATTAATTTATATTCACTCCATACGAAACAAGACGATGATTGTAGGCAGCCTATACGTGATGGACGGGCTGAAAACCGCCAGTGTATTACATCGATGATTGGCCTAGAAGACCGTAAGCTTTGATAACAAGATCATCAAACTTCAATCAACAGTGACACCACCACGAAAATGACTCGCGCGTACACACTGTCACCATTTTTAACGCGCAGTACGCATCATGGCCGGTTTCATCTTAACAATATACAATATCAGTTCTTGTTAAAATTGTAACAAACATTCCACATTAATATAAAAAATTAATTAATTTTCATCGAGTAAAAATCTAAATATTAAAAAAAAATTATTTCTAAAACGTACGATTAACTTACAAATTTATTAGGATTGTTAACAAATAACTGAAATAAGTTTCTTAATTACAAATTGATTAAAATTTGAAAGAGAACTAAATGATCTAAATGGGTCTTGTTCAATATTGAATAGGATCCTCAATTTATCAATTATATTTTATTATATACCACCGATATTTATGTTGTTTAATATTTCCATATTACATGTACGTCACCACTTAAAGGTGTTACGCAGTCTTTTCCCTGTAATTTGTTAGCAATTACAGTATATTGACTTTACTGTTAAGTTTCTCTTAATTCGTTAACTGTTTTCACATTATGCCTTAACGTAATTGAGTTATCATGGAATGTAAAGCTTGGTTCCCACTAGGACGCAACGCAAGGACGTAGACGCAACGCAAGCGTGTTGACCAATGACAGTTCGAATAATCCATCGCTGGTGATTGGTAAACTCACTTACGTTGCGTTACGTCATTGTGTTGCGTCTCTAGTGGGAACCAAGCTTTGTTTTGGAACGAAACTTGTCATGCCTGAAAGAAAACATTATTTTAATATTTGTCAACGATTATTACGATGTATTATTAAGATCATTCTATTGTATATAACGACATTCGTCAGTTAACGATGTAAATTCAAATGTGCAATATTTAAATCCATCTTGTTTATATTTCAAATGTATTATACTAAGTTATTTATTTGAAAATTATATTAAAGTAAACCACACCGAATAAATATTACATGCTTCTTTAAAGAATTAACAAAAAACCTATATACTTTTCCTATAATGTAATATTAGGACATTATTGTAATTAGGTTATATAGAATTATCATCCGATTCGCTGTATTGATCACCACAATGATAATTGTCTGTCCATTATCATAAGCACATTCTGTAATACAGCGTCACATATGTATCACATGTGACGACTATATTACGTTAGAGTTAGGTTAGGCCTACGTTTAACATGTGACAAATATGTGTAGAGAATTTGCCTATAATAACAAATTATAAATACAGTTACCGAGATAACGCTAGAATTAAATCATGTCTGCACAAAATACTCTAAAACTGACATAAATAATTTAGTTTAGTTGATTAAATATGATGTATCGAAGAAGTATAAAACAATGCTAAAAGACCTATCTGCTGTAACCATGACGACGAATGTGAATATATTTATTGTCGTCTAGGAGTCAAACGCTCAGTTGTAGATACAATTTTGATTATAAAATTACTGTTATTTTATTTTAATAAAAATTATATATAAATGGTAACTGATGTTTGTAAGTTTCATTATTCATCGACGTCGAGTTGAATGTATTCAGTTTTACATGGATATTTAATTTAGTTACGAAGTCTACTTTATCCTGAACCAACATCCTATCCATCCTGGTAAACCAGTAGCGAATAGCAGCACTCGATACCCTGTATATCATAAGGCATTATCTAGCCAGTATCATGGCAAATTCTGTACTACAGTGGCATGGTATGTGTTTCTACAGTATGTGAGACTAATAATTAGATTGGGCTTATGGCCTATGATACATGCATCACATGTGATACATATGTGACGCTGTATTACAGAATTGTCCTATGATACTTGTATTACCAGTTTCCGAGATTCTTCGTCTGCATATACAGTACCTGTATAAGCTATAGTACAGAGGGGGACATTCTAAATGCACTTGGGCTAATACTGTAGTAATAGCGGTAACTTTCGCTCAGGATTGTATTTGTTTTTAAAACCAATTTGATTCAAGTTACACCATTTTATTATTGAAGTTAGTTCACTACAAAATAAAAATGTCGGTAGTTCTTTGAAGAAATAAAAATTAGACGAACCCATTAAAAACAACAAAAACCGTTCACTACAAGTTTTCCCATCTTGCGTCCTAGTGTGAACCAAGCATTAAAAATAATTACTCCTATAAAGAATGTAAAATATGACAAACATGTGACGCAGTATCACGGAAGTTTCCTAGATACTGAAGGTTAAGATATAGTACGTAGTACGGAGAATCAGGTGGCGTCAAGAAATCAAAGTAAAATATACAATGGAATGCACAATGCCTATCAATAATAGATCAGATTGAGTTAAAGATCAAATATCGAAGAAAAATTACGTTTTTGTTCGGAATGGTTGACGTCAGAAAATGATACTTATACAATAACAAATATGTTAGTTGCAAATAAATTGCATAATAAACATAATGTATATGGGCATTAAACTAGGAAATGTAGGTAGGTTCATAATATTCAATTGCTGAAAAATTTATTTAATGAACCATATCTGAATACTATATGCTGACGTTTTAAACCAAACAACTTCGGCAACTTTATATAGGCCTATTATCATTAGCGACCTTTCGTTTTCGCGCGCTATACTACGCGTACGCGCCTATCGATTAAAAATAACCCTTTTAATCGATACTGCGTATAGTCGAGTGGCAAAGGATGGTACAAACTGAACATAAATGAGAAAATTATTAAAACGGATCGTCAGTGACTTAATATCTTTCTTCTTCTTTATTTACTGGGTGACCTCTTCGGTCAACAAAGGACCTATGGTTTATAGTCCTTTTCCGAGAAGACTCGTTCTACCACCAGAACGATGGTGGTGCAAGTAGAAGTAATACCAGTGTTTTAACTTTCAACTACATTTTCTAGATTTCGTAGTTTAAAAGCTCGCTATGTGAAGCAAGCTAGGCCTCTAATCTATCGTTATTAAGTATGTCTAGGTACAGTACCTAAAGGTTGCCTTGTAAAGAGTGCATCCAGTGCATTTTAGGAAACTTTTCAGGATGTAGGATTTCGTGCCAGAAAAGGCTTACTTATACAAGCAGTATTTATTATGTGATTACTCATTAATTACATCAGTATTTCAAACCTCAAGACTTACTTATTGTACTTAAGTCTAGATTTAAGATTTAAAATGTTATAAACAATTTGTATTTACAGCTTACGTTTTACTGTGCAAAAAGAGGGCACAGTTTGCGTGTTAAGGCGACATACAATTTAGTTTCATTAATCTCTACATAATATTCCTTATAAGTTAGACGTATTCATTCTACTTTCGTTGATCGACTTTGATTCGATACACGTGATTATTCGAATATTGTAAATATTCATGCGTGGGAGTCACAACCCGTGTGAAAGGGGCTTTAGTTCAGTTGCTATGTAGCAAACAAAAATAACACTCTTCATTCAATAAATTTTAAAATCACAAAGAATGTCACATGATCCTGTCTAAAGCTCTGTCTACACTATCAAACTAGTTTGACAAAAAAGTGTAATGTTCCTAAATATGGTAGTGATATGACATCATGTCCATATAATATGGGCACATCACATAAAGTTTGATAGTGTAGACAGAGCTTCACGCGCAAATGCAGGAATGACAGCAACATACTCATTCAAATACAATACTTATGATTAAAATATTTAAAAAAAAAATTGGTGTTGTTTTCAAATCTACCAAACATTTAACATAACACCAATGACATGTCCGCTACTGGTGCGGTTGTTAATTTTATATAAAGCTCTGTCTACACTATCAAACTGTATGTGACAAACACATTTGATATGCCCATATATGGACATGATGATGTCATGCTACCATATGTGAGCATATCACTACCATATTTCGACTTACCGATTTCTTACAAGAATAATGAAAAGCGAAAACAGAATGTTAATTTGTATATATAATTATTTGTTAATGGATTCAAACGTGTACTACAAATGGAGAGAGGCATTATATACCAATATATACAAGTGTTGGTCCTCTCTCCTTCATCTTTTTAGTCGCGTGAACGCGACTCTAGTTCACTATGTCGGTCGGTCTGTCTGTCGGTCCGGTATCACTATGCGTTTTAGCACGCGACTTATGGCTGTTGGCCTTGTTTTTTTGTAACGTACCATATAGACAATTGTCTGAAGTAAAAGTTGAATTGAATTGAATTGAATATTTGGGCACATCGCACTTTTTTTCGTCAAACTAGTTTGATAGTGTAGACAGAGCTTAGTATTTATTAGATACTATCGGAAATATTTTAAGGAATATATCGGAAATCAACTTCCTTTTCTATAATCCATACATTCGTCCAGCGGCAAGAACGATACAAGACTGTTCGTTTGGAATCACTAATCGCTTTGTAATTAGCTCTAATTCTAATAAACCTCCAAGACCTTATAAAAAACGTCACGTATTAAGCGAATCGTTGTGTTATGAATATATTTATATAATAATGATCGAACGCCAATCAATTCGGGAATATTAAATAGACACCATAATTTATTTAAAAGTTATAGTTTTCCGATTAATATTATGATCAGGTATGTTTAAGAGCAATATTCAGTAAGTAAATCAGCTCATTATGATACAAATTAGATTGTTGATAGGTTGTACAAATCACACGGGAGATATTTCATTCGTATACCAGAGTACAACCTTTAAGACAGCTGCTCAGATATAAGTAAGTATGCTTTAGACATTGTTATACATAGTGAATACTTATGTGAAGTAGATAGTTAGTTAAATAAGGGGACGAACGGTGAATATAAAAACGTCTCAATGTTGAATCCTATAGTCCCGCTTAACGTATTGCTGATAAACAGGGACAGATGGTGAGGAACAAACCTCCAGGTTCTTTCATTGTATTGTGGTATGTGATGATATTGTAATGTTAGTCTATGAGGGCTTATTCCGAATTTCCTCAGTTTCCAGTTAAAGATGCATTGTCCTCCAAAAACATGAAAAATAATGATTAATAAAAATCATACGTTGGATAGGCCATTTAGTTAAAGTTAATTACGTCCGTAGAAAAAAATAACGAAAAGAAAATGTTTTCACAACAAAAATGAATAATTTTGGTCAACGTGAATAACTATTATGTTACATTAAAATGGCATATTCAACAACAACAAAATGAAAAGAAAACTATTTTTCAGGGAGAAAATATATTTAAGCCCAGAATAGAAAAAAAACTGGCTTATTATTATTATTATTATTATTAAAGCATAGACCTATAAGTTAAGATAGGTCCATGGTTAAAGTAGTTAAGTATTTAAGGTTGTTATTATATTCTATTCTATACTGGCTATAGACGAGTGTTATTATTATACGCCTACACAAAAAACAGGACCATATTGTAAATCATATTTAAAACTTATTTTTCTGAATTATGGTATCGTTTTTACATAAATATACAAAAAATGACGTATATTCTGAGATTTCTTGTTAATTTCGTTAGTGATATGTTATAGTTATAATACTTAGGCTCATAAAGAATGTTTGTTTTCCTTCTAAACTGTACAAATGGCTCCGTCATTGCAATGATTGATAAACAACCTGCCGTTAATGGAAAAAATGTTAATATTTTTCTGAGTGCAAAAACATTTCAACCGCTAAAATATCTCAAATATGTGTGTGAGTATTATGCTGATGATATCAATTATTCCACGCTCCTGTTTTGATACTTTTACCTTTCGATATCATCAAGTTAATGTTTCTCTACAATTTTAAAAATATATTTGGAAAGTCACGTCACGATTATGTGTTCGCTGATAAGGATGTGAAGTATATTTTATAATATTAAAATAAATACTACTTACTGTGACCTGGTTAAATGTTACAAATATACAATCAGTAATGATGTAGTAGATGACGATGATGATAATGATGATGACGTATCTTGTTGATGATAATAATGACGATGACGTATCTCTTGTTGATGATAATGATGATGAAATATCTTGTTGTTGATAATGATGTTGTTGTTGATGATGATGATGATGATGATGATGATAATGATGATGATGACGTATCTTGTTGATGGTATTGATGATGATGATGATGATGAAGTATCTTGTTGTTGATGACGATGATGATGATAATGATGATGACGTATCTAGTTGATGATATTGATGATGATAATGAAATATATTGTTATTGATACTGATTGATAATGATTATGATACAGGTCTTGATGATAGTGACGACGATGTTGATGGCAATCACGGTGATGATGACATGTGATATATGGGAACATCACTTTTTTGTTAGTGTAGACAGAGCTTAAAAGTGTCTTTGTACTTAAAGACTGAGGTGTACACCAAATTAAGAACATTATGCGAGCGCGTGCGCGTGCCCTTATGATGTCTAGCTAGCTAGAAGTTGAATTAAGTACCGTACTAGCCAACATTACAACGTTAGTGTTGTAAACATCTATAAAGTGTGAAGGTATATTTAATGGCTGTATTCGTTTTGTTCACACTGCACTATACAAAGCTTGTCCTCAAATATTGTTACGTAACAAAAACGTGAGTCAAAGAATATGACGTCATTATGACAAAGCAGTGACGTCTTTACCCCATCTGTTTTATCACACATTTTTTAAATATGAAATGACACCCCAAAACGAAGTCTAAGAACATGACATCATTATTACAAACAGTGAAGTCTTTACCTCACCTGTTTTATTACACTTTTTAAACATTTAAATTAAAAAAAATATACAAACTAAAATAATTTAAACATCTTAAAGACATATAGTAAATAGGTATAAATGCCGAGGAACTATGAGTCACCTATAATGCTATAGATTAGTAGTAAGAGGGATATATATAATTATTATATTTAACATAGGCAATACTTGCACTGTAAATTACTTTCTTTATTGTCATAAAATAAACGGTATTATGAACGTTGTGTTACTCGTGACGTGTACAAGATATTTTTAAAATGAAAATTCACTTAAACAATCACAGTTATAGTTATGTCTGAATACAACAGAATAAACAAAACTAGAAATGAAAATCATGGGCAGTGCATCTCACAGCCTGTAACAACCATCGCGTGTGCCCGGATGCCAGGCAATTTATTTATAAGATCATCCTTTTCGCGAATGTATCCGAGAAACATAAATCTCATGATAATATCGAAATGACAATTATCAATTTGTAGATGGTGTACCATTAACTTACAAACTATACGTGTTAATGTGTCTACGATCAACGGTGAAAATGACATATAACGCACGATTTAGTTCCACTAATCGAAAAATTCAAGGAACTGATTGTACAGCATGCATTCGGATGGTTTCCACTTGTGCGCAACGCAACTACCGCGTGCACGCAACGCAACGACCGCATGCCAATCACGACAAGATGAATGTGTCTTATATCCAGCAACAAATTCGGTTGGTTTTATACTTGTTGTATTGAACGCAATAAAGATAACTTGAGACTGGTTGGGTTGTGCGTACGATGTTGCGCTGTGTTGCCAAAGCTTTAAAAAAAACAGAATACGGCATCGTTCAATTTAACAAAACGGCGCCGTCATCTTCCATTCGGTGAAGCAAGTGTGAATTGAATAAATTGGTTTATTATGTTAGGAAGGGAAAAGACAAAACAATACGACGATGAAATCATGAGGATAATAAACTGACGCATGCGTTAAAACGATTTTGATAATACAAGGCGGTCCCCTTTGTGCGCGCGCGTGTGTCATCACGTCCACGCAACAGGTCAACATGGCCGAGACGATATATTCATTGATATGACGTCATTACAATAATTGTATTGTTTTTCTTTCAGGTATTTTATGACGATGTATTCGGATATTACTTTATTAATGTTATTGTTTTTATTCTGTATAACATTAACAACATCACAAAGTAGCGATTTCTATGAATATGATGCAGCAGTGTCACGTGAGAAGAGAATATCACGTGACAACAATCCGTTAGCAGGTAAGTATTAAATTATTACTAGAATATTATTTGACGAAGGTGGGTAGAGGGATTGTGATGTGTAGGGGCCGAGATAAGAGGATGTTCAGCATATTATAGGTTTTGTTTTCTTGTCTTGCGCATGCGTATTTATATTTCTACTTTTTATGGCGCGAAACAAGTCCCAACCAATCAGAATTGTTCGATTCGGAAAACGTCATCTATACTTTTTGGCATTTCTGTTTGTATTTGTTATGTATCAACCGCTCAACAGACACTATCCTCCAGATTTGTAAAAAATGCATACATTATATTACTTTGAAAACATGAATCCAGGTTATTTCTTGTCTCAAATGTACGTTATGGTTAATTATGATAAAAAGAGAAAAACAATGCACTAATAATATTGCTAGGCCTACTTTTCTGTATCAATAATCTCATGGCAGTACAGATTACACCCAAGAGTCTTTTATGTCCAAAATGCATTATGTTCAGTTAACGAAGAATTTAGGTAACATTATATAGAATTTTCCTATATGTATTTAAACATTATAATCTTAATATTTCTAAAGGCGAACTTATTCAAGCGAATCAAATATTCATGGCCACTATTGGTTGCAATTTCGCATAATCGCGAGCAAAAAAGCATATGAAAATAATGATACACACTGCGCTGGACTTGCCCAATGTTATTTCAAGGCTTTCCGATGTTTGTCCAATATACAACTTCAAACTAAACTAGTATACGCATGAAACGTACGAAAAATGTGCCAAAATATTTATCTTTTACTAATAGTCAAAACCCCGTCTGGAACCCAGACTAACACTGCGCATAAATTACGCGCGAAAAAATTCACATGGTGAATGGAAACATGCTTACTTTATTTATTTTTCCACAGATATTTTGCGTGCAAATATTGGCAATACAAGGATTAGGCTCAATAGCAAACCACGAATGTCAGGGAACGTGGGCTCACCAATGCAAGTACTCAGCGGTATAGTGGGCAGACTACGTAAGAATAAGCAAGTCAACAATCATAGAGCGCGGATGAATAACAAAGGGCGATGAACAAGTAAACCACCAACGTATTCATTACATGGAACAGTTTACCTTGAATATTGAAGAACACTTTGAAAAACACTATGGGTAGACAAAAGGTGTAACGCTTGGTTTCCACTCTCGGATAAAGGCGTACGCGCAACGCACGTGACTTGACCAATCACAAGTAATGGATCATCCGAACTAACTCGGCTCACCTGCGTTGCGCGTACACCTTACTTTGCACAGCAAAAGTAGTATAGGCCTAATTGTATTTTTAACTGCTCTAAAATGAGGAATTTTTTGTATTGTGATTTGAGAACGTTTGAAGGCGAAAAGATTCACGTAAATATAAATGATTTATTGGCTTGCACCATCAGAATATGAATGTCCCCACAAGTACGAAAGCGTCTTATTTGATATCAGAGGATCAGAACTCTTTTTTAATGTTGCATGTGGCAGCAGTGACCGCAAGTTCGTCCAACTGTTTGAGTCATAAACCGTCTGAATCCCCTCGTTCGCGCCATAATATTAACAAATTACAACTTGAACATATCGATCCTGTTGTTGAATAGGATTAAGATGGAGCTAATCTTATCCGAGTCGATGTATATTTTTACCTCCAATTGACGTAATAAATTAGGCTTTAAATAGCACATTTGAAAGATGACTCTGCTTTGTCTGTTCGGAAGTGCCTCGAAATTGTTCATTGCTTATAAATTGAAGGATTAGGTTTTTTCTTCGAAATCGATTTGGAGCCAATTAGAGTCGAGATTATTTGACTAACTATGAACTGTTTTGTTTAGATTGTAAAAGCCATCAATGAAATTCGAGAATTTCTAAATTTATAACGCGCGCGTACGCTAATTGTACTTTTGTGTCCGACTGATGTTATATTTGTCATTAAATAAGTAGAACTTGATCTGTTGGTTTGGTAACATTAGGCGCTTGTTTAATGTGTAATTAACGATATCGTGAATTACATTAGCTTATACCTTTTGATGTTTCAAATACCTAATTAAATATTGATAATGTTGGTTAATTGACTTACATTATTAATCGCTTAATTAAACGCACATACTTGCTTGCAGCGCAGACACTATATCTAAATTTGACGCGCGCGTACAAAAGGCATACAATTTGTCATCGTTATAACGCAATGTCATCAGCATTTGAACGCGCGTTTATATTAACAGTCATTTTGAGTATGCTCATGTGTTTGTTGTGAGAGTGCGTATGACGACATCTGCGTAGTCAGGTGGCACGCAAGCGCCTTGAAAACGAAAGGTAAAAAATGTTTATGAAATAACAAATAGGATATAAAATCATTTGATTCATTTTCACTTTATCTATTTATTTATTTATCCATGTACTGTATTTTATTTCATTCTTATTTTAATAATTAATTTATCTATATTAGATTTGAGACGTCATCAAATATTTTATTAATTGAATTAATGAGAAGCTTTTACATTGGATATATAGATAAATGTAAAAAAAAATACATAATATATAATAATATAATATATTTACACTGTAACAAAAGTGCAATTACACACATTTAATGGAAATACTATTAAATTAAATGTCGAAATATCTTAAAACTAAGTAGTCGTATTTTATTGTTGACGTTTGTATGGTATAGTAGTGTAGACGCGAATAATCATGTAATGTATCAAAACAATTAAAGCTTGTTCCCACTACGAGGCAACGCAAGAAATGCGCAAGTGAATTGACCAATAACAAGCCACAGTTAGTTATAAGAATAATCCATCGCTTGTAATTGGTCAACTCGGTTATGTTACGTCTACGTCCTTTATGTTACGTCTACGTCTTAGTGGGATCCAAGTTTAACATAGGTGCATATATATATAATATAACTGCGTGCGAAGGAACGCATTCAAAAACGGAAACCTACTGATAGCAACATATGACATATTGTTGTCGAATGTTTTGGATTGAATACTTTTGGTGGACTTGGCCTGCCATACCTACTATTGAAAGTGTTAGAAAAACACGGTCAATTTATTTAGTTCGTTTTAATTTAATTTTTTTTATAACATTTTTCTGGAACAACTTTTTTTTTGGTAACATGACTATTACATTCATGTATCCATTAGAGGTTTGTTACATGCTCCAATAACCGAATTCAAGGAACAAATGAAACATTTATGTAATTAATATTTAACGATAATTGTGTGAACCTTTCGCACTTTTTAATGGAAAGAATGCTATCAAATGCATTAGGTGCCTATAAAGAAATGTATCAATCCAGTTTCTTCATGATAAGTGCAAAATGCTGATCGACCGTATAATTGATGGGCGGTAGTAGTACTAGCTGTAATAGTACAGAAGAAAATGCTACAGTTTACAGCCACTAATTGAATTATGAAATTAACATAAACAATGATAGCATATAACACACCGGTCTGCTCTCTAGGTGATTAAATTAACTTGTTCCTCTGTCTAATTAATTGATCCCAAACCATAGTACGTGCGCGCGTCGTGGAGCACGCACACATACTACCGCGCATGTTATGTATAAAGATTGGTTTCCACCTCAAATCAACGCACAAAGGAACGCAACAACAAATAATATATATAATATAATCGATTCTATTAGACACGATTTCCTTATAAGTAAACTAAGAAAATCTGGTATAAAAGGTAAAATAATCAAAGTTATAAAAACAATGTATAGTAAATTAAAAGGGCATGTAAAGGTTGGCAACAAAATTGGAGAATTCTTTAAATGTGAAGTAGGAATACAACAAGGGTCACCTTTATCTTCATTATTATTTAATATTTTTATTAATGATATAACTGAGTTATTACATACTGCTGAAAATCGAAACAAAATAAAAATTGATAACATAAATATTAATCACCTACTGTATGCAGATGATCTAGTTTTAATCAGTGATACAGTGTACTCATTACAAGATCTTTTAAATAAACTAGCATATTATTGTAATAGGTGGGGATTGGTAGTTAACATTGACAAAAGTAAAATAAAAGTATTTTTAAAAAATGGAAAACTTAAGAACTACGAAAAGTGGAATTATCTTGGTAAAGAAATTGAAATAGTAAAATCTCTTAAATATCTTGGAGTCACTTTCAATTGTTCAGGAAATTGGGAAAAGGCCAGAGAACAAAATAATACACAGGCTATAATAAAGCACTTTTCTCACTCAAAAATATAATATATCAGAAATATGGACATCTACCAGTGAATATTTGGAACTACTTATTTGATGTTAAAATAAACGCAATTATACTGTATGGTAGTGAAATATGGGGAAAAATAAACAACAAAAAAATTGATGATATTCAAAATAATTTCTGTAGATATGTTTTAGGGGTCGGGGAATCAGCCACAAATGTTTCAATTAGAGGAGAATGTGGAAAACATATGTTATGCTCTATTGGTCATGGAAACATATGGTTTTCACAAAATAATGTCCTTGATAAATTTTATGTAGTTAATAAAATAAAAGAAAGGCTAACCGATATGGAACGCCAATCCTTTCTTGAAAGCATAAATATTTCTTCAAAATTAAGATACTATAAAATGTTCAAAAACAATTTCGGAGTAGATGGATACTTACTACTGACCCTTGATACTAGATATAAGCGAGCTTTAAGTCAACTAAGACTGGGCACACTTCAACTAGAGGTAGAAAGGGGAAGATGGAAAAGAATAGAGCGCAGCAATAGGTTATGTAAAATATGTAATATAAATGAAGTTGAAGATGAATATCATTTTGTTACAGTTTGCTCTCGTTACAAGGAAATCAGAAAAAAATGATGTATACCTTCTTTATTTTTTGAAAATCCAAATACTTTTAAATTCTGCCGTTTAATGTCATCACAGGATCCAATAATTATTGATAATCTATCTAAATATATTTATTATGCTTATAAGTTAAGATATATGTTTTGCTTAGAGAAAGAAATTAATTAATTCATTTATCTTGTGACCATAAATTGCTTTATTTTTCAATGTAATTATTATTTTGTTAATTACTAGGGGCCAGAGGCCTAAAGTAAATAAAGTCAGGCGATAAGCCTGAATGAATGAATGAATATAATCTAGCCAATCATTTAAATTGACAATCCTAACTCTGTCGCTTGTGATTGGTCAATTCACTTGCGTTGCGTTACTTCGCTAGTGGGAACCACGCTTTACGGCCATTAGTTATGTGGGCTAATAATAGTTAATATTTAGACCATATTTCCTCTAAAGCTCTGTTTACACTATCAAAGTTAATGTGACAAAAAAATGTGATGTGCCCCAAATACCATGATAATGTCATAGTATTACCATATTTAAGCATATCACTACCACATCAATTTTTTTCACTAGTTTGATAGTTTAGACAGAGCTGTACACAGTGACGCAACGCAATGACGTCACCAATCACAGACAATACATTTGAAATGCCGCGTGTCATTGGTTAACTCACGTGCGTTGCGTCTCTAGTGGGAACGAACCTTAACTCAAATGAATGAATCAGGGGCGGATTCAGAATGTTTGAAAAGCGAGGGGAACAAGGGGAGGGGTAGGAGGATGATTTCACATGCCGGGGTTGTGAATTTTTGTCAACGAACATGATCAATTGAGAGTGGTACAAAACAATGTGTAAATACTATTAAGTTATCAAATGCCTACCTAAGTGATTATGTCTATAGTATTAGGAAGTAATTTAATCAAAAATTGACTTATAACGTCACTCTAATAAACTTAAACGGAAGAAGTAAAGAAAATCAAGGTTACTTAGATCAACTCACCTTAAGGTGGTACCAGTTTCTAAGTATGTTGCAATCATCTTTCCTTATTTCGAAAATGTTGCTACAAAATAAATGCGCGATTATGTAGAAAGGTTCAACAACTTTTCGAGTCGAGTGGCAGGGAAGCCGGCGCAAACCATAGTTATATACAATCGGCACCGGTTCAAGCCACTCCTCGACCATTGTTCTGGTGGTAAAACAAGTCTTCTCGGATAAGAACTTAAAACTGGAGGTCCAGTGTACACATCTAGCTCATGTGCACTTTAAAGAACCTAGTACATCTTCGGAAGAGTAGGGGGTAACCCCGGTGTACTGGTCCATTCTACCCCTTGTTGTGGACAGACAAACGGGCGCTGCTTGGTGGCCATGGCATCGACACGAAGGGAACCTAAGGGGAGTGAAAATTGTGGTATGTGTCGTCCACACCTGTGTGCATAATTCAGCCCAGTAGGCTGCAAGTCGCATGCTATTCATATTCATTTGAATTTACATTTTGTCAAGTAACATAGGGACGATTTAGAGAATTTACTTTATTTGAATTAATTTGAATCAACGAAAGAAAATGTGATTTTTCTTATATTTTGAGGACTTTTGACGGACCTGTATACCAATCCTGAGCCTTAAGTTCTGTCTAGAATATTAAACTATTTTGAGAAAAAAAAGGTGCGATGTGCCCAAATGTTGTAGTGATATGACAATCATCATGTCCATGGGCACATCACATTTTTGTCGCATAAAGTTTGATAGTAGACAAGGCTTTAAGTAAATGGCCCTTAATTGTATGATTGTCAATAATTGTTTGTATAGCCGAGAGGTGGGTGAGGAGAAACCTACAATACAAATGACAATAATATCAATGACAAATTATAACAAATACAAAATGTTTGTACGACAATGGAGAAGACAACATAACAAAACCAAGGACAACAACAGCAATATTACAAAATACGGTATTAGAACAAATTCACGAAGGACGTCACCAAATTAACAATAGTTTATAATTGCGATGCCTACGCACACTGTATAAACTTTAATTAAGGGCGTGGCCAGTAGACCTCGTACTACATAATGTTTATAGGTATCCTTTCACTTATACACTACCCTTGACCTAGATTCGTTCAAGGTAAACCTTCTACTAATCATAGCGTTGTTTTTACAAATTGTGCTCAAAGATAATTTAACATTGCGATGATGAGGTACGCGCGCGTTCCATTGAAATTTGCCGTAGGCTTGTTCCGGTCAAGGAAATCGACCAATTATAAGGCCGCGTGCTAATTTATTGTGAAGGAAATAAAGTGAAGACAATCCTGCTGTACCCTTAATTGCGATGATGAGGTACGCGCGCGTTTCATTGAAATTCGCCGTAGGATTGTTCCGGTCAAGGAAATCGACCAATTACAAGGCCGCGTGCTAATTTATTGTGAAGGAAATAAAGTGAAGCTGTACCCTTAATTGTAATTAAGCTAATAAATTAACATTACTTTTTATAAAAATGTCACGGCGGCGATTTCTAGGAATAACGTACCTGGTCATGGTTGTTTCTAGGCTACCATTGAACTTTAATTAAATGTAGGACTAAATTTCACACATGTGTGGACATACTAACTGTACTTGAAAAAATGTTAAGCTTTATTGTCCCCCAAAAACATGAAAAATGAGCATTAATTAAATCAGACTTTGACTAGATTATTTTGTAGTTTTAACAAACAAAAAACGAAACGAAAATGTTTTCACTTTTAAGAAATAACATAATGAAATGGTTAAATTAAAACAAAAACATGTGCTTTAAATTACAGTTTTTTCAGGTAAATACATTTTGTTTAGATCCAATTTTTGGTAAAAGTAGATAACTATTATGTAACATTAAAATGGTATAGGCCTATTCAATTATCAATTATTTTTCAGGGGGACAATATCTTAAGTAATGAAACGGGCGCTATTATACTAAGTGAACGTTGCGCGTAAATTCAAACGAATGGAAACGGAACGGGACATCGATTTTTCATTTTGATTATTGGCTAGTTATAGGCCTAATTTGACGAAGTTGATTTTGGTATTTTGACAATTCTTGCACAAAAGTAATTGGAAGAGCAAATGGGCTAAATCGGGGAATGAGTAGGCCTACGTTTATTTAATTCTTTTAAAATTCTTCGATTGTTCCTTTCCATTTTTACTTTCATTCACAACCCGGAAAATTCCAAAATACAGTGCTTTCTTTTTTTTTAAACGTACCCGGATATTGAGAAATAATAATCATACACGGTATCACGTGCTTTACACATTCCATATTAAATCTAAAAAATGTACCGTATATTATGCTAATACAAAAGCTACCGGTATATTAGTAAGTTTCACGGAATCGCGGAAGGGAATATTACAGTGTCATTTTAGCGACATTAGTTAGTTTTGTGACAAAAGGCACTGTTAGCAGGGTAGTCGTCCTGTAGCCGTATTCACCAATCAATGAGATATTTCCCTTATATTAACTATTTCACTTAACTCAATAAATACTTAAGTATTTCTCTTAAACTGTATTTACTTGGATAGAAGATTTTGCTAAACCTTAAGGGTGTTTCCCAAGTGTGAATACGGCCGCTGGTTTCGAATCTTGTTTTCGATTTAATAAAGTTAGATGGACGTTTGAGCATCTTGTGTGCATCCTCCTTGGACGGACATAACTATGTCAAAAGTGACTGTGACGATACCATTCGCTTAAGTGGCTTCACAAAGGCACTAAAACTGTGAATCAATGTGTACGTACACAAGCCTTCGATCCGCCGCCTAGTGGAAAAGAAACAGTTTTATACTAGTAGGTACTACAATATGTCATTCTCATTGGGCTCTGTGCGGTGAATGTTTGCATCAAATGGCCACCTACTAGTACTAATGTGAATAGGTCATTAACTAACAGTGAATTACTGTCAATTACACACTACACATAATCCCTAGTTCCGTTTCCGATTTTATTTTGGTACACGAAAAGAACCACACTAAAGGACTACTATTCGATGTATCGATCAACTGTTTTGTTGACACACGTGATGATGTAAATGTCAATTTGGTTACTAGCAATTGCATCATAATAAGTGGGAACCAATTAATATTTAGAAATTCACAATTATATTTTATGTAGGCCTAAGTACATTCAATAACCCATACAGTACCGTACACATGATGTAGAATAACCTGTTAATATTAACCGAATTAGAAGGTACAAATTAACGGAAATATTAACCACATGACCATGGAGAAAAATATGCTATGGAAACCGGATACTAATATTCAAAAAAAGGGAACTGCCGTTTTCTGTTTCCTTTTAAGGAATGTGTTCTAGGCCTACACAGGAATGAAGGATTTCCCTTAAGTGATGATCACTTCCGTCACGTGATGACAGCAAACAGTGTTTTGCCAAAAACTATTGCATATCATCTTATGAATGAAAGCAAGGTGCCGATAATCTTATGAATCTGAAAGTAATCCCATGAGCTTATGATGAATCAAAACTATGTGAAGCGATACAAGACAATTGCTACTTTTGTAATCATTCACAACATTTCGTCTGGAAATAAACTTAGAAAGAAGCGCTAGACAGGATTTAAAATAAAAAAAGAAACCGGCAACATAAGTTAAAAACATATAGGCACTCAAATTACTCATTAACATCTGTTTTTTGGGAAGGAATATCACCGATTCCTCAATTCAACTATTTTTGGACTAAAAAAACAGGACATATGCCTATCAATCGCGTACGAGTGTGTTTTCGCATACCTTTTTTGCATGTGACACACCAAAATACACATAATTATATACAACTAGTACTATCTATGTCTAAGTTATAAGTTGTTAGTTCTTCTGACCGTTAGTATGAGAAACGCCTGCCGACAAATATTGGGGTTTTTTTCTTCAATTTCTGCCATATACAAAACAAAGAAAAAGACAAAACAAAATATAAAAAAGGCAAGGAAAGTCCATATCCGTCTGCACTTAAGTTTAATTCGCACTTCAACGCAGTGCAACTTAACGTCAGCGCGACGCAAGTAATTCTACCAATCACCACGACGCGATGGATCACATCCAAGATGTCACTTGTGATTGGTCAACTTGTGTTGCGCCTATTATATACGTCACTGCGCGTTGTGGAAAATAAGCTCAAAAGTTAGTAACTACTAGAAAACCGATGGGGGCGCTACAACCTTTGACATAACAGCATAAATTAAAAGTAATGGCTCCTCAATAGAGTAGCAATAGCAACTCAATAATTTATGTAGATTAAATTCTAATTAGAAAACAAATCCGATTCGGGGTGATTTTTTTTTTATTCACAAAAAAAAACAAACAATAGCGAACATTTTGTAAACAAATTAATTGTTTTTCCTTCAACATTGACGTAAAGGGAATAGTAACTGATGATGTAGTATTATATAAAGTGAAACTGTAATCTTAACGCGTTAGTTGTTGCAAATAACCTTAAAAACGTCGTCTAATATCTGGGGCCTAATGCCAGGCCATTGCGATAATTAAAATTTAACCATAAATGTGAACAATTAATATCTGTGAGTAATAGCTAGACATTATAACTTATATTTCAACGGAAGTCACGCTATTAACAAGCTAAAACTAGCTTTATTAATTGGTTATTGTGTTTTTTTTTTCACAATTTGTTTTTCATAATTTTTGAATAACATTTCGTAATGCTTTCTGTTGATGATCAAAATTACAATAATAATAGGCATATTATTGTGCCTATGATGATGATTATAACGTAAATCGATGATGATGATGGATGGGATGATGACGATGATGACGTAAATTACGAGTAAAGATGACGAATTTATTAAATTATAATACAGGGATTAAAACGTTTATAAACTTCAAGTGTTAAGACCTATTTAAAACAGAAGAAAGATATACAGTAGCTTGGTTCACAGGGGACATAATACAAATACGTGAGCGCAACGCTGGTGATTTGACCAATCACGACGCAGTGGATGATGATCTATCGCGTCGTGATTGGTCAATTTACTTTCGTTGCGCTTACGTCTTTAGGTCTGTGTGGCGTCGATCCTATAGTGGGAAGTTTAAGGTTTATGTCTTTAGGTCTGTGTGGCGTCGATCCTATAGTGGGAAGTTTAAGGTTTATGTCTTTAGGTCTGTGTGGCGTCGATCCTATAGTGGGAAGTTTAAGGTTTACGTCTTTAGGTCTGTGTGGCGTCGATCCTATAGTGGGAAGTTTAAGGTTTATGGCGAATTATTTATACGGTATTAGTAGAGCAAGGGCTGACGTGACGCGAGTCCACAATCAACAGTAGCCTACAAGGGTAGTAATTAGATGTGATAGCACATGTAGGCGACGCCAATTATTAAGGCACCTCTTTACGAATGTCGCATTAAGGTGCCATTCAAAATTTCTATCAGAGGTATAATATTTTAACAAAACCAATTAATTACACGCGACATTCCAGAAGATCTTTCGCTAGTGATTGGTCAAAACGAATTGCGTTGCGATTACGTAATTATGTTTTGTCCTGTTGTAGTGTGGATAGTATAAACCACAATGTTTCACAGAAAATATATGATTCGAAAAAAAAACCCACACTCAATCAACACTCATAAAATAACATTTAGTATGAGCAGTAACATTATAAAACAGTTAAAAGATAAACATTCGGCACTATTGAAAGAAGCAAACAAGCGGATGAAATCAAACATTTTTTAAATAAGTTTAAATCGTTTAGAGATGACCCTAAAAAGTGACAGAGAATTACTTAGGTTTAAACACCGATTATGTTGCACGACCAAAATGATATTAATGTAAATAATGTTAATATTGCCATAAATAATTGTAATTTAAACAGTTTCAGTTATCAACTAATGTAGTTATAACACCATAGCGGTTGGTTTCATTTTTTGACAATCCCTTCTAGTGTTTTGTATTTTTTGGCGACCAGTTGATATTTTGTATTGTGATTAAAAAGACGAAATAAATTAAGTGAATGCTAAACGATTGAAACCTAGCCTACTTCCCTCTACCCACACCATGTCGTCAAAGGCAGTTCCTCCGGTCAGGGTCCGCCTCTTAAGTGGCCTCATACATAGGTTACGACAGCCTTCAAACGAAAACACATGACGTCAAATTGTAATCCATCCACGTTTTTATAAAAGTTCAATTTTGTTGGATTACGTAATTGAATGCATGTCACGCGCAACACGCTCGATTAATTTCACTCGCGAGTCATTCATTTAACACTAATTTACCTTTGAATATTAACACTCGGATGTTTTGCGCGGCGATTTAGCGATACAGATGAAAGAAGACGGCTTGATTAGATGCTAAAACCCAACACCTTGCCACTTAGTAGGTCAGTCTAACCATGGCGGTACAAATGACATCCGGCGAACTGTTAATATTAATTTAGCTCATCGCTTAGTGTCACTGATCTAACGAATGGGATGAAATGTATTCGTCTATCATAACATAAACGGTACATTAACGCTGACATTAACACTAGGTTGAAAAAATGTCAACTACGGTTTAGTTAAAATGTCAAGTTGATATACACCATTTTGATTGGTCAAAAGTATTATGACGTCATTAAATAGCTTTAATAACATTGTTGCATTACAATATGATACACAGGTGCAGTAACACGATGTTCCTAAAGCCGCTCCGTCTACACTATCAAACATTATGTGACAACAAAATGTGATGTGCCCATATATGGACATGATGATGTCATATCACTACCATACTTGGCCACATCAGACTTTTTTTGTCAAACTAGTTTGATAGTGTAGACAGGGCTTAAGCTTAAATTGTAGTGGGATGGAGAGATTGTGATGTACCAATGAAATACAATAGAGATAAGAGCTTTCGACGAAATAGTCAGAAGTCAAAAAGCTCCCCACGCACATCGTCGCGTCACCTGTGTCAAAAGCCCGCTAATAGTTACGGATGGACACCATAAACACAAAACAATATTTTGTGGTGTAATTTGGTCATCTCATAGTTAAATTGTTTTTTTTTTTTTTTTTTTTTTTTTTTTTTTTGTTAAAATTAATTCTTCTCAATCACCATTCAATGATATTAATTTGAATCCAAGAATATTTAAACAATAAATTGAAAAAAAATTAGATCAGGATGCGTGTATACTTACTTACTGACTTAATTAAAAACCAAACAAATTAACACTTATCGCGAACCAAAAATAGCAAGGAAACAAATATAATTTATAAATTTATTTTGCAAAGCATTCTTCTCTTCTATCGATTTGTATTTAAAAACACACCATTGAACTTAATTCTTTAATTTTAAACGACACGTGATGGCGCGTCGTAAACGCGTCGGCTGATCAATGAAATGATCCAATACTACGATGGTATACAGGAAGTAGCTGCACCACTGTCAACTATAATAACGACCATTTTGGACCTTGCTTTGTCCCTCCTACTGACCATGAAGGTATAAAATTGAGAAGTTGTAATTTGTTCTCAGAAAAAATTACAGGACTTGAACCCAGAACTATGGCAAGCCAAGTCCGCCAAAAGTCCTCAGTTACATGAATGCATTGTTGTTGAATGGTATGGATTGAGGACTTTTGGCAGACTTGGCTTGCCATACAGAACACTTGGGATTTGTAGCCAAGCACTATAACTACCAAGCCACAATGTGATATTAGTTTTCATTTCACTTGGAACGTGGGATGAAATAAAAGAAAAAATGTTATAATGTAAATAATATGTTATATACATTAATATGTATATAAACACACTAGGCATAAAAATTAATTCTAAACCGCCCGGTGATATATAAACAAATATATAAATTATTAAATTAATTGCTATATATAATATAAATCTGTTTCGGGTTATATTTTTAAGTTCATCCCTAAAAATAGATATGTTTGTATAAGTGACGGTTCCATGATTTGGAATAAAGGGGTTTGGGTGAGGGAGAGAGAGAAGGGGTGGGTGTGGTGTGCAGAGGATGGAAACACTGTAAAATGAGACACTCAACCTAACCTACTGTTATGTTCAGTACAATTATGTCTCCTTTTTTTTTTAAATAAGAAAAATACAGTAAGTATTGAACAATCATATTATCAACACCATTAGAAATCCTTCTTCAGGAAATAGCTTACCAATAAAAAGTGTGTAAACAAATGATTTTGAAGGAGAATACTATGCCATATATGGATATAGATAATAAGCCATATATGGATAAATGTATCTGTACAGTAATTAGAATAAGCTATTAATAATATTTCAAACATCTAAAGTAGTTGATGCATGACCACATCCAACACGTCTATCTTTTTATAACAACATTGTTTCAGGTTTTTCGAGAAACTTCTTAAAATGTTGCAGCCACTGAGCTCCTACGGCACCATCCACGACACGGTGGTCGCAACTTAAGGTCACGCTTAATACTGACGCTGTTCGAAATCTAAAAAGATAGAAAAATAATGTTTTTATAATTTTTTTTTTTTATAGAATTGTTGTTGGATTATTATTATTAATCAATTTAAGTAAATATTAATTGAAAAAATAGGTTATTGAGGGGCGGAAAGGTTATACCATATGTAATACTAATTATTGTTTTCTTAATAGAACTCAAGCACCCAGCGGTATTATTAATATTAAATACATTAACCGTATTTCATTTGATCTTTAATAACCATTTTTGATGTTCTCTATTTAGAAACCAAGTTTTTAGAACTGAAAGTTCTGAATGAATAAACAAATATGAAATAACCTATTATTATGAAAGCTCATGAGATCTGTTAATGAGATTCTGGAGGGTGTCATACACTCTGGTACCCTTTTAAAATATAATTTGAACTTTTGAAATAATCATTATGAAAATCAATTAAAACAATTGTTGTTATGAAGCAATTTAAATCCAATAAAAATGAGAAGGTTTATAATGCGAAAGACAGACTAAACCAACGGGATTCTTACGGTTATGGATATTGATATCAGAATTGTTACTAATAAAGTAATATGCAGATTATAAAATCTCATATTATTTTGATAATTTAAAGCGTTGTTGATGTAAAGAACAGATGAAATGCGGTTAATGTGTCTAATTAATATTACCGCTGGGCGCTTTATAGTTCCATTAAGAAAAAATAATTAGTATTAGCATAATAGCTTCTTGTAACCTTTCCACATCTCAACATTTATGAGTCTCAAACTTTTCCTATAATCTGAAATTAATATTATTCATAGGAAAATCTAACAATTATTATAATAAATCGAACTAGATTTAATTCGTCACTATGACGAATTATAGGTTATATGCATTGATTTAAATAAAGATAATTGATTGATTTAAGATATTTTGATTGATTGATTTTCTCAGAATCTTTAGTTATTTATAATATATGATAGGATCTTGCTAACGCAAATACAATAGCCGGTATCATAATCCGATCAAAGATCCTTCTGCGTATATAATGTCATAAACCACATTTGTGTTTTTAAATAAATTTCATTATAAATCATCTGTATAATCTATACACTAAGAAATACAATTGAACAAACAATACGGGTAATAAAAAAAATCTTATTTCGTTTCGTTTCCCAAGGTGAGACTCGAACTCGGTACCTTGAATGCTATAGACACGAGCAAAGACCACCGAGCCATACACAACTGACTAAAAATTATGGAAATATTCCTCCGTGTATTTACTATGCAGTAACCACTTTGGTGCAGATAGATTATTACATACCGCAATGAATTATAATGTTTTACTATGATGACATCTTTAAAGATTTTTAAAAATGATGCACTGTCAAACTATATACTTTTAACTTTAATATATGAACTTCTTAAGGAAGAAAGTTAATGTTAAGTTTGTTATTTCGGCCTAAGAAAATGTTATAATTTGTTTGATTGTCGAAATTAATTTTTGTAAATTTAATATGCCATTAATGATGACTTAATCAACTTTTGTTCTCTTAATTTCATAATAAATCATACATATGATACATACACTTCAAGAAAATGAAATAAAAAATTGGTGTTCCCGAGCATTCTAACGATATATATTAATTTTAAAATTTAGCATATTTTCACCATTTTGTTAACTTACACGTGCGTAGCCTGTCACTTTTGACGTGCTCGTATAACGCTGTTTCGAGTTGAAAAGTTAATACAATATGATGATATTGTTAAAGAAAGGTTATACAACAGTAATCGGACAAAAACAGTGCGGAATAACGTTTGACGCGCAGTGCGCGTGCAAAAATCTGCGCACTTATGGTAATTTTTTAAACGCTTAAAATTGCCTGAAACGTACTCTAATTTCATCAAAAATAAATTCTGAAAATTTTGAACATTTTAAGCGCGCGTCCGCATGCGTTATATGCGCTACGCACCTAATTGTATTGCCATATGATGAAATATGACCTGAAATTTATGAGTACCAAATTTTGTTTAAAAGTGATTCATGCTTGTGAAGATATGATTACAAACGTGATTTCGTTAAATCGCGCGTAGACCGCGTAATGTTTGATTGCGCACCGTGAAAACATAACCACATCGATTCCTGGCCATAAGGAATATACTCTGAAAAATTGACTTAGTTAGATGAAACTGATATCAAGATAATTGACGGACACATAGTGCTAAGGAAAGAATAAATAAATAAATAAAGAAATAAATAAAGATTCTGACAGAATCAAGAGGTTATATGCATGAATGCATATAACCTAATAACTGTAATGTGAAAAATTTAGATATTATTTAAATTAATGTAAGAAGTTTGAATAATCCATTGCTTTTGATTGGTCAATTTGCTTGCATTGTAACTTACATCCTTGTGTTGCGTCCTAATGGGAACAAGCTTAAGCAACTTACTAAGCAACTGTACGTAAAGCTTCACAATAAATTAATATTCAATTTTTCAAAAATATTAACTTGCCAATATAAAATAGTCATGAAACTTTTAAAAAGGTCATAAATTTTATTCAAAAAGTATATTTATTCAATTTATTCCAATTGAAATTTTCTATAGAAATACAATATAATATTCATAGCGTACACACAATAACACCCACACTCATTCGAAAACTAATAGTAATTATAAAAAGAGAATTTTTGCAAAAAATAGCAATTATAAAAATTGTATTATTGATTATACTTGCTAAACCTACTCACTGATAAAATGAAAATTATTAAAATTTATTTATAATTTACAATATTACACAAAATGCAATTATCAAATTTGTGATATTGGCATGATAAAATCAACTTGTATTAGACATAATGCAGATTGGATTCCGGTGTGTGTGTGTGTTTCACGGTGTGAAGCTAAACTAACAAGATGATATCACAGATCAAAGTACTGTAGTTGTAAATGTCTTCTGAGTGCTTGAATGAACAAGACGCAAACTAAATGTACAGCAAAAAATCAATACTATATAAATATATTTTCAAAAAAAGAGGGATGAAAAAATGCTGGGCAGGGGCAGTTCAAGGAAAATACATAGCTGTAACTCATAGTGGACCTTTCAAGCATCCCTCGCCCCCAGATGACACACACACACATTCTAGAAGTGGTGGGGGAATTTATGAAAACACATAATGTTTCACACTGGGTCCTCTGGGATAACAGCCTTCAACTGAAGAGATCCCCTCAATCCCCCAGTATATTGAAAACAATAACTATTTCTAGTGGGGTATTTTTACACAGCGTTCATTACACCATGACAAACTAGAATGTGAAAGCCTTGTAAATTGTTAAGTTTAACATGGAACGCAGGAGATATGGATGCAACAACATGTTTTATGTGTAAATTATCCTTTGTTATTGTGAGAGAATTTTTAGTAAATTTTAACAGATTTCGTCAACATTTGCATAACAGCATAGTTCAGCGACAGTTGCGTTACTGTACTTTTTTATTTTACGTTTTACGTTACGTTATGTTTTACGTTATGTTTTACGTTACGTTATGTTTTATGTTACGTTATGTTTTACGTTACGTTTTACGTTACGTTATGTTTTACGTTACGTTATGTTTTACGTTACGTTATGTTTTACGTTACGTTATGTTTTACATTACGTTTTAATTGCGCTTCAACTGAGTGTGCAAGAACGCAAGACATGTTTCACACACACAAGATACACCACTTACATAAAAACACATCATGGAATGCCTTGGGCCTAGACCTACAGTAGGTAGGCATGTTTAAAATATTGGGTGACAAAAATAGCATATTGCGTTGAACAAATCTGGTTTGGCTTATAGTTTGTTACCAAAGTAGGTGGAGCTTGCGAGTTGCATGTTGGGAAATAGTGTTAATTTAAAGATTTACTTGCTCATATATGTTGTTATTATGTTGTGTGCAGCATTTTATTTTACCATTTATAGGCTCTTCACCATATTTCAAACCCTTTCTGTTTAGTGGGATCTCTGCTAAGTTCAATTCATAAACACGATGCCATTACAACACTGTACATGAACATCAAGGTGTCACTAAATATTTCTCTTTGTGATACAGGTGTATTTTTAATCAGATTTTAATTGCTTTCAATCTTATCAAAATGTTCACATCTCTCACATTTAGAATCAGCATAATTGTCACCAACACTCTTGTGTCATCAAATCTGCATAAATTTCACATGTCCACCAACACACGATGTCAACCGCTTGTGTCAACCGCTTGTGTCATTATAAACTTCAGACACTAATTTAATCATAAACTTAAGTAACATTCTCATCATTTTATGCTTTACATAATTATTGAAAGTTTGTTTGTTTTTTTCATATGCATCCGCTACTTACAGAATGGGTAAACTATTTTATAATTTATCGTGCTTATAAACTAAGTCTCATTTATGGCTTAGGGAGTGGAGTTGATCAAGAGTAATGGGTAACAACCTTGGCACAATGTCAGGATTGAACCCTGGACCTTAGGATTGGAAGGCAAGCACGTTAACCACCAAGTTACATCTCCACTACTATTTGTATTTTGTGTATGTGTGTGGGACCCAAGGAAAAACAACATTGAGTTGATCTTTACATTAGTAAAGTTGAATTTAAACTAGATTTCTGTCACATCACATACACTTTGCTTTGTGTACTTAGAATGTTGTCTCATATTTTTAGCAGTAGTCACATCATTGGATTGTACAAACACATCTGTAAATGCATTATATAGTTCATGACTAAGCTAGGCTACATTTTATACCCAGGATATCAGACTTAGTACATTTGAATGATGCTTAATAAATTGATTGATGAGCACAGCAAAGTGACACAAGGTGTGATACTAACTATCTTTGACGTTCATCATCAATACATTCAATATCAACCGACGACAACTAGATCTCTTCTCTACGTTGCTTTTATTTTTGCAGTCTTTTGTCTAGGTTATTCTTTTGGTGCATTTTATTAATATTTATTAAATCGTTATTTCTTCTTGATATAAAGTTTGCGGTACACAACGTATATTTCTGAAAATAACTGTTGAGTTTCTCGATGTTTTGATCAATATACTTTGATCGTCCTCAAAAGTGAGAACTTCTTTTTCTTTTCTTTTTTTTGCCAATTTCTTTTATGGAGTTAATTGTACACATACATTAAATAACATATGTATAAATGAACACACAAAAATGAAAAATTATGAAAGAGGGAGTTTAAATTTTGAAATGGTATTTTTAATGTGCAATCAAGCTAAATATAAAATAGCAATGTGTTATGTTAGAGTGTTCTTACCCTTCTTCACAAGTGTCATCTGGTATCATTGCTTTCTGCGCTGCACCTACAGCTAAAATACAGGCTTGTGGTGGGTTGATGATTGCTGAGAAGTTCTTAACACCAAACATACCAAGGTTTGAAACGGTGAATGTACCTCCCTAAAATTGAAACAAGCACATTATTTGTCACTTATTGTTATTCAAATTATTATTATGTACAGTGCATTAAGAGCTTCCTACATATGCGCTATATAAGAATCTTAAAATTGCTCTATTATTTATTATCAAAATGAAAAGTTCTAGAAAAAGTAAATATGTTGTCCATAATTTATGACTGGATTACTTTATTAGGTTATATGCATTATCATGCATATAACCTCTTGATTCTGTCAAAATCTTTGTTTATTTATTCTTTCCTTAGCACTATTTTGTCCGTGAATTATCTTGATATCAGTTTCATCTAGCTAAGTCAATTTTTCAGAGTATATTCCTTATGGCCAGGAATCGATGTGGTTATGTTTTCACGGTGCGCAATCAAACATTACGCGGTCTACGCGCGATTTAATGAAATCACGTTTGTAATCATATCTTCACAAGCATGAATCATTTTTAAACTAAATTTGGTACTCATAAATTTCAGGTCATATTTCATCATATGGCAATACAATTACGTGTGTAGCGCATATAACGCATGCGTACGCGCGTTTAAAATGTTCAAAATTGTCAGAATTTATTTTCAATGAAATTAGAGTACGTTTCAGGCAATTTTAAGCGTTTAAAAAATTACCATGAGTGCGCAGATTTTTGCACGCGCACTGCGCGTCATACGTTAATTACTGTTGTATAACCTTTCTTTAACAATATCATCATATTTTATTCACTTTTCAACGCGAAACAGCGTTATACGAGCACGTCAAAAGTGACAGGCTACGCACGTGTAAGTTAACAAAATGGTAAAAATATGCTAAATTTTAAAATTAATATATATCGTTAGAATGCTCGGGAACACCAATTTTTTATTTCATTTTCTTGAAGTGTATGTATCATATGTATGATTTATTATGAAATTAAGAGAAAAAAAGTTGATTAAGTCATCATTAATGGCATATTAAATTTTAAAAAATTAATTTTGACAATCAAACAAATTATAACATTTTCTTAGGCCGAAATAACAAACTTAACATTAACTTTCTTCCTTAAGAAGTTCATATATTAAAGTTAAAAGTATATAGTTTGACAGTGCATACTTTTTAAAAATTTTTAAAGATGTCATCATAGTAAAACATTATAATTCATTGCGGTATGTAATAATCTATCTGCATAGTAAATACACGGAGGAATATTTCCATAAATTTTAGTCAGTTGTGTATGGCTCGATGGTCTGAGCTCGTGTCTATGGCATTCAAGGTACCGAGATCGAGTCTCACCTTGGGAAACGAAATAAGATTTTTTTTTATTATCCGTATTGTTTGTTCAAATTTATTTCTTAGTGTATAGATTATACACATGATTTATAATGAAATCTAGATAAAAATTAACTTATGTCTTTATTATTATGTAACAACAAATGTGGTTTATGACATTATACGCATATGGATCTTTGATCGGATTGTGATACCGGCTATGGTGTTCGCGTTAGCAAGGTCCTATCATATATTATAAATAATTAAAGATTCTGAGAAAATCAATCAATCAATATATCTTTTAAAAATCAATTATCTTTATTTAGATCAATGCATATAACCTATAATTCGTCATAGTGACGAATTAAATCTAGTTACATTTGCATTTATTAACTGCAAAAAGAACTATTACAGTTAACCTATTACTGTAATGGGTTTTAGAACGTTATTTAACTGGTTCCCGTTGTAAAGTTCTTGGTTGCAAGCAAAATAATGTTTATTTGATGTGCCACTTGACCACCTTTTGTGTAATTTTAACATTTTTTGGGAGTACAAATTCAGCAGAAATACGATGAATATAAAAATTACACTTTTTAATCTATTTTGAAATAAATGGTTATTATTCAGCGTTTTGCAGCAGCGTTACAAGCCGCTAGATTTGAATTCATTTAGTTGTAAATTTATGTAGAAATATAGTTTACATAACAGTGATATAACACCACATAAATAATTCTAATAAAAGAACTTGTTATGGGTAATAACATCTTTATTTGAAGAAAATCTATATCAACTTTCAATACAAGAACACTCAGATTTCACTCAGATTTCACTCTGTTTTAGTATTAATATTTAGCTACAGTACTAACTTTTTCAAATCCCAACAAGAGTACAAAAACAATAAAAGTTGAATGCAGAATGTCAGGACATAAGGTGACTTATGCACTAGATGTTATGATGAAAACTAAAGACAAATAAAATCAAACTTTGAATAAGCCATTTTTTGTTCCAAAAAATGTGACATAAAATGACATAGGTATTCAGCAAAGAATAACACATTTCAACCAGCTCCTGTACCACACATTTCAACCAGCTCCTGTACAACACATTTCAACCAGCTCCTCTACCACACATTTCAACCAGCTCCTGTACCACACAATTTCCCAAAAAACACCACCCCTTTTTCTGGCCAACCTCAATTCCCTTTCTACCAAGTGACTAAACAAACACATTATTAAAAAAAGATCAGTTTGAACAGTGGTGTTGGCAGTACGCGGCGCCTCCCCACTTGATATTGATCTCATGGATGTTGAGGTATACATGGGTGGGATCACCCACTTGAGGGCACAGCTCATGGACCATTCCAATATCTTGGAGGGAGTGCTCAAATTTTTTATTTTCCATGTTGAATTATGTTTATATATCGGATGGGAAATGTAGGTTTATCTCGGTAAGCTAGACCGGAAATATACTAAAACATCTTTGCTATTTAGAATAATAATATGGTCAAACCAAAAACTGTTTTTTACTGACACAATCCAATACAGTTGATATGAGTGACACAATCCAATACAGTTGATATGAATGACACAATTCAATACAGTTGACATGAATGCAGTTTATTCTGTCTTTTATAATTTGTATCCTACCACACAGTTAGCTTTTGGCAATGACACAATTTACATAATGACATCTTTGATCACGTAACAACTCTTCTCAAATGAATTAAAAATGAATCTTTCATATTTTGTTTACTATAATAATAATAATAATATCCAAGATATAGCGCCTAATGGGATTACCCTAGTGGAAATTGAAGGGGGATCCACAGGATTGGGATTTCATATTAACGTAGTGGGATTTTATAGGGTAAGTGAAAAATCTCAATGGGATTATCTCAATGGGATTATCACAGTGGGATTATCTTTTCCAACTGAAATAATATGAAATCCCACTTGGATTACACCATCCTTCTGCGATGAATAAAATTCCCAGTATAAATCCCACTAAATTATAATAATAAAAAAATCCCAGTTATATCCCAGTACCATCCCACAAGTTTTCGAAATCCTGTTTATGTGGGACAAAATCCCATTCCATCCCAGTACATCCCACTAGATTTTAAACTCCCACTCACGTATGTTGGACAAATCTCAGTTCATACTTTGTTATGTACACAGCAATACATAGTACTTTGTTATGTACACAGCAATACATAGTAATATTTTGTTTGAAAAACGGTTTAAATTACCGTCTGTTTATAATTTGTATTTATTATATAATTTATATAATCTGGTGTAGTTATGTATCAATTTGTATTTATTATATAATTTATGTAATCTGGTGTAGTTATGTATCAATTTGTATTTATTATATAATTTATGTAATCTGGTGTAGTTATGTATCAATTTGTATTTATTATATAATTTATATAATCTGGTGTAGTTATGTATCAATTTGTATTTATTATATAATTTATATAATCTGGTGTAGTTATGTATCAATTTGTATTTATTATATAATTTATGTAATCTGGTGTAGTTATGTATCAATTTGTATTTATTACATAATTTATGTAATCTGGTGTAGTTATGTATCAATTTGTATTTATTATATAATTTATGTAATCTGGTGTAGTTATGTATCAATTTGTATTTATTATATAATTTATGTAATCTGGTGTAGTTATGTATCAATTTGTATTTATTATATAATTTATATAATCTGGTGTAGTTATGTATCAATTTGTATTTATTATATAATTTATGTAATCTGGTGTAGTTATGTATCAATTTGTATTTATTACATAATTTATGTAATCTGGTGTAGTTATGTATCAATTTGTATTTATTACATAATTTATGTAATCTGGTGTAGTTATGTATCAATTTGTATTTATTATATAATTTATGTAATCTGGTGTAGTTATGTATCAATTTGTATTTATTATATAATTTATGTAATCTGGTGTAGTTATGTATCAATTTGTATTTATTATATAATTTATATAATCTGGTGTAGTTATGTATCAATTTGTATTTATTATATAATTTATGTAATCTGGTGTAGTTATGTATCAATTTGTATTTATTATATAATTTATATAATCTGGTGTAGTTATGTATCAATTTGTATTTATTACATAATTTATGTAATCTGGTGTAGTTATGTATCAATTTGTATTTATTATATAATTTATGTAATCTGGTGTAGTTATGTATCAATTTGTATTTATTATATAATTTATGTAATCTGGTGTAGTTATGTATCAATTTGTATTTATTATATAATTTATGTAATCTGGTGTAGTTATGTATCAATTTGTATTTATTATATAATTTATATAATCTGGTTTAGTTATGTATCAATTTGTATTTATTACATAATTTATGTAATCTGGTATAGTTATGTATCAATTTGTATTTATTATATAATTTATATAATCTGGTGTAGTTATGTATCAATTTGTATTTATTATATAATTTATGTAATCTGGTGTAGTTATGTATCAATTTGTATTTATTACATAATTTATGTAATCTGGTGTAGTTATGTATCAATTTGTATTTATTATATAATTTATGTAATCTGGTGTAGTTATGTATCAATTTGTATTTATTATATAATTTATATAATCTGGTGTAGTTATGTATCAATTTGTATTTATTATATAATTTATGTAATCTGGTGTAGTTATGTATCAATTTGTATTTATTATATAATTTATATAATCTGGTGTAGTTATGTATCAATTTGTATTTATTATATAATTTATGTAATCTGGTGTAGTTATGTATCAATTTGTATTTATTACATAATTTATGTAATCTGGTGTAGTTATGTATCAATTTGTATTTATTATATAATATATGTAATCTGGTGTAGTTATGTATCAATTTGTATTTATTATATAATTTATGTAATCTGGTGTAGTTATGTATCAATTTGTATTTATTATATAATTTATATAATCTGGTGTAGTTATGTATCAATTTGTATTTATTATATACTTTATGTAATCTGGTGTAGTTATGTATCAATTTGTATTTATTATATAATTTATGTAATCTGGTGTAGTTATGTATCAATTTGTATTTATTATATAATTTATATAATCTGGTGTAGTTATGTATCAATTTGTATTTATTATATAATTTATGTAATCTGGTGTAGTTATGTATCAATTTGTATTTATTATATAATTTATATAATCTGGTGTAGTTATGTATCAATTTGTATTCATTATATAATTTATGTAATCTGGTGTAGTTATGTATCAATTTGTATTTATTACATAATTTATGTAATCTGGTGTAGTTATGTATCAATTTGTATTTATTATATAATATATGTAATCTGGTGTAGTTATGTATCAATTTGTATTTATTATATAATTTATGTAATCTGGTGTAGTTATGTATCAATTTGTATTTATTATATAATTTATATAATCTGGTGTAGTTATGTATCAATTTGTATTTATTATATACTTTATGTAATCTGGTGTAGTTATGTATCAATTTGTATTTATTATATAATTTATGTAATCTGGTGTAGTTATGTATCAATTTGTATTTATTATATAATTTATATAATCTGGTGTAGTTATGTATCAATTTGTATTTATTATATACTTTATGTAATCTGGTGTAGTTATGTATCAATTTAAACACTAATAAACAGAGTTTTTAACTATAGCTACTTGAAATTATCCAGATATCAACCATAGTTATTTACAATATGTAAATTTAATCTACAAGGATACAATATTTTGTTTTTTAAAAACTTTACGTAGGTGTACATCGTAACGTTTAATTAATTTCTGGTTGCATTATATCACTTAATTATTTGTTATTTATCACAACGTCAATGAGCTTTTAATTCAAATTACCCTGGTAAGTGGCGCAATAACAATTTTAAAGAGTAAAGTTGGTTATAAAATCGGTTAATAAAATATGTTTTTCTTTGTGCATTTAAATTAGGTTTAACATTCAAATTTAAATTTTAAGTAAAGCTTGATTATCTTTTGGAAGCAATGTTCTAGGGGCAATAAAAATGAATTGACCAATCACAATCATGTTGTCATTGATCAAAATTACCAACAATGTGTTTGTGTTGCGACCATCTGGTAACCAAGTTACAAAAATACCGCTTCTGTTAGCTGTACTGGGAGAAACTCCCAAGGGTCCTTCCCCAAACTCCCAAGGGTCCTTCCTCAAACTCCCAAGTGTCCTTCCCCAAACTCCCAAGGGTCCTTCCCCAAATCTCTTTTCAGAATTCATATATTTTTTTCTTAACTTGACTTAGTTGTATTGATTGATTGTCTGTTTGAAAAAGAATAAAATCATACAATATCAATCAAATTATTATCCAGTCTTCAATGAATTAGATTATATGGACATATTCACATGACTTTTAATCTTAACAGTTATCTATGTAATCTGATGGGTTACAGCTGGTTTACAGGTGTATTAAACAGATTATATGACATAACAATACCAAAGTACAGCTATACCTAACATGCACTATACATAATGGGTCACTACCGAGTGTGGGAAATCCTAAAATGTTGGAAATCCCAAAGTGTGGGAAGTCCCAAAGTGTGGGAAATCCCAAAGTGTGGGAAGTCCCAAAGTGTGGGAAATCCCAAAGTGTGGGAAACCCCAAAGTGTGGGAAATCCCAAAGTGTGGGAAGTCCCAAAGTGTGGGAAAACCCAAAGTGTGGGAAATCCCTAAGTGTGGGAAGCCCAAAGTGTGGGAAATCCCAAAGCGTGGGAAGTCACAAAGTGTGGGAAAACCCAAAGTGTGGGAAATCCCAAGTGGGTCAACCTGATATTCTTTCATTGTATTTACAGTAACTGGTAACCACCTAATGACTAGGTTTAACAGAAGCTATGTTTATGTTTAGAGGGCATTGGTCTAAAACCATAACTTAGTTTTTCCTTTTTTCATTTGGTTTTGTTTAAACAAGTCAAACAAAAGTAAGAAAGTACATCACTTAAAAAACTTGAAGACAGTAAATTTGATTACTATAATGCTGATACTTTAAGCTCTGTCTCCACTATCAAACTTTATGTGACAAAAAATGTGATGTGCCCACATTCATTTTGATTCGCTGTAACTGTATTTTGTCTTTATGTCTTTTATGTGTAAACTGACTTTGGGGTTGGGTCAACCGGCTCAGCTACAGTGATTAAGTTCACTTAGGTTGACCCTGGTCTCTCCAATTTCAGTTTTTTTTTAATGTATATACTGAAATAGACCCAATAAATAATTTAATGAAATGACATGATGACATCATATTACTACCATATTTGGGCACATCACACTTTTTTTGTTAAACTAGTTCGATAGTGTAGACAGATCTTAACAAGAATTTCAGATATCAACCATTTTAAGAAAACAATTCAGATATTAAATTAAATTATATTGATGACTTTTCACTTTACTCTACTCTGTATGCATTTACATTTGTTTATCTTAACTTACAATCATTAATATTGATTTTTATATTTATGCTAATTTCATTTTATTCATTCAAAAACTACGAGCAATCAACAATAGGTTTGATAAACTTAAAAAAAAATAATAGAAATGTAATTAAATGTAAATTTATAAAATTTTATTTGCTCAGTCATCAGCAAAACAAGTTGATGATATAAATAAAAATAACTTACAAAGACAGGACTGGCATTCACAATGCAGATGTTTATAAATGAAATTTATAGATTTTTAAATTGTTGGTAACTTGATTGCTATCCTTGTGGGGCAGCATAAACTGCCTCAGGTATATTTTGATATTGTTTGTTGATTTTGTTTTTAATGGCTTATTAAAAATTACTCATAATGGAATGCAACGTAGCAAATAATACATAGCTAAATTCGAAAAGTTGTATGAATCCGGTGAAAATCCACTGAAAACTGAATTGATGAAATGAGAATAAAATAAAAATTCATACAATGAGAATAAAATAAAAATTCATACAATGATAGTAACATTTGGGCTGGATCCAGAGGAGAGCTAACATTTAATTTGAATGAACAATAGTAGGTTTTTGTTGAAAGATGGGTAGGAGGAAGGGAAAGCACATTTGAGCACACCCTCCTGAGATCCACCTGACCAGATAGATACAGTAAAATTACAATGTATGAGTTAGAAATATTTTTTTTGGTAAATAACCATGTATTCTTTAAATTTAGACAAAAAATGACAAATAATAAGAAAGTTTTACAGTATATAAATGATAAAAGTTTTAAAAGGGAATGTATAAAGTTCTGTCTTTTTAACTAGTTTGACAGTGTGATGTGTCCAAATATGGTAGTGATATGTCCAAATATGGTAGTGATATGACATCATCATGTCATATATGGGCACATCACATAAAGTTTGACAGTGTGATGTGTCCAAATATGGTAGTGATATGACATCATCGTGTCATATATGGGCACATCACATAAAGTTTGATAGTGTAGACAGAGCTTTAGAATTAAGGTAAAAGAAAGAAGGTCAGACCTGCTACGGCAATTGTACATTAATGATGGCCTGTCATAAAAACCATATTTCATAGTTTTAAACAATATTTACTGCATTTAGACTAACATAGATTTTATATTAAAAATAAAACATAACATAAAAACTATTAAACCAAGAATATAACACATGCAACAGTATTCTTGAAATATGTTGTAAACAAAATCTGGTGTATTCCATAGTTTTAAGGAGAGAAAATAATGTGCATCTAAAACTAATAGGATTGAGTTTATAATTGTCTGATGTTCTTTAACGACACATATAAATCATTGAATACAATAAATCTAGGCCAGAATTGATAACAATTCAATTACCAGGGGATGTAGTTCATTTTATCATATTCAGCCTAGTTTAAAGTTAAACTATATGTCTCAAATAAGAACATTATTATTCTGTTTTCATTATTCTCTGCCCCAGATGATTTAGCAGCAACAATTGGAACATCCAGAAGGGACAACCTAAACACCTATAAACCTCCATTTTTATCACATACTTTTAATTTAGCATGTTGCTTATTATACTTCATATTCCATATATTCTAATATTGTAGATGAAAGGTAGAATCTTTCTGTTTCAAACTCTTTATAGTGATATACTTACCTTCTTTCTATCACGTTCTTTTAATTTACAATTTTGTTATTATACTTTATATTTCCATATTCCAATATTATAGATAAAAGGTAGAATCTACTTTAAACTTATATAGCCACAATCTAATGGTTTTCTATATTGTAAGACTGTATGCAACTTATATAGCCACGATCTAATGGTTTCCTATATTGTAAGACTGTATGCAACTTATATAGCCACAATCTAATGGTTTCCTATATTGTAAGACTGTATGATAATGATAATGATAAATGAAAACTTATATAGCGCCGGTATCCTCCACCCATGTGGCGCTCATGGCGCTTTGTGCATTAACAACGTGCGAGAACATCAGCGAATAGCGACGTCTTTAGGTTGGTCTTGAAACTGTTTAGACTAGTTGAGCATTTAACTGTTGCTGGTAAGCTGTTCCATACACTTGCGGCCGCAACGTAAAAAGATCTCTGACCCCACTGATTTTTCGCTCTACACTCTTGAAGAAGGTTTTGTGACAATGATCGTAGGCCTCTGCGGGATGATTCGTAACGATCCACAAGGTCAGATAAATAAGCAGGAGCACTGTCATTTAGGATCTTGAATACAAACAACGCAAGTTTGTACTTAATACGTTGTTGAACAGGCAACCAATGCAAATCCATCAGGACAGGAGTTATGTGAGCGTTTGATTTTGTATAAGTTACAATTCTAGCTGCCATATTTTGCAAGCGTTGCAAACGTTGTATTTGAGATTTTGGTATGCCAAACAACAAGGCATTACCAATGTCAATTTTAGAAGTGACAAATGAGTGTACAATCAATTCAGCTGTTTTCTTGTTAAGATTACCGCGAATACGACCAAGGTTCCTAATCGATATGCATGCTGCTTTGGATACAGTTGTTATTTGTGCTTCCATAGTGAGATTACTATCCAGCATGATTCCCAGATTCCGAACCACCGATGAGGGAGCGATGTTAGAGTTTCCGATTCTGATATGTGTGATGTTGATTTTGGAGATGTTACATTTAGACCCGACGATAATAAACTTATATAGCCACAATCTAATGGTTTTCGATATTGAAAGACTGTATGCAACTTATATAGCCACGATCTAATGGTTTCCTATATTGTAAGACTGTATGCAACTTATATAGCCACGATCTAATGGTTTCCTATATTGTAAGACTGTATGCAACTTATATAGCCACAATCTAATAGTTTTCTATATTGTAAGACTGTATGCAACTTATATAGCCACGATCTAATGGTTTCCTATATTGTAAGACTGTATGCAACTTATATAGCCACAATCTAATAGTTTTCTATATTGTAAGACTGTATGCAACTTATATAGCCACGATCTAATGGTTTCCTATATTGTAAGACTGTATGCAACTTATATAGCCACAATCTAATAGTTTCCTATATTGTAAGACTGTATGCAACTTATATAGCCACAATCTAATGGTTTCCTATATTGTAAGACTGTATGCAACTTATATAGCCACAATCTAATGGTTTCCTATATTGTAAGACTGTATGCAACTTATATAGCCACAATCTAATGGTTTCCTATATTGTAAGACTGTATGCAACTTATATAGCCACGATCTAATGGTTTCCTATATTGTAAGACTGTATGCAACTTATATAGCCACAATCTAATGGTTTCCTATATTGTAAGACTGTATGCAACTTATATAGCCACAATCTAATGGTTTCCTATATTGTAAGACTGTATGCAACTTATATAGCCACAATCTAATGGTTTCCTATATTGTAAGACTGTATGCAACTTATATAGCCACAATCTAATGGTTTCCTATATTGTAAGACTGTATGCAACTTATATAGCCACGATCTAATGGTTTCCTATATTGTAAGACTGTATGCAACTTATATAGCCACAATCTAATGGTTTTCTATATTGTAAGACTGTATGCAACTTATATAGCCACAATCTAATGGTTTTCTATATTGTAAGACACATATGATGATATAATGATTGAACAGTTGTGGGGTAATAAGTTAATACAACTTAAAAACCAATCACTATTTTATAAACATTGGATTGAATGTGGCATTATTTTAGTGAAGGATATTATAAAAGAAAATAGATTCATAACTTCAAAAGAATTATTGGTAAAATTAAATTACAAAGCAAACTGGTTAAATGAATACATGTGCTTATTAAAAACGATACCAATACAATGGAAAACTACAATCAAATACGAGAAAAATTGTTATTATAATATAACAGAAAATGTCATTAAGAATAGATATAAGGACATCACAACAAAGAGTATTTATCTCTGTTTTGTGGAGGAAATTTTTGTCCCTCCGGTTTGTCAAGGAAAATGGGAAAAATATTTTGATAATTTGAATATTGATTGGAAGTCATGTTGGTTATCTAAAGTTTGTAAAATGAAAGATAAAAAATTAATACACTTTAATTACAAACTGTTAAATAGAATTTTAGCAACAAACAAAAGGTTGTTTATCTGCAAACTAAAAGATACTAATAATATGTGGTAGATGATTTTATATATACATTTGCTGCTTTCACGGTTTATAAACAAAAGATACTGGCTGATGTTACAAATAAAAGTTATTTTAATTTATGGAAATCTTTTAAACAAGGAATTCTATTCAGAATGGAATGTGATATAGTGTATAAAAGAGAAGAAAGCATAAACAAATGGGAAAAAGTAAAAAATATTATTTTAGCAATGTAAAAATGTATAATTGTTAAACAATACAGGCTAAAAACACGAGAAAATATTATTACGACACAATACTTAATGTTCTTTAATGTTTTTTTTACCTTACTAGTTTTATTTACTGGTGGTATATGAGTTACAGTATATTTTATTTTGTGATGATCTAATGGCAATTGTGAACCTATATTATATGATGTATATTTTTATATAACTTTTGTCTATATTTTTAAATGCTTTAACTTTTTATAAAAATACTCAAAATAAGAAAAATAAAAAAAAAGAACTTTAAGCTGCAAAGATAATTTTCTACTGAAACAAAATTGATTGATTATTGTAACAATTGTAAAGAATGAAATAAAAGTGAGTGAATCTCACAAAAGACAACAAAAAAAATATTGTAAGAGTAAGACTGTATGCAACTTATATTCTTACGTACCACCATATCATTCGTTTTTTGTTTTATTCAGTACGATAAAAAAAAAATATGAGAATGACCCATAAAACTGAACCAGGTTATTTCCAATGTGGTCATTTTAAACTAGTGTGATATTAGCAAATATGGTAGTGATATTAGCAAATATGGTAGTGATATTACCAAATATGGTAGTGATATTTATCAAATATGGTAGTGATACTGATATTCAGGGAAAAATTTCATTTAAAAATTTTGTTTAGCAATATTGCTAATCAAACTGATTTTTAAGTCAAGGAACATATGTTTGTATTGTATTTGCAATAAGAAGGTTTGTATAGCTTTTTGCTATGCTACACTGGTAAAAATGTTCCATATTACCAAATATGGTAGTAATATGACATCATCATGTCCATATAAGGGCACATCACATTTTTTTGTCACATAAAGTTTGATAGTGTAGACAGAGCTTAACAAACCATAATCATTACTATATGCAGAAAACAATGGCAAGAACAACGTACAATTATTATTATTTGTCTACATCTCCAAGTTATATAATATAAATAATTGATATCATCAGGAAAGAAGTCCGTAGTTAAACCTAATGAGGTGAGGCGGTCTAGAAGTACCGTAATAAATTATTTAATTTTCTGAACAAGCTACAAGAATAACATTTAATTTGTATGGTTGATTGAATATGGTAAATGAAACACGTACACAAATAGCATTGTTACAATAGGTAGTAAGTAAGCAAGCAAGCAGTTTGTTTCCTGTTTATCACAAATAAAAAATTGTTGGTGGAATTATACTTGGATTATTAACAATGGATTACTAAACATTTGGATTATTGCAACCACCATACTAAGCTCCACTAACTTTTGTGCGTTAAAAAAATATATTGCATGTAGTTAAAATAAAAAATGTTTACGTAAATAATTCTTTCTTTTTTTTGTAATATTTTGAACGATTTGCTATTCTTTGAAGTTTGCAATATTCAGTTATTAAAATCTGGACTGAATACAAACCACAAACGAGTCCCTAGTTATATAATCAGAGGTGTATTCCATAAAACACATAAAAAACATGTTACGTAAATAACCCGTTATTAATTGTCCTCCGACCTTAATACTTCACAGTTACCGATATATTTTGAAGCATATTTTGCCATTATAAAGATTACGAAGTAAGCCTATACTCCGAGTTCAGCTTAGTCTCAGACTTACATTTGAAATCTGTTAGGATCAAGCTCTCAGTCTAATACAATATTTTAATAAACAAAAGCAATCCCATTTTTAGTAACACATCTAAAGAACAACCAGGATTTTTATACAATGGTATATAACTATAAATAATATGATAACAAAGATATAACTTTTAACATAACATTTATTTTGTTTTGTCTTTTTATAGCTCTGTCTATACTATCAACCTATAGTTTGACAAAAAAAGTGTGATGTGCCCAAATATGGTAGTGATGCTTAAATATGGTAGTGATATGACATCTTTCATGTCAATACACTGTATGGACACAATGAGGTCATATTACTACCATATTTAGGCACATTACACTTTTTTTTTGTCAAACTAGTTTGATAGTGTAAACACATCGTATAGTCCGATTTTATCAAATCTACAACCGAGACAGCTTGGGTGTTTAGCTGAGATGATTATTGTACACAACCATTTGCAGTGTGCCTGAGCTGCCTATCTCAGCATTAAGCATATAAGAAACTGTTTTTTCACTAACCTGAAATTCTTGTGGCATAAGTTTTCCTTCTCTTGCCTTTTCTGCCAAATTTCTAACATTATTGCTAATAGTTGATAATCCCTAAAAGAAATAAACAGTACAGAACAAATGGTTAATTAGGCAATAATAACTTTTAAAACTTAAGCTCTGTCTACACTATCAAACGTTATGTGTTGAAAAAGTTTGATGTGCCCAAATATGGTAGTGCTATGCCCAAATATGGTAGTGATATGACATCATCATGTCCATATATGGGCACATCACATTTTTTTGACACATAAAGTTTGATAGTGTAGAGAGAGCTTAATGTGTATTTCATTGAAGCTCCCAGTATACTGCATTGGTACCCAATTAAACTGGGGATACAGAGGCAAAAGAATGCACACAAACCAAGAGGACACCGGATATTTAAAATCTTCAATCCTCATATTCAAGGAACCGGAACTTCACCAGCTGAACAAAACATAATATATTGTTTACATTTTTCAGTCGACTATATAAAACCGACTTGAATAATACTAATAGATACAAATTAAATTAAATGAAATTATCCATTTAATGAATGGTTGTATGTTCTAAATAACAATTAGTATTATTAGTTGATCAATTAGTTTGGTGGAATAACTGATATTGTGAAATTAATGGCCATCTTACGATCGTATTTAAATTGTTATTCCCGTTGTGGTTTATTAATTTGGATGTTTCTACAGCAGATTCCCATTCATTACAATATCAGTTGCCCTGTCTCTTTGAAAACTAGGTCATTTATGAAGGAATAAGCAATTATAATATACTATGATTCCTTGTCTAAACTCTATGCTTATACGTATAGTATATAACCTTCGACCTAAATCAACCACTGGTTATCTCATCATTTGTTGCTATATAAACTACAACTTTTAAAGCATTTATGCTTTTTATCGTATTTTAACATTTAAATTCCAAAAAACTACTTTTTAAACTTACGTTTTTGTGGAATAATGAGATATTTAGACTTAGTCTCTGTCATTATGCATTACAAATTAATAATATTCCAGTGTCACCAACCAGTGCTATCTGGATTGCAATATGTAATTTTAAAGGTTTTATCATTTTAAAAGAAGATTTATAAATTTTCTTGTTTTAACGTGTTGCTGCTATTGTTATGTGATTTTACCATTTTATATATTTCATATTTCAACTTTTAAATGGACTCATACTTACTGTACAACCTATTTTAAGGTTTTATTGAGTTCCATTTTCGTCAGTCATTATAAATGTCTTTTTATTGTACTCATGTTTTTTTAATGAAATAATAAAAACAAAATTAAAAAGATACATAGAGCAAAATGAGAAAATAACTCAAATGAAGACAGCTTTTGAATCTATTTAAAAACTTTTACAAACTTACATTCTTTTGACACTCATGTAAAGAGGTATGTAGGCAATTTTGACAAAGTTTCTGAAACGCCATAGCACTGTGTATGGAGGACGGAGCCAAATTCAAAGGGATACGTCGGGTCATTCATGATTGTGTATATTTTGAGTGCAACCCATGGTATACCTGAGGGAGTTTAGAAATCAGATTTGTAAACTGGATATCTGCATAGTAAATTTGACAGGTCTTTCCCCCTTCAGCTTATTGCATATTTGAATATATCAAGTTTAAAATATTTCTTGATTTTGTAAGCCTACAAGAGTTTGGAATGATGATTGATGTGAGCATCAGGTAGTGGTTGGGATTTAATCCTCATTTCATGAGGGCATGGTTGTGAGTTACATTTCTAGGATAAATTGTAATTTATATGAAAATGTCTTGGTATTTATGGAACGTACTTTAAACAAACAGGAGTGGATACTTAGTAGTTAACATACATACAATACAACTATGGTGAATGTGAACAATGTACAGTAATGTATGTGATAGAACATAAATATAAAACTGTAGAAAAAGCATAGTCACTATCATTCCTGTAGAAGTTGCATTCTAAAGGTTAAATGTTTTGTTTTTTTTACTTTTTGCCAACTTCCAATAAAAATAATTTTCCTCCATAATAACAACAACCACACTGTGCTCAACAGCACACAATAACCACACTGTGCTCAACAACCACACTGTGCTCAACAACCACACTGTGCTCAACAACCACACTGTGCTCAACAGCACACAATAACCACACTGTGCTCAACAACCACACTGTGCTCAACAACCACACTGTGCTCAACAACCACACTGTGCTCAACAGCACACAACAACACAAATAGAAACAAATTTGTCACATTTTAAAGAACATTTCTTTGACATGACAATCATACTGTACTCTATAATTTGTATCCATTTTCATTCAAATATTATTTCCATATCGATATTAGACCTTTATTATTGTAATCAATAAAATTATGGATTTTGTAACTTTTTAACATTTAGGGTAAAAATCTATAAATAATCATCAATTGTGAAAATAATTACTTAACATTTACATCAATAATACGCTGAATAAAATCAATGACAAGGAACCGTATTATGAATGTAATCCTACTTGACATTGTTACAAAATTTAAACAGAAGTTAGGGGCAACAATAATCCATAATAAACCTCAATTTATTTAAGAGTAAGTAGTTTAAATTATTATGATTCTAGTTACAAACAAGAATTAAAGTCTTAGACATTTAAACAAAATAAACAATAATATTTAATGTATGATACTACAGTATATAGAACTATAGAAAATTATTTTACAAATTCTGTCATGAAAATACCGCTCTTTTTAATCCGTATTCTAGTCTTACTCAGTAAGACTAGATATTCAAACTCTAACATACCAATCAAGATCAATTAATTCCATAAAACTAGGGATATGTTCAAATATGTCATCAAAAAGTTATTGAAAAGGGAACTCAACATAAACTTTAGCTTTTAAGCTTAAGTTCATCAGATCTTCCTATTTAGTTCTGACAATAACGCTTTTCAGGTTGAATTGTTTTTCAATAAGCAAATTTTAAAATAATGATTATTTGTTTTTTGTAAGGTTAATACTTCTTTTTATTGATCTATTCTGTCTATACTGAATGATACTTTCAGTGCTAAATCATTGATTTCCAAAGTGGTTCAGTAGTTGAGTATCAGCATTGCCGGTAAACTTTTAAGCAGAATGTATTGTTTTGTCCAATTGATATTGTCTATTTAGAGAGGGAATCATTCTATTTGTTTAAAAGCTTTATTTTTAATATGAAAATTATTTACCTCGGGAAATAAATCAATTTATTTTTAATCTGAAAATAAACTTCTGGAAATAAATCAATTTTCTCCCATTGGTTGATGGTTGGTTTTTAAGAAGCAAATCTAAATGTTTGTAAACATTAGTCAGTATTCTTTCTTTGTTAAACAATTCCAAGTAAACTTTGAATGGGATTAGATGATTAAGTAGGATTAGTAGGATTAAGATAAGGTAATTTACCTTATTCATCAGAAGTACAAGTAGAACTAAAATCAAACATAACTGAAGAGATCAGTTAATAATAGTAAGATTAGTTATGTGAATAAGCAGTCACTTAATGACCTGTTAAGTGGTGATGAGTACAACAAACATATGAAAAACATGTCAAAAGCACTTCCTTATCTATTAACAATAATCCGGCTAATAACGCTTAAATATGGGATTTCAAATAGAAAGATAACACGAGTTTACCAGCTTCCGTAATGCATTTAAAGTTAGGCAATTCCACTCAAATTATCATCAATGTAAATTGGTAATGTATACGACTCTAAAAGCGTTCATAGCGATTTCTTGGTAATTTGTAAATTGTAATATGCAACAAAAACCAAATTACTTATTTATCTCTTTAGTCATTCTTTCAACAATTGAGCCAGCCTATAATAGAACATCTTAAGCCTATCAAACTTTATGTGACAACAAAAATGTGATGTGCCCATATATGGACATGATGATGACTGTCATATCACTATCATATTTGGGCACATCTTTTTTTGTCAAAATAGTTTGATAGTGTAGATAGCTTTAGAATCTTGCTCATCCAACTGATGGGCCAGATATTTATATTATCTATTTATAAGCGGAATTATTGTTTTTGTTTTACCAAAGTGATTAACTTTATTAAAACTGCAAAATGGCCATTTTTCATGTTTTTGAAGGATAAAAAACCTTTATACAATACGTCGTGAGCTGTATCCTGAATGATCGCACGATCAAATTGATATTGGGTATGATCAACTAGCGATCATGTTCCCACCTAATAATACATCTTTAAACGCTGTGAGGTGTTTCTCGAATGACCGCACGATAAAACGATAAAAACGATATTGTTTATGATCAACTACTGTTCATGTTCCCACCTAATAATATGTTTTGAGATTAACTTCAATGACCACAGAAATACAGTATCATAAATGGATTCTCCAAATTTAAAAAAAGCAATCAACCATTTATCATTGTTCCGTTATACTGTCTCCAAAAACAGTCACAAACTGTTCACAAAAAGTGACTTAAACACAAGATGGTTCTTAAATTTTGTCAAATGTCAAAATTAATTTATTTTGTATTCAATTGTACTAGATTAATTAATATTAGAAACTCCATATTTTATTTAAACAACTTAAAGAAGATCTATACAACAATAATTTGCATAAAATATGGGACTTATTCACGTCAAGCTCACCTGAACTTAAATATCACCTTTTTTTTGACTAGAAATTCATTAAGAATATCAAATCCAATGTATAAACAATATTAACTATGTATTAGCAAGTAACATCTTTGACAAATATTGTAAATTATTTTTAACAACTGCATGGAAAGAACGCAACGAAATTTATACTATCCGTCCATAACAATCTTTTACTTTTCGCTCAAATGTATTGAATGTATTTTTATAACCTAATGTTTATATACTTTTTAGTGTAATAATTTATAATGTTTGTATTTGATTGTGTAGTAAAGATAAGTCCATATTTATTTTTTTGTTGTTGCACATCTCTTGAGAATTGTGCCTTTGTTATAAAAGAGAAACAATAAAGTTATTATTATTATTAACAAGTGGAATCATTCACAGAGATTAGTCGATAAAATGTGTTCACTGTTAAACCCTATACAAACTTGACATTATTATACTTATCTGCTTTGTTTTGTTCAACATGAGATAAGATGAACTGACTTACTACAGTATTCATGATAATGAATATTTTATGATAAAATATTTAAATTTTGATTCACAGGAGTAAAAGATCCGAAAAAAAATGTGAATTTGTTGTTCATGATTGAGGTTATCTTACAGTTGAACCACAATTCATTGTGAATCGTTTACAGACCATTCGTAAAAACGTGTAGCACAGTGTGTTCCAAGTCGGACGCAAGACCGGAGTACAATGAAACTTTACTTATGTTTGCCTCTCTACATTAAGGTGTACAGATAGGTACCTGATAAGGTCACAAACTGCCCTGATTACTAGCTACAACATTATGAAAATAGATTTCCATACATGTTTAAAAAATAACCGGTGTAATAATGTGAAGCACTTATATGAGAACGACATATTATTATTTACAAAGGTCATTAAAATCTTTATCTCTATATATTATGACCTGAAATATTAAATAACAATAACATGCTCTGTCTGCATTCTGCCAGGTATTTTGCTTTATTTTAATAAATTTAGGAATATTTATCTAAATTTATCCTCGGCAAAAGACACATCTTTCTATAAACAAATTCACATCGATAAAAACAGAACAAGATTTTAAACAGATCATGCAGATGACATTTGCTAAAACATTAAGAAAACATTAAGAAGGTATTGATGTAGGAATGAAACAAACAGAATCAATCATAAAGGTCACATGACAGACAACATAATGGACATCATGAGACTCTGAGGTGTTCAATTAAAAAACAACAGCAAATAGCTAAAAAGTGCATACCAATATGGACTTAGAAGATATGAGGTTTACAGATAATGATAAAATATGTGGTTACAGATAATGATAAAATGTCTGGTTACAGATAATGATAAAATGTCTGATTACAGATAATGATAAAATATGTGGTTACAGATAATGATAAAATATGTGGTTACAGATAATGATAAAATGTCTGATTACAGATAATGATAAAATGTCTGGTTACAGATAATGATAAAATGTCTGATTACAGATAATGATAAAATGTCTGATTACAGATAATGATAAAATATGTGGTTACAGATAATGATAAAATATGTGGTTACAGATAATGATAAAATATGTGGTTACAGATAATGATAAAATATGTGGTTACAGATAATGATAAAATGTCTGATTACAGATAATGATAAAATGTCTGGTTACAGATAATGATAAAATGTCTGATTACAAATAATGATAAAATGTCTGATTACAGATAATGATAAAATATGTGGTTACAGATAATGATAAAATATGTGGTTACAGATAATGATAAAATATGTGGTTACAGATAATGATAAAATATGTGGTTACAGATAATGATAAAATATGTGGTTACAGATAATGATAAAATGTCTGATTACAGATAATGATAAAATGTCTGATTACAGATAATGATAAAATATGTGGTTACAGATAATGATAAAATATGTGCAGTTAAAATGCAAATTCAATTGGAAACAACTAAAGGAGAAATCATTACCCTTTAAAAATTGTTTTTTTATAAACATCATCAAACAGAAAATACAGGCATATCCCAGGGTATAGTTGACTTTTGGTCTGGATGTAGACCTTTTTCTAGCCAATTCAGATGAGTTTTTACAAGAAATGCTTACCAATCATTTTTTTTCCCTGAACCAGGGTTTCCCCGGGTATAGTCCCAGTATTGACTTGGTATAGTCTCCATCCGAAGGGGTAATTATACCAGCTTATACAGTATTTAAATTTGGTTCTTATTCTCATTAAACTCACCAAACCTAAGTGTGTGTTTATGTGAAGTGGGGTTTATCTATCAAACCAGGAAGAGTGAATTTCACTCTTCCCTGAGTCAATTTCACTCTTCCCTGATCAATCGCAATATAAATGAACAATTTACCTTAGAGTCGGCATTAAATACGATTGGTGTAATGAGACCATTATCAGTTTGAACGGCAACACAAAGATCCACTTGATTAAATCTAGAAAAAAAAACAAGAAAACAATTTGAAGAATGTAGGTTGCAAGAAACCCAACAGCAAACGTTATCACTTTGTAGACATGAAATAATGTGAATTTAGCATAGAGAATATAGGATGCACCGTCCAAGAACACCAACAACAAATTGTATTACTTTATAGACATGAAATAATGTGAATTTAGCATATAATGTAGGTTTTAAGTGAAACCAGATAAGCTATACATTAACCTTATTGATCAATAGTAATGTATTTCAAGTATTGATTTGTGTGCAATATTTAGTTTCATGTGTTTTTATTATTAGTAAAACGGTTTAACTGGATCTCTATGTAAAGTTTTTTTTTTATTCAAATATAATTTATTGTTCTGGGAATAACTTCACCAGTATAGCATAGCAAAAAGCTATACAAAACAACCTTATTGCTAAACATTTCTAAAATTGTGTAGCAAAAAAAACAATACAAAACTATGTTTCTTGACTAAAAAATCAATTTGATTAGCAATATTGCTAAACAAAATTATAAAATGAATTTGTCCCTGTTGTTTGAATGTTTGTACAGTATATTAAAATATTTTTTATTATTAAACAGAAACCCAAGAAATTTCATGATGAAAGAATTGGAGTTTATTTAATTGAATTTTACTTTAATAAATAACTCTTACAAAGTTATGAATACATTATAACAAGCATGTAATTAATATGTACCGGTAATTAAATGATAAATTAAAATGTGTAATAATAAAGTACTTACAAATTTTGATCTAGTAAATTAAATTACAACAATATTCTATTAATATATACAGATTGACGAATCATTTCTAATCCTTAATTTAAATAAATATTTGGTAGATGCCTGTAATCATAAATAATAAGGCTTAAATAGTTGAATAATTTATGTAATTTGCTCAGTATATGACAGAGTATAATCCTAAGCTCAAATATAATCCCACCCCTTAATTTAGGCTAAATTTGGAAATAAGATTTTGGTAAATTCCACTGTTAGTTCAATCAAAAGCATGATGTAAGAAGCAAAATGAAGTGTCAAAACTTCCGGTTTAAATTTTATTCCCACTTCAGCAGCCTACGTGCGTAGAAACTCAATGTGTCACTCCTCATGTAATGCACTACACACATTATGTCAACATTAACAAGTTAAGAACTCAATGTGTCACTCCTCATGTAATGTACTACACACATTATGTCAACATTAACAAGTTAAGAACTCAATGTGTCACTCCTCATGTAATGTACTACACACATTATGTCAACATTAACAAGTTAAGAACTCAATGTGTCACTCCTCATGTAATGCACTACACACATTATGTCAACATTAACAAGTTAAGAACTCAATGTGTCACTCCTCATGTAATGTACTACACACATTATGTCAACATTAACAAGTTAAGAACTCAATGTGTCACTCCTCATGTAATGTACTACACACATTATGTCAACATTAACAAGTTAAGAACTCAATGTGTCACTCCTCATGTAATGCACTACACACATTATGTCAACATTAACAAGTTAAGAACTCAATGTGTCACTCCTCATGTAATGTACTACACACATTATGTCAACATTAACAAGTTAAGAACTCAATGTGTCACTCCTCATGTAATGTACTACACACATTATGTCAACATTAACAAGTTAAGAACTCAATGTGTCACTCCTCATGTAATGCACTACACACATTATGTCAACATTAACAAGTTAAGAACTCAATGTGTCACTCCTCATGTAATGTACTACACACATTATGTCAACATTAACAAGTTAAGAACTCAATGTGTCACTCCTCATGTAATGCACTACACACATTATGTCAACATTAACAAGTTAAGAACTCAATGTGTCACTCCTCATGTAATGCACTACACACATTATGTCAACATTAACAAGTTAAGAACTCAATGTGTCACTCCTCATGTAATGCACTACACACATTATGTCAACATTAACAAGTTAAGAACTCAATGTGTCACTCCTCATGTAATGCACTACACACATTATGTCAACATTAACAAGTTAAGAACTCAATGTGTCACTCCTCATGTAATGTACTACACACATTATGTCAACATTAACAAGTTAAGAACTCAATGTGTCACTCCTCATGTAATGCACTACACACATTATGTCAACATTAACAAGTTAAGAACTCAATGTGTCACTCCTCATGTAATGCACTACACACATTATGTCAACATTAACAAGTTAAGAACTAAATGTGTCACTCCTCATGTAATGCACTACACACATTATGTCAACATTAACAAGTTAAGAACTCAATGTGTCACTCCTCATGTAATGCACTACACACATTATGTCAACATTAACAAGTTAAGAACTCAATGTGTCACTCCTCATGTAATGCACTACACACATTATGTCAACATTAACAAGTTAAGAACTCAATGTGTCACTCCTCATGTAATGCACTACACACATTATGTCAACATTAACAAGTTAAGAACTCAATGTGTCACTCCTCATGTAATGCACTACACACATTATGTCAACATTAACAAGTTAAGAACTCAATGTGTCACTCCTCATGTAATGCACTACACACATTATGTCAACATTAACAAGTTAAGAACTCAATGTGTCACTCCTCATGTAATGCACTACACACATTATGTCAACATTAACAAGTTAAGAACTCAATGTGTCACTCCTCATGTAATGCACTACACACATTATGTCAACATTAACAAGTTAAGAACTCAATGTGTCACTCCTCATGTAATGTACTACACACATTATGTCAACATTAACAAGTTAAGAACTCAATGTGTCACTCCTCATGTAATGCACTACACACATTATGTCAACATTAACAAGTTAAGAACTCAATGTGTCACTCCTCATGTAATGCACTACACACATTATGTCAACATTAACAAGTTAAGAACTCAATGTGTCACTCCTCATGTAATGCACTACACACATTATGTCAACATTAACAAGTTAAGAACTCAATGTGTCACTCCTCATGTAATGTACTACACACATTATGTCAACATTAACAAGTTAAGAACTCAATGTGTCACTCCTCATGTAATGTACTACACACATTATGTCAACATTAACAAGTTAAGAACTCAATGTGTCACTCCTCATGTAATGTACTACACACATTATGTCAACATTAACAAGTTAAGAACTCAATGTGTCACTCCTCATGTAATGCACTACACACATTATGTCAACATTAACAAGTTAAGAACTCAATGTGTCACTCCTCATGTAATGTACTACACACATTATGTCAACATTAACAAGTTAAGAACTCAATGTGTCACTCCTCATGTAATGTACTACACACATTATGTCAACATTAACAAGTTAAGAACTCAATGTGTCACTCCTCATGTAATGTACTACACACATTATGTCAACATTAACAAGTTAAGAACTCAATGTGTCACTCCTCATGTAATGTACTACACACATTATGTCAACATTAACAAGTTAAGAACTCAATGTGTCACTCCTCATGTAATGCACTACACACATTATGTCAACATTAACAAGTTAAGAACTCAATGTGTCACTCCTCATGTAATGTACTACACACATTATGTCAACATTAACAAGTTAAGAACTCAATGTGTCACTCCTCATGTAATGTACTACACACATTATGTCAACATTAACAAGTTAAGAACTCAATGTGTCACTCCTCATGTAATGCACTACACACATTATGTCAACATTAACAAGTTAAGAACTCAATGTGTCACTCCTCATGTAATGCACTACACACATTATGTCAACATTAACAAGTTAAGAACTCAATGTGTCACTCCTCATGTAATGCACTACACACATTATGTCAACATTAACAAGTTAAGAACTCAATGTGTCACTCCTCATGTAATGCACTACACACATTATGTCAACATTAACAAGTTAAGAACTCAATGTGTCACTCCTCATGTAATGCACTACACACATTATGTCAACATTAACAAGTTAAGAACTCAATGTGTCACTCCTCATGTAATGTACTACACACATTATGTCAACATTAACAAGTTAAGAACTCAATGTGTCACTCCTCATGTAATGTACTACACACATTATGTCAACATTAACAAGTTAAGAACTCAATGTGTCACTCCTCATGTAATGCACTACACACATTATGTCAACATTAACAAGTTAAGAACTCAATGTGTCACTCCTCATGTAATGCACTACACACATTATGTCAACATTAACAAGTTAAGAACTCAATGTGTCACTCCTCATGTAATGCACTACACACATTATGTCAACATTAACAAGTTAAGAACTCAATGTGTCACTCCTCATGTAATGTACTACACACATTATGTCAACATTAACAAGTTAAGAACTCAATGTGTCACTCCTCATGTAATGTACTACACACATTATGTCAACATTAACAAGTTAAGAACTCAATGTGTCACTCCTCATGTAATGTACTACACACATTATGTCAACATTAACAAGTTAAGAACTCAATGTGTCACTCCTCATGTAATGTACTACACACATTATGTCAACATTAACAAGTTAAGAACTCAATCTGAAACTAAGTTCTGTTTTTGGTAACATTTCATAGAGAAAGGAAATCCGTTTGCTATGTCAATCAATCAACTAATCAATAATCAATCAATCATCAATCAATAATCAATCAATCAGTGTTTATTACAAAAAAGATAAGATTTGATATCTACAATTCAAATTAGAACATGAAATAGTACCACAGGTACAGAAAACTAAGACAGAAACACATCCAAAATGATGACACAAAAATATTCTTCTACACATATTGTTTTTTTTAATGTGTATATAATTTGTGCCAGTGGAAATTAAATTACACTCTAAAAATAAGTGGACAAATAAACAATTATTATTATATATTACAAGATATTAAATTATTAGTATTAATTTATTAAAGATTGTCCCCCTAAAAAAATAATTATTAGACATTTTCTGTTACATATGCCATTTTAATGTCACATATAGTTATCCACTTTGACCAAAAATTAGATCCAAAAAAAATATAATTACCTGAAAAAACGGTAATTTAAAGCAAAAAAACAGTCAAATTGGCTGCCAGCCAATGGATTTTTGGTTGAATTTAACCATTTATTTTCTAATTTTAAAACATCTAATTTGTGATGGAAACCGAAACAATATAAGATTTCCTTATTATTATGTTTAACCTAAAATATAAACTTGTTTGTAAATTTAAATTATAAATAAAATGTGCATAAAAATGTCTTTGTATGGCATCAACTTACTGTCTAATTTTATCGTCCATCCATGATGAGTTAGCTTCCGGTTGTTTCATGCATGCTAGGGCGGACGCTTTAATCACAAAATCATTCACAGACAGCTTGCTTCCATCAGATTCCAAAATTGAATTTAATTCTTTTCTTAATCTGCAAAATGTGGAGAAATAAAAGAACTTATTAGAAATTAGGTTGAGAACTATTTAAACTGGAGGGGAATCCAGTATGCAACTTTATTCTATCAAACATGAAGTAAGTGTATTTTTTCTTTTAATGAATTTTATTAATTTTATAAAATTAATTAAAAGAAAAATTCCTGAAAATGGCTGTGGGTTAACATTACAGTATATAAGATCATAAACAAGCAAAAGAAATTTATAATCAGGCAAAAATACCAAATAATTTCATGACTGAAGTAAAATGTTTAAAATTAAGTCCTGTCTACACTATCAAACTTTATGTGACAACAAAATGTGATGTGCCCATATATGGACATGATGATGTCATATCACTACCATATTTGGGTACATCTGTTTTTGTCAAACTAGTTTGATAGTGTAGACAGAGCTTTTAGAAGGCAAGCATTATGAATACCATGATGATGTCATATCACTACCATATTTGGGAACATCTGTTTTTGTCAAACTAGTTTGATAGTGTGGACAGAGCTTTAAAAGGCAAGCATATGAACACTTTAGTCACAAAAGTCTTGTCTATCAAAATGTATTTAATTGATTCTGATATGAAAGGTTGGATCAATCGTCAGAAATCTGAACGCCTAAAGTAATGCATTCATTGATTTTAATTCCCACACATCTATTTAATATTCCCCTTAAATACATAGAATATTTTAACAAATGTTTATATGCATAGCATTATTTAATTATAAAAAATAGCTTTTTGAAACACCTACAACTTCTAGTGCTACAGTAACTATAGATACAGTAACTATAGATAAAGTGACAGAAATCATTTTAATCACGTTTTTTTTAGAAAATAAATGTAAGTGTCATAATTATTATTTATTATTTGTGAGTGACATGCGATGATTATATAGATTTTTTTTATAAATCAAATTTAATAATAATTCATCTTTTTAATTCAAATTCTATACAGCCTTTGTAACATGTGAAAAATTGTTTTTAGTAAATAACTATCAATAGGCTCTTTTAACGAGTACCTCCGCAAGTGTGTCTTTAAAATAAGAGTTGTGAAAAGTGAATACGATTTTGTTAGGTGTACTACACAGTATCCGTTAACTTTACTAAATGGAGAAAAATTCATTTGCGTTCCATATTAAAATGTTGATATTATGAAATAAAGTTACCAGTAACAACATTCAATAGGTTTATATGCTAATTTGTTTGTTTATTTGTTTGTTTACTCCCTGATTTTCCAGAAAGATGTCGTGATGTGGTTTACCATGTGTGTTTGTATTTTTCTTCCTATATTTTTTAACAGTATTTATTACTCAACAAATTATTTTAAAGGATGATTTCATAGCTGTATGAAAACACGTCATTCAATTTTCACATGCCTAGACGGAGGTTTGCGCTCTCTGAGTGTCCTTCTAGTTTGTAATTGGACACCCACTTTTATCATTCTATATTACTGATGTAAACAAACAAGAATTTATTGTATAAATCTCAGGCTCTGTTTACACTATCAAACTTTATGTGACACAAAATGTGATGTGCCCATATATGGACATGATGATGCCTTATCACTACCATATTTGGGCACACTTTTTAAACTAGTTTGATAGGGTAGAAAGAGCTATAACCAAATCATTACAATCAATGACATTATTGTAATGATACGGAACCTATGATGAATATAGTAAACTTAATCCTGTCATGGGACATTCAAAATTACTTTTGTATTCAATGATAATTAATGACTATGAATTAAGTACATTCCTAATTCATTGATCATTTCCTAATTACGGTGTAACCTGGAAAAAATGTTTAATTTAAGTTTGTACTAGTTATTCCACAAATGAATAGCATATTTATCATTATTTTGACTTGTTTAGTATTATTATATAAATGATGAATATGAATCATACCTACTGTCATAACTGTAAGGAAACTTATTATGCGTCATATTGGGAACATTTCAGTGAATTAAAGTTTGGTGAGTCACTGTACACTAAGCCTTGTCTACACTATCAAACTTTATGTGACAAAAAAATGTGATGTGCCCATATATGGACATGATGATGTCATATCACTACCAAACTAGTTTGATAATGTAGACAGAGCTTTAGGGTATTAGTATTTGGATTAAAGTATGGTTGAGAATCCTACACCAGTCTTCTGAAGAATTTGGGAGAGTTGCTGTGAACCCTAATAATACTAGATATATAAAGCACACATATCCACTCCGCTCAAGGCGCCTAACTGTAAACTAGTTTAAACAATATTCCAATCTCTCCCAATGTGTGAACTTGCTATTGTTTCTAGCTTTCACACCAGTCCCACCCTATTCCATTTATATTCCCTGTTTCATGGACTTTCTGCATTCTTACTCCTGAAGACGATCAAAGCATATTGATCGAAACGCCGAGAAACTCAACAGTTCTTATCAGAATTACGAGGTGTACCGCAAACTTTATATTAATATAGTTTAAACAACTTACTTTAAAACATTGTCCATCTCCACATCCACTGACAAATAGTAATGAGGAATTGATTGTTTAGACTCTAACAACCGCTTTGCTATTGTCTGCAGGTATAAAGTAAAATAAAAGATATATATTAATTTTCAAAATCACTCTCACTGTGTGGCCCAAACTCCCTGGTTTTCTAATTATTGTTATAATTAATGTTTCAACCTGGTACAGTAGGTACAGTATAAATGGAGAAATGGTTGGATCGGCATGTGATTTATAATTTATATTATATATATATACAAGGTAAGGTGCAGTAGGATCTTTTTAGTTTATGGGGTGGGGTGGTTTAAAAAAAATTGTTTTTACTATTTTCTTTCTCTTTTTCTGCATATAGATAGATTTTTTTTAAAAATAAATAATTCATGGAAGCACTAAATGTTACATTTATTATCATGAATTGCCTGTGGTTTAAATTAATAGACTGTGATAGAAACAAGGGAAACACTCAGTCCTAAAGTGCAACAAAAAATTTAAAATGTATAACCATTTGACATAGTGCCAGCATCATCATATCAATATACCATTGATTTCATACCTGGTAATCTAATTATGAAAGGTTAAGAAATGTTCTTAGCAATGGGAGAGGCCGAGAGCACTACCCCGCTGGGATAATAAAGGGAAATGGAGAAATGTGATGACGTCTTTAAAACATGGGCGAGTTGATTATAGATTGTAAACAAAACTTAAAGCATTGCCCTCTCTAAAAACCTAATAGCAATAAGAAAATGTAAAGCTCTGTCTACACTATCAAACTTTATGTGACAAAAAATGTGATGTGCCCATATATAGACATGATGATGTCAAATCACTACCATATTTGGGCACAACACACTTTTTTTGTCAAACTAGTTTTGTCTATTGCCATAGAGTATATTTTTTTTTCAACGAATTAGACAATTGAACAATTAGAATAACATATGTGCTACGAGATCAAAATAATAAATAATAATAATAAATGTTTTAAAATTGAGTTAGTTTGTTGTGATGAGTGAAGGAATTATATTATTATATTATTTCTTTCTTTTTGAAAAATAAAGGCGCAAAAAAAAGTGAATATAAATATAAAACAATGAGTTAGGGTTACCCAAGTTCCATAAATAAATGTAGTTATTTTTAAGTGGTATACTTCCACTTTCTTTTTACTCGGGGTACCCGAGTCTAGGACTCTATCATCTTCTCCTCCATCCAACACTATTGAGTAAAAAGTGCGATTTATAAAGTACTACTCCTCCCTTATTCGTTGTAGTATTGAGCTGGGATTTGGCATGAATATACTACAGGGACATATCCTCAAAGCTATAGAGCCGGATTTTTAAATTTCAAACCGGATGCAGCCATATGAGGATGGTACCGTATGGCCGTATTTGGTACCAAGGTTATTGATGTGTATGTGAAGTCACATCCCGTCTTATGACGTCATTACAGCTTCTTACGAGTATCGCACATTTATGCTTGTTTAAATTGGGTTAGTAGTTTAAATTGGAGTATTTGTGTGAAAGTAAGTAAAATACTTGTGAGTAGTCGAACACATGAGAGTGACCAAATGGACGAGAATGACGACCAAACGGACAAGAGAGGCTTAACACACCCCTCCCCCCATATTAAAAAAAAAAATGAAATATTAATGTTGTATTGACCTTCAAGAATGTCACCTATCAAACAATGACATTGTTATGCTCTTCTGTTAAAACACCATTTATCATTTTTACTATGAATTAATGTGTAATGTATAATGTTATTTTCTGAAGATTTTAAGAAAAATGTCATGTAGCATTTAATGAATTGCTATGGAAAAAAAATCATAAATGATGGATGGCTGATATAAAATTATATTTAGCATAAATAATTGATCATAAATTGTTGTTTTATATTCCCATGTGTCTCATTCAGTATTGCTTTTTGCTACAACTATGGGACTTGATTATAATAGGTCTCATTTGGCCATAGTATTAGTACTCCATTCACACTGCCATACACATTCTATAGTTTGACAGCAAACAAATGCAGGTCTGTGTTTAAAACTCCAATGTTTTTCTTTGCAGTTCAGTTGCATATAAATTTTGTTTTACATTTTTCATTAAGTTATATTTTACTCATCTTGTGTGATATCCATTGTGATAGCAGTGGTGCTGCTACACTGACAATGACATTAAACAAAGAAACTAAATTCAAGAAATAACAGTAGCTCTTGATGTGTTGCAATCAATCATTTTTCAAACGCAATCTCTTTGAATACCAACAAATTTTTACAAAAACCATGGATTCACCATAAGAAGGAGGCCATGTGGAAAGGGGAAACAGTTCTAAAATAATAAAACATAAAGAGCTCATGAACCCCTTGCGCTTAGGGGTTCATGGTCTAAGACCACGAAAGCTAAGACCCCCCCTAAGACCTAAGATCACGAAAGCTAAGACCCAAGAACTAAGATTACAAATATTTATCTTTCGCACCTGCCTTGTATTTTAACTCCCAACATTTATTCTGAACACCACACCTTAGAATTAGCACTATGAAAAAGAATCAAATAAAAAGTAACAAATACATTTTTAAATTGATGATTTTACAGACGTTTTTCTCGCACACATACTGTTTGCGAATTTCGCATGACTAGCCTAACAGTACAGTTCCTACCCCATGTTCAATGTTTTTGTTTCTATGGAACGTCAAAAGAGCAAAAATTATATAGAGGGCTGAAAACTCTGTGGAGTCCATCTACAGTGTGGATGGAACAATGTAAAATTAAAATTGTAATGATAATAGTATAATCATGCTAGTACGAAGAAATAAATACTCGCAAATAAATTTTAATTTAAAAATCATGATAATAAGTTTTTTTGTTTCGTTTTCTTTCTGTTTTTATACTCGTACTATTATTGTTGCTCTTTTGGCGCTCCATAGAAACAAAAATATTGAGCATGGGGAGGAGTTACAGTATACAACGAAACACGTCTGTAGAAACATCAATTTAAAGGATTTATTTATTTGTTTTTATGTGTTTCTCCTTCTGAAAGTACTTATAAGTCCTAATTTTAAAGTGTGGTATTCAGGATAAAGTTAGTTCACAAATTTGGAGTCAAACTACAAGAAAGGCAGGTGCGAAAGAAAAACATCCTCTGAACCAACACAATGGAGTAAATATATACCAACAAATAACCCGTCATGTTTGTTTGTTGTAAAGAAAAAATATACATTTTACTCAACGGGCGAAAATAACGTGAGTTTATCTATGTTTTGCGGTAGTATTTAATTATATTTATGGTAATAAATGAAACCTACTATGTTTACAATTATGTATGGATAAACAAGTATTGTTTTTAAGCTGTAGTATATCTTAGAATTTGTAATCTTAGTTCTTGGGTCTTAGCTTTCGTGATCTTAGGTCTTAGGGGGTCTTAGCTTTCGTGGTCTTAGGTTTCGTGACACCCCTTGCGCTTATTACACACCCACCTAAAATAAAATTAAGATCTGTCCTTGAAGATAAAGTGACTGTAGTGTAAATTAGATGAAACTGTCATTTAGTTTTAAATAATTATCAAATAAATTAAAGTTATAGAATACCTTAATCGTTACCTAACATTGACACTAAAGTATATAATCATAATTTAAAATTGTGTAGGCTTATATTGATTTCCTCAAAACACTTTTACACGTTGTCTGACGTCAAGTCCGTGCCCTTGCTCCTACTATATGTTTCAACAATATATTCCAACTTAATCAATCTACCATTATCTACCTATTATCATAATGAATGAATCAATTTTAATTTTACCTAGTGATAAATGTCAATAAATTTTAACAAAAATTGTGATCTACTATTTTTGTTACAACATGTTTGTTTTCTTCTGTAACCTAGTTACGATCTTAAAAATCATTCTGCGAACAAACAAATTATTTTTTACGTGACATGTAAAAAACTACTGAAATGTTCTATTTACTACTACAGATTTTGTTTATAGTAATATCTTTATGCATATACGTATGTGGAAAAACCAATATATTATATCTACCAACTCTCATGCATGAGGGACGATTTTTTGTGCCTAACGCATATGTGGCTATTTCTCACGCATCCATAAAAATATTCAGAAAAAAACATTTATTTTAAATTAACTTGCCTATTTTAAGAAAAAATAGCCTAGGACTTAACATAGATAGAGTATTTCGCGATTATTTGGAGAATAACACAGAGAGCGCTATATACAATTTAATTTAATGTCTCACGCATTGACCAATGAAAAAGTTGGCAGGTATACAAATATTGTAAACGAACAAATTACGTTGAAAAACATATACAGTTAATACACTATTCTAAACAAACAAAGGTTGATTTAATAATTAGAAAGTTTATTTATGTGGAGAAAATAATGTGTCAAACAAACAAATGATGTGGAGATATAAAAATATAGCAAACAAACAAACAAATGATGTGTAGAAATTATTATAACAACAAATATTATAACAAAATAAAACAAACAAATAAAATAAAATAAATGTTTTTTAGTGAAAGATTTAAACTTAAACACAGCGACTACGGTAATACTTCACATGAAAAAGCCACCAACACAAGCTAATTGTTGTTGTAATACGTCATTTATTTTTAAAGATTGTTTTATAAAATATGGGTTATTATTTGATGATAGTATTATAGTAACTGAAAACATAGGAACTAAATCCTGTGTGTTTATGGTTGCTAGACAGACAACAATTTGATATTTAGGGTTTTGTGTTTGTGTTTTATTACAAATGTTTTTGTTATAAAATATACAAAATATCTCTAATCTCTACTAACTTTTTTTATTATAGAATAAAATAAACGATTATTCAAGCTAAACAAAAACATAAATTGTCGACATAAGTTGAGTTGAAACAAAATATGGAAATCATAATCATTTGTTTCCACTCAAATAATCTAATTTTCTAATCTAAAGTTACCTTTCTGATTCCTGATAGTGGAATATCTGTATAGTCTGACGTGGTCACTGGTACTGGTGTAGGTTGAGCACCAATACCGACGGGTGCCTGGTCAGGTGAGTATGCATCTACATCAGCTTTAACTATGCGACCACCAGGTCCGGTCCCTTGCACACCCTATAAATGTTGCGACCAAAAGAATAACAAATTATTAGAATAAATAATTAGGCAAAATTTGAGTTTAAGACTGTGTCATAATTAGCTGAAAATTTTAGTAAAAAAAAACATTTTTTTTATCAACCATGGATTTTGATTTTAATAAGCTAAAATTCCTTAAAGTAAAACAGGGCCAGTGAGTCCATCTTAATCTATCAATCTAAAAATCTTTAATCCTCAGAAGAAAACAAACTTTGTGTACATCTTCCATTTCTTCTGTATTCTACCAGGATATATATATTTTTAATTTGTAATTTTAAATGGAAACATGGTAAAAAATGGTAAAACATGGTAGGCCTTGATTCATAAGATTTGGTAAAAAAGGAAAGCTAGTCCTACAAAAATAAATTACACCTTTGTGAATGGAAACAATGATGTCATATCACTACTATATTTGGGCATATCACTACCATATTAGGGCACATCACACTTTTTTGTCAAAACTAGTTTGATAGTGTAGACAGAGCTCAACAAAAACAAATTATATTTTTTTTAATGGATTGCTTATCCCATGTCCATACCTGCAAATCAATGCCCATATCTGCAGCTAGTTTCTTCGCCAAGGGGCTAGCAATGACTCTACCCCCAGCTGAGGACGGTGGTGGTGGTGCTCTGACCGATGGAGTTGGTGGTAAAGGGGACACTGGTGTTGGTGGAGGTGGAGCCGGTGTAGCTGCAGCTACTGGTGGTGGAGGTGGTGATTCCTGAAATGGAATAAAACACAAATTGTAGTATAAAAAATATTGAATCATCATTGTTTTTTTACAGTACACACATTTAAAGCAAATATAGTCGCTATTACAAACATGAGAAATATGTTGGTATAAAGTTTGCCGCAGTACGTACAGTTCTGAAAAGAACTGTTGAGTTTCTTTACTTTTCAATAAATATATCATTCTCACTCCTGAGGACGATAAAAGTATATTGATCGAAAAGTTCTTTTCAGAACCATGTCTGTGGTGTACCGCAAACTTTATACCAACATTTGATTTCGCCATGAAAACCATTATGTAGATATACGAGAAATATATTTTTAATTAAGCTTTAGAATAAAAAAATTGACTTTAAAATATTTTGTTATTTATAACTCATTTATTTTGTATAATTTCATGTTTATAAATCAATCAATACACAATGATGGCAAATGAGATATTAAATTGAAAAGTTTCATAATCATAAATTTTAAATGAAACATATAATAAATTATATAAATTCGGATAATAAATGATTTAGGCCGGGTTAGTCTGGCAAATTTTGGATTGAATTTGTTTAAAAACTCATCCAAAACTTGAGGAATGCTAAATCATTTTCTATGACAAGATAATTAGTTTTAAAAATTCCGTAACTATGAATGTTTAAATTCAAATGCTCAAACAGTTGTAGTTTGTATCTTTATTATCAGTTTTCTGTTTTATATTTCTTTTTATTCATTTTATTATTATTATACTATTTGTTTGGGATTTAGACTGTTCTAAAGCTCTGTGTACACTAGTTTGACAAAAAAAAATGTGTGATATGCCCAAATATGGTAGTGATGTGCCCAAATATGGTAGTGATGTGCCCAAATATGGTAGTGATATGACATCATCATGTCCATATATGGGTACATCACATTTTTGTTGTCACATAAAGTTTGATAGTGTAGACAGAGCTCAACTCTATAGTTTTCATTCTGTAGTGACCAAACTAATATTATTTATCCATTGTCATGTGATGCTTTTTTGTACATTTTTTAAGATTGTGGAAATCGTTAACATCTAGCAATAGTGCTACTGTGTTTGCCATGGTTACTTACATCATAGAAACAAGTAATTAAGTAAATAATCAGGCTTCAAATATCACTAAATCAATATCACATACTTCATAAAAAAATTTAATAATTTTTTGTTAGAATTAAAATAAAATTTATATGATATAATCAATATAGAAATATAGACATTATAAAAGACTTGAAATATCATTAAAATATGTTTGACGTTTAAAACATTAAATTTGAAGGAAACCAGTCACAGATGATGAAATATAATTATATCGCATCTAAAAATAGTTTTTACGATATTGATTAATATTGAATTATAAAATACATTAAATATTTCCATAAAAACAAATTAAAACAAACAAGGTTGCCATGGCTTTCTCATAAAAATGTATTTCATATTATATAAACAAATATGAATAGATTTAAAGAAAAGTATGAAATTATATATTTTTAAATAATTTTTCTAGTTATACATTTTAATTTGACAAATAAAGTACATTATTATATATCAATTAGAGTGGAGTTGTGGCTTGGTGGTTATGATGCTTGGCTTCCAATATAAGGGTCCTGGGTTTAAGTTCCGTCAAATTTCAGGATTTTTCTAAGGACAAATTACAACTCCACTCCCAAAGACTTGTAATAAGACTTTATGTAGAGCATCTTGTGTATATGTTTGTCTAGTGAAACTCTGACGGTCCCTAATGATCAGCAATTGCTGGATGGATCACCTTCATTAAATATGGTTTTTAAAAAAATAACAGAACAGAAAGTGCAATGATAAGAAACATGTGTGGTATTAAGATGGCAGGAAAGAAAGAAGGAGTTGATGTCTAGGTTGCTATGTGGAGTAGCTTGAGATTGATGATTCTGAGAAAAGATGAAGATGATCCAATAAAGAGAGCTTGGCATTCAGAAGTTGGAGGTAGAAGAGAAAGATGACAGTCAAAGGTGATGTAGAAAGATATGGTAAAGAAAGAAAGCCTTGGTTTGGAGGAACATGATGGGCAAGACAGAAAGAAGTGGAGAGATGGTGTAGCAGCCTGGAATGAGTGACAGTCAGTGACCCTATGGAAGATGATGATGAAGGGTGAAAGTTTACATAATGAAAAAAAAAATTATACTAGGCCTAAACCTAAATTTACTTAGTGTATTATCATTTATACATGGGTAGAATAATTGAATCTTTATTGTTTTAATTTGAAGCATCAAGCAAGATATGAAGGACTCACAGTGAGTAACAATAAAGTAAATCACCTTATATAAATAATACATACCTTAGGTTTTGATGGAGTTGTAGCGCCCTCTGTTACCATGACAGTATCAGCGTAATCTTTGAATGCTGCAACATCACCTTCATTTTCAGCTATTATACAAAGAAGCTAAAAAAATGAAATAACTTACATAATATACTATTACTTAAACCATTTAAAAAGAGTGTTTTAAAAGTTCTTCAGTGAGCTGTGGAATGGACATTATCATTCAAATACAAATATTAATGGTTTTTAGACATAAATGTAACACACACAAAAATTCAGTTTAAATGCTAAAATGTATTACAATCCTTTAGACTCAATAATGTGTATGAACATAATAATAAGAGGCAATGTTACCCTGCCAATTGGAACATCTTTTGTACCCTCCTCTACAAGGACCCTTTAGACTCAATAATGTGTATGAACATAATAATAAGAGGCAATGTTACCCTGCCAATTGGAACATCTTTTGTACCCTCCTCTACAAGGACCCTTTAGACTCAATAATGTGTATGAACATAATAATAAGAGGCAATGTTACCCTTCCAATTGGAACATCTTTTGTACCCTCCTCTACAAAGACACTTTAGACTCAATAATGTGTATGAACATAATAATAAGAGGCAATGTTACCCTTCCAATTGGAACATCTTTTGTACCCTCCTCTACAAGGACCCTTTAGACTCAATAATGTGTATGAACATAATAATAAGAGGCAATGTTACCCTGCCAATTGGAACATCTTTTGTACCCTCCTCTACAAGGACCCTTTAGACTCAATGTGTATGAACATAATAATAAGAGGTAATGTTACCCTGCCAATTGGAACATCTTTTGTACCCTCCTCTACAAGGACCCTTTAGACTCAATAATGTGTATGAACATAATAATAAGAGGCAATGTTACCCTGCCAATTGGAACATCTTTTGTACCCTCCTCTATAAAGACCCTTTAGACTCAATAATGTGTATGAACATAATAATAAGAGGCAATGTTACCCTGCCAATTGGAACATCTTTTGTACCCTCCTCTACAAGGACCCTTTAGACTCAATAATGTGTATGAACATAATAAGAGGCAATGTTACCCTGCCAATTGGAACATCTTTTGTACCCTCCTCTATAAAGACCCTTTAGACTCAATAATGTGTATGAACATAATAATAAGAGGCAATGTTACCCTGCCAATTGGAACATCTTTTGTACCCTCCTCTTCAAGGACCCTTTAGACTCAATAATGTGTATGAACATAATAATAAGAGGTAATGTTACCCTTCCAATTGGAACATCTTTTGTACCCTCCTCTACAAAGACACTTTAGACTCAATAATGTGTATGAACATAATAATAATAGGCAATGTTACCCTGCCAATTGGAACATCTTTTGTACCCTCCTCTATAAAGACCCTTTAGACTCAATAATGTGTATGAACATAATAATAAGAGGTAATGTTACCCTGCCAATTGGAACATCTTTTGTACCCTCCTCTACAAGGACCCTTTAGACTCAATAATGTGTATGAACATAATAATAAGAGGCAATGTTACCCTTCCAATTGGAACATCTTTTGTACCCTCCTCTATAAAGACCCTTTAGACTCAATAATGTGTATGAACATAATAATAGGCAATGTTACCCTGCCAATTGGAACATCTTTTGTACCCTCCTCTACAAGGACCCTTTAGACTCTATAATGTGTATGAACATAATAATAAGAGGCAATGTTACCCTTCCAATTGGAACATCTTTTGTACCCTCCTCTATAAAGACCCTTTAGACTCAATAATGTGTATGAACATAATAATAAGAGGTAATGTTACCCTTCCAATTGGAACATCTTTTGTACCCTCCTCTACAAGGACCCTTTAGACTCAATAATGTGTATGAACATAATAATAAGAGGCAATGTTACCCTTCCAATTGGAACATCTTTTGTACCCTCCTCTATAAAGACCCTTTAGACTCAATAATGTGTATGAACATAATAATAAGAGGCAATGTTACCCTGCCAATTGGAACATCTTTTGTACCCTCCTCTACAAAGACACTTTAGACTCAATAATGTGTATGAACATAATAAGAGGCAATGTTACCCTGCCAATTGGAACATCTTTTGTACCCTCCTCTACAAAGACACTTTAGACTCAATAATGTGTATGAACATAATAAGAGGCAATGTTACCCTGCCAATTGGAACATCTTTTGTACCCTCCTCTACAAAGACACTTTAGACTCAATAATGTGTATGAACATAATAATAAGAGGCAATGTTACCCTGCCAATTGGAACATCTTTTGTACCCTCCTCTACAAAGACACTTTAGACTCAATAATGTGTATGAACATAATAAGAGGCAATGTTACCCTGCCAATTGGAACATCTTTTGTACCCTCCTCTACAAAGACACTTTAGACTCAATAATGTGTATGAACATAATAAGAGGCAATGTTACCCTGCCAATTGGAACATCTTTTGTACCCTCCTCTACAAAGACACTTTAGACTCAATAATGTGTATGAACATAATAATAAGAGGCAATGTTACCCTGCCAATTGGAACATCTTTTGTACCCTCCTCTACAAAGACACTTTAGACTCAATAATGTGTATGAACATAATAAGAGGCAATGTTACCCTGCCAATTGGAACATCTTTTGTACCCTCCTCTACAAAGACACTTTAGACTCAATAATGTGTATGAACATAATAAGAGGCAATGTTACCCTGCCAATTGGAACATCTTTTGTACCCTCCTCTACAAAGACACTTTAGACTCAATAATGTGTATGAACATAATAATAAGAGGCAATGTTACCCTGCCAATTGGAACATCTTTTGTACCCTCCTCTACAAAGACCTTTGCTAAAAATCCTTCCTCACTGGACTCAACTCCCATTGTTGCTTTGTCTGTCTCAATCTCACATAATACATCACCTTCATTGATAGAGTCACCAACCTAAAATGACATTATTATTGAAAATTAAACATTTTTTACGGAAATTCATTCACTCAGTGTATATATTCATAATGCTAACTTTGACCGATGATTCCTTGGGCAATCCCTTATACTTTAAGGTTGTTTGTTTGTACCCACTCTATATTGTTGTTTTACTTGTTTAGCACCAGAATGCTAATAAATGATTCCATGTGAAATACCTCATGCTTTAATATATCTGTGTATTTATTTTTGTCATTGTTGTTTGTTTTAACTGCTGTATATATTCAATTCAATTTATTTTTATTTCGGAAAAATTTCATTCATATCAACAAACTTACAAACAAACATAGAAAATATGCAAACTCTAAGCTGAAATATATAGGATACTTTATTACTTGTTCCAGCATCAGGATAAAGAATTAAATATATAGGATACTTTATTACTTGTTCCAGCATCAGGATAAAGAATTAAATATATAGGATACTTTATTACTTGTTCCAGCATCAGGATAAAGAATTAAATATATAGGATACTTTATTACTTATTCCAGCATCAGGATAAAGAATTTTACTTTTTTATTCTTCCAAAAGTGACAAAAAATGCATATAAACATGGAGCTAAGCTATCTATGCACATTCTGTGTGGTAAAAAAGTGAAAGAAAAAAAGTTTCACATCATTAAAATCCCTAGAGGGCAGCAAACAGTTAATTCATCAATTCAGGATTGAATAATAAAACTATTTATTATGTATAAAAAGTGTTCCTTTATTCCCTCCGGTAACATTTGGCTGGTAATGTTACCGGAGAGAATAAAGGACGCCTTGAAACTTTCATCCGTTGGGCTGGTAAAATGGTTGGTCTGGAACTGCCTTCCATTACCGATGTGCACCTAGAACCCCTCCAGAAAGATTTCATTGAGTCGGATGCCTCTCATCCTCTCCACAAAGTGATCATAGACCAACTTAATCCAAGTGGTAGATTGAGGCTTCTCAGTGTGAAAACAAATCGATATGCCAAATCCTTTATTCCCTCCGGTATCATCCAGTACAACAGGAAGTCAAGAAAATAATTTTATCTTGTATTTTTTTAGATGTTTTTATATGAATGGTTTTATGCTATATTTGTTTTTATTGTGTTTTCTTTGTTATTATGACGAGCAATGAATTTCCTTTTTGAGGATCAATAAAAGATATCTTATCTTATCTTATCATTTGAATAAGTATTGAATAAGTGACAAACTTAGTGAGATATGAGATAACACAGTCAGCTGGATAAAGAGGTGATTATATAAGCATTGAGTTGAACCTAACCATGGTTGTAATAATTGATCCAAAGAGTACAAGACATGCAGATGTCCATAACAGATTCCCACCTCTATTGATTGTTTCCCTTTCAATAGTGTGTCTTTATCCAGCTGCTATGTTATCAATAAATGAAATAATGTTTAAGATAAATAGATAACATAAGTTGTTTGTTATCTTTTTAAGATAAAATGATAAGAAACAACTTATGGTACATGATATAAATCCACGTACCTGTTTTTCCCACCTTACTACAGTGCCCATTTCCATTGTTGGAGACAGAGCAGGTAGTGTTACAATAAAATGACCTGGCAAACCTGTGAGGAGGCAATAGGCAACATGAATCAGTATTATTATCAGAGCAGGTAGTGTTACAATAAAATGACCTGGCAAACCTGTGAGGGAGGCAATAGGCAACATGAATCAGTATTATTATCAGAGCAGGTAGTGTTACAATAAAATGACCTGGCAAACCTGTGAGGAGGCAATAGGCAACATGAATCAGTATTTATTATCATTTTAAAAGTCCCAAGGTCTAGGGTTCAATCCTGACCTAGTGCCAGGGTTGTAACTCACGACTTTTTCAACTCCTCTCATCATTTTAAAAGTGGCGCTGTATCTTGGTGGTTAACATGTTTGCGTTCCAATCCCAAGGTCCAGGGTTCAATCATGACATAGTGCCAGGGTTGTACCTCACAACTCTCCATAAGCCTCAAATGAGACTTTATAGGCATGATAAATTGGAAAATAAAATAGTTATCCATCCTGTAATTGGAAAGTTACCGCGCTGTTGGATGCGTATGAAATTAAAAAAAACATTTGTTTTGTTATTATTTTGTATAGTAGGTATGTAATGAGTTAGTTTGAAATATTACTAGTCTATTTTACCATCACTTGAATACAGGCGACTAGACAATCTGAGGACAGTTTGATTGCATTTTCTGGATTGGTCAGCAAAACTGTAAATGAAAAAAAATATGTTTAATATTCATATTGTACAGTATTTCGGTATGACAGTGGAGTTGTGGTTAAGAAGTTTGCCTAGCAGCAGGGTAGTGGGTTCTGTGTGGTTGCCTTTATATTATGAACCTACTTGGATAGTAGAACAGTGATTTGCTAAACACATATAGTTTCTATATAAATATTAATAAATAATATAATAAGATGAATGAAGGAAATAAGCAAATGTTACTTTTTTGTGATTGATGATTGTAAACAAAATTATAATTAATAATTTGTATATCATTTATTTATACTTTTTAATTTATTCATTATTTATGATTCATTACATTATAATATTTTACGCCGTGGTTAGGATTCCGGCACCGGAACTCAACTGCCCAGCGTTAGGGAATCCGACACGCTATTGCGCATGCCCAGAGCGAGGTAATCGGCGACTCTATATACTTCCAACAGCGATGGATCATTTCCACTAATCTAGGCTAGGTCTACCAGTTAGACGTGACCAGTGGGGCCTATTTATTTTGTAATTAAAAAGTGGTTGCTTCATTCATCATATATAAACTTCATATCATTATAAATTATATAATTACATGACTAGTTTTATGATTTTTCATAACGCATTATAGGCTACTGTACATAACAACATGCAATCACAAGTTGATTTGTTGACGGCAGCCACCGCGTGGATGTGAAAAAACTGTTCGGAAAGTCAGGGTCGCAACGCTAAAAACAGCATTACGATTCTTAGATAGATACTGATACTTTATTAATATCATTATAATTATTTTAACGCGTGGCGTAGTATTATTTTAATTATTAATTCATTCATTCATGTATGGCATAGGCCAAGTTTCATCCATCGCTCTCTCGCTCGCGCAACGACTATTATTATATCTGGGCTACAGTAAATCCCTATAACACTCCGACTCTCTCTGCTGTGGTGGTGGTGTGTGTGGCACTATTAGTGCAAGCTATAATTCACTTCCCAGAGCTCTGGGCATGCGCAATAGCGTGTCGGATTCCCTAACGGTGGGCAGTTGAGTTCCGGTGCCGGAATCCTAACCACGGCGAATATTTTATTATATGAAATGAGCTAGGCCGGCTATATGTATATACTAAGATTATAGGGTGTTATGCTTCAATTATATTGTTTTGATATAATATATAATCATATGTCATATGATGATGTGTCCTAAATTGACAAAACAAACTTTTGTGAATGTCCTAGGCTAGGCCTAGATTTATTACGGCACATCGTATTCTGCGACCGCTTCAGACACTACCGGCGCCCGCTACCATCGCACAGTTAATGTGGTGTAAAAAAATGTGAGGCCTACCTGACAGAACGAAGTGTTTTAAAGCCTCTTCTAGCTGCAATATACGCTACATTATTAATTCTTGGCTTTGGCAAAGTTTGTAGAGTTTGCTTTCTGCAAGCTCTGAGTACGCAATTTGATATATTTCTCTGCATAATGTTGAATTTTATGAAAAAATTTCCCAGGCAAGTCAAAATTAAAATTGCCGTCAGGTAACCTTTGACCACCGGTCCAACATAATTATAATAAATTTATGTCAATGTCATTTTAAAGAACAACAAAAATATAAATAGTTTGGAAAATATAATTTCTATATTTAATAATAATTTAGTTAAAATATTTTAGATATAATATTTACTAATTGTTTAAAATGTAATGTATTTTGAAATGCACAGACTTCCTGTAGAACGAGGAGACATGTAACAAAATGTCAGCCTTGTGTTGACGGTAATATTGAAAGAAATCAAAATAAAAACAAACCGTCAACAATGTATTCTGACGACTTTGGGCAAGCAGAACTAGATGCTTTAGAATCTGCTAGAAAGCATGTAGAGAATATGCTTAAGGTAGACAAAATTATGTATAAGTTTGGCAATAATCATAAATAAATGGGCGTTGGCCAATGCTAGGCTTCGATTTGTGGTTGGAGGAAGTGTCAGACCGGCGGTAAAGTGCAGTCCTTCAGCCTAGGAAGATTACGTTTGTGGAGGCCTAGACTTTACACTTGTATTAAATAGGCTGATTAACCAACTGGACAAAATTCATTATTCATATTTGTAGTGAAATTGTTTATTTATGTTCAGAATTATGTTTGTTAGAGATTTTTTCACCATCTTTTTTCTAGCTAAGGAAGAGTAGGAGGCCTAGCCTAGTAGGCTAGACCTATGAATAATATCTGTAAAATACCTAGTAACCTGTATCATATTTTTCAGCGACCTGATCAGTTGGAGAAGGTAGAACAATATCGAAGAAGAGAGGCTCGTAAAAAAGCAAGTAAAATTTGAATTTATCTACAGTATTTAACAAAAACAATTTATAAACATGAAAAACAACAAATACAGTACTACTACACATATGACATGGAAAACCAGCAAGAGTTCGCACTTTGAACAAAATCTGCATTTCACAATGAAAAGTCAAAACGTGTTGTATACTTATTTTAAGGTGTATTATGTTTTTATGTTGCTAACATAGGCATCTGTAGAAGCTCGTTTGAAAACAGCAATGCAGTCTCAGCTTGATGGCGTTAAAACAGGATTGATGCAGCTACGCAGCGCTCATGAAGGCATCAAAGAAATAAGGCAAAGGTATACAACACAACACACACACAAAATGTCAGAATACACAGTTAACTTACGGTTAATTTTTTGCTGTGGAAACATGACCATTTATTTTTTTAGCCACTGTAAATAATTGAATGCCTTTTTTTCTTTCTTTGATCTGTGTAGCACAGTAGAGGTAAATGAAAAATATCAAGAATGTGCTGAATTAGCGATGAAATTGACGTCTGTAAGAGAGGTTGCCAATGAACATAGTCAGGTATGGACGTACATTAAAAAGCCATAAAGGCAGTACATGGTTTAAAATGCAGTTTATGAAGTATAGAATAATCAACTAACTAAAAATGCCAAAAGTGTGGTTTTCAAAATGCATTTTATTTATTTATTATTTATTTATTTACTCAAATTCTCACAAAAATGTACATACAAAGAAAGAAAAAGACATAACATAAAAAAAGAACATTCAGTGAAGGATGGGACCAACAGGTGGTAAACACCTCTAGAATGGTCCAATCCCAAATTGCACAATGAGACATGAAAAGGTTTATAACATTATAATAAATATTTAAATATAATAATTTGTATTACTTAATATTAAACTAAGTTTATGCTTTAGTGTGAAAGAATTTAGGACCTTTAAAGCTGTGTTTTCACACTGGACTCTTTTTGTATAAAACATATGTCCCCAAAGTTGTACTTTGACAGAAGCTTACAAAAATTATCAATTGCAACTACTGACAAGTTTGAATTCAAATTTTTCACTTTTTAAATTGTTTTTAAATACTTATTCCTCTTGCAGCTCGCAGCAGCAGTAGAGAATCTGAAACACATCTTTACAGTACCAGAGACAATTGAGAGAACAGAACGTCAGATAGAAGACGGACAGTTACTGCTTGCTCACAAAGGCCTGATGGACTTGGAACAGTCTAGGAACGACCTGTTATTTGAACTACACAAGCAGCCGTCTGAAAATCCTACAGATATCCATCTACTGGAGCGCTATTTCTCAAAGGTAGCTTGGTCTTTTAAGCTCTGTCTACACTATCAAACTTTATGTGAAAAAAAAATGTGATGTGATGAACACGATGATGTCATATCACTATACCATATTTGGGTATATCACTATCATATTTGGGCACAGCACACTTTTTTTGTCAAACTAGTTTGATAGTGTACACAGATTTATGAGCATCTTGACTGTCTGTATTAAACATTATACATACAGAAAAGCGTCATTAATTGCTATATATATACATTGTACATTATGCAATATATTATTTTGTAAACGTTCTCATTTTGTAGGTAGAGCAATTATCTGGGAATATGTACCAACAGATAAAGTACCTAATGCAGAATGTGTTTATGGTTGTGAGGAATGAACCAACTAAAGTTGTTACGTGTTTACGAATCATTGAAAGAGAAGAGAAGTAATTATTTAATTTAATAAATTGTTATTTCACTCTTCCCTGATTTCACAGATTATGTGTTTCAGTGTGTGTTTTTATCATCAAATTTCATCAATTAATGTTTTTTTCTCAGACTAGACAATGAATGTCAAAACAAAGAGCGTATGGTTAAATTTCATGCTCCTGGTCGACCAAAGAGATGGAAGGAAAAGATGTTTCATGAGCTTGAGAAATGTGTCACATACAGGTAAAAAAAACATTCCTACACATTTTCAATTAATCTAATTTACATATACATAACATAACGTTTACTACTAACTACCACAGTAGTAGCTAGTATTTATTTTTTACGTTTCTTTGACAATCTGTCTAATATTTTCTAGAATTGAAGGCAATCAACTTGAAGATCGAAGCCAAGATCGGATGTGGTTAGTGCGCCATCTAGAGTTAACGAGGCAAATTATCTTGGAAGATCTCAGAGTTGTAAAAGTTAGTGCAGTCATGAATCTATATTATCCATTCAGTAAACTCTGCAAACACCAGAAAACTAAAAACTTAATGACATCTTGTGTTCATATTTTTTCAGCATCTATGCAGCCCTTGTTTTCCACCTAGCTACAAAATATTTGAGTATTTTGTGAAAACGTACAAGGATTCACTCTCAATACATGTAAGTAAAAAACATCAAATTCAACTAGACAATGCAACCCCTTCATCTTCATCAGTGGAAAATTATGGTTGTTCTGAGATATACAAAAACAGATAAATGAAAAACTAACAAAAACACTTACAAAGTGTCACTTCACTCTCATACGGTATACTGATAAGTATTCAGTGTCTTTAAAATATGCTGAAAATATTTGATAATTAATTTGAATTAAAGTAAATTATATGTTTTATTACAGCTGCAAAACATGATATGTGATGAGCTGGAACACAATGAAATCATTTCACTGCTAACGTGGCTTACAGAATATATGTAAGTACCTTACTGTTTCTCTTACTATTTTGGTGGTATCTTACTATTTTGGTGGTATCTTACTATTTTGGTGGTATCTTACTATTTTGGTGGTATCTTACTATTTTGGTGGTATCTTAGACAAGTTGAGTGGCAAGTTGGCGTCGCATCCCATGTCATAAAATGAGTGCATGCAGATTTGAGGCACTCTTCATTCATAGTGACAATTCTTCAGACCAGTTTTTAACTTTTCGCATTTCAAACAAATTCTGTAATATTTGTGCCGTATCAGTCTCAAGTCTGAGAAAACTGTACCAGGTCTCATTATAAACAAACCTGATAATATTCTTTTTTAGTGGGCCAAACTTGATGGCGCATCATGAGCTAAATATAGAGGTGAAATTATTAGAGCCTTTGCTGCCCCCTCGTGAAGTTGAGACTCTACAACAACAGTACTTAAAGACATTACACGCTAACATCCAGAAATGGATTAACAATACCTTGGATACAGATATTAAGGTTAGAGCTACATTCTTGACTCTACTAGCCTAGGGAGCTTTCAATTTTCTGACAACCTAAGTACTCTTGTAGTTACATCAGTTAATTCGTTGTGCACTTAGATGGATATTGGGGTGTGCTTCCTCACTCAATTCCTTGATACAGCTTTGACACATTCTAGTTTCAACAATGCAATGTCCATAGGTCATAGGTCAAATTGAAAGTTAGGTTTCATCATTAAATAGGAATGGTATCGAGAGGTTCCGCCAGAGGCAGACAAGGAGAGTTACCTTCATACGTCGCTGCCTGTAATCGTGTTCCAGATGATTGAGCAGAACATGCAGGTAGCCGCTCAAATCAGTAAAGATCTCACCACCAAAGTGCTTTTATTGTGTGTGGAAGTGCTGCAAGAATTCATTGAGTTTTATAGATGTAAGTTTTTAAGTTTAATATAAACGGTATAGATGAGGAAATATGTGCTACAATAATTCATTGAGTTGTATAAATGATTATTATATTTATAAAGCTTGGTCTACACTATAAAACTTTATTTTTTCCAAACTAGTTTGATAGTGTAGACAGAGGTTTAATGGTATAGATGAGGAAATCTGTTCGACAAGAATTCATTGCAATGCAATTAATTACATCTATAAAATGCAATTTGCATTTTATAGATGTAATTAAAATATATTGTAATTTTAAACAAAAAGAAACTCTAAAGGCTCTGTCTACATTATCAAATTAGTTTGACATAAAAGTATGAAGTGCTCAAATATGGTAGTGATACGTCCAAATATGGTAGTAATATGATGTTATCATGTCCATATATGGGCACATCACTTTTTTTTTTATCACATAAAGTTTAATAATGTAGACAGAGCTTAAAACAAACCAGTAAGATGCTAAATATTATTAACTACAATATTGATGAGTAAAAAATGTCAAATTTAGGTTTCTGAATCTAAATTGAAAACTTGTTAAAGCTCTTTCTACACTATAAAACGTTATGTGACAAAAAAAACTTTTTTTGTGAAACTAGCTTAACTTTAATATCAAATACAAACATGCTATTTATTTACACCAGCTTCTATTAGAACGTATAAGGATAAGCACATGCAGGACCGCAGTCAACCACGTCACTACTTCCAGTACATGGTGGCAGTAATCAACGGCTTTCAACAGTTTGAAGACTTCACAAGGCAACTTGAGGTAAGCATGTTCAATTTCTAAATATACAGATACTAAGCTCTGTCTACACTATCACACTTTATGTGACAAAAACATGTGATGTGCCCATATATGGACAAGATGATGTCATATCACTACCATATTTAAAAGTAGCTTCTCTTCTAGTAAGCTAAATTAGTTTAATCATTCACTATTTTTGTTTGTTTGTTTTTTTTATTTAAAGCGTCGTCATCTGAACCAGCCACCAGGGGAAGGGTCAACAACTGTTTTCCAGAGTCTAATGGATGCCTTTGATTGCTTGGCTGGCGAATGGTAAGTCGTTTTTTGAGTTTTTTCAGAGCTCTCCTAAGAATATATAAATGAAACAAGGCAGGAAATCAGAATTGCTAGACTTGTTTACTGGACAAGTTTAAACAATGTACTATAATGCTGATTAAAAACCTAATGATGAAATTGTTATGTAACTCTATTTTTTTACTCTAGTCTTGGATTTCTGTTGGATGAGGTTTTTCTTGATTTAGAACCACACAACTACCAGCTGTTGACTAGATCTTGGTAAGACAACAGCATACTACTACTAACTACCACTGATTGCTACTGATGCTATCAAGGGCAAATATCAATTTCTACCGCATAAACAATATAAATACACAGTAGAAAAAACAGTACTTTAAGGTTAATTCTTATATGGAGCATATAACCTAGCTATCGATGTGCTGTATATAATGTAAAATATAAAAAAAAAATTGGGAAAGAAAAGTCTTCAGTTTGGTTTTAAAGGAGTTAAAATTAGCTCACTGTCGGATTTCACAAGGTGGGAGCTGACACAGCAATATGTAGGTTTTTGTGAGCTACTTAAGTAATAAAACATACATGCACAATATATTGTTGGTCTCTAGTAAATATCTTTACCAAAAAGCTAATAAGAAATAACTACATTTTTTATTAGGTATCAGATAAACGGGTCGCCCTCTGTTGACACAATTTGTGTGACGGTGGAAGATTATTACAATGATTTTGTACATCTACGTAAACGGTACTTCGTTTCAATAATGAAAGAAGCAGAAAAGCGGGTCTCATTAGCGTACATCACGGCACTCATTGAAAAGTAAGTATTATCAGGAATCAAACACAAGTACCAACAAATACCACTGATTAGTAAAGCTTCGTTCACACTCGTTCCATTTCACAGAACGGAAGACGACGTCATAAAATTTAAAAAAAATAAATACTGGCAAAATATACAAAATTGCATTCCATAACCTTTCTTAAGCTCTGTCAACACTATCAAACTTTATGTGACAACAAGGTGTGATATGGCCAAATATGGTAGTGTTGTGACATTATCATGTCTATATGGGGACATCACAATTTGTTGTCACATAAGTTTGATAGTGAAGACAAGGCTTTAGACAGACTACAGAAAAACTAGTGTTCTGAAGTTTGTGACCTCAGCCAATCAAATCAAGCTTTGTAGTCATGTGATCTTGCAAGACAAAATGACTATTTATCCGAGACGTAAACCATATCACTACCATATTTGGGCATATCACTACCATAATATTATACTGACTTTGTTTTCATGTAGACGAATGATATTCAAGACTTATGAGGAGAGGAAAACTGCATCAGAGAAAATTTGCAAAGAATCTGAACAAATTAGTAATTTGTTTAGGAGACTTGGAGATGAAGGGGTTTGTTTTATTTTAATGCTACATAAAATATAGCAAATGTAGTTAGTCATTTGTTTAGGTGATAAACGGGTTCATTTTAATTCAATACTAGATACTATTAATTTGGGACCCAAAAAAATGTTTCCCCTTACTGTAAGTGTCCCAAAGGAGGGGTTAAACTGTAATTAAAATGAAGGCAACATAAGATTGAAACTCTAATTGTCGGTGGTCAAGGGACCAAACAGAATGTCCAGTTGTTGGTGGTCAAATTAAATGTAGTCATGTTTCTTTTTAGTCTTCTCCTATTGATGCTGTGTCTGTGATGGTGGAGCTCATTAGACTCAGAGATACATCCTTACTTTCTCTTGAGATATCGGTACGTTCTCTTTCAATGTATTTGAATAAAAAAATATATAAACATTTTTAATATTTCAATATGCTTTATCTTAATGTTGTAAATTGTTATTAACGTTGTTATCATTTTTCCAGGGTTTAGTCAGCAAATATCCTGATGTCCGAACAGATCATGTGATCAACTTGTTAGCAATGCGAGAAGACTTGGGAACATCCAATGCCAGACAGGTAAGATTATTTAGTGTTTATTTTACATGTTTATCCTGTTGTGTGCACAAAATGAACCTAATTTATAATCATCCTTAAGGCCAATTTGCACAGACGAGCGGTGACGGTAATGAAAATACTGTATCAAGTCTATGTTATCCTTTACGACCATTTACACGAAGCACGGATACAGATTCTATGTGGTACAAGCTACGTGGTTTTTCACTTATCGTTGCCGCTTATCTGTGTCAATTGGCCTTTAATTATATTCTAAAGAGGTTTCTGCAATCTAGTTCAGAGTCTGCCTCTACATGCTTTCAATCCATCAACAGCATTATATCGTATCGTTCTTGGGCCTTGGTCTTTGCCAATTTACTGTCATGAAACTTCAATTGCTATTGTTTCATATTCATTATTTGTAATCGTAATATATAACTTCAAATAACAAAATATTAAACTTCCATTTCAGATGGTGATCGACACCCTTGAAGAGGATGACAGGCAAAGATTTGGCCAACAACAAAGAACTATATTTTCAGAAATTAGAACTAAATAAAATAAACTTTGAGAAGACTTAAGTTAAGAAGCTGCTGCACAAATGCATACAAGAGGAAAGAACTGGCTGCAATTTACCAGGATGGAAGTATTTGGACTTAACCATATCTCTGATGGCATTCAAGTACAGCAACCTTTAAAGTCTAATAAAAAACACTGAACAACGACTAAAACTCATATCAAAATAGATTTGCATGCTTTAAAAAAGGTTGCATGATTATGTGATGGATAAAGTTGAATTATAACACAAGTTTACTTGCTACATTATGTCACCAGTTTCGATTCTGGTGATGTTGGAAGACTTTCTTTAAAGTTCTACAAACGAGATGATGTTGGAAGACTTACTTTAGTTAGAGTTCTACAAACGAGATTTTAATCAAAATATTGGAATATGAACCATGTATATAATGTAATTATAGATAACCTATATAGAATGCAAATAATAAATCATGTTAAAGCATCCATGTTTTGTAGTATCTGTGTTTATTACATTACAGTAGTTGTACAAAATAGAATATAGGCATTCTCAATACTTATGTATTTTAAACTGTTCAGTATCTTCAAAGCTTTCCGATACATACAGCATAAGAATAGGCTAAATAGTTGCAAACCTTTTTAAAAAAATGTCAACACATGTTTTAAGTAATTGCTTGCCTAGAAGGTTGGTTCAGTTGAGTTGGTTCTTACATCACTGACCGTCAACTTGGACAGTAGCAAGTTCCACTGGTCAACTTCATTTACACATGCAGGCCAGTGAAAGATTTTGTAATCTTGATCTCAGACATTCAATGTTTGGATAATCCAAAGTAGAGAAATTTTGTCAATGTCTAATAGTGAGTAGAAGTGGTGACTTTGACCAGCAGAAATTTTTTTTCCTGAAACGTTTGAGACTTGTGCTGACCGTTGGTGTGTATCTTACATAATTACAGCATCTAAAGGCATCACCTTGCATCAAAAACCACCACTGTAACGTTTGGTTAAGAAAAATGTGTAATTATTATAAAAATGTTCTAAGCTATTAAATTGATAAACAGTACTGAAACATTTTTTTTTACATAGAAAGTTGCCAGGTTATTTATACACTATCTTCAGTGGTTTACATAGAAAGTTGCCAGGTTATTTATACACTATCTTCAGTGGTTTACATAGAAAGTTGCCAGGTTATTTATACACTATCTTCAGTGGTTTTGTTAATAGAAAGTTGCCAGGTTATTTATACACTATCTTCAGTGGTTTTGTTAATAGCTGTTAGGTAAAAATATCTCTCTTTTAATCGATTTTAACACTTCACAGTGATTTAACTATATTTTAACTAAAATAAAAACAAAATTACATTAAAAGTGATTTAACAAAAATTAAAAACTAAAAAAATAAACTGGTAAGAAATTAAATATTGCATTATGAGAGTTAACAAATGATGCATGAATAGTAATGAAGGCTTGAATATTAATGAAGGCTACATGCTATCTAGATACAGCTTACAATTGTGAAAGGAAGTCATTGTACTTATCTGACAACAACAGGCTGGTATTCTAATTACTAATCAGCCCCTTTGTTCTTTGCTAAGTCACTCACTAACTTTCTTTCTTTCAAGAACTGTACCCTAATCAGGGAGCTGCAAAAAACTGTTCACTCGTGGCCTCCATGGTTCACTTATATTCTCAAAAGCAATCTCTCACATGGGAACCTAAATTGCTTTTTAAAATGATCACCTAACCATGGAGGATTTTACTAGGTTAAAAACATAATTTAAAAACTATCATACAAATGTAGACAACAAATAAATAATTGGCAGCCATTAATCCATTAATCTGGTACCAGTACTTATCTGGTACCAGTACTTCTTACAAATGAAATTACAAGAAATTTCACAAAGATGTATTGTCCTCAAAAACATTTTGCAGTTTTAATCAAGTTATTCACTTCTGTGTAGAAAAAAAACAATAATGATTTCATCATAATGATATAGAAAGACCAAAACAAAGTATTCTGGTTTACTAGTTAATACTATTGTTTGCTTTCAATTAAGGTGGTTTTTTTTTTCAGTTTCAATTTTTGTTAAAAGTGAATAACTTACAATTACAGTATGTGACATTACAATGGCGTATTCAACAATCAACAAATTTTACAAATTATTTTTTCAGGGGGGACGATATATAAAGATATCATGGAATATTAATATAAAGTGTAATAACAAAAAGAATAACAAAATAACTAAAACTAACATTATTAATATCATAAAGGATACTTCTTTTAGTCCTTTTCTTGTACATTATTCTGTAACCACATTCTCTGCATCTGATTGGATCTCTTGGTTTTATCTCATTCTCTTGATGACATTCTAATCAACAAAAACACATAATTTTTAGATATTTTCCCTTTTTATTAAGCTCTGTCTACACTATCAAACTACTTTGAGAAAAAAAAAGTGATGTGGCCAAATATGGTAGTGATATGCCCAAATATGGTAGTGATACAGCATCATATCCATATATGAGCACATCACATTTTTTGTCACATAAAATGTTAGTGTAGACAAACCGTTAGATTATTTAAAGGTATGCCTTCAAAATACATATTGCAAACTATCACTGCATTATTTTTACTGAAAATAAAATTTTTACCTGTAAATAATTTGGTTTTATAAATTCTATTACCTTGTCTTGTTTTTTATTTTATTTTTTTTTAATTTAAAATTACACATTTTTTTTATTTCTTTACAGTTGTTTCAATTTTTGAACTCTAATTTTAATGTTTATTTTGTTAATTTACTGTATATAAATTGGATGTGGCTCTAATTACATACAATATAATTAATGAATAATAATAGTTTAATTAATAAAACTAATTCTGGTCAATATATAACTTGTAAAATAAACACAAACCATCAAAAGGATTATAAAATAAAATTAACAGTTAAAATTTACTAAATTTTACACAGACTACAGTATAATATGACAACATCTTTGTTTGACTATTAATGATCTCAACAAAAAGTCAATGTCATTAACAAGTACTGTACCAAAACAACAACTTGTATATTTTGTAATTACTTTGTAGAACCTGTTACAAACATATTTAATATTCTTTAACTTGTGCTAGAACGAAAACAATATAACAATTTAGTTTGTTTCACTTGAATAAAAGAGAAATGTTGAGACAAGCATGGGTGGAGATAGTGCATTTTGAACAGTAAGTATCCATGGAATAAGTTTTCCATTGTATACATGAAAAGGTTCTTGCATAATATTGCTAATAGGTCGTTAAAAACTGACCCATGTCTTTGTCTGGACTTTTTATGACCTGGGCCACTTAAATGTATTGTACCATAAAGGAATTGGCTATTGAAACCATAGTTAGAAATGTAAAATAATTTTAAATACTATCAATCAATCATCTCATGTTTCTAACATTCTAAATATTAGAATGTGCTGTATTTATGGTAAATAATTAATGAAGACTCCCTGGCAATGCTTACAGAATCCCCCACCCCAAAAAAAAATTGTCCCCACCCCTTTTTTTTCTGAATTTAGTCAACTAGTTGTAAGATTTGTACTCAAAAGGTCAGAAAAACATTTTAAAGACAATCCCTGCTTACTGTAGTTGCCCAGTGTATGCACTTTAGGTTGTCATGGGATCTTTTTTTGCAAGACCTTTTTTTTTTGCTATTGAGGTCTAATGAGTACTTTTTTTTTGCTATATTGAGGTCTAATGAGTACTTAGAGTGACATACTTACCTCCACATATATAGATCATAGCCTGTTTTATGGGTGGGGCTGGTGGTGCGGCATCTTTACCTTGTTCCATGGTGTTACCACTGTTGTTTTTAATTTAATTAAGTGTTTCCTGAAAAAGGTCAATTTATTATTCTTAATCTTAATGAAAAGTATCTTGACTTTTTTAATCAAAATTAATTGATTTATAGAAAATATTATTATGATCATATTCATATTATTTTAATCGTAATATTACATAAGATAATTCCATTGCAATAGTTCAGACAACAAGAATGCTACTCAATTAAACTGTGGGTATACAGTAGGCCTAGGCCCAGTTCAGTCAGACTAGGCCTAGTTATGATAGGCTTTTTTCATGCACTATCTACCTAGGCTTAGGCCTAGGGCTAGGCCTAGGCTATATCATATGTTGTCGGTGTCAGTGAGTGGTATGTGTGGGCTAACTAACAGGCCTCAAAACGCTACCAAACACTTTAAATAATCATAATAAGCTATAAATATTTGCGCCAGAACATTATAATTTCCTTAGTTTACATGGTACTTCATCATTTTGGTTAAAATAACTGAAATTTCAATAAAATTACCGTCCAATGTTAATCTGTAGGCCTCGCTCACACGCCGCGCGCACGGTCGATTGATTGCTTAGAAATTCTTGACGACGATTGGGCAAACCTAGTTGTAAGTTCCAGACTTTACCTAAATTGTAACTATTGAATATTTCAATATTTTTCAATAAATAAGGTAAAAAAGATCACTATTTTGGTAATAACATACCGTTATAAAAATAATAAATTTAAAACATTTTACTCAATACCCAAAAGTGTAAAAATATTTAAAACAATTTAAGCTGTATTTCAAGATTAATCATTAAACGGCTGGACTATGAAGATTATGATTGGGAGTCCGCGAAACTTGAAATCAATAATCGACTTCCAAATCAAAGAAAACTGAGCGCCAAGAGGGAAGGTTGTGGTGTACTGTTTACACGACGGACAGATACTTTTGTAACAAATGTTTTGTTTAACTATTTGCTATATTATAGGAACCACTACGACTATATTTATATAATATAATTTTCAAGGTACACTATATAATTAATTGAATATTATTATCTCATTTTGCAAAATTTCTCAGGCATTTTTATTTTAGTATTGCTGGAACAAAAATGCCAGTGTGTGGAAGGCCCTCTCTGTTGTTCTGATCAGCTTGTGTACTGATCGATCCGATCGATAGCCGGGCGGAAGGGGTCGTGTTGCGGCGCCAATTTTTAGCCTTGCCAAGCAAATAATATTTGGTCTCTAATTCTGAAAATTAGTTGTTAATACATTTATAAATCAAGTAATTATAAGGTATCAGTTAGGCTAGGCCTACTCTTTTTGTTTAGTAATTAGCTACTTTGGTGGAGCTGGTGCTGTGTAAAAAAATAAAAAAATAATTTTTGTTTTGCCTACATACAGCATAATGGACAAGTTGAGCCGCCCGCCAGAAAAACGTTATTTTTTATGGAACGCCAGATGCTAAGTTTCGCCGGTGCTCGTTCTATTTATATTATTAGGGATAACGATGTACATTCAAACGTTTATATATCATGGTTTTTAGTATATATATTATTAAATATTATAATTAAAGAAATAATTATGAAAATCTGGCTTGTAGATTCCAAAATATAAGGCCTAAAACATCACCGAAGTGATCGTTTTTTTTAAGCCAAAAATGACGTAAACATGTTGCCCCTCAGTCGGCAGTTGTATGAACTAGGCCTACTCCATTTTTCGGTAAAATAATTACATAAAATCATGTTTTTTAGTAAAATATTTTGTGTATTAATTAACATTGTAAAATTCAATAAAATATGATATTAAAAGATTAATAAATAAAAAATAATATTTATTTAACCTCATTCGAAGAATGTTAATACTCTATTAATTAGTCCTGAGAGACAACGTGACTTTACGTGGTAGGCCTACACGCAAGAAAAATTATGGAGTGCACTGAATTTTTTCCTCGAAAGATTAAAAACAATTAAATTATTAAATATTACTACTTTCCTTTGCTGTGTTGTTAATTGTAATATGTAATTATATATTATTTATTTTCATGACACAATAAACCAACCATGAACTTATGTACTAGGACACCACCCTAATCACTACGCGAAATGTAGTAAAAGACGCATGCACTGGGCGTTTCATAGAAATCACCGGCGGCTCAACTTGTCGGTGGTCCAACCGGTCATATCCCAGCATAATAGTGTACAACAAATAATATATTGTTGGTATTTTATTTTAGTATTTTTTTCTTTTTCAGTATAAAAAATTAAATAAAGTGCACCAATATGGCAGAGGCATTTGCTTCTTGTACGAAGCGATCACGAAAGCAGTCTTCAGTCAGAAACATGTCAAAACGCTCTCAAACATGGCCGCTAAGTCAGACGTCTACACCAGAAAGACAAAACTCAAACATTTTAGGATTAACGTCACCATTTCATTTTAAATGCACAAAGCAAACACACGGCGAATCACCAATTTTAACGAGTACACCGTGGGCATTCCGCCATCATTCCGTAAACTCATTACTTCAGGAGACGGACTCAAAACCTTGGATGTCAGATGACTGGTTGACCCCTATACAGTCAAAAGAAATCAATATCGATGGACTTAACTCAGAAATCAACCTAAAAGACCTTGCCAAAAATCTATTTGATGAACCAGAAAATAATGAAGAATCTAGTCTAGAAAACTATAAAAAAGAAATAAAATCAAGTGATGACGGATTTGATCAAACACAAGAACCACCATTATCGCTCGTCAAACGTTTATCTTCATTTGATCAGAGTTCGCTAGACAAATTTCTAGTTGATAGCGGATATATTTCTTCCTCGCTAGACAGTACTTTTTTAATTGGCAAGAAAATGGGGTTAAGACATTTGGACGTTATATCAGAATTGTTAAATGTGGAACCTAATATCGTTGACCAAATCGTGTCTTACCTAAGCCCTGATGATATTCAAAGGTAAACACCAGTAGTATACTGCTGTAGCTTGAATTTAAATGGAAAAAAAAATCTTATTTTTGTGATAAGTTCTTTTTAATTTTACTGTTTTTATTTGACATTTGACCAACATTCCTTGCAAATTTGTTTTTATAGATTTATAATTTCATTCATTTACATACACAATTTTCTATTGGATCCACCAAACATCGGCCAGCAGGAGAATGTGATGTGTCTCATTAGCTAAAAGCTTTTCAACGACCCAACATCATCAAGCCAGTATGAGCAGCTCCCATAATGCTGCATCTAGTAATCGCCACACTTTTGTTGACCCTGCCATGTCAATAAATAATTAACACTTATAATTTGTTTTCTTTTTTTAAGTTTTTCCTGTGTTTGTAGTTCATGGAAAGAATTCAGCGAAGATTCCAAATTAATTCAAGATATTATGAAACAATCGATAATCTCTCAAAGAAATAAGGTACATAAAAAAATACTACATTACAGTACTTACTGATTCACATCTTTTGGTCTTTCAGAATATAAACGCAATGTTTTATACATTTTAATATGAATTTTTTTCTTTTAGGAAAATTACAGGAGAAATACGAAATTAACAACTTCAATGAACATACCATTAAAAACAGTACAAGAGTGCCACTCGCCTCTCAAAACACCATCGTCTAGTCGGTCATCATCCTGTTGGTCATCGTCCAAGCATAACATGTTCACAAAGGTATGTAACCAACTTCATTAAGCAATATGCAAAGCTCATTTTCTGGAAATCATCATAAGCCAAAGTCTTAACAATGACTAAAAGGTGCGTTACTTTAAGTTGGCCTATGATATTATGAAATATTGAATTAAAGATAAATATTTAATATTTCAATACTGCTCTGGTCTGACAGTATCTATCTTATAATACAGAGTATTAGTTTCTTAGATATTGTTTTAGAAATAAGAAGTACTGTGTTTTACCCCCCATTTAACCCTCGCATGAAAATATATTGTTAGATTTAAACAGTTGGTATAAGTAGAATATTTAAAGAAATGTGTTTTTGTTTAGGCCGCTTCTGAGTTGCTGTCTGATGAAGTATTATTAAAATGTCCGCGGTGCTGCTCTCCAGCAAAACTGAGTATGAATAGACAACGAGGTAATTGTAAACGGCGTTCATGTATGTTTGACTTCTGCGTGTCTTGCCAAATCAACTTCCATACCGGAAAATGTAAAGTTAGTCAGAAGCGGACAATTAAGAAAGGGGGTGGCGTCGGAAGTAAAAATAGCAAAAACAATCTACGCCGTCTTTGAGCTTTTTTAATTTGCGTAGTAATGGTTACATACAATTTATCAAACTGTTTGGTGTTTATTACATGTTAAATTGTGAAATGTATTTTATGACACAAAATTTTAATTGCTCAATTTTTGCAAAATATTCATTTCATAAATTTTTGAATTGAACATTTAAATAGTAATTTGATGATCGAATAGTTTAATGTTTCAATCAATGATTGTGCTTAATATAATTAAGCTATTTTTAATCCGAACTGAAATGTTATATATAAAAGACCAATTTGGTGATTTCCATTTAAACTGATCTACAGTACAGTGTAAGTGATTTTCATTCAAAGTTTTTTAAAATAGTAACAGTATTAACTGGGAACGGTGTTAACTGGTACCGGTATTAACTGGTAACAGTTGGTAACAGTATTAACTGGTAACAGTAACTAGTTGATTCCCTTAAAGTTTGTTAATCGTGGCTCCCACTAGAGACACAATGCAATGTCGTAGACACAACTCCAGCAAGTTGATCGATGACAAGTTACAGTTTGAATAATCGCTTGTGACTGGTCAAATCACTTGTATTGAGTCTCTAGTGCGACCCAAGCCTAAGGTTGCTGGCAACCTGTACCACAATATTGTCATTTTATAGAAAGTTTAGCTTACTTGTCATACCACTAACGGCGACCTTTTGTTGTCATGCAGCTGCCACACGCAAAAGATTTTTTTATTTGACAGGCTCGTAGTAGAATGGCGCGTAATAAAAATGGCATGGTCAAGCAAATCTGATTTTTTTATACAATTAAATAATAAATATCAAAATTAAAAGTATACCATGACCTGTTTATTTGGAGCAGTTTGGTTGGTATCATCAAATTGTTGTACATTTTTGTAATAAATTGTTTAAAATTTGTATAATTGAAAATGTGTAAATATTTTTGTAATTACACTGATTATATATTTTCACTTATAATAAAGTTTTGCTAAAAATGATTTTAAATTTGTCTTGATTTATATTTATTTGTATTAGTAAATCCTTTTACTGAATATGTCTGGCATTTGAAGTAATTTTGAATTTGAGATTAATGATCTTGGAGAAATCACACCTTACACAACATTTTCTTTCTTTATGCAACAGTCGTGCTGGTCATTTATTATCCACAATACCAATAGTTGATCATAAAATAAGAAAACAACCCAAATATTTCAAACAATTTTGAAATAAAATAAAATTCTTGATTATCATGATTTTAGTTATGCTGCCCTCTATGCAAAAAATTGCTTCGCCAAACATAATTCCCATCAATATTAAAGTAAGTAAATCAATAACAAAGTCAAGGCTGTCATAACTGTGCAGAGCTGACAGGAGTTCAATAAAGGAAACTTAATGTACATCCTCATATAAAATAAAGGAATAACGTGTGCGATCCGATGTTCTAATGAATGTAGAAAATAATTAAAAAATCAAACCAATTGTAAATGACATCAACAATTAATGTTGGATTTACTTAAAAAACTATTAGATTTAGACAATCTATACACATACTACTACTACCAAGAAATGCATATCTGTTCACTAAATACCAAGTTATGACTGTTTTAGTCACTATCTGTGCTTAGGTCTTTTACAAATTTGTTTTATTCTTTTGTATTTTCACTCCTTTTGCCATTAAATTTACATATATTTTTGACTTAATTTGTTATTTTACTGTTTTTACTTGTTTTAAAGAATTATGTATGCATGTTTTAACCTTTTATTTTCTATAAAGAGTTATTAGAAAAAATACTATTTCCTACACACCTATATTTTCCGTATAATTCGCACCTATACACTTGACTATAATATGGACAACATGGAGACAGAGACTGTGCCTGGAAATTAGTAGTTACATAGCTTATCATTCTGTCCCGTTGATAAAAAACAATTACTAAAGTGTTTAATCTCATTCACGAACCAGTTAGCTACTACAAATAAAAATTTTTAAAAACCACAAATTGCCCCTTCTGTCTTGACCAATAGCAAATTACTAAGTGTTTCATCTCAATCACGAATCAATTAGTAGTTAGGAAAATCCAATCCTGTCTTCGTTTTCACAAAAAGAGTTTCATCTCATTCACGAATCAATTAGCTAAACAACTTATCAAAAATATTCAAACAAACTTATACGATATTCAAATATTGTTCAGCATAATGCAATTTGTAACATTCAGATTACAAAACCTTTTAGTTGAATAGTTTTGGTTAGAAAACATCTGGGTTGTTCCCCAAACAATCTCCATAAAAGAGATGTGTTCAACATTGCATTGTCAGATAGATTCATCTTTCAGCTGAAGTGTAGAGAACATTGAACATACAATTGTAAGTACAGTATTACATTTCTTGTTCTTTTTTTGTCTTTTATGAGATTCACTCACAATTATTTAATTCCTTACAATTATCACAATAATCTATATCAACATTCATTGTCAACAACTTTTGTTTCAGTAGAAAACTTTCTCTGCAGCTAAGTTTTGTTCATGTTTTTGTTATTTTGAGTATTTTACATAAATAAAAAAGTTAAAGTATTTAGAAAATAGACTGAAGTTATATCAAAATATACATCACTTAATATAGATTCACTATTGCCATTAGAACATCACAAAATAAAATATACTAATATACCACCAGTAAATAAAAGTGGTAGGGTAAAAACAATACTAGAACACTAGTATTGTGTCGGAATCATATTTATTATATTGTTATTATTTAACAATTGTGTGACATTTTTAAATTGCTAAAATAATATTTTTTACTTTTTCCCATTTTTGTATGCTTTTCTCTCTTATAAACTATATCACATTCTATTCTGAATAGAATTCCTTGTTTAAAGATTTCCATAAATTAAAATAACTTTTATTTGTAAAATCAGCCAGTATCTTTTTGTTTATAAACCGTGAAAGCAGCAAAGGTATATATAAAATCAGTAAGAATATTTCTTGTTCCAATTACCAGATTTTGAAAAGACATGTTTTATGATTGGTACCTTTAAAACAATCTCTATTTTTGTCCAAAAACCTTCAATAAATTTACAAGAAAAAAACATATGCTCCTCATCTTGTACCTCTCCACATCTACCACATATATTAGTATCCTTTAGTTTCCATATAAACAACCTTTTGTTTGTTGCTAAAATTCTATTTAAAAATTTGTAATTAAATTGTATTAATTTTTTATCTTTCATTTTACAAACTTTAGATAACCAATCAATATTCAAATTCTCAAAATATTTTGAACATACAATTGTAAGTATTACATTTCTATTGGTACATTAATTAAAGCTCAGGTACAGGCATGAATTTTAAATATAATATTTGGTTAATTGTACATAAATCAAATATTTGTAACAGAAATCAACACGAAAAAACATGAATTTCCCTTAATATGGCCAAATACAAAATTTTGCAAAATTCTTCCATAAAAACCAGGAAGACCTTTTTCCAGTAGTTAGGTAGTTAACCTAATGTAATAACATGTCTTGTGACTCCCTAGAAGGTGAAAAAAGATGGTGGATATACGGTGGATAATTTTTGCTATAGCATGAAAATAAAAAGTTGAAGTTGAATAAAAATTCCAGAAATGTAATATTCAAGTTATATTACCTATTATAGTCATCTGATAACATTTTTTACCCCACTGTTTATTTTTCGTAGCTTTTTAAAATGCCCCTCTATTTACAAAATTTGTGTACAAAAGAATAGAGATTTTACTGTGTAATTTGAACTATCCCCCCACTGATAAGAAAGTGCTTATTTTCAACAAGCTTGTGTAACACAAATGAAATCCCAAAAATTATGAAACATAGGGGAAACTATAGATCGATAATTATTGGAATGTATGATCAATAGAAATTTTTTGCCCGCACCTGGCCTTTAAGTCTATTGACAACTTAAAATTTTAAAATGCAACAGATACACTGGAATTTTTTGTGACTTTCTAAAGCTTGTGATTGCTTAAAATCAGTATTCTCTTGAAAAGATAATGAATTGGAAAATAACAATGATATTTTTCTTGTATGTAACAATGATGGCTATCATTTAATTTTACAGTACTATTCACTTGGGCTTTGGAAAAACCCATATTATAAGGTTTATCTCAAACGTACGTTTGAAACAAAACAAATATTAATATTTTTGTTGTTCACATTGTGATTATCATCCTGATTTTATTACCAAAAACAATAACATTTTAAATATTTATATATATGTTTTATGCATTTTATCATATTTTAACTTTTAACTTCTAAATTGTATCTACTTTTTAAACTTTAGCTTTTATGCAATAATGTGTGTTTTCTATTTTTTAATTGTTTGTTTATATTTTATATCTGTCTGTTTTTAATTGTACTAATATATATTTGCCAATCTTTGTAGAAGAATTTCTATTATTTATTTATATAATACTGAACAAATAAAGCTTTTCAGTAGTCAGTCTGCAAAAATATGCCTAACTTTCTAAAAAATACAATTTTGTGTGATCAATATTATCAAATTATGGTAGAAAAATGAAAATTCTCATCAATTCTCTATGAAATAAGATGTGCTGTAACATTTTGTCTTGCTTTTCTGTTGTCAGTTTTTGTAAAGAGCTTTCAAGTGTGATATAGAATGGATTGCAGAATGTTAGTAATTGGCTGTATGTTGGTTGTGATGGCTGCTGCCTGCTGCCCAGAAGATGATTGTGGATGCTCTTCTAGAAGTAAGTAGCATATGACTCTATAAACAGCTGGTAAGAAACGGGTCAGAAGAGTAGAAATGGTACAAACTGTAAAAAGACAAATGTGTCATCTATTGGACATCTATTACAATGCTTTAATTCTAAATCTTACCTCTTGCATTTTTTAAATAAAAATGTTTAAAGTATACAATGGATCTATTAAAAACTATCTTGTATAATTTAATAAATGATATTACTAAATAATTAGAGAGAAAACAGAAACAATTTTAAGGAGTACAAAGTTGACGAAAGTACCTAACTATATTGTAAATAAATGAAAGTTATTTTCTAGTGTTAGAAAATTGATTTATTTTGTATATTTAGAGAAGTGTTTTTTAAGGGACTGTGGTGAAATTTTGGAAAATGATCCTTCTGCTCGAAGTGATGATTATTTGATACAGCCACATGACGAACAACCTGAGTTTATGGTCTACTGTGACATGAGGAAAGATGGCGGATGGACAGTAAGCAATATTAATAAGCAATGAAAAAATGCAAAGATTTCTTTTCTTTTCATCTATAATTATACAACTATTTAAGTTTCTTTGTTTTCCAGGTTATACAACGAAGAGAGGATGGTTCACAAGATTTCTATCGCGATTGGGCAAACTACAAAAAGGGTTTTGGAAATGTCCACTCAGAGTTCTGGCTTGGTAACGAAAAGATCAACCGTATAACATTTGATGGACATTTTGAGCTATTAGTAGAGGTGACAGACCACTTGGATGAAATGAAGTTTGCAAGATATTCTCACTTCCGTATTGGTAGTGAGGATTCTAACTATACTTTGACAATTAGTGGATACACAGGGACGGCAGGTTAGTACATTCAATCAATTTTTACACTAAAAATCCATTTCAAGTAAACAAAGAACTAACATTAGTGTTTTTCTTTGTAGACCAGCTACACCTTTGTACCTTGCAATAGAAATAGACTAACACACACTGTGCGCTTTTGTTGTTGCATTTATCACTTTATATAATAACTGAATATAATACTGAGTTAAATGATAAGAACATTGACTGGAATTAAATGGTTTAAACAAGCTTACAGCCCAGTAAATTCAACATACCTTAATTTGGATTTTCGACATGTAATAAATATGTTCTCATCAGAAGAATCCCATGTTGTATCTAATTATGTACCAGCATGTATAAACGTTTTTTATCATACTCTTTCATTTTCATTGTTGTTTTTGGAAATCAGTACATTTGTTTTGAAAGTATACTTGAGTTAAAAGAAAGAATAATTAAGATACAGCAGATGGAAAATAACATAAAATTACAAATGAAATATTTAAAAACATTTTTATTCTTTCATTTTCATTGTTGTATCTAATTATGTACCAGCATGTATAAACGTTTTTTATCATACTCTTTCATTAGTCGGTCGGTCGGTTTGTCTGTCTGTCGGTCTGTCTGTCTGTCGGTCCGGTATCACTATGCGTTTTATCGCTTTCTGACCTTATCTTGATATCAGTTTAATCTAGCTAGGTCAATTTTTTACAGTATATTCCTTATGGCCAGGAATCGATGTGGTTATGTTTTCACGGTGCGCAATAAAAAATGATGCGGTCTACGCACGATTTAACGAAATCACGTTTGTAATCATATCTTCACAACCATGAATCACAATTAAATAAAATTCGGTACTCATAAATTTTAGGGCATAAATCATCATATGGCAATACAATTACGTGCGTAGCGCATGTAACGCATGCGTACGCGCGCTTAAAATTTTCAAAATTTATTTTCTATGAAATAAGAGTACGTTTCAGGCAATTTTAAGCGTTTACAAAATTGCCATGAGTGCGCATATTTTGCGCGCGCACTGTGCGTTAAATGTTATTGCACGCTCTTTTTGCCCGATTTCTGTTTTCTTGACTTACTTTTCAACTCGAAATTACGTTATACAAGCACGTCAAAAGTGACAGGCTACGCACGTGTAAATTAAAAAAATATAAATGTTTTTAAACATTTCAACATTTTTAAACATGTTCAGTAATTTCGGTCAGTATAGTTCACTATGTCGGTCGGTCGGTCTGTCAGTCTGTCCGGTATCACTATGCATTGTAGCACGCGACTTAATGGCTGTTGGCCTTGTTTAACATACTCTTTCATTTCATTGTTGTATCTAATTATGTACCAGCTGCATGTCTAAACAATTTTTATCCTACTCTTTCATTTTCATTGTTGTATCTAATTATATACCAACATGTATAAACGTTTTTTATCATACTCTTTCATTTTCATTGTTGTATCTAATTATGTAGTACCAGCATGTATAAACGTTTTTTATTATACTCTTTCATTTTCAAATCAGTACATTTGTATTGAAAGTATACTTGAGTTAAAAGAAAGAATAATTAAGATACAGAAGATAGAAAATAACATAAAATTACAAATGAAATATTTAAAAACATTTTTATTCTTTCATTTACATTATTGTTTAACATTCCCAATGTATTAATGTTTTAGTAATGTCAAGTTTATCATTGTATTTTCATAGTTGTATTTTATGTTGTGTGTAATGATTAAATGTGGGTCATCCCCTAAAAAGAAAAAAAAAAGTATAATAAGCAAACATTGAATGATCAAAAATATCATAATATAGTAAAATAAATAACCATATTGTATAATGTATAGAATATAAGAAGACCAATAACAAGAACACTAGATTTGAAAAAATTGTTATGATTTAAAACAAAATTAAAATCTCCTAAAACAGGATTTAAATGTAAAAACATAATTAATTAAAACACTTATTGGGTGTATTGAGCGAGTGGCCGAGCGGTTAAGACAGTGGAACCGTAATCACGTAGACATAACATCGGCAGGGGTTCGAGGCTCACTCACTCCATGGTTCTGGTGGTAGAACGAGTCTTCTCGGATAAGGACTATAAACCGTAGGTCCATTTTACACAACTTGCTCGTGTGCACTTTAAAGAACCTAGTACATCTTTCGAGACGAGTAGGGGGTTACCCCGGTGTATTAGTACATCACAGCCACTGATCACCAACTGGGCCCTCTGGGAGATCAGTCTTTGACTGAAGAGGTCACCCAGTATAAAGATAAAACAAACAAACAAATTGTATCATTTTACATTGCATACAGTATTCATTTTCTCCATTCTATTAAAAAAACTGTATGTATGCTGTAAACTTAAAGATGATATATTATCTTGTTTGTGTAGGTGATTCTTTAGCATATGCCAATGGTGGACAATTTTCAACGTACGATACAGACAATGATAAGAGTAGTATTAACTGTGCTGAGTCATACAAAGGTGCTTGGTGGTACAAGAACTGTGCTAATTCAAACCTGAATGGGCTTTACCTTACACCAGGATCTTCTTCTACTTCTAATGGCATATATTGGTTTTATTTCAAGGACTGGGAAAGTCTCAAGAAGACAGTGATGATGGTTAAAAGAGCACCATAAGAGATTTTTCACTATCACTAGTAATTTGACTTAAAAGTATACAAAATGGCAAATATTTAATTTTTTTCAAGATGTAGTGAGGTCAACAATCCTGTTTGCCTATCCTTTTTTAGTGTTATATTAATTAATTTAATTTAATAATGAAAACTTGAATTTGGTGCAATTTTCATAACTTTTTGTCTCTGAAAAACAAATTTATAACATATGAAAATAACTTTAATTTGAACTGTAATTTTTCTTAAATTATTATTAATCACATACAGTACCTATTTATATTTTGTTTATGATAATTTATTATTATTATATAATTATTATAATTATATTATCAGAATTGTTAAAAATCATGTATTATTGATACTAATTTTACAAATTAATAAAACGATATCTGCAGAAGATCCTTATAGATAACTTGTGCTACGATACAATTACAATCAGAAATCTTCTGAAAACTAAATACTGTAACATTTTTAAAAAAAACATACTATTTGCTCGCTAAAAACCATACAATAGTGACCAAAAACATATCAAGCATATTTTTGGACAAGATGGGCATCATTGGCAGGAACAAAACTGTACTGTATTGTTGAAAGAATTAAAATTAATTAAACTACAATGAAATGTGTATGATCTATTAATTATATCTCTTATTTTATTTGGTCTTGAGAATATTGTACAGGAAACAGCTAATAGATACTAAGCAAAAATAAGGTTTATGGGTTTACACTTCCAAGCCAATATTGCACTTTTACAACAAAAAAACACCAACAAATGCAAACTCCATTTTAGAGTACAAACTAACTAGAGGCTAACATAACTCAGTGTCTTGATGCTATATTAGTAGTCAATATCCCAAATGATTTGTGATCAATGATCTTGGAGGAATTACGAACGTCATGCACCTTACACAACATTTTCTTTATTTATGCAACAGTTGTGTTGGTCATTTGTTATCTACAATATCAATAGTTGATCGATAAATAAGAAAACAACCCAAATATCCAAACAATTTTGAAATAAAATCAAATGTTGTATTCTTGATTATCATTATTTAAGTTATGCTGCCCTCTATGCAGAAAATTGCTTCGCCAAACATAATGCCCATCAATATTAAAGTAAGTAAATCAATAAAACAAAGTCAAGGCTGTCATATCTGTGCAGAGCTGACATGGAGTTCAATAGGAATCAATGTACATCCTCATCTAAAATAAAGGAATAACGTGTGCGATCCGATGTTATCTAATGAATGTAGAAAATAATTTTTTTAAATCAAACCAAACTTGTAAATGACATCAACAATTAATGTTGGATTTACTTTAAAAAACTATTAGACAATCTATACACATACTAACTACTCCCACGAAAATGCATCTGTTCACTAAATACCAAGTTATTGTTGTATAATGTAATGTTATTTCCTACACATTTTGCATATTTGCCGTATTATTCGTAACTATAGACTTGACTATATGGACAACATGGGGACAGAGACTTGTAGAAAGAGACTGTAGTAGTTACATAGCTTATCATTCTGTTCTGCTCACAAAAAAACAATCACTAAAGTGTTTAATCTCATTCACGAACCAGTTAGCTACTACAAATAAAAAATAATAAAAACCACAAATATCCACTTCTGTCTTGAACAAAAGCAAATTACAAAGTGTTTCATCTCAATCACGAATCAATTAGTAGTTGGGAAAATCCAATCCTGCCTTATGTTTTCACAAAAACAGTTTCATCTCATTCACGAATTAATTAGCTAAACAAATTATCACAAATATTCAAACAAACTTTAATAATATTCAAATATTGTTCAGCATGCAATTTGTAACATTCAGAGATTACATAAATAAACCTTTTAGTTGAATAAATTTGGTTAGAAAACATCTGGGTTGTTCCCCAACCAATCTCCATAAAAGAGATGTGTTCCAACATTGCATTGTCAGATAGATTCATCGTTCAGCTGAAGTTACAGTTACTTTGAACATTACAGTTGTAAGTATTACACTTCTATTGGTACATTAATATATATATCGAGCTTGCTCAGGCTTCTTTGACTCGTATACGCCACCCTTTGGTCTTCCATGGCAGCACAGGCAGTTCATCCAGGTTGCATTCTGTGTCTATGTTGATCTATGTAGGTTTTGTGGGGACGTCCAACCTTCTGCCGACAATGTCTTGGATTCCATAGATTAGTGCTCTAATTAAGTCTATTGACAACTTAAAATTCTAAATTGCGAAAAATACACTGGATTTTTTTGTGACTTTCTAAAACTTGTGATTGGTTAAAATCAGTTTTCTCTTGAAAAGATAATGAATTGGAAAATAACAATAATTTCTCTTGTATGTAACAATGATGGGTATCATTTTATGTACAGTACTATTCACTTGGACTTAAAAAATCCCATATTATAAGGCTTATCTCAAATGTGCATTTGAAACAAAACAAATATTAACATTTTTATTGTTCACATTGTGATTATCATCCTAATGTTATTACCAAAAACAATAACATTTTAAATTTTTATATATATGTTTTATGCATTTTATCATATTTTAACTTTTAACTTCTAAATTGTATCTACTTTTTAAACTTAAGCTTTTGTGCAATAATGTGTGTTTTATATTTTTTATTTATTTTAACTGTTTATATATACCTATTTTTAATTGTACTAATAAATATTTGCCAAACTTTAGAATTTCTATTATTATTTAATATGATATTTATAATGGACAAATAAGCTTTTGAGTATTCAGTCTGCAAAAATATCCCTTACTTTCTAAAAAAAATACAATTTTGTGTTTTATCAAATTATGATAGAAAATAAATGAAAATTCCAATCAACTATCTTCAATTTAAGATATAAGAACTGCTATAACATTTGTTTTTTGCTCTTCTGTTGTCAGTTATATTGTGTGAGGAGCTTTCAAGTGTGATAAAGAATGGATTCCAGAATGTTAGTAATTGGCTGTATGTTGGTTGTGATGGCTGCTGCCTACTGCCCAGAAGATGATTGTGGATGCCCTTCTAGAAGTAAGTAGCATGAGTCTAAACAGCTGGTAAGAAACGGGTCAGAAGATCAGAAATGTATCTTAAAGAGAATGTGTCATTAAGTGGACAATTTTTGTAGCTGTCCTATAAACCTAATTAAATTAAATCTTACCTCTTACACTTTTTTAAAAATGTTTAAAGCACTTTACTGGAAGTGGTAAAGAGACTATCTTGTATAATTTATTAAAATTAAATGATACTACTAAACAATTAGGAAGAAAACAAACAAAAGTACAAAGTTTGTACTAAACTAAAGTATGTTTGGTATATTTAGTTTAAAGAAATGGATAATATTTTGAATATATTATTTAGATAAGTGTTTTATGAGAGATTGTGAAGACATTTTGGAAAATGATCCTTCTGCTCAAAGTGGTGATTATGTGATAGAGCCAAATGATGGAGGACCAAAGTTTATGGTCTACTGTGACATGAGGAAAGATGGCGGATGGACAGTAAGCAATATTAATAAGCAACAAAAAAATGCAAAGATTTCTTTTTTTTTCATCTATAATTATACTTAACTATTCAACTATAGTTTTGATCAAGTTCACAAAATAAATTTTCCACAGCTGTTGTGTAAAGTTTCTTTGTTTTCCAGGTGATACAACGAAGACAGGATGGTTCGGAAGATTTCTACCGCAATTGGGCCAACTACAAAAAGGGTTTTGGAAATGTCCACTCAGAGTTCTGGCTTGGTAATGATAATATCAACCGTATAACATTTGATGGAAATTTTGAGCTATTAGTAGAGATGACAGACCACTTGGATGTAATGAAGTTTGCAAGATATTCCCACTTTCGTGTTGATACTGAGGATTCTAACTATGATTTGACAATCAGTGGATACACAGGAACTGCAGGTTAGTACATTCAATCAATTTTTACACTAAAAATCCATTTCAAGTAAACAAAGAACTAACATTATTATTTTTCTTTGTAGACCAGCTACACCTTTCTGCCTTGCAATAGAAATAGACTAACACACACTGTGCGCTTTTTTGTTGTTGCATTTATCACTTTATATAACAACTGAATATAATACTGAGTTAAAAGAACATTGACTGGAATTAAATGGTTTAAACAAGCTTACAGCCCAGGAAATTCAACATACCATAAGAATCCATGTTGTACCTAATTATGTACTAAGCATGTATCAATGTTTTTTATCATACTCTTTCATTTATCATACTCTTTCATTTTCATTGTTGTTTTTGGAAATCAGTACATTTGTATTGAAAGTATACTTGAGTTAAAAGAAAGAATAATTAAGATACAGCAGATGGAAAATAACATAAAATTACAAATGAAATATTTAAAAACATTTTTATTCTTTCATTTTTATTATTGTTTTAACATTCCCAATGCATTACTGTTTTAGTAATGTCAAGTTTATCATCTTATTTTCATAGTTGTACTTTATGTTGTGTGTAATGATTAAATGTGGGTCATCCCCATTAAAAAGAAAAAAAAGTATAATAAAAAGCAAACATTGACTGACCAACAAAATATCATATTATAGTAAAATAAATAACCATATTGTATAATGTATAGAACATAAGAAGCCCAATAACAAAAAATGTTATAATTTAAAACAAAATGAGAATCCCCTAAAACAGGATGTAAATGTAAAAACATAATTAATTAAAACACTCATTGGGTATATTGTATCATTTTACATCACATATACAGTATTCATTTTCTACATTCTATTAAACAAACTGTATGTATGCTGTAAACTTAAAGATGATATAATATTTGGTTTGTTTAGGTGATTCTTTAGCATATGCCAACGGTGGACAATTTTCAACGTATGATACAGACAATGATAAGTGGAGTAGTGGTAACTGTGCTGAGTCTTGGAAAGGTGCTTGGTGGTACACTGGCTGTGCTAATTCAAACCTGAATGGGCTTTACCTTACACCAGGATCTTCTTCTATTACTGGCATAGTTTGGCTTCATTTCAAGAATACAGAAAGTCTAAAGAAGACAGTGATGATGGTTAAAAGAGCAACATAAGAGAGTTTTCATTATCACTAGTAATTTGACTTAAAAGTATACAAAATGGCAAATATTTTTTTTTTTTTTTTTTTAGATGTAGTGTTATATTAATTATTTTAATTTAATAATGAAAACTAGAATTTGGTGCAATTTTCATAACTTTTTGTCAACAAATTTCATATGTTTTATAAATGTTTTAACATATGAAAATAAATTTTAATTTGAACTGTAATTTTCTCATTATTAATCACATACAGTACCTATTTATGTTTTGTTCATCATAATTTATTATTATTATATAATATTATTATAATTATTATTATCACAATTGTTAAAAATCATATGTATTATTGATACTAATTTTACAAATTAATAAAACGATATCTGCAGAAGATCCTTATAGATAACTTAAGTGCTACGATACAATTACAATCAGAAATCTTCTGAAAACTAAATACTGTAACACTTTAAAAAAAAACATACTATTTGCTCGCTAAAAACCATACAATAGTGACCAAAAACATATCAAGCATATTTTTGGACAAGATGGGCATCAGTGGCAGGAACAAAACTGTACTGTATTGTTGAAAGAATTAAAATTAATTAAACTACAATGAAATGTGTATGATCTATTAATTATATCTCTTATTTTATTGGTCTTGAGAATATTGTACAGGAAACAGCTAATAGATACTAAGCAAAAATAAGGTTTATGAGTTTACACTTCCAAGCCAATATTGCACTTTTACACAAAAAAAACACCAACAAATGCAAACTCCAATTTAGAGTACAAACACTTTCGGCTAACATAACTGTCTTGATGCTATATTAGTCAATCTATCCCAAATGATTTGTGATCAATGATCTTGGAGGAATTACGAACTTCATGCACCTTACACAACATTTTCTTTCTTTATGCAACAGTTGTGTTGGTCATTTGTTATCTACAAACAATAGTTGATCAATAAATAAGAAAACAAACCGAATATCCAAACAATTTTGAAATAAAATCAAATGTTGTATTCTTGATTATCATTATTTAAGTTATGCTGCCCTCTATGCAGAAAATTGCTTGCAAACATAATGCCCATCAATATTAAAGTAAGTAAATCAATAAAACAAAGTCAAGGCTGTCATATCTGTGCAGAGCTGACAGGAGTTTAATAAGGAAACTCAAATGTACATCCTCATCTAAAATAAAGGAATAACGTGTGCGATCCGATGTTATCTAATGAATGTAGAAAATAATTTTTTTAAATCAAACCAAACTTGTAAATGACATTGCAGTGAATTTATCTTTAGTTGGTTCCGAGCTTTCTCAGGCGTATATCCACTCGACGTATGCAGCTGTCGTTCCGAGCTTTCTCAGGCGTATATATTTCCACGCGACGTACACAGCTGTCACTGAATGATAACTCATACAAAAAGTATATTTAACTCAACTAGAACTTTTATTCCTTGTAATTCGATTAATACATCTTTCTACCACTACCAGTCAAGCCTTAATATTCTCTTTATCATCTTTCCGTTTATCTACTCTGATCTTATTCTCTCTTCTCGTTTATCTACTCTGATCTTATTCTCTCTTCTCCTCTAATATCTATTACATTCTACTTTTATACTGGATATGCAAATTTTAGGCTTCAGAGGAGGATAACATTTTCCCTCCAAAAATTATACGATTTTGATTGGCTAATAATTAGGCGGACCTGGTCTAAAGCATCCTTCTCTAAAGCATCCTTCTCTAAACACAGAGAATCACAACATTTATAATATGACATTCCCCTTTTTGGGAAAAAGATTGTGTCAATCTTTCCAAAAATTTAACATTTAAAACCATTTTACATTAAACTATCTACTAATAACACCTCTATAATATTATTTATGCACGGCTTAATCCATCTGCATTTCCATTTAATGATCCTTTCTTGTAAATAACTTTAAATTTATATCTTTGTAAAAACAGAGCCCATCTCATAAGTCTAACATTGGCACCCTTCATTGAGTCCATCCATCTCAATGCCTGGTGGTCAGTATGAACTTGAAATTCACAACCATACAGATAATACTTAAGTTTATTTATAGCCCAAACAATAGAGAGGCACTCTTTTTCTGGCACAGAATATCTCTGCTCATGTACAGATAACTTTCTACTTAAATACACAATGGGATAATCATTACCCTCACCATCTATTTGGCTCAGCACTGCACCTATGCCATAATTTGAGGCATCGGTTTGCAATATAAACATCTTATCAAAATTTGGGGCTTTTAATACATTATCATCAGTAAGTCGTTTCTTTAAAGTTACAAAGGCATTTTCACATTGTTCATTCCACTTAACGGTATTACTTTTACTCTTTAAAGTTAAATCAATCAATGGCTTAGCAATATCGGCATAGTTCTGTACAAATTTTCTGTAATAGCCAGTTAATCCGAGAAATGATCGGACTTGTTTCTTAGACAAAGGTCTGGGGAACTTTTCCACAGCCTCAACCTTATCAATCATGGGTCTAATTTCTCCATTACCAATCTTATGCCCCAGAAATTCTACCTGTGCATAGGCAATTTTACATTTCAAAGGCTTTGCTGTCAATCCAGCACTACTTAATCTTTCTAATACATCATTCAAATGAAAAATATGATCTTTCCAAGTTTGACTATAAATACATATGTCATCTATATATGCCTTAGCATATCCCTCAGTACCTTGTAATACCTTATCCATTAATCTTTGGAAAGTACTAGAGCTATTTTGCATACCAAATGGAAGTACATTGTAACAATACTGTCCAAATTGTGTAATAAATGCTGATTTGTCTTTGGTCTTAGGATCCAGAGGCACCTGGTAAAATCCTTTAGTTAGATCTAACGTAGTTATGTATATTGCGGATGATACCTCATCCAACATTTCGTCTATGCGAGGCATAACATAAGGGTCAAATTGTGTAGTCTTATTTAGTGATCTAAAATCTGTCACCATTCTAATTTGATTCTGGCCTTTCTTCAGGGCAATAATAGGTGCAGCATAGGCACTAACTGTAGGTTCTATTATACCCATAGCCAACATACTATCTAATTCCTCTTTCAATTTACCCTTTAATGCTTGGGGCGTTCTATATGCCCTATGCCTTATAGGCATTTCACCATTAGTCTTAATTTCATGTGTCACTAAGTGAGTTCTACCTGGTACATCTGAGAATACATTCTGTTGGTACTTTAACAATTCTGTTAATTGTTTAGTTTGTGTATCATTTAAATTACTACTAACGTTAACATCTCTCCATGTTTGTGATTGATGATAAGACAATCCTATGTCTATTTCACTATCTAACTCATTGTCATGGACTGTTTCATTTAAGTCTACTTCTTCTATAGACTGAACATTTGTTACTACATAATAACCATCTTTACTTATTTCTACTTTATCATACCATCTCTTTAACATATTAACATGTAGAATTTGTTTTTCTTTTCTTCTACCTCCTATGTATATTTCATAATTTACATCATTGACCTTTTTTGTAACAGTGAAGGGGCCTTGCCATTTACTGTCTAACTTACTATTTCCTACTGGAAGGAATATCAACACTTTGTCCCCTTCTACAAATTCTCTATCAATAGCATTCTTGTTATAATTGTGGGACATAATTTCTTGTTGTTCAAGTTTGTTTACATTAGCATCTTTCATTAATTGCCCCATTTTTTCTCTTATGTCTAACATGTATTTGATAACATCAGTAGATGTTTCTTCATCTTCTACCCAATTACTTTTGAGTAAACTCAAGGGTCCCCTCACCTCTCTACCATAAAGCAATTTAAAAGGTGAATGGCCCGTCGCTTTACTAGGAACTTCTCTGTATGCAAACAGAAAGGGGGGTATGTAGTTATCCCAATTTTTTCTTTGCTTAACTGTAAGTGTCCTTATCATATTTTTCAATGTACCGTGAAATCTTTCAACAAGCCCATTGCTTTGGGGGTGGTACACTGTAGTCTTTAATTGATTAATCCCCAACATACTACATATAGATTGCATAATTGAAGACATGAAATTAGTTCCTTGATCATGTACAATCTCTTCGGGTAATCCTACTCTAGTAAAGACTTCTATTAGAGCCCTGGGTACTGTTTCAGCTCTAACATTGGGTAACGGGATAGCATCCGGATATCTCGTAGCATAGTCAATTATAGTAAGCATATATTTGTTATTACGGCTTGTTCTAGATAAGAGTCCAACAATATCTATCGCTATACGTTTAAATGGTGTACTTATAATCGGTAATGGTATCAAAGTATGTTTCCTTTTACTTTTACCTTTATCTACCTTTTGGCATTCCTTACAGACTTTACAATAGACTACCACATCTTTAAATATACCTGGCCAATAGAATTGGTTCAGGACCCTACTTTTAGTTTTCTCAACACCCATGTGACCTGCAAATGGCACATTATGACCTAAGTGTAATACACCCTGTCTACACTGAGTGGGTAATACAATCTGTTCCACTTGGTTATTCTTATCTTTACTACTACTCCAATTTCTCATCAATATACCTTGTCTCATAAAGAAACATACCCTATGCTGACCTATTTCTTCTATAGGGACTACCCTGTCAAACACTCCTTTGAGTGAGTCATCCTTAGTTTGCAATTTGATCAGTTCTTGTTTAGTTAGGTTCAGCTTGTGCTGTTGTTCATAAGTTTTATGTTTGACTGTTTTATCTTTAGCTTTATCCTCATTTTCGTCAAACAAATTATTCATTTCTGTTCCATTCATATCATCTAAACACTTAGTTTTATTTACTTTGTTGTCATTTACTACTGTTTTCAACAATTGTACATTAGTTTCTTTAGGCGGCTCTTCTATCGGCTTAAAGTTACTATCTTTCCCTAACAATATCATTTCGTCTTGTATTCTAACATCATTTTCTATTCTGGCTTGCTCCCTAGTTAGGACGAAAATTTCTTTAGCCATTGTTTCCCCACAATTCTGGTCCAAATCATGACCCAATAACATGTCCCTCTGTAATCCTTCAATTACGGCTACAATCACTTTACCTGTCACTATCTTACTTTCTATAGCTACCTCAGCTAAGGGGACGGTAATATCGCCTCCTATACCTCTTAACGTAACCCATTTTCCTGGCAAGTAACATTTGTTAGGCACTAGACTTTCCTTAACAGCTGACTGGGTACATCCCGAGTCTCTAAGCATAGTTATATCCTGTCCTTCTAATTTTCCTGTTATTGTACACTTCTCCATTTTATTTTCTACACTATCCATAACTACTTGGGGTCTATCTGATTTTAGTCCTTCACATCTTAAGCCATCTTTCACATTCGGGCCCTTCTTAGTGTCACTAATCTTTCCTTTTGCTACCATCTTAGGACAATCCCCTATTTTATGTCCCTTCTCCTTACAATTAAAGCATAGGCCATTAATCCATTCATTTGAAGGTTCTCTCTGTTGGAAATTTCTACCATAGTTATGGAATTTGCCTCCCCTTCCGCGATACCTATTGTATCCTTGCTGCCTAGCTCCAGGGTTATTCTGAGTCGTACTATTCTTAGGTTTACTATTTTCTTGGCCCTTATAATACGTATTATTTTCCGAATTTACGGCATTCCAATAGCCACGGCCACCTCTATTAGCTATATAATCATCGGCTATCATAGCCATATCATAGCTCTTATTTACTTGTTTATCTCTAAGATAAAGCCTCAGATCTTCAGGCATTTTATCAAGTGCCTGTTCCATTATAATCATTTCAATAATGCCTGCAGCATCATCTTCTTTTACATTAGCACATTTCATCCAACATTTTAAATAATGGGAGAGCTCATTCAGCCATTCCCTGATGGACATATCTTTAACTCTGTTTGAATTTCTAAATTTAAATCTGTAGGTCTCAGCGGACACATCATACTTTTCTAAGATTGCCTTCTTTAAGGTATCATAATCTACACATTCTTTTACGGTTAAGGATGCATATGCTGTCCTATAGACTGTGGGCTCAAACACGGGACCCTCCCCCCCCCCCTGGGGATTTTTCGGGACCAGTATTTTTTTTAACCCTACCCATATACGAACTAAAATCAGGTTGTCTGCACATTGCGCAGTGGTGCGTATTCCTGTGAGGGCGCGTTTTCAAAATGGCTGCCCATAGGCTCAGGTGCCTCTATCTTGGCAACCACTCATGGTAGAGACTTATAAATGGTCTCAAATTGTTTACAGTTAGCACATTTCTATTTGCTCTAATGAAAAGTTTTGTAAAAATTTGACCGGAAATGACATTTTTGTCACTCTGACCTTTGACCCGGTTTTGTCATATCTCTATAACTACTGGTAGTACACATTTGGAATTTGTCGCAAATTGTTTGGAACATGTGGTTTTATACTTGCTCTAATGGAGAGTTTTATGTAAAGGGGACTGGGAATGCCATTTCTGACCGTTTTGTCAAAATGGCTGCCAACAATTCTAATAAAAGTGCACTATTGGGTTTTTTTCCATATTTTAAAGACATAACATTGACTTTACATGATAGACACTTGTAAATGATCTCAAATTGTTTACAATATGCATATTTCTATTTGCTCTAATGAAACATTTTGTCAAAAAATTACCGGAAGTGACATTTATGACCTTTATGACCTTTGACCTGGTTTTGTCATATCTCTCTAACTACTGGTAGTATACATTTGGAAATTGTTGCAAATTTTTCAGAACATGTGGTTTTATAGTTGCTCTAGTAGAATGTTGTATGGAAAAGTAACTGGAAATGCCATTTCTTACTATTTACAATAAAAGTTTCAATAACAAGATTATCTAGTCTTCTTCCGTGTCAAAAAAAATGTCCATCAAGTTGTTAAATTCAGTTTGCTCATCATCATCCTCCTCCTCATCCTCCTCTTCCTGTTCCTCTACCAATACGTCAACCAGCTCATGTGGCATCATATCACCTTCCGTCCACTTCAAGTCCAACTTTTCATTTTGAATACACCATGCCCGTCTGGTTGAGGGATATTTGGTACGGCTTGGTGTGCTTGGTACCAAATAAACGCTTGATAATTAGATCTTTTAACATGCATTTTAAGAGCATCTCGGCAAGGTGGAGGGAGGCTCATATCCATGCCATCATAGGTCGAAAGTATTGCACCTGGCTTGACACTAAATCTTTCCAGAAATTTATCATGTCGCAAAGTGTTAATGTCAGTTACAGTAGATTTAGTGTTGTAAAGATGGCACACAAAATGCTCCAAGCTTTCATGAGTTTCATCTGCAATTTCCAATGATCGGCCAAGAGTCAGAAATGCACCAAGAAATTCCTGGTGCTGTTTGAGGATCTTCAAAGGTAGTAGTTTCCACTTACGAACAAATGCACTGGTTGTGTCACAACAACTGAATGCATGTAATGCGGGAAGGGCATGACACACATCATTTCCCACATCACTTATGACTTTATGCACATCTACAAGACGTCTTTTATTGCCAACACCTGTATCAAATAGTATTGTTTGAGTCAGTTCCTGGGTGTGATGAAGCAGAAGAATGAAGACATCTGTGTCTGGAGATCGAATGATTATGGTAGAATTGGATGATGAATTTCTGGCAATTTGCAGACAGTGGAGAATCAACTTCGTATCAGCCTCTTCCTGTGTTGACGATAACTCTGTAAGTTCCTCAGACATAGTTTCTTGGCCATCATTGCTCTTCAGACTTATGCATTTATTCGTATAGCCAAATACAACTTCTCTTCCATGAAGACTTGGTGCATATTTATTCTTTTTCCATTCACTTAGTAGAAATTCTGTTAGTGTCATCTTATTGTCATCGCTTGACAGAAACGATTTCCAGTCTCGTGGCTCTTTAGTCTTGACTCCTTTAATTATATGGGATTTAGAAGAACCTCTTCTAGCCCTTTCAATTCCTTTGATTGATAGTGGGAGGTAGGTATCAGTTACAAAGTCCACACGTTTTACCTTAGGCAGCTGTCCAAATATACTCTCTGCCAGGTCTCCAAATGTATCAGGCAAAGCCATCTGTGCTTGCAGCAGAGCCATTCAGTGAACAATATATGTGGTTTCTCCAGCCGGCCTTTCTATTGTGTTCGATTCGCCTACCAATGCATGCATAAGCTTTGCCTTGTCTGTCTTCACTGGAACACCATCAGCCGTTGCAAGTGCCCATGGAACAGGGCCCAATGAGAAACTAAGCACCCTCTCCATACTAATGTCATGCTTCATTGCTAAAAGTACAAGCTGACCAAATACATTTCTTTCAGCTTTTACTTCTTTGATCTTCTTTGACTGTCCCGAGATCTTACAGGATTTGGCAAGTTGTACAAATGTCTTTAGTTTACACTTCTTGATTGGATGATGAAAACTTACTGTGCCTTCAACAAGTCGTTGCGTAACAAATTTGTCGTAAGCCTGTTTTCCAATATTATCAGCCTGGAGGAGATCACGTTCGATCTCATCTGATACTGGTGCACCTGATGACAGACAGTAGAGGACGTTCTTGTTTTCAACAACAAAAGGATTTACAAAATTATGAAATGCTGCTAGAACCCTTGCAAGTATCTTGTTCACTGTTGATGATGTGTGAGGACTTCAAGCCCTTGTGTGAAGTCGATTCCATGTTATCCATGTCTGCCATTTCCATTGTGGCTTGCAGGTAACCAGCCCTACTGTGTCTTGTCGTGCACCACCTATGATATGCCGAATAGTTCCTGCTGAATCCTATGATTCCACCATGGCACTTTGCGTGACGGTTGATAGTTTGTTCAATTGTGATGTCAACAGCATTTCTCGACATCGGAATTTGTGATCGTTTAACGCTGAAACCATTGTGTCGCAAGAGCTCCTCTGCTCCGGGATGTGTCTCTGATATGTTTAGGAGAGACAGGAAATACACCATTGTATATCTAGCATAGTTTTGGTGGTCGTAGCTAAAAAACAGACTACACATTCTTTGTAGGCTAGCTAAATGCAAATCAAAATTGTTTTCTTAGTTGCTCTTTGAAATTGAAGGATAAGCCAAACTCGATCCATATAGTTAAGCCAGAACTGTGCAGTTTTACCAAGTTCTCCTAGGCCTAGGCTAGTCCACATTTTGCACCATGTACTGTACTAGGAGAGCAAATTGCTTGTAATACTTACTATGAATTAACTTTGTTGTTGAAAAAGCACAATTTTCTTCGATAATTTAGCTCAATGTTATATAGACTAGACTGGTTTCATACAACTGATCAACTAGACTACTACACTGCTATCTGTGTTCTGATTGGTTTAAAGTTGAATGTCATGCATCAACTAATTTGTTTGATAGAAGTTTTTGTATTATTTTAATAATAATAATATTATTTTATTAGTTTAATCAAATAATGTCAGTACCAGTTAAATTATTGAATGGTAAAATGACATTCTGACATTTTTCTGATTGTTTATATAATCATTTCTAGTAATTACTTCAATTTTGTTAAGTTTTATGATTTTCGACGGCCATTTTGAAATGCGCCCTCTATATTGACTTTTCGGAATACAAACATATACCATGACCTGACCACACATTATTTCAATACAGAACAATTAAAAAACAAGTTAATTTTAGCATATAAATTACTGTTTTATCAATATATATAATATTTTATTAAATTTGGCGGCCATTTTGGAAAAAGCGCCCTCATCGGTTTACGCACCACTGCGCAATGTGCAGACAACCTGATTTGAAAACCTATATGTGTGAGGTTTCCAAAAATGTATGGGTCATAAAATCCCCAGGGGGGAGGGGGGGTTACGGTAGCCCACAGTCTACTAGCTTTACCAGACAGTTCAGGTGCTAACCTAGCGGACCACGTATTCTTATCCCAACCTGTGGCTTCTGCCAAGTGTTCAAATGTTCTAAAATATATATCAATATCATCTGATTCCTTCAAAGTAGGAACCTTTACCTTCATTTCATCTACTATATTCCTAGCATTACTGTAGCTAGACCTATTTTCTAATTCCATCATTTTCACTCTTTCTTGTGATTCAATTTTTCTTTGCTCTATATCTGCTTCTAATCTTAATTGGTATTCTAACTTTTTGTTTTCGGCCTCGAACTTCATTCGAAAATATTCGAGCATCATATCTTTAGGCATACCGCCGGGTATTTCGGGCAAATCAATATCCCTAGCCATTTTATCATATATTTCATTGACTTGGTCAACCTCTTCTTGGTCAACCATATCTTCCCTAGTATCTTTGTCTGACATAGTCTTATCTATATTTTTACCCGATCTTAAAGTTGTCATGCTAATAACAATTTTACTAATGAAATATGTAAACTTATGTATACAAAATATGTTATAAAAGTATTTGTATTACCTTGATTCCATTCAGATATGTAAAAATATGAAATCCACATAAATTCTTAAATGCAATACAATATAAGACATTAATTTACTTCAAAGTCACAAACAACGTTCCAAGTTCGCTCCGTACAAAAATTTACTTTCGAAATAAAAAATAGTTTACAAAGTCAGCTTTGCAAATCTTCTCCAAATTACTGGGCTTCCTTCTGTTACTTCAGTCTTCTTCTTTCAGACCTCGGTGAATATATACAGTATCTCCGATGAATATCCAGCAGTCTTGAGTAGGTACCTTGAGCTCAACAGTACTTCTTCTTCGTTGTAATATCCAAACAACGCACGGTATAAAAACTGTCAGGAATCCAGATCTTCGTAACCATTTAACTTTTTGGTTACTGATTTAACAGGCCCGTAGAGTAGGCACTGTCACTTCTTCTTCTTCTTCTTCTTGATACTTCAATCATGTAAACAAAAATTTTCACCACTGCCACCATGTAGTGAATTTATCTTTAGTTGGTTCCGAGCTTTCTCAGGCGTATATCCACTCGACGTACGCAGCTGTCGTTCCGAGCTTTCTCAGGCGTATATATTTCCACGCGACGTACACAGCTGTCACTGAATGATAACTCATACAAAAAGTATATTTAACTCAACTAGAACTTTTATTCCTTGTAATTCGATTAATACATCTTTCTACCACTACCAGTCAAGCCTTAATATTCTCTTTATCATCTTTCCGTTTATCTACTCTGATCTTATTCTCTCTTCTCGTTTATCTACTCTGATCTTATTCTCTCTTCTCCTCTAATATCTATTACATTCTACTTTTATACTGGATATGCAAATTTTAGGCTTCAGAGGAAGATAACATTTTCCCTCCAAAAATTATACGATTTTGATTGGCTAATAATTAGGCGGACCTGGTCTAAAGCATCCTTCTCTAAACACAGAGAATCACAACATTTATAATATGACAGACATCAACAATTAATGTTGGATTTACTTTAAAAAACTATTAGAATTAAACAATCTATACACATACTAATAAGTAAGTGCATATATGTTCACTGAATACCAAGTTATTAGGAAAAAAATGCTATTTCCTACACACATTTTGCATATTTTCCGTATTATTCGTAACTATACACTTGACTATATGGACAACATGGAGACAGAGACTTGTAGAAAGAGACTGTACCTGAATATTAGTAGTTAAGTAGTTACATAGCTTATCATTCTGTTCTGTTCACAAAAAAACAATTACTAAAGTGTTTCATCTCAATCACGAATCAATTAGTAGTTCGGAAAATCCAATCCTGTCTCATGTTTTCACAAAAGGAGTTTCATCTCATTCACGAATGATATTAATCACAATTAGATAAACAAATTATCAAAAATATTCAAACAAACTTAAACGATATTCAAATATTGTTCAGTATAATGCAATTTGTAACATTCAGATAACATAAATAAATTTGGTTAGAAAACATCTGGGTTGTTCTCCAAACAATCTCCATAAAAGAGAGGTGTTCCAATATTGCATTGTCAGATAGATTCATCGTTCAGCTGAAGTTACAGTTAGATTGAACATACAATTGTAAGTATTACACTTCTATTGGTACATTAATTAAGTCTATTGACAACTTAAAATTTGTTAAATGCGAAAGATACACTGACATTTTTTGTGACTTTCTAAAGCTTGTGATTGGTTAAAATCAGTATTCTCTTGAAAAGATAATGAATTGGAAAATAACAATGATATTTCTCTTGTATTTAACAATGATGGGTATCATTTTATTTACAGTACTATTCACTTGGGCTTTAAAAAACTCATATTATAAGGCTTATCTCAAACATGAGTTTGAAACAAAACAAATATTAATATTCTTATTGTTCACATTGAGATTATCATCCTGATGTTATTACCAAAACAATACAATTTTAAATATTTATATATATGTTTTATGCATTTTATCATATTTTAACTTTTAACTTCTAAATTGTATCTACTTTTTAAACTTTAGCTTTTGTGCAATAATGTGTGTTTTCTATTTTTTAATTGTTTGTTTATAATATTTTATATATCTGTTTTTAATTGTACTAATAAATATTTGCCAATCTTTAAGAAGAATTTCTATTATTATTTTATATAATACTGAACAAATAAAGCTCTTCAGTAGTCAGTCTGCAAAAATATGCCTAACTTTCTGAAAAATACAATTTTGTGTTTTATCAAATTATGATAGAAAATAAAGGAAAATTCCCATCAACTATCTTCAATTTAAGATATAAGAATTGCTATAACATTTGTTGTTTGCTCCTCTGTTGTCAGTTATATTGTGTGAGGAGATTTCAAGTGTAATATAGAATGGATTGCAGAATGTTATTAATTGGCTGTATGTTGGTTGTGATGGCTTCTGCCTGCTGCCCAGAAGATGATTGTGGATGCCCTTCTAGAAGTAAGTAGCATGACTCTATACAGCTGGTAAGAAACGGGTCAGAAGAGTAGAAATGTATCTTAAAGAGAAATGTGTCATCTATTGGACATCTATGTCAACTATTACTCTGTTTATTGCTACTGCTCTTTTGTAGAGATGTCCTATAAACATAATTAAATTAAATCTTACACTTTTTTTAATTGTTTAAAGCACTTTAATGGACCTAGTAAAGAGACTATCTTGTATAATTTATTTAAATTAAATGATACTACTAAACAATTAGAAAGAAAACAAACAAAATTAAGGAGTACAAAGTTGGCCAAAGCATAAAAGTAACAAACTAAAGTATGTTAGCATTTTTAGTTTAAAGAAATGGATAATCTTTTATATTATTTAGAGAAGTGTTTTTTAAGGGACTGTGGTGAAATTTTGGAAAATGATCCTTCTGCTCAAAGTGGTGATTACTTGATACAGCCACATGACGAACAACCTGAGTTTATGGTCTACTGTGACATGAGGAAAGATGGCGGATGGACAGTACGTAATATTAATGAACAATAAAAAGTTAAAAGCAAAGATTTTTTTAGCCAAAAAATGAAAAACTTTAAATTTGTCACACATTCAGTTTGAAATAGATTATGTGCTATTTAGATTTTGATGTAGTTTTTATAGTTCAGCTGATGTGTAAAGTTTTTATTTTTTATCCCAGGTGATACAACGAAGAGAGGATGGTTCAGGAAATTTCTACCGCGATTGGGCCAACTACAAAAAGGGTTTTGGAAATGTCCACTCAGAGTTCTGGCTTGGTAATGAAAAGACCAACCGTATAACATCTGATGGGGATTTTGAACTCTTAGTAGAGTTGACAGACCACTTGGATGTAATGAAGTTTGCAAGATATTCTCACTTTCGTGTTGGTAGCGAGATGTCTAATTATCTTATGAGAATCAATGGATACACAGGAACTGCAGGTTAGTGTACCCTCAATCAATTCTTACACTAAAAACCCATTTCAAGTAAACAAAGAACAACATTATTGTTTTTCTTTGTAGACCAGCTACACCTTTGTACCTTGCAATCAAAATAGACTAACACACACTGTGCACATTTTTGTTGTTGCATTTATCACTTTATATAATAACTGATTATAATACTGAGTTAAATGATAAGAACATTGACTGGAATTAAATTGTTTAAACAAGCTTACAGCCCAGGAAATTCAACATACCATAAGAATCCATGTTGTACCTAATTATGTACTAAGCATGTTATAAATGTTTTTTATCATACTCTTTCATTTATCATACTCTTTCATTTATCATACTCTTTCATTTATCATACTCTTTCATTTATCATACTCTTTCATTTATCATACTCTTTCATTTATCATACTCTTTCATTTATCATACTCTTTCATTTATCATACTCTTTCATTTATCATACTCTTTCATTTATCATACTCTTTCATTTATCATACTCTTTCATTTATCATACTCTTTCATTTTCATTGTTGTTTTTGGAAATCAGTACTTTTGTATTGAAAGTATACTTCAGTTAAAAGAAAGAATAATTAAGATACAGCAGATGGAAAATAACATAAAATTACAAATGAAATATTTAAAAACATTTTTATTCTTTCATTTTCATTATTGTTTTAACATTCCCAATGTATTAATGTTTTAGTAATGTCAAGTTTATCATTGTATTTTCATAGTTGTATTTTATGTTGTGTGTAGTATGATTAAATGTGGGTCATCCCCATTAAATGTGGGTCATCCCCATTAAATGTGGGTCATCCCCATTAAATGTGGGTCATCCCCATTAAATGTGGGTCATCCCCATTAAATGTGGATCATCCCCATTAAAAAGAAAAAAAAGTATAATAAAAAGCAAACATTGAATGACCAACAAAATATTATTATATAGTAAAATAAATAACCATATTGCATAATGTATAGAATATAAGAAGACCAATAACAAGAACACTGAAAAAAATTGTTATGATTTAAAACAAAATGAGAATCCCCTAAAACAGGATGTAAACGTAAAAACATTTTACATCGCATATACAGTATTTATTTTCTCCATTCTATTAAACAAACTGTATGTATGCTGTAAACTTAAAGATGATATAATATTTTGTTTGTTTAGGTGATTCTTTGGCATACAACAATGGTGGACAATTTACAACGTATGATAAAGACAATGATAAGTGGAGTGGTACTAACTGTGCTGCTAACTATAGCAAAGGTGCTTGGTGGTACACTAACTGTGGTTATTCAAACCTGAATGGGCTTTACCTTACACCAGGATCTACTTCTACTAGTACTACTTCTGGTTGGACTGGCATATTTTGGTATCATTTCAAGAATACAGAGAGTCTCAAGAAGACAGTGATGATGGTTAAAAGAGCACCATAAGAGATTTTTCACTATCACTAGTAATTTGACTGGCAAATGTTTAATTTTTTTCAAGATGTAGTGAGGTCAACAATTCTGTTTGCCTATCCTTTTTTAGTGTTATATTAATGAATTTAATTTAATAATGAAAACTTGAATTTGGTGCAATTTTCATAACTTTTTGTCTCTGAAAAACAAATTTATAAAAGTTTTAACATATGAAAATAAATTTAATTTGAACTGTAATTTTCTTAAATTATTATTAATCACATACAGTACCTATTTATATTTTGTTTATGATAATTTATTATTATTATATAATTATTATAATTATATTATCAGAATTGTTAAAAATCATATGTATTATTGATACTAATTTTACAAATTAATAAAACGATATCTGCAGAAGATCCTTATAGATAACTTGTGCTACGATACAATTACAATCAGAAATCTTCTGAAAACTAAATACTGTAACACTAAAACCATACTATTTGCTCGCTAAAAACCATACAATAGTGACCAAAAACATATCAAGCATATTTTTGGACAAGATGGGCATCATTGGCAGGAACAAAACTGTACTGTTATTGTTGAAAGAATTAAAATTAATTAAACTACAATGAAATGTGTATGATCTATTAATTATATCTCTTATTTTATTGGTCTTGAGAATATTGTACAGGAAACAGCTAATAGATACTAAGCAAAAATAAGGTTTATGAGTTTTACACTTCCAAGCCAGTATTGTACTTTTACAAAAAAAAACACCAACAAATGCAAACTCCAATTTAGAGTACAAACACTTTCGGCTACATAACTGTCTTGCTGCTATATTAGTCAATCTATCCCAAATGATTTGTGATCTTGGAGGAATCACGAACGTCATGCACCTTACACAACATTTTCTTTCTTTATGCAACAGTTGTGTTGGTCATTTGTTATCTACAATATCAATAGTTGATCATAAAATAAGAAAACAACCCAAATATCCAAACAATTTTGAAATAAAATAAAATGTTGTATTCTTGATTATCATTATTTTAGTTATGCTGCCCTCTATGCAGAAAACTGCTTCGCCAATGCCCATCAATATTAAAGTAAGTAAATCAATAACAAAGTCAAGGCTGTCATATCTGTGCAGAGCTGACATGGAGTTTAATAAGGAAACTCAAATGTACATCCTCATCTAAAATAAAGGAATAACGTGTGCGATCTGATGTTATCTAATGAATGTAGAAAATAATTTTTAAAAATCAAACCAAACTTGTAAATGACATCAACAATTAATGTTGGATTTACTTTAAAAACTATTAGAATTAAACAATCTATACACATACTACTAAGTAAGTGCATATATGTTCACTAAATACCAAGTTATTAGAAAAAAATGCTATTTCCTACACACATTTTGCATATTTTCCATATTATTCGTAACTATACACTTGACTATATGGACAACATGGGGACAGAGACTTGTAGAAAGAGACTGTACCTGAATATTAGTAGTTAAGTAGTTACATAGCTTATCATTCTGTCCTGTTCACAAAAAAAAAACAATTACTAAAGTGTTTAATCTCATTCACGAACCAGTTAGCTACTACAAATAATTAATAATAAAAACGACAAATATCCACTTCTGTCTTCAACAATAGCAAATTACTAAGAGTTTCATCTCATTCACGAATCAATTAGTACAGTAGTTAGGAAAACCCAATCCTGTCTTATGTTTTCACATAAAGAGTTCCATCTCATTCACGAATCAATTAGCTAAACAAATTATCACAAATATTCAAACAAACTTATACGATATTCAAATATTGTTCAGTATATATAATATATATGTAACATTTAGATTACAAAAATAAACCTTTTAGTTGAAAAGATTTGGTTTAAAACATCTGGGTTGTTCCCCAACCAATCTCCATAAAAGAGATGTGTTCCAACATTGCATTGTCAGATAGATTCATCGTTCAGCTGAAGTGTAGAGAACATTACAGTTGTAAGTATTACACTTCTATTGGTACATTAATTAAGTCTATTGACAACTTAAAATTCTAAAAAGGTGAAAGATACACTGGAATATTTGTGACTTTATAAAGCTTGTGATTGGTTAAAATCAGTATTTTCTTGAAAAGATAATGAATGATATTTTTCTTGTATGTAACAATGATGGTATCATTTTATTTACAGTACTATTCACTTGGGCTTTAAAAAACCCATATTATAAGGTTTATCCCAAATGTGCGTTTGAAACAAAACAAATATTCATATTCTTATTGTTCACATTGTGATTATCATCCTGTTGTTATTACCAAAAAGCGTTTTATGCATTTTATCGTATTTTAAATTTTAACTTCCACATTGTATCTTCTTTTTATACTACAACTTTTTAAGCTTTTTATCGTATTTTAACTTCTAAATTTTATCTTTTTTTAGATTTTGTGCAATAATGTGTGTTTATTCTACTTAATTGTTTGTTTTTATTTTATATATATATCTGTTTTTAATTGTACGAATATATATTTTCCAATCTTTAAGAAGAATTTCTATTATTATTTTATATGATAATGGACAAATAAAGCTTTTCAGTATTCAGTCGGAAAAAAATATGCCTAACTTTCTAAAAAATACAATTTTGTGTTTTATCAAATTATGATAGAAAATAAAGGAAAATTCCCATCAACTATCTTGAATTTAAGATATAAGAATTGCTACAACATTTGTTGTTGCTCTTCTGTTGTCAGTTATATTTTGTGAGGAGCTTTCAAGTGTGATACAGAATGGATTGCAGAATGTTAGTAATTGGCTGTATGTTGGTTGTGATGGCTGCTGCCTGCTGCCCAGAAGATGATTGTGGATGCCCTTCTAGAAGTAAGTAGAATGACTCTATAAACAGCTGGTAAGAAACGGGTCAGAAGAGTAGAAATGGTATAAACTGTAAAAAGACAAATGTATCATCTATTGGACATCTATGTCATCTATTACAATGCTTTAATTCTAAATCTTACCTCTTGCATTTTTTAAATAAAAATGTTTAAAGTATACAATGGATCTATTAAAAACTATCTTGTATAATTTAATAAACGATATTACTAAATAATTAGAGAGAAAACAGAAACAATTGTAAGCAGTACAAAGTTGGCCAAAGTACCAAACTATATAGTAAATACATGAAAGTTATTTTCTAGTGTTAGAAAATTGATTTATTTTGTATATTTAGAAAAGGGATTTATGCAGGATTGTAGTAAAATATTGGAGAACAATCCTTCTGCTAAAAGTGGTGATTATTTGATACAGCCACATGACGAACAACCTGAGTTTATGGTCTACTGTGACATGAGGAAAGATGGCGGATGGACAGTAAGCAATATTAATAAGCAATGAAAAAATGCAAAGATTTCTTTTCTTTTCATCTATAATTATACAACTATTTAAGTTTCTTTGTTTTCCAGGTTATACAACGAAGAGAGGATGGTTCACAAGATTTCTACCGCGATTGGGCAAACTACAAAAAGGGTTTTGGAAATGTCCACTCAGAGTTCTGGCTTGGTAACGAAAAGATCAACCGTATAACATTTGATGGACATTTTGAGCTATTAGTAGAGGTGACAGACCACTTGGATGAAATGAAGTTTGCAAGATATTCTCACTTCCGTATTGGTAGTGAGGATTCTAACTATACTTTGACAATTAGTGAATACACAGGGACGGCAGGTTAGTACATTCAATCAATTTTTACACTAAAAATCCATTTCAAGTAAACAAAGAACTAACATTAGTGTTTTTCTTACACCTTTCTGCCTTCTGCAATAGAACATAGACTAACACACACTGTGCGCTTTTTGTTGTTGCATTTATCACTTTATATAATAACTGAATATAATACTGAGTTAAAAGAACATTGACTGGAATTAAATGGTTTAAACAAGCTTACAGCCCAGGTAACATACCTTAATTTGGATTTTCGACATGTAATAAATATGTTCTCATCAGAAGAATCCCATGTTGTATCTAATTATGTACCAGCATGTATAAACGTTTTTTATCATACTCTTTCATTTTCATTGTAGTTTTTGGAAATCAGTACATTTGTTTTGAAAGTATACTTGAGTTAAAAGAAAGAATAATTAAGATACAGTAGATGGAAAATAACATAAAATTACAAATGAAATATTTAAAAACATTTTTATTCTTTCATTTACATTAATGTTTTAACATTCCCAATGTATTACTGTTTTAGTAATGTCAAGTTTATCATTGTATTTTCATAGTTGTATTTTATGTTGTGTGTAATATGATTAAATGTGGGTAATCCCCTAAAAAGAAAACAAAGTATAATAATAAAATGTGGGTCATCCCTATTAAATGTGGGTCATCCCTATTAAATGTGGGTCATCCCTATTAAATGTGGGTCATTCCTATTAAATGTGGGTCATCCCTATTAAATGTGGGTCATCCCTATTAAATGTGGGTCATCCCTATTAAATGTGGGTCATCCCTATTAAATGTGGGTCATCCCTATTAGATGTGGGTCATCCCTATTAGATGTGGGTCATCCCTATTAGATGTGGGTCATCCCTATTAAATGTGGGTCATCCCTATTATATGTGGGTCATCCCTATTAAATGTGGGTCATCCCTATTAAATGTGGGTCATCCCTATTAAATGTGGGTCATCCCTATTAAAGGTGGGTCATCCCTATTAAATGTGGGTCATCCCTATTAAATGTGGGTCATCCCTATTAAATGTGGGTCATCCCTATTAAATGTGGGTCATCCCTATTAAATGTGGGTCATCCCTATTAAATGTGGGTCATCCCTATTAAATGTGGGTCATCCCTATTAAATGTGGGTCATCCCTATTAAATGTGGGTCATCCCTATTAAATGTGGGTCATCCCTATTAAATGTGGGTCATCCCTATTAAATGTGGGTCATCCCTATTAAATGTGGGTCATCCCTATTAAATGTGGGTCATCCCTATTAGATGTGGGTCATCCCTATTAAATGTGGGTCATCCCTATTAAATGTGGGTCATCCCTATTAAATGTGGGTCATCCCTATTAAATGTGGGTCATCCCTATTAAATGTGGGTCATCCCTATTAAATGTGGGTCATCCCTATTAAATGTGGGTCATCCCTATTAAATGTGGGTCATCCCCTAAAAAGAAAAAAAAAGAATAATAAGCAAACATTGAATGACCAACAAAATATCATTATATAGTAAAAGAAATAACCATATGTATAATGTATAGAATATAAGAAGACCAATAACAAGAACACTAGATTTGAAAAAATTGATTTAAAACAAAATTAAAATCCCCTAAAACAGGATTTAAATGTAAAAACATAATTAATCAAAACACTTACTGTGTGTATTGTATCATTTTACATTGCATACAGTATTCATTTTCTCCATTCTATTAAAAAAATATTTGGTTTGTTTAGGTGATTCTTTGACATACCACAATGGTCAACAATTTACAACATATGACAGAGACAATGATCCACATTCAACACTTAACTGTGCTGACCACCACAAAGGTGCTTGGTGGTACAACGGCTGTGCTTATTCAAACCTGAATGGGCTTTACCTTACACCAGGATCTTATACTCATACTGGCATATTTTGGATTCATTTCAAGAGAACAGAGAGTCTCAAGAAGACAGTGATGATGGTTAAAAGAGAACCATAAGAGAGTTTTCTTTATCACTAGTAATTTGACTGGCAAATATTTAATTTTTTCAAGATGTAGTGAGGTCAACAATCCTGTTTGGCTATCATTTTTTAGTGTTATATTAATTATTTTAATTTAATTAGAATTTTGAATTAGAACTTTTTGTCTCTGGAAAACATTTCATTGTTTTATAAATGTTTTAACATATGAAAATTAAATTAATTTCTTAAATTATTAATAATCACAGTGTTTCATCTCAATCACGAATCAATAGACACGTTTCGCGCTCGCGACCAATCAGAAATAGTGGGTATAGATTTGTATAGATTTCTGTGCTTGGTCAAACCTGAATGGGCTTTACCTTACACCAGGATCTTCTTCTAATACTGGCATAGTTTGGGTTTATTTCAAGAACAAGTGGGAAAGTCTCAAGAAGACAGTGATGATGGTTAAAAGAGCACCATAAGAGAGTTTTTATTATTACTAGTAATTTGACTTATAAATATACAAAATGCCAAATATTTAATTTTTTTTTCAAGATGTAGTGAATCTTGTTTAGCTATCCTTTTTTAGTGTTATATTAATTATTTTAATTTAATAATGAAAACTTGAATTTGGTGCAATTTTCATAACTTTTTGTCTCTGAAAAACAAATTTATAAATGCTTTAACATATGAAAATAAATTTAATTTGAACTGTAAATTAATATATCATAATTTATTATTATTATTATATAATTTTAATAATTATATTATCAGAATTGTTAAAAATCATGTACTATTGATACTAATTTTACAAATTAATAAAACTATACCTGCAGATACGATACAATTACAATCAGAAATCTTCTGAAAACTAAATACTGTAACACTTTAAAAAAAAACATACTATTTGCTCGCTAAAAACCATACAATAGTGACCAAAAACATATCAAGCATATTTTTGGACAAGATGGGCATCATTGGCAGGAACAAAACTGTACTGTATTGTTGAAAGAATTAAAATTAACTAGACATGAAACTCGTCACTTTGACGAGTTAGTTATCCGCACGACAGATGCCACGTGCACGTCATACGTTAAAAACTATAATAAGAGGTGGTCCTGTATTTTCGCCTTGTATTATAATTATACAGTACACTGTGTATAAAAGGAGACATTAATTCTACATGATACAGAGGGCGGCAAACAACAATTTGCTCACATCAGAGACTATGCTGGTGTACATTGTACTACTGTACTGTATATTATATGACATATTAACTGAATTATGGGACCTGCCTTTAATTCAAATATTTAACATGATGACGTCATAAAAAAAACAACACAACGATAGCAATTTCTGAAGAAAATTATCTTAGCAACAACATATTAACGTTAAGAAGAAATTTGAATACGTAAAATGTTGGTGCGCGCACATTTAAATGTGATGAACTATTACGCAAAATATGAAAATACAACTTTTTTTATTCAACTGGCAATATGATGACATCACAACATCCGATTGGCAAAATGTTTACATGAATTCGTATCTACAATCCTATAGCTTCCAGAAAACGTTTTAATCGTGATTATCACATTTTATTCTTACGAGCTATTACAGATTAAAATTTACTGTAAAGATGAAATTAATGACCCACGTAATTAAAATTTTTAGGCATGATGACGTTATAAAAATTTAAATATTTTTATCTCATGCTAAAGAAAGTTGATTGACCTAGACAATATATAAATATAGGAGAAAAAGGAATACAGATAAACGTGATGCGCTCCATTGAATGTGATGAGCAATAACGAAACAGACAAAAATCCTATATTTTACATTCGTGTGGCCATACGATTACGTCACAATGTTTTTTTAGCCTTATCGATGCATGATCCGATATCTGCAACTCATCAACTTCTAGATTTTGTAATAAAAATAAACGGTTCACGGTTTACTTTAGAAACTATGACTGTTTAAAAAAAGACATTATTTTGATGATTTTTTAAGCTTTTTCATAAAAAACGCGCACAAATTGTCTAATTCAACGTGTTCGTATGGCGTTATTTAAACTGGAAAAGTTCTAAATTGTTTTCAAAATTACTAGGAAAGGCTTGAAAAATATAATTCAAGAGAAAAAAATATGTTTTTATCGCTACGTGCGCACCGCGTGCGTAAAAAATTGCGCGCCCGTGGGAATTTTTGACATGCTCAAAATGACATGAAACGCGTAAAAAGTTGATTAGAAATTAATTTTGCGCATTTTGAAATTTTAAATGCGCGTGCGCGCGTAACTTCTTGTGAAACATGCCATTTTTAATCCGTAGAAAGTTTGCCCCTGATATGACTTAAATTTTGTCAAAGTGTCAATACTAAATGACTTTTGGTTTTTAATCTATGATCAATCATTGAAATTCATAAAATTGCGCGTAAGTCACGTTGCGCAACTATGACGTCATTCAAAAATAGGAGGTGCACAACTTCACGTAAATGCCCATATGTTGTCAAAGTTATGAAATGTTATGTTTACACATTTTAGAGAAACGCGACTCACAAAAAGGAAGGAAGGAAAGAAGAATAATACAGAAAAAAAATGTTGATCTCGTACAATAACAAGGAGTTATCCGCTTGGTATACCAAGCGGATAACTAATTAAACTACAATGAAATGTGTATGATCTATTAATTTATCTCTTATTTTATTGGTCTTGAGAATATTGTACAGGAAACAGCTAATAGATACTAAGCAACAATAAGGTTTATGAGTTTTACACTTCCAAGCCAATATTGCACTTTTACAACAAAAAACACCAACAAATGCAAACTCCATTTAGAGTACAAACACTTTTGGCTAACATAACTGTCTTGATGCTATATTATACCCTTTTTACACTATCGACTGAGAGAGGAACACGAGTTGAACTCGGAGGCAATTTCCATTTACACTAGCCAAAAAAACTGCGAGATGAACTCGAGCTGCGCCCATTTACACTACATCAATCACCCCGGTGCTGTCAATCAAATCACTATTGCAAGCGCACACGTGGAACGTAACTGACTCTGGTTTAAACGTTTAAACACTGGAACATATCGACAAATCTCATATAAAAACATAATAATCCGAATTTACACACAATTTATTTAATTTTGAATGTAGTCCAGTGTAATATTTTCTTTGTGGCTATTGAGATTATCATTTATTATTTTAAAAATTAGGGTCTAACAATTATTTTTCTTTTTAAAATGACTGCATTTCCGCCTTGTAGACTGTACGTACATTAAATAGGCCTTACATGGTTAGGTTTGCGTAAAAATAGGGTAGGTACGATAAGTATTTAAAATAAAAAATGTATTTGTTAATTAGCATAAAAATGTATCAATGAAGGAAAATTATTATATGGTACTCTTTCAGTTCCTAACAAAAATTTAATTTTCATATATTGAGACATCAGTATTATATATATTTTTCCCTTTTTCAATAAGTATACATAGAATCGCAGGGTAGAGTTACACCAATATTAGGCCTACATTATTTTAGGCTTTCTGGTAAGGTAGAATGCACACGAACAATTTCAATAATTTCAGCAGAAAAAAAAATCACAAATTTGTTTGTGCCTTTAAAAGAAAATAACGAACAGGACAATATCGTACAATTATTATTTTAAGCAAAAAAGGTGTATTTTAAGCAAAAAACCTATTTTGTTTGCATAATATATTGTATTTCTGTGGCAACATGTTACATTTTCACGTCATTGACCTTTAACAGCTCGGTGTTGAACCACAAAAACCGTTTACACTTCGTGTCTCCGGTGTAGATTCGACTACACCGGAGAAGGTACACCGGAAAACATTCAGCTTCGTTTCACCCCGGGGAGAGCACACCGGGGTGGTTGGATTTTCCCATTTACACCAGTCAATAAAAACCACAACACCGGCGTTTAACGGCCCGGTGTACTAACAACTGCGGGGTTACACCGCTGTTACGGTGATAGTGTAAAAGGGGTATTAGTCAATCTATCCCAAATGATTTGTGATCAATGATCTTGGAAGAATTATGAACGTCATGCACCTTACACAACATTTTCTTTATTTATGCAACAGTTGTGTTGGTCATTTGTTATCTACAATATCAATAGTTGATCAATAAATAAGAAAACGACCCGAATATCCAAACAATTTTGAAATAAAATCAAATGTTGTATTCTTGATTATCATTATTTAAGTTATGCTGCCCTCTATGCAGAAAATTGCTTTCCCAAACATAATGCCCATCAATATTAGAGTAAGTAAATCAATAAAACAAAGTCAAGGCTGTCATAACTGTGTAGAGCTGACAGGAGTTCAATAAGGAAACTCAAATGTACATCCTCATCTGAAATAAAGGAATAACGTGTGTGATCTGATGTTATCTAATGAATGTAGAAAATAATTTTTAAAAATCAAACCAAACTTGTAAATGACATCAACAATTAATGTTGGATTTACTTTAAAAAACTATTAGAATTAAACAATCTATACACATACTACTAAGTAAGTGCATATATGTTCACTAAATACCAAGTTATTAGAAAAAAATGCTATTTCCTACACACATTTTGCATATTTTCCCGTATTATTCGTAACTATACACTTGACTATATGGACATGGGGACAATTAGTAAAAAGAGACTGTGCCTGGAAATTAGTAGTTAAGTAGTTACATAGCTTAACATTCTGTCCTGCTCACAAAAAAACAATTACTAAAGTGTTTAATCTCATTCACGAACCAGTTAGCTACTACAAATAAAAAATAATAAAAACCACAAATATCCACTTCTGTCTTGAACAATAGCAAATTACTAAGTGTTTCATCTCAATCACGAATCAATTAGTAGTTCGGAAAATCCAATCCTGTCTCATGTTTTCACAAAAGGAGTTTCATCTCATTCACGAATCAATTAGCTAAACAAATTATCAAAAATATTCAAACAAACTTAAACGATATTCAAATATTGTTCAGTATAATGCAATTTGTAACATTCAGATAACATAAATAAACCTTTTAGTTGAATAGTTTTGGTTAGAAAACATCTGGGTTGTTTTCCAACCAATCTCCATAAAAGAGATGTGTTCCAACATTGCATTGTCAGATAGATTCATCGTTCAGCTGAAGTGTAGAGAACATTGAACATACAGTTGTAAGTACAGTATTACACTTCTATTGGTACATTAAGTAAGTCTATTGACAACTTAAAATTCTAAAAAGGCGAAAGATAGACTGGAATATTTTGTGACTTTCTAAAGCTTGTGATTGGTTAAAATCAGTATTCTCTTGAAAAGATAATGAATTGGAAAATAACAATAATTTCTCTTGTATGTAACAATGATGGGTATCATTTTATTTACAGTACTATTCACTTGGGCTTTAAAAAACTCATATTATAAGGCTAATTTCAAACGCGACTTTAAAACAAAACAAATATTAATATTTTTATTGTTCACATTGTGATTCTCATCCTGATGTTATTACCAAAAACAATAAAATTTCAAATCATTTAAAGCATTTTTTTTGTATTTTAACTTTTAACTTCTAAATTGTATCTACATTTTAAGCTTAAATTTTTATGCAATAATGTGTGTTTTCTATTTTTTAATTGTTTGTTTATATTTTATATCTGTCTGTTTTTAATTGTACTAATATACATTTGCCAATCTTTAAGAAGAATTTCTATTATTATTTTATATAATACTGAAAAAATAAAGCTTTTCAGTAGTCAGTCTGCAAAAATATGCCTAACTTTCTAAAAAATACAATTTTGTGTGATCAATATTATCAAATTATGGTGGAAAAATGAAAATTCTCATCAACTATTTTGAATCTATGAAATAAGATGTGCTGTAACATTTTGTCTTGCTTTTCTGTTGTCAGTTTTTGTGAGGAGATTTCAAGTGTGATATAGAATGGATTGCAGAATGTTAGTAATTGGCTGTATGTTGGTTGTGATGGCTGCTGCCTGCTGCCCAGAAGATGATTGTGGATGCTCTTCTAGAAGTAAGTAGAATGACTCTATACAGCTGGTAAGAAACGGGTCAGAAGAGTAGAGATGGTACAAACTGTAAAAAGACAAATGTGTCATCTATTGGACATCTATTACAATGCTTTAATTCTAAATCTTACCTCTTGCATTTTTTAAATAAAAATGTTTAAAGTATACAATGGATCTATTAAAAACTATCTTGTATAATTTAATAAACGATATTACTAAATAATTAGAGAGAAAACAGGAACAATTGTAAGGAGTACAAAGTTGACGAAAGTACCAAACTATATAGTAAATACATGAAAGTTATTTTCTAGTGTTAAAAAATTGATTTATTTTGTATATTTAGAGAAGGGATTTATGCAGGATTGTAGTAAAATTTTGGAGAACGATCCTTCTGCTAAAAGTGGTGATTATTTGATACAGCCACACGATGAACAACCTGAGTTTATGGTCTACTGTGACATGAGGAAAGATTGCGGATGGACAGTAAGTATAAGCAATGACATGACAATGACATGAATTCATCTACTGCTGGTTCACTTTAATATTCGCATGTTACTCGTTTTTGGAACAAATTGCCTTGTGAAATTTATAATTTCAATTTGTCTATAAGTTCTTTTAAAGTAAACTACATAATTATAACAGTACTGGTTTTTATTGAAATGTTGAAAATGTTTGCAGTTGGTCAATTCAACTCAATCAATAAGTTGTTTTTAGTTGCACCCGTTTGGTCTTTCCCTGTTTTTTTAAGATTTGTTTGTTTTGATTTTGACTGTTGTGTACAACTGTAATTCCTTTGTTTTTTTGTCTTTATCAGGTGATACAAAGAAGAGAAGATGGATTGGTCGATTTCTACCGTGATTGGACAGAATACAAAAAAGGTTTTGGAAACGTGAACTCAGAATTCTGGCTTGGTAATGAACAGATACACCGTATAACATTTGATGGCAGTTTTGAGCTCTTAGTAGAGATGACTGACCACTTGGATGAAATGAAGATCGCAAGATATTCTCACTTTCGTATTGGTACTGAGGACTCTAAGTATACTTTGAAATTCAGTGGATACACAGGAACTGCAGGTTAGTACATTCAATCAAATTTTTACACTAAAAACTCATTTCAAGTAAACAAAGAACATTATTATTTTTCATTGTAGGCCAGCTACACCTTCCTGCCTTGCAATAGAAATAGACTAACACACACTGTGCGCTTTTTTGTTTGTTGCATTTATCACTTTATATATTTGATTTGATTTATTTCGAAATATCCATAAAAATATATACATACAATACAATTTAATAAAACAAGAGACGACTAGAAACAAATAAACTTACATTAAACAAAAAAATGGATATAACAAGGATAACACAAAAAGTTAAAATTAATTAAACTTATTTCCATTGTGGTCCTTTAAATAAATAATCAAAACTACCATACACACAAAATACATACAAAAATATAATTAAACATCACAAATAAGGAGTCTATTGAAAATATAATTGATAAGTCTGTGAATTAAATTATATAGATTGATCTGCTGCTTTTAAAATGTTGAAATAGTGGTTCTTAACGTTACGTTTAAATATCCATAGACTTCTTGATTCAATCGGATTTCTTGTGGTAGAGCATTCCATATTTTACTTCCACTGTAAGTAAAAGAATTTCTTCCAGAACCATAGACCCTTGGAACTTCTAATAAATTATGAGAATTTCTTAATCTGTGATTATTAATTTTAAAGGATAGACTTTGTGTCAAGTAGTCAGGTCGCCATATAATAACTAATTATAATACTGAGTTAAATGATAAGAACATTGACTGGAATAATTTGTTTAAACAAGCTTACAGCCCAGTTAACATACCTTTATTTGGATTTTCGACATGTAATACATATGTTCTCATCAGAAGAATCCATGTTGTATCTAATTTTGTACCAGCATGTATAAACAATTTTTATCATACTCTTTCATTTTCATTGTTGTATCTAATTATGTACCAGCATGTATAAACGTTTTTTATCATAGTCTTTCATTTTCATTGTTGTTTTTGGAAATCAGTACATTTGTATTGAAAGTATACTTGAGTTAAAAGTAAGAATAATTAAGATACAGCAGATGGAAAATAACATAAAATTACAAATGCAATAATTAAAAACATTTTTATTCTTTCATTTTCATTAATGTTTTAACATATCCAATGTATTAATGTTTTAGTAATGTCAAGTTTATCATTGTATTTTCATAGTTGTATTTTATGTTGTGTGTAATATGATTAAATGTGGGTCATCCCTATTAAATGTGGGTCATCCCTATTAAATGTGGGTCATCCCTATTAAATGTGGGTCATCCCTATTAAATGTGGGTCATCCCTATTAAATGTGGGTCATCCCTATTAAATGTGGGTCATCCCTATTAAATGTGGGTCATCCCTATTAAATGTGGGTCATCCCTATTAAATGTGGGTCATCCCTATTAAATGTGGGTCATCCCTATTAAATGTGGGTCATCCCTATTAAATGTGGGTCATCCCCATTAAATGTGGATCATCCCCATTAAATGTGGGTCATCCCCATTAAATGTGGGTCATCCCTTTTAAATGTGGGTCATCCCTATTAAATGTGGGTCATCCCTATTAAATGTGGGTCATCCCTATTAAATGTGGGTCATCCCTATTAAATGTGGGTCATCCCTATTAAATGTGGGTCATCCCTATTAAATGTGGGTCATCCCCATTAAATGTGGGTCATCCCCATTAAATGTGGGTCATCCCCATTAAATGTGGGTCATCCCCATTAAATGTGGGTCATCCCTATTAAATGTGGGTCATCCCCATTAAATGTGGGTCATCCCCATTAAATGTGGGTCATCCCTATTAAATGTGGGTCATCCCCATTAAATGTGGGTCATCCCTATTAAATGTGGGTCATCCCTATTAAATGTGGGTCATCCCTATTAAATGTGGGTCATCCCTATTAAATGTGGGTCATCCCCATTAAATGTGGGTCATCCCTATTAAATGTGGGTCATCCCCATTAAATGTGGGTCATCCCTATTAAATGTGGGTCATCCCTATTAAATGTGGGTCATCCCCATTAAATGTGGGTCATCCCTATTAAATGTGGGTCATCCCTATTAAATGTGGGTCATCCCCATTAAATGTGGGTCATCCCCATTAAATGTGGGTCATCCCCATTAAATGTGGGTCATCCCCATTAAATGTGGGTCATCCCCATTAAATGTGGGTCATCCCCATTAAATGTGGGTCATCCCCATTAAATGTGGGTCATCCCCATTAAATGTGGGTCATCCCCATTAAATGTGGGTCATCCCCATTAAATGTGGGTCATCCCCATTAAATGTGGGTCATCCCCATTAAATGTGGGTCATCCCCATTAAATGTGGGTCATCCCCATTAAATGTGGGTCATCCCCATTAAATGTGGGTCATCCCTATTAAAAGTGGGTCATCCCCATTAAATGTGGGTCATCCCCATTAAATGTGGGTCATCCCCATTAAATGTGGGTCATCCCCATTAAATGTGGGTCATCCCCATTAAATGTGGGTCATCCCCATTAAATGTGGATCATCCCCATTAAATGTGGGTCATCCCTATTAAATATGGGTCATCCCCATTAAATGTGGGTCATCCCCATTAAATGTGGGTCATCCCTATTAAATGTGGGTCATCCCCATTAAATGTGGGTCATCCCTATTAAATGTGGGTCATCCCTATTAAATGTGGGTCATCCCCATTAAATGTGGGTCATCCCTATTAAATGTGGGTCATCCCCATTAAATGTGGGTCATCCCCATTAAATGTGGGTCATCCCTATTAAATGTGGGTCATCCCCATTAAATGTGGGTCATCCCTATTAAATGTGGGTCATCCCTATTAAATGTGGGTCATCCCCATTAAAAAGAAAAGAAATATATAATAAGCAAACATTGAATGACCAACAAAATATTATTATATAGTAAAATAAATAACCATATGTATAATGTATAGAATATAAGAAGCCCAATAACAAGAACACTGAAAAAAATTGTTATGATTTAAAACAAAATGAGAATCCCCTAAAACAGGATGTAAACTTAAAAACATTTCACATCGCATATACAGTATTTATTTTCTCCATTCTATTAAACAAACTGCATGTATGCAGTAAACTAAAGATGATATATTTTGTTTGTTTAGGTGATTCTTTGACATACAACAATGGTGGACAATTTACAACGTATGATAGAGACAATGATAAGTGGAGTGGTATTAACTGTGCTGCTGACTATAACAAAGGTGCTTGGTGGTACAAGAACTGTGGTTATTCAAACCTGAATGGGCTTTACCTTACACCAGGATCTACTTCTGGTTGGACTGGCATATTTTGGTATCATTTCAAGAATACAGAGAGTCTCAAGAAGACAGTGATGATGGTTAAAAGAGCACCATAAGAGATTTTTCACTATCACTAGTAATTTGACTGGCAAATGTTTAATTTTTTTCAAGATGTAGTGAGGTCAACAATTCTGTTTGCCTATCCTTTTTTAGTGTTGTATTAATGAATTTAATTTAATAATGAAAACTTGAATTTGGTGCAATTTTCATAACTTTTTGTCTCTGAAAAACAAATATATAAAAGTTTTAACATATGAAAATAAATTTAATTTGAACTGTAATTTTCTTAAATTATTATTAATCACATACAGTACCTATTTATATTTTGTTTATGATAATTTATTATTATTATATAATTATTATAATTATATTATCAGAATTGTTAAAAATCATATGTATTATTGATACTAATTTTACAAATTAATAAAACGATATCTGCAGAAGATCCTTATAGATAACTTGTGCTACGATACAATTACAATCAGAAATCTTCTGAAAACTAAATACTGTAACACTAAAACCATACTATTTGCTCGCTAAAAACCATACAATAGTGACCAAAAACATATCAAGCATATTTTTGGACAAGATGGGCATCATTGGCAGGAACAAAACTGTACTGTTATTGTTGAAAGAATTAAAATTAATTAAACTACAATGAAATGTGTATGATCTATTAATTATATCTCTTATTTTATTGGTCTTGAGAATATTGTACAGGAAACAGCTAATAGATACTAAGCAAAAATAAGGTTTATGAGTTTTACACTTCCAAGCCAGTATTGTACTTTTACAAAAAAAAACACCAACAAATGCAAACTCCAATTTAGAGTACAAACACTTTTGGCTACATAACTGTCTTGCTGCTATATTAGTCAATCTATCCCAAATGATTTGTGATCTTGGAGGAATCACGAACGTCATGCACCTTACACAACATTTTCTTTCTTTATGCAACAGTTGTGTTGGTCATTTGTTATCTACAATATCAATAGTTGATCATAAAATAAGAAAACAACCCAAATATCCAAACAATTTTGAAATAAAATAAAATGTTGTATTCTTGATTATCATTATTTTAGTTATGCTGCCCTCTATGCAGAAAACTGCTTCGCCAATGCCCATCAATATTAAAGTAAGTAAATCAATAACAAAGTCAAGGCTGTCATATCTGTGCAGAGCTGACAGGAAACTCAATGTACATCCTCATCTAAAATAAAGGAATAACGTGTGCGATCCGATGAATCTAATCTAATGAATGTAGAAAATAATTAAAAAATCAAACCAAACTTGTAAATGACATCAACAATTAATGTTGGATCTACTTTAAAAAACTATTAGAATTAAACAATCTATACACATACCAAGTAAGTGCATATATGTTCACTAAATACCAAGTTATTAGAAAAAAAATTTCCTACACACATTTTGCATATTTTCCGTATTATTCGTAACTACACTTGACTATATGGACAACATGGGGACAGAGAAACTAGTAAAAAGAGACTGTACCTTGAAATTAGTAGTTCAGTAGTTACATAGCTTATCACAAAAAACCAATTACTAAAGTGTTTAATCTCATTCACGAACCAGTTAGCTACTACAAATAAAAAATAATAAAAACCACAAATATCCACTTCTGTCTTGAACAATAGCAAATACTAAGTGTTTCATCTCATTCACGAATCAATTAGTAGTTAGGAAAATCCTATCCTGTCTTATGTTTTCACAAAAAGAGTTTCATCTCATTCACGAATCAATTAGCTAAACAAATTATCAAAAATATTTAAACAAACTTATACGATATTCAAATATTGTTCAGCATAATGCAATTTGTAACATTCAGATAACATAAATAAACCTTTTAGTTGAATAGTTTTGGTTAGAAAACATCTGGGTTGTTTTCCAACCAATCTCCATAAAAGAGATGTGTTCCAACATTGCATTGTCAGATAGATTCATCTTTCAGCTGAAGTGTAGAGAACATTGAACATACAGTTGTAAGTATTACACTTCTATTGGTACATTAATTAAGTCTATTGACAACTTAAAATTCTAAAAAGGTCGAAAGATACACTGGAATATTTGTGACTTTCTAAAGCTTGTGATTGGTTAAAATCAGTATTCTCTTGAAAAGATAATGAATTGGAAAATAACAACAATTTCTCTTGTATGTAACAATGGTGGTATCATTTTATTTACAGTACTATTCACTTGGGCTTTATAAATCCCATATTATAAGGTTTATGTCAAACGTGAGTTTGAAACAAAACAAATATTAATATTTTTATCGTTCACATTGTGATTCTCACCATGATGTTATTACCAAAAACAATGAAATTTCAAATAATTTTAAGCGTTTTTTATATCAAAATATACATCACTTAATATATATTCACTATTGCCATTAGAACATCACAAAATAAAATATACTAATATACCACCAGTAAATAAAACTGGTGGGGTAAAAACAATACTAGAACACTAGTATTGTGTCGGAATCATATTTATTATATTGTTATTATTTAACAATTGTGTGACATTTTTAAATTGCTAAAATAATATTTTTTACTTTTTCCCATTTTTTTATGCCTTTCTCTCTTATAAACTATATCACATTCTATTCTGAATAGAATTCCTTGTTTAAAAGATTTCCATAAATTAAAATAACTTTTATTTGTAACATCAGCCAGTATCTTTTTGTTTATAAACCGTGAAAGCAGCAAAGGTATAAAATCAGTAAGAATATTTCTTGTTCCAATTACCAGATTTTGAAAAGACATGTTTTATGATTGGTACCTTTAAACCAATCTCTATTTTTGTCCAAAAACCTTCAATAAATTTACAAGAAAAAAACATATGCTCCTCATCTTGTACCTCTCCACATCTACCACATATTATTAGTATCCTTTAGTTTCCATATAAACAACCTTTTGTTGGTTGCTAAAATTCTATTTAAAAATTTGTAATTAAAATTGTATTAATTTTTTATTTTTCATTTTACAAACATTAGATAACCAACATGGCTTCCAATCAATCTTCACATTATCAAAATATTTTTCCTATTTTCTTTGACAAACCGGAGGGACAAAAATGTCCTCCACAAAACAGATATAAATACTCTTTGTTGTAATGTCCTTATATCTATTCTTAACTATATTTTCTGTTATATTATAATAACAATTATTCTCGTATTTGATTATAGCATTACATTTCTATTGGTATATTAATTAAGTCTATTGACAACTTAAAATTTAAAATGCGAAAAATACACTGGAATTTCTGTGACTTTCTAAAGCTTGTGATTGGTTAAAATCAGTATTCTCTTGAAAAGATAATGAATTGGAAAATAACAATAAGTGCCTAAATGGACATGCACCACCCTATTTATCAACTCAATTTATATTTACTGAAGATAGTCACAATAAAGGTACACGAAGTCAAAGTAACAACACTTTGATAATACCTAAATGGAATAATACTCAAGGTAAAAGAACTTTTAATTACAAATCTACAAAATTATGGAACTTTCTACCTAACAAAATAAAAAATGATCTTTATGATATGACAGTATCAACTTTCAAATCACAAAATTCAAAACTAAATCTAATTAATGCTCAATGATTAAAACTTCTTTTATCTTGTTTAAAAATCTCAATTATTTCTGTTTTTACCTTTAAATGTGCTTATACTTTAATTGTGTTAATTTGATTTTGACAATATTAGGTTTAATTTTATATTTTCTTTTGTCAATTTACATGCTGTATTTTATTTACTGAACCACTTTGGAAATCAGTACATTGTATTGAAAGTGTATTTTAGAATAAAGAAAGACTAAATAAATAAATAAACAATGATATTTCTCTTGTATGTAACAATGATGGATATCATTTAATTAACAGTACCATTCACTTGGGCTTTAAAAAAAACCATAAGGCTTATCTCAAACGTGAGTTTAAAACAAAACAAATATTAATATTTTTATCGTTCACATTTTGATTCTCATCCTGTTGTTATTACCAAAAACAATAAAATTTTAAATAATTTTAATCGTTTTATGCATTTCATCGTATTTTAAATTTTAACTTCCAAATTGTATTTACTTTTTGAACTTCAACTTATTAAGCTTTATATGCATTTTAACTTCTAAATTGTATCTTTTTAAGTTTTTGTGCAATAATGTGAGTGTATTCTATTTTTTTAATGTTTGTTTATATTTTATATATATCTGTTTTTAATTGTACTAATAAATATTTGCCAATCTTTAAGAAGAATGATAATGGACAAATACAGCTATTCAGTATTCAGTCTGCCAAAATATGCCTAACTTTCTAAAAAAATACAATTTTGTGTTTTATCAAATTATGATAGAAAATAAAGGAAAATTCTCATCAACTATCTTCAATTTAAGATATAAGAATTGCTATAACATTTGTTGTTTGCTCTTCTGTTTAAGTTATATTTTGTGAAAGAGCTTTCAAGTGTGATACAGAATGGATTTCAGAATGTTAGTAATTGGTTGTATGTTGGTTGTGATGGCTGCTGCCTGCTGCCCTGAAGATGATTGTGGATGCCCTTCTAGAAGTAAGTAGCATGACTCTAAACAGCTGGTAAGAAACGGGTCAGAAGAGTAGAAATGGTACAAACTGTAAAAAGACAAATGTGTCATCTATTGGACATCTATTACAACGCTTTAATTCTAAATCTTACCTCTTGCATTTTTTAAATAAAAATGTTTAAAGTATACAATGGATCTAGTAAAAACTCTTGTATAATTTAATAAATGATATTACTAAATAATTAGAGAGAAAACAGGAACAATTGTAAGCAGTACAAAGTTGGCAAAAGTACCAAACTATATAGTAAATAAATGAAAGTTATTTTCTAGTGTTAAAAAATTGATTTATTTTGTATATTTAGAGAAGTGTTTTTTAAGGGACTGTGGTGAAATTTTGGAAAATGATCCTTCTGCTCCAAGTGGCGATTATTTGATACAGCCACATGACGGAGAACCTGAGTTTATGGTCTACTGTAACATGAGGAAAGATGGCGGATGGACAGTATGTATAAAATTATAAAAAGTAAAAACCAGAGTATTCTATAATTATTCTTCACTATCAAATTACAGCTTTGATAAAGCTCACAAGATAAATTGTCCAAAATTAATGAGAGACAAAAAATAAATAACTTTAAATTTGTCACTCATTCAGTTTGAAATAGATTATGTGATATTTAGATTTTGATTGTTGTCTTTTTTATATTAGCTGTTGTGTAAGGTTTTTATTTTTTATCCCAGGTGATACAACGAAGAGAGGATGGTTCGGAAAATTTCTACCGCAATTGGGCAAACTACAAAAAGGGTTTTGGAAATGTCCACTCAGAGTTCTGGCTTGGTAACGAAAATATTAACCGTATAACATTTGATGGACATTTTGAGCTCTTAGTAGAGATGACAGACCAGTTGGATGAAATGAAGTTTGCAAGATATTCTCACTTTCTTATTGATACTGAGGATTCTAACTATGCTTTGACAATCAGTGGATACACAGGAACTGCAGGTTAGTACATTCAATCAATTTTAACACTAAAAACCCATTTCAAGTAAACTAACCTTAATATTTTTCTTTGTAGACCAGCTACACCTTTGTACCTTGCAATAGAAATAGACTAACACACACTGTGCGCTTTTTTGTTGTTGCATTTTTCACTTTATATAATAACTGAATATAATACTGAGTTAAATGATAAGAACATTGACTGGGATAAATTGTTAAAACAAGCTTACAGCCCAGTTAACATACCTTAATTTGGATTTTCGACATGTAATACATATGTTCTCATCAGAAGAATCCCATGTTGTATCTAATTATGTACCAGCATGTATAAATGTTGTTTATCATACTCTTTCATTTTCATTGTTGTTTTTGGAAATCAGTACATTTGTTTTGAAAGTATACTTGAGTTAAAAGAAAGAATAATTAAGATACAGTAGATGGAAAATAACATAAAATTACAAATGCAATATTTAAAAACATTTTGATTCTTTCATTTTCATTATTGTTTTAACATTCCCAATGTATTACTGTTTTAGTAATGTCAAGTTTATCATTGTATTTTCATAGTTGTATTTTATGTTGTGTGTAATATGATTAAATGTGAGTCATCCCTATTAAATGTGAGTCATCCCTATTAAATGTGAGTCATCCCTATTAAATGTGAGTCATCCCTATTAAATGTGAGTCATCCCTATTAAATGTGAGTCATCCCTATTAAATGTGAGTCATCCCTATTAAATGTGAGTCATCCCTATTAAATGTGGGTCATCCCTATTAAATGTGAGTCATCCCTATTAAATGTGAGTCATCCCTATTAAATGTGAGTCATCCCTATTAAATGTGGGTCATCCCTATTAAATGTGGGTCATCCCTATTAAATGTGGGTCATCCCTATTAAATGTGGGTCATCCCTATTAAATGTGAGTCATCCCTATTAAATGTGAGTCATCCCTATTAAATGTGAGTCATCCCCATTAAATGTGGGTCATCCCCATTAAATGTGGGTCATCCCCATTAAATGTGAGTCATCCCCATTAAATGTGAGTCATCCCCATTAAATGTGAGTCATCCCTATTAAATGTGAGTCATCCCTATTAAATGTGAGTCATCCCTATTAAATGTGAGTCATCCCTATTAAATGTGAGTCATCCCTATTAAATGTGAGTCATCCCTATTAAATGTGAGTCATCCCTATTAAATGTGAGTCATCCCTATTAAATGTGAGTCATCCCTATTAAATGTGAGTCATCCCTATTAAATGTGAGTCATCCCTATTAAATGTGAGTCATCCCTATTAAATGTGAGTCATCCCTATTAAATGTGAGTCATCCCTATTAAATGTGAGTCATCCCTATTAAATGTGAGTCATCCCTATTAAATGTGAGTCATCCCTATTAAATGTGAGTCATCCCTATTAAATGTGAGTCATCCCTATTAAATGTGAGTCATCCCTATTAAATGTGAGTCATCCCTATTAAATGTGAGTCATCCCTATTAAATGTGAGTCATCCCTATTAAATGTGAGTCATCCCTATTAAATGTGAGTCATCCCTATTAAATGTGAGTCATCCCTATTAAATGTGAGTCATCCCTATTAAATGTGGGTCATCCCTATTAAATGTGAGTCATCCCTATTAAATGTGAGTCATCCCTATTAAATGTGAGTCATCCCTATTAAATGTGAGTCATCCCTATTAAATGTGAGTCATCCCTATTAAATGTGGGTCATCCCTATTAAATGTGAGTCATCCCTATTAAATGTGAGTCATCCCTATTAAATGTGAGTCATCCCTATTAAATGTGAGTCATCCCTATTAAATGTGAGTCATCCCTATTAAATGTGAGTCATCCCTATTAAATGTGAGTCATCCCTATTAAATGTGAGTCATCCCTATTAAATGTGAGTCATCCCTATTAAATGTGAGTCATCCCTATTAAATGTGAGTCATCCCTATTAAATGTGAGTCATCCCTATTAAATGTGAGTCATCCCTATTAAATGTGAGTCATCCCTATTAAATGTGGGTCATCCCTATTAAATGTGAGTCATCCCTATTAAATGTGAGTCATCCCTATTAAATGTGAGTCATCCCTATTAAATGTGGGTCATCCCTATTAAATGTGAGTCATCCCTATTAAATGTGAGTCATCCCCATTAAATGTGGGTCATCCCTATTAAATGTGGGTCATCCCCTAAAAAGAAAACAAAGTATAATAATAAGCAAACATTGAATGACCAACAAAATATTATTATATAGTAAAATAAATATTGTATAATGTATAGAATATAAGAAGCCCAATAACAAGAACACTAGATTTGAAAAAATTGTTATGATTTAAAACAAAATTAAAATCCCTGAAAACAGGATTTAAATGTAAAAACATAATTAATTAAAACACTCATTGGGTATATTGTATCATTTTACATCACATATACAGTATTTATTTTCTCCATTCTATTAAATAAACTGTATGTATGCTGTAAACTTAAAGATGATATAATATTTTGTTTGTTTAGGTGATTCTTTGACATACCACAATGGTCAACAATTTTCAACATACGATAGAGACAATGATAAGTATAGTATTAACTGTGCTGAGTCTTGGAAAGGTGCTTGGTGGTACTATGCCTGTGCTTATTCAAACCTGAATGGGCTTTACCTTACACCAGGATCTTCTTCTTATACTGGCATATTTTGGTATCATTTCAAGGGAACTAGTTACAGTCTCAAGAAGACAGTGATGATGGTTAAAAGAGCACCATAAGAGATTTTTCACTATCACTAGTAATTTGACTGGCAAATATTTAATTTTTTTCAAGATGTAGTGAGGTCAACAATCCTGTTTGCCTATCCTTTTTTAGTGTTATATTAATTAATTTAATTTAATAATGAAAACTTGAATTTGGTGCAATTTTCATAACTTTTTGTCTCTGAAAAACAAATTTATAAATGTTTTAACATATGAAAATAAATTTAATTTGAACTGTAATTTTTCTTAAATTAATATTAATCACATATAGTACCTATTTATATTTTGTTTATGATAATTTATTATTATTATATAATTATTATAATTATATTATCAGAATTGTTAAAAATCATATGTATTATTGATACTAATTTTACAAATTAATAAAACGATATCTGCAAAAGATCCTTATAGATAACTTGTGCTACGATACAATTACACACATCAGAAATCTTCTGAAAACGAAATACTGTAACTCTTTAAAAAAAACATACTATTTGCTCGCTAAAAACCATACAATAGTGACCAAAAACATATCAAGCATATTTTTGGACAAGATGGGCATCATTGGCAGGAACAAAACTGTACTGTATTGTTGAAAGAATTAAAATTAATTAAACTACAATGAAATGTGTATGATCTATTAATTATATTTCTTATTTTATTGGTCTTGAGAATATTGTACAGGAAACAGCTAATAGATACTAAGCAACAATAAGGTTTATGGGTTTACACTGCCAAGCCAATATTGTACTTTTACAACAAAAAAACACCAACAAATGCAAACTCCAATTTAGAGTACAAACTAACAAGAGGCTAACATAACTGTCTTGCTGCTATATTAGTCAATCTATCCCAAATGATTTGTGATCAATTATCTTGGAGGAATTACGAACTTCATACACCTTACACAACATTTTCTTTCTTTATGCAACAGTTGTGTTGGTCATTTATTATCCACAATATCAATAATTTATCAAAAAATAAGAAAACGACCCGAATATCCAAACACATTTGAAATAAAATCAAATGTGGTATTCTTGATTATCATTATTTCAGTTATGCTGCCCTCTATGCAGAAAATTGCTTCGCCAAACATAATGCCCATCAATATTAAAGTAAGTAAATCAATAAAACAAAGTCAAGGCTGTAATAACTGTGCAGAGCTGACATGAGTTCAATAAGGAAACTCATTGTACATCCTCATCTAAAATAAAGGAATAACGTGTGCGATCCGATGTTATATAATGAATGTAGAAAATAATTTTAAAAATCAAACCAAACTTGTAAATGACATCAACAATTAATGTTGGATCTACTTTAAAAAACTATTAGAATTAAACAATCTATACACATACTACTACTACCAAGAAAATGCATACCTACTAGTACTAAATACCAAGTTATTACAATAAATGATCCCCTACACAAATTGTGCATATTTTCCGTATAATTCGCAAATATACACTCGACTATAGACAAGAAAGAGACTGTGCCTGGAAATTAGTAGTTCAGTAGTTACATAGCTTATCACAAAAAAACAATTACTAAAGTGTTAAATCTCATTCACGAACCAGTTAGCTACTACAAATAAAAAATATAAAAACCACAAATATCCACTTCTGTCTTCAACAACAATAGCAAATTACTAAGAGTTTTATCATTTCAAAAAATACAAACTCCATTTTAGAGTACAAACACTTTTGGCTAACATAACTGTCTTGATGCTATATTAGTCAATCTATCTCAAATGATTTGTGATCAATATCTTGGAGGAATTACGAACGTCATGCACCTTACACAACATTTTTTTTATGCAACAGTTGTGTTGGTCATTTGTTATCCACAATACCAATAGTTGATTTAAGAATAAGATAAGAAAATAACTTAATATATAAATATCCATATAAATAATATCCAAACACATTTGAAATAAAATCAAATGTATTCTTGATTATCATGATTTTAGTTATGCTGCCCTCTATGCAGAAAATTGCTTCGCCAAACATAATGCCCATCAATATTAAAGTAAGTAAATTAATAAAACAAAGTCAAGGCTGTCATATCTGTGCAGAGCTGACAGGAGTTCAATAAAGAAACTCAAATGTACATCCTCATATAAAATAAAGGAATAACGTGTGCGATCCGATGTTATCTAATGAATGTAGAAAATAATTTTTAAAAATCAAACCAAACTTGTAAATGACATCAACAATTAATGTTGGATTTACTTTAAAAAACTATTAGAATTAAACAATCTACACACATACTACCAAGAAAGTGCATATATGTTCACTAAATACCAAGTTATTAGGGAAAAAATGCTATTTCCTACACACATTTTGCATATTTTCCGTATTATTCTTAACTATACACTTGACTATATGGACAACATGGGGACAATTAGTAAAAAGAGACTGTACATGGAAATTAGTAGTTAAGTAGTTACATAGCTTATCATTCTGTCCTGTTAGTAATTACTAAAGTGTTTAATCTCATTCACGAACCAGTTTACAAATAAAAAATAATAAAAACCTCAAATATCCACTTCTGTCTTGAACAAATTACTAAGTGTTTCATCTCAACACGAATCAATTAGTAGTTAGGAAAATCCAATCCTGTCTTATGTTTTCACAAAAAGAGTTTCATCTCATTCACGAATCAATTACCTAAACAAATTATCAAAAATATTCAAACAAACTTATACGATATTCAAATATTGTTCAGCATAATGCAATTTGTAACATTCAGATTACAAAACCTTTTAGTTGAATAGTTTTGGTTAGAAAACATCTGGGTTGTTCTCCAAATAATCTCCATAAAAGAGAGGTGTTCCAACATTGCATTGTCAGATAGATTCATCGTTCAGCTGAAGTGTAGAGAACATTGAACATACAGTTGTAAGTATTACATTTCTTGTTCTTTTTTTGTCTTTTGTGAGATTCACTCACAATTATTTCATTCCTTACAATTGTTACAATAATCTATATCAACATTCATTGTCAACAACTTTTGTTTCAGTAGAAAACTTTCTCTGCAGCTAAGTTTTGTACATGTTTTTGTTATTTTGAGTATTTTACATAAATAAAAAAGTTAAAGTATTTGCCATTAGAACATCACAAAATAAAATATACTAATATACCACCAGTAAATAAAACTGGTAGGGTAAAAACAATACTAGAACACTAGTATTGTGTCGGAATCATATTTATTATATTGTTATTATTTAACAATTGTGTGACATTTTTAAATTGCTAAAATACTATTTTTTACTTTTTCCCATTTTTTTATGCTTTTCTCTCTTATAAACTATATCACATTCTATTCTGAATAGAATTCCTTGTTTAAAAGATTTCCATAAATTAAAATAACTTTTATTTGTAACATCAGCCAGTATCTTTTTGTTTATAAACCGTGAAAGCAGCAAAGGTATAAAATCAGTAAGAATATTTCTTGTTCCAATTACCAGATTTTGAAAAGACATGTTTTATGATTGGTACCTTTAAAACAATCTCTATTTTTGTCCAAAAACCTTCAATAAATTTACAAGAAAAAAACATATGCTCCTCATCTTGTACCTCTCCACATCTACCACATATTATTAGTATCCTTTAGTTTCCATATAAACAACCTTTTGTTGGTTGCTAAAATTCTATTTAAAAATTTGTAATTAAATTGTATTAATTTTTTATTTTTCATTTTACAAACATTAGATAACCAACATGGCTTCCAATCAATCTTCAAATTATCAAAATATTTTTCCTATTTTCTTTGACAAACCGGAGGGACAAAAATGTCCTCCACAAAAACAGATATAAATACTCTTTGTTGTAATGTCCTTATATCTATTCTTAACGATATTTTCTGTTATATTATAATAACAATTATTCTCGTATTTGATTATAGTTTTACATAGTATTACATTTATATTGGTACATTGAAAACTAAAAATTTTAAAATGCGAAAAATACACTGGAATATGTTGTTACTTTCTAAAGCTTGTGATTGGTTAAAATCAGTATTCTCTTGAAAAGATAATGAATTGGAAAATAACAATAAGTGCCTAAATGGACATGCACCACCCTATTTATCAACTCAATTTATATTTACTGAAGAGAGTCACAATAAAGGTACACGAAGTCAAAGTAACAACACTTTGATAATACCTAAACGGAATAATACACAAGGTAAAAGAACTTTTAATTACAGATCTACAAAATTATGGAACTTTCTACCTAACAAAATAAAAAATGATCTTTATGATATGACAGTATCAACTTTCAAATCACAAAATTCAAAACTAAATCTAATTAATGCTCAATGATTAAAACTTCTTTTATCTTGTTGAAAAATCTCAATTATTTCTGTTTTTACCTTTAAATGTGCTTACTTTAATTGTGTTAATTTGATTTTGACAATTTTAGGTTTAATTTTATATTTTCTTTTGTCAATTTATATGCTGTATTTTATTTACTGAACCACTTTGGAAATCAGTACATTGTATTGAAAGTGTATTTTAGAATAAAGAAAGACTAAATAAATAAATAAACAATGATATTTCTCTTGTATGTAACAATGATGGATATCATTTAATTAACAGTACCATTCACTTGGGCTTTAAAAAAAACCATATTATTATCTCAAACGTGAGTTTAAAACAAAACAAATATTAATATTTTTATCGTTCACATTTTGACTCTCGTCCTGTTGTTATTACCAAAAACAATACAATTTTTAATAATTTTAACCGTTTTATGCATTTCATCGTATTTTAACTTTTAACTTCCAAATTGTATTTACTTTTTGAACTTCAACTTTTTAAGCTTTATATGCATTTTAACTTCTAAATTGTATCTTTTTAAGTTTTGTGCAATAATGTGAGTGTATTCTATTTTTTAATGTTTGTTTATATTTTATATATATATCTGTTTTTAATTGTACTAATAAATATTTGCCAATCTTTAAGAAGAATGATAATGGACAAATACAGATATTCAGTATTCAGTCTGCCAAAATATGCCTAACTTTCTAAAAAAATACAATTTTGTGTTTTATCAAATTATGATAGAAAATAAAGGAAAATTCTCATCAACTATCTTCAATTTAAGATATAAGAATTGCTATAACATTTGTTGTTTGCTCTTCTGTTGTCAGTTATATTTTGTGAAAGAGCTTTCAAGTGTGATACAGAATGGATTGCAGAATGTTAGTAATTGGCTGTATGTTGGTTGTGATGGCTGCTGCCTGCTGCCCAGAAGATGATTGTGGATGCCCTTCTAGACGTAAGTAGCATGACTCTATACAGCTGGTAAGAAACGGGTCAGAAGAGTAGAAATGTATCTTAAAGAAAATGTGTCATTAAGTGGACAATTTTTGTAGCTGTCCTATAAACCTAATTATATTAAATCTTACCTCTTACACTTTTTTTTAACGTTTAAAGCACTTAATTGGACCTACAGTAGTAAAGAGACTATCTTGTATAATTTATTTAAATTAAATGATACTACTAAACAATGAGGAAGAAAACAAACAAAATTAAGGAGTACAAAGTTGGCCAAAGCATAAAAGTACCAAACTAAAGAATGTTAGATATTTTTAGTTTAAAGAATTGGATAACATTTGTATATATTATATAGATAAGTGTTTTATGAGAGATTGTGGAGACATTTTGGAAAATGATCCTGCTGCTCGAAGTGGTGCTTATGTGATAGAGCCAACTGATGGAAGACCAAAGTTTATAGTCTACTGTGACATGAGGAAAGATGGCGGATGGACAGTAAGTAATATTAATAAGCAATGAAAAGTTAAAAGGCAAAGATTTCTTTTCTTTTCATCTATAATTATACTTAACTATTAAACTATAATTTTGATCAAGGTCACAAGATAAATTGTACACAGCTGTTTTGTAAAGTTTCTTTGTTTTCCAGGTTATACAACGAAGAGAGGATGGTTCAGAAAAGTTCTACCGCAATTGGGCCAACTCCAAAAAGGGTTTTGGAAATGTCTACTCAGAGTTCTGGCTTGGTAACGAAAACATCAACCGTATAACATTTGATGGACATTTTGAGCTCTTAGTAGAAATGACTGACCACTTGGATGTAAGGAAGTTTGCAAGATATTCTCACTTTCTTATTGATACTGAGGATTCTAACTATGCTTTGACAATCGGTGGATACACAGGAACTGCAGGTTAGTACATTCAATCAAATTTTACACTAAAAATCCATTTCAAGTAAACAAAGAACTATTACAGTACTATTTTTCTTTGTAGACCAGCTACACCTTTGTACCTTGCAATAGAAATAGACTAACACACTGTGTGCTTTTTTGTTGCATTTATCACTTTATATAATAACTGAATATAATACTGAGTTAAAAGATAAGAACATTGATGGGAATTAAATGGTTTAAACAAGCTTACAGCCCAGGAAATTCAACATACCATAAGAATCCTATGTTGTATCTAATTATGTACCAGCATGTATAAACGTTTTTTATCATACTCTTTCATTTTCATTGTTGTATCTAATTTTGTACCAGCATGTATAAACGTTTTTTAACATACTCTTTCATTTACAAATCAGTACATTTGTATTGAAAGTTTACTTGAGTTAAAAGAAAGAATAATTAAGATACAGAAGATAGAAAATAACATAAAATTACAAATGAAATATTTAAAAATATTTTTATTCTTTCATTTTCATTAATGTTTTAACATTCCCAATGTATTACTGTTTTAGTAATGTCAAGTTTATCATTGTATTTTCATAGTTGTATTTTATGTTGTATGTAATATGATTAAATGTGAGTCATCCCTATTAAATGTGAGTCATCCCTATTAAATGTGAGTCATCCCTATTAAATGTGGGTCATCCCTATTAAATGTGGGTCATCCCTATTAAATGTGAGTCATCCCTATTAAATGTGAGTCATCCCTATTAAATGTGAGTCATCCCTATTAAATGTGAGTCATCCCTATTAAATGTGGGTCATCCCCATTAAATGTGAGTCATCCCTATTAAATGTGAGTCATCCCTATTAAATGTGGGTCATCCCTATTAAATGTGGGTCATCCCTATTAAATGTGAGTCATCCCTATTAAATGTGGGTCATCCCCATTAAATGTGAGTCATCCCTATTAAATGTGAGTCATCCCTATTAAATGTGAGTCATCCCTATTAAATGTGGGTCATCCCTATTAAATGTGAGTCATCCCTATTAAATGTGAGTCATCCCTATTAAATGTGAGTCATCCCTATTAAATGTGAGTCATCCCTATTAAATGTGGGTCATCCCCATTAAATGTGAGTCATCCCTATTAAATGTGGGTCATCCCTATTAAATGTGAGTCATCCCTATTAAATGTGAGTCATCCCTATTAAATGTGAGTCATCCCTATTAAATGTGAGTCATCCCTATTAAATGTGAGTCATCCCTATTAAATGTGAGTCATCCCTATTAAATGTGAGTCATCCCTATTAAATGTGAGTCATCCCTATTAAATGTGAGTCATCCCTATTAAATGTGGGTCATCCCTATTAAATGTGAGTCATCCCTATTAAATGTGGGTCATCCCTATTAAATGTGAGTCATCCCTATTAAATGTGAGTCATCCCTATTAAATGTGAGTCATCCCTATTAAATGTGAGTCATCCCTATTAAATGTGAGTCATCCCTATTAAATGTGAGTCATCCCTATTAAATGTGAGTCATCCCTATTAAATGTGAGTCATCCCTATTAAATGTGAGTCATCCCTATTAAATGTGAGTCATCCCTATTAAATGTGAGTCATCCCTATTAAATGTGAGTCATCCCTATTAAATGTGAGTCATCCCTATTAAATGTGGGTCATCCCTATTAAATGTGAGTCATCCCTATTAAATGTGAGTCATCCCTATTAAATGTGAGTCATCCCTATTAAATGTGAGTCATCCCTATTAAATGTGAGTCATCCCTATTAAATGTGGGTCATCCCCTATTAAATGTGAGTCATCCCTATTAAATGTGAGTCATCCCTATTAAATGTGGGTCATCCCCTATTAAATGTGGGTCATCCCTATTAAATGTGAGTCATCCCTATTAAATGTGAGTCATCCCTATTAAATGTGGGTCATCCCTATTAAATGTGGGTCATCCCTATTAAATGTGGGTCATCCCCTAAAAAGAAAAAAAAAGAATAATAATAAGCAAACATTGAATGACCAACAAAATATCATAATATAGTAAAATATATAACCATATGTATAATGTATAGAATAATTATAAGAAGCCTAATAACAAGAACACTAGATTTGAAAAAATTGTTATGATTTAAAACAAAATTAAAATCTCCTAAAACAGGATTTAAATGTAAAAACATAATTAATCAAAACACTTATTGTGTATATTGTATCATTTTACATCGCATATACAGTATTCATTTTCTACATTCTATTAAACAAACTGTTTGTATGCTGTAAACTTAAAGATGATATAATATTTGGTTTGTGTAGGTGATTCTTTAGCATATGCCAATGGTGGACAATTTTCAACGTACGATAGAGACAATGATGTGGATTCAACACTTAACTGTGCTGACCACCACAAAGGTGCTTGGTGGTACAATGCCTGTGCTTATTCAAACCTGAATGGGCTTTACCTTACACCAGGATCTTCTTCTAATACTGGCATAGTTTGGTATCATTTCAAGAACAAGTGGGAAAGTCTCAAGAAGACAGTGATGATGGTTAAAAGAGCACCATAAGAGAGTTTTCATTATCACTAGTAATTTGACTTATGAATATACAAAATGGAAAATATTTAATTTTTTTTCAAGATGTAGTGAGGTCAACAATCCTGTTTGCCTATCCTTTTTAGTGTTATATTAATTAATTTAATTTAATAATGAAAACTTGAATTTGGTGCAATTTTCATAACTTTTTGTCTCTGAAAAACAAATTTATAAATGTTTTAACATATGAAAATAAATTTAATTTGAACTGTAATTTTCTTAAATTATTATTAATCACATACAGTACCTATTTATATTTTGTTCATCATAATTTATTAATATTATATAATTTTAATATTATATTATCAGAATTGTTAAAAATCATGTATTATTGATACTAATTTTACATAATAATTAATAAAACTATATCTGCAGATGATACTTATAGATAAACTTGTGATACGATACAATTACACACACATCAGAAATCTTCTGAAAACTAAATACTGTAACCACTGACAAAAAAACATACTATTTGCTCGCTGAAAACCATACAATAGTGACCAAAAACATATTAAGCATATTTTTGGACGAGATGGGCATCATTGGCAGGAACAAAACTGTACTGTATTGTTGAAAGAATTAAAATTAATTAAACTACAATGAAATGTGTATGATCTATTAATTATATCTCTTATTTTATTGGTCTTAAGAATATTGTACAGGAAACAGCTACTAGATACTAAGCAACAATAAGGTTTATGGGTTTACACTTCCAAGCCAATATTGTACTTTTACAACAAAAAAACACCAACAAATGCAACTCCATTTTAGAGTACAAACTAACAAGAGGCTAACATAACTCAGTGTCTTGATGCTATATTAGTCAATCTATACCAAATGATTTGTGATCAATGATCTTGGAGGAATTACGAACGTCATGCACCTTACACAACATTTTCTTTATTTATGCAACAGTTGTGTTGGTATAAAATCAAATGTTGTATTCTTGATATATCATGATTTTAGTTATGCTGCCCTCTATGCAGAAAATTGCTTCGCCAAACATAATGCCCATAAATATTAAAGTAAGTGAATCAATAAAACAAAGTCAAGGCTGTCATATCTGTGCAGAGCTGACAGGAAACTCAATGTACATCCTCATCTAAAATAAAGGAATAACGTGTGCGATCCGATGAATCTAATCTAATGAATGTAGAAAATAATTAAAAAATCAAACCAATTGTAAATGACATCAACAATTAATGTTGAATCTACTTTAAAAAACTATTAGAATTAAACAATCTATACACATACTACTAAGTATGTGCATATATGTTCACTAAATACCAAGTTATTAGGGAAAAAATGCTATTTCCTACACACATTTTGCATATTTTCCGTATTATTCATAACTATACACTTGACTATATGGACAACATGGGGACAGAGACTTGTAGAAAGAGACTGTGCCTGGAAATTAGTAGTTAAGTAGTTACATAGCTTATCATTCTGTCCTGTTAGTAATTACTAAAGTGTTTAATCTCATTCACGAACCAGTTTACAAATAAAAAATAATAAAAATCACAAATATTCACTTCTGTCTTGAACAATAGCAAATACTAAGTGTTTCATCTCAACACGAATCAATTAGAAGTTAGGAAAATCCAATCCTGTCTTATGTTTTCACAAAAAGAGTTCATCTCATTCACGAATCAATTAGTAGTTAGGAAAATCGGGAAAATCCTATCCTGTCTTATGTTTTCACAAAAAGAGTTTCATCTCATTCACGAATCAATTAGCTAAACAAATTATCAAAAATATTCAAACAAACTTATACGATATTCAAATATTGTTCAGCATAATGCAATTTGTAACATTCAGATTACAAAACCTTTTAGTTGAATAGTTTTGGTTAGAAAACATCTGGGTTGTTCTCCAAACAATCTCCATAAAAGAGATGTGTTCCAACATTGCATTGTCAGATAGATTCATCGTTCAGCTAAAGTGTAGAGAACATTGAACATACAATTGTAAGTACAGTATTACATTTCTTGTTTTTTTTTTGTCTTTTGTGAGATTCACTCACATTTATTTCATTCCTTACAATTGTTACAATAATCTATATCAACATTCATTGTCAACAACTTTTGTTTCAGTAGAAAACTTTCTCTGCAGCTAAGTTTTGTTCATGTTTCTGTTATTTTGAGTATTTTACATAAATAAAAAAGTTAAAGTATTTAGAAAATAGACTAAAGTTCTATCAAAATATACATCACTTAATATAGATTCACTATTGCCATTAGAACATCACAAAATAAAATATACTAATATACCAACAGTAAATAAAAGTGGTAGGGTAAAAACAATACTAGAACACTAGTATTGTGTCGGAATCATATTTATTATATTGTTATTATTTAACAATTGTGTGACATTTTTAAATTTCTAAAATAATATTTTTTACTTTTTCCCATTTTTTTATGCTTTTCTCTCTTATAAAATATATCACATTCTATTCTGAATAGAATTCCTTGTTTAAAAGATTTCCATAAATTAAAATAACTTTTATTTGTAACATCAGCCAGTATCTTTTTGTTTATAAACCGTGAAAGCAGCAAAGGTATATATGAAATCAGTAAGAATATTTCTTGTTCCAATTACCAGATTTTGAAAAGACATGTTTTATGATTGGTACCTTTAAAACAATCTCTATTTTTGTCCAAAAACCTTCAATAAATTTACAAGTAAAAAACATATGCTCCTCATCTTGTACCTCTCCAGATCTACCACATATTATTAGTATCCTTTAGTTTCCATATAAACAACCTTTTGTTGGTTGCTAAAATTCTATTTAAAAATTTGTAATTAAATTGTATTAATTTTTTATTTTTCATTTTACAAACATTAGATAACCAACATGGCTTCCAATCAATCTTCAAATTATCAAAATATTTTTCCTATTTTCTTTGACAAACCGGAGGGACAAAAATGTCCTCCACAAAACAGATATAAATACTCTTTGTTATAATGTCCTTATATATATTCTTAACAATATTTTCTGTTATATTATAATAACAATTATTCTCGTATTTGATTATAGTTTTACATAGCATTACATTTCTATTGGTAGGGTACATTAATTAAGTCTATTGACAACTTAAAATTTTAAAAAGGCGAAAAATACACTAGAATTTCTGTGACTTTCTAAAGCTTGTGATTGGTTAAAATCAGTATTCTCTTGAAAAGATAATGAATTGGAAAATAACAATAAGTGCCTAAATGGACATGCACCACCCTATTTATCAACTCAATTTATATTTACTGAAGAGAGTCACAATAAAGGTACACGAAGTCAAAGTAACAACACTTTGATAATACCTAAATGGAATAATACACAAGGTAAAAGAACTTTTAATTACAGATCTACAATATTATGGAACTTTCTACCTAACAAAATAAAAAATGATCTTTATGATATGACAGTATCAACTTTCAAATCACAAAATTCAAAACTAAATCTAATTAATGCTCAATGATTAAAACTTCTTTTATCTTGTTTAAAAATCTCAATTATTTCTGTTTTTACCTTTAAATGTGCTTACTTTAATCATGGAGCTATAAATGTATAGCTCCATGCTTTAATTGTGTTAATTTGATTTTGACAATATTAGGTTTAATTTTATATTTTCTTTTGTCAATTTATATGCTGTATTTTATTTACTGAAATCAGTACATTGTATTGAAAGTGTATTTTAGAATAAAGAAAGACTAAATAAATAAATAAACAATGATATTTCTCTTGTATGTAACAATGATGGATATCATTTAATTAACAGTACCATTCACTTGGGCTTTGAAAAAACCAATATTATAAGGCTTATCTCAAACGTGAGTTTAAAACAAAACAAATATTAATATTTTTATCGTTCACATTTTGATTCTCATCCTGTTGTTATTACCACAAAAACAATAAAATTTTAAATAATTTTAATCGTTTTATGCATTTCATCGTATTTTAACTTTTAACTTCCAAATTGTATCTACTTTTTGAACTTCAACTTTTTAAGCTTTATATGCATTTTAACTTCTAAATTGTATCTTTTTAAGTTTTTGTGCAATAATGTGAGTGTATTCTATTTTTTAATGTTTGTTTATATTTTATATATATCTGTTTTTAATTGTACTAATAAATATTTGCCAATCTTTAAGAAGAATGATAATGGACAAATACAGCTATTCAGTATTCAGTCTGCCAAAATATGCCTAACTTTCTAAAAAAAATAAAATTTTGTGTTTTATCAAATTATGATAGAAAATAAAGGAAAATTCCCATCAACTATCTTCAATTTAAGATATAAGAATTGCTACAACATTTGTTGTTTGCTCTTCTGTTGTCAGTTATATTGTGTGAGGAGCTTTCAAGTGTGATACAGAATGGACTGCAGAATGTTAGTAATTGGCTGTATGTTGGTTGTGATGGCTGCTGCCTGCTGCCCAGAAGATGATTGTGGATGCCCTTCTAGAAGTAAGTAGCATGACTCTATAACCAGCTGGTAAGAAACGGGTCAGCAGAGCAGAAATGGTACAAACTGTAAAAAGACAAATGTGTCATCTATTGGACATCTATGTCATCTATCAGACAATTAAATTCTAAATCTTACCTCTTGCAATTTTTAAATAAAAATGTTTAAAGTATACAATGGATCTAGTAAAAACTATCTTGTATAATTTAATAAATGATATTACTAAATAATTAGAGAGAAAACAGGAACAATTAAGTAAGGAGTAAAAAGTTGGCCAAAGTACCAAACTATATAGTAAATACATGAAAGTTATTTTCTAGTGTTAGAAAATTGATTTATTTTGTATATTTAGAGAAGTGTTTTTTAAGGGACTGTGGTGAAATTTTGGAAAATGATCCTTCTGCTCAAAGTGGTGATTATTTTATACAGCCACACGACGAATAACCTGAGTTTATGGTCTACTGTGACATGAGGAAAGATGGCGGATGGACAGCAAGTAATATTAATGAACAATAAAAAGTTAAAAGCAAAGATTTTTTGAGCCAAAAAATGAAAAACTTTAAATTTGTCACACATTCAATTTGAAATATATTATGTGGTATTTAGATTTTGATGTATTTTTTATAGTTCAGCTGATGTGTAAAGTTTATATTTTTTATCCCAGGTGATACAACGAAGAGAGGATGGTTCAGAAAATTTCTACCGCGATTGGGCCAACTACAAAAAGGGTTTTGGAAATGTGCACTCAGAGTTTTGGCTTGGTAATGAAAAGATCAACCGTATAACATCTGATGGGGATTTTGAGCTATTAGTAGAGTTGACAGACCACTTGGATGTAATGAAGTTTGCAAGATATTCTCACTTTCGTGTTGGTAGTGAGATGTCTAATTATCTTATGAGAATCAATGGATACACAGGAACTGCAGGTTAGTACAATCAATCAATTTTTACACTAAAAATCCATTTCAAGTAAACAAAGAACTAACATTATTATTTTTCTTTGTAGACCAGCTACACCTTTGTACCTTGCAGTATAACATAGACTAACACACACTGTGCGCTTTTTTGTTGTTGCATTTATCACTTTATATAATAACTGATTATAATACTGAGTTAAATGATAAGAACATTGACTGGAATAATTTATTTAAACAAGCTTACAGCCCAGTTAACATATCTTTATTTGGATTTTCGACATGTAATGAATATGTTCTCATCAGAAGAATCCCATGTTGTATCTAATTATGTACCAGCATGTATAAACAATTTTTATCATACTCTTTCATTTTCATTGTTGTTTTTGGAAATCAGTACATTTGTATTGAAAGTATACTTGAGTTAAAAGAAAGAATAATTAAGATACAGCAGATGGAAAATAACATAAAATTACAAATGAAATATTTAAAAACATTTTTATTCTTTCATTATTGTTTTAACATTCCCAATGTATTACTGTTTTAGTAATGTCAAGTTTATCATTGTATTTTCATAGTTGTATTTTATGTTGTGTGTAATATGATTAAATGTGAGTCATCCCTATTAAATGTGAGTAATCCCTATTAAATGTGGGTCATCCCTATTAAATGTGAGTCATCCCTATTAAATGTGAGTCATCCCTATTAAATGTGGGTCATCCCTATTAAATGTGAGTCATCCCTATTAAATGTGAGTCATCCCTATTAAATGTGAGTCATCCCTATTAAATGTGGGTCATCCCTATTAAATGTGAGTCATCCCTATTAAATGTGAGTCATCCCTATTAAATGTGGGTCATCCCTATTAAATGTGAGTCATCCCTATTAAATGTGAGTCATCCCTATTAAATGTGGGTCATCCCTATTAAATGTGAGTCATCCCTATTAAATGTGAGTCATCCCTATTAAATGTGGGTCATCCCTATTAAATGTGGGTCATCCCTATTAAATGTGAGTCATCCCTATTAAATGTGAGTCATCCCTATTAAATGTGAGTCATCCCTATTAAATGTGAGTCATCCCTATTAAATGTGAGTCATCCCTATTAAATGTGAGTCATCCCTATTAAATGTGGGTCATCCCCATTAAATGTGAGTCATCCCCATTAAATGTGAGTCATCCCTATTAAATGTGAGTCATCCCTATTAAATGTGAGTCATCCCTATTAAATGTGAGTCATCCCTATTAAATGTGAGTCATCCCTATTAAATGTGAGTCATCCCTATTAAATGTGAGTCATCCCTATTAAATGTGAGTCATCCCTATTAAATGTGAGTCATCCCTATTAAATGTGAGTCTTCCCTATTAAATGTGAGTCATCCCTATTAAATGTGGGTCATCCCTATTAAATGTGGGTCATCCCTATTAAATGTGAGTCATCCCTATTAAATGTGAGTCATCCCTATTAAATGTGAGTCATCCCTATTAAATGTGAGTCATCCCTATTAAATGTGAGTCATCCCTATTAAATGTGAGTCATCCCTATTAAATGTGAGTCATCCCTATTAAATGTGAGTCATCCCTATTAAATGTGGGTCATCCCTATTAAATGTGGGTCATCCCCATTAAATGTGAGTCATCCCTATTAAATGTGAGTCATCCCTATTAAATGTGAGTCATCCCTATTAAATGTGGGTCATCCCTATTAAATGTGAGTCATCCCTATTAAATGTGAGTCATCCCTATTAAATGTGAGTCATCCCTATTAAATGTGAGTCATCCCTATTAAATGTGAGTCATCCCTATTAAATGTGAGTCATCCCTATTAAATGTGAGTCATCCCTATTAAATGTGAGTCATCCCTATTAAATGTGAGTCATCCCTATTAAATGTGAGTCATCCCTATTAAATGTGAGTCATCCCTATTAAATGTGAGTCATCCCCATTAAATGTGGGTCATCCCCTAAAAAGAAAACAAAGTATAATAATAAAATGTGGGTCATCCCTATTAAATGTGGGTCATCCCTATTAAATGTGGGTCATCCCTATTAAATGTGGGTCATCCCTATTAAATGTGGGTCATCCCTATTAAATGTGGGTCATCCCCTAAAAAGAAAACAAAGTATAATAATAAGCAAACATTGAATGACCAACAAAATATCATAATATAGTAAAATAAATAACCATATTGTATAATGTATAGAATATAAGAAGCCTAATAACAAGAACACTAGATTTGAAAAAATTGTTATGATTTAAAACAAAATTAAATCCCCTAAAAGAGGATTTAAACGTAAAAACATAATTAATCAAAACACTCATTGGGTATATTGTATCATTTTACATCACATATACGGTATTCATTTTCTCCATTCTATTAAACAAACTGTATGTATGCTGTAAACTTAAAGATGATATAATATTTGGTTTGTTTAGGTGATTCTTTGGCACATAGCAATGGTGGACAATTTTCAACGTACGATACAGACAATGATAAGAATAGTGGTAACTGTGCTGAGGCATACAAAGGTGCTTGGTGGCACAATTCCTGTACTCATTCAAACCTGAATGGGCTTTACCTTACACCAGGATCTTCTACTTCTTATACTGGCACATATTGGTATCATTTCAAGAACAAGTGGGAAAGTCTCAAGAAGACAGTGATGATGGTTAAAAGAGCACCATAAGAGAGTTTTCATCACTTTAGAAATTTGACATACAAAACGGCAAATATTAATTTGTTTCAAGATGTATTCAATAATCCTGTTTGGCTATCATACTTTTTGAATTATAGTAATTCAGTGTTTTAAATTAATAATATAGAATTTGGTGATGGTAATTTTTTTAATTTTTGTCTCTTGAAAACAAATTTTATAAATAATTTTTTAACATATGATGACATAAAACAAATTTCAGTAATGTGCTATAATTATTATTACTAATCATACATACTGTATTGGGCCTACATACATTATGATTTGTTAATAAATTAAAATAATAATAATCATCAGAATTTTAAAAATCTATGCTAATATTAGTAATACCTTAATGAATCAAATATATTTATTAAGTATAAGCTACTACTTTGGCTAGTCATATGGTATAAATTATTATGTTTTTATTATTATTAGTTTTACTAAACTAAACGTTACCTACAGATGCTTTATTTATCATAAATATTGATAGTGTTATTGATACAACTCAACAATAGACATATCATCAGAAATCTGCTGAGAACTAAATAACTCTTTAGAAAAACCTACTCTTCATGCCTGAAAAGCAATTCAATATTAATGTGGATGAAAAACTTGTTTTTGTCCATAAAATACTACAGAGAGGCATCAAATCCTGTTGTAAAATAGTTTATTAATGATTAACTAATTTTTCTTTTTCTGATATAAATACAACAAAGATAAATGCATGAAAGTGTTTCTGTGTTATTTACTGTTGATATTGTTAACACTGGACCATATGGACAACTGGCGACCGAGAAACTAGGAGAAAGGGACAGTATATAGCCAGGAATTCATTGACATTAATCAAAATCAAGCATTAATATCATCCTGTCTTGAAAAAGCCAATTACTAAAGTGTTTAATCTCATTCACGAACAAATTGGCTAAGCAAATTAAAAGGTCCTAACAAAGATAATTCTGTCTTGAGTGTTTACAAAAAGCAAATTACAAAGTGTTATCTCATTCACGAATCAATTACCTGAAACATTTATAACAAAATATCCAAACAAACTTATATGACATTCAAATATTGTTCTGTATAATATAATTTGTAACTTTGAGATTATGCAAAATCCTACTATTAAACCTTTCAGTTGAAAGGATTTGAGAACATCTGGGTTGTTCCATAAAAGAGAGGTGTTCCAACATTGCACTGTCAGATAGATTCATCGTTCAGCTGAAGTGTAGAGAACATTGAACATACAATTGTAAGTATTACATGTTTACTTGAATATTAATTTAGCCTACTGACAACTTAAATTCTAAAATTAGAGAGACGAGTCCCTATTGACAGTTTCAACAATTTAAGAACGTGGCATGATGATTGGTTGAAATCAGTATTTTATTGAAAAGATAATGACTTAGCAAATGGAAATAACATATTCTTTTGTATGTAGCATAAAATTATAGTCATTTAACAGTATTAAAATACTTTTGAAATATTCATTTATATATACTTTTTTAATTCTTTTTTTCTGGTGGAACTAGCCTTAAAGCCCTCTGGGCTTATATAAGTTTCTCCAGCATAAGTGCATACTAATTTTTTAAAATAATAATGTATTGTTATTACATAATGATGGATTTTATGAAAATAAAATTGAATTATGGTAGAAAATAAAGGTGAATTGTATATTTTTTTTAAATTTAAATATTTATAAAACAAAATAATTGCTTCCAACATTTGATTGTTCTCCCAGTGTACTTCTATATTGGGTGAATTTGTAAGGAAGCTTTCAAGTGTGATCCAGAATGGATTGCAGAATGTTAGTAATTGGCTGTATGTTGGTTGTAATGGCTTCTGCCTGTTGCCCAGAAGATGATTGTGGATGCCCTTCATTTTTTGGGGTAAAAGTTGTGTTAGACTGAATATAAATATGTATATTCTGAACAATTTGACACCAAAAGCAAATCTGTATGACAAGTGGTTGTCGAGATATAAGAACCACACATTTCTAACCTTTGACCCCGATTTTGGGCATGTTCGCCCCAGATAACGAATTTGGCACATATCCCATGTTGTTCCTTGGGGTCTAATTATCCTATAACAGTTGAGATATTCTCTCCTAAATTAAATGCATACAAATCTTACCAAGGTCCTAGACTAGCAGTAGTTATTAATGAATAAAGGTCAATGACCTTTGACCCGACTATCTGACCAATGGCACAAGTAACCCGAAATTTGCAAAAACTTTATTTTGTTGTATGACCACTAAAACATAGATGTAGGCAAAACATTTGTCTTTTTAAACCCAGGAGTTGAGGAGCTATGAGCCATCAAATGCCACAAAAAGGTCACTGACCTTTGACCCTCAATATCTCACTAACGCAGCAACTAGAAGGCTGCAAAAATTTTTGGGTATTTATTCACACCTAAAGCTACAAGAAAATACCAAAAGACCTTTTATTAGAATTTTTTCAAGGTTACATAGGATAAATGTCACATATAGCCTGTACTAAAAGGGTTTTGGAAATGTGCACTCAGAGTTCTGGCTTGGTAATGATAATGTCAACCGTATAACATCTGATGGGGATTTTGAACTCTTAGTAGAGATGACAGATTACTTGGATGTAATGAAGTTTGCAAGATATTCTCACTTTCGTGTTGGTAGTGAGATGTCTAACTATCTTATGAGAATCAGTGGATACACAGGAACTGCAGGTTAGTGTACTCTCAATCAACTTACACTAAAAAAATGTTTAGTGCTTTTACTTAACAATAAAATAACCATATTGTATAATTCATAGAAAAAATCCCAACAACAAGAACAAATTCCCTAAAACAGGATGTAAATCTCTGGCATACAAGTTTAAAGAAAAATAAATAAACAAAACATATTCCTTGGGATACATATTCCGTGACACATCATTACCTATCTCGTTGAAAAGACAGGTCTTCAACCAATGCATCATACCAACCCTTATCTACAGTTCGGAAACATGGACCATTACTAAGCGTCTCGAAAAAAGGCTAAGAGTAACATAAAGGGCAATGGAAAGAGTACTAATAGGTGTCAAATACAAATCTCAGATTTAGATCAAGAGTTCAAGACATAATAAGCAGCATAAAATCAAAGAAATGGAGGTGGGCAGGACATTTGGCCAGGAGATGTGACAACAGATGGACAGTCAGACTGACAAATTGGACTCCAAGAACCTACAAAAGAGGCAGAGGGAGACAAAAGATGAGATGGAGGGATGAACTAACAACACATGGTGGCATTGCATGGCAAAGAGTAGCTAGAGACAGAAGTAAATGGTCAATTGGTGAAGAGGCCTTCGTCCTACAGTGGAAAGAAATAGGTTAAGAAGAAGAAGAAGAAATAAACAAAAATAAATCAAAAAGCTCATTGGGTTTATTGTAAATCATTTTACATCGTATAATTGTTTCTATACTTTATATAGTAGAAGAAAAAAACTGTATTTGAATAATGTATCTAATATTTTGTTTGTTTAGGTGACTCTTTGGCATACCACAATGGTCAACAATTTTCAACGTACGATAGAGACAATGATGTGCATTCTACACAAAGTCCTGTGGTTATTCAAACCTGAATGGCCTTTACCTTACACCAGGATCTACTTCTACTAGTACTACTGGCATATTTTGGTATCATTTCAAGGGAACTCATTATTACAGTCTCAAGAAAACAGTGATGATGGTTAAAAGAGCAACATAAGAGAGTTTTCATTATCACTTTATAGTAATTTGATTTATAAATATACAAAATGGCAAATATTTAATTTTTTTTTCAAGATGTAGTAAAGTCAACAATCCTGTTTGGCTATCATTTTTTAGTGTTATATTAATTATTTAAATTTAACTAGAATTTTGAATTAGAACTTTTTGTCTCTGGAAAACATTTCATTGTTTTATAAATGTTTTAACATATGAAAATTAAATTAATTTTCTTAAATTATTATTAATCACAGTGTTTCATCTCAATCACAAATCAATTAGCCACAACAAATTAGAAAAATCCCCAGGCCCCTTCTAAATCCCCAGGCCACCTCTAAATCCCCAGGCACCCTATAAATCCCCAGGCTCCCCTCTAAAAATCCCCATGCCCCCTCTAAAAATCCACAAGCCACCCCTCTGAAAATCCCCCGGCCCCCCTCTAAAAATCCCCAGGCCCCTTTAAAAATCCCCAGGCGCCCTATAAATTTCACAAATTGTAATGCAAAAGATAGGACATCAAATTAAGTTCAGAATTTCATTTCACTACTTTTAGGCCCTGGGCCCCCTTTTTCAAAATCCTGGATCCGCCACTGGTAGAAGTGTTTAAAAGGCATGGGAACATTTGCATTTTCAATTCACATAGTTTTGCTGCTTATGGCGCCTCATACATGTGATGCACATATTCACCTTATTAATACAGGATGTTAGCCATTTTTGAATAAATGCATTCACGAAGGATTTTGGATATTGTGTTTTGGAATTTGTTTGTACAGATAATTTATATACAGTTTGATATCATCATACAGTATAACTTGAAGTATGGTTTATGTGATCCACCAATGATATCAGTACTATGATACTGAAGGTGTCAGCAATAGAGACAGAAATAAATAAATAAATATTGTAATCTGGCAAAAATTATTAAGTAAAAGCAGAACTATTTTCAATATATCAATTTATTAGAAGAATAGTATAAAACAGTTTGTTTGTTTGGTTTGTTTCATTATGCATAAGTATAGGCAGTGTGTTGGATGACATCCCGTATGTAAGTTCAAAACAAAGGCCCAGAAGTCAGCATGTTGAATCTATGCCAGTATTACCTGTATAATCATCATGATACTCCAGTCCACTGTACTGATGTATACACAAGTGTGTCTTGTTTATCTAGTGAACATATAATCACCGTTTTCCTGACATTGGAAGCCATGCGGCCAAACTGCACTAAATCACGCGCACTAAACAGCTCACAATGAGGGCGACAGATAGCAATGTAGGAGGAGTGGAATAGCAACGGGTTACCTGAGGGGAAAAAAGAAAATTTGTAACATTATTTATTGACAAAATGTATTTATTATAATTTATAAATTCAAAGGAAAGATACTGAAAAAAATCTCAATGGGAATACAAATGAAATAAGCAAACAGCAAGAAATAAAGTGCCAAGCTTTCAGAAAACACTATTCCTTTGTCAGGGCTATTATTATATTTATAAAGATATTATTAAACCTACAAACGTGTTACTACTGTACCTGGGTAAACTAAAAAGTCACCTCCAAACTTTCCGCCACTTGTCAAGAAGTAGCCTTTCTCCCAGAAATCCTTAAAGACGCGGAATCTCAGCCAATCCGTTTCTGTTGATGGGTAGTTCCATTCATCGACGGGGTGTTTACTATAGTTGGTAGCACCTACAAATAAAATATCAAGTGGAAATCATTAAAAATACAAAATGTTTCTTCTTACAAATAAATAAGAAGCAGGGAAGGATCCTTGGACGTAGCGCTTGGTCCCCTTGACAGCTAGAATGACATGAACTACTTTTTGATATCTAGTTTTGACAGACTGTCAATATTACTATTAATATGTCAGCATTCCTCAATTAAAAAATCCTGGATCCACCCCAGAGAAGGGTTGTCTATATTGTATAATGTAAAAAGAGGGTGGCAAGTGGGTAGGCCTACAATATGAGGGAATCTATAAAGCTAAGAGAAAGGTCTACTGAGGAGGAAAAAGAAGATATTGATTAGTGGAGGGTGAGGTGAGATGCAATAACAAATTGCTTTTGTCTTACTTGTTGGTAGGTGTATGAGGCATCCTTGATTAGCCTTGCTAATACTGGTTTCTTCCTTTTCATCCACTTTGAACAATTCACATTTGTTCTTAGGTTCTGCTTCTTTTGTTGAATAGTTTATATTACATGGTGTGTCTACATCTTCATTTTTGTTACTTGTTTTATCTTCAGTTAATTTTAAATGTCCATGCTTTGAAATATCAACTTGGCTTCTTTCCTCAAATTCTTTGGTCAACTCTGTTTTGTCTTCATCTTTATTTTCATCTATGATTTTTTGTCTTTTGACATGTTCTTCTGAATCAGTATTATCTCTTTCTCTTTTGCCATATTTGGTGATTTCTTCTAAATCATGATCGATAGTAGGATGTTTGTCAATATTCTTTTCTTTTTGTTCAACTACCTGTGTTGTTATAGAACAAGTATTAGACAAACAATCATATATTGAATCTTTAACTTCTTCCTCAGTAGGTTTATTTGAAAACAATTCTTCAACGACCTCATTAGATTCTATTTTCCTGGCTACTTCCTCTTTCGTCTTTCCACTCAGCATCATTTTTCTACTCCTTGCTCTCTCCTTTCTTATAGTTTTCTTCTTTTTTGCATGATCTGCCTTATTTTTATTTAAAAATTCCACTTTCTTTGATTCTTTTTCTGACTGCATGATCTGTTTCTAAAATGAAAAATTGATAATGATAACACAGATGGAATAACATCAAGGAATAGACTCACATTTTAACAGATATTAAGCTCTGTCTACACTATCAAACTAGTGTGATGTACCCAAATATTGTAGTGATATGTCTAAATATGGTAGTGATATGACGTTACCATGTCCATATATAGGCACATCACATTTTTTGTCACATAAAGGTTGATAGTGTAGACAGAGCTTTAGTCTTGTAAAAGTTGACGATTTTAAATAAAGTAGAACTTCCAAACCTGTTCTGAGAAACTTTTCAATCTATCCTCCTGATACTTGTGCACATCTGCAGCTGTTGGAATTTTGACTTTTATATTTATAATCCTTGCCACACCTACAAAAATTAAATATTCATACTTTTTTTTTAACGTTATATTACCGGCTCTTTAAAAAATTTTAAAAATTGGGAGAAACATGAAGTAATCTGGAGAGTTGGTACCAGCATAGGAGGAAGTATATGGTACGAGAGATGGATTCAGGATGTTAGAAAATAAGAGATCCTACTTTCTTACAAATATAATGCAGGTGGGAAAGCCACGATTTTTTGAAATCGTACAATTTTTTTCTTTCGTCCAACCAGCAGTGAGCATTAATGATCTTGCTTGAAAACGGATAACCGAATCATGCTCGATGTGAAAGCTCGCTCAACGCTCGCGATATTTTTCTCAGGGCATGTGAAAGTAGCTCAACTCTGGTTAGTACTGTTAGGGTGCTGGTATGAGCTTATCATTCTTTTCCTTCTTCACTTTCCTTCCTTTTTCACAGCACTTTCAAAGAAAGAAACCATTTAATGAATGTATTAATAAAGTGAAAATAGTAATACCATATTCTATCAGGACAGCTGCTTCTTCTGGCATAAGTTGAAGAGGAAGACCAAGCTGCAAATTCTGATGTGGTGCTCTTGGTAGGCAACCGATTAGCTTTCCAACAATGTTGTGTTTTTCTCGAATCGTTTTTACATCTAAAAAAGAAAGCAATTTATTCAATCAGATGTAAATTAATTTTTATGCGACATAACTAAACGGAATAATTTTTTTGATACTAGAGTAATTAACAAGTGGAACTCGCTGCCCGAATCTGTTGTCAATAGCAAGAGTGTAAATTCATTCAAAAACAAACTTGACAAATACACACACATACACACATATGAGAGAAGAGGCTCCCTACGAGTTTAAAAACTCATTGCCTCTTAACTTTACTAAAGGTAAGAATTACTAAAGGTAAGAATAATTACTTGTCGGTTGATTATTAATATTTTTTAAAATTGATTATTTAATTGAAATCTAATCTAGGCTAGCCTATTAATACACAACATTTGAAATTAAAATGAAAACAAAACATTGTGAAATAAAAAGCAACTAACCACTACAGTGATACAAACAAAGCTAGGCCTAACTAGTGTTTGTTTTTATTTATTCCTAGCTAGTGTAGTGAGTCCTACTCACCCTCCTGCCTGCTGCCTGCTGCTGGCAGGTTTTCAGCCTGGTCTGGCTGGACCAAGATCATTTATGTTTATAGTACTTAAAATGTACATACCTTCTGCTTTCCAAATCAAGATTTTATTACTACATAATAGAAGATCAATTACATCTTCTTCACTATCCATTTTATCTGAATTTTAATGTATTTCTTATGAAGCAACCCACATGCGTTACGGATGGATGATTCCGTTGACTTTAAATAATGACCTTTGACCCTCTTATTTCCGCTGTGCGTTGTTAGATTGCTAGAATTTCCACCAATGGTAAAAGCGTATTCATTTAAAAGGACTTTACAAAAACATGAAATCACGTGGTGAAACCGCGCGAATTTGAGACACAGCGGCGGTAAGTTATTTTTGCACTGAGAAAAGAAAAAGGATAAACTGGTGTTTCTCTCTTTGTTTTAGTTAAAATAACGATTAAAAATGGATACAGATGTTGATCAGCAATTGAGGGAATATCAGAGAGATTACCTTGATTTCTTAGATGATGATGTGAGTGCATATTTTATTATTTAAAAAACATCGTTTTAGTAGGCCTAGCTAGGCCTCTAGTATAGTAGTAGGCCTAATTAATTGCCTAGCTAGGCCTAGGCCTAAAACTAATGATACTGATAGATAGGCTGTAGTGTATAACTAAAAAGGGTAGGCTAGTGTAGTAAGTAGAGGCCTACATACAGTAAAGAATCCTAGTAAAGCTAGGTAGAATGGTGTTAGAATGTGTAGCTCTCTAGACTACCGTATTTTCCGGAGTATAGGTCGACCCCAAGTATAAGTCGACCCCCAACTTTGACCTAGAATATCGTTGATTTTGGTATGACCTGAATATAAGTCGACCCCCAAAATCGGCTAATAACACAACTTACTTTAAAGTTCAAAGAAGGCTAGAAATGTATGAAATGTGGTTGTTTGTTTATACAATTATTAAAGTGTATGCCTAATCAATATCGGACGGACGTAATCACAACGGCTTCGCCGCCGTCTTCGCCAGCCTACAATAAATGACAGCGATGTAGCGTTACAGTACTTGCCATCAGCAATGTTTTTTCGCGTCACTCGAATAAATTAAAACGAGTTTTTCGTTAGGAGGCTTATTATTGTACAGGCGAGTAGTTGTAAATCGCGTTATCTGTAAATGTACACGCGCCGGACTGAGGAGAATTTATTTTATGAATAGACATGCGCAGTAATTGTAATTACGAACAAACAAACAAACTGCGCATGTGTATAGATGAAAATATCGCGGAATAACAAACATGCTGCATGGACATTCCAACATCGTGTAGTTCGTTTTGTGGTGTGTGTTACGATGTTTTCGCGAGTGAATACGAAGCATATGAAACACAAACGAAAACTATTTATTCTTAATTATTTTAATAAAAGCGTAATATAAACATCAAAATTAATCTTTGTTATATATTAATAGTACTTGTACCAGTACTTGTTGGAGTTGTATTATTTTGTACAATGTAGGTATTATTAAATTGAAAACTCCTGTGAGTGATTGATGATAGGCCACTGACCTTGCTAGGCCTTGACAGCTGACGGCTTTTGAACGAATTTTTTCGGCTTGATTTTTTTCAAAAATCGCATGGTCGGAGTATAAGTCGACCCCCCGATTTTGCAATTAAAATTTTCCCACAAAGTCTCGACCTATACTCCGGAAAATACGGTAGGCCATAATTATAATCTAATAATATTTAGTAGGCCTAGGCCTATGTAGTGATTCTTATATTAGATAAAAACAAATGTCTTTTTGTATTACTTACAGAATGACCAAGGAACCTATCAAGGCAAGGTGCGGGATATGATAAAGAACAATCAGTATCGACTTATAGTAAATATTAATGATCTGAGAAGGAAACTGCCAAAGAGAGCACAAAGGTATGCTACTGTGTATGCTATGACGTCAAGAAGGAAAAAGTGACAGAAAATAATTCTGTAGATTTCTATTTACAGTACTTGAATCTAATTATCAGCCACCATCCATATGTCAATTCAGCAATGCCAATTTAGGAGGCACAAACATTTTTATGTTATTCTGTGTTTTTTTTTTGTCAGAGAAATGGGCCGTTCCATGTCATAGAACTGAATTCACCATAGTAACACATGAAATCTTCAAAATTATGATTACAATTTTATTTTACTTTGCAGGATTCTTGAGGAATCTCATGAGGAAATCATCGCATTTCAACGAGCCCTGAAGGAGTTAGTAGCCTCAGCAGATACAGCTTATAGCAAGCAACACGAGGAGTTCTTTGTTGGTCTTGAGGGCAGCTTCGGAGCTAAGCATGTGACCCCAAGGTCACTGTCTGCTCGTAATCTGGGAAATCTTGTTTGTGTTGAAGGCATTGTTACAAAATGTAGGCACACTGGTTTTGTTGCAAAACAAATTTATAAATCTCATTAATTTTTCTATGATATGATATTTTTAGTGTGGTATCCGTTGCTTCCTTGAGCTTAAATCTAAACTTATCATTATCGCTTGGTGGTGAAGTAAGGAAACCAGGCTCAGAAAATTGTGGGGGGTCGTGTCTCACTCGGAACAAATCCTCAAATGTACAGAGTTGTGCAAACATCTGACTAATCAGCATATTGATTTTCAAAATATATAATATTGTAATATCTTTATAACTATTATCTAAAGCATGTCTACACTATCAAACAAAAAAGTGTGATGTGCCCATAAAATGGTAGTTATATATCCAAATATGATATGGTAGTGATATGACATCATCATGTCCATGAACACATCACATTCCTTTTGTCACATAAAGTTTGATAGTGTAGACAGTGCTTAACATAAAATATTGACATGTTTTTTTAGGTTCTCTTGTCAGACCAAAGATCGTGAGAAGTGTTCACTATTGCCAAGCAACTAAAAAGACGATGGAGCGGAAGTACACAGACTTGACGTCGTTAGATGCGTTTCCTTCCAGCTCTGTTTATCCAACTAAAGTAAGAGATTTCAAAAACAATATGCATGAAAGTGTTTCTTTATATCTAATGATAATAATAATAATGTTTAATTTAATTTCAACATTTCAGAAACAGAAAATGAAGAGCAAAAAAAAAATGAATGTTGAAAGTTCAAATTAAAAAGATTTGAGGAGTTGTTTCAATATCTTTACAATAATTGTCTAAAACAAATGTGTTTTGATTTAAAAGGATGACCAAGAAAACCCTCTTGAGACCGAGTATGGCCTTTCCATCTACAAAGACCACCAGACACTGACCATCCAGGAGATGCCAGAGAAAGCTCCAGCTGGTCAGTTGCCACGATCTGTGGACATCATCACTGATGATGACTTGGTAGATGAATGCAAGGTATGATCATAATATTCTATTAAAACTACCGCCACAGTTAGTGTTATTCAGAAAATTCAATATCATCAAATCTAACAATTATGCTCAAGAAATGATGTGTTCAGGGAATGAAATTGATAGAATTGTTTACGTTGAATTAAACATTGAGTTTACTACTGTTATATTTGAACATTTTAATTTTCTCTTTTGCAGCCTGGTGACAGAGTTCAAGTTATTGGGACTTACCGTTGTCTACCAAGTAAAAAGGGTTCGTTTACTAGCGGAACATTCAGGTAACATACTGTATTCTTTTTTCTTTGTAATTTCTTTCTGTTTTTTTTCTCAGCACTGGGACAATCTTTTGATTGTATAAGTGCTATATAAATCGAACAACATTACGTTATTGACTTATTTTCAATTACAAGTGATTTTACTGTAAATTTATTGTATAAACATTATTTTTTAAATTATTATCATAATTCTAAGCCAACTTCAAGTATGATACCAGTAATGAGCAGAAACACATTTTTTCTTTGCAGAACAATTCTCCTTGCCAACAACATTAGACTCTTGAGTAAAGAAAATGTTCCCACATACTCCGTCAAAGACATTCAAAACATAAAAAAATTTGCTCGTAATAAAAAAAATGACGTCTTTGAGTTATTGTCGCGGTCAATAGCACCCTCTATACATGGACATGAGTACATTAAAAAGGCTGTACTTTGTATGTTGCTAGGAGGAATGGAAAAAATCTTAGAAAACGGAACTCGTCTTCGTGGGTAAGTTTTCAACTTTTATGCAAGTACTAATTGTTTATTTTTGATGGCAGAAAAAATGTAATTAACTGCTTTTCAGAATTAATTTGTTAAAAACTTTATTTTGATTAGTGACATCAACGTTCTTCTGATTGGAGATCCCTCAACTGCTAAATCACAGATGCTTAGGTATGTGTTGCACACTGCACCAAGAGCCATTCCAACCACAGGTCGGGGGTCATCAGGTGTTGGTCTTACTGCAGCTGTAACTATGGACCAGGAGACTGGGGAACGAAGGCTAGAAGCTGGTGCTATGGTTCTTGCTGATAGGGGTGTCGTCTGCATTGATGAGTTTGACAAGGTTTGTGGATTATATTCCATGTCGAGTTCACTACTGTATAACCCTCATTTTTGCAGTCTAGTTTGACAAAAAAAAAGTGTGATTGTGTCCATATTTGAGCACATCACATTTATTTTTGTCACATAAAGTTTGATGTGTACAACAGAGCTTTATTATTTTCACAGATGAGTGATCAAGATCGAACAGCTATCCATGAGGTCATGGAACAGGGTCGTGTTACAATCTCTAAGGCAGGCATCCATGCCAAACTAAATGCAAGATGTAGTGTGTTAGCAGCTGCCAATCCAGTCTATGGAAGGGTATGTACAAAACATGGTAAAACTTTACGGCATAAAAACAGCTGTGAGTTACCTTTCTAAACTCCATTATATAACCTGATATCTGATAGAATATACATGTTTCTAAATATCTATATTCTCTTTAATACATATTCTCTGAAAATATAAAGTCCATCATAGCCAAATTGACCAATTGTCATTGGCATGAGGACAATCGTTAGCTGTTATTATGCAGAATACTGAATATCTATATACTACTACCATATAAAAGATCTAGCCTGCACAAATCTCATTTGGATCAGGAGTTGTGGCCTGGTGGTTATGATGCTTGGCTGCCAATCCAAGGGTCCTGGGTTCAAGTCCTGTCATATGTCAGGATTTTTTCTAATGACAATTTACAACTCCACTCCCAAAGACTTGTAATAAAGACTTTGTTTATGTAGAGCATTGTGTGTATATGTTTGTCTCGTGAACGGATTGCCACCTTTAATTTAAGAAGGATAGTGATTGAATTTGCTTATGGTTATCCTTGGCAATTTGCCTAAATATATAAAATAAATAAAATAAACCCATCAAGGCCAGAAGGCTATAATATGCAAGCAACCCATTTGTTAAAACAGATTGAACTATTTGTGTGAAAACATTTTAAAAAACAACAATAACCGATTTTGTTTTCTCTTTTAGTATGATGAGTATAAAACCCCAATGGAAAACATTGGTCTTCAAGATTCGTTGCTTTCACGTTTTGATCTTATCTTCATTGTTCTAGATCAAGTAAGTTTAACCTTTCAATCAAACATTAAAATGGCAAGCATATATATATTTGAAGTCCCTATCAATAATGTAATGTATCTTGTCTATTAGATGGATCCTGAACAAGACCGTAGGATCTCAGACCATGTGCTCCGTATGCATAGATACCGCGCCCCAAATGAGCAAGATGGTGATGGTAAGTTATTTTTAAGGACCATCATTGATCTAAAAATGTATTTATTATTTATTTGGGGTGACCTCTTCAGTGCAAGCCTTCTCTTGCAGAGGATCAGTACACAACTCACAACAAAATTAAAATCAGAGAAAAACCGATAACACAAAAAAACAAAAACACTACACCCACCACACCTATCCCCTTAATATAAAATTTTTCTCTACTCCAGGTTCAGTTTTGTAGCCTTGCTGAAAATGAAGTGAGCCCTCTGTAATTGTTGGCATTATATTGTGAAAAAATGACAATGCTTTTCAAATGTCATTTCTCAGTGATTTTTAACGCAGTATATTTACATTTTGGTTTTTTATTTTTCTTAAGCTCTTCCAATGGGAAGTTCCGTAGATCTCCTGGCAACAAAAGATCCTGACGCCATTGAGCAGGATGAGGGAGATGACGTTCCTATTTATGCTAAACATGATAATCTTCTCCACGGAAAGAAGAAAAAGTAAGATTCACACTAAAGCTCTGTCTACACTATCAAACTAGTGTGATGTGTCCAAATATGGTAGTGATCTGACATCATCCTGTCCATATATAGGCATAAAGTTTAAAAGTTAAGACAGAGCTTTAAATTAACACACTGTTTTTAAAATCATTTTTGCATCATTGTATCATAAAAATGTACATAATAAGTGACATAATTGAAGTAAAATTGAACAAATAATTATGATTTTGCAACACCAGTCAAGATGATTGTGCAACACCAGTCAAGATGATTGTGCAACACCAGTCAAGATACTATCTCTGTCAAATATTCTGTCATATATTTATTTCTCTGAAAATTAGTGGATATTCACAATATTCGCCTCTGATTATAGTACAGCTTAGAAGTTATTTACAATTAAGCTACATTACAAAACTGATATTCAAAGTATTTTGTGTGGTTTCTTTTTTAAAGTTGGGCTGACTGAAATTAGAATAAGTGTGCTCTATCAATGTGCATGATAATAATAAATTATATAACAATTTAATCACCAGGCAACAGTATGTAAACATGGCCTTTATGCGGAAGTATGTGCACATTGCGAAGAGCATCAAACCTGCATTGACACGTGATGCGGCGGACTTCATCGCTGACGAGTATTCCAAAATACGCAGTCAAGAAGCCGTAGCCGCTAACACAGCACGGGTAACTAACCTCAAACAATTAAACTGTAATAATATCTATAAAGCACATAACATTAAGTGATGTATTACTGAACAACATTAATGTTTAAATGGTCGGGAAAGAAATGCCAAGTCCACATGATTTAGTATAACTCATAATTTAATTTCTTCTGATTTAATAAAAAAAATGATGTATGTCGTTTTTTAGACGCAGCCAATCACACCGCGTTCCTTGGAGACGATGATTCGACTAGCAACGGCACATGCGAAGGCACGTTTGAGTAAAACAGTCGATTTGGAGGACGCTCAGGCGGCGCACGAACTCGTTCAATTTGCAATATTTAAAAAGGTAAATTAATTTTCAGTGTGTTATTAATTTTCTAATTTATTGATATACATTATGCTGTATGAATACAAATTATGAACATTCAACTAAAGAAATTAATAATTGAGAGAAAATGTGATGTGAATAATAATGAAATAAGAAAATACTCATAAAGGCAGCCAATACTATTTTTGTAATATTGTTTACTTATTACTTAATTTCATATGATATATATATGTATTTTAGTTACTCAAGTTGTGTTGCAAGCCCACTCTATGGCATATAAACAAACCTTGTATGAACCCTGTGTTGCAAGCCCACTCTATTGCATAAACAAACCTTGTATGAACCCTGTGTTGTAAACCCACTCTATGGCATAAACAAACCTTGTATGAACCCTGTGTTGCAAGCCCACTCTATGGCATAAACAAACCTTGTATGAACCCTGTGTTGTAAACCCACTCTATGGCATAAACAAACCTTGTATGAACCCTGTGTTGTAAACCCACTCTATGGCATAAACAAACCTTGTATGAACCCTGTGTTGTAAACCCACTCTATGGCATAAACAAACCTTGTATGAACCCTGTGTTGTAAACCCACTCTATGGCATAAACAAACCTTGTATGAACCCTGTGTTGTAAGCCCACTCTATGGCATAAACAAACCTTGTATGAACCCTGTGTTGTAAACCCACTCTATGGCATAAACAAACCTTGTATGAACCCTGTGTTGTAAACCCACTCTATGGCATAAACAAACCTTGTATGAACCCTGTGTTGTAAACCCACTCTATGGCATAAACAAACCCTGTATGAACCCTGTGTTGCAAGCCCACTCTATGGCATATAAACAAACCCTGTATGAACCCTGTGTTGCAAGCCCACTCTATTGCATAAACAAACCTTGTATGAACCCTGTGTTGTAAACCCTATTCCAAGTTTCATGCAAGTTGTTAGAGTACTACAGTTCAGTATCTTGTAATGTGACTTTATTTGTAAACATAATTTATTGTTTTTACAGGTTTTGGAAAAGAAAAAGAAAAAGCGAGGAAGTGACGATGAAGAAGAGAGTGATGAAGAGGAAGAGGAAGAAACGCAGAAACGAGAACCAAGAAAACGAAAAAAGTATAACACCCTTTGAATTTTAAATCAATGTTTCCAGACGAATGTTAGATCTGTAAAACCTTGTCTACACTATCAAACTTTATGTGACAAAAAAATGTGATGTACCAATATATGGACATGATAATGTCATATCACTAGCATATTTGGGCGAATCACATCAAATTAGTTTGATAATAGTGTAGACAGAGCTTTTGTGGACACTATTTTATACAGTTGATAAATTAAATGTATAAAATAATAAATGTTGGTTGACTCATTTATCATAATCAACATTAACATATTTGATTGACTAGGTCAAAGTTCAGATACATTTATGGGGTTATGAGTAGGAAATGTCAATCACAAATCCTTACTTAAAATTAACTTGGACATTATCATTTAGAAAGCTTCAAACTGCATTTAAATGATATAAAAACATTTTTTATGCTGCTTTTTTTTTCAACTGTCTTTAAAAAGTTTAACCCTTCCAGTTTAGCCCAGTGGAATTATTCTTTTATTAAATTTTTTTTTTTTTTAAATAAATCACAGATTTTACATTATATTTCTTTGTGTTAGTTTACCAATACCGGATTTGTCCGGTTTTCCAGAATTGTTTAAAGCATTTTATTAATAATAAAATGGATTTTTAGACCTTTTCTGGTTTTTGGAGAATTTCCAGGAGAATGTTGGGAAAGTCGACTGTATTGTTATAAAAATAAAAGTGTGAATTGCACATTTATAAACGAACTTTATTGTAATTGTTTTTAGGAAGTCAAGAGAAGATGCAGGGAAGAAGGTAGCTAAGAAAGGTGAAGAGGGATATGATCCGTACGATTTTGACAGCTTTGATGAGGATGAGGAAGGAGGTAAGCCTCAAACCGTACTGTACTAGTATTTATAATATGATTAAAATATGTACATCATGTATTTGCCATCAATCAAATTAAATAGATTGCTACATATTAAGTAAGCATATTCACCTTGAATTAATTATTTACAAATACACAGTGTATACATACATATCAAGCATATTTTGTCTTTATATCTAAAGTTGCAATAACGCCAAAATCAGTGGTAGAGCCGGAGAAGGATGATGAACAAATGGACACAGACGAACCACAGACCATTTCAGATGAAAGGTATGTTTTGTTGTTTAAGTTTTTGTTTGCATCACTAAAAGACATTTACACATAGCCCTCCCCTCCTTCCGTTCAAAGATACACAGTAAATTCTCAATATAATATATAATAATTATATCATATAAAAAGTTTTAAAAATACATTAAAATGTTATACTATTGGATTTTAATGTTTTACAAAAGATTATATAATCGGCAACTGCTACATTCTGTGAAACAATGGGAATGTGTTTTCAAACAATGACATCATATTTCACTGACAAAACAACAGACTAATGTGTTAGGCTTTGTCTTATGTTGGCCTATATACCCCAGCTTGTGTCAGTAACGACATGTTAAGTGGAGCTAAATACACGTTATATCATGACACTTGATAACAGCCTGCTTTCACAAATCACATTTAGCATTATAATGGCCTTTATCACGTTTACACTACCTGAAGATTTGAAAAAAGAGCATTCAAATTCTACACACTGAAACAAGATATAACCCTTCAAAAGACAAAAGTATAATTTACTTTGCATTATACAAGCATTAAAGTATGTGTTTAATGGTGAAACAAATTTTAATGATGGCACATTCAATTTATGCCACTAATGTAATGTAAAGAAACGCCTATACTTACAGTGTGTGAATGAAAATGTTGTTCGAATGTAAATGTCTTTTTATTGAATGTTTAATTAAATCAAGTTGTACCTCACGACTTTTTCAACTCCACTCCCTAAAGCCCAATTTACAAAGACGAGCGGTAACAGTAAACTGAAACCCACGTAGCTTGTCCCACATACAATCTATCTATCCTGAACAGAAAGCGCCCGTCCGCTATGCCTTGTGTGTAAATGGTCAGAAAGCGCCCGTCCGCTATACCTTGTGTGTAAATGGTCAGAAAGCGCCCGTCCGCTATGCCTTGTGTGTAAATGGTCAGAAAGCGCCCGTCCGCTATGCCTTGTGTGTAAATGGTCAGAAAGCGCCCGTCCGCTATGCCTTGTGTGTAAATGGTCAGAAAGCGCCCGTCCGCTATGCCTTGTGTGTAAATGGTCAGAAAGCGCCCGTCCGCTATGCCTTGTGTGTAAATGGTCAGAAAGCGCCCGTCCGCTATGCCTTGTGTGTAAATGGTCAGAAAGCGCCCGTCCGCTATGCCTTGTGTGTAAATGGTCAGAAAGCGCCCGTCCGCTATGCCTTGTGTGTAAATGGTCAGAAACCGCCCGTCCGCTATGCCTTGTGTGTAAATGGTCATAAGGAATAATATAGATTCTATATTTTACTGTTACCATGTGTAAATTGGCCTTTAGCCTCAAATGAGACTTTTTGAGAGTTTATAAGCATGATAAATAATAGTTTATCCATTTTGATTGATTTATTTCTTTACAGATTGAAGTCTTTTAAGTCCATTCTGCAGAAAATGTTCGCGGACCAACATGTTCAACAACTTGAAATTGAAAAAGTGAAAGTTGCCATCAACAAAGCGCATCCTATGGAAATATTTACAGACGCTGAATTCCAGTCGGCGTTGAACACGATGCAGGACGCAAACCAGGTGTACGCCTCTGGAAACCTCATATTCCTGATATAGAATCAACTCTGAACTAACTTAGAACTGATACTGAAATAAATAAGTTAAAAGACTTGAATTAAAACTTATCTGGTGAAAAATATTCACCATAGTAAAATGCCAGTGTCTAGTTAAAAATATAAGTGGATTTAAAAGCAAATACGGTAAAAATATGCACAATAATATTGTCTAGAAACATTTTGTCAGCCAATAAAGTTGAGTGGTTTAAAAAAGACCCAACCATTTCTATTGGTTGAATCAAATCTAAAGACACTGGTAATCTATATTATATAGCACGATCTTATTAACATTCTGTCTCTGATGATAAAATTAGAATAAATGTGTGTTGGCCTATTAGCATACCTGTACTGTACATGGATGTGAAATAATATGAGGGTAAATAAATAAATGTCACCTGGTATGTAGATAGACTGTAGATGGACTGACAAAGGAAGCCCTCTTGAAAAAGATAGAAATAAAACAGTTTTTGTAAATTGTAGCTTTGCTAATTGTAAGTCTAGTTGTAAATATTTTGTACTGTTATTATATAAAGTTTAACAATACAAGGATTACTGTGCAAAAATGCTTCAGAAAAACCAAAACAAAATTTAAAGAAAAGGTGATTATACTGGAGCTCTGTACATAGGCCTACTGTACACATGTTAAGGACGGTTTAGTTTATATAAACACATTTTGACAAATAAAACAAGTTGACACAACAACAATTATGACCTCTCTGTTTATCGTTTATCATAATAATATACAAATATAAATCGTTATTGTACTGCGTTAAGTATGTAGTAAAACCAATCGTATTCACAAACTTTAAGAAATTTGATTACTTAAATGCCAAGGTTAACTTGTTTATTCCTTTTTTTTAATTGTTTTTTTTTTACAATAATATACAAACGGTTTTATTGCTGTGAGTTTGGAGTGATTCAAATGATATCGGCACAATAAATTGTAAAATAAATGCTTATAAAGAAATAAAAACAGATTTGCAAGGTAAGCATTCTGAATACAATTAAAGGTATAGCAATCAATACTCTCATTGCATCAGTTGTCGCTCAATATAAAGAGCGATTTGAACCCACGACCCTGTAATTCGAAGTCACTTCCACTTTCTTATTTTAATTTACAATAAAAAACCAGTAAATTCAAGCAGAGTAAATATAAATAAGTATATTGAATATGTAAGTTTAAAGACACCTTGAACAAATAGTAAGGATTGAAAACAAACACGAACCTGGATTTCGAGGGCTAATCAAATCAAAACTTTCATTTTTGTAGAACTGAGTGAAATAATTTTCGTTTTCTACAATTTGCGTTGATTTATTAGCAAAAGAAGTTTCCGTTTTTGTTGGTTTCAGTAAATTAAATTAATGTTTTTACTTTTGAAAGTATGCAACGTTTTAATCAGAGTCATGCTGATGACTAACCTAGGCCTACCAATAAAAGTTGTCACTCACTCGATCACACAAGAACCATGCTTTTAAAGCTCAGTCTGCACTATCAAACTTTATGATAACAAAAATGAGATGTGCCCATATATGGACATGACGATGTCATATCACTACCATATTTGGGCACATCATATTTTTTTGTTAAACTAGTTTGATAGTCAGACAGAGCACGTTTTTAATCTCAACATGATACAATTAACAATTTAGTTGTTAAGTTTGATTATTGGGTGCAACGCAAGGACGTACGCGCAACGCATGTAATGTTACCAATCACAAGCGACATGGAATGGTACGTCGATTGTGATTGGCCAACACCACTTGCGTGCATACCGTCCAAGTGGGAACCAAGCTTTAATAATCGAGAACCAGAAGACATCGACATCGAATTGAATTGCCTGTTGGTTGGGGGTTCCTTGTTTTTTTTAATACAACCGGGTGTTTCGCGTGCTATTTGCAAGCGTTACATGGATGGATAACAAGTACATTAAATCATGTTTATACAAATAATCAATTCTTGACCTTTAACCTACAAATTCATGAAGAGGCAAAGGTTTTTTAAGACAATCCGTTAACTATCTATAGGAAACATAGTCGAATCTCTTTATTTCCGTCGACAATCAATTAAATTTGCTAATAATAGACCTAGATTTGGTTAAATTACGCGTGGACCCTGTCTCGAGATGTGGTTTGCTTGTTTGTCTCCCAGACCAACCTGGTTTCCTGTCGTTTGACAGTTTTTCAGACGATCAGCTTCCTCAAACTTCTTAACCGCAAGTAGGCCTATAAGAGAGACTTATCACATTAACATTTTACAACTTATTTGTGTCTCAGCGTCAATTTTACGCAATATGGCCTTTTCATAACTTGTTGAAATTTCAAACACGAAAAACTGTTTTGGAATAGAGAAATAACGAGTTGTGAATTATGGTGAATGATCAGTAGTGGATATGAAATGGGAGGGGTCTAACATTTCTGAGGGGCGGGTCGGTATTCTTGGATCCGCCTATGTCATTTCAGCCTGAATGACGGATATTGAGAAGACGATGATGAGGATATCATGATGATGATAATGAGGATGTCATGATGATGATAATGATGGTGATGATGATGTGATGATGATGGTGATTATGATAATGATGATGATGATGTGATGATGATGATAATATGATGACGATGGTGATGATGATGATGATGATGATAATAATGATAATGATGATGATGATGATGATGATGATGATGACGACAACGACGACGATGATGATGATGATAATGATGATAACGATAATGATGAGATGAACAAGAACGAATCATGATAGGTTTTAATAATTGATGAAGATTGTTGAAGCATTATAAATGATAAAGAGATAAACTAGATGATGACACAGTCTTGCATCCAGTACTCGGTAGCAGCGATGGTAAACATCCATCTTGGATTACGTAGGATTCTTAAAGCACATAAAACTCATTGTGGTATCTTGTATATTAATATGGTAACACGGTTTAAATGGATCAGTGCTAAGTAGCACTTTTCTCGTGGGAAATCTTTATTTTATATGACAAGATACCGTAAAAGCTGCTGCACATACTTTGTTAAACAGTCGGCGAATAACGTGTTCTTTTTATTTTGTTTTTTACTTTATATATACCGTTATTATTTAATTTTCTTGTAGATAAACTGTGATCGCAAAGACCAATGGGTTGAGGCGACAATGCTAGATCGTCATGTACTAAAACGCTTTCAGCGACTCATGACATAATTATGGTAGGGTTAAAATTGTAACTGTAAACTTAAATTTAATTTACTCCTAATTAATTCAAACTGGGCAAGCACGCATTAATACACACCAGGAAATGTTAATCAATTAAAATAATTATCATCAGGGTCACATCTACACAGTCCGCCTTGATACAACACGCGTAAAGTAAGCATACAATAATATGTTTAGACGCGCGCGTGAACTACCGTACTTTCCCATCGGCAGCGAGTACTGAGAGCATTACTCGCTTCATATATGTTTACGTACGCTTCATGTATTTTTTCAGACAAAAAATGTCCAAATATGTTCGTATTTCCGACGGCATGATATGATATGACGGGTAAAAGACATAACGGTTTTATCTCCATAGAAATTGTGTTTATTTATTTTTATATCCCAACTGAGTTTTTAACACATTTGCTTTAGACGACAGAAATAATTAATCATTCAAGTTTTTAAAATTATATAAAATATTTTATGTCAATTTCAATAATACAGTATAATAATAAACAGATATTATTATACAGCAATACAGAAAACTAAAACAGAAAGAGATACATTGATTTTACACACGCGTCTAAATCCTGATAATAATAGTACGACTTTTGTACGCGCACGTGAACATTGTTGCTTCGTTGTGTAAAGCCCTCCATATATCGGTAAATACGGACGAACTAATTTATCGACATTACCTAATTTAAAATGTTTTAGTGGTTCGTACGAAACCATTCAATTAATATACAAAAATAATTTAATTTGAACTAACCTCTGACCTTTAAGGTGATATAACAAAGATACACATTTCGACGCACATTATGACGACACAATATTAAATGAAACCTTACTTTTATTTTCATATCTCGTAATTATGTAAAAATTAGAATTTAAAAACAGATAAATAACTTATTAATTAGTTTAAATGGATGAATTCTACATTCTATATTACGTAATAGTCGAGGGATTTCAGTTATGTAAAAGTCAGCTTTTCATTAAAAGAAAAGTAGTAAATAATTAATTTCACTAGGGCTACATTACATTTGTAAAACTTACTAAGGGAGCATGTCAAATCCTACTGCAGTTACAGCAGGAAATATACTTTTTACCTGATTATGCTATAGTTAGTATTATTTTGCAAACTATTTTTGGCTTATTGTTTATTGCAGTAACTGGCGCCTCATAAACTTTTAGGATTGAACAAAATTCATACGTTATTTTAGTAAATAATTAAGTTACTGCAGTAACTTCAGTAGAATAATTTTGACATTATTCATAATCTATATATAAATTTATTAATATAATATTATTGAGGTATAGCATTTAATAAATAAATGAAATAATATTTGTGGGTTTAACCCTCATTATTTTGTACGATATAATTCTGTATCGTCCAAAAAGCTCTTCGATTTTGACGTTCCCTGGGCAAAAACATGAATGTAATCAAAGGAGCTTTTACTGAATCAGTTCGTTCATTTCACTATTAACAGATTTGTTTATCTTTCGATGCCTCACACGATTGATGATATCATTCTTACTTGAAGGAGTTTGAACTTTTACTTCCCTAAATCGATCCTCACAAAATGATTTAATTAAATAGAGTACAAAGGCAAGCTTAGGTGGCACACACACGCACATCTATTATCATTTGAAATATTAAAGCTTGGTCCCACTAGGACGCAACTTACAACGACGTGAGCGCAACGAAAGTAATTTGGCCAATCACGACGCGATGTTAATGATTCATCGCGTCATGATTGGTTAAATTACTTGCGTTGCGCGTTTCGTCCATCAGCAGTAAATCGTGGTTCCCCACTAGGAGACGCAACGCAAGGACGTACGCGCAACGCATGCGAGTTTTGACGAATGACAAGCCACTGTTCGAATAATCCATCACTTGTGTTTATCACTAAAGCGTGGTTCCCACTAGCGACGCAACACAAGGACGTAACGCACCGCAAGTGAATTGACCAATCACAAGCGATTGCTTATTCGTTTGTGATTGCTAACTGTCTATAACTTTGCTTGTCATTGGTTAAAACGCTTGCGTTGCGTTTACGTCCTTGCGTTACGTTCTAGTGGGAACCAAGCTTTAAGCGTGGTTCCCACTAGCGACGCAACACAAGGACGTAACGCACCGCAAGTGAATTGACCAATCACAAGCGATTGCTTATTCGTTTGTGATTGCTAACTGTCTATAACTTTGCTTGTCATTGGTTAAAACGCTTGCGTTGCGTTTACGTCCTTGCGTTACGTTCTAGTGGGAACCAAGCTTTAAGCGTGGTTCCCACTAGCGACGCAACACAAGGACGTAACGCACCGCAAGTGAATTGACCAATCACAAGCGATTGCTTATTCGTTTGTGATTGCTAACTGTCTATAACTTTGCTTGTCATTGGTTAAAACGCTTGCGTTGCGTTTACGTCCTTGCGTTACGTTCTAGTGGGAACCAAGCTTTACGTTGCGTTACGTCCATGCGTTGTCTCGCTAGGGGGAACCAAGCTTAAGATTTATCGATAGAATCAATCACTCACAACTCTCCAAGTACATCTTCTATCCCTTCGTCTCTCCTAATCAATTCGTTTTACACTTCGATGGTGGTATATTGTATTTTAGTTTAAGACGCCATAGGCTTGATTCCCAAGGGGGTACAAACCAAGTTGTAAGCATTTGTTGAGCATGCGCAGACTTAATTTACCGGATAGGCTATGTAATCAACGTATGGAAAGTAATTAGCATGCGAGTAGCGTGTATAAATGTAATATTATGGAAACATTGGCCACTTTTTATTTGAGGAATATAGCAATTTGGATGTGAATGAGAAAGTTTTTTGACGATTCTCGCTTTCACACACACACACACACTCATTATAAACATGTTTATCCTCATTTTCACTCTCATTATATTATTTTCACCATTAAATTACGTCATAATATATAATCATCCTTTCATTTAAAAAGTTGAGGTAGATCTTATATTTATTATGCAATGCACCACTGCCAGAGATTTGGAATTTGATGTACCTACTGTTCAATTGTTTTAATAATCATTTCAGTCGGCCATAATTATGCGCGTCCCTCGTCATCTATACGCCCGGCGCGCTCCACACGCCACGCGCCTACTTTATTGGCGCTGCCTCTTCGCGTCAGATCGTCTTGACAGGACACTCCGGGTTTTGCTCTTAAACGTGTCATCCGTTGTTATTTATCGCAAACCATCTAGGCCTAAAACCTCAAAATAAATCCGGCTTAGGATATCCAAATAACTCAAAATCAAGTTTATATACATTCCATAGTTTTTTAATGACCCCAAGGGTCAATTGATCGTAATATCGATAATATTGGTTTTTACTGTCTGTGGGATTGCTATTGTGAGCTTCCGGAAACGTTATTTCATCAGATACGTTAAAATTCCGTAAAATAAACTCGGAATCGTCTTTGATTGTCTCAAGTTTTGCTATATAATCATAATTTATTTTACACGGTGAGCAAATGCTCTTCATATCCTGCCAGTGGTTTTCAAAGGCTAGTCTTTGCTCTGGGTCTGTTAGGTAAGCGACGAATTCTGGCCAGCGGACGCCGCGTCCAGTTGCGAGGTTCATCCGCGTCGGTTTGCGGCGATAGCGCTGCATAATGAGTTTACCGTAATATTGAAAATGAACCTTACTATCGTATTCAACCAAATCTTCAAATTTATTTTTATACGCTGATAGAATACGAACGAATGGATCTCTGGCCACCATAAATTTGGTGAAATTAGCTAAGACGGCTGATTGTTCTTCTAACGGAAGTGACGATAACAACGTCATGCCGTTGTTTTCATGTGCTTCCCATCCAGTGATGTCATTAATATGTTTAGGGTAACCTTCTAACACCATCATAACACGTTTCCAGTTGCTGCACGCTACTTTTGGAATATAACAATATATGCCTTTGATGTTATAGTTGACGTATATGTGATCTGCTGTCTCTTGTTCTATAGGTCCCTCACTAAGTTCTTTGTGTTCGCTACATACTTGTCTAAGATGTTTTAATCTTGATTTCTGTTCTATTTCTTGAAGTTCCATAAAACTTTTCTGAAAGTAGACAACATATAACAATTATAAGTTTATATTCACAGTTTGTTTAACGTTCTTCTTAATTGCATGTAGTTCTATGGGTGTAGTTTCTTTGTACGCGTCAGTTTTGTATCTAATAGTACAGAAATCAAATCAGTCCACCATAGTTTTACATTTATAATTTTAGCGTTTACTTACTGGGGGTGGTTCTGTTCTTATAACATCTCTCGCAACTGTGAATACAAAAACAAGAAGATATAATTAGTATTTTTTAAATATTATAAAAGAAGAGAGCGCAAGGTAAAAATGACGTACACACAATTTGACCAATTATAAGAAAGTTCGTATCCATCGCTTGTGATTGGTCCAATATTGTGGTGTGTCTTTGCGATTTGTCCCAATAGGAACAAGCTTGGTTCTCTAAAAGCAGCGTCGTACGCGCGCGCCCTGGCGCAATGCCAGTGGGTTGACGAATCAGAAGCGATGGTGCAGAGTATCCATCGCGTCGTGATGATTGGTCAAGTCACTATATAGCTCTCGCTTACGTGATTGCGTTGCGCTCATGTGGGAAACAAACTTTAATAGGAGCTTTAGCCTTTACGATAAATGTTTGTACTTACGCAGGTAGGGGTTGTCGCCGTATCTAAATACAGCGGGAGATTGTCTTGTGGTGGCGAACATAATTCCAAACAAACTAAGAGCTAAGCAGATCGCCAGTATCGACTTAGTGTTCCTCAGCATATTCAAACATATTGTAAACGGTGCACTTTTTAATCTCGTCATGATGAACGCTATTAAAATAAAAAGAAAAGTTCAAATTTAAATTATGATGATTTTTCGCACCTCTCATGTCACTCTGTGTCCCTACGGCCCCCTGCTGTGTGAGGGCAGCACAAATCAGTTTTGTTACAAAGTTTGAAATGAAAACTGAAGCATAAAGCTCTGTCTACACTATCAAAATAGTTTGAAAAAAAAGGTGTGATGTGCCCAAATATACAGTATCCACAAATATGGTAGTGATATGACATCAGCATGTTCATAGGCACAACATCCCATCACGTAATAAAGTTTGATAGTGTAGACAGAGCTTTAGGTTGTGTCAAATGACTATGATTAAAAGTTGGTTCCCACTAGGGATGCAACAAATATTATTGGTTGTTCCTTCACAACGCAACGCAACGACATACGCGCAAGGACATATGCGCAACAACATACGCGCAACGACATACGCGCACCGTAAGTAATTTGACCAATCAGCTTAGTGAGAAGCGGAGGTACAATGATTGGCATTAGTACTGTAGATTATAAGCGGCCTGTGAGCTAAGGTCGGCGGCGACGGCTTAATGTGCCATTATTCATACTCCTCGATTTTCGCTTTCAATCTTCATTTCCCTTACAAGATCTGTACGCCATTTTATTATAATCACTTATAAGCACAGTGTAGCAATAATGGGATTGTGCCTTATATGGAGAATATACAAAATACGATCATTTCAATTTTTTTTTTTTTTTTTTTTTTTATTTCATCATATAATACATTACAAAGGAAAAACATAATCAAATAAAAAATTAAAATTAAAAGCAAACAAAAACAACAAAGATATCCATCTAACAAATTAAATAAAGGTTCATAAAAATTATTCTACTCTCTAACCATTTCATATTTGATTATAAATTCTTCTAATTTTATCCATTTCTATTAAAAATACTGTCTTCAAAATTCTGATGATAAATACATTTTTCTGTTTCGTAAAACCTTTTTAACTCGTTCATAACCATTTTGATAGTTGGCTTACATTTTAACTAGTTTACATTTATAAATAAATGATTTTACAATTAGAATAATTGCATTAATGGCTTTTAAATTAAAAAACTGATGCGCATCTTGGTATCCGAAAATTATGCTCTCTTTACTAAAAATAAATTGCACTCCAGTTTTTTCTGAAATTTTTTCCTGGAGGAGGTTCCATATCCTTTTTACTATTGGACAATTACAGAACAAATGCTGAATGGTTTCAATTTTACCATCTCCAAATGAGCACATTGAAGTTTCTTTTATATTCATTTTAAATAATTGTTCATTTGTTGCAATTATTCTATTTACAATTTTATATTGAAAATATATTAAAACAATATTCATTGTACACGTATGTGGAGCTAGGTAGATTGTTTTCCATTGTTCGTTATTGAATACAAATTTATTTTCTGCCCATTTCTTTTGTGCTTTCCATGATTTAAACATTGAGTTATTTAAAACATCATAAAAAATACGACATCCCTTTCTTTGTTGAAAGAGTACTTTTATATGAAATGGAATATCTGGCAAAACTGTTTTTTTAATTTCACATATCATTAAATTGTTAAATTTTTCCCTAAGAAGCCTTTTTAAACCTATTAATTTTATATAATTTATCTTAATACCATGGTATCTTCGACTTCTTTTTTATTCATAAATTGCCCATTGCTGTTAAACAAATCATTAACAAACAAAATACCTGCTTTTTCCCAATTTCCATATCTTATACATTCGTTGCCTATTCTTATTACTTCATCATTCCAAATTTGCATTCGTAATAATAGCTCGTCAACAGACTTTGGATAATGAATAGAAATAAAATTATTCCATGCATCTATTACCTCTTTCCAGAAGAGAATTTTAACATTATCTCTAATGCTGGACAGACGTTTACAATTCGTTTCAAGTTGCATAGAGTTAGACAAATTTGTTATGTACTTAAATAGCTTAAATATTGGGTTGTCTTCGGATTTATTGTTGAAAATTCTACGCAACCAAGTTATTTTTAATGACATAAAAAACAAGTTTAAATCTACCATTCTTAATCCACCATGTAAGTAATCACTTTTTATCTGATGCCGGTTTATTTTATCAGGTTTGTTTTGCCAAATAAAACGAAAAAATAAATTATTAAGACGTACTACGTATTCATTTGATGGGTTCGGTAAGGACATGATCATATGAATGAGTTTTGGTAACAAGAGTGATTTTATAATAGTTATTTTACCAATTACTGTCAAGTTTCTTTTAGACCATTGGTTTATCATACGCTCTATCGTTAGAAACACTCTTTCATAGTTTACATTAATCATTTGAACTGCATCTAATGAAAAGTCAATACCTAAAATTGAAAATATGGCATTGCCTATCCAGTTTATCTTTTTTCTTGTTTTTAACCTTACATTGCTACCTCTCTTACTACCTATCCATACAACTTTAGTTTTTTCTTCATTTATTCTTAAACCGGAAATACTCTCGTATGTATCCAGTGTATCGAGTGTTGCATGCAGTGATGCTTCAGACCCATCAAGTATAATGGTAGTGTCGTCTGCATATTGAGATATTGTATATTCCTCATCTCTAATTTTAACTCCCTTAATTAGTTTGTTTTGCTTTATTAAATTATTCAATATTTTTGCACAAATTATAAAAATATATGGAGAAAGAGGGTCTCCTTGTCTACAGCCTCTTTCAATTTTAAAACGATTTGACATAGCACCGTTAACATTAACTGAGGAATACATTTCCGAATAAAAAATTGTAATCCACCTTCTAATAGACTCGCCAAAGTTAAACATTTCCATGGCTCTATCAATGAATATATGTGAAACAGAGTCGAAGGCTTTTTCGAAGTCAATTAATAATAGCATACCGGGAATCTTTAACTGTTCACTAAGACATATAATGTCATTCATTAGTCTAATATTTTCGCCAATAAATCTATCTGGCATAAAACCATTTTGCTCTCTACTTATAATATGACTTAATACATTCTTTATTCGATTAGCTATACACCCAGACGCTAACTTATAGGTGATGCTTATGCTGATCATTTCAATTTAGTTGAATGTCTGAATGAACAATACGTATGTTGCAACACTGTCTTAAAAAATGAATAATAAATGTAATCATAAATAAGGTAAATGGCTCGATTCCTTGTACCATCCGGACTGCTGTGATTTGTCAACAATTATTTTTGTATGTATCTGTCGTATTGATATTGTATCTGTTTGTTTTCTATATTTATATTTATTGTAAGTGCATGAACGTGGGCTACCATTGTAAAGGTGTAGCTTTAATAAATATCAGTATAACATGTGTTGACAAAATGTGTTAGGGTTCCTTGTTGTGACTAATGGAGTGCACTATAGGCATGTTTATTAGCTTAACCATGGATGGATTCATGAATATTCATGTTTATTAGCTTAACCATGGATGGCATCATGAATATTCATTAATTCATAGTTTACACTCACATTTAAGTTGCTTTATATAATCTGTCTAAATGTAATTATATAACATTTATTAACAACGGAGTGATGAAATATACGTAACGCAAGTAAGTCGCTTTTGATCAATGAAAGGGCCTTGCGATACGCGTATGCGCGCGCGTTGTGACTGAAACTATTGATGATACAATGAAGTTCGATAGACCAACTCTACTGGTAAGGTTTGTGACTGTATGAATGTCTAAAGCAGCTTAGCAGCCAAGACACTGGTAAGGTTTGTGACTGTATGAATGTCTAAAGCAGCTTAGCAGCCAAGACACTTGTAAGGTTTGCGACTGTATGAATGTCTAAAGCAGCTTAGCCAAGACACTTTAATAAGTTAATGATAATATACATTTTCATTATAACACTGGGGGATAGATATCAGAGTTTCCATACTTTTTTACGCATCATTTCTTTAAAACATGAATTAATATTAATGTTACTAAACGCTACTTTCTACGTAATCTTTTGAATGACTCACTAAGCTTACGACTCGACAAGCTAATCCAGCAGCACAACAAATCTAAAATATTCTAATTAAATTGAAATGCATTTAATTTTTTTCCTGTACATCATTGAATAATTTCATTTCACGTCTACAACGATCATCTTCTATTGGCACGTGACGACGAAACTCGACACTTTCACGATTTAAGTAAAAGTTAGCTCATTTAAAACTAACGAACATGGTACCGTTTATGGGTATAACTCATGTAAATTCTTATTTTAGCGTTATTCAGCGCGTTTTAGTTGAGTACGTCAGAGCAAAGCATCAGCTTGGTTGCCGCGCATTGCTTTGACGTAACGACGCGCGTACGCCAACGCAAGTGAGTTAACCAATCATATCAATCACGAAGCGATGGATCATCATTTTCATTCGCGCGGTGATTGGTCAAATTGCGTTGCGCTTACCTATTTGTTTTCTTGTGAACCGCTGCAGCGCGCTGGACGCACTTCGCAAAGTTCACTTGATAAATTTAGTTTGTAAAATATGAGATATTACTATAAATAACTATCGGATACTGAGGTTTATGGTGTATACTCGGTACAGTTGATGAGTAATTATGATTTGAGTTCATTTAATGAATGCCAGCAGTGTGTTTGTCATACTGGCCTACAACAAAATGGAAGTGGGCTTTGACAGTGAATTTCCGCTGTGTTAATTCTTATACAAAAATGTCAAAAGGTCATTTTATATTTTACTATGGTGTAATAAAAACAATCCACTGACAAGCGGTCGATGACGCAATTGAAGTGATAACGCGTTTTAGAAGAACCAATGCAATATATGTCTTAATTATTTATACTTCTCCCTGCGTTACCACATTACTAGTATGTCTAGGCTGTTGTGTAGCGTAATAAATGATTACAGGTTTTGATAGCCGCGGTGCATAGCGCCTAATGGCTTGTCTACGCTGTATGTGATTCGCAGTTTTAGCGTTGACATATGGACTGCAATTAATAACCGTATTTGTAATTTCTTTATGTGCAATTTTTCGTTCATTAGGCATATAGGTTGATAGAATATTTCGATGATAAATTATTTACAATTAAAACTTATTGAAATACAACAGATGTTGACGCATTGTATACATTAATGTGGGACAATTAGATGAGCAATTAATAATGATATTACGCTTAAAATTAATTAATCAAAATCAAATGTTATCACCTCATCATCATCCCAATATGACCGTCCCACCCCCCCCCCCCCCCACCACATTCGAGACCAACATAGTTCATAAGATGATTACGCGCAGGAAACACGTAAGTATCTAATCATGCGTCCTATAGTCATTTAAACATAGGTTTATTATTGTTATTAACATTTTTTACAAAGCACAAGTAATTGACTTGACTAATATTATCTAATTAGTTTCCGTAATTAGTGAGGTCATCATGATAATAAATTTGACCTTTTATATTAGTCCTCTATATGAAAGCAGAACAACCAAACCAAACCAATGAATAATACGACGTAGAAATAAATATAAACTAAATGCGAATGTCGCGCGCGACACAAGACATAAAGTTTACGCGCGCGTTCGAAACAGAGTTTGAACGCGCATTGAATACAATTTCACGATATAACTATCATAATCTTGAATTTTTTATTTCTTATATACCTATATAATAATATTTACCAGCGACGTTGATGAAAAAATGCAAACAAAGATTTTATCTACAATATGTAACTTGTTATGTAATTTTCTAAAGGTTGTGGCCTTATAAAAACACGATTTTCGATATTAAAACAAAAACACATTATCGATATTGACATGATTCTATATCAAAAACTCGTATAACATGACCTCCATATCAGTATCCTTTGAAATTAATCTACTGAACTATGTAAATTATATAGTATTAGTATACTGTGACATTTGGTACCAAGCTACAATCTAATATATTGTTCTTAAAAATGAAAAATAATATATAAAGTATACACTACCTTGTTAGTCAATAAACAGTATTATTATCCAAAAAACAAAGATTTCAATTTCAATCCATTCGTATTTCTAACGTAAATATAACTAATAAAAAGTGAAGGAATCAGCCTTCGTTTGGTTCTAACAATCCGTTTTGTGTGCTTTCTCTCATCCCTGCATTATAATTATTTTCGTCCTGTAGGAACATCACTTTTAACGCCAGTAATTCGGCCAGGAAATTAAATTTGTCGCTGGTGGCGCTATGAGTATTACGCCACACTTTTTTTGTATCCTTTTTAATTGTCTTTTTAATCTAATGTAACATTTTTACATTTGAAATGATTTCGAATGTAACCATCACAAACCGATTCAGGTAGTAGGCCTACGCATTAATTAAATTATTATCGGCCTACACAATATTATTTTGTGCGCCGTAGTAAAATAAAGCTTGGTTCTAACAGGCGCAACGCAAGAACGAGTTGACCAATGAAAAGCGACAGTTTGAATATTTCATCACTTGTAATTGGTCAAATTATTTACGTTGCGTTACGTCCTTGCGTGGCGGCGCCGCTAGTGAGAACAAACGTTTTGGTTCGTCGTGCATTACTTGAATTTATTTTAAATTATACATAAATAAAAAAGGCAAGAGAACACGAATAAACAAGAGACAATCATGATTAGACTATTAAATTTGTTTCCGGGGTCCTAAAGTTGTTAAAACATAAATCCTCCTGCGCGCAGGCTACACAAACAATAAGACTTGGTTCCCCCTAGAACGTATAGGACGTAAACGCAACGCAAGCGTTTTAACCAATGACAAGCGAAGTTATAGACAGTTAGCAATCAAAAGCGAATAAGCCATCGCTTGTGATTGGTCAATTCAATTGCGTTGCGTTACGTCCTTGCGTTGCGTCGCCAGTGGGAACCACGCTTTAAAACGCTTGAGTTGCGTTTACGTCCTTGCGTTACGTTCTAGTGGGAACCAAGCTTTACACTTGCTGTTTCTATCAATACATGACATATAGCTTTACATAAGCTCTTCTCTACAAGCGGGTTTCCTTTTAGTAAGCTGTTTATGCAGATTATTAAAATCGTACCAATAGAATTCAAACACGTACACACAATTTTATTTTATTTTGTTTCATTCTCTCTCGTAGAATTTAAATTTTGCCTAAATTGCCTGATTTTAGGAATCGAAATGCATAGCAGCAGGGGACGGCTATGTGATGTCTCGCCGCAAATTCTACATTTTAATTTATAACAGAACGTCTTTGGAAGCTTTTTCGAGACACGCGTTCACAACGCGTCAAAAAATATAAAAGAAACAGAGACGACGCGCGTTGAAGTGGGTTACGGGGCGGCACTCGACACACAAATGTCCTACAAACCATTGTCGTGATGCGCCTCGTATAGTCGATAGAAATAAAATTTGGTTAAACGTGATGTGTATTATACGACACAAATTCGACATTAACCTAGATATAAAATATGTATTATATTAGGTAAATGAAATATATTGGAATCAATTATTTGTATGAAAATCATGCAATATATTAGGCAACAGATTTTAACATACGTTTTAGCCATGATTTAATTGTAATTCAATGTATTATTAAATTAATTTGTTTATCTATATTTTTTAGTATCTAGATTATTTTATCTTGATTATTGTCACGTTTATTTAAACTGACAAAAAACATGTACTGTAATTTCATTTTTCTTTGGGGGGGTGGTGGGGGGAAGTTTAGGCTACAAAGTGGATGTAAAAAAAAGTACCACCACGGGAAATTATCTCACGCATGGCTAATCACACGGGGTTTCCCTCTTTCCATCTGAAAGTACGTCAATTATTACAAAATAGTATATGACGTAGCAAACGCGGTTGAATCTTCCGAGAATTGGTTAATGCGAATTGAGTGTTGTATTGCGAACTGGCTTCCTCAGAACCCCCCAGCCTCTGGCTTATAATGCAACATGGCAATTAGATTTGTTAACCTTACACGCATGATGTAACTTGTTGTTTTTGGCACGCCATTGATTGTTGTATAACTATGGTGTATAGCGGCTTAAACAACGGCAATTTAAATGTAAAATGCACAGGGGACTTGCACGTTGATTTAAGCAGGTTCAGAAACGAGTCAATTAATGTTAGTTGTACTTTTGATGATCGAATTCAGACTAAGTAATTATTGAAGAATAGATACTACTACAGCAGGTTTGGCATTGGTCAACTCTCGATTTCGATGTTGCGCTCGCGTATTTGTATAATGTATTAATTTAGAACGATCGTCGATCGACGATTAGTAGGTAGTATACATATTTTTATAACAGAAAACAACTAAACTAAATAAAAAAAGTCCAATCGGATGACGTCATGATTAGTATGAGCAATCAATAACAATCAATAGCATGACCATACAACGATTTTATTGTTCTTATTGAAGTCATTGATTTGATTTTCGAAATATTAGTTTCATTAAAGACAGCATAAATGGTTATCCTATGTTGTTAGGTTATTGCGTAGTAGTATAAACGTGCCTTTTCTAATTTATAATTGTGTTTTATGGTTCTATAATGGGGGTTACTAGTGGGTTACGGTATTATTTTACTATTTCAAGTGTGCTTGGAAATAGCAGTAATGTTCAAAGGAAATGATGTATGATGCATTGTCAATTAGATCAGAATTGTCAAGAATACTTAGAAGCATCAATATACAAATAAATACAAATATATGTTACGTTGGATTTTAAAATTTTATAATCTATAGAAATTGTAATAATAACATTAAGCTTCGGTAGTTCTATGTCGCTCTCCGAAAGGTAGACAAATCATTGGGCGATGAACTATCCAAACTTCATAGAGAAATATTCTTATTTATAAAATTTGGACTTTCTGTGAATATATTAAATTAATGGGGAAACAGATAACGGAGGAGTCATGGTTGACGGTTGTTAAAATCAACGTCAACAGGAGGAATATCCTTTTCAATATTAGTCGAGTTGAATGTTGTATATCCACCCCACGTGGATATAGACAGTATGGTGGTTATTATAAATGATCGGAGTAGTAGTAGTGGATAGTATTACGGCCTAGTTTCATCAAAAAATGTTATTGGTCCACTTTAAAATGGAAATTCATTTTGCTTGGCATAATAGTACAAAATACATTAAATTTAAAAACAAAACGGTATAGGAGTGAATGAAGTGGAACAAAAGGTTGAATTTGAATGAATGAATTATTATACTGTACTGTCATATTTATGAGGGTAAACTGAGTTATTCTTATTGTTTACTATTTACTCGCCACTCTATTTAGCCTACATCGGAATCTTGTCTACAATTGTTAATATCAAATTTCATAAAGGTATTCATAACCAACCTTGAGAAAAAAGGAAAATCGGCTTGCAATCGCAATGCAATCTCAACATACGTCATATTCACACAAGAAGTAAACTAAAAACTGCTAATAGCCTGGGTGCAGAACAGTTAATATACACATTTGCGGGAAAAAAGTATAGGAAAATTTTTTTTTTGTTTTTCTGATACATAAACATACATACCATAAAGAATGTCAGAAAAAAAATCCCTCATCTCAGGGTCTTGGGGAAAATTTTAGAACAGCGGCACTTTAAAATGTTGCCCTATATAACACACACAAATGCCTATTAACACACACAAATACCTATATATAGGAGATAGGGAAAATCAATTAACGGTTTTTGTTACTTGCAGTTGTGTTTTAATGATTAAAATTAGTAGAGGCTTTATAATAACTACTTCTCATAGTAGTTGATGAATCAAGTCGATACGATGACATCATCATGCCAGAATCCAATATCATAAAACATCATTTTTTGGTTAAAAATTAGCAATCATTTTTTTAAACCAAAAAATGATGTTTTACCCCAAAAATAAGTAGTTAGCAGCCAGTAGAAATTTAATTTGTTTTTTACATGGACATACCCAGTGGGTTGTACACTACATGATTCAATCACTTTTATTATGTTGGATTGGTGGGGGTTTGCTATTTTTTTTTTGGAGATTTGCAGGGTTTAGCAATCATTTTTTACCAAAAAATGATGTTTTACCCCAAAAATAAGTAGTTAACAGTAGAAATTAAATATTTTTTTTACATGGATCAAACAAATGTGTTTGATGGGATTGGATCAGAGTTCAGCTTGCTTGGTTCGCGCAACGCAAGGACGTACGCGCAACGCAAGAACAATCACGACGCGATGAATCATCAGAACTGTCACTTGTGATTGGACTCGCTTCTTGCGTCCGTCCAAGTGGCAACCATGACTTTTGACAGATTGTCTTTCTTAAAAAAATCTCCATGTACCTTTCACTTTACGTAACCCACCAAAACGTTTATTTTGGAATTATGCAATTATGTAAGATTCTATCAAATTAATGACACTGCAGTACGCCATAAAATAAGAGTTTTTTATACCGTAAAAAAATAGAATTTAATCTTTTACCTCATGTAATTATTTGTACCATCGCACTCATTCATAAACAACTACAAAAATAATGACACTGGGGTACGCCATAAAATAAAATTTCCACCTCATTCATGCAATTATTGGTACCATCGTACTCATATAAGCTGTCATTATGTATAGGCCTACTACAACAAAAATGATATTGCATACGGTATACGCCTTATAAAATAAAGAGACTTTACCGTAATTAGCAAACAATCTTCAGAAATCACATCACGACATTTTACATAACATCAGTCAAGAATAGCCCAAGAGCTACAGCAGCAGAAATATAAATGGTGCTTCACGGCCTTGCCGCCTTGGATATGTATTTAACCAAAAGCAATCACACATACGTCACATCTAAATGTAATAATCCATCTATTTATCAAACCATATGAATATTCCTCAATTAACATTTGAGTTGTATAATTCTACTCGCCCATTTTGATGCGTGTTGTCTTCGTTCGAGAAAGAAGGAGAAAGTGATGCTCGATCCTCCGTCCTCTCTCCGTCGCCGTGGAAGAAGGTGATGAGACGCGAACGAACTAACGTGGCTTATTTTTATAAGATAAACTAATACAGATGGATTGATACGCTTCATTAGGTTTGGCCAGAGCGTGAATTTCGGGAATGAGCGAGATTGAGTTGGAGCATTCCCGCGGCGCAGTGTCTTAAAGTGACCCACATATTAAATTAGTATGACAACGATCGGAGCAAGACGATGATGATAGTAAGATTCCTTTAGAGGGTGACATGATACTTTAAGAAAGAAGATGATGATATTAAAGCGATTGTCACCACTACTCTCTCTTAAAACGTTTTCCGTCATTCAGACATTACGCTTTCCACGATTTGTTGCCATATTTTTCTGTTTTTTGGGCAGGATGGTTTGTTATTGAATATATTAATTATTTCTTAGCGTAAGTAAGGCACTCGGTAATTTAATTTATTGTAATTGTATATTAATAGTTGTGTCCAATACGCGGGCCAATACGGTACTCGTAAGATGGATGACCATCAGTTTAATATATTTCATGTTCAATTGATTTATATGCATTTATATTCTAAGTTGTGTGAAAAACAAATATTACTATTAATCAAAATAAAAATGAATTCCATATATGGAAACAAAGGTCAAAGAACCAGTGTGCCAAGGTCACGTAGAACTACAACTTAACTCAAGTACGACATTCCTCAAATTCTCTCAAGTAATAAAATTATGAAACTTCGACTTTCTGCAATCACCTGTTAAAATTCTCCATCATCACTGTCATAAATCATGTATTTAACAACCTCCGCCACGACACAGCAGACACGATAATATGCATTTTATATATTTTTGTCGTATTGTGCATTGTCAAGTTTTCGAGAGCAAACATAAATATATGCGTATAGGCCTACAATACACAGAGGAAAGTAATATTTATGTTACACGTATGTATGCGTTTTAAGTGTATTATTGCGTTCAGAGCGTGACGTGTATATATTGCATTTTGAGTGTACTGCTTGTATTTCGTTGCGCGTATGTATTGCGTTGCGCGAACGTATTGTGTTGCTTCTAGAGTGGGAACCATTCATTTGTAATTCATTTTGACAAGATGGTAAAATACGAAATGAAATCACAGTTGTTTAGAGTTTTAGAAATATTGAAATGGTTATCATAGGTTATCCTTACTTCCCGCCTTACTTACATTTGAGTGGTATGTGAGATTGGGGTGTGGGTCACGATCTAAGCATAATAAACATTGATCCTATCAAAGCAAAGCTGGGTTCTTTCTTGTTTAGGAATATATAAATGGTATCAAGACAATAACGACACCCAATCATTTTAACCACTTTTTATTTAATATCAGTTAAAATAAATTAGTATATGAAGTACATACTTAAATTTAATTGTAGTAACAAATTCATGATGATTTTCATTAAAATAATTAACATAACTTTATAAATGTTCTTACCTTATTGTAATGTAAAGAAATACTATACATCAATAAGCTTATTAATTTAATAATTATGCCAAAAAAAATTAAATAAAACACTACTTGATTAATGCCAGTGTTATTTTTAGGTATTTAAATAGACCTAACTTCTTAGACTGGCCACGCCTATTATAATTTGGTATGTGACGCAGTGACCACGCCCATTATGATATGGCCAATGATCACCATTATAATGTAACACATGCCACTGTCACAAATCATGTTTCCCTTTTCATGCAACTAAGTTTTCTCGTTATTACTCCATTGTTGTAGCTTCATCAACACCGCCTCCACTTGCTTCGTCCATCCCCGACGCATCTTCCGCATCGGTCAGATGAAGGTCATCAAGCATTTCTTGCAGACTGACCCTTGGCATCTCACCTTCATCACTAGATTCAACAGCAACATTTACTTTTGAACGATCTACCAAGAGAAAAGACACACAGATGTAAAAACTCTTGTCTACACTATCAAATCCATATATGAACATGATAAAGACACACAGATGTAAAAACTCTGTCTACACTATATCAAATCCATATATGAATCAGATAAAGTCATATCACTACCATATGTTTTTGTCAAACTAGTGTAGACAGAGCTTTAAAACAGCTGTTTATTCCTTGGATCTCTTTCCTACAGTGTATTGTATAGATTCAACAGAATTGATACTTTGGAAAATTTAAGGACACGACAAAGAGGTGACAAGGCACAGTTTACACTCCTCCTCACCCCACCTCCCCACTTTTCTAAGTTTGAAATGACTTTAAATGTGACTAACCTAGATAGATGTTGACATTTTTCCTAAACTCTGCATCCTCCTCAAGATCTTCCAGAAACTGATTATAATCCCTAAAAACAGAAAAGACAAAAAAAAAACAATTAAACACACAAAAAAAAACCAAACAATTGAAAAACCATTGTGAATTAGTTTATCTTTATTACGAGAAAGATAATTTTTGTTTTAGTTATTTTTATTTTGTTGTAAAAATATTTCCTATTGCATACACACATACACATGGAGCATCAAAATGAAGGACCGAAATGGTACCAGAAAAGTTTTCAACTAGAAATCCACCACAAATCTTTGTTAAATGTACATTATAGTTTAAATACATTATTACTGTACATTACCGTTTCACTGTATTTATCAGTAATTGGTTGTGTACTTACGTATTTGTGGAATCTGTATCCATATTATTAAGCTCCTTGTTGAGTGTCCTCAATTTCCAAGCTCTACGACGATTACGTTTTTGACGATTGCCGTAATATTTCTTCACCAAGATCACATCAGGTACAAATTCGGAATTGATTGTACTAAAGTTTGGGTCATTTATGTTCGCATGGGTGAGGTCAAACCCGAGTACGCTATCTCCAACGCTGAGTAGATGACCAAGATGAGTCCGGCAGTGAATCTGGGCGTCGGTCATCCCGAGGTCTTGACTCTTTTGCACCCAAACATCTGCCAGTTGGTGCTATAATAAACATATTTCAACTTGCAAGTATGTATATCAAAATATTTGTTATTTATTGTATTGTTTGTAAGTAATTTATTAGTCAATGGTGAATAATTAAACAAAAGAGGTCAAAATATTTCAGGCTATGCATTTACACATATCAACTTGCTAGACAACAGAAATACAGTATGTTTAGCACTTTATTTTACTTATTTTTAGGCCACTCAGGATCCCATCACAACCAACCCTCACCCCACCCCTCCCCACCCATAAAAAAAAAAAACTGCCATGCACATCACCCCCTTGCACCCCACCCCCTTGCAACTTTTTCAAAATCCTAAATCTGCCAATGAGTATACTATATTTATAATGTTGGTTATCTTGATATGTTTCTATGTATGTGTTAAGGCCAGGTGCGTGCACAAAATTTCTATTGATCATACATTCCAATAATTACCGATCTATAGTTTCCCCTATGTTTCAAAATTTTTTTTGGATTTTATTTGTCTTAAATGAGCTTGTTGAAAATAAGCACTTTCTTACCAGTGGGGGGGGATAATTCAAATTACACAGAAAAATCTCTATTCTTTTGTACACAAATTTTGTAAATAGAGAGGCATTTTAAAAAGCTACGAAAAATAAACAGTGTGGTAAAAAATGTTATCAGATGACTAAGTATAGGTAATATAACTTGAATATTACATTTCTGGAATTTTTATTCAACTTCAAATTTTTATTTTCATGCTATAGCAAAAATTATCCACCGTATATCCACCCTCTTTTTTCACCTTCTAGGGAGTCACAAGACATATTATTACATTAGGTTAACTACGTAACTACTGAAAAAAAGTCTTCCTGGTTTTTATGTAAGAATTGTGCCAAATTTTGTATTTGACCATATTAAGGGAAATTCATGTTTTTTCGTCATGATTTCTGTTACAAATATTTGATTTATGTAGAATTAACCAAATATATTATATTTAAAATTCATGCCTGTATCTGAGCTTTAAACCTGTGCTGTGAAACTGACACAAGAAGGTAAATTACTTAAGATAAATGAATGTAACATTAGCCTATAGACATGACAAAACTGTGTTTGGTTTACAAGATCAAAGTGCACAGTATATTACAAACACACTGATCAATTTCAACAATAAAACCTAGCCTAGTACAATGCAGCCAAGTTCCCGTGTTAAGCACACACTCACTAGCTGGTAACTAAGTGCTAGATGCCTATAGGGCACTAACTTTACATTAGTAACCTAACACACAGTTGATATAGCAATACTCTGTGAGTGAGGGTATTAGAAGGTCAACCATGACCCATGGTACATCGCTTTAAAAAGTTCACAGAATTGCTGAATAAAACCGAGGGCCTGTTCAGACCTACTACAGATTGATGGTTTAGTATCGTAAAAATCCATCTGAATCTACGAAAATATTACTGAAAGCCGCTTCTTAAGAGGATATTGACCTATCGTTTATTACAAAATCTCAAAGTGTACGAAAATGATACAATCAGTCTTTTTTTAGCTGTGTTATCAAACACAAAACATATTATGATTCCATTCAATCAAATTGAGAGCGATTTATTTCAATCTAAATAAATAAGTGATCTATTTCAATCTTCATTAAATAGTCAACATAAAAGTTATGGATGTCACCTGACATTAGTCATCATTTTCTGCAGCCTGGGGGCACAAATTTTATACTAGAGTACTTTATGATTGGTAAATTTTAATACCTTGGATGGGAGTTCATGAATATTCAACATCCGATCCTAAATATTCAGGTCAGAACCTTTCTACATTTGTTAGTATGATAAATTATTTTTAAAAGCATGCCACAAGCCATAATGCTTTATAATTAAAATAGCTGCCTGCAAACACACAACCACTACCCCCAATCCTCTTTCCTAAATAATGCAAAAGAGAGGACATTTGATTAAATTAAGCACCCTTTAAAAATGTTATGGTTAGGCTTTCCCACCCCGGTCTAATAAATGATATAGACCAGTTACTGGGAACTGGTCAAAACTCTCACTAGCCCAGCGGCACAAGGTAAATTAAGAAACTAGTAAATATTAAAAGGAAATACATTTCAATAAGTACTATAAAGTAATGTACCTTAGCTGACACAGATCCTCTACCTGCTATGTGTCTCCTGTCTCTTTCTTCGATCCTTTCGGTTTGTAAGACGATGAATTCTGTGAGCTGTTTGTACGTGCAAAGACTGCTGAATGGATTTTTCCAATACATGTTGCTTGGTACATCAGCAGCTAAATAATAACAAATCTCAAATATTATTAAAGTAATCAAAGCTCAACAGGAGCTGAAACCATCGTTCATTTGAATACTCAGAATTTAAATAAAATGTGAACAAAATTCTTTGGAAGTCTTAAGGGGTGAAACGAATAATGTGGAATATATATTTCAACACTATGACTGACCTCTACACTATGACCGACCTCTACACTATGACCGACCTCTACACTATGACCGACCTCTACACTATGACCGACCTCTCTTTAATTAAGGGACCCCATTATTAAGAAGACACTTTGTTGCTTTTGGACTCAAGTGGAAACAGGTTTTTAACTTTTCTTGGCATTCCTCGTAATCTGTTTTTTATTTGTACAATTGTTTCTGTATTATTTCTATGTTGTTGATTTTAACCTTGATTACCAAATAAAGAAATTTAAAAAAAAAAGAAAAAAAATCAAGTTGATAAGGGTTCTATAGTATGAAGATTTGTTTATCAAACTTTATGTGAAAAACAAGTCTGATATTCCCACATATGGTAGAGATGTCATTGTGTCAAACTAGTTTGATAGTGTAGACAGAGCTTGAAACGTGGATTCCACTAACGACGCAAGGACGTAAAGCAACGCATGTGAATTGACCAATCACAAGCGATGGCTTATTCGCTTGTGATTGCTAACTGTCTATAACTTCGCTTGTCATTGGTTAAAACGCTTGCGTTGCGTTTACGTCCTTGCGTTACGTTCTAGTGGGAACCAAGCTTAAGAGTGAGTAGAATGTAGAATAACATAACATGTCACTCACTTTGAAGCGTTGCTGGATTGATGAGTGAGATGCTGTTGGACACTTTAGTACAAATACATAGTTGCCCTAGGTTACCGATGCTGCCTGCAAACTTCTTAGATAAACACACAATGTCTTCCTACAAAAAAAAACAAAATTTAAGCCATTTTGAACATTTTAGCCTAATAATATATAAAGCAGAAAAAGAAAGGATAAAGTTAATTTAATATTTGTCATTTTCTTTTACACTTATTAACATATCCTTCAATTCAACATGTTCTCAATTTAAAGAAATGATAATCACAACCAAGTGGCATGTATAATGATAATCACAACCAAGTGGCATGTATAATGATAATCACAACCAAGTGGCATGTATAATGATAATCACAACCAAGTGGCATGTATAATGATAATCACAACCAAGTGGCATGTATAATGATAATCACAACCAAGTGGCATGTATAATGATAATCACAACCAAGTGGCATGTATAATGATAATCACAACCAAGTGGCATGTATAATGATAATCACAACCAAGTGGCATGTATAATGATAATCACAACCAAGTGGCATGTATAATGATAATCACAACCAAGTGGCATGTATAATGATAATCACAACCAAGTGGCATGTATAATGAGAATCACAACCAAGTGGCATGTATAATGAGAATCACAACCAAGTTGCATGTATAATGATAATCACAACCAAGTGGCATGTATAATGATAATCACAACCAAGTGGCATGTATAATGATAATCACAACCAAGTGGCATGTATAATGATAATCACAACCAAGTGGCATGTATAATGATAATCACAACCAAGTGGCATGTATAATGATAATCACAACCAAGTGGCATGTATAATGATAATCACAACCAAGTGGCATGTATAATGATAATCACAACCAAGTGGCATGTATAATGATAATCACAACCAAGTGGCATGTATAATGATAATCACAACCAAGTGGCATGTATAATGATAATCACAACCAAGTGGCATGTATAATGATAACCACAACCAAGTGGCATGTATAATGATAATCACAACCAAGTGGCATGTATAATGATAATCACAACCAAGTGGCATGTATAATGATAATCACAACCAAGTGGCATGTATAATGATAATCACAACCAAGTGGCATGTATAATGATAATCACAACCAAGTGGCATGTATAATGATAATCACAACCAAGTGGCATGTATAATGATAATCACAACCAAGTGGCATGTATAATGAGAATCACAACCAAGTGGCATGTATAATGATAATCACAACCAAGTGGCATGTATAATGATAATCACAACCAAGTGGCATGTATAATGATAATCACAACCAAGTGGCATGTATAATGATAATCACAACCAAGTGGCATGTATAATGATAATCACAACCAAGTGGCATGTATAATGATAATCACAACCAAGTGGCATGTATAATGATAATCACAACCAAGTGGCATGTATAATGATAATCACAACCAAGTGGCATGTATAATGATAATCACAACCAAGTGGCATGTATAATGATAATCACAACCAAGTGGCATGTATAATGATAATCACAACCAAGTGGCATGTATAATGATAATCACAACCAAGTGGCATGTATAATGATAATCACAACCAAGTGGCATGTATAATGATAATCACAACCAAGTGGCATGTATAATGATAATCACAACCAAGTGGCATGTATAATGTATTACGGGAAACAATGTCAAATAAAATTATGAATGAAGGAAATTTAATTTAATGTAAAAGATCAAAAGTCAAAAAGTTAATTCAATTAAAGTACCAAATTGAAGGGTGATACATAGGTAATACAGTACATAGACATGATAATGTGTGACCTTTTGAGGTCAAGATGGACTAGGCAGAAATGTCTGGGAGTGTGAATAAGGAAGGAGACACTATGTCTGATTTGGTAAAATATTTTATAAGGGTTTTAAATGTTATCAATGTGACATAATGAAAGTATCAGCTACACATGTGTTGGAATTAAATACTAAAGTCTATTTTGATGTTTGACAAGAAACATAACATGTATGATGATATTAATAGTGACAAGGTACTATTGTAAACCACTTGGATTGTGTGACAGCTCACACCTATTGCCAATGGACAAGGCAGGCACATGTAAAAAATATTATAGAGGGCGCTATTCACAAGTAAGAAAATGTTACGTACCTTACAAACTGGTGAGATCTCGACAGAAAATGTGTACTTGTAATTGTAAGTATTATTGTGGATGTCATGAGAAATCAACCTTTGTGAAGTTTTAAATCTGTAAAAAGAGATTCATCTATATATTTGTTCCTTGTGGAAACTAATATCACAAATCAAGCCATGTCTACTCCAGCATACTTTACTAAACTTTTATTTGCAAATTTGCATCACTGTTTAGACAGTTTTAAAACTACAATCTCTGTTACTACAGACTGACATTTTGTCCTGCAAGATCACATGACTACAAAGAATGTGATTCAATTGGCTACTAAGTTCACAAACATCAGCAAACTATTGTCAAGAAACTGCATGGACTAACTTTTTTAAAGCAGTTTACTAACGTTTGCTAAAGATTGTCAACTGGTCTACACTAGAAAACTTTTTTTGCTAAAATAATAGTTTGTTCATTCAATCTCAAATAATGATAAAACTGCCTTTGTCTTGAATTTTATTAGTTATACACTTAAAAAAACCTCAAGCGTCTTACCTGCATGGAATAACCGATGATAAGAACTCTACCAGCTTGCGGGCATTATCTTTAGAAGCAAAGTAGAAGTCTAGGCCCCCATCATGTTGTTTAATGTTCAAAGCTTTGCTGTGGCTACGATGCTTCAACATTAACTGTTCTACGTAGAAGAAGGTCTTTTTGTGTGTTGCCTAAATAGAGATATGCAACAGTTTAAACAATACATATCTCAATTTGTATTAACATAATATTTATAAATTCTAAATTAGAAAGAAAATGCCATTGTTCTCCCAAAGCCGGTTTTTACAAGCAAGACGTAATTTTTAATAACCAGAATCAAATTTCTTTAAACCGGTATCAAAAATGGTGAAAGAAAATATAACATAGAATAAACACACTTGTTTAATAGTGATAGGCTTAACCATTAACACATTACACAAGAGATGTATAAGTACAATATAGTTGATGTTTCTACATTTAGATACATCTTATTCTTATATAACTTAAGTTCTGTCTACACGATCAAACTAGTTTGATGAAAAAAAAGTGTGATCTGCCTAAATATGATAGTAATGTGACATCATCCTGTCCATATATGGGCAAATCTCATTTATTTGTCACATAAAGTTAGAGTGTAGACAGAGCTTTAGTATTTGGTACATTTTCAATTCTATACATCAAATTTTCTGAAATTTATCTCTAAGTTTGCAGAACACTGAATACTACAACAAACAAAACCTTTTGTCTAATTTGAACAACCGCTTTCCAGAAATCCTTTGCTTCAACTCGATGACAATCGTCACACATCTGATAATTAACGGTGAACTCTACGACAAACACCTGTTGTAAAACAGCGCCACCTAGCACTTCTTTCTGTATCGTCAGCTTGACTTTGATTCTTTTTGAGTGAGGTTCGGTCCAGACAAACGACGCATCGATCAGAGTCACCTTCTGGAGTCCTTTGAGCTTCTTGAGTAAAAGAGCAAGTAGTTCACGGGATTCCAAAGAACAGCTTACCCAGTGAGCAGGCGGCTGTAAATACCTAATGAAAAAACAAAACTTGATAACAATTGAGAGATTGATATAAAACATAAAAAAAATGAATTATATTTGAAATATTTGTTTAAACACTTTTTTTAAATAATGGTAGTGTATTCTATTGTTTATGTAGGAGTATTTTAATTATCCTTGAATTTAAAATCTTATTAAAAACATGTCTTTGGAATTTGTTGGAAACTCAAACCAGGTTTGAACCTAGAACTCTGCAACCAGTAGCACTAACATCTTCTCAACCACAAAACTCCGAACTTTCGGACAAGAGAATGGAAGGTTAAGGGCGACTCACCTTTCGCATGATTTACAGAAGTAGATAGTTGCTTGTTTTGGGATTCCTTCGGTGATGTCAACCTGCGTCCGCATGCACGCAACACACATGTTGGCTGGATTTGGGGCGATTGGTGTCTCACAAAGACAGCATAAACTAGAAATTATTAAAAAAAATTAATTAATAATATTAATAATGTAATTTAAATTTGTAAACAGGCCTATGCTACTAATCTATTAAAAACTATGAGAGGAGGTAGCCTATACGAGTAATACTCTTTGCCCCCTTATTTCACAAGAATATATAATATATCTACAGTACAGAGTAGCAAACCAGACTGAGCCTGACTGACCCTCACTCAGGCTGAGAATACTGCTGACTGATTTACTATAAAATAAATAAATAAATTTGTAAAAATAAATAGAAGTTCGTTTGTAGATCTAAACTTATCCAGATATCCCTCCTACACACTACAAAAGCCTAAGGCCCTAGCTAGGCTTAGTCTACTTTGGTACGTCGGGAAGGGAAACTGCAGTGACAGACCTGTGTGTGAGACAGCTGCAGCTCCTGCTGTTAAAACATATAAAATAGGGCCTAGCCTAGCTAGGCCTAACTAGGGAATGGTAGAAGTTAATAGTTTAAATATATAAATGAGCAATAAATGAATATTTCAAAAAACAAATGTACACACTTACATTGTACCCTCAGTCCGGGTTACATCACCCTGTAGATATTCCATTATAATTATGTTTTTTAATTTTTAAAATACAGTACTGTACTCGAAAAAACGACACATGGACCATGTGAAATAACTTGGTATTGCCTAACCAGAGGGCGCTATATAGATTTTTTAGGTCATCACTTCAGAGGACACATTTTGTTTTTTTTTTTACTTTAAAAATAATGAGTTTTTTGTTAGTTCTAAATATTCAATAATATCCAATTTTTGTATAAATTAAAAATATCTCATATTTTCAATATTAGATGGATATACATAACGATTCGATTTAAACTACAGTGAAATGTATAATATAACAATGCTACTCAAAGTATGTTGTACCGAATATTTAATATGACTAATTTTCCCCAACGCATTTTATTTTGCTGTAGGGCCTATTTATATAGTAATTCATGGTATATTCCCTGAGAACCATATTCATATGAAATGCCAGCGGAAGCGTACCTCGTTTATAACACATTGCAAAGAACGTATGCTTTTATTACAAAGTTGTCGATTTTATCGTCGGATAAAGACCAAACGACCTCATAAAATTAGATTCATTAGCAAAGATGATTCACAGAAATGAGCTGAAGGTATAGCGACAATAAAGCGAAATGCTCATTAGTTAAATATACAGTAAAATATAGCCTTACATTGTCGTCGTCGCGTTAATTCATGGGAGAGTTTAACGCGCGCGTAATTTAGCAGCAGACGATATTTTGGTTTCACACTACACATCTGGAGCTCTCAAACATTCCTGCTTCATTAATTTGATCAGAGGTAATTCTATTTTTTATTTCCGATAGATGGGCGAAACTTTCCATATTTTGACATTTACTGAGGGAAAACGGTTGAATTCAAGGTAGGACATCGATCAAAGAGATTTTATATTTTAAGAAATTTACTTGACTAGTCAGGGATAGTCTATACTTTATTTTTTAAAGTGTAAAGTCATTTTACACTATACAAATATTGTTGTTGGTAATTTGGTGAGTAGGCCGGCCCTAGGGCATTTTATTATCTAACGATATTACCAGCATAATATGGTACAATACGTTATTCGCTCTTACAACAAAATGAGCAACGAATTTCCGGATTCGTTTACGGATCGGACGGACTACAATTGTTGTGCGTACATAAGTAAGTTGTTCCGACTTGTGTGTAGTTAATTGACTTTGTGTACTTTTGATCTCATCTATCTCGTAGGCCTATGTACCCACACCTTACCATTCCTCACAATCACAGTTTCCCCAACCCATTCAATTAGCAAATTATGAGATCATGGTTAGCAAGGCAATCTAAAAACAAAACACTGAGCTCGCCTTGGCAAGATAGGAACGCGTTGATCTTATGTCTGGCTGCGACAAATACAGACAGTTCTGTACTATGTACATATTCTCTGCGGCGCGCGGTGTCTGGGGGTGTGGACCTGATCGTGTCGCACAGCCACAGATAAACCTTTTGATATCCTGAGCTCAGCATCATGTTGTTAGATTACCTTGGTTAAAGTTAAAACAAACCAAAACTGTCGAGTTGAAAGTGAATTCTCTTCATGTGAGGATTAACCGTAGTTTCCACTCTATAGGAGACGCAACGAAAGTACCAATGTCGACAAGCAACTGAATAATCCATTGCATGTGATTGGGCAAATCATTTAGGTTGCGTCACGTCCTTGCGTTGCGTCTCTAGTGGGAACCAAGCTTTAATGTGTTATTAAAACTCGTGTATGCCTTTTATTGATCAGGGGATGGAGGAGAATAACGATAAGAACAAGACGTGCAGTGTGTTAAGTTCCACTTACAATGGACGTCCTTACTTCATCAATGCAGACGGACAACATGTCGTCACTAAATGCTGGGAAGTCCAGGGTGGAGATAAAGTGATTCGGTAAGTCATGGGTTGTTTATGGTTATCAAAATCGGCATTTATTTTTCTTTATTTAGTCATTCTTTCAATGTTTTTCCAACTCATTTTTTCTCTGTATCCGTAAGTTATAGTTTATATATAAAGCCTGTTTTCCTGTCGACGTTATTCGACCCTATCGTCGTTGATCGTTAACAGTTCAACGACGATCGTTTGAAAACGATCAAGTTGAAACGATAACGATAGCGAGTACCTTTTCCTGTAAATCGTTAACATTTCAATGTTTACGTAAAAGATTTCCGATTATTGTTAACGATAGCAACGAATAACGTCGACAGGAAAACAGGCTTTACTTCCAGGAGGAGAACTCCACATTGTCGACAAAAAAATGAATACAGTAACATTTCTAAGGTATCAATAGTTTTTACATGAAATAAAAAAAACCCTAAACAGTTACTGAATATATTACAATCCCACGTATACTGTGCATTCATTGAACGTACATTATAACATCATTATATAATGTATATAACATTATCACATCGACACCTTCACACATGATCGTTGACAACAAGCAAAGTACTGCATGCAATGGTGGACTAATGGGAATCTTCCTTGTTGTTTTAATGCTCAAAAGAAGATGAACTTTTCCTCGCACTCGCCAAAAATGTAGTACCGTGAATATACATTAAATTATTTAAAATATATAAAAATAATATGGTTGAAATCATGCTAGTAAAAACATTTCGACATGGATGAGGTTACAAGGATTGGACAAGGATTAGATATTGTTGCTATAGGCCTAATAGTAACTTCTCAAAAGCACACTTCGCAGTATAAAATATTTTTTGTACATGACCCTAACGAACGTACGCGATAACCAGAGGTAGTGTTTGTACGTTGCGGATACAGGATACAGATACAGAAATGAGCTTTTCTTTGCACTTGCCAAATTATAGTAGGCCTCAGTGTACTATATATATATATATATATATATATATATATATATATATATATATATATATTTGTAATAAGAATACAAAAACATGATCATGGTTGAAATATCAGCAGCATAATAATCATGGTGGTAAAAAATAATGGGAACAAATAGGAATTCTGTGAAAAATGTTGTACACTAGGATTTGATATGTTTGTTGTTTTCTATAGAAAGAGCTTCCTGACACCCGCCAACAGCAGTAACTATAACCTACATTAAAAATACAAAATATACAGAGTCTGTAAAAAAGGATATACAATACTTTGTTATTATCATTGATGTTATTATATCCACTTAGGCGATCCTAGAACCAGCAATTATTAGAAAAGCTTGATGATAAAACATTATTGCATGTCGATAAAAGATAATAGTGTCAATTTTGTTGTTAGCGTAAAAATAATACAAAACAGTGAACAATACAAGGATGGTTAGTGCTATTCTAAGATGGCTGCCATCTCAGATTATTACAAGGATGGTTAGTGCTATTCTAAGATGGCTGCCATCTCAGATTATTACAAGGATGGTTAGTGCTATTTCTAAGATGGCTGCCATCTCAGATTATTACAAGGATGGTTAGTGCTATTTCTAAGATGGCTGCCATCTCAGATTATTACAAGGATGGTTAGTGCTATTTCTAAGATGGCTGCCATCTCAGATTATTACAAGGATGGTTAGTGCTATTTCTAAGATGGCTGCCATCTCAGATTATTACAAGGATGGTTAGTGCTATTTCTAAGATGGCTGCCATCTCAGATTATAAATAACGCGATACTATTACGGTAGAACCTCTAATAAGAGGTAATGACGGTTAAAACATATTTCCCCTTCTTCGTTTTTACGGTAAAGTGTCCCCTTATAGGGATTCCCCTAAATAGTGATGTCAGAATATGGAGCTAGGTTCTACTGTGTAGCGATAATCAATGTAAAATAATAATCAAATATATAATAACTCACAATTATACTACTGTGGTGTATTATCTTAAATAAAAATAATATATTCTGGTCATTGTGGGAATTTATAATAAGGAAGGGGTTCGAAGCCTGTCTGAGGTTAAGATTTAAGAAAACTGTGTAGGCCTAGCTGTGTAAAAGGGATTCGTCTTTCTACAAAAGAGGAAACATGAGCTAGGCTAGTTTAAACAGGGCACTTCGCGGGGTGGGGAAGTGAGGGTTGGGGAAGTGAGGGTTGGGGAAGTGAGGGTTGGGGAAGTGAGGGGGCGGGGCTCGTTCGAAGTTTGTGTATATGTTTTGGAGGGGACGTGGAGTTTTCGGCACAAACAGAATGTTATATTAATATGTGCTTTATTTCGACAGCATGGAATGAACAATACAATAGATAAGTACGGCTAATAACACGTTAATCTCCCATGGCACCTACTATAGTCCGCCGATGAGTCATTAACTATTATAATGCCTAATAAAATGGCTGTACAAGAAATAGATCAATGTAAATATGTATTGAATGGTTTTCCAATTTATCATCATACAGGTCACAATTGCTTGAAAAATATTATTATTAAATATTTAAAATCGAAGTTAGCCATCACAGTTTCCTAAACCCGAACAATTTAAAATTTAACTTGACGTGAGATAAGGACTTGCGCGAAACATGTGTAATTTGACCAATCAGGTGACGGATCACCGAAAGTGTTGTGATTGGTCAGGACTTGCGGTGCGCGTACGTCCTCCTTGCGCGTTGCTTCCTTCTGATATCATTGCCTCGCGTGTCACACGCGTGTAACATAGTAATTGCTCTCCACCCCTAGTGTCTAGTACCATTCATATATGTTTAGATAGCGCAGAATGCTCTTTAATATTTTCCAAATACTGTTGTATTTTATGACAATCACTGTGCATACGATTAAACAAGTAATTGGTTTTGTTTCAGGGCGATCTTGCTAATCTGTCATGACGTTGCTGAGCATTGTCTGCGATACGAGGCCTTTGCAGAAGAAATAGTTCACAGGCGAATTCAAGTATACTCACATGACCACGGTAAGGTTCATTCATTGGTGGCCTATATTGCAAAACGTGATGGAGTGGAAGTGGAATGATTTAATAGCCAAAACTAACTTTCCATGCCCCCCCCCCCCCAATAATTTTGGGTAAGCTACATCAATAACAATGCAGAATGATTTAGTTTAATAAATTGGCCAAATGTGCAAATTATTACCATTCACTTTTCCCTGTTGATTACGAAGAATAAAGCCTACATTTAATATTATTAATTATAATTTAATTTCTTTATTTGTTATCGCTTTTTAGTTGGGCACGGAGGTAGTGAGGGTGTGGCAGTTGACATTCTTGATTTTAAAACATATGTTAGAGACACGCTTCAACACATCGATATTATCAGACAAATTCACTCTTACGCTAAAATATTCATATTGGGACATGGTATGGTAAGTTATCGTAAATATAAAGGTTTGTCCTCAGCTCACAGCACAGGACGCCGCGCACAACGCACGCACGTCACACGCACTGGTGTACGTGCACTGTGACCAATCACAAGATGTCCAACTATAAGATATGTTACAGTGTAGATAGAACAACTTGTGAACGAAGATTTAACATCATTAGACCACTCACAATTTCATTTAAAAAAAAAAATAAATAAAATAAAAACAGACTTTTTGTTTTTAACAAAGGGCGGTACAATAGCTATCAAGGCGGTGCTGTCAAGACCTAAAGAATTCGCTGGATGTGTGCTAATTGGTCCTGCTATCACACCTACTCCAGACCAAGCGTCCGCTTTTTCGGTTTGTTACATTTTACGTTACGTTCAATATTTTTTAATTTATAGCACTACCCATGTGTATGTACGTGTATACATCATAACATAGTGGGCAATACTGCATTTGTAACATCACCACTAATGGGTAATAAGAACACATTTTTATCTAATCATAAACTTAGATGGTAAATTAATCTACGTCTGATAAGTCAGATGACTATCCATCACATGATCAATTAATGTTATTTGTTATTGATTTTTTTAGCAATTTATCGACAAGACAGCGGCGTCGTTTGCACCTCTATTCGGTGTTACCAAGATAGATCCAGATTCATTAAGTTCGCATCCTAAAGAGGTAAATTAATATGAATGGCACGCCTAACTTTTTAAACGTTTGTGAATGGGGAATACATTCTAGTGAGGTGTTGTGTGTACTGTATGTCATGGTGTTTCCAAAAGAAAATAAAGTACTGTAGATCCAAAGATGACCATGATTAAATTTGATTTCCTCTTCAACCCACAATGACCAATCACAAGCGACAGTTTGGATGATCCATCGTGTCGTGATTGGTCAATTACCTGCGGTGCGCGTACGTATACGCGCTTTTGCGTTGCGTCCAAAAGTGGTGAGAAGAACCAAGCTTAATAAGTTACACACCCGGCTTCTAAAACACATCGATACATTCGTCAAATTTATTTATTTTTTTATGTAGGCTACCGCAACTTCTTTTGTATGTCTTGTATTGTATACTATCTCATGTTTAGATGAAACGAATACAGAACACCATCATCGACAACAAATGACGCGACGGACCCAATGACATACTGACATATGTTTCTTGTTTGAATTAGATAGTAGATTACATCCAAGACCCTCTGGTGTATCACGGCAGACTACGTGCGAGACACTGCGTCATCTTCATGGAGGCCATGGAAGAACTCGAGCGAAAGATCTACAGCATTGACTGGCCGTTCTTTGTTCTACACGGTGAACGTGACAAACGATGCTCACTCGAAGGCTCAAAACTTCTATTTGAGAAGGCAAGTAGTATGGACAAAAAATTTAAGGTAGGCCTATATATATTTTTACGCATGATGCGCTAATATTTTATGTTTTAAAGCTTGGTTCCCACTAGGACAATGCACGGACGTATACTGCAACGCAAGCCAGTTGCCAACGCAAGCGACAGTTCGAATAATCCATCGCTTTTAATTGGTCAAATCAATTACGTTGCGCTTACGTCATTGCGTTGCGTCCTAGTGGGAACCAAGCTTTACGTCGTTTTACGTTTTCCTAAAGGCGTACTTTTTATGCACAATAATGCCTTTACGTTACTTTTTCCAATTTGGACACAACCCATTGACGTCGGAGCGTGTTGACCAATCACAAACGACAATTCTGGTGATCGTGTCGTGATTGGCCAAACTACTTGCGACATCCTGGGAACTTAACCAAGTTGTATTGATTTTGCGGCATGCACTATTTTTTTGTGATTTCAGATTTACCCTGATCAACGTCACTCATTGCATCACGAGGCTCCTGAGAAAGCTGAAGTCGTCAAGGGTGACATTGTAGCCTGGTTGGTGAAGAGGATTTAGATCTCTGTCACGTTGCAGTCATTTTTCACGAGCTCATTTTGTTTACCCAAAATAAAATGTTGTCAAAGTTCGAGTTAGTTTAGAGTAAAAATAGGCCACATAGGCTATTACTAATTTATTGTAGATATTTGTATATATTTATTTATTAGTTTTTTCTTTAACTTTTGCAGACAATACGATAGAGGTGTAATGAATTATTGTGGAATTGAGTTAGATTATGTGATATACACCCCAGTAAAGCTCTGTCTAACACTATCAAACTAGTTTGGCAAAGAAATTGCAATGCAGTGATATGACATCATCATGTCCATATATGGGCACATCACATTTGTTGTCACATAAAGTTTGATAGTGTAGACAGAGCTTAATGGTTAGTTAACTTTTGCAGACAACACCAATAAGAGGTATAATGAATTATTGTGAAAATTGTGTTATTATGGTGATATACAAAAGTAAGATAAATGAGGCTCCACATGCACACATTTATTTTTATTAACAATTATAAAAAAAAAATGATATAATTAAATTTAAACAAAAATTATATTGTTCTCTTGTTAACTTTGATGACTAACCTTATATTTTAACAAACTAACGATTATTAATATTAACTATTTTAACCAAATTTGATAGCCTGTTATTGGCTGTACCAAGGTCACTTTTTCTCTATGTAGTTATTATACGCCGAGTTGTTATTGCCGTATTGTTGTATAAATAGAATTGAAGTATTAAAATATTATTTCATTACGGACTTATTGGAAATGTGTGCGCGTACCGCTCACGTTTCCTCTACCAATTATCAAAGATTTATGTTTTTAATAATATGCATTTATCTATTTATATAGCGTATAGAAATTTGAAATAGTATTGGTAAAGTTTTTCTTACTAAAAGTCCCATAAGGACGATGATGCGCAACCAAAGCATTTTGGAAAAAATATTCGAATACAGTGATTGGTCATTGTATTACTTGTAGTGCGTAGGAGGCCTACGTCATTGCGTTGTGTCCTCGATCCTATAAAGTCCATTGGGAATTACAAGCTTAAGTTTGTCTACACTATCAAACTAGTTTGACAAAAAAAAAATGTGTGCAGTGGTATTGATATGCTCAAATATGGTAGTGATATGACATCATCATGTCTATATATGGGCACATCATAATTTTGGTCACATCAAGTTTGACAGTGTAGACAGAGCTTTATATACAATTTAATTTATTAGGAGTAAAGTTATTGTAGCATTTTGTTGATTTTAGATTTAATAAAATACAATTTTGTACTATTTATGGTGTTTAGTATTCTCTGAGTTTTTGAAAATTATATTGATAATATTTGTGGTAATAAATAGGTACCAATAAATCGATTTTTGTAATCGATAGACAACACATCGTGATAATGCGGAGAACATAACACATTGATAAAGTTATATTTACGCATTTATAATAATGATCTTTCTTTATAGCAAATCTTAATTATCTACCTGAAAAGCAATGTAATTAATTTTCATTTTGATTAATGAAAGCAATTGGTACCAGACAAACTTTTCTTTTAATGTTTAAATAGCTTCAAAGTATAAATGTAGCTCTCAGTCTGAGAGGGAAGATTGGAAAAACACTAAAACGAGAAATAAACGAGTATAGAGTAGGGCCGGGAACAATTGCGGTTTTAGTTGAGGGCGGGCATCATTTCCATCAGAAATTATCGAAAAATGGAATCGAATTGTTGGTTTCATTTTTAGATTTTCTTTGGCTTTTAAATTTTTTTATAAACTTTGTTGATAACTAAGGTAAAGAACATATATTATTACATGTATAATTTTATTATTGCAGTTTTAGAAATGATTCAGTCACCATTACTATCGTTATTAAGCTAGGCCTAGCTAGAGAGGCAGAACGGGCTGTACGAACATAACGTCCCACTCTCCCAGGCCCTACCTAACCTAGTCCTAGCTAGAGCTAGTACTAGTAGGTGGGTAAGCTAGGCCTAGTAGTGGTGAGTGGTTATGCAGTCAACTACACACACCATGACCTTGAGTTTGATGGTTCTGCATTTTTTGTAATTTCCTTTTTTTTTTGCAACTTGTTGAAATGACAATAAATTTAATAATCATTCAGGCCTAGTAGGCCTAGGCTAGTATTATCTTATTGTAATATTTTTTCAGAATCAAGCTGGAGAAAGAAGAAGAGGAAGCCATCATCATCCCACCAGCAGCAGATAAAAAGATGGCCACTCGTCGTTTGCCGCCAGGACCATCAGTAATCTCGTCTTTATTGCATTTACTGTGTAGACTTTTGAAAAGCATTGTGTGGAAAGTATGGCAGCTATGCACATCCAGTACACTAATACTTCTGCTCATTTATTGGGCTTACGGAAGTTTCTTCATTTTACTTTTGGTTTTTAGTGCTTTGTTTGGTAAGAGAAACAGATGCAAATGTTTGTTGATATAATTATTTCCATTGAAATAAAAGAAAAATTAATATTTTCCAACCTCTATATGCTGAAATATAAACAATTCAAGATTCAATTTATTTTGTCCTTATATTATAAATTAAACTTCAATCTATACATTTAAAAAATATGTTAAGACATGAAATGAATTTCAGTTCTACATTGATATGGATGAAATTTATCCGAAATAAAAGAAATTGAATTTACTATTTCATGTATAATTTCAAAAAATCTACCAATTTCTTTTTTTGGTTTTTTTTTTCAGGTTTATTTTACAATTTTCAAGATAGTTTACTTTATTTTCCACAACAGCCAGAGTCATCAACAATGTACGTAACGCCCCCGAGTGCTGTCGGTATCCCGTATAATAATATTTATTTAAAAACAAAAGATGGTTTGAGCATTAATGCTGTCTTGTTCAAACAGGCACCTGTCAAATGTTCGAGAGTGCCAACTATTTTATTTTTTCATGGAAATGCTGGTAACATAGGACATAGGTGAGTGATAGCCTTCTTAATTCCTCCTTTTACATGCTATCTTGTATACATAATGGTAATAGTCAACTCCTCCAATCCCAGACACGTGAAAACAATCCCAATTGATGATAATAGGAAATTTCCTCAGGCCTTAAGCTAACTAGTTTGACAAAAATATGTGCCCAAATATGGTAGTGATATACCCAAATATGGTGGTAATATGACATCATCATGTCGATATATGGACGCATTATATTTTTTTGTCACAAAGTTTGATAGTGTAGCCAAGGCTTTATGTATGTACAGTATCTAATAATAAAAGAGTGATTTAACGTGATAAAGAAAATCATGTTAACGACTTCCTGCAGGTTCACATAGAACATCATGATACCCACGATAATTTCTGAATGTGAACCTAGCTATTAACAATGTTTAATTTTGATTCACAGATATATAAATGCAAATGCCCTACATTCTGTGTGTGGGTGCAATGTAGTGTTGTTAGAATATAGAGGTTATGGAAGAAGTGACGGTACACCTAGTGAATCAGGTGAGGTTCATCATCTTACATCATCATCATGTAATCATAATCATCATTATTAGTTAATATCATAAATCATCCATCATCATCTAACATTATCATCATCATGTAATCATAATCATCATTATTAGTTAATATCATAAATCATCCATCATCATCTAACATTATCATCATCATGTAATCATAATCATCATTATTAGTTAATATCATAAATCATCCATCATCATCTCACATCATCATCATGTAATCATAATCATCATCATTATTGTCCTTATACTGTAGGCAAATTGCCATCTTTAACCATAAGCGAATTCATTCACATCCTTCTTAAAGGTGGCAATCCTGTTCACAAGACAAACATGTACACAAGATGCTCTACATAAACAAAGTTTTATTTTACAGTGGAATTTTTTTTTCATCATGAGAAAAAATTCTGGCATCTGACAGGATTTGAACCCAGGACCCTGAGATTGGTAGATGAGCATCATCCACTAAGCTACAGTACAACTTCTTTTTTTAGGTTTATATATGGATGCCCAGACTGCTTTAGACTACCTCCACACTCGATCAGACATAGATCATACCAAGATATTTGTAATGGGTCGTTCACTAGGTGGTGCTGTTGCAATCCATCTAGCATCGAGAGTTGAGAATCAGGACAGGATACGAGGACTCATTTTAGAAAATACATTTACAAATATACCAGAAATGGGAGCTGTAGTGATTGGGCTTGAACTCCTCAAATGGCTTCCATTAATGTTTTATAAAAATAAGGTAAGCTCTTTTGTCAGACTGTTAGTTGTTTCTAATATAAGTGTAAATAGCCAAGTACCAATAGCTGTAAATGGCCAGTATCAATAGCTATAAATAGCAACTTTCTGAAGTTTTTTGTTCACCACACACAACTAGAATTATAGTAATTCATAAAATATGGAAATATACACTAAATAACAATACAATATCATTGTCATTTATTCAGTAATTTGCCTTTGGATTAATATTCATAAGATCCATATATTTTCTTCTTTTTTTCAGTATCTTTCTCTTTTAAAAGTCTTTAGAATACAGGTGCCTACACTATTCTTATCAGGGTCAGTAGATGAACTTGTTCCTCCACAGATGATGCACAGGTTATTTCAGGTAAAAACATTTACTGGTAATTAATATGTAAATTATGAAAGTGAATTTCTGTCTATTCTTCAAAAGTTTCATTTAGTTTAATATTTATATGATTTATTCAAACACTATACAATTTGTAACATTTATAGCCAATGGCTAAAGTTAACACAAATATAAAAACTATGGACATTAACATTTCATTTACAATTAATCTAAAATATAAAGTATAATTCTTAAAGGATATAAAATACACAAATAAATACTACATATTAACAGGTGCATATGTTACACCTATTATACTATGGCATTGTAGTTTATTCCAAGAAAAATACCCAGTGTACACGTTTGTATGATTACATACTGCAATTCTTAAAATTGTATTATTTTGTTTTTAGAGGTGTGGTTCAAGAATGAAAAAGATGGCACGTTTTGAACGAGGAACTCACAATGAAACTTGGCAATGTGACGGCTATTTCCACACTGTTGGTCAATTCTTGAGTGAAGTAAGTTACTTGAAACCTGTCATAAGACATTTTTCTAATACAAACTCAGGTACCATACAAATGCTTGCATGTTTTGTTTGTTCATATCTGTTCTTGTACTGTATGGTATTAGAATAAATCAAATATACGCACAAATTCCAATGGTTGATAGGTCTTAGATTTAAACATGTCCTTAGGCTGAAATGCAATGCCCATCTGCTTTCTTGTAGTACTGCTACCAATTTCATATCACATTATCACGCGGATGCATTCAAGATGGAATTCACAATGCCATGCCACAGTTCTTTGTTCATCATTTGAATTAATGTGATATAACAGATACACTATATTTTTCTTCAGTAGTGCGCACTTTAACATAATATTCTATCAATGTTTTCTTTTTCAGGTAACAAGACAGGATAGCATGCCCCTGTTAAGCAGTGCAATATATGGTGCAGAAGAAGAAGATGTATGAGTTGCAGTATAGATATACATATACTGTAACACCTAAGATGTATGAGCTATGAGCTACATTATAGTACAGATAACATATACAGTAAGAGGAAAAATGGATGTGGTCATGTTAAAACATAGACTATCTCTCTTGCCTTTTTCCCCTGCCTGTATAAGACCTAAACGCTCTTCCCCCCCCCCCCCCTTGTATTTTACTGATCTGATCGGGTGGAGGGGTTAGATAAACACCATGAAATAGGAAATTTATTAAAGACCATATTATTAAAGTAGGTATTGATGAGTGGTAGAGGTTTTGCAAGGATGGTAATGAAATATGCATGTGTTGTGAACGGGACGAAACGTCTTAAAATCTAATGTATTACCTGTGTGTACTGTATATATATATTTTAAAGGTGGTGTTTTATGTTTTATGGATAACCAATGTCTTTCATAGATGAATAAAGAATGAAAATACATTCTTAAATTTCTTATAAATTGTTATGGTGGTGGTAGTGGAGTAACTAAACCAAATAAACTTTGAGTATGAACAATTTTGTGATATTTTATATGTGAACCATGACATTCATTGTCCATGTCATGAATTTAACATTTGCTTGCAATAAGATTGTTCTTTATGATACAAGCCTGTAGCCAGGGGTTTGTGTGTTCGATTGTAGGTTCTCCTTTTTCGTGAAGTAGTCTTTGCAAACTAGAGATTTGCAGTAAAAATATGGTTAATAGGCTTAGCCTAGCTCATGACAATACTTGCTTCTTTTATGCAATGAACTGCCCTCGCTACGGTGCACAGGATTTAAATTTTAAATTTGCTACTGCTTCTTATATATTTTAACTTAACTTTTTCGATTATTTTGATTGTAAATCACCAGTGATAAAATAATACGTGTTAAATTCAGTAGGCATTCCAGATTATATTAATGAATATTTTTATTATTCATAAACTGTATTCAATTTATCATGTTTAGAGTGCTGGTATTTGCCAAACATAAGATAGTGTTGTTTTTCGTCTGCTTTATATGAAAGTAAGCAATTTTTAAACCGGTTCATGTTGACCATGATGAGAGAAGTAATTGCTTCAATGAGGGGTGTTGGGGGAGGGGGGTATAACTCAGCTCTCGTACACTAATATATAAATAACTTAATAAATACTAAACTGTACTTAAATGATTTTTTTATTTATATGATGCTACTATATTCAATATAAATAATAAAATTCAATTCAATATAAATAAATAAATATTCTTATATACTACAATGGTGCAACATCTGCCGCAATTAAAAACCCTAAAAAATAGAATTAAGAAATCAAATGTTGCATATTTATTTATTAATTTATGAATTTATTTTAGATATTAGTAAGCTTAGCCTAAATCTCTGTGTACACTATCAAACTAATTTGAGTGTGCCCAAATATGGTAGTAATATGTCATCATGTCCATATTTGGGCATATCACATAAAGTATGATAGTGTAGATAGAGCCTAATGCCTTCATGGATTGAAGTCAGTTGAAATCATGAACAAGTTTTTATCATACCATTTGTATCAAATATAAATAAAATGATTGATTGTATACACATTATATGTCAGAACATTTTCTTTGTTAATGATTCCTGTAGCAGACGACCCAATCCATGGATTGCTGGTTACGACTATCCTAATTGTTGCTGGATGACTGGGCCATACCGTTCTATGCTACGATATAATGATATATAACGTGCAGCCTTGCTTGTAGCTGGCACAATATATTCTGTTGAAAACTGCGACTTTGTTATAGGTTCATTGCACTTTACTTTCCAATTGTTGAACTGAACGCAATTCAAGAAGTTAATGACAAAATCAAAACAATTATGCAAATCTGGATGATATCTGTAAAGAATTTTAAAGTCATTTTTAGTTCTCTTCGTCATAAAAAGGAATACAAAATAACATTTTTATAATCTTAAGGCTGACAATTTACAGTTTTCTTTTACAGAATTATGAAAAGCAAAAAAAAAAAACATGACATGTCACATTTTTCTTTTCTTTTTCATTGTATGTACCGGTATATGTTTCATATGAACAGTTTGTCAAATTTGACAAATTTTGAAATTAAAAATATGGATGATGATGATGATTACAATGATCAGATGATGATGATATTGTTTTTTAAAGGCAATCTATATACTGTATATGAACTAATGATAATCCCATGATCGAGTCAAGTATAATCCCACCATCTCATTTCCCCCAAATTTCATATCCAGGCCCCATGGTCATAATATACTGTAATCAATTCTGTAAACATAGAAAACATTTATCGTACCTGTCTATTTGCCAGTTTGGTTCGCTGATCATGTTGCATAGCCTCTCATCCCAGATGTCTTTAAGTACTTCATCTACAAGGTCTACAATTGGTATCGCTAGGCTCTGTTCCCATGTGGTTGAATCTGTGTCTGTGTGTATACCTTCTTCATCGTAATTGTGTACACAACCTAAAAAAGGGGAATTAAATATTAATGATTATTATAATATGATACATATAATAACAAATCTTTATTTTGTAACAGAGGCTCGTACACAAAATAAAATGTGTTTTTCCATATGATCAAATCATAATTAAAATGATGAACGAATATTAAATAAAAAAATATAAATAAAATGAATGGATTAACAAATATGATGAGGGTAAATCTAAATTAATATTTTTATTGTCATAAATCAACATTTAATATAAATATATTTCTGATTTATTGAATTTCAATTACCTTTTGAATCAGTGACACCTGTATGCAAATTAGAACCACTTTTATAGTCCCTGTAAAAATAATAAATATTCAGTCAGTATTATGTATAACTCAACTGATTTATTTGTAGTAGAGAAAGTAAATAATATAAAATTAATATTTAATGTTCAAACTTAATGCAGCTTCATAGACTTACCTAAGAAAGCTACCCACTGTTGGTTTGACCACGACAGAACAGGGTCTTTTCACTCCATTTATAAATGGTGTTGGGATTGCTACAGGAGGGCTACGGAGGCTTGACAAATTACCCTTACATACTGGACATACAGGTGGTATATTAAAACAGAATATTCCTTGAGGTTTGCAGTGATTAAATTTCAAAATTGATACCATTTAAAAATATCAATACACTGTAACTGTTTTTTTGGAGAAAAAAAAAATTAACACATTCATCTTTCCATTTCTGTATTTTGTTTACATATAGAGCGCCCTCTAAAAAATTGATTTTTAAAAAGAAATCTAGATTACGTAGGCTACTCGTTTAAACTAAAAAAACAAGAATAAATATACATTAATATAATGCATATTCATTAACTGTATTCATTTTTTAAATATTACTAATTAAAGTTATTTACTATAACTGTATACCAGTAATATCAACAATTAATATTTTTGAACATTATTTTTTATTTTGAATTATTTTTAGTAAGCTAGGTACGCAGATTAATGAGATTGTAACAACGGACGCTTTGCTAGCAGACGATCAAATTTCAACAACTTCCGAACAAATCTTCACTTTTAAATACGATTTAAATAACGTAAGAAGACACTATATTAATTTAATATCGATATAATTTATAGTATTGTTAATGTATAATGTTGGTGGAATGTAGTGTTACTATATTATAAATGACAATACTAGTTTATCTTCTTACTTTATTCTTTTTAGTTAGGCTGGCCTTTCTGCTCTGTCTGTAGAGAGGGTAAATACATGGGAAGGACAGTGAGTGTCAGTGTCTCAATTAAAATTACAGTGTAGGCTAGCTGAAAATAGCAGAGGATAGGGGTCTATTTGGAGATACTTATATTATTTCTAGGCCTAGGCTCTTATAATTAATTAATACATTTAAACAAACGCATTCTTCTACACATGAGAATAAATAGGAATAAATATTCATAAAAATGTGTATGATTTATTTTGTTCTTTTGCAGAATGAGGGTGTACATTTTAGTATGACAACTGTACTGCAGAATTTTTGTAACATAACTTGATATCAGAGGATGTCTTCAATGAGGAGTCGTCGACACAGAGGTTGCAGCTGGACTGTAACTTCAAATTCATTTCCACAAGTTTCCCACCAAAATTTTATACACATTTTTTATATAACTTTATTGATTTTATTGTCAGCCAAATGTGTTTCTGGTATCACATGCAGCGAGAAAAATTTTGATTATCATGAACAAAGTATTAACGTTTCTGTGGACTGGTCTGTTGATAAAGTGTGCCAAACGTATGAAGAATGCTACGGTGACGTCGCTGTAGATGATACGGTCAACTATCATCAGTTATGTCCAATTGCGATCCAAGAGGGCGACACATTATTCCTCGTCCCTTCTGAGAATGTTGTAGTGTTCCCTGCTAATGTGTCATATGATGTTTTTGAGTCATGTGATACTAATGATATTGACACGGATCAATGGTTAGTTAGTTCACCATCAGCGTCAACATTGATGGTGCCTGCCAGCTTTCTTAAGCCAGGAATCATCTACTTAACTCAGCTACCTGACAACCCATTCAGCTTGTGTGGTTTTGGGCTTCGTCTAACTGTATTCGTTAAATCTGTTAGTTGCCATCTACCTGGTCAAAGTGAGCAGTGTTCAGGTCATGGTGCATGCTTATCTACAAGTTTTGAAGATGATTTCAATTGTGAATGTGATGAGGTATATTATGGACAATTCTGCCAGGAGTTTGATGGTTGTTATGGAATTTCTTGCTATAATGGTTTCTGTAGAGATTATCAAGAGGGTCTGGATGCAGGGGGTTATGAGTGTATTTGTTTTGATGGCTTTACAGGTAAATTTTGCCTAAGTTATAAAATAAATAATTTCCAGTCATGTGCTACTGTAATCTAGTTGCAATTGGGTGTAGTCATAATGTAATGATTATATTATATACAGTAGTATTATATTTTATTATTCCCATTTTATTAATTTAACATCAATTGTTTTTTAGTTTTGTAATATAGTTGTATTTTTATAGATGTTTAACTCATTTTTTTTACGAACGTTTTTAGCTGTGTTCTATCATTTTGTACTTGTTGTATACCATATTAAATACATAATGTATTAATAATCACTATGCATTGGTTGTACCTTACCACCACCAAGTGGGTGTAGTCATATACTGTACTCTACCAAGTGGGTGTAGTCATATACTGTACTCTATCCTTGTGTCAGTTTCATAGTATTGATTACAGTGACTCATTCCATCTTATTGTGTACTAATGGACAATAGACATTGTTTACTAATCGATAATAGTTGGTAACATGTGTTCACACAAGGAAGTTATCAGATATAAGGCTTGGATAATAACTGTATTATCAATAGTCGGTAACATGTGTTCACACAATAGAAATTTATCCGGTAAAGGCTTAAATAATATTATGATGAGCATTCTTATATAATGATTTAGATAATATATAATGATTTACATAATATTTAATGATTTAGATAATATTTAAAAATTCACTTCATAATAATACTTGCATTTTCAAAGGTTTCTAATACTGTAAATAATAACTAAATCTAATTCTTGTTTTAAAAATTTAGTGTCTTAATCACCTTTCTTTAAAAAAACCCCTTTTTTTTTATTGATTTTTGAAGGTTTGAATTGTTCAGAGATCATAGGCCCATGCAGTACAGGTGTGTGTAACAATGGTACCTGTCAAGATGTAACTGATAACACTCACAGGTGTACCTGTAACACTGGATTTACAGGTAACGCGACTGCTTTGAATTGATACTAATTATTAGTATAATAAATATCTGATTGATTTAACTTGTGAATAAGAGTATTCGATTATTGTTGTATCAAAGCACGCATTGGATATATGCAGCATTTGTACTCACAAAATCATTAAAAATTGTCCTTCCAATCTATGAAACAACTTATATGTAATTATTCACTGATTTTGTATTTTTTTTTTCTAGGCCCTGATTGTCTTCAGCTAACCTACTACTGTACTGATTCATCCTGTTTAAATGGTGCAACTTGTGTTTCAATCTATCAAGGTGTTGTGTGTTTATGTCAACAAGGGTTTACTGGGCTTAGATGTGAACAAAATATAGGTAATAAGAAGTTCTTAGTTATAGTACATCACAATCTTATCAAATAGAAGTATCTAATAGAAGTAATGTAAATTGTTTGTGGTATTGATAATCAAAATAATATTAACATTGTTTCTGGTTTAAATTATTGTTTAATGTTTTGGTGTTATTACAGCACAGTAGAAGCCGTAAGGTAAGTCTAGAAAAAAAGAAAGTTTAAGTTAAGTTTGTTGCAATTACTGTACATAAATTTTATGTTCATTTTTAGAATTTCAAATCATTCATAATTATTTTTGGTTGTAAATTTTTGTGTTTATTTACATTCAAAAGTAATACAATTTAGAAAGAAACGACAAGCAAGTATGTTTGATTTTACTTTTTTTTTTTAATAATTTATTTTCAATCATTTTTATTTTATTTTTATAATCTGCATGTTTTGCATTACATTCAATTACCATTTTTTTACTGAATAAATTTTCATTTTCAATTCTTTTATTTAATATAAAACCAGTATACCCTCCTACATCTTATTATTAGTAGGTTTTTTCCACTTTGATTAAACTTTATTAATTTTCATAATTTTGTATTTAAAAAATGAATCTTTTCTTGATTTTATGGGATTTTTACTAGAATATCTTATTCCTATTTCATCCTATTCAACAACATAATTTGATTTCAGTATTAACCTTAGTACACAGTACCATGAATTCCCAGCATGCTGTATTACGATTATGCAACAAATTGTACAATTCCTAAAGGTCTAATTTATACTTATTTAAATTCTAAATTTTCCTATTATGTTAAAGTACTGTTTTTGATAACTCAATTATTTCTGTGTATTCTAGATGATTGCTCATCACAGCCTTGCCAAGAAGGAGCCACCTGTATTGACCAGACTAACAGCTTCATTTGCATATGTCCACCTGGGACCATTGGCGTGTTATGTGATCAAATTGAAGACCCTTGTATATCAACACCATGCTTCAATGATGCCACATGCATCACACAGTCTACCAGTTTCACTTGTAATTGTAGCTCAGGATTTAGCGGTGAACTCTGTGAAGAGGTCGTTGACCTTTGTTCTGGAGTCATCTGTTCAAATGGAGGGTCGTGTAGTTTGGGTATAAACGGTGCTGTTTGTAATTGTGTGGCAGGCTATACTGGGGAATTTTGCGATGACATCATTGATTATTGTATATTTACGCCGTGTGTGAATGGTAACTGTTTGAATCTGGGAGCGTTGGAAGGCAGGCCTGGCTATGTGTGCAACTGTGAGCTAGGGTATACAGGTACTATTCATTTCTCCTTCAAAACATTTCAATACAAAATAGGGACAAATAACATAAACCAATGAGCCAGGATTACCTACAGGCGCGGATCCGCCCCTGACCTAAATGGTATAAATGAAATACAAATACAATACTCAAAGATGAAATACATTAATGTAATGTATAAAATGTTTGATAGCATCTACTGTATACACATTTTGATAAAAGGTCTCTTTTAAAACTAAGACAAGTATCATTGACTTAAATTTAAATACATATCTCATATCTATCTTAAATCTGTTTTTGCAACATCTTATGCATAACATTTTAATTGATGTATACCATTTATTTACAGGATTTAATTGTGATGTTGATATATTAGAATGCAACTCAGACCCCTGTCGTAATAATGGAATATGCCAAGAAGAGATAGGTTTTTACAACTGTATTTGTTTATCTGGTAAGTTCAAGAACTAAGTTTTATAAATGTGACATAAAGCATGTAGGATATGCCTCTGCCTTTTTTTTTTCCAAAGTTACTGATGTCAACAATTTATCCTTATTCCCACATAATCCTAATAAAAAATGTTCCCTTAATAGGGGTGATAGTAATTGAGATTGGCCATAGTGTATACTATATATATATACTGTACATATACTTCCGGCACACATTTATTTGACTGGAAAGTGTCCCCTTAGTAGGGGTGTCCTCTGAATATAAAGGGTGTCCCAAAGGAGGGTTCACTGTATTTATAATTTTTACTCATTTCACTCCATGTTTCTATCTTTTTCAGGATTCACTGGTGCCAACTGTGAGGTGAATATCAATGCTTGTAACACTTCACTGTGTCTGAATGGTGGAACTTGCATTGATGGTGATGTTGGCTTCAACTTTACTTGTGTTTGTCTACAAGGTTTCACAGGTGAGTCAATATAAACACCTGCAATTAAAGAAAAGTTGTAACAACATCTGATAATTATAACATATGAATTATAATGAAGATGAAGACTGTATACTGTACAGCCCCCCAAAACCAAAAAAAAAAATCACCAGTCCCACCTGAGAAATACCTGCATTGCTTCGCAATCACCAGTCCCACCTGAGAAATACCTGCATTGCTTCGCAATCACCAGTCCCACCTGAGAATTACCTGCATTGCTTCGCAATCACCAGTCCCACCTGAGAAAACCTGCATTGCTTCGCAATCACCAGTCTTACCTGAGAATTACCTGCATTGCTTCGCAATCACCAGTCCCACCTGAGAATTACCTGCATTGCTTCGCAATCACCAGTCCCACCTGAGAAATACCTGCATTGCTTCGCAATCACCAGTCCCACCTGAGAAATACCTGCATTGCTTCGCAATCACCAGTCCCACCTGAGAATTACCTGCATTGCTTCGCAATCACCAGTCCCACCTGAGAATTACCTGCATTACTTCACAAACACCAGTCCCACCTGAGAATTACCTGCATTGCTTCGCAATCACCAGTCCCACCTGAGAAATACCTGCATTGCTTCGCAATCACCAGTCCCACCTGAGAAATACCTGCATTGCTTCGCAATCACCAGTCCCACCTGAGAAATACCTGCATTGCTTCGCAATCACCAGTCCCACCTGAGAATTACCTGCATTGCTTCGCAATCACCAGTCCCACCTGAGAATTACCTGCATTACTTCACAAACACCAGTCCCACCTGAGAAATACCTGCATTGCTTCGCAATCACCAGTCCCACCTGAGAAATACCTGCATTGCTTCGCAATCACCAGTCCCACCTGAGAAATACCTGCATTGCTTCGCAATCACCAGTCCCACCTGAGAAATACCTGCATTGCTTCGCAATCACCAGTCCCACTTGAGAATTACCTGCATTGCTTCGCAATCACCAGTCCCACCTGAGAATTACCTGCATTGCTTCGCAATCACCAGTCCCACCTGAGAATTACCTGCATTGCTTTGCAATCACCAGTCCCACCTGAGAATTACCTGCATTGCTTCGCAATCACCAGTGCCACCTGAGAAATACCTGCATTGCTTCGCAATCACCAGTCCCACCTGAGAATTACCTGCATTGCTTCGCAATCACCAGTCCCACCTGAGAATTACCTGCATTGCTTCGCAATCACCAGTCCCACCTGAGAAATACCTGCATTGCTTCGCAAGTGTTCTCAATGTACTTAGTATAAAGTACAAATTACGTCAGAGTAGGGCAAAACATCTGACCAAGAAAAAAACAAGACAAGAAAAAGTATACATAATACAGTAACACATCAATTATTTGTTTTCAGGGGCTAATTGCAGTACTGATATCAATGAATGCGAGTCTGCTCCATGCATAAATAATGGCACCTGTATGGACAGGCCAGGTGGTTACATATGCAAATGTGATGGTGATTTCACAGGTGTCAACTGTGAAGCTGAGATGGATTATTGTTTAAATAATGTAAGTGTGTTACAAACGTAGATGTAAGCTTAGTGAATAAGTTGTAAAAGTAAGGTTTCTGGTACCCCACTATGAAAGAGTATGTTATTAAGCATTTTATTCATTAAATATTTTATCCATTAAAAATGTTATTCATTAAGTACTTTATCCATTAAATAGTTTAATTTAATAAATATTTTATGCATTAAACATTATTATGTCTTAAACATATAATTATTAAATATTAAACATTTTATTTTTCTTTTAGCCATGTATGAATAGTGGTAATTGTACAAGTGTATCAGGTGGCTATGTGTGTAGTTGCCTGGATGGATATCAAGGTGAGAATTGTAGCATCAACCTAGATGAATGCCACAGTAACCCTTGCCAACACAATGCAACATGTCAAGACGCTATCAACTTATATCGGTGAGTGCCCACATCTTTATTATGTTTATTACATCTTGCACAATAAGCCATTTAGAATTTTATATGGGAATCCTGGATGTAGCAAAAGTGTTTGAATAGTGTTGTCTTCAAAGGACATATTACCTATGTCACCAATCAAATAACATTTCCTCTACATTTTATTATTTTAAAATGTTAATCAAATAAAAAATTACTACTTACCTATTATTAACAGGTGTAACAGATAATTTATTTTAACATTTAATAGTTGAAAATTCACGTTCTAAGAGGTTTTTATATATATATATTAACATTTTTTTCCCACAGGTGCATCTGCCCACCTGGATATGCAAATTACAACTGTGAGACTGACATTGATGAATGTTCATCATCACCCTGTCAAAATGCAGGCATCTGTAATGATCTCATTAATGCATTTGACTGTACTTGTACACCTGGATTTTCAGGTGACACCTGTGATGTGAATGTTAATGAGTGTCAGTCATCACCTTGTTTGAATAATGCCAGGTGTTCAGATCAGATAAACGATTACAGGTGTCTTTGTGACCCAGAACTTTTTACAGGTTAGAAAAATATTTAACTAAATAAAATAAATGAATTTTATAATTTATTCTTTCTTTTAACTGAAATGTAATGTCCATATGTACTGATTTGGGTAAAAAAAAAAAGAATTGTTTTGCTTTATTTTTGCTTTTTATTATCAGGTGTCAACTGTGAAGTACCTCTTAACAACTGCTCCTTTTATCCCTGTCAAAATAATGGAACATGCCAAGCTCTGAATACCACAAACTATGCATGTGACTGTCTTCCAAGTTACTACGGACAAAACTGCAACATTTTTATACCTTTTTGTAACTCAAATAATTGTACAAATAACTCAACTTGCGTAGAAGAAGATTATGGATATTCATGCGGATGTTCCATTGGTTACGTGGGGGAATTTTGCGAGATTGATATTGACTTCTGCGAGGGGAATAACTGTACGAACAATTCGACGTGCGTAGAGGGTGTTGGTGATTATAGATGCGATTGCTTGCCAGGGTACTCCGGTGCTTTTTGTGAGGTTAACACTAATGAGTGCGAGTCTGATCCTTGCCTAAACAATGCAATGTGTATAGATAGACTAGCAGCTTATGAATGTATCTGCCAGCCTGGATATACAGAGATAAATTGTGAAGAAGAATTCAACATATGTGATTCTAGGCCATGTCTTAATCAAGGCGTTTGTGTTGAGATATCTGCTGACAGTTTCATATGCTTTTGTGGTATAGGTAAATATAATCATGTTGTTTAAATAATTCAAAAAGAAAAGTTCTATACAACCAGAAGCTTTGAGGTTTAATTGCAAAAGAATGAAATACAAGAATCTGCTAGTTGCAAGTAAGTAAAAATAGTTATCAATACTTGTGACTTGGCTCTGCAACTTAGACTGTTCTTATATTTGCCTTATCCTCAATGTTACTAGCATTGCTCCAGACAGTTGTAAATGTACAGTAACAACTAAAACGTTATTCTCAACTTGACTTGCTAAAAAAACAATATTACAGACTGATTATCTTGTTTATATGTTTTCTGTTATTTGTAAAACAATTAAATAAAGTTACATTTTATGTTGAACTATCAACCCTGCCTTCAATGTGTATTGTTACCAATAACAACCCTGCATTATATATGTTCTTTTTCTTTCTTTTGTTATATGCAGGTTTTACAGGTGAAGACTGCTCTATAGATCTTGACATCTGTTCCTTTGGTTATTGTTTAAATAATGCCACAGACTGTCAGGAGTCATTGGATGGTATGAACTACACATGCACATGTGCACCAGGTAATGCTTACTACTCTAACCTTTCACAATTCTGGTTAACTTTTAAAGTTACTATTTGTAGATTCACACGGAGCGGTAAACAAAATAATTTATATAAAAGTAAGTAATATGTGTATAAGTTGAGTATACACCATTCTGTTCATTTTGGACTGTATTTGGTAGATTGAACATTCATGGTAATATGGGAAACGTGTGCAACACATTGAATGAATGTAAATCAGATATATTTTTTAACTTGTAGGTTATGAAGGAGTTAACTGTGAGGTGAACAGCAATGAGTGTGTTAGCAGTCCCTGCAATGGAGGTGTCTGTTTGGATGGTGTCAATGGTTTCACTTGTTTTTGTCCATCAGGTATTTTAATAACAGTGGTTTTATTCAGATTTAAATGTGAAATTTAACTGTATTCTATATGAGATTACTTGTTTAAATGGTAAATGATGTTTATAGATGTAACTGTATTTAACTTTCTATAGGTTTAACTGGTGAACGATGTGAGATTGAAATTAATGAATGTTTTAGTGATCCATGCATTAACAATGCAACATGCACTGATGGTTTAGGTAACTTTACCTGTACCTGTCCTGTAGCATTCAAAGGCACTCTGTGTGACCAGAATGCAAATGAGTGTTTAACAGTTAGGCCATGTGTTAATGATACAGAATGTGTGGATGTGTTTGGAGACTATTACTGTACTTGTACAACTGGTAAGTTCTCCTCCATTATTCTTTATGATACATGAAGCTTGGTTCCCACTAGGACTCAACGCAAGGACATAGACGTAACACAATCGAGTTGACCATTCACACGTGACTTAAAATAATCTATCGCTTTTGATTTGTCAAATCACTTTGCGCTACGTCCTTGCGTTGCGTCCTAGTGGGAACCAAGCTTTACTGACTCATAACAATTAAGCGATACAGCATCAATATGTATCACAGGTGACGGCTGTACTAACCTTCAAAATATGTGTATCATATTTATCACATGTGTTGTTGTATTTAACCTAATCATTTGCCATGATGTAGATGTTACAATATGTTACAGTGCATCATTTGACTAGATACAGGAGAAATAATGTCATATTTGCTGTACTAACATTATTGTTTTATTTTTAGGTTATGAAGGCAAGAACTGTGATATTGAGACAGATGAATGCCAATCCAATCCTTGTAATGCTAACACTACTGTTAACTGTATTGACCACCTGGATAATTACACATGCATTTGCGTACTAGGTTTCACAGGTGTACACTGCCATCTGGAAATTGATGAGTGCCTGAACAATGAATGTGCTGTGAATTCTACATGTGTTGATTTGATAAATGATTATAGGTACGTTTATGTTAAATATTATTCTTTGAATAGCTTAATTTTAAGCTCTGTCTACACATCAAACTAGATTAACAAAAAAAATGGGATGTGCTCAAATATTCATTCATTTATTTACAAAATATGGTAGTGATGTGCCCAAATATGGTTGTGATATGCCCAAATATGGAAGTGATATGACATCATCATGTCCATTACTTATAACAGTGTCCTTACATGGAAGTCATTTATTTTAACTTACTGCAGATGCATCTGTGACTCTGGCTATACTGGTCAACTCTGCAATGACAACATAAATGAATGTCTAATCTCCCCATGTGGAAATGGAACGTGCCAAGATACAGTTGGATCCTTTCTGTGTACATGTCCTGACGACATGTTTTATGATCCTATGTGTTCACCTCTACCATCGTGTTCTTCATCTCCTTGCCAAAATGAGGCCGAATGTATTGACATGGGGTCAAATTCTTACCAATGCGAGTGCCTTATGGGGTTCACTGGGTCAAATTGTGAGATTGATATCAACGAATGTGACCTGTTTTCTACAAATTGTCAAAATGGTGCAACATGTTTAGACTTGGTAAACCAATACGCTTGTTTTTGTCCATCTGGTTTTAACGGAACATTCTGCGAGAACAACATAGATGACTGTAATGAACACTTATGTAGTATTGGTAGTGAATGTTTAGATGATGTTGACTCCTATGTCTGTGTGTGTCAACTAGGGTATACTGGAGATTACTGCAACAATACTGTATCAACATGTAATGAGGTAACTTGTCTGAACTCAGGTACTTGTGTTGAGTTGACAGGAAGTCCTAATGGAGAGTCAAATTTTAATTGTGTTTGTGCAGACGGCTATGAAGGATTATTTTGTGAACTTGAGACGAATGAATGCTTGTCGCTCCCATGTCTGAATGCTGCAGAATGCGTCAACGGTATTGCCTCATACATCTGCATTTGTAACCCTGGATACACTGGCATAAACTGTGAAATTAACATCAATGACTGTGTAGATCACGAGTGTAATAATAATGGCACATGCGTTGATGGGATTACTACATACACGTGTCAGTGCGTACCAGGATATGAGGGCGACTTCTGTCAGTTATCAATCAATGAGTGTGACTCACAGCCTTGTAATCCGGCAGGCAGCATCTGTATGGATTTCACTAACAGATACCAATGCTTCTGTCGAGATGGATGGAGTGGTGATGACTGTTACATCAATGTGAATGAATGCTTAAGTCAGCCATGTCTGAACAATGCTACGTGTATTGATGGCATTACATTGGTTCAGTGTGAATGTGCTCCTGGCTTTAATGGAACATATTGTGAGGTACAGTATGTTATTTTATATGTATAGGGTAGCCATAAAATTGTTTTTTTTTCTCCTTATTTGCATTATTTTAACTATTTAAAATAATCTTATGTAATTGGGAAAATAAATTTAAATAAAATAAAATTAAAAAAAACCTATTTTGATGTGAATCTGTTTTAAGTAGCTTGTATACAAGCCATGCTCCTCTCGGATTATAATATTTATTTCTGTTTTGTTTCTGCAGGATGAGGTTAATGAATGCATCTCCAACCCATGTTTTAATGAAGCACTATGTGTTGACTTACTGAATGAATATCAATGTCTATGTAAGCCAGGCTATCTAGGTAAGCTTCTTCCATCATTCAAGCACTCATTTGTCACATTTTCTCATCTTCATAGTTATACATTATAATATAATGATGAATAATGTTCCAAATCTCTTCAGGAATTCACTGTGAGATTGAGATAGATGAGTGCTTATCAGTCCCCTGTCAGAGGAATGGAACGTGCCAAGACGAGGTCAATAACTTTATTTGCACATGCCCAGAGCCGTACCGTGGTGATGATTGCTCACTGCTTCCATGTGAGGTGTTCCCATGTGAAAATAGTGGTAACTGTACCAACACCTTGGACAGACTACCAAATGGATTTCTATGTTCCTGTCTCGTAGGATTTACAGGTGGGGTAATTTTCTATTGATTGTTAATAATGTTAATGGGTTTGAGAAACTGGTCTTGCTGCTCCCAAAGTCAACATTCATAAAAGTACTGGTGAAGAAAGTTTATCTGGTGGTGACATAATAATTAGCTATAGAAGAATGTTGTTATTTTACAGTGTTTTAAAACGAAATATTGGTAATTTCAAATTTCTTATTTTTGGGCAGTATACAATTGGAAAAAAATTGGCCATCTAACAATACACACCACATGCAACCCCTACACCTTTAAAACCACCTGTATAATTTGTATACATGTTATTTCTTAGACTTATGCTTTATTTTTAACTGATTCTAACACGAGCAAACTGGAGTACATTTTCAATAATGTATTAAACTATTATACATTATTTTTATCTTTGTTAATGTTATCTCACCTTCAGGTCCACGCTGTGAATTGAACATTAATGATTGTACCTTTGATGCGTGTAGTGGTAATGGATTCTGTGTGGATGGTGTCAATAGCTTTGACTGTTTATGTGCACCAGGTTGGGCTGGAGTAGACTGTAACCTGCCAATCAATGATTGTATTAATAATGCATGTCAGGTTGGTAGTATACAAATAACCCACAAGTCAGAGTGCGTTAGTGGAAATACTACGCACTCAAGGATATTTGCAATGGTGTGACATGCATGACGCGCAAACCATAAGATTTTGGGGTTTCAAGAGTTTGACTTTAATGTATTGTCTTTTTTTTAGAACAATGCTACATGTGAAGATCTTAATGAAGCTTACCGTTGCACATGTACTGAGGGATATGAAGGGGACCTATGTGAACTAGATACTAATGAATGTGAACCACCCCCATGTCAAAATGGAGCGGTCTGTGTTGATTTGTTCTTGGACTATCAGTAAGTTTGTTCTATTTTAAAAATAGAGATATAGAGGTGAATCACCCCTGTTAAAATGGAATGGTCTGTCTGTATTTTTTTCTTTTTGTTTGAACTATCAATAAGTTTATTCCATTATTTAAATAGAGATTTAACTAAATTTCATAAATCTCTGACTAAATTAATTAATAATTGTTCATGTTATTTTGTATGTCAGATTTCAGTGTAATTCAAATGAATGTTTATAAGTATTTTATCTCCAAAAGATTGTTGTAGATACTTTAAACAATAATTTTTAAACAAATTATTCAAATTATTATCTTAGGTGTAATTGTACAAATGGATACACCGGTAGAAACTGTGAGGAAGGGATAGATGAGTGTCAATCCTCACCGTGTCAAAACAACGCCTCTTGCGTTGACCTCATCGGTAGCTACGTATGCGAGTGTTTGCCGTTCTATATAGGAGATTTATGCGATGTGGAATACAACCCATGTTGGGAGTCAAACGACCCTTGTGAAAATAACAGCACATGTCAAACTATTAGTAATGGTACTTATACTTGTCTGTGTATGCCAGGTAAGAATTAAGTTTGTAGCAAATTGATAAAAATATGTACTTAAAATGTAGACAAGATGTAAAGCTCTGTCTACACTATCAAACTTTATGTGACAAAAAAAATGTGATGTGCTCATATATGGGCATGATGATGTCATGCCCTTATCATATTTGGGCATATCACTACCATGTTTGGGCACATCACTACCATGTTTGGGCACATCACTACCATATTTGGGCACATCACTACCATGTTTGGGCACATCCATTATTTTTGTCAAACTACAGTAGTTTGATAGTATAGATGAGCTTAAGAAATGCCACTATAGACCAGTAAGTACAATCTTAAATGTAGAGAAGAAGATAATATTATAGACTAGAAAGACAGGTATATTAAGTAGATACTTAATCTTGTTTTCCAATATTTTGTTCTCATAGGTTATACTGGGAGAGATTGTCAACTCAACATTAATGAATGCCTGTCCACCCCCTGTATGAACAATGGAACGTGCCAGGATGGTATAGCCAATTTTACCTGTTCATGTGCACCTGGTTTTACAGGTTTCCAGTGTGATTTGAATATCAATGATTGCTATGTAGGTGCTTGTGCCAATGGTGGAACTTGTGTTGATGGAATTAATGGGTATGTACAGTACATCTTTAAAAGGTTGTTCAGTTTAATACATCTATGATGCAACTATGAAAGCTCTCAATTGTGTTCAATGTTGAGACATAATGTAAAACAGTAAACACTTTAATAATTGTTTTGCAGGGTGACTTGTGTTTGCACAGAAGGTTGGAATGGTGCTAACTGTACAGATGACATCAATGAGTGCGCATCAAACCCATGCTTAAATAACGCCACTTGTCATGACGTACTACGTGCTTATGAATGCGAGTGTAATTCAGGCTACTCAGGTTGGTTTTTATTTTATATTTATTTTTTTATATACTCTATTGTTATATCTGTCTTTGTGATAAGTGAGCAATGCAATTTCCAGTTTATTTGAACAATAAAAGTTATCTATCTATCCATATTTATGTGTGTATCGTTATTGCCAAGGATTGCCATTAGTTCTTTCACTATCCTTATCAAAGGTGGCAATCCTGTTCAGAAGACAAACATATACAAGATCCTCTACATAAATAAAGTCGTTGTGAGTGGGGTTGTTTTTTTTGTCATCTGACCATTTTACTCCACTCATACTGTAGAGACTTCGAACAAACGACTTATTCTACAATAAATCTTTTTTTCAGGTGTAAATTGTGAAGAAGAAATCAATGAATGTGAATTGTTCAGTCAACCATGTCGTAATGGTGGCGCTTGCCGTGACATCATCAATGGGTATACATGTGACTGTATGACTGGCTTTGATGGTGACAATTGTGAAAATAATATCAATGATTGTGTTCCATTTCCCTGTAACAATGGAACGTAAGTATTTATTTCTCTTTAATTTATCTCCATAAATAAACATTTTATCTGTTAATACTGTCAGTGATACTGGTACATCCTAGCCCTATAATAAATAATCAATGTTTAAGGGTGGAATGGTACAAATAATGTGTACTATTGCATGCTAAAATATATATCTATTACAGGTGTGTTAATTTAGTCAGTGATACATCCTCTTCTGTTTTAACCCTATAGTTCAAATATATTTAGTTTTTTGTTGAAGTGGAATGCCTAATTGGCGACAGAAGTTGTTGGCCTATTTTGCCACTCCTTGGCGACAGAAGCTGTTGGCGTCTTTTGCCACTCCTTGGCGCAATCTAGCTATTTTTTGTCTTGTTTTGTTTGTATTATTCCAAAATTAATAAAATTATAATTATTATGTTTATTCTATTCTAGATGTGTTGACCTTGTTAATGGATATACTTGCAACTGCCAGCCTGGTTTTCAAGGCATCAACTGTACCGAAGACATTGATGAATGCAGCGCCCTCATGTGTCAGAATGGTGCGACCTGTATTGATCTCATCAATGATTATCAGTGCCTTTGTCTTGAAGGATATCAAGGTCAGTGGCCTTTGTAATTTTAAACAACAAATACACAATGTCATAATTAAATCATTGGTTTTGGGAAAATGTATATTGGATTCTAAATATTAATTTTTTTTTTTTTATATAGGAACCAACTGTGAGCTTGATATAGATGTTTGTAACTATGGTAACATATCTGAATGTTATAACAATGCAACATGTGTTGATGGTCCTGGTTTGACCTTTACCTGTAGGTAAGTTTAACGACATTAAAAAAGCTTTAAATTTGTGACAAACATTAACTGGTTTTGTATGTTGATTCATTATGTGTATAGACATTGGGCCAGGCTTAATTTTATTCCTCAACACAGTTTTGTTTAATACTATGCATGGGTCCAAGCTCATTGAAAGTTCCCTATAGTCCTCTGTTACATTGCTGTTCTCTCTCTCTCCTTTGATGAGTGATAATGTTCTACTTTTTTCTTTCTTAGCTGTGTACCAGGATATGAGGGTGATTTATGTGAGACTGATAGTGATGAGTGCGCTAGTAATCCATGCCAGAATTCTGGATTATGCCAAAATGAAGTAAATTCTTTCAGTTGTTCCTGTATGCAGGGTAAGAGATATTAAATTGCCTTATCATTTTAAAAATTGTAATTATTGAAATAGAGTGGTTGAACTTTTATTGCATTTATTACTAGTATGTTTTTAATTTTTATTATGATTACCACATTTTTGCTATATTCTTTCTATATATTTATTGTTGTAATTCAGTTTTTAACTTCAAGAATAATTGATTGATTGATAAATTGATTGTTTTTTTCCCCTGACAGGTTGGACAGGAACTATATGTGATGAAGATGTAAATGAATGCCAATCAACTCCATGTTTAAATGGTGCAGTCTGCATCCAAAACGACCCAGGTGATGGTTACACCTGCTTCTGTTTCCCTGGTTACCAAGGAGGAAATTGTGAGATAAACATTGATGAGTGTCAATCATCTCCGTGTCAGAATATTGCAGAGTGCATTGATTTTATCAATGGTTATACTTGTAACTGTACATCAGGCTTTGAAGGCATTCACTGTCAAGTTGATATAAATGAATGTGATAGTAACCCCTGCTTGAATAATGGACTGTGCCAAGAACTTGCATCTGGTGGATTCCAGTGTCTGTGTCAGGATGACAGCTTTATAGGGAATGTCTGCCAGGATGAGAATCCATGTTTGAGTTTTCCATGCCAGAATGGTGGATTATGTACTGGGATATCAACTGTGTCTGCAACAAGTTATAACTGTTTATGTTCAAATGGTTTTAGTGGAGATAACTGTGAAGTAATGCTATTCACAGTGACACCTGGAATGACTTCTACAGAGATGGTTCTGCCAACATCAAACCAAGTGGTTCTGTCAACATCAGACCAAGTGGTTTTATCAACATCAAACCAATTGGTTTTATCAACATCAAACCAAGTGTTTTTATCAACATCAGACCAAGTGGTTTTATCAACATCAAACCAAGTGGTTTTATCAACATCAAACCAAGTTGTTTTATCAACATCAGGTATTATATCATTCAGCCCCACCCCCTCTGCTTTTATCACCCCGGTAACGAGCATGCTAACCTCCTTATATGGATCATCACAAAATATTTTTTCTTCACATTTAGTTTCTCTTTTCACTTCTGATATTTTGTCAAGTACTGCAACAGTGTCAGTTTTTACTAATGAAGATTTTTCTGTAAACTACACGACATCATTTGCACCATCAATATCTCAAACAATTTCAGAAACTTCATCAACATTCTCAATAGATCCATCAACTTTGTTGTCAAGAGCATCATCATCGGCATCAATTTCAACAACAGTTTCATCAACATTGTCATCTCCTGAAGAAGCAAGCACTGGTTTATATTTAACATCTGTATCAAGCTCTCCATCACTCCTCTTTACTTCTCAATCAGAAATATCATTGATGACATCATCATTGACCTCTTCCATGTCTGAAAGTGACCTCGGATTGACCTCCGTGTTGGTGCCATCCTCAACAGTTGATGTAAGTGCATTGATATCTGAAATGTTATCTAGTAGTGCAGGACAACTTCCATTCCCATCTGAACAATCCTTTTCATCAATACTGGCTTCATCAGAGTTTAATGTTAGCTCTATAGCATCATCAGGATTAGTGGATAGTGGGATAGAAACCGCAATAATAATGACAAGTTTGTCAACATCAAAAGAGATGAAAACATATTCTTCAAAGGCTTCACTAGCTTCTGATGAGCTTTCTGCATTAGTATTGTCATCAGATATTTTATTAACCACTATTCCGATGACAAGCACTTTGTATGACATTATTTCCACACTTCAACCTTCACCATCAATGCTGACATCATATGCTCTTGATGTGTCTTTCACCACAGTAGGAGTTACATCTACATTAACAGGAAGTAGCTTGTCATTATCAAACAACCCTTCTGGCTTGTCACTTACAGTATTGTCATCATCATTACCAATAGGGACAACCCAATCAGATACCATTGGTTTGCCTTCATTGTCGCCACCTTTTATTTCTTCATCTGAAGTGACATCGCTAGAAACGATATCATCTGAAATATTGCAAGAGACCAACATGTTATCCAGATTTGAAACATCATTATTGATTATCACTGCTTCAGAATTTATTACATTACATTCTACTCACAGTGCAATATCACCTACACTCACAGATATGTCAGGTTATCCCATAATAGGGTCTAGTTCAGCAGAAAGTATTTCCATGTTGTCTCCATCAATGTCTTTATATACTAGTGCACCAATTACATCGAGTCTTGTTACTAGTATTGGAACACCATTGCTGTCCTCAGTGACATCATCAGCAGAAACTGTGACATCATCAACAGATGATGTGATGTCATTAACACCATCTCCCTCATCAATGCAAACTGTGTCTTCATCAGCAGCTATTTCATCTATGCAAATGTTGACTTCATCAACCCAATATATGACATCATCAACAGAAACTATGACATCATCAACGGATTATGTGATGTCATTAACACCATCTACCTCATCAATGCAAACTGTGTCATTATCATCATCTATGCAAATTTTGACTTCATCAACCCAATATATGACATCATCAACAGAAACTGTGACATCATCAACAGATTATGTGATGTCATTAACACCATCAACCTCATCAATGCAAACTGTGTCATTATCATCATCTATGCAAATTTTGACTTTATCAACCCAATCTAGACAAACTGTCATTTTACCAACACAAACAATGACATCATCAACAGAATCTATGACACCATTAATACAAACTATGACAGTATCCACAGAAACTGTGACATCATTACAGAATCTGACATCATCCACATCAACTTTATCAACACAATCTGAATATACTCAGATATCAACAGATACCACTACACCATTCATTGAAACAATTCAAATCACACCCTCCATCACATCCCGGGGAAGAAGTGAAATAACCACACAATTCTTAAGTCTTACTTCTTCTCAGAGCATGTTAGTTGGTATGACAGAGTCACCTGTAGTCAGCAGTATAGAAGGTATGCTTGCATTACTAATAATATTATATGCATGAATTATATAAACTTGTGAATTTCAGCTTTTGTAATCACATACTCGAATATATTCCCACCTACTAATGTAGACTAGATTCCAGCTGACAACCATTGTTTTGCATTCAAAGTATAATTACATGCCTAGGTTTTACTAAATTTTGTAGACATGCCCTATAGGATTATACAAGTACAAATACAGTGTAAAATGGTTTTTAAAATAAAATTTTGATTTTTTTATATGCTTAAAGGTACTGTATCCAGGTACATGTATAAACATATCTACCTCAGTTTTTGGGATTTTTAAAATATACTTTTTGGTTCTATGGTTTCTTTAACACTTAAAATATGGTGATAGTAACTTCATAATATTATAGTGAATTCGTAGGATTGAATTTATCTTTTTATTACCTCTCTAATTGTTTTGTTTTTTTAGAAACCAGTTTGCAATCTGATCTGAGCATCGAACCAACTCCATCTTCCATGCTAACACCAGCAATTAGTCAGAGTACTGAGGTCACTCCAACATTATCTCCATCTTCAGTTGCATTTACAACTCTGTCACAGCCATTTTCTCTGATCCCATCATCTAGCATTTCAGTGATGTTGGCAACATCATCATTATCATCATCATCATTTCCCATCATGCCAACACCATCATATACCACTATCATGTCTTCATCAATGGAGCCAGATCAAATGACTTCAACTCCGCCACCAACCACATCTCAAATGATCACTACACCAACAAGTACTCCGAAGACAACACAACCTCTGACAACAAGTGAGCCAACAACACCAGTATCGGCAACAACTGATCCTGTTACCACATCAGAGACCTCACCTCCAACAGGAACTGAACCTTCTCCAACATCTGATGAAATGACATCTCCAATAACTGATTCAGTGACACTAACAGAACCAATGACAACAACTGAAGATGTTTTTGTTAACACACAAAAGTCAACCACACAAAGATCAACCACTCAAAGGTCAACCACACAAGAGTCCACCACTTCAGGAACAACTCAATCAGATTTTACAACCACACCAGGTGTAACATCTAAACCAGATCTAACGACCTTACCAGACACGACAACATCTTCTATTACAACTGAACCAGACCTGATGACCACTTTGATACCTTCTACCACAACCCCATCATTGACTTGTTCTGATATCTCTTGTCTGAATGGTGGTACATGTGAAGATGTAATGTCAGATGGAATGTTTGGATTTCAATGCACATGTTCATTCAGATTTAATGGACAATTTTGTGAAACTGGTAAGCTGATTGTATAGTATAGAATCTAAAAGCTCTGTCTACACTATCAAATTTATGTGACAAAAAAATGTGATGTGCCCATATATGGACATGATGATGTCATATTACTACCACCATATTTGGGAACATTGCACTATTTTTTGATAGTGCATTTAAACAGAGCTTTAAACTAAAATGTCCTAAATTCTTTTTCCATTAAAAACACATTTAGAAAAACAAGATTTCTGGAAAGCACACATATAAGGCCAGCATTATGTTGTCTGGTATTGGGAGAGTTGCGTTTAATATTAATTAATTTGTAGTATTTTCTAAGAATTAAAACAAAACTTCTTTATTATTTATTGTGTTTCAGAATTGAATATTTACTTCCCGTCGTTTAATGGTGATAGCTACCTGGAGCATGCTCAGTTGGAGTTCTCTTCGTCAGTGACCAATGAAATCTTTGTTTCTATCAAGACAGTCTCATTGGAGGGTACAATACTGTATGCTACCACTCAAGTTCCTACCAGAGATTTTGTTCATCTGTACTTAGAGGGCGGTAGACTTGTTTATGAAGCGTCATGTGGCCCAGGAATGTTGTTGACTGTTCAGTCGTCCGGGTTGGTCAATAATGATGAACTTGTGCAGGTGTTAATCAGGTTAGTGTTGTTTTTTTAGACTTTTATTTATTTTCTTGAGTATAGACTAATTAACGACCAGTGGTTGTATTCCTTAAGCTCTGTCCACACTATCAAACTTTTGTGACAACAAAATGTGATATGTCCAAATATGGACATGATGATGTCATATCACTACCATATTTGTGCACATCACTGGACAGAGCTTTAAGCCTAATGATTTCTCTTAACTGGTATATATAGGAGAATGTTTAAATTTAAAGTGTGTTTATTTTGACTCATTTCACCATGTTTAGACCAAGTGTAAAAGGTGAATAAAAAAAGCTTACAGTATCTATATTGTTTTATTAAATAGTAAAGCCAACTTGCACCAACCAAAAGAGTATTTAGTATAACATTCATAAATCAATTCTGTCTTTCTTTTAATAGTCAAGCTCGGCCGACTGGATTCTTTGGAGGCATCTGCTCAGCTTCTCTCACCATCAACAATCAACCCGCCATCACTCAATCAATGTACACAGTATTTCATTCTGTCAGTTATGGGTTCCTCTACCTTGGAGGTCTACCACCCGATGTGACACCTGCAGCAGCTTCTGCCCCCATTGTCTGGCTTACTGGATGTATCCGTCATCTACAGATCAATGACATTGAGTACGCAGTGTTTGAGGACGCACTGAATGGTCAGAATGTGGGGGAGTGTGAGGTGGCTCCTTGTACATATGCACCTTGTGAAAATGGTGGAACGTGTGTCATGTAAGTAGTGACCTCGTTGACATTTTGTATCTTAAAATGATGAAATTTCAAACCATGGTGCTTCTTAGTAACTGTGTCTTATCTATGTTATTGTATCTTATGTATGTGTTAAGATAAGACACAGTGACAAACCAGTGCAAGTGTCATTACTTGGTACTTTTAGAATTAATTTAAAATCTCATTTATTTAGCAAATTTCAGAATGCAATATGACCTTGATATAAATGTTTTTGGATTTGATTGATTGTTGTGTTCAATATTTTTTTTCCTTAAGTTATACTGGGATTGGTTGCAGGTAAAGTGTCGAAAAAACAAAATTTATAAAAACTTTTGTACAATTTACAGCAAATCTGAAGTAACTAAGTGTGCATTTAAATTGATGTTGGTTAGCAATTAGGGCAGCTTCTTAAAAGTAGTCATTATATGTATGTATTATACATTTATATGAGACAATCCAACCTACATCAGCATTTGTGCAAATTGATATTTAGGTTGGTTTTGTGAAAGTTGTTATTGTTAATTTCCTGGTGAAATTTGTTTTCTTTTTGTTTTGTATGATTTGTATTTGGATGTACTATCCGAAATAAAGGAATTGAATGAATGAATTATATTACTTGAATCAGTTCTTATTTACATTTCACAGGCCTGATAATGCCATAGATTGGTATTGCCTCTGTCCTGATAACTATGTTGGTGAATTCTGTGAACAGCGAGTGGATTATTGCAATGGGGACCCTTGTGAGTTTGGAGCAACATGCGTATCAAGATGGGAACAGGCTAGCTTTGTGTGCCTCTGTCCTTATGGCAGGGAGGGGTTACTATGTGAAAATGGTAAGGAGTCACTCACTTGGGAACAGGCTAGCTTTGTGTGCCTCTGTCCTTATGGCAGGGAGGGGTTACTATGTGAAAATGGTAAGGAGTCACTCACTTTGAATTATGCATATATTGAGTGTGTAAAGCTCTGTCTACGCTGTCAAACTTTATATGACAAAAAAATGTGATGTGCTCATATATGGTGTCATATCACTACCATATTTGGGCATATCATGTATTTATTGAGTGTGTTATGTGCCAAGAATAATGATGAAAATCTACATATCTTCAGTGTTGTCCTCAGTGGTGTAAAAGCAGTGCTCACCGAATAAACTCAGGGGCCCCAGAGCTTAATCAACCGGAATGCAACTATCCAGCGTGTATAAAATATGTACAAAAAAAATATCATATGCAAAAGAAGAAACATATGTAGTTGCTACAAGAAAGCTAATTTATTTATACACTTTACATTTATGCAGCAGCGTTGTCAATCTCAAGACCCAGCTATTCAGGGCTATCTTATGGCTACTCATCATATATACGCTATGCAAGAGCTTTAAACTGGAACTTTGTTTTGGAAATCAAGTTGTATTTTGTGCCTGCAGATGATGAAACATTACAGAGTTCATTGATGCTGTTTTCTGGACAAAAAGGTACATATAAATACATAACATATAATAGTTCAGTACATCCCCAGAGTATATATATATATATATATATATATATATATATATACAGTATCATAGGCAGAATCTTAAATACAGTATAATATGTGATACATGTGATATTTGTTTTTACAGTATACTAAATTAGAAAATAATTCCTATGATTCAATGTTGTGATTACTGTATCACAGAATAAGATACAGTATGGAGAATTACGTGACCGTTATTAAATGTGATTGTATTCAATTTGTCGAAAGTTTCTCATATATTACTTGACAATATTATTTTTTACAATATTTGTATTTACTATATTAAGAGCATTTAGTAATCATTTCATGTTTTTTGACAAACCTTTTAAAGAGTAAATTAAAAATTGTGTTTTCATTTACTTTTTTTTTAGGAGAAGGAAGAAACGGAAGTGATTACTTGTCATTAGGTTTAGAAGATGGTTATGTCACATTTAGGTTTGACCTAGGGTCAGGTAAGTGTCAAAGGTCAAAGTATAAACGCCAACTAACTGTTGCAATTAAAGGCATAAAAAGACACCCTAAATAATAAAAAAAAACAACTAGTTGATTAAAAGCAACAAGTTTACATTATAAATTTGTTTTTCTTGTTTTAGGAGAAGCAGTTCTAAGAAGCCCATCACGTATTGATAGTACAAGTACTGCACATGAGGTTCAGATTGGAAGATTCCAGAGAGATGGATGGCTTAAGGTATTTTAAATGATTTTGCTGTTAAAATAAATACCCACATTTATTATTATGCTATATATTGCAGAGTTACATGTTTAAAGCACTTGTGCTTATTTTGTATCCCATTCCATTATCATGCTTATTGTATTGTACATGTTTCAATGATATTTTATTTTGATCTTAGAATAAAAATGTCGATAAATTAATGATTTAAATTTCCACCATCATATTGAGAACTGACCATGATATATTTGTAAAGAAGATTTGATAATTATTTTTAGTATAGTAATTTAAATTAACCAAATCATTGTGAACATAATTTCTAGGTTGATAATCAAATCAATGTAACTGCACGTACCAGTGGACCTCTTATTGGACTTAATTCATTCAAAGATTTGTTTGTTGGTGGATATGATGTGTATGAACTCCAGTTACTACCAGTGGACTATCAAGATGGCTTTAGAGGTTTCTATTTTAGTCACATTCTAAGAATCTGCAATTTAACACCTACATTAAAGAATAAAGTTGCTTTTGATTTTATTTATTATGATACCATACAAGAAAAACAAGAATAAAATAATTAGCATGGTACAGTGGTAGATCCTGGCAATAAAGTAGCGCCTGCATTGTGCGATCCCTCTTTGACATTTGGATAGAACATTTTTTCCATTGCACACCAAGGGTAACCAAGGGTAACCAAGGGTAACCAAGGGTAACCCACTAAAGTCCTTAAACCTTTGATATTTATTTTTGACAGACTATTAATATTATTATCTTCTGCCCTGTGGGATACCTCTAAATCTCTGTCTACACTATTAAACTTTATGTGATTAAAAAATGTGATGTGCCCATATATGGATATGATGATGTCATATCACTACCATACTACACTTTTTTGTCAAACTAGTTTGATAATGTAGACAAAGCTTAAGTATAGCCTTTATAAACACAAACTAAAACTGTGGTTTTTTACAGGTTGTCTTTATGATGTGGAAATCAAATCCGGACAGTATGATACTTTTGTAGCCCCTGGTAGCCCAAGTGGGCATGTAGATGCGGGTTTGAATGTTGGCCAGTGTGGTATGTCTGAGTGCAGTCTGGTTACGTGCTTAAATGGTGCTACTTGTGTTGACCTTGGTGCAACGTTTCAGTAAGTCACCAATTTTAGTTTTAGTACTGTATCCTTTTTGGTCATGAGTATACCTGTCTGGTATAAATTTCAACAATTCCTTCAGGAAAACATTTAAAAAGAAAAAAACTAAATATAGATCGACTAAATATATTTATTTTTATTATTATTTTTATTATTAATTTATTTTATTTTCGTTTTATTTTGATGAAGTTAAATTTTGGTTGAAACTGTAAAATAATTTGTTTCAGATGTGATTGTACAGATGGCTGGAAAGGTCAATATTGCGCTGATGAGGTCAATGCCTGTGACCTTGAGCATGCCCCACCCCCTGGGTGTGCGCTTGGGTCACAGTGCACACTGACCAACACTAACTACACATGTAACTGCCCACTTGGAAAATATGGGGAATTTTGTGATCAAGGTATATACTTACAGTAGCTGTACAATGTACTGTACTTATGCTTTGAACCTACATTACCAGGTTTTATGGAAAGGCATTACATAATACCACTTTACATTGTCTAGCAACACTCTAGAGTCTACACACTCTAGGCGTGAACACATGTGTTTTGTATGGTGTGTGTCCCGTTGTGTTTAAACTCCAGCGTTTTCCTGTATGATGTGTGTCCCGTTGTGTTTAAACTCCAGCGTTTTCCTGTATGGTGTGTGTCCCGTTGTGTTTAAACTCCAGCGTTTTCCTGTATGATGTGTGTCCCGTTGTGTTTAAACTCCAGCGTTTTCCTGTATGATGTGTGTCCCGTTGTGTTTAAACTCCAGCGTTTTCCTGTATGATGTGTGTCCCGTTGTGTTTAAACTCCAGCGTTTTCCTGTATGATGTGTGTCCCATTGTGTTTAAACTCCAGCGTTTTCCTGTATGGTGTGTGTCCCGTTGTGTTTAAACTCCAGCGTTTTCCTGTATGATGTGTGTCCCATTGTGTTTAAACTCCAGCGTTTTCCTGTATGGTGTGTCCCATTGTGTTTAAACTCCAGCGTTTTCCTGTATGGTGTGTGTCCCGTTGTGTTTAAACTCCAGCGTTTTCCTGTATGATGTGTGTCCCATTGTGTTTAAACTCCAGCGTTTTCCTGTATGGTGTGTCCCATTGTGTTTAAACTCCAGCGTTTTCCTGTATGGTGTGTGTCCCGTTGTGTTTAAACTCCAGCGTTTTCCTGTATGATGTGTGTCCCATTGTGTTTAAACTCCAGCGTTTTCCTGTATGGTGTGTGTCCCGTTGTGTTTAAACTCCAGCGTTTTCCTGTATGGTGTGTGTCCCGTTGTGTTTAAACTCCAGCGTTTTCCTGTATGGTGTGTGTCCCGTTGTGTTTAAACTCCAGCGTTTTCCTGTATGGTGTGTGTCCCATTGTGTTTAAACTCCAGCGTTTTCCTGTATGGTGTGTGTCCCGTTGTGTTTAAACTCCAGCGTTTTCCTGTATGGTGTGTGTCCCGTTGTGTTTAAACTCCAGCGTTTTCCTGTATGGTGTGTCCCATTGCGTTTAAACTCCAGCGTTTTCCTGTATGGTGTGTGTCCCGTTGGGTTTAAACTCCAGCGTTTTCCTGTATGGTGTGTGTCCCGTTGTGTTTAAACTCCAGCGTTTTCCTGTATGGTGTGTGTCCCGTTGTGTTTAAACTCCAGCGTTTTCCTATGTATTTATACTGCTTTTCCAATGATCAATGAACTTTACACTTAAGCTCTGTCTACACTATCAAACTTTATGTGATAATGTGATGTGCCCATATACGGTAGTGACATGACACCATCGCGTCCATATATAGGCACATCTTTGTCACATAACGTTTGCTAGTGTAGACCGAGCTTAAATATTTTTTTTTTTGGGGGAAAGTGCATTTTGTTTAATAGAAAACTTATATTATATGCTACTAAATAAATCAATCTATCAAAGTAACATTTGTTTCTCTTTAAGTTCATAATAATAAATTAACAATAATTTGATTAAAATAAAAGGTGCAAAATTACAAAAAAGTAAAGCTTGTGTGAGGCAGCTCAATAAAGTAAGAAGTTGACAGTTTGTTTTTATATGATACTTGTGTAGATCTTACAATCAGTGATGCAAGGTTCCAGTCTACCTCTTACATGGCGTTCCCTCAAAATGTTGACATCAGGCAAACAACAAATATCACAATGCAGTTCAAAGCAGATGATGAGAATGGCATTCTATTCTATGCAGCCCAACATGATACCAGCCAGTCTGGGGATTTCATATCTATCTCATTGTATAACAGATATGTTGAGTTTAGATATGTTCTTGGTGAGTATTTAATGGTTTATCAATTCTTTTCTTTATATATATTTACCCACCAATGTGTAATTAATACAATATACATACTATACAAGAGGATAAAGGAATTTAAAAAATGGTATCTGTAAGTAAAGTCTAAAGCTCTGTCTACACTATCAAACAAATATCACACAAAAAGTGTGATATGCCCAAATATGCTAGTGGTATGACATCATAATGCCCATATATGGGCACATCACATTTTTTTAGCTTTAACTAGGAAGATAGAGTTATGTTTTATGAATTTGATATTAATTTTGTTTATCTAAATGCAAGGCATCTCCTATGTTAATTTATGTTATCAACATCTTCTATCAATAGATGGTATTGGTGTCCCTGCAATTCTGAGAAGTCAACAACGTGTAGATATCAACCAATGGTACAGCGTGCAAGTTGGACGAACCAATCAAAATGGTTTTTTGATATTCATGGGTCAAGAGCTCCGAGTGCGAGCATCTACGACACTCATTGGTTTGGACCTTGCAACTGATTTCTACGTTGGAGGTGTACCTCATTTGAGTGAGGTCAATAGGTTAGCAGTTGAGGACAGTGCAACAGGGTTCACAGGCTGCATACGAGAGGTCACTGTTAATGGACAGATCTTGCTACTCACACACACAGGTTTGTTATATTTAGACTTTATATAATTTTTTGTTTGGCCTTTTATCAAGAATACTAATCACACTTTTTTTGGTACACATATATATTTAGTTTCGACAAGAACTGTTGAGTTTCTCAACGTTTCGATCAATATACTTTGACACATGTTATGTGTGGAGAGAATTTAATTCAATAAACGAAACAATGTTTGTTGAATTAAAATGATTTCTTTAAAGGTGCTAAAGATGGCAGGAATGTGTTAGACTGCGATGGTACAGGCTGTGGATATAACGTTTGCAAAAACAATGGACAATGTGATTCAGAGTTTGGTGAATCACCCTGGGAATTCCAATGTTTCTGTTCTTATGTGAGTTTAATAGTTCTTGATGATTGTGTGCTGTTTACTTTTTTAATAAAACAAAACAAAACAAAGTTATAATGAGATACACCAATTAAAAATAAGCTGCATTGAATAAACAATATAAACAATTACAGTACAACTTAATATTTTGAGATCAAATGTTTGATGAGTTGGGCTTTAAAGTCTGAAACAATATTTCAGACTTTAAAGCCCAACTCATCAAACATTTGATCTCAAAATATTAAGTTGTACTGTAATTGTTTATATTGTTTATTCAATGCAGCTTATTTTTAATTGGTGTATCTCATTATAACTTTGTTTTGTTTTGTTTTATTTTGACTTAATTTGTGCTACTTACTTTTGTTTTTTTTTGTATTTTATAAGTAATGATGGAGTAAGAGCAGTTTTCTGTTTGGGCTCATGCCTATTACTTGCTCCTGGCAAGATGAATTGTAAAATGTACTTTATGAACTTTTGCCGAATAAATATTATTATTATTATTATTAATTGATATATGATATTAAACACAACTCCAATGAGTGAAAAGTGAAGAAAGGATTCTATATTTCAAACTTGATTTGACTTCATTTACTTCAGGAATATTATGTAATATGTAATTAATATAAATAAATTTGGTTTTTTTTTTGCATTATGATATCTAACTTTTAATAATGAAAATGAAATATGCAGTGCTATTTCCAAAGAAAATAGAATTAAATATCAAATTGTTACAATATTTCAAATTTATGAAAAGGAAAGTCTATTCTTGACGACTGTATCTTTTTCAATGAAATGAAGGCTTTCTTCTTTTTTTCCCATATAAATGATCAAGTATTGCCTTGCTTTCCAATCAATTTGTACCACAAGATTGCTTACTATAGCACCGTGCGCTATAAATACATCTACTAGATTTTAATCATTCTCACTTTGTTGTTAAATCAAGTATTGCCTTGCTTTCCAATCAATTTGTACCACAAGATTGCTTACTATAGCACCGTGCGCTATAAATACATCTACTAGATTTTAATCATTCTCACTTTGTTGTTAAATCATGTATTATTCATCAAATGATTGCTTCCTAGAATGTCTTCCTCATTTAACGTTTCAAGGAATGTTTTTCTACGCTAAATTACCTCTTACAATAAATCACCTCTTACAATAAATCACCTCAACATATGGCTATAAATGAAATAACTACACCGATGATGCATACTTGGAATGTATATTATATTAATGTATAATGTAAAACAGTAATGACATTTACAATTCAATTCTCTTCAGTTCAATGTATTGCAAATATAAAGTGTGATACATAAACCATGTAATCAAATCTAAATCATGTCAGGGATCAATATTTAGACATAAATTATGTTATTATCCACAAAATTCAGGGTTTTTATACTGTATACCATTTCCAATACACAATGAATTCCATATATAAAAGTGTGATACATAAAAGTAATCAAATCTACATCATGTTAGTGATCAATATTTAGACATAAATTATGTTATCATCTCTAACAAAATATGTCCACAACTTCAGGGTTTTATTACCAAAAGTATTAACGATAGATAAATAATTAAATGGTTGACAAAATAATAATTTAGTTTATTTTTAAAAGTTTTCAGTGCCTTAAATATATTCAGTGAATATGGTGAATATACTGTATGCACATGATTTAGGCAATACCAAATGACAATCTATATTTAAAAAAAGTTTAGTGTAGTAAGTTTATCATTTGTATTACTGTTATCTCATTTCATAAGTTATAGTTTTGTTTCTTATATCTCTTTAGCCCTATACAGGTACAACTTGTAGCCAGTCTGTATTCTGCTACAATAATCCATGTGAGAATAACGGTGTGTGTTTTGTTTCTTATATCTCTTTAGCCCTATACAGGTACAACTTGTAGCCAGTCTGTATTCTGCTACAATAATCCATGTGAGAATAACGGTGTGTGTTTTGTTTCTTATATCTCTTTAGCCCTATACAGGTACAACTTGTAGCCAGTCTGTGTTCTGCTACAATAATCCATGTGAGAATAACGGTGTGTGTTTCCCAGATAACATCCAGCTAACATACTCTTGTTCATGTCAGCTGGGATGGATTGGATCAACTTGTCAAATAGGTACCATTCATTTATTTAATCCACATACCTTGCTAAAAGCTATATATTTTGTAATAAATGTTTCTCCTTGCAATGTGTTAAATATTTCGGTCTGTATGTTTTTCTTTATTTCTTTTACACAAACATTGCTACTAAAGCTCTGTCTACACTATTAAACTTTATGTGACAACAAAATATCATGTGCCCATATATAAACATGATGATGTCATATTACTACCATATTTGGTCACATCACACTTTTTTTCTCAAACTAGTTTGATAGTGAAGACAGAGCAGTATATTATTATTATTATTTCATGAAATTGTACAAAAAATGTACAGATGTGCAGTAACGGTAATAAAAATATAGAATCTATGTTATTCTTTATTTACACACAACGTGGAGCGGACGGGCAGTTTCCAATCAGGATAGATACAGATTCTACGTGGGACAAGCTATGCTGTTTTCCGCTTACCATTACCGCTCATCTGTGTAAATTGGCCTTTAGCGGTCAATGTAATAATAAATAGGGTTATATGTGATATTATTATTCTTTCTTTTGATTTATGTTTCTAAATACTAGTTTATGGAAATCTATGCATCAATCCAGCCTAAAGGTATTAAACGAGATGCCAACTGTATATTATGCATTCTTTGTATTACGTATTGTAAACCTCATTTATTTCACAGCCACTGTGAATATTGAAGTTGCTCAGTTTAATGGTGATGGCTTCCTGTTCTTCCCGTCCAATCACAGCCAGACTAATTTGACAAGTACGTCTGTATTGGTCAACTTCAAGACATCGTCCAGTAGTGGACTGCTTCTGTGGAATGGTCAACCAATCACAGCAGGTGGCTCTGACTACTTAGGCTTAGGCATTGAAAACAGTCGATTGAAACTTGGGTATGCGTTTATTTCTCAGAAAAGATTTTAATTATTTTTTTAATGAGAACATATAATCTCTCTTAAAATGTTAATATTTATTTGTTATTAAGTGTTTTTCTGTTTTAGTTTATAACATTTATTCTGGTATTTTCTTTTTATTATTGACTGCAATTTTTAATGAAGCACTTTTTTATTACAAAGTCATGACCAAAGATCACTTTAGTCTGGACAATGCCCTCTAGGTTTGGCTTTACCTCACTGGGCATGACAGAGTTTACCTCTAGGTTTGGCTTTACCTCACTGGGCATGACAGAGTTTACCTCTAGGTTTGGCTTTACCTCACTGGGCATGACAGAGTTTACCTCTAGGTTTGGCTTTACCTCACTGGGCATGACAGAGTTTACCTCTAGGTTTGGCTTTATCTCACTGGGCATGACAGAGTTTACCTCTAGGTTTGGCTTTACCTCACTGGGCATGACAGAGTTTACCTCTAGGTTTGGCTTTACCTCACTGGGCATGACAGAGTTTACCTCTAGGTTTGGCTTTATCTCACTGGGCATGACAGAGTTTACCTCTAGGTTTGGCTTTATCTCACTGGGCATGACAGAGTTTACCTCTAGGTTTGGCTTTACCTCACTGGGCATGACAGAGTTTACCTCTAGGTTTGGCTTTACCTCACTGGGCATGACAGAGTTTACCTCTAGGTTTGGCTTTACCTCACTGGGCATGACAGAGTTTACCTCTAGGTTCGGCTTTACCTCACTGGGCATGACAGAGTTTTAAACGAAAAAGGAAAAAACTCAAATTTTTTACTAGATTTGAAAATATGGCATTAACTTGTTCATTAAAATAATATCAATCAATATTTGTACAGAACATACACTGGCAATAACTGGTAAAATATAAATAAAAAATGACAAAAAAAATACATGCTATTAGATTTGCCATGAAAATAGTTAATTAACATTTTTATAAAACTAACATCCATAATTATGGGAAAAAAAATTAAAATATTATTCTGATTATTACTATTGTTTCTAATTGCAGAATAAATCTAGGTCACTCCTCAATAGGGGTCATGTTGTCAGATAAGTTTATATCTGATAATGAATGGCATACAGTTAGTATAGTCAGGTGAGTATCCCTCTCATTATCATATTATAATTAACATTTTAAGCATGAGCTGGCCTACTCCTTCATCATGTTTAGCTTTATTTTAAATCTGACTAGTTCATTAATTAACTGTGTCTATTACGTTATTTCCATAATAATTTTATATTTCATTTTATAAATATTTAAAATCAATATTCTTCTTATTGGGATGACCTCTACCTTGCATTTAACTTTAAATATTTATAATTAAACAAGCTTTTATCTTTTTTTTTTTTCTAAATATCTGTTCTTTTTTGTTCAATTTGTTGAAAATAAATATTAAAATGAAATGGAAAAAAAATGAAATATACCTTTATTAAATTTACCAATTAATAAATGATTTATGTTTTAAATATTCTCTTTAGCTTGTAATATAATAATGATATTCATATACTATTTTTGTAATTATCATTAAGCAATTCGTAGATTAGCCAGCCTTAAGGCCAATTTACACAGACGAGCAGTAACGATAATAAAAATATAGAATCTATGTTATACCTTATGACTATTTAATACACAAAACTCATAGATACCATTACCATAAGCTCGTCTGTGTAAATTGGCCTTTGAGCATATTATTATATTTAAATGCATGTTTAACATTTTAACATCATTATATAGTAAATACATTAAGATTTACATCATTCTATATATAGTTCACCGTTTTAAATATTCTCTCGTTAGATGGCCTATACCTTCATTTTGTAATCAACATTATTTCTTAGATCAAAGTTGCCTTGGTTAGGTTAGTAAATAAAGTTTAGATAATAAAAACTAATTATTTAACAGTAAGTCATAAATAATTATCCACAATAAACATTTAGATCATCATAATGAGATGTAAAACCACCACGTCTGTTTTTTTCACGAGATATTTTGCACTTTTCTAAGGAAGGCGGTGTAATCCCCTGATAGATAATACATATCTACTTAACTTGACGCAGGTGAATTACCATCCCTTGGGCTACAAACCCATTAATTGATCAATATCGTTAAATTGATGATTAAAGATATTCCACAGGGTGTTTGCAGCATATCGATCTACAGTACATATCAAGGGTTTTAATACAATGAAGGATACAATAAAATAAGTATTCATTCACTGTTATGTATTGATTTGTGAATTATGTTGCTTTAGGGTGGATACTCGTGTGGATGTGTTTGTTGATGGCCAAATAGATGTATCTCAGAATCTTGTTGGACCATTCACAGCCTTAGATGCTGATGGCCTTTATATAGGTAAGTTTTGAGAGAGTGAGAAAAAAAATCTTGTTATTGAAACAGAAATGCTTTACGACCTGACCGACTAAAAAACATTTCAGAAATAAAACATATATTCTATATTTTGTTTTCCGCTTTACCGCATGCATGAAATCAGACGTGCTTAGTTTGCGCATCAATGTTATTTGCCGTAGACTTTGACCTGGTTTGCTTTTGAGTACGCGCTGTACTATGTTTTCCGGTGTTCTTTGCCTTGTGTTGTTACATGAAATCAAACTGAATTGATGTTCCGTAGCGATGTTTGCAGCACTGTTGCGTCGTCCACTTGTGATTACGCTGCACCATGCGTCACTGCGTCATGTCCTAATGGGAACCACGTTTCACCGCTTGTCTATCGTCCACTTGTGATTACGCTGCACCATGCGTCACTGCGTCATGTCCTAATGGGAACCACGTTTCACCGCTTGTCTGTGTAAAGTTGTCTTTAGGCAGACAATGATTATTAATATTGCATGTTTTGTCGGTATTGCCTGCTGAGTGCAATACAAACACTGACGTATTCATCATTTTCATCTTGTACTTTTAGAGCTAGTCAGCATTCTATTGTTAGTATCAAGTTTACATGTTTGTTAATTGGTGTAATTACACTGATGATAATGACATCAATTCTGTATGTAAATTATACTATTAATTTGCATTACAGGTGGATTTAGTCTAGAAGATGACATAACCAAATCAACCAACTATTTATTTTCTACAAAATTCCAAGGCTGTGTTGGTGGTATTCAATTCAATTCAAGGCAGCTGAATGTGGATGAAGCGGAATATGGTTACAATGTTGACCAGTGCCTAGAAACTTGATGATAATACTTTTAGCACAAGTCTGCCCATGGATAGAAAATCGACCTTCCTGTATACATCCTATATAATCCAGTGTAGTACAGTCAACTCTCCCAATACCGGACACCTTTGGGCTGGCTGGCATAATGTCAGATTTTCTAAAAAGTCTGGTATTTGGAATGTGCTTCTAATGGTAAAAATTGATTTAGGACATTAAGAAATATCTTGGGAGAGTTTCCGGTTGTTTTCAGAGGGAGTTGACTGTAGAACCACACACTTGAATTGGCATAGATAGAATTAATATGGCATAGTTCGGTGATTGTCACAAATTGAAAATGGTTTTTTTTTTATTCTACAAATTAAGATGAATAATTCTTCCTCCATCCTAACATGAATTATTTGCACATTAATGTTGTAGCAATTCATGACAAGAACTTTGCTGAGAATGAGTGTCAAGATATTCATAATAAATCAATATCATCACCTACATTACATTCAACCATGCTGAATATGTGCACCACTTAAAGTCATTAACACCATTTAAAAACTTATATAATGTGCACATCCCGTAATTAGCATATCCACTAACGTACTTTAACAATGCTCACTGTACATTAATCATACATTGTAAGTGATGTTGTCTTTTAGTTCAAATCCTGCTTGAGTTACTGTATGTGTGCTTATGGTGTTTTTATAAACACGTGGTCTATCAGAGGAGAGAATGAATAATCACAAATGAAAGGTTTATATAATCACTCCTTTCCTATCAGACGTCCTCTCCTTTTCACTTGCCCATTGAATTGAATTTTTTATTTTAATCGGTACAGTACTAATTGTAAATATTTTATATATTTGCTGCCTGTAATGTGATTATTTTATGTTAAAGTTTATATGTTATGCTACTTAATACAGGGAAGATCTAGGGGGTAGTGCTTCAGATGAGTGACATTATCAATTTTTGTCAGACTATAATCGTTATGTTAGCGCTCCCCTTTGAAAAATCCTGGATTTTCCCCTGTAATCAATTTATATATAAACATATAGTTGACCAGTATCTATGCGGCGTTATTATTATGAATTTGGTTGAATATTATTTGTAAAAAAAAGATTTAACAAATATGATGGTCCAGTTTTATAAAAAATAATAGTGTATGTGAACATTAAATTGTTTAAATAATTTATTTTGTAGACAAAAAACCATAAAAATGATGGCACTACAATTGTATAAGAAACGTATTTATAAAATGTTTTTAAAAAATTATTTACTATACTAACAGTATTATGCTGGTCCTGTAAGGTAATTATCACTTTATTTTTTCATTATAAATTTTTTTTTTTTCTGAACTAAAAATAAAAATTGTTGAAATGTATTACTGTATTATTTTTAACATATTTAAAGGCACATATGTAAAGCTCTGTCTACACTATCAAACTAGTTCTACAAAAAAAGTGTGACGTGCCCAAATATGGTATTAATATGACATCATCGCGTCCATATATGGGCACATCACATTTTTTGTCATATAAAGTTTGATAGTGTAGACAGAGCTTAAGTGAAATGATTTCCTACAATCATGTGCAACATACAATGACATTAATCATGTCTCTTGAATGTATAAAAAAGATACACATACTTCAAATGTTAATCATTGTAGAATCATGTGTGTGGTTGCTTTAGCTCTTTTTGAATAATAATTTCCAGCCATTTATTATGCGTTACTAGCATATAAATACAAGAGCCTTCTTTATGTGCAGGATTACAGGTGCATATTGACATGTTGCTGGTTATTATGTATTCACAACACAGTACTGTATTCATGCTAAACCGGACATTTTCAAAAACTTATCTGTTCTTTAGAACACATCCTTCAACTGGGCAATGTATGGCAGCCAAAAGCTTGGTTCCCACTAGAACTTAACGCAAGGACGCAAATGCAACGCAAGCGTTTTAACCAATGACAAGCGAAGTTATAGACAGTTAGCAATCACAAGCGATTAAGCCATCGCTTGTGATTGGTCAATTCACTTGCGTTGCGTTACGTCCTTGTGTTGCGTCGCTTAAAGCTCTGTCTACAATATCAAACTAGCTTGACTAATGAATGTGATGTGCCCAAGTATTGTAGTGATATGCACAAATATGGTAATGATATGACATCATCATGTCCATATATCGGCACACACCACATATTTTTGTCACATAAAGTTTGTATAGTGTAAACAAAGCTTTAGGTTGTGTCAAATGACTATAGCTTGGTTCACACTAGGGATGCAACAACTGTAGATACAACCTAAGTGAGGTCAAAACATTGCATTTCATCCTAGTGGGAACCAAGCTTTAGGTTGTGTCAAATGACTATAGCTTGGTTCACACTAGGGATGCAACAACTGTAGATACAACCTAAGTGATACATTGCATTGCGTCCTAGTGGGAACCAAGCTTCTGAAACTAGCATCGTATAGCTACAATAACTATGATTTTTGCTAGTCTTTTTGTGCATTTTGTGATTGCCGTTTCATTTTTTATGTACTAGTGCGAAATTTGTAGAGATAACATTAGCTGGTCTAATGGTCTTATTAGCCGTCCATTTGTATTCATAGGTATGACATGCCATGTGTGCCAAAATGTATTCATAACATTCCAAATAAAGATTTTTAAAAATTTGTAAATAATTTGTGGTTTGTTTTTTTTATCCCTACTAACGAAGCTTGTTTGTTGTTTCTTGTCCAATTGTGTATTTATTTGAATAAATGCCCCAGGGTGTTTATTGTTCAGGAGTGTTTTAAACAAGGCGTTTATTTTTTTTAGCCTAATATGGTAACATGTATAATCAAATATTACTCCTAGATAAGAAAAAATACAGCACAATTAATATTGAGAAGTGATAAAAAAACAGTAAAAGTCAATTTGTAGATCAATCAATGAATTCTACTACAAATAGAAATGGTTATAAACCAATATTGTGTATATATGCATGTGATGGGGCATTTATTTGCGGAAATAAAAACAAACACAAGACAAATTTGCTATGCTTTGTTTTTAATTAGCATAATTACAACAATAAACTTGATCAGTATCAAGAAAATAGAAATTAAAGCTATGAAATAAAATGATTGAATAACATCCATAGAAAACGAAAAATATTAAAATGACCAACAATACTTTGATTGCACCTACTACAGTATGTAGTAAATAAGGACTACAATTTGACATAGCCTCCTGGGGTGGATTGCTATAAAACAGTACCACTTACAGGTTAGACCACGGTATAGCAATGGTCTATAATAAAGACTACTTTCTACGTCATGAATTATGGCCGACTAAGCACTAAGACTGTTTATAGACTGTTCATAGACATTTGCCCCTGAATAAACCTATTAAATACCACTGTCATAACATCAACAGTAACTACCTTAAAACCAGAAAGTGACAATCATACTGTACCCTTTTAATGGTGCTCACTAAGCCACATGGTTGCTAGTGATCATTTACTCAAGGAAAATTGTTCTAATCTAAATGCTGCTACGATGTAAAAGAAAAGTCCATGTGCAAATTGATTTCCTTGAGGACCTACAGATGTTTACATCATCACACCTGTTCCAGTCTGGCGTTGGTAAATCAAACAGCAATATTTCATTGCGCCACGTGACAAAACAATGACGTTTGGTGTGATCTGCCGGCGCCGGACCAGAACCGTGCCGAAACAGGTGACCATTAATACTAGCCTTGCACAACCAGGTACAAATGTTGAATTTCAATTTTACAGTATATAAAGCAGAACATAAATTTATTACTAGTTTATTAATTAATGTCAATTTTGAATTTATATTCCATATATTACAAATTCAAATATAAAGTGTATTAGCAAATATGATTCACTATAGTACCTACAGACAAGCAAAAACAGCAATTTGATTGGTGGATTGTATATTCAATATGTATATTTGCTGCTCATTTCTATAAATTGTTTTCAAAATACTTTCTTTCTTTCCTACGGCTACTCATGCATTTGAACATTACACATGATGACACATTGTACAACAAAATGACACACCACACCAAAACCTAATATGTTAGGGAAGAGCAAAAAGAGCCTAAATTTTAAAATCCTGTACAGTCAACTTTCCCAATACCAGACTCTCTGAAAATCAGACTTTTCTAAGTCTAAAAGTTCACAAAAACCAGAAAACCAGGCAAATTAGACCAGCCCACAGGTGCCCGGTTATGGAAGAGTCGATTGTACCGCGCATTCAAATAGTTTAACATTTGTTGGATCTTCTTATCTGTAAGTAAACTAATAAGGATTTGTTTACTAACCAGATGATACTTAATATACATTGTACTTATTTCCAAAATACTGAAATATTGTTGATTTGCATTCTTCCTTATTTGGATCTCTAACAAGAGCCTGCAGTAATTCTGATTTATAAATATGTAGACGTAAATTTAACGGTAGCAATTGTTCGCCCATCATTCTGAGCGATCACAGCGAAATCATTCATCAATTATCGATTAAATTTCACAAGACATTTCATTCCTTCTTGATACATTCCTTCTGCATTGATATCAACAAAGCACTTTGTAAAACACCAGACATGTAATGACCTAATGTGAATACTTACATAATGCCCAGTCGGAAAAAACACAATGCAACAAAAACAAATTCTATCTTTGCATCAACCGACCGAACATGACACAAAAGTTGTTATCAGGTGGTAGAATGAACGAATGAAATTGCTGACAGTGAATCCCGTTCTCTCTTGCGCATGTCTCACCAAAAAACGTGTTCACTTAGATTAATTACCCTGCTCGCCATCTTCGTCTCCATCTAAGTTATCGCTTGTCCACAACTAACAAACAAAAATTAAATTTATAAATTATATATCTCTATAATGCTTTCTAACTTTTACAAGCATATTAAGTTTATAAATATGTCTGTTAGCTGTTGATTTAAAGGTTACTACAGTGGTTTCCACTAAGAGTACAGAATGTAGCTTGGGTAGTGCTGGGTGTGTGCGGTGTTGAAATTAGGCGGAGTGTACGACCTTAAAATAAGCTTGGATAGTGGGTGAGAAATACCGGTTTACATAAACAGAGATTTCTGGAGTGAAGATCTTAAAATAAGCTTGGATAGTGGGTGAGAACTACCGGTTTACATAAACAGAGATTTCTGGAGTAAAGATCTTAAAATAAAATTAAGTAGTAAAAACTCTGCCAAGCAAAATCATTGGCACGCTGCAGTGTGTATCAACTTACTGTTAAGTTATCTCTCAGCAGTTGCATGATTAGTGTGCTGTCCTTAAACCCATCGTCTTTCGCCACGTCCAGATCTGATATTGCTTCGTCAAAAGCCTATAAATAAACAAGCATCATTTTCATTACAATTCCCTACATGTATGCATTATCTATCAACTTTCATGGGTTTTTCCAAAATAGCAATCAGTAAGTAGAGTTTACTGATTTTATTGACTTTTCTTAGTATCATGTCAAAATGATTCTACTGCAGTAACTACATTTTTTGTTACTGCAGTAACTTCAATTTAGTTGGTTTAAATTTAGAGGTGTGAACATAATGATCAAAAAAGCTTGATAAATTAAACAGTAAACAAAATGTAGTAATCTACAATAGAATTACATTGTGTGTACTGGCGCAAATGTTACTTAATACAATATTTAATTGAGGATTGAAACGTACAGATTTAGCTAGGGAACAAGCCTTCTCTGGGTCATTCAGTATTTCATAGTAGAAAACGGAGTAATTGAGAGCAAGGCCAAGTCTGATTGGATGAGTGGTATCCATGTCCTTGCTATGTTTAGTGGCCTTCGTATATGCTTCTTTTGATTCGCTCACACTTTCTAAAAAGCAAAATAAACAAACAGCATTATACTAACTTCCTTTGTAATCAGTCTGACGAATTACCCATCAAACCACACTGAACCCCATCAGACCAAACCTAAGCTCAATGAACCACAATGGTGGCTGGTATTATTAGGGGTGATTCATTAGGGTTTGGTGTGGTTCAATGGGGTAATTCGTCAGACCATTTGCAATAGATACAAAAAGAACCTAGACTTGTACTGCAGGCTTTCAGAAGGTAATACAGTGAACTCTCCCAATAACAGACACCTTTGGGCTGGCCAAATATGTCTGGTTTTCAAAAAAGTATGGTGTTTGTTTGTTTGTTTGTTTTTTATCTTTATACTGGGTGACCTCTTCAGTCAAAGACTGATCTCCCAGCGGGCCCAGTTGGTGATCAGTGGCTGTGATGTACTAATACACCGGGGTAACCCCCTACTCGTCTCGAAAGATGTACTAGGTTCTTTAAAGTGCACACGAGCAAGTTGTGTACACTGGACCTACGGTTTATAGTCCTTATCCGAGAAGACTCGTTCTACCACCAGAACCATGTTTTGAATGATAAAAAGAAATTTGGGACTTTTTGGTCCCCAAGAAAAGTCTGATATTGAGATCGTTTCTGGTATTGGGAGAGTTAACTGTATCATGCTTGTTTCCTTACAGGAACTACAGAAGAACTGTATTAGCACAGTAGTATAATAGACATTACAGTATTCATTCAATCTTTTATTTTAGAATCTCTGGTCCATATAAAGTAAAATTGAATTAAAAATAAGCAAGACTGTACTAACAATTACTACTTGGGTTCCCTATAATATATTTATGATATGATGGTAAAAATAAATTCAGGCCTACCACCAAAATAAAAAATTCTTTTATATAATAATAATTTATAAGATTTTTTATGTTTATAGGTAGAAAATAAGTATATTACTTGATTTATCTTCTCCTGTTGCTACTTCGGCAAGATAGCGGTGGTAGTCTCCCTTCATTTTAAGATAAAACACTGTACTTTCAACTTCATTATTCTCAGCTTCATTATTCTTCAATTTATCTTTCTCAATGTCTAATAACTTGTCAAGTAATTCCTGCCAAGGATACAAACAAATCAAATTAACTTTATTTAACTTTGAAAAGAACAGAAGTGTAGCATACATTTATTAAAGACGCATCATGAGATGATTGGGCAAATGCATGAGATGATTGGGCAAACGCACAAGATGATCGGGCAAACGCACGAGATGATCGGGCAAACGCACAAGATGATTGGGCAAACGCATTATGAGACGATCGGGAAACTGCACGAGATGATTGGGCAAACACACAAGATGATTGGGCAAACGCACAAGACAATCGGGCAAACACACAAGACGATCGGGCAAACGCATTATGAGACGATCGGGCAACTGCACGAGACGATTGGGCAAACACACAAGATGATTGGGCAAACGCACAAGACAATCGGGCAAACACACAAGACGATCGGGCAAACGCACAAGACGATCAGGGAAACGCACAAGACGATCGGGCAAACGCACAAGACGATCGGGCAAACACACAAGACGATCGGGCAAACACACAAGACGATCGGGCAAATGCATGAAACAATCGGGGAAACGTATGAAACAATCGGGGAAACGCATAAAAAAATCGGGGAAACGCATGAAAAAATCGGGGGAAATGCACAAGACGATTGGGCAAATACATCATGAGACGATCTGGCAAACGCACAAGATGATCGGGCAAACGCACAACACAATCGGGCAAACATACAAGACGATCGGGCAAAGCACAAGATGATCGGGCAAACGCACGAGAAGATTAGGCAAATGCACGAGATGATCGGGGAAAACGCACAAGATTATCGGGCAAATGCACGAGATGATCGGGCAAACGCACGAGACAATCGGGCAAATGCACGAGATGATCGGGGAAAACGCACGAGATGATCGGGGAAAACGCACGAGACGATCGGGTAAACACACAAAACGATCGGTCTTGTATCCTGTCTGTCTGTATGTAGGCAAGCTATAATATATAGGCTAGGCCTCCTAGATTATTATTATTATTAGGCCCAGGCCTAGCATAGCAGTAGCTAGCTAGGCTAGGCCCTCATGATTATGTTCTTACCAAAACTTCATTACAGATTAGTTTTAATTCCTGTTCAACCTTTTCCTTATACTCTTGAGTCTTTTTCCTTTTCCCTTCATTTTCCATTACATCTGATTTTCCTTCGATGCTCGATATTACACGCCATGATGATCGCCTTGCTCCAACAACATTTTTGTAAGCAACAGACAGCAGGTTGCGTTCGTCGTTCGATAAGCTAATATTCTTTTCAGAGTTTTCATCAACAACTAACTTCATAGCGTGGGACATATCATCGTATCGCTCAGCCTGTTCAGCTATTTTAGCTTTCTCAACTTGAACCTTCATCGACGACATTTTGTTACTTCAATTATGCAGGGCGTTATTCACAGACAAACCCACTACTTTTACAGTTTCGGGTGCCGGGCTGAGGGTTCGTCTCTTTCTCACGATCCGATCTCGATAGGTTGGAAAAGATGGCGGCAAATAAACGGAGAGAGGAGCGGAGGCGAGAGTGGGACTGATTACTCATTGTTGATAAGCAATATCAATACGCTGTGGAAATCAGGAGGAGGAAATATTAAATATTAAATTGATATTATATTATATTTTTAATATTTGGTTATTTAATAAATCTGTATTAAGAACTACATTTGTTCATTAAACTGTTCGATTTATTACAGAATAATTAAAAGCCTTGATTATCACTGCAGTGCTGTAATGTGTGAAGGATTTCATTCTCAGTTGTAAAACAGCAAAGTGAATCGACGGCAAAATGACGTCAAACGTTACCTACCGAGATGTTGTCATCGTGAGTAATGAGCTATATGATGTCACCTCTTTGGAATGTGGTTTTCGTCAATTCTTTAGAGAGGGAGACAGACATGTATCATTGATAAAATTAATATGTACTGTACTACGTTGATATCAAAAGTTTGCAGTACACCAAGTATATAGTTCTGAAAATAACTGTTGAGTTTCTCGACGTTTCGATCGTCCTCATGAGTGAGAATGCAGAAAGTCCAAGAAACTTAGATAGAATATAAGTGGAGTGGAAAGGGTGGGACTGGTGTGAAAGCCAGAAACAGTGAAAGTTCACACAGTGGGAGGGATTGACTATAGCTAATAGCAGAGCATTGTTTCTCATGAACAATAGTGAATGAAAACTTGCTATAGAAGAACATTGTTTCTGGTAGGTGTGAAAAGCAGGGTGAGACAAGCTAAAAACAATAGCATTGTCTCAAAGTTGGGTGTGGACTGACCAAACAAGGCCATGTTGTGATTACGCAATACAGCACTTTGCGTCGATACGTCACTGCGAAGAACCACGCAAAGCTTATAAGAATAATAATAATAATAAGCTTTATTTAATCACGGAACTGAAAGTTGTTTTTTTTTTCGTGCTCAAAGGAAAACACCAACAAAAATAAAAAGACCCTAATTACTATCAAAGCAGATAATAAAACAATTACAATGAAATAAAATGAAACAAGGATACACTAATGCTTGGTTCCCACTAGAACGTAACGCAAGGACGTAAACGCAACGCAAAGCGTGATAACCAATGACAAGCGAAGTTAGAGACAGTATCATCACAAGCGAATAAGCCATCGCTTGTGATTGGGCAATTCACTTGCGTTGCGTTACGTTCCTTGTGTTGCGTCGCTAGTGGGAACCACGCTTTGCGGCAATCACAAGCTAATAAGCCACAAGCGATTGCTTGTGATTGGTCAATTCACTTGCGTTGCGTTACGTCCTTGCGTTGCGTCGCTAGTGGGAACCACGCTTTTACTAACTATAAAATTAAATAATACACTACATTTAAATAAAGCTACATGAAATTAGCAGTTAACAGTTTCTTAAAAAGAGAGACAGTGTTCACATTAGAACGTAACGCAAGGACGTAAACGCAACGCAAGCGTTTTAACCAATGACAAGCGAAGTTACGTTTACGCCCTTGCGTTACGTTTACGCCCTTGCGTTACGTTTACGCCCTTGCGTTACGTTCTAGTGGGAACCAAGCTTGAACAAACAAATTGTAGGAACAATTTCTCAGATGAACTTTTCGTCGACATTACTTTTGCAAACTATAATTAGTTTGCAAAAGTAATCTCAAAAAGTCCATCTGGAAAAAAAGCCCACCCAAGTGTACTTTAAAAACTGGTTTTTATTAGTCTATTTAATAAAGCTTGGTTCCCATTAGCGACGCAACGTAACGCAATCTACGCAACGTAAGAACATTCCCCTTCCAATAATTGTGTTCCCCCCCCGCCCCCCGCCTGCTTGAAATCAAACCTGTGATGTTTGCTGCTGCAGCACTGGTTGCATCGTCGGTTGCCACTCTAGTGGGAACCACGCTTTATGGAAAATGAATTCCGACCATACAAACTTTGTTTCTGATTTTTAAAAAAGGTCTACTTGCCTTTAGGCCTAACATTTTCAACCCTCTAAATATTCTCCTTCAAAAAACAATATTCATTTTCCATTTAAAAAAAAACAAATATATCTGTGAGGTTCGAAACCAATCTAGAGGAAATATCTCAAAACAGAGCATAATTACCGTTACGCCGCAAAGTAAATGACTGAATAGCTGATTATAGTCTATACGTGCTTCATATACGTAATTCATCATTACGTCATAATATGCATATTAACCTTGTCAACATCAATACGACCGGTTAGCTCAGTCGACTGAGCGTCGTGTGAATACACGAATGTCGTGGGTCGATTTCCTGCTGGTTTCGGAACGTTCCGTGGTGGAATAGAGTAAAGCTATGCAAGCTACTGTGTTTGGGGTTCACAGAGTTATACGTCCCCTTTCCACCACAGATCATGAGACAGCACCAGCAATGCATCTGACGATGATGTGGTGGTGTAACGACCCCAAGACTGTGGTAGGGCCTTGTGCTGAGGCAAGGAGGGCACACTATAGCATCTTTATTTTTCTGAGGCTTTCGCCACATGTATTTTTGTTTGATGTGTACATTTTATGTTTAGCATTTTTTTAACCATTTTTGACTTGAAATGTTGGCTTTTTTATGTTAAATGATATACAGATCAGTGAATTGAGCTTGTTTTAGAAAAAGCGTTTGTATGATTTGTCAATTTTTTATATTTTTTATATTTTGTTCCATGGTTGGGAACTTCTGTTCCTCAGGTTGTTGGAATGTTTTTGTGCAAATAAATTTATCATTTACATTTATGTTGAATTATGCAAATTCTATTAATCTACTCTTTTGAGTTGATTATTACCAAACAAAAAATAGATTGAATAATCTGCACTATTTTAATTATACATTTTCAACTCCCCCTCTCCTTTATTATAATTTATATTAAAAACTGCAAAATGGCCTGTTCAATATCACTTTTATGTTTTGTTTTGAAAATACACTTTTAATAGAGTAAAATAAATGAACTTTTTAATTTTATAGGTCAGCCGTCAAAATAAGCTTTTTGCCGCACATGTTCTATATGATGACACAACAGTGACATAAAACAAGGTCAACAGCCATAAAATAAGTCGGTGCTCTCAGAAAAAAATTAACTTTCAAAAAGTAATGTACTTTAAAAACTTTTCTGTACATCAAAACAGTTCAAAAAGTAAAGAAAAGCGATAAAACGCATAGTGATACCGGACCGACAGAGAGACCGACCGACCGACATAGTGAACTATAGAGTCGCGTCCACACGCGACTCTAAAAAGTTTCAAAAGATGATGATGACCTTTTCACTAAACTTTGTTTTGTGACATGACCTTTGTATGTAGGCCCTATACACATCATCCACCACCCGTCCGCCGTACCGTGCGCGTGTACCAACACACCACCACCGCGAGAGCAAAACAACTGCCCGATAACTAGGCTAGTCTAGCTCCACCAAAGATGACTGTTTTCATCTAAATGCTCGTTCTTTCATAACATAATGCATTTTTCAATACCGGATACCGAGGAATTTACATCAGAAAATGGTTCTACATACACGGTAAATGTTTAGAATATGCTTTGTTATCAACAATACACAGATTTTAATATCAAGTAGCCTAGGGGCCTAGCTAGGCTAGGCCTATATGCTCATTCATAGCATTTGTCAAAATACTGGCTCGAATGGTTGTCGCGGTCTGGTCGCATTGGGACAGCCACGTCGTATTATTGGGGTTCAATTTCACTAGGCCTAGTATTAGCTGGCCTAGCCCTGTAGCTCTGTTTTTGTTACCCTATAGGCTATGACATGATAGACACCATGCATAATATAATACAAATAGGCTAGCCACAGTATAGTTATTAATGCCTAGGCCTAGTAGGCCTTGCTTGAAATTGTATAATTTATTTTATTTTCTGTAAAATTTGTGTTTCTGAGCATGTGCGGAATGACTTAAAAACTATTAAAATTCTTTTCAAGACTGAAATTTTCTGAAACAGTCTAGTAATGCACGCAATTGAATGATCCTCTTTACGGAGAGGTGCGTCATACCTTATGAATACAGGTCCTCCTAAATACCAAGACCTACCAAGACCTGTCAATTTAAAGTGTTAATTTAACGAAATATGATATATATATATATATAGACTTCTAATAGCATTTCCAACAATAAAACCTCAATTTTACCGCTATATTGACACCAAAAATGTTAAATAACCGACAAGCTTTGCGTTGATGCATACGTTGCGTCACAAATGTCCAGATTGCGTCAACTAGTATGGCTCACTGACACTTGACGCAGCTCTCGTGTCATAGGCCTACTGTGTCGTAGGCCTACATTTAACATTTTTAATTTTTTTTTAATATTTCGTTTAAACACTTTAAATTGACAGGTCTTGGTAGTTCTTGGTAGGTATTGGTAGGTCTTGGTATTTAGGAGGACCCATGAATACCATGTCGCACCCCTTTTTGATGCATTGTGACCATGTTGTTCATGATATGGTGGGTGTAAGGTGACGGACATTGACACACCATCCGGCATTCTTCATCAAACTTTTGTTTTCAAACTGTGAATTTGTAATCAAATTACTATAATTAAATTAATCTGCTTTCAAATTGAATTTCAGTGCTACCACTTGCACGTGAATGGTGTGGAGCATTCAATGTTGCGTTACAGCCAACTTCATGATTTCAATGAAAAATTAAAGAAAGAATTTGGTAGTGAGATCATCAACAACTTTAAATTTCCACCTAAAAAGTTACTTGGACTAAACCAAATCCAAAAAGAGGAAAGAAGAGAGAAATTAGAACATTACATTCAACTATGTGAGTATAAGTGACACAATGGCTTGATGCAGCAGATAATATCCTTGCTAATAACAGTAACAATGAGTCCTGAGTTAAAATCTGTACTCATGGTAAAAAACAACACAACTTTTGGAGTTTCTTTTCAATCCTAATTTCCTAATGTGCCCAAATATGGTAGTGATATGCCCAAATATGGTAGTGATATGCCCAAATATGGTAGTGATATGCCCAAATATGGTAGTGATATGCTCCAATATGGTAGTGATACATGTCATCATTATGTCCGTATATGAGCACATCACAGTGTAGACAGACAGACATTGTTTAGACTGACGGATGTGAAATGAAGGCCAATTCCAAATCAATGGAAACAAATTTGACAGACATTAATAAATCTTTTGGAATTTCTTTTGTACAGTAAGTCAAGATGCGAGAGTCGCAAATAGTGATGTGTTTAACGGATTTCTTATTAGTGCACAAAAAGAAACGGAGAAAGGAATACCAGAAAGTGTTGAACTAAACGTGTATCTTATGAATGGTCACAAAATTACAGTAGATATTATGTCAACTGACCAGGCTGAAGATGTTCTTGAGGTCAGTGATCAGTTTTAATTATCAGATTATTATTATTTCAACAAATATCAATTATTCCAAAAAAAAAAAACATGTGTGGATTAGCAGTTAGAAGCCATAGTGGCACTGCAGCCTGTTTTTTGTGGTTTGTACTTGTTTAATAAGCTTGGTTCAAGTCCAGTTACAGTCCTAGTGTTTTTCTGACAGCCAATACAGCATCACTAACTAAGCCTCTATAAGCTACCGTGGCTCTGTAACATGATGGTATACATATTGTGTACTTGCTTACCAATCCCAGGGTCCTTAGTTCAAATCATGTTATACAGCCAATATATAAATTTAATACCACTACCTAAGCCTCATATGAAACTTGGTTTAGGAGGCATGGGTAATTGGTGAGTCGTGTGTTTGCTGTTGGATTGTGTAAACATTTAAAAAATAAATATTCTACTTTAAAACATTTAAAAAAAAAGTATCCAATCAAAAGTCTGTGTAAAAAACAATTACATTTACATAATGCATCAAACTACATGTAACATTATGATGATAACTGTAACATGTGTTTGTTTAATAGACCATAGCATTTTTGGGAACTAGAGGCAGGTTTAATCCAACAGCATATTGTTATACTATCAATAACTTTGTTGACTCAGTAGGGAGCAAGTCAATACACCATCAGGCAAAGTTTGAGGAAGTGTAGTTAAAACAAACAACATAATACCAAGGTTGAATACAAGGGTATATAGTCTGGTTTGTGCAGGTTTTTGGGGGCTTTGCGCTGTAAAATCTGTAATTACCCTAAAAAGTTAAGTTTTTCACCCAAAAAGACAAACTTATGGCAACTTCAAACAATTTTATAATTTATCTCCTTTAATTGTTTGTTTTGATTGGGATCTTGTCAATTTTAATTGGTTTGAAGGAGGATTTAGATTGATGTCTGGTTGTTGATTTGAGTTTTTTTTTTGGTGGTATGTGGGTTTGCATCGTCATGAGTACATATTCGCTTCTTAAATGGAAGTTAAATTAATTGGAATGCAGTCATTTAAAAAAAAAAATTTTCACTAACATAACAATAACATTATAATAAACTGAAAAAATAAATGTACTTTATTTACACAATTATATGTATTGTTAGGATATCAATTTGCTGGTTCATACAATTTAAAAAAAATAGGAATTTAAAGTATGTACAGTAATAATATATATAGTGAACTGGTAGTGAAGTTGACACGGAATCAACTTTACAATGTATTATTACATTACAATATTCTAATGAATCTTGTCTATTAATCTAATAGCCATTACCAGCGGGATCTCTTCTATCTCCCTTCCTGGTTCACAAAGTTAACTGAATGGCGATGTTTTCTTGGGAATAATATTTATTTATTTTATTCATATTGTGCAATGCACGCTAATCTGAATAGAATATAAAACACAATTGAAATGAAAGAAGTTATAGTCGAAGTACTGTAAATAATGAAAAAAATACTATTAGTCATCAGGCTTTATAGTAAATATTATATTTAAAACAAATGTAAACAGCAAGTAATGTAAAAAGTTAGTAATTTATAATTATGAAATCCAGTGTAACAAGTGTAACAGGTGTTTAAGAAGTTGGCTTAAACAGTAATAAACTTGGTTTATTATTTACAGTTTAAGAATAATATTAGCTGATTCAGCCTGTCTACTGTATATGTCACCAGTATGATACAGTATGTAGGCAAACTCAATTATACAGCACACATGTGACCTTCCTCTTCCTAGATTCAATAGTGCAGGCATCACATGTGACACACATTAGATGCTGTATTTTGGAATTACCCTATGATACTGGATAAATATTTTCATATTGATGTTGAGATACAATACAGCGCTGAGAATCGTGTGATAAAAATATTCACTATTTTGACTTTTTTTTTAAAACAAAGACTCAATCGTACTTGAATTTAGATTTTCATCCATATTGTATATCTTATATCCTCTTTATTCCAAAAAATACTGACCAACTTTCCCTCACGTGGTCAAATGTAAAAAACATGTCAAAAAATATCAAGAATATTAACCCCACAGGTTTTAAATTAGAGGAGAGTTTCATTCGAATATTAATAAATTAACAGTTTTATTTTAATGTTGTTTTTTTGTAGGCAGTTGCAACAAAGGTTGAACTATCAGAGCAATATGTATATTACTTTGGTTTGTATCTTGTCAAGAAAGATGAATCAAGTGCATTCAGTAGTAAGTGCTTATTATGTCACCTGCTTGTATTCTTGCCATTTGATTGGTTAAAGGCATCACAGGCCGTTCATTATTTTTCACTAATGAACGGCACTATTGAACAAATTTACCTTTTTGTAAAAATTCAAGTAAAATAACTTTGTCAAGCTGTCAGCTAGACTTCAGTTCAGTTGATCAGTTGTTGTGTGTTACGATGCCGATGGGCTCCTTTCCAGCAACTGGATGGTTTTTATGTGTAGTCTAGTCGAGACCAGTTGTTAGTTAATACTAATTTACAATACATAAACTCTATCTCATTACTAAATTGAAACCAGAGAAAAATGTTTTCATAACTGAATTATATTTCAATTTTCAGTTGTTCGTAAAATTCATGATTTTGAATCGCCATACATTTCCTTGAATTCTGCTAAAGGACCGCATAGAATAGTTGTAAGAAAATCGTAAGTTTTTTTTTCACTCCACTATCTTTTCATCGCATCAAATTTTACAAACCAAACAAGGGACGATTTATTGTTTGTCAATAATTCAGACTTTATATCATATTTTAACGTCCCATGCATATCTTATACACTGTACAATAGATTGTCGTGAGCCTAAAGTACAGTATGTCAACATTTTTTTAATGTATTGTAAATTTTAATAATTTGTCGTCATGATCTCTTAGATATTGGGATCCTGTATTTGATGATGATTTAAAGGAAGACAGGGTTGCCATGAATCTTTTGTTTATTCAGGTGAAGTCTAAACAAATTGTCCTTTTTAGTTTTACTTTCTAAAGACTGATTAAGTTTCTTAACAATTATCCTTTTTTTGTGACTTATAACTTTTTCATTTCTTGATGAAATTAAATTACATTAATGTTCTTCTTTGCTGTAAATGGTGTCAAGAAAATAGAACCATTTTTGGGTAAATGTATTAAGTGGTGACGTTAATGTTATTGTAGGCTGTGAATGATGTAGAGAGAGAATGGGTCGTTTGTAGCAAGGAACAGCGTCGCAATTTAGATACATTAAAAAGGAAAAACTCACGGAAAGAGGTAAGCCTTCCCTTTTATATCAAGAAATAGACTTTGTAATATAACATTTTTTTTAAATATGCACAAATGTTTGCCTTTTGAAAACTGACTTAATCAAAATCATTTTATAAATTGTTTTATAAGCAATTTTGATAAATCTGATCTAATACATTTGCCACAAAGTTTTTGAAATTTTGTGCTACTAAATCCAAAACTAAAACTACGCCAAATCCAAGTAATGGTGATTTTATCTTCACATATATTGTTGATGCAATTTACTTTAATTTTGCAGTACGTAAAAGAAGTTCGGAGTATGAAATTTTACAATTATATCAAGTTTAAACCGAGTATTTCCGATTATCCAGAGGAGAATGTTCCAGTTGTCGTACATGCAGGAAATCGGGAGATTATCTTCACGGTACGGACTCCTGACGGATCTTACAAGGAAGGGACGTTTAAAATAACAAGGATGAGGTGCTGGAGAATAACATCTGTGAGTTACAAATAATGTCACAGTATGTGACAAATAATAATGTCACATAATGTGACATTAATGATAATGTCACATAATGTGACATAATATTAATGTGACATAAATAAATAATGTCACATAATGTGACAAAAATAATAATGTCACATAATGTGACAAAAATAATAATGTCACATAATGCGACATAAATAATAATGTCACATAATGTGACATCAATAATAATGTCCAATAATGTGACATCAATAATAATGTCACATAATGTGACATAAATAATAATGTCACATAATGTGACAAAAATAATAATGTCACATAATGTGACAAAATAATAATGTCACATAATGTGACATAAATAATAATGTCAATGTGACATAAATAATAATGTTACATAATGTGACATAAATAATAATGTCAGATAATGTGACATAAATAATAGTCACATAATGTGACAAAAATAATAATGTCACATAATGTGACATAAATAATAATGTCACATAATGTGACATAAATAATAATGTCACATAATGTGACATAAATAATAATGTCAGATAATGTGACATTAATGATGATGTCACATAATATGACATAAATAATAATGTCACATAATATGATAAAAATAATAATGTGACATAAATAATAATGTTAGAGGTGATAAGGTGATGATGTCATATTTATGAAGTGATGATGTCATATTATGGAAGTGATGTCATATTTATGAAGTGATGATGTCATATTTATGAAGTGATGATGTCATATTAAGTATATGATGATGTCATATTAAGTAAGTGATGATGTCATATTAAGTAAGTGATGATGTCATATTTAAGAATTGATGATGTCATTATTATGAAGTGATGATGTCATATTAAGTAAGTGATGATGTCATAAAGAAGGGGATTTAAATGTACAGCAATTTTTTCTCTTTCAGGCAAACGAAGATAATAGTAAATCATTAGAGCTTTCATTTGAATATTTAATGGCAAAGGATAGTCTGAAGTGGATCACAATCAAAACAGAAGATGCTATCCTAATGAGTCTCTGTTTACAGGGCATGGTTGATGAACTTATTATGTGCAAGAAAGGCCTAAAAATGAAAAAGGTATCAACATTTTGTTTAACATCATGACATTTCAATCTCCAAGACAATAACAATTTGGGCTATCATTTTATTTTAATCTTTAACCTATAAACGTATTTAAATTTACATGCTATCTTTCTGGTTTGAATTTCAGTTTTTAAATCTGTTTCTGTTGTAAATGTTTTTTCTTTGTCCTAGTGAGCCATAATACTGTTCTGTTTTTTCTTTGTCCTAGTGAGCCATAATACTGTTCTGTTTTTTCTTTGTCCTAGTGAGCCATAATACTGTTCTGTTTTTTCTTTGTCCTAGTGAGCCATAATACTGTTCTGTTTTTTCTTTGTCCTAGTGAGCCATAATACTGTTCTATTTTTTCTTTGCATTTGTCATTATTATCTAAATAAATGCTTATGAAAATTAATTGAAACATTTTGATTTAATCTTTTTTCTACAGCCCTCAGATCGAATTAAAGGTCCTCAAAGGCAGTACAAGAGCAGAGATGGTGGAATCATTATTACAAGATCAACCACCAACAATGCCGCTGCCATTCCAGACCCTCCGGTATTTTATAACTAATTCTAATAATCAAATTCAAAATCCAATAATGTCATTTTACTTCAATAATAAAGTCCTATTCATTTCATTTATTCATGGTCAAACTCAGTAAAATATAGTCCATGGTTTGAAATCATTTTCGTTTGTTTAAAGTTAAAAATTCACATAAAAATTAGTCAAAAAGGTTAAAATTTGGTAAAATACGATAAAATACATCGTATAAAGACCTCTAAAGTCAGAAGTTCTTCACAAAATAAGACACAGAGAAAAAACATTCTCCAAATATAGACTGGAAACTCTGACAAACATTTTTAAAAATCTCAACTTTTTCAGATTAAAACTTTGTTGTTTTCTTAGCACTACTTTCAATTGATTGTAAGGTTTCTTCATTTTACTAATTTGTTTAGGTTTTACAAAAGCCACAAGAGATCCATTCAGATCAAAAAAAGAATTCAGTAAGTAATTTGGTTTATTTTATTTTAAGTTAGCAACAAATTTAGAATCTAAGACCATGGCGCTGAAAGGCTTAGAATTCATATTGCAATTCATCTTGTCTAAGTCTAATACTATGCTTAAGAACTTTATTGCAATCCGCCCCAGGCCCATACCCATATTAACATTTTTAATTCCAGTCTTCATCTATTTCGTCGTAGCTGTTTCTAAGTTGTTTTAATTGTCTTTGTTTCTGTTAAATCAAGCTGTAAGTGGCGGATTTGTTTCTGCTGCTGTTTTTGATTTTAAAATAAAAATAAAAAATATTTGCTAGACTTGTAATTTAATTAATTTATTTGTCCTTAGTTTTCTAGCTTTGTAAAATTAATTTTTTTTTTTTAATGACCATACACCCAAGTGATAACTGAATACAAGGTCATAAACCTAGAATTGATGAATTTGGTCCAAAATTAAACCAAACTCCACTTTATGCAAATAATACCTCCATATAATAAAAATACTAATGTTCAATTTATATAGCGCAAAATGCAGTTTGGCTCTAAGCGCTGAACAATCAACAGAAAATGTTATAAAAGAGAAAAAGATATATGTAGAAAGTAGAAATTAAAAAGGGATTTGACGAGTGACTCAGCTTTCCTGATTGAGTTTGAAAGGGCGTTCCAAAGAACAGCAGCTGACCAGGAAAAGGCGCGTTGTCCATAATATTTTGTTGAAGGCCGTGTAAAGCTCTGTCTTCACTGTAAAACTTTATGTGACAACAAAATGTGATGTGCCTATGATATATGGACATATCACTACCATAATTGGGTATATCACACTTTTTTAAAAAACTAGTTTGATAGTGTAGACAGAGCTTAAGTATAGGCCTGAATAAAACCTATGATAGGTCGTCTCAATATCGAAGTTGAATGGAATCAATTTGTAGAACTTTCTCAATTTTATTGTTTTCGTTTCAGGAAAAAATGCATTCAACTTTGCCACCAAAAAGTAGAGGAGCAGCAGCTCACATTGAGAACGAAATCTTTGAAGGGATTGGTGATGATGACCTTTAAACTTTATCTCGGTGTAAAGTTCAAAGGTCAAACGAGTCTATACAATTGGATATAGAATACATTTTAATTAAATTATAACATATCTAAATTTGTAAAGATTATGTAAATATAGAAAACAGTGATCATGTTGTAACTTTCATAATATGAAAGATTAAAAGATTTTAAATATTTTTTCACAAAGAAATTGGTTAAAACAATATTTTATTTGAAAATATCTACTACAAATTATGTAGGTAAAAAAGTAACTTATTTTTATCAAACACCAAATGTGCTTTAGTAGTATTATATAAGCATTGAGAAGGTCAAAGGTCAATTAAACATTTGGTAGGTGAAAGGTTATTATACTATGGACATTGGATATTTGAAATTGATTCTGTTCTTCCTTTGTTGTGGGTAATTGTATTATTCATTTTAAGAAAACACTAATTTTAGAGGTATAGAATGTTTTATGTTTAATTAAGCATTTTTAATGAATCAGCATTATTATCTCATAATTTGGCATATTTTTTCTTAGATTTTTACCCAATTTTTGTACGTACAGTAATTATAATCCATAACAGATTTGTAATAACAAATATTACAGTATTTGTTGTTACATCAATTTGGTGCTTATAAAAACTGTCCTTTTTAATAGAAGCATTTATGCAAACTACCAATTTTTCCAGGAATTGTTTAATATTTGGCAGCTAGTTATTCAGTTTAGTGCTAATTTATAACACTGACATACTACTATATATTTGATGTCATTTTGCTTCCATCATGGTAAACCATGTAAGTTTCACTTTGCTGAAACCAAATAATTAATTTGATAAAAACTAGTTCAGTACTAATCGGTAGATTGAGCGGATGAACCAGCAGATGAGTACAAGGTTCTTGGTGCCTATATTTGCTTTAAGAACATGCTGACCAATCATAAAACCAAAATGGTTTGTAAGCATCTTACGCAAGGATGATCCCTCTCTTGTTTTTGTCAAATTACTTTCTTCCATTCCTTGCCAGTTAGTCATAAGTTCATATAAATTTTAGATATTATTATTTTCATCTGTAGTATTTCATTTATGGTAATTGTACTTATATATATTTTAGCATTACATAGTGTAAGCCCACTATCTTGTATTAATAGCAATACTACTATACTGTTTTTCTTTGTCATTTATTTGAAAGAAATTGAAATTATTAACACGCACTTATAAAACCCTGTGTGTTTCAAAATTCATAATTTTCATTTTATTATTCATCTCACCGAATATTATATATATTAGTTTCAAATTTCATTTGTATTATTACTGGACCATAATAAACACCACCAAATAAAGAACTGTGTAGGTTTTTTTTCTATATTTGATAACTTGAGTTTTCTTTCTGACAATTGTCACTATATTTATATTAATAAAAACCACCAAAGAATGCAGCAGCAGCAGCAAGAAAGGCGACACTTTTTTAAATAGCGCCCTCTCTATCAGCGGCGGTAAAATTGATTTTTATGATCGGCAGTTTTTTGTGTGTGTGGTTGTTGTTCGGCGTATGACTAGCTAAGGCAGAAAGAATGATTCTGTTTTCTCTTTGAATTTTAGAGGTAAATAATAACTTAAGTAATCAGTGTTTTAGTTAACATACATTTCATTTAGTGCAACCGTAATTATAGTTTTAATACCTCTCATAATAGTCTTATTCTTAGCCAAAAAATCGTTGGCCTAGCCCTATTCTATAATAATAAATATGCCTTTTATGGTACGACTGTCCTGGCTGGGGGTTGACCTGCTGGCCGAGTAGTCCCACCTAAGCCAGGGCGGATGGGCTAGACCTACTCTACATGAATCTTGAAATGAATAGCAGACAATGTTTTAAAAAAGTAATTAAGGCTAGGCTATGCTTATCATAATCATATGGATCTTTTTTTTTACCAACAGAAGATCTCCACTTCTTCACAGGAGATTACATAAAAAAGATGTCATATCCTGATACCTTTGAACCACAATCTAAGATGACAAGTTTGCTGAATACAAATGGTTACTTCACAGTTATATAAATAGTATATCATATTGCCAAATCAATAAGTATTTCAAACAGTATTGGAAATATAGCACACACACAGTGCCATTCATTGTTTTGTTTGAGGTTAAATAGAGGTTGAATTTTCTATCTAAATTAAAAACATTTATTATAATTCTCTTTTTTTATATAGATGTTGTGTCTGAATCATCTATAAAACGAACACCACTGCAGACTCTTTCACCAAATTCACCGTCACTGCTGCTACGATCAAGAAGAAGTTCCACTAAACGTAGATCTCCACTTTTTGATAAATTTGTCCAAGTGTCTCAATCGACGCCAATCTGCAGATCCAGTTGGCAATTTAACGCAATAAACGACAACAAGAAACAAGATGCTGTTACGTATACCAACCTGCCGCTCTGGGACACTCCAATCACTTATACCAAGACTCCAGAAGTCTCGGTCGGTTCTTCAAACTTCTCCCTGTTGGAGGACATGTCAATTCCAGAAGTAACCACCTCAATACCATCTTTGGGTCACATCAACATGCCCTGCGAAAGCTTTGAAATTCACAATGATGTGGATAGTTCAAAATCCTCGAATGAAATCTGCAGCACGTGCGATGAGAGCTTTGTAAAGTCTGATAACAAAGAAAACGATGTTGTACCAAGTTCTTGTCTCTACGAAGACATCAGTAGCGATGATAATGACCTGCTATTCCATTCAAGGAACAGCAATTCCAAGATTTATCTTGTGCCAGCACTAGAAGATGACATCGCCATAGAAAATCTAGAGGACAAAGAACCTGCATCATGTGAGACATCATTGACCCGTCACACTACTTCAAGCTCAAACATGTGTCAGACCTCAAGCTCAAATGAGTGTTCTGCATCATCAAGTCTCAATAAGCCCCAAATATCAAGTCTTAGTGCGAGTCACACTTCAGATTCAAGTCTCCAAATGGCAAGCTCAAGTTCTAGCAGCAACCACCAAACATCAAACTTAAGCCTTAGTGAGAGACAAATGCCGAACTCAAGAAGTGATCATCAGACAACATCAGACTCAAGTCTTAGTGAGCTTCAGACATCAAGTCAATTTGGTGACAATGAAGATAGTGACGGTGGTGGTGCTGCTGCTGATCTCTCGCAAAATGCAAGTTGCAATAAGTTTGAGCAAGAGGAGGCATTTGAATTGTCTTTGGAAGAGATTCAATACTTAATTGAGAATGAAATGTTCCTCCACAGTCCAACAGGACCAAGACCGGTCGCTTGTTCATCCGATGGATACATCCCAGTTTCTTTGCAAGCTTATGAACCAGAAGAAGGAGAAACCGATCAAACTGATGAATCATCTCTTCTGCAAGACGACGATATATCGGATAGCTCACTCTCACCCGGTGAAATTGGATCAAGTTTGTTCTCAGATAAATCTAGCACCTCCAGTGAAAGTGGCAGGAGATCCAGTACCAGTTCAAATACACAAAATTTACGTCCAGCATCTGACAGTCTCCATGACAACTCGGCGAGTCAAGAAGATTCCTGTTCAGGGGAATCATATGAGGTAGCAAGTCTTACATCCGATACAGAATCACATCATGATGTTGAGGAAGAAGATGATGATGACGACTTTAAAACGGCAAATATGACGTTTTCCTCTCCAGAAGAAACGGGCAAATCTCAATATTTCAAAGATTATATAGGTGTGTGCGATGATCTGTTAGCAGTGATAGGGGAGTCTGACATGGGTGTAAGCAGTTCGGCAGGTGTCCAAATTAGAGAAGACCTTCCATTAACGGATAATGTTGCAGAATCTGGGGTTCTGTGTGATGAAAACTGGTCTCTGCGAGTTCCAACCGACTCCTTGACCTACCAAAATGAAGTTGACTTATGGGAGTGCCATGCCCTGCAAAATGATCTTGTGGATTATTTTGGAGCTACTAATAATGATCTCGTGCCCAATAATTTGACCAAAGATACGGACCTTCATAAGTACAATAGTGCTCTGCAACAGGACGTAGAGGATCTTGAAGAACCATCACATAATTTGGGTGAAATATTTGAAAATGTGAACAGTGACGTTCATGACGCCGAGTCATGTGTGCTCTCAACCTATGAACCTCTGGAATGTGTTATTGAAAACCTGTGTTTCAATTTACCAGATGATGTTGAAAGTCAACTGAAAATAAAAGAACAACATTTTTCTTCAGCTGATTGTCATCAAGTCATCACTGACAAAAAAATGGCCTGTAATATTGAGAATTTGGAGAAACCTGCATCAGAAACCGGCAAAACAGAATTAGAAATGGAGAAACTTGCATTAGAAATGGAGAAAACTGGATTGGAAATGGAAAAACCTGCATCGGAAATGGAAAACTCTGCATCAGAAATGGAAAAACTTGCATTAGAAATGGAGAAAACTGGATTGGAAATGGAAAAACCTGCATCGGAAATGGAAAACTCTGCATCAGAAATGGAAAAACTTGCATTAGAAATGGAGAAAACTGGATTGGAAATGGAAAAACCTGCATCGGAAATGGAAAACTCTGCATCAGAAATGGAAAAACTTGAATTAGAAATGGAGAAAACTGGATTGGAAATGGAAAAACCTGCATCGGAAATGGAAAACTCTGCATCAGAAATGGAAAAACTTGCATTAGAAATGGAGAAAACTGGATTGGAAATGGGAAAACCTGCATCGGAAATGGAAAAGTCTGCATCAGAAATGGAAAAACTTGCATTAGAAATGGAGAAAACTGGATTGGAAATGGAAAAACCTGCATCGGAAATGGAAAACTCTGCATCAGAAATGGAAAAACTTGAATTAGAAATGGAGAAAACTGGATTGGAAATGGAAAAACCTGCATCGGAAATGGAAAACTCTGCATCAGAAATTGAAAAACTTGCATTAGAAATGGAGAAAACTGGATTGGAAATGGAAAAACCTGCATCCGAAATGGAAAACTCTGCATCAGAAATAGAAAAACTTGCATTAGAAATGGAGAAAACTGGATTGGAAATGGAAAAACCTGCATCGGAAATGGAAAACTCTGCATCAGAAATAGAAAAACTTGCATTAGAAATGGAGAAAACTGGATTGGAAATGGAAAAACCTGCATCGGAAATGGAAAACTCTGCATCAGAAATGGAAAAACCAGCATCGGAAATAGAAAAACCTGTATCGGAAATGGAGAAACCAGAATCAGAAATGGAAAAACCAGCACCAGAAGTGGAAAAAACTGAATTGGAAATGGAGACACCAGCATTGGAAAATATTGAATACGTTCATTTGTTAGTTGATGATGATGATGATGATGATGAATGGGAGAACATTTCATATGATGACGAGGATTGTCTTCAAGAAGCCATTGCTGCTGATGGCACCTCCTTGATCAAGAATGAGAACCAGACAGCAGTTCAAAACGAGTACATCAAGGGTAAGTAAAATATACAAATAATTATTATAGTAGAACACTAAACACGCAAAACAAGGATGTATACACAATTGCGTCCAGGTTGGAACTAAGCTTTAGGGGTGTCTCTTAGTTAAGCGTGGTTCCCACTAGCGACGCAACACAAGGATGTATACACAATTGCGTCCAGGTTGGAACTAAGCTTTAGGGGTGTCTCTTAGTTAGGGGGTGTCCAAGGGTGGGGAGTTTTTGTGTGGCTTCAAATAAAACCAACGTGTAACATTTTTTTTGGTGATTTTTTTTAAAATCAAATTATTTCTTTTTTTTTCTTCTGTAGACTCTGACCGTCAACCTGAAGGTCGTCTAGTCCAACAGAAAAAGAGCATACCCAGTGGTCATACCAAGTGGTCTTGTGCAATTCTTTAACTCCGTCTATCAAGTATCTTTTTCTAATCCTGTACTGAAGGCACTGAGATACTGCATGTGCCTACAGGAGATCCTTAAAAATATCTACAGATTTAGCCCTTTATTTTATTATAGTTTTATTGGATCCTTTTGGTGTCTATTGACTAAAACACAGATTACTTTTGAGGTATTATTAGATGCTAATAAAGGAATGTTTTTTATAAAGAATTATTTATAAATATTCCTATAGGTCTACTGATTAATCTTCTGAAATTAATAATGCTAAATTCTTTGATTCTTTTTTTATTGAAAAACTTAAATCTGTTACCAAAATAAGATCAATTTTTACATTAGTTAGTTGTTTACTTTACAGCTTCAAAACAGTAATGTATTTGAGTGTTTTGACATTGATGTGTTTAAAGACGATGTTCCAAATATAGTTCATGTTTATGTAAATAGTTTAATGCTTTGAAATATTTATTTTGTAAAGTATATTACAGTGTTATAGTAATACAGACTTATTAACCAAATGCACAATTATACTATTTTGTTAAGTAATTGTGTAAATACAGTAGTAAAAAATGTTTAAAACAATATGCTTATATTTAAATACATTTTCTTTGCAATATTTCTTTTCTATTGATACAGTGTTAATCTAATCAGATACATTTATATATATATTTTGTTAGTAACTATACTTACATTATTCATATCACCTTGATCTTTTATTAGTTTTGTTGTTGAAATTGAAATATAAATTATATTAAGACAAACATTACAATTTGTTTCAAAATAAAATGTTGTTCATGAATCTCGAAGATTATTATTAATGAGAAAGACCGTAATAACGCGTACGCCTCTAGAAATCCCTTTCAAAAACTGCTTAATAAAATCATATTCAAATTGATTGAGAACTATACATGACTTTTAATATTCTTTCTTTAAATGCAGTAATGGATATGCGTATGCCCAAAAGACAAACGCCACCAATTCCGCAGGCGCTCTCACGACTATTGACCAATCAGATCATTGCAGGCTTTTTTTAGAATTATAGCCTGCCGCCTTTGTTGCATGCTGCAAACGTTACATTTCAACGAGCATAAAAAGCGGAAAAGTGAGTAATAATGTAATGTTTTGAGAAGGAAAACTCAATACACATCTTAAGAATGTTAATGTGTTTAACGTCACGATAAGTAGCAATGTATAGATTTGTTAATGTAATAATAAGCTTAAGCTAATCGCTAGGCCTAGGAAGGAGCCTCTTTTTCCATTTTGGCACACGCACTTTGTGGTGCCCTCTTGGTTGGTTGGGCATCATCATAGACTTAAACCAGTATTGAGTAGCCTAAGCCCGAGTGGCGAGCACTTTCTCAAAACGAAATGACAAGACGACGCTGTTGCCTTGTCATATACGCCTAGATTCCTACAAATTTGATTTTATTATTAAACATAATTGAATAAAGGCAAAAAAAACAGGTCCAAAGTCAAGCGGGATACTAGTCTAATCCCAATCAGAGTTAGCACCCTCTGTAGGCATGCCTAGGTTAACGGTAATAATAAACATTACAAAAAGTAAAATAGAACATTAATCTAAAATAGGCCTAATGGTAAAATAATTCTGTTTTGTGGGAAAACATTCTTGATAATTATATCTAAATTGTTTTAGGAAAGGTTTTATGTCAATGTTATTCCCATAAACTATAATTCATGAGAACATGCCTAGCAAACTAAGAAACGATGCACACAAACGTAGCGTATGTTAACTATGATGACGAACATGCCAAGCAAACTAAGAAACGATGCACACAAACGTAGTGTATGGTAACTATGATGACTCGCTCGCTCGCGAGGTATGTCGTCGTTGCTAGGTAAACTATCTATTTAGATATATTATTTTAATATTATTTATTACTTAAACTATAAAATAACAATCAATATAATTTCTTATGACCACTAATTGTATTGCAAACTATACTAGTGGCGCTATAATAATCTTTGTTTTACCTTGCATACTGACCTCCCTTTCTAACTTAATTCTAGTCAGTCAAGTTTATTTTTTTCTTTTCTATTTATATGTCAAAACACAAACGCGTTGCTACGTGCGTTTGCCTACGCGGGCTGAGACGTCGACTTTTGAATAGGGAAAATCGAATTCTATAAAAAAACAAAGTGTATATTAACGACCACTTTATCGCGGAGCAATTGCTATAAATAAAACTAATCTATTGTTAATTAAAGTAGCAGAATATTAATTATTCTGTGTGACAAACTTGTTTTAAATCATAACATCATTTTATAGAAAACGCCTCCTACAAAGAAATAATATCGCCTACGCGTGTGAACAATTGTATTGTTTACGCACACGCTGCGTAGATGATCCGAATGTTGGGACACACTTTGTTCTTAGCGACCGTTCTTATTATCAACAATCTAGATTGATGGTGGAGGTCCATCATTCGTCGTCGTATCACTGGTGAAATATTTGATCTGTTTTGGATACTATAAACAATCACAGCCCAATATCGAAAGACTTTTATTTGCTTAGGATAGTACATAATATTTGTACATAATATTTTGTTAAGATGTAGAATGGGATCTAGCCCCAGTAAAGCAGTGACAATAGAACAAGTTTCAAAACAAGAATCTAATAAAAACTCTACGATGACGTCTTCTGCTGTAGATAGGCCTAATCGGTTTGAGGCACCTACACGTTATGGAAATACTGAAACAATTACGCCTAAAAATGCTACTAAACCAGCTACTGTTGACTATGATGATTGGGATGATGGAAGTGAAATGACCAAACTGACGGATGAATTAGACGAACTTTTAGGAATACCACTAGACGTAAAAACAAACGCAAGGGTACCGGAACCACTGGGATACCAAGGGGGAAATATTCCAATACGGCCAAAGAAACAAGAACTTGGAAAGGGAAATGCTTGGAAGATGCCTGACGAACTTTTAGAAAGGGAATTAAATGCGAGACAGAAGAGGATTTTAGATAAAATGAAAGCATTGATGATTGCATGTGAGGAAGAGGATGTTGATGTATCACCGTGGATACATTCAATGGCTAACGAAGAGGAGGAGGATGTACAGCAAAATACATCACAACTGGTAGGTTTTAGTCATGGACAAATGTACGTGCATGATATTTTATATGGTCAATGTGTTTTTGGTTGAATGTGTTAGGTCTAGGCTAGGGCTAGTACTGACTTAAGTAGGCCTAGGCTAGTTAGTGTAGGCTTAATATTTCAATATGTAATTTATTGCGTTTGTTTAGTATACCGTACGTGCATGCATTGTTGTTCATGAATGTCAAAACAATTCTACTATACATTTTTACTGCAATAACGAATAAGTTTGAGGCAGCCAATCACAATAAACAGTTATTACCCAGAAAGGGCTTCAATTGTTAGAAACCTAGGCCTAGTTAAAGAAAAAAGAAAATGTAGTTATTGCAGTAACTAAACAGTAGGCCTATAGTAGAATGTTCGACATCGTTCATTCTTTTATTTACGTGAACATGTAATGACGGTGTTGGTCAGTAAGTAACAAGTAATTCTAGTGTTTTACAACTAGCACCGCTATTTACTTTTGACCTTTATAAAAAAAACATATTGACACTTGATTAATTTGACAACCCCGCACGGTATATACACTGATTATATTCTTAAAACTTGGTTACCACCACTAGGACCCAAAGCAAAGACGTAAGCGCAACGCAAATAATTTGGACCATCGACAAGCGACAGTTCAAATAAAATCAATCGCTTGTGACGGTCAAATTACTTGCGTTGCACTTAGGTCATTGCGTTGCCTCCTCTTAATGGGAACTTCTAAACTATTAAACTAGTTTCACAAAAAAAAAGTGTGAAGTGTCCAAATATGGTAGTGATATGATATCATCATGTCCATATATGGGCACATCACATCACATAAAGTTTGATAGCAAAGTGTAGACAGAGCTTTAAAACTAATCCTTTCTTTCAATTTAGGAGGATACGTCTAGGTTTGATACTAGGAAATTTAAAGAAGCAAATGTTTACAAAAAGGTTAGAGTCCAGTTATAAAAGTTTATTATTAGTCACATTAACATAACCAAGAAAACAAATATTTTATTTTATCAATTAGCAATATCTTTATGAGCGAGAACAAGTAGGCATACAGACACATAAAATTTATGAGGTGCGCGTAAATAAAATGTCGACTTTACGCGTCTCTTTCATGTGTTTTCAATATTGAAGATTGAGAACAATTAAAGTACGAAGTGTAGGCCTAAGCCTACTTTAATATAAACCATACGTTATTAATTTCAAGATACTACCTGGAAAATGTTCAAACATTAAACCCAAGAAAAATACCAATTTGTAATACTCCTTTGTTACCTAGAAACACGTACCGGTAAGATGCTCCTTTTAAACGTTAATACATGTTTTATGATCTATCGTAGACGTCGCCATGGTAACAAATGGCGCAGCAAATTGAAACAGAGGTGATTTAGAGATTCTGTACATTATCAGATATTTTTTACGACTAACATGTTTTATCGTATTAGTATACCACCCACTGAAACAATGTAAAGTCTTTCCTAGCACTAGATCTTTTAATAACAAATTACTTTCCCACTAAAGCTTTGTTTCCACTGTCCAGACGCAACTCAATGAGGTAAATAAAACGTAAGCAATTTGACCAATCACACGCGATTGATTTTCCGAACTGTCGCACTTGTGATTGGTCACTTCCGTTGCGTTGCGTACTAGTGGAAACCAACCAAGTTTAACCTACTTTCGTGTCTCTTCTATGTATCTACTGACTAATGTTCATTGTTTTTCTTGTGTTTGCGTTCAATTATCTGTGATAACCATTTGTAGGCCTATAACCTATTCTATTTTGTATATAGTGATTACTTTGCTTTTAAATCAAAAATGTATTTTTATCTTGCTATATAATTTATGATGACGGCGATTTTCTTGACGATGATGATGATGTAATATTCGTAATAATATCTTTATGATGACGCTATTATTCGTCATCTTTTGCGAATGATGCTATTTTATTCTTCCTCTCTTGATGAAAATGATGATGAGAGATTTGTAATGTTTTTGCTGAAAATGATCATGAGAGATTCGTAATTTCTTGTTGAAAATGATGATGAGAGATTTGTATTTTTTTTTGCTGAAAATGATCATGAGAGATTCGTAATTTTTTGATGAATTCGTCCGATATTAATAATTGATGAGATTAATAAAGGTTTTTCAAAGTAACTACCATCTTTCTCTGTAGGTTGACAACAACTCATCTTCAATATCAGTTAATCGTCTAAGCAGCCACAAATCACTAGAACAATCATCATCTGCAATGTAAGTGTACGCGCGCGCGTGTTAATTAATATAGTTTCAGTTTTCAGTTTCAGTTTTTATTTTCCAATAAAACAAGTGTCATGAATATATAGCAAAAATGGAAGGATGACCAAAAAAGAGCAAAGCTCGTACAGTATTTGGCCACCTTAACAAAATAAGTTGATATATTACGGTCACGAGAATAAACATAGGAATTCTTATTGGATTGGAACGTATTACGCTTGCTTTGCTTTAAACTAGACTATTTATGTTTTTCGATTTTTCAATTACAATACTTTACGTATGAAAAAAAAAAAAATTATTTACCAATATTAAGTTAAATCGGCGTATAGAACCTAACGAGTTGACCAATGACAGTTCAAATAATCTTGAAACGATTGATTGTTTGAACTTTCGCTTGTGATTGGTCAAATGACTTGCATTGCACCAGGGAAGAGTTAAATTATAAATTATTAAATAAAATTGTAATTTAACTCTTCCCTGATTGCACTTACGTCTTTTCGTTGCAGTGGAAACTTAAGCTTAAGCGTGGTTCCCACTAGCGTCGCAACACAAGGACGTAACGCAACGCAAGTGAATTGACCAATCACAAGCGATGGCTTATTCGCTTGTGATTGCTAACTGTCTATAACTTCGCTTGTCATTGGTTAAAACGCTTGCGTTGCGTTTACGTCCTTGCGTTATGTTCTAGTGGGAACCAAGCTTAAAGCTGGTTCCCAGTAGGACGCAACGTGAGAACGTAGACACAGTAGACAAATAATAAGCGACTGTTCGAATAATTCATCGCTTGTGATTGGTCGCCTCGTTTACATCCTTGCGCGTTGCGTCTGTAGTGGGAGCTTAAGTATCAATGATAATCATAATATATATTTTATTTTCGTCTCTCTTGCAGACAAGAAAAACCTACAAGTAGACTACCATACAACAGCTCAGAGGAGGCTCTTATGTCAAGCATTGAGAATCAATACACATCAAAATAAGTAACCATCTCCTATCCAATATTAATGATATCGTACCTCCTATATATCGTATAATTAGTGTAATATAAATTGAGTCTATTAATTATTTATGAAATAAAAAGGCAACAAATTGTTGTGGTAAGGATGTTTTATTTATAATTATACGTAACTATATTTAATTTTTATAAATTGAATTAAATAATATAAAACATAAACATACTGCACATTTAACATAATAATATACATTTTGCGAACTCAGAGCTGACGCTTGATTCCTCATTAGAGGACACAGCATTTAACCAATCATTCTCAACCATCATTCAACTATCGCTTGTGATTGGTTGCTCAAATTATGTGCGTTGCGCGAATATTACGTTGCGCGTACGTCGTTGCTTTGGGAACCGGTTGTAGGTGAAAACCAAAGCTTTATAAATAGATATGAAATTTAATGATCTAATCGAATTTTATAAAATATAGGTAGGAGTCATTATTGTCCATGTTATTTTGACATAATGCATTCTTCGATATATTGTTAAAAACGTTTTGAACATTAATAGATCGATTTAAGGAATGCGTTCTGTTTTTATATTGCACTTAAAGATGAAAGACAACTTTGCAATAAAAACAATTGATTCAAATAATAAAAATATTATATAGCAATATTGTAAAATCAGTATAATTGAATATTATGAATATCTTGTTATGAACATTGATTACAACGTTAATTCTTTGAAATGTAATGTATTCGAAATTAGGTCAGAATGATATAAATAAGTCATTGCACTAGTTAAACTGGTGTTATATTAACTATTATTATAATAATTCCAAAAGGATCTCAATGAAAATACAAATAAAATAAGCAAAAAACAAGTAAAAATGGTGAGTAAAAACAGACTACCAGATTCTCTGTATCTAGATTTTCCCAACATCATAGGAATCTTCCATAATACAACATCACATGTGTTTCACATGTAATCCTAGTATCATAGACTATAACGTAGCCTTTAACATAACCTAACATGATACAGGCAACTAACATGATACAGGCAAAACATGTGATAAATATAAGATATTGTATTACCAAATATTTATGATAGGCCTACTGTCATATGGGGAGAAACAGCACTGAGAATTGGGAGAACAGCCAGAAAAAGTACAGGTCATACTTTCGGAAAACACTACCTAGATTAGGGTAGATAACTATACCTTTTACACCGTTTAATTTAAATTAATCAATAAAACACAAAATATTTTTTTAAAAACAAGGTATGAAATGAGGTCCTTGTAATCATAACAGTTGAATACATTTTCTTTAAAACAGCCTTTATAGTCAATATATATTATTGCAATGGTAAATAAATTAATAAATATATTTCTATATATATTAATATTCCTGGAATAATGAATTGCTAATTTTCTCTAATATATTTATAAGTTATTTATTATTAATATTTATTAAATACAATAGTTTCACCACTTACTAAAATACAGTAAATTACAAATATAGAAAGGTTTAGCCAGATACCTAATGTCCTAAAACAGTAAACTTACAACAATATATTAATTAAAATTATTCAGCAGAAAGTTTGGTTCACACTAGAATGCAAAGCAAAGACCAATCACAAAGTGCAACACAAGTAATTGACCAATCACAAAGTACAACACAAGTAGTAGACCAATCACAAGCGATGCATTATTTGAACTGTCTGCTAGTCATTAGCCAACATGGTGTTTACACCCGTTTGTTGCATCCTAGTGGGAATTAAGCTTTATTAACACCCTACAACATTTATTACTTTTTAAATAAGATAAAAATACCATGGTCCTTTACATTTCATTAGAAACATATAACTTGTCCCCTACATTAGTCTACAACAATTATCTATTGAGCTAATTTCCACCTAATTGAAATAAAACCTAGCCTACAATGGCCAACATTAGTTAGGGAACCAACATTTGGTAAAGGTGCTAGTGTAGAGCAGGCTTAAGTTTCAGGTGGAAAGTTAGTATGTACCAATTATTAAAATTCTGATACTCCGGAATCTTTCTCACGTGAATCAGCAGAACAGTATACTGTATCGTAACTCTCGTACACTGCGAAAACAGCGCTGAGACTGCCGGACGTACTTTCTTCTACGATATGACCTTTATCTCTTAACTCGCTAATCACATCCGCAGGAACATCAGCTAAATACAAAAATTTAATTATTAACTTTTGGAAAAAAAATATTTAAAAACTACACTATTTTTTTCAATCTGGGATAAAATATGAAGTTTGTAGCATAATGACAACCGAAATGTTAAGAAATTCTCACACTCTTTATTCCCTTTGGAAACACAACCTAATTTTTATTTGGCCAATCTTCTGTCTATTTAATTTCAAAGAACATATTGTACTTACACTCAGCAACAACAGTATTTGGTTCCAGCGAATGATACACATGATTTCTTTCATTTATTGCATCATTCAAATCTTTTTCCAACGACAGAAACGATATTAAAACTTGAGCGATTGCGTCTATGGTATTACTACCAGACTTGCCACCAATAGCCATGTGTGGTTCGCACTTGTCATTCAGGTCCCACACGAGGGACGGCGCTTGAAAAGTCTGAGGGCGCTTGCCACTTTCTATATTATTAGTCTATGAAAAAAACAAATTTGCATAATACAATAAACATCTATTAAGGTGACTCCTTAGGGACCTAACAAAGTTTCCACTTAATAGGAGTGTGTCCTGAATAGTGGTTCGGTATGGTGTTAAAATTGCTCCTCCTTCCTCCTCATTTGTAGAGGTTTTGCTATGTTATGGTCCAGGTGATAAAGAATGACCCCTTAGACTAAGGAAAAAACACTTTTATAAAGAGGGGTGGCCAGATGCTTACAGTTGATTCTAGGAGTCCTGTAGCAGACTTTCCTTGCCAATAAAATTGATCCATTATATTGTTCAGTATAACACCACCTTCTGTCATTATGCCTGACCCAAAGTCAGAATTTAACGAGCTGAAAAAACAACAAACAATTGTAGTATGACTTTCTAATTCTGAAGTAAAGCCTAGTCTAGAATATCAAACTAGTTTGACAAAAAAGTGTTGTGCACAATGACGTCATATATGGGCATATCAAATGTTTATGTCACATACAGTTTGATAGTGTGAACATGACAGAGCTTAATACAAATGTAATTAATGTGAAGAAAAAGACCTGTACCCAATGCTTGTATGATGATGGGGAGTGTTTGAAGAGACAATCAATAACTTTAGGCTGCAAGTTTACCAAAACTGCCTATATATTCAGTAGGTGAGGCATACAGTTAAGAAACCATCAGAAAGTTTTGGTTAGAATATGGTTTTCCCAAAAAATGGGAAAAAATTGTTGATGTTCTTTTTTTCTAGGGCGTCAACACTTGTGTGCTTTGTATGGTGTGTACCCTGGTGTGTGTAAACTCCCGAGTTGTACTAGGTGGTGTGAAAGGGGTATAATACTTATTTTTGGTGAATATGTTGAATACTTACTTTGTAATTGACACAAGATCGTTATTACTCTCATCCAACACTGAGATATGTGATGTTCCACTAGCTGACAAACTATTTGCAAACTCAGTATAGAATTCTATATCATGTGTGCTGTTTGTACTTATCTGTTCACGAATACCTTCTGCTGTTGAATCGCTATAAATACATAAATAGTTTTTATTTTTGTTAGTTTAATTAGAATGCAAATGTGATGATAATTGTCAAACAAATCACCAACTTTGGGCATGTTTTACTATAGGTGGACTTCCAGTTATATGAAACTACTCGCACATCACAAGTTTGGTGTACTCAGCCATGACTACTGTCAGACCCAAATTCAGGGTACATTTCTTTACCTTGAAATAAACGAGGGGAAATATATACCTTAACACTACTGACAGCCAACCCGGGGACACCGCAATGGAAGGACGTAAGTCCACCGTTATGATTGGTCAACTCACTTGTTTTGCGCCTACATAGATGTGTTGCAAGTGGGAACTAAGTTTTAGTGGACAGTATACAATCCTTGATCACAAATATACTACAAGTACGTTCTTTCGTCTGGGTGTAGCTTGTACATACCTTAACATAATATCTGTATAATTGTCAACAGAATCCACAAATGATGGGTCTCCTAAATGCAACATCTGTGCCTTTGCAAACTTGATAGCCTATAAATATACACAATAATCATAGAGTGCTAACTAGGCAACGACTTTTAAAAATGGCTGATGTGTTGGTTAAAAAATATATTAGTATATAAGGCACTTGCACTGATGAAGAGCGAGCATTGCCCAAAATCTCTGCTAATTTTTCTGGTTGTTTTACTTTATCCTTTTGATTTAGCTTTTTGCTTATTTTTATTTTGTATCGTGATCCAGCCACTGATACCCACAGCATTGTCATTTTTTTTTAAATTTGCCTTTGGATTAGTATATAAGGCAATCTATAATGCCACTACAATAAGATGTCAAAAATTCACCATTTTATTATCGTTTTTTTTTGTCTTATAATTTGTTTTTAACTTACCTCAATTGTATAATGATACCTGAGTGCCTCGTCAGTGGATGTAGAAAAGTCATAATCATTCAGAATATTCAAGATAGATAGAAGACCAGGACCACCGCTTGGAGCTGGCGGACTATAGATGGAGTAATCTACAAAGGAAATTAGAACAGTATGAAGAAAAGTATGTTATTGATTAATTCAATTCAACTATTTCCGAAAGATGCACTGGGTTCATGTATGTGCTGGATTTATGCCGTTATCTGAGAAGACTTGTTCTACCAACAGAACTAATGGTTAAGAAGATCTATGAACCTGTGCCAATATCATGGCTGTGGTTTGGCACTGCTCGGTCACAAAAAATGCATTGGGTTCATTTAAGTACACTCAAGCCACACTCAGATTTTAGTTCTTTTTCAAGAAACTTGTCATTCTACCAGAAATAGTTAATTTAGGAGTCCCTTAAACTTGTGCCGATTATGGCTGGGGTCTGCATTGCTCGGTCACTTGACTAAAAAAATGATGTACAACATTGTAAACAAACTTACTGCCATAATCAACTGCAAGTGGAGATGCTTGAAAGACGTTGTATTTATCAAAATCATCAGTTTTTATGAGGCCTTCATCAGTCAGCTGAAATGAAAGGATTATAAAACAATTAATGCTTATTTAATTTATTTATTTATTTAACAACATCTTTATACAGGATTACACAATCAGGTAAAAGAAAACCTGTGTTGCATTTTGGTCTTAGATACAAATTAATTTGGGGGACAGAAAAAAAAAATTAAGATCGATACCAAGCTTTGAATGAAGCAATTGTTGTGGAATATTTAATTTCAGTTGGTAGGTTATTCCATATTTTAGCACCTGCAACTTTGAACGATGAGTTCATCTTACTAATGGTATAGTAGAGTATTGTTATATTTAGGTGTTGTATTCCACATGTTAAGTGAGTATGAATATAATAATCAGAACTTTATTTTAAAGACTTGATTTGTTCATTCAGAATAAAACACTTAAGTCTTGCTAAGACACTCACCGCATTAATGACCTCCGTCATGAACTCATTCCTAAAATACGCTTCAGGACCGACCTCTCCAATTTTATCAAGAGTGTCTGCAAGACTTGACAACACCAGTGTCTCTCCAGCTTTTAATGGTGTTCCGTTTGGAGTGTAAATACTTCTCCATTTTTCAGACATCTGTTCAGCATTGGTGGCATTGATTGCATTAGCTAGAGAAAACAAGAAATATCATTACTGTGACTAACCATGTAGCTGCAAAATAATAGGAGTATGGTTCTATACGTGTTTGACCGGAGTAATGATGTAAAGCGGCTTTGTCTATTAAGCGCTATATACGACCTAGCTAGCAAACTATGTTATTAAATAGTGTAGTTTAACTCTAACTTCGTTAATTAAATAGTAAGATAAGGGCGACCATGTTAGCTTTGACTACAGTAGCTCACTAATATTACAAATGTAGTCCAGATCTTATAGTTGTTGTTTGTGTTATTTTGGTTGGTACTTACATAGAGTTGAAGAAACTGTAAAGCCTTCTCTTGCAAGCTTGGATGCTGGACTAACAAGTTCAGACCATTTTTTCCTATAAATAATTTACAGTGCCATATTAATAATAATACTAATTTACAATGCAATATAACAGTGCAATAATAATACTAATTTACAGTGCAATATGACAGTGCAATAATAATACTAATTTACAATGCAATATGACAGTGCAATAATAATATTAATTTACAGTGTAATATTAATTACAGTGCAATAATAATACTAATTTATACTGCAATATTACAGTGCAATAATAATACTATATTACAATGCAATATGACAGTGCAATAATAATACTAATTTACAGTGCAATATTACAGTGCAATAATAATCCTAATTTACAGTCCAATATTACGGTGCAATAATAATACTAATTTACAGTGCAATATTAATTACAGTGCAATAATAATAATTTGTTGGTTAAGTTCAACCGGATACCAAAATTGTCTTTAAGGTCACAGTTCCAAAAAGTGACAGATTTATCAAATATGCTTAGCTAAAAAAATACTCTTAACTTTGTCAATGATCTTGGTCAGTTTTCAAATTAACCTAAGCACTTATTTTTACATATATATTTATTTAAAATAAATTATAAAGAGTTAAATGAATGCAATAATACATCTAATGGTAGAGTACAGACTTACTTTCCATAAGCATCATGGGCCACCTGCATACCAAGGAGTTCTCCTGGAACTGCTACTGCTTTTGCACCCTGACAACAACAAAGTGAGTTATTTATAACAATTACGGATCATGCCAAAATTATTCAGAAAGGGCAGTGAATTATCTATTTACTTTTTAAAATGAAATTTGTAACAAAAATATGTTAAATTTAAAAAACCTTAGTAATAGTATGTCTGAACATCATCATTAAATATATTTTAAACATATAGATCATTAAAACTGGTTTATGTTTGCAGTCTTCAATTTTCGCACTCCTTAAATTTCAGTGATATTTAGAATGCCATTAATTCACATTATTTTCACAAAATCAATGATGCATAGAATTAAAGGTTGGATATGAAACACAAAGTCTGTAAGTAGAGATACTTACATATTTTGCTAAGTCTGCATCACTGGCAAACATATCCTCTGTAGCATCTGAAGGTGCCGTAGCTTGGAAATCAAACACATTACTGCTTTCGCTGTTGGCTTCATACACCATCATAAAACCACCACTAAACATCATACATAATATAATATTATTCACAAACTATCAACAATAAATAAAATCACGCTTTAAAAATATAATCTAATCAGTTCTTTCCTAACATCAATCAGTTTTTAGTCATGTGCAAACGTGACTCTACAGTTGGTTGGTCGGTGAACAGCTACTGCAGCCATGTATATGGCCTTGTTTTCATTAATTTTTATACTAATTAAGTTTTTGGACAAAAATGTTTTAGTATTTCTTATATATTATATTATTTTCGTTTTATTTTTACAACCTATGCTCCCTATATAGTATGATATGTACCCCACTACACCACCCTATATAGTATGATATGTACCCCACTACACCACAAAATCCAGAAAACACAGTACCAAATGTTAGTCTTACCCCCCAATTCCACCAGATTGACTATGTACCACCCCAATACAGAACATGGCAGCAATAGCCGCATCAACTGCAGAGCCTTGGTCTTTTAAGATGTCGCCACCAATATCAGAACACTGCTGAGATCCCGTAGATACTGCTCCTTTAGGTGTAATCTATCAAAATATACATTGGATTTTTTAAAAATTGAATAAAAAAAAAATTGAATAAAAAAAAAAACAAAAAAAAAAACCTTTTTTTCACAAAGTAACCATCATAGGACGGATAAATTATATCATGCATAAACTATAATTTTCCCATTTTATGCTTAGGGAGTGGAGTAGAGATGCGAGTTACAACCCTGGCACTTAATCAGGGTTGAACCCTGGACTGTGGAAGGCAAAGTGCTGTTAACCACCAAGCTACAACTCCATCACAAATTGATAGAGCTCATATTCTTTTGATTAAATTAATCATATTGCAATATGGAATGGAATACATGAATAAGTCAAACTGTATAGGTCAAAGGTTATATTTAATCCTACTGCATTAAAGTATTACCAGTAACTTTATTCATCTACCAGTAATTGTGTTAACACATTGTTATTATTATTACATGACTGTATTTATTGTGTATTTGCATATTGAATTCAGTAAAAATCTTTTTTTACCAAACAATATGAATAAAGGCATTATTTTTGCATAATTTAGGTGTATATTTATATATAGTACTCTTTTATTTAAAAAAATGTGTTATATTGTTTTATATATTTTTAATCCATTCTATTAGTGGCAGTGTTGAATGTGAAATAAATTCTCTTGGATGGGCTTCTTTTTTAGATTACTTTTGCAAAGCAAAGCTTCTTTTGTAGTAATTTGCCAAACAAACCAACAACAAAATTGTTTCTAAACATTATTAACAGCTTGGAGCACTGTAGTAAAAATACAAGCACTGTACCTGTTCCATTCCTGACACTATAGTAATCACCATGGCGATAGTAATTGCCAACCCAAAGATAATGGACGACAGGACGATTACTTTGAGTCCGTCATAGCCACAGATTTCTTCATGTTGATACGCATGAGTTTCATTTAACGGTACAGCCTCATGGAATGCTTTAGTGTTTCTATCTGTTATCAACAACTGCTTGTCTAAGTAAAATATAAAGAGAAAATTTCAACCATTACAAAAGTAACTCATTTTTCTCAATACTCTAAAAATTGCAAACTCTCCCGAAAAAGGCTACCAAATACTTCTTTTTTACCATTAAAAAAAACCATTTCAGAATACTAGTAGAGAGTTTCTGGGATTGGGAGAGTTGACTGACATGTTTGTTTCCATTCCATATCAAATCATTCAAATACTCGCCAATGGGAATGCATTCTACCTCAACCAAGTCACATGTAATATATTATATATTGCAATTCTTGGAATTGCTGAAGGATTTGAACCAAGGACCTTGGGATCAGTAAGCATCAAGCACCAATATTTGTTTCCCCACATGTACAGTAACTCACTATATACTCATTATATTACTGATACTAGTAACATTCTGTTTAGGAATTTGTCTATGATTTAATTAATAGAAAGCACAATTTTTTCAAAAATTAACACTGAAAACGGTACATATAATGACACAAAACAGGAATGGAAAATGAGAAGAAGAGAGAGAGAGAAATCTACACTGAATAAAGAAAAGCCTAGCAAGGACAATAGGTGTTCAGAAACAAAACCTTTAAAGGCCAATTTACACAGAAGAGCAGTCGTAACGGACACGGAAAAGGTTGACAACTTGTCCCACATAGAATCTGCATCTAATTGGAGTGAGTTTTCATGTTTTGTCTAAATTTAAGGTACTGTATTATTATTAACATAGATTCTATATTTTTGTTTTGCGCTTACTGTTTACAGCTTGTCTGTGTAAAATGGCTTTTTTTATTCAAGTATTACTACTGTAACTATGATTAGTATTTTTTTAAATTTTGTAAAGAATGGAAACTTAGAGAAAGATTAAACATGCATTGAAAATACTCTGACTAGTATTAGCCACACTACTTCAAAGCCATTATATTAAATGAAAACAGCTGCTATTGGCAAGTATTGATCTAGTTATAGTCCAAGTGTTACGCTGTAATTATCATAATAATAAACGAAGGTTTTACATAATTTTTATTTTGAAGGCCTATTATAAACAAATGGAATTATGTAAATTACAAATTAAACAATAAAAAAAAAATTATTTTTATAAAAAATAAGGTAGATAAAAAATTGAAAAAATAATTTGCAATTTACAGCAGTAAATCAATTCAATTATAGCTTTTTTTAAATGTTATTTTATAAATTATATCATTTATTATAAAGCTGAGAGATATCAAATCAAATTCATTATTTTTCATCTACAAAGTGTGAGATGCAACTAGAGTATAAGCAATTAATAAGCATTAAATAATTTTATAAACAAAATCTTTGGAAGAAGATTGGGAAACAACACAACACAAAAATGAACAATCTCTAAAAATCACAAAATGTATGATTCATTAATTGTATTCGGCAAACCAGTGCCAGTTCAAGAATATCTGATATTATTATAAGGAAAGATGACTGATTAGAATTTAATAACATAAAACTAAAAATAAAACTATAAATAAAACTATAAATAAACCCAAATTAGTAAAAAGAAGGTAATACAGTTAAAAACATAAGCAAGTAATAAACATAGTTAACAAACAACAATGTCACTACAAACAACTTAACCAAAAATACACCAATCTTTAAAATAATGAATATTTATACAATAATAAGTCTCATGATTTCTTACCTGATTTTGATTTACCTCCTGGCGGAAGATGATAAAACAAAATGTAAACCAGCATTATTAAATAATAATATCAATTACTTTTGGGGTCATTTACAATTACATTTACTATTTTATCATAAATTCTAATTTATTTATTAAATTAGGTAGGCCGCCCTAGAGCTAGTAATAGATAAATTAATTTATTTTATACTGTATATTAATTTGATGAAAAGAATAACATTAACAAATAAATAAAATATGTGAACGTATTGTCAATTTCTATAAATTCGGTGATATTTCACAAACAGTACACAAAGAGCTTAGTTAGGCCTCTGGGGCATGAGACATGGTCCTATAGTACCACATACAGTATTGCCAAAGGCTCTATCACACACCCATGATATTTCTAAAATTAACCACCAGCTCCTCTCTTTTTCAGCCTAGCGTAGCTCGCAAGCCGTACAATTTATTTGTCGTGTATTCAAAATACCTGAAATTCCATTGCTACCTTCTTCATGGATGTCAATACCTAACGAATCATAAGACGGTTTACCAGTAGCCATGTTAATATACTGCTTTTAAATTAATTTTATATGAAATTTATTCTCAATCTCAATTTTTCTCAAAATCCAGAGATCCTTCCTTGTAAAGGTAATTATTAATAATGAAATGCTTCAGTAATTTTCACCGGAAATTGGCTCAGATCATTATGTAGCCTCATAAATATTCAAAAGTTTGCTTACGGCTGTCATTCTGATTGGCTGATAAACTAGTATACATCCTCGTACATTTATTTTCTGACCAAACAAATAATTCTGCATTGATAATCATACAATCGATTTTTATATGGATGAACAAGGTTGTGTATATCCTAAAAATTTCTTACGAATTTCCTACAGAAATATTATTAAATCCGAGTAGAATTTATAAAAAAATAGTCTTTACTTGTATTTTCTTTTAATTTAACCAAAATATGTTGGTTTGTTTGAGGGTTTTCAAACATATTGCATGGACTACTTTTCCTAGGCTCCTGCCCACTTCCCGCCAACTCATGCCCAGGGCAGCCATCGCGCGGAAGCAGCGGCATCACGCACAAGTGTTGCATGACCGCATCATCAAGCAGCTTAGCAAACGATGACCCCGCGAAACCCAAGTTGGTCAGGCGAGGAAAATGGCTGAAGAAGAAGGTAGGCCGTTGAAGTACTCTGTTGTTTTTCTTACAATCCTCCGTTATTGATAGATTTTTTACCATTATAATATTGTAGGAAGAAGGAATAATGTTTTAAGACAAATTCTGTACGGTAGAAATTTTTAAATTTTAGCCAGATTTTTAGATTATTGTGAAATTAGACAAGCAGACTTTCGTTTCAAATCCCCGGGCGCGGCCCGGGTTCCTCGTGGTGAAAACGGTTCTTTTTTCGATGGCGTCATAGCATGCTGATATCACACGCAAGCTCAGCGCACTGATATCATTGGTCGGCTTCTTTATGGGGTCTGCCTAGCCTAGCTTTCAAGGCCTGGAAAGATATTTTTTGTGTTTCTGATTGTTAGTGACGTATACGATCATTTGAAACGGTTTCAAAGAGCTCAAAGATAGTTCGTTATTTACATTAAAGCACGTATTTCGTTTTTAATGAATTAAAATAAATTTTAGTGAATTTTGTTTGACAAAAGGGGCAGTGCCTTTTTTAGAATATCGTCTAGCCTAACCAGTAGGCTAATGATGGGACTTCTAAAATTATTTGTGTTGGCTGAATCAATTCCGCTCAGCAGCTAGGCCTAGCCTGCCTAGGTGTAGGAGAATTGAATTTAAACAGAAGACTACTTTTCCATGACAAATAATGTATTTTTATAAAATACAATTAAAAAAATTATCTGTTTTAATATTTTTAATTAGAGGCCTAGTTAGTAGGCTAGGTTTACATTTGGTTGGATTGGTCAGCTTTTATTTTTATAATAAAGAAAACTATAGCTTAGAGGCTGCACATGATATTAGGATTATTAATTGGTCCTAGGCCTACATAAATTACAAATGGAAAGTTCTGCTTTTTACTTTAATAATATTTAATTATATTTTTTTCGTATATCAAAATTATTTTATTCGATACTATATATAAAACTGAATAATTAATTTAATAAGTGTTACTGTAGTGTGATCCACTTACAACAATGTAGTACAGTTAACTTTAACTAAATTAAATATATTTATTTTCTTTGTTTAACCATTACTTCTGTAATATATATTATAAGATATTAGATGTTAATATATTAACAGTTACTGTAAAGTATTGCAAAAGGATCAATTTTATAATTTATTAATCAACAATTATTGAATTAGTACGGCATTTATTCTACTGTACTGTGTTATTGATCTTGGATTTAATATTTGAATTAATTAAAATAAAAATTATAATGATATAGTCATTTTTATTGCTGTCTACATTTAATATTTGAATCATTTAAAATAATTATAAGAATATAGTCCTTTTTATTGCTTTCTTTCTATTTAAGTAGTTTTCAACATTAATTTCATTTCAAACTTTGTTTCCTTAATAATTGTTTAATATACTGTAGCCTGTAGATCACATGCCAATTATCAGTCAGTTATCATTCTAACTTCCGCTGTTGACCAGCTTGAATTCCTGTTTAAATGTTGATAAATGACGTGTGAATCAGAGGTCTTATTTAGGGGAATACTGTAAAAAAAAAATGGTTATACACAATTCATGATGTGAATAAAGTATCCTAAAAACTGTATATACTGTATTAATTATTACAGTAATTAACTCATCTGTACTGGGTGTACAGTATTATTATTACTGGGTGTACAGTATTATTATTACTGGGTGTACAGTATTATTATTACTGGGTGTACAGTATTATTATTACTGGGTGTACAGTATTATTATTAATTTAAGGTACTTTACTATTAGTGTTACTGTAAGGTACAGTACTGTCTGAAAAATAAATATCTACAGTATTGAAAAAAAAAACGCTACGTGATATTAAATACTTTTAAATTACTTTTTTTCAGTAATTACCATAGTAACTGAGGTTGCCGACGTAGAGGGGATCGCAGAATTAAAAGTTGAAGATGTTAGTAATGTTATTACTGATGAGGTAGCGCATGTTGATGTTAACATAATTGACTCTGGTGTTCTATCGTCGGATGACGAACCTGCTAAATATAATCCATGTAAGTTTTTGTCTTGCTTTTAGTGAATATTTAGTTAGGAAAAAAAATTTAGTTGGGGAAAAAATATTTAGATGGGAAAAAAATTGGGGGAAATATTTAGTTGGGAAAAAAATATTTAGTTGGGAAAAAAAAATATTTAGTTGGAAAAAACAATAATTAGTTGGGAAAAAAAATATTTAGTTGGAAAAAATTTAAGTGCTACCATTCCTAAAAGAAAAATATATCACAGCAACTTACAAACATTTTAAAAATTATCTACTGTCCAGCAAACTTAAAAAAAATTTAATTTCAGGAAATAGATTTCAGTTTTTAGTAATCATTTCAAAATTGTTGTGGACATAATTTTGTGAATAATAGGAAGAATATTCCAGGAATAATTATAAGGATGAATATTGTAAATTCTAAGTAATTTTAGCAATACTCGTACTTATTAGTTAGAAATAGTAACTGCAGTAGAATAATTATTATTATACCTAAAGCTCTGTCTACTGTATTTGTCAAACTAGTTTGATAATGTAGACTACACTATCAAACTATTTTGACAAAAAAGGTGTCATGTGCTTAAATATGGTAGTGATGCAGTATACCTTATGGTAGTGATACTGTATGCCTAAATATGGTAGTGATATGACATCATCATGTCCATATATGATCACATCAAATTTGTTTGTCACATAAAGTAGTTTGATAGTGTAGAAAGAGCTTTACAGTAATCATGCAGTGTTTTACACACCTCAGATTACTAAATATTTTCACCATAACCAAGCTTGATTTGCGTTTAATTTTCTGAACTTGTTTCATTTTTTCCTGATTAAATGTGTCTGCAGATATTACAGAATGTTTAAATGCTATAAAAAAAAAAGCAATAAGAAGTATCAGGTGAATTGTCTACTTGTTTAGTATTCCATAAACGTACAGTAGTATTTTTAGCGTGGATTCACGTCGCTGAATCAGGTCAGGCTAGCTTGCTGTTGGCATTTGTCGTACATGTGAAGCCACGGATTGTGACTCTATTGCCTATGTACATTCACAATGTAATTTGTCAATTCTGTAGTATGTCATTTCAGCTGCTATTTTTTCAAATGTTAATTAGGAAATTTTATGCAGAACAAAAGAATTATTTTGTACAGTATGATACAAAAAGATTAAGATAAAAAATAAATTCTAATACAAATAATTTGTTTACATTACAAGTAACTTGTTTTAAACTTGTACACCTTCCATGATAGTAAATCACATAGTACAGTTTTTTTTAATTTTTTTTTAAATTTGTAATTAAGCATGGGCTAAGCCAAATTCATACTGTACTGTAATCCTTACAGTATGTCTGTACTGCTGTAAATAAAGTACAAGAGTCATTAATATTTTATTCATTTTCTGTATATCACTGGATGGTTTTCAGTTCTCTTTTGTGATACTGTATAAATTATGTTGATGCACACAACATTATAAATATTAGAAACTTCATCTTATTTTGAATAAGGAAATAAAATGTACAAAAACTGCAAATTAATGTTTACCAGTTGGCTATAGAGTACTGTAGATAAACTAAACTAGTTAATTCCTTTTGTTCTGTCTTTATGACAGTATCTACTATCTTTTTCATTAGTATGTTCTGATGTCAAATCATAATACTAAAGTATTCTTAAAAAGTGTACATCATACTTGTACTGTACAGTAGTTTAAAAAAAAAAATCGTAATTTAAACAAATTTAAAATGATTAATATTTATATACATGTACAGTATAAAAGGAACCAGTCCTTGCCGACTAGGGACCACTGATTTCTTAACATAGTAATGTAAATATAACCGATGTATACAAGTATAAAATATAAACTAAAAATTAGTATGTATATTGTATAAATATTATTTAATTTTGTTTTAGTTGCTGGTCAGAAGCGGGCGTTCCCAGGTGACATCACCGATGGTGGTCCTACTTCCAAGAAGTTGTATGGTAAGTTGATGAGCTTGCATCCATTAACATTTACAGTTAAGGTCAGGTGCATGCAAACATTTACAGTTAAGATCAGGTGCATGCAAACATTTACAGTTAAGATCAGGTGCATGCAAAAATTTACAGTTAAGATCAGGTGCATGCAAACATTTACAGTTAAGATCAGGTGCATGCAAACATTTACAGTTAAGATCAGGTGCATGCAAACATTTACAGTTAAGATCAGGTGCATCCATTAACATTTACAGTTAAGATCAGGTGCATGCAAACATTTACAGTTAAGATCAGGTGCATGCAAACATTTACAGTTAAGATCAGGTGCATGCAAACATTTACAGTTAAGATCAGGTGCATCCATTAACATTTACAGTTAAGATCAGGTGCATGCAAACATTTCTATTGATCATACATTCTATTCATTCTAATAATTATCGATTTATAGTTTCAACTATTTTTACCTTTAACTAAATATTCATGCCTTTAAAAATCTTCTTTTGTTTGCCAAACAAAGGTGGTTCAATGTTTGGGAGACTTAACTGTAATATTTTAAATATTTTTATCCATACAACCGTGAATGTGTATTCAATTTTAAAAATATTAATATTATAAATGAAATATATATTTTCCTATTTCATAAATTGGTTTTCAACGAAAGAAGAAAGTTACTTTATAAAATGATTGTTTATATCCTCTATGACAAAGAAAAAGATATGGTGTGATGTCTTATCAGTGCTAATGTATACCAGCATTTTATCTTGATTCTTGCATATCATTTTGTTCCTAATATGGTAGTGCTATACCCAAATATGGTAGTGCTATACCCAAATATGGTAGTACTATGCCCAAATATGGTAGTGCTATGCCCTAATATGGTAGTGCTATACCCAAATATGGTAGTGCTATACCCAAATATGGTAGTGCTATGCCCAAATATGGTAGTGCTATGCCCAAATATGGTAGTGCTATGCCCTAATATGGTAGTGCTATACCCAAATATGGTAGTACTATGCCCAAATATGGTAGTGATATGCCCAAATATGGTAGTGATATGACATCATCATCTCCATATGTGGGCACATCACATTTTGTTGTCGCATAATGTTTTATAGCGTAGACAGCGCTTAAAACAAAGAAATTGTGTATTTGTATTTAATAATAGTGATTTGTCATGGCATTTCCTTATCATTCAGTATACGGTACATGCCTATGTTTTCATACATTTTGTTTATATAATTACAGTGCTAATAATTATATGGAAAAGATTTAAGATTCTTTATTGGTCCATGACTGGAAATCTTTCTGTTGGCCATTATAAATTTAAAATACATTAAAACAGCAAAACGCCAAAATGAAGATATGTGAAGATATGTGTGTCATTAACATTTCAAACAATGTCCCCTTAACAGGGTTGTACTGTGTAATTGTTGAACAACAATATTTAATTTTTGTTTTAATTTATTTTAATAATTTATTTAGTTCCTGACTTCCCAAAAGAAGACCAGGTAAAGCTTGTAGACCAAGTACGACGTCAGATACCGAAAAAAGACATTCACTCGTACAAGTCGCAAGTGAAGAAGATTGACTGGCGTGAGGTCGCTTTTGGAACATACTCAGACAGAGAATGTGAACGCCAGTGGGTAATGCTTCAAGAGAATGTAAGTAACAAGTTTTTTTCTTTTATTGATAATAAAAGCATTTATAATGCTCCATATATCCAATCAATGATTGCTCATAGGCACGGTACATACATTTATAAAACCATTATAATAATTAAAACAACTTTAGGAAACAAGTTAAAATACCATAACAGTCTACTAAAATTCATAATGACATTTCATAACATCTTCATTTCCAAAAAAAATCCTTTTGACGAAATTAGCAGTCATATCGGTACATCCATGGGAAAAGCACGGAATGCATCCAAAAATTGGATGTGTTCAGGACGAATTCTTGATGTGTCGCAGTTGAGAAGGTGTTTTCACACAGATCATAAAGAAGTTTTATGATTATGCATACAGAGTAGCCAAACAAGCGTGTTGCATTATGGGATATGTTTCGATCGAAAACTTTGACTGGAAATCAAAGTTATTTTTGGAACAAAAAAACGTCTGTATTTCAGTTAAATGATTTTTTTTTTCTACTAATTTTTGGTGAAAGTATTATAATACTTCAAAATGAATGAAATTTTTTCCAAATCTTTTTTTTTTTTTAGAATTAGTCAAAGGGACAATACATCTTTAACATATTTATTTCATTTCCATATTCGTTATTGTCTTCTGTAAGTTATCATGTTTATGCAACACAAGATATATCTCAGGTTGTCTTTGTTTAATTAACATGAACATAACATTAATCAATGTCTTGTCTGTTACAGATTCGTAAATATAAGACGCTGTCTGACGTATCTGCTGAGATTTTAGTGAACATCAAGGACCCGAATACGAGCCTTAAGAAATGGGTAAATGAAGTTAAAATGTACTGTTAGATTATGTATTGCTTTTGAGGATAGACATTGCAAATTTGGACATGATCAATAATAAAGTACTTCTTGAATAACATCTAAATATAAATTGTAAATTTATGTAGAAATGTTCAATGATAATGCAGTACATAAATGACATTTAAAAAAGTTTGTTTCTTATCACACTTTAATAATTAGGAGATTGTATCCATTTTGTTTATTTGTAAAAATCAAAGCATTTTGAAGTGTGGAAATTGTGGATATAAATGAAACATCGGAAGAAAAGAATTTAGGACATTTTAGATCTGAAGAAATGTTTGTTTTGAGTTTCCAATTTTCAGAAAGTCTGGTATTGGGAGATTTGACTGTACTACTTTACACTATTGTAGTCTTATCTTGTAAAGTAACCTACATCTATAATTTCAAATTTAAATGAAATATGACCGTGTATTTTTTTAGCAATCTCATCCAGAAATGCCAAAGAAGCCGATGACTCCATTCTTTCAGTTCTACCATTCCAAAGCGAAGAAGTTACGAGCGAGATTTCCAGAACTCTCACAGATTCAAATTACTCAAAAATGTTCACAACTTTTCAAAGAACTATCGGAAGAAAAGAAGGTATACACTTGCATTATTAAGCCATTTGGATCCAGGATTCAAAAAAGGTTGTTAGGGTAATGGTAAAAGTGCTGAACTTAATCTAATGTTTTAAATTTGTCATTGTACCTTTTCGAAATGATACAGCTGTGGATTCATGCCAGCCATTTTAGTTTAATAAGTTGGAAACTACAATTAATTCAAATAAACTACATAATAAATTATTATAAAAGTCATGCATTAATTGATAAATGAGATGACAGATTTATAAATGTATACATTTTCATTTTTCAGCAAAAGTACATATCTCTGTATGAAGAACAGAATGAACAATACAAAGGAGCACTTATTGCATTCAGGTTTGTAATTACAATAATATTCACTATCAAACTAGTTTGACGAAAAAAGTGTGATGTGCCCAAATATGGTAGTGACATACCCAAATATGGTAGTGACATACCCAAATATGGTAGTGACATACCCAAATATGGTAGTGATATGACATTATGTCCATATATGGGCACATCACATTTGATGGTGTAGACAGAGCTTTATAGGTTTAATTGGTGAATAAACAATAGTAATGTAAGGTTTGAGATGCACCATGTTTCCACAGGAAATAAAGCTTAAGCTCTGTCTACACTATCAAACTTAATGTGACCAAAAAAAAACTTCCTCAATTGTACTTTATAATCGTTTGAGAAACACATGGTACACTGCAGACATGACTATTGAAGCTACATGTTAAACCAATTTTATAACATACATAGCCTCATGTTATTTGATAGAGCTTCAAAAATATTGTATCATTTTCGGTTTTGAATTTAGACTCAAGTATCCAGAGTATGCTTTATTCTCAAGTAAGAAACATAATACTGGACCACCTAAGGCTAGTACACCATATCAGCTGTGGGCAGCTAATAAACTAGACAGCTACCTGGCCAAGTACCCTGATGTAAGTATTTTAAATGAAACCGCAATTATGTGCACATATTCCATTTTACAATACCTAAGCGCTATACACAGAAACACTGGCTGTATCTGACCAGAACAATCCCAACCTTGAGTACAGTCCCATCGACTAATTAAAAAGATTGTTTTTCTTTGTAGATGCTGAAAAAGGAAAGAGATGAGAAAATGAAAGAAACATGGCGCAATTTGTCTGAAAAGAAACGCATCAAGTGGATCAAGGCTTCCGTCGAAGATGATGAGAGGTTTGAGGTAAGGCCAAAGAGGTTACATATAAATTGGCAGACTCTTTGGGTAAGGATTAACCCTCCACTGAAGTTGTCCATTTGCTGTTAATGTATTTTTTTCTTATGTAAATAAATACCAATATAATGTATATATGTCTGTTACCAACACAAGTCAACTACTAGGCTTATAACCAGGATTACTGTATTCTGACACAAGGTCTAGGGACACTTAATGCCCATTTAGACAAAGGTCTGTGTGAAAGGTTATCACTCTGTCTAACTCCAATGATAGTTATACCCAAATTGTCATTTTTCTAAAGGCTAGCACTGTACCAGGCATGTCACCTGGAAGGAGCCCAGTGTATGCATAGAGTGTATATAGAAAAAGGTATGGGTATATATAGTAATCAGTTGTAGTTTCTCTGTTAAATAATTTTATTTATTTGTTCAGGGTGCACTTGAGGAATACTGCAAAGGACATCCAGATTACAAACCACCAGATAAACGACCAGTTCTTACAAAAGATGAATTGGAAATGAAAGAGAGATTTGATGGAAAGCCCGATAGGCCACCATTGTAAGTACCAGTTTCTACTACAGTCAGTCATAACAGCATTTATTTCTTTTTCTCTTTCACATTTTTTTGTTACATAAAGTTTGATAGTGTAGACAGAGCTTAAGAAAAGTTATCTAGAAATAACAGTTTATACCTTTTCACACAGAACTGGATATGCACTTTTCTGCAAGGAAATGTTGCCTCTGCTTGGAGACGACGTACCAAACAAAGATAAGTTTGTTGAATGTAGTTTGCGCTGGAATCAATTAGATGCGAGCAAGAAAGAAGACTATAAAGAACGTGTCGAGAAAATGCGCATTCTGTACGAACGCGAACTCAACAACTATGTTGGCAACTTGCCAGAAAATGAACAAGAGCGGTATCACGCAGAACTTAAAAAGTTAAAGAAAAGTCCTGCTGGGTCTGGTAGAGGCACCAAGAGCAAAGCCAAGGTATATTGCTTTTTTTAATTTTTTTTAAAATAATTTTTTTGTCAATTTCATTTCTTCATATGTTGGTTCATCCATCATTATCATTATAGAATAATACTGTTAATATTTCAGTGTACAATTGATATTAGTACAATCTATACATCATTGGCAGCTTAACTGGAAAATTATTGTTATGTTGAACCAAAAAAATACATACACAATTGGTAGCTTAATCTCGGAAGACCATGCTAATTTACACTCTTGGGTCCGACACTATTTCACCAACTACTCAAATCTCATTATTCATATTCTTATGTTCTTGACTTATTACTATTATACACAAGTAAAACAAACAATGTTTGAATATTTAGAATGCGTCCTCCAAACCCAAGAAGCCTGTGTCTGCTTTGTTTCTGTACACAAATGAGCACAGAGCAAAATGCAAAAACAAGCATTCTGATTGGACGGACACTGAAGTCACACGGCATCTAGCCAGAAAGTTCAGTGAACTTCCAGATAAAAAGAAGGTAAGTAAATCTGTGTGTAAATTCTTGGTTGGGTGTGACTTGCTCAGCTGTCCCTTCACCACCTACTTGATTTATATAGTTCTCATAATATTTTATTTTTTATCATTTCCCTTTTCCTTATTTTGTATCTCTATTGAGATACAGCCTTATATATATACTATTTTTATATAATATTTGTTAACATTTTTAAAAATCCCTGCTCTGTTCACATTTCATTTATTATTCATCTCCATTGAGATCCAGCCACTGATCATATTGTCATTTTTGTATCTCTCCACTGATACCCACAGCATTGTCATTTTTTCTGTGCTTATTTTATTTTGTATCTCCATTGAGAGCCAGCCATTGATACCCACAGAATTGTCATTTTTTCTGTGCTTATTTTATTTTGTATCTCCATTGAGATCCAACCACTGATACTGCTGCATTGTCTTTTTTCAGTAATTTGCCTTTGGATTTAAATTTATGTAACATTTTGAGAAATCCCTACCCTGTCACTTTGCTGTCCCCTAGTTGACCCTCTAGGGGCATAATACTTATATAGTATTATGACAGCTGTTAATGAAATCTAAAAACATTTCTTGATCAATAACCAAAAAGACATAAAGCTTCATTTTTTGTTACATTTGTTATCATACACTAATCATCCCACTCCCTTTGTTGCTATGCAACCGTGCTGAAATAGTTCTCCCTCTCCGATGAGTAAATATTGCCTTAGACGTTACTATGGTAACCCATCGGCTAAGTAAACACTTGACGGTACTAATTAATAAAATCTCCAAAATGAATTCATTAGTATCGTGTTCAGTGACACCAGATAAGACAGTAAGTACACTCCTTGAAACAAATGTATCATATAATTTATCTTTTTTAATGTTAAAATTTGTTTTTATTTTATCGTCATTATTATTACATATTTGTTTTCTTTCAGAATAAATACAAACGGATGGAGGCTGAAGCAAGGAAAGAACTGAATAACTCAATGTAAGTTACTTTGATTTTTTCCTTCGATTTCATAAATTAAATTCATTTTTACAAAATTAAAAAATTTCAATTGAAATAATTTCTAAATATAAGATTTAAAATAAAACAAAATATTGTATTTATTGGTATTTATATTTGTTTTCAATCTCAATATTTCTTTTTATATTCGGATTTACAAAATTTTGGGTTTCTTTTCTCTTTGTATATTGACAATTAAATGTGTTTGTTATAGGGACAGTACTGCACCGTTTATTGCTGATGGACGAAAGGTGTCCGCATTTGAGCTTTGGTCAAATACAAAACTAAACCATGTAATGGATGAACAGAAGGTAAGTTATCATTTCAAGCCTGCACCATGTCACATACTATGATAAACATGTATACCAATTTTGTTTGAATTCTTTTTTCTCTATCTGTCTGCATCTGGACCTAACATAGCTTAACTGTGATATATTTATGGAATTTTCGTTTTTATATTTATTATCTTCAAATTATACATATTAATGTTAACAAAAATCAACAAATTTAATGTTTCTATAAATGTTACACGAAAATAATATAATAATACGTAAATCTGGCGATTAATGCATAATCCTTTAAGCACTTCACATTGCCCTTGAGTCAATAGTCCAACGTACAACACGTTGCGCCACATGCTATCACCTTAACATAGTTAATGTTGATATATTTAATGACATACATTGCGTTACTAGAAACTGGATCTTTCAGTTATTACTTATTTTGGGTAAAAAAAATTGATAAAATGACGACATTAACTTTTTCTTCTTGTACAGGTTACAAAGCAGAAAGCATTGTTTATTCTGAAGAAAGAATGGGAAGCAATAGAAAAAAGTGAGAAGTCTCCATGGGTGAGACAGGCTGAAGCTATTAACAATCAAATTGAGGTATGATATTTTGGTATCAGTACTTCAAAAGTGTTTTAATTGGGTAGCTAACATAATAGTATTGATGTAATTGTACTTTATGCAGCCAAGAGTTACTTACCTTTGTGTTAGTCAGAGTAGGACAAACAACAAGTAAATAAAATGTTTGTGTTGGACAAAATATAAATGAATTTAGTTTATCGATGCTCTAAATTCTTTTTCCAAATTTCCACAAATTGTTTAAATAATGTGATATACATATTGATTATAATGGGATATACATATTGATTATAATGTGATATACATATTGATTATAATGGGATATACATATTGATTATAATGTGATATACATATTGATTATAATGTGATATACATATTGATTATAATGTGATATACATATTGATTATAATGTGATATACATATTGATTATAATTTGATATACATATTGATTATAATGTGATATACATATTGATTATAATGTGATATACATATTGATTATAATGTGATATACATATTGATTATAATGTGATATACATATTGATTATAATGTGATATACATATTGATTATAATGTGATATACATATTGATTATAATGTGATATACATATTGATTATAATGTGATATACATATTGATTATAATGTGATGTACATATTGATTATAATGTGATGTACATATTGATTATAATGTGATGTACATATTGATTATAATGTGATGTACATATTGATTATAATGTGATGTACATATTGATTATAATGTGATGTACATATTGATTATAATGTGATGTACATATTGATTATAATGTGATATACATATTGATTATATTACCTTTTTTTTTCTAGAATGAAGACCGAGATAAATTGTTGTTATCTGGTTCACCGAAAAAACCCATACAGTGAGTAAACGGTCTTTGCCAGTAGAGTTCGTTCTTTTTTCGTCATAACAAAAATATTTGAAATAATAAGTATGAAAAGGTTATGTAAAGAGTTCATGACAGATCGTAATTTTTAAATTTAAAAAAAAAATTATTTTCTTAGCAACACCTATCAGATGTTTACAGCAGATGTCGCACGAACACCTGAATTCATGGCGATGGAAAACCGAGAACGACTACAGGAAATTGGCCGTAGGTGGCGTGCTCTATCAGCAAACGAGAAAAAGAAATATGAAACGAGAAAAACACAAGCATGGAAGGAATATCAAAAACTTCTTGATAAATATATACAGGTGTGTGAAATATTTGCTTTTTTTAATAATGAATAAAATAAAATGTGTGTAATTTAGAGCCCACTTAAATTTGGTAAACTTCTACACCAAGATACAAACAGCTGCATACCTGAATGTGTTGAAGATTACAATTTTCAAAAAACAACACTTGGATATTCTTAATTTTAACTTGACTTCCTTTTTAGAATAGTTTAATGTACGGCATACTTGACTAGTGATTCTTAAGCTCTGTCTACACTATCAAACTAGTTTGACCAAAAAAGTGCGATGCCCAAATATGGTAATGATGATGTCATCGTGGGCACATCAGATTTCATAACGTTTTAGGGTGTAAAAACAATAAATGTTTTTTTGTAGAGTTTGTCTAGTGAAGACCGCAAGCGATTTAAGGAGCTGATGGCCGTTAAAAATAAAGGCAAGAAGCCTCCTCCAGCATTTCTAAAAAATGTGAGTCATTTGCTGATTGTTTTTTTTTATTTTAATAGAAATTGGCAGATATTACACATTATTCAGCTCATTTTTCTTTTCTGAAATCTGATATAAAAGAAAAACAAGTATATTCTCATTTACAAATGCCTCTCCAACCAATGGGTATGTTAATGAGGTCAACTGTGTGTATGTTAATGAGGTCAACTGTATGTATGTTAATGAGGTCAACTGTATGTATGTTAATGAGGTCAACTGTATGTATGTTAATGAGGTCAACTGTATGTAAAGAGCAACTTACAGATTCAGTAAAAACAACCTGTGAACAATTTACAATTATTTTTTTTTCAGTCGGTATCAGAAGATTCAGAGTCAGAATCCGAGTCTGAATCTGGTTCAAGTTCGTCGGGTAGTGAGTCTGGCTCTAGCTCCGACTCGGACTCAGAGAGCGGGTCAGACAGCAGTTCAAGCAGCGGGTCGGGATCAGGATCTTCATCGGAATCCGGTAGTGGTTCCGAAAGCGGTAGTGGATCCGAATCTGAGGAGTAGTACTTGAATTCATACTGTTGTGACTGTGAGTCAGGAGAGCTGTAATAACTAGTAGAATCGTTTCATGTTTTTGCAGCTGATACACATTTATGACTGCATCACTGCTTCGTTGATGTTGTTTGAATAAATGCCGTACTAATTCAATAATTGTTGATTAATAAATTTAATGTTATTAATGAATTCTTAATTGATATATTAATCGATTGAATCATTTTTTGAACAAGTTATTGATTAATTGTACATGATTGGTTTTTTATTAATTTAATCATTTATGTACATATCTAAATATAAATTGCTAATTGATTCTCATTGATCGATCATTATCAATACATGATTCTAATTGATCTACCATGGTCAATACATTGATTCTCATTGATCTACAATTATCAATACATTGATTCTCATTGATCTACCATTATCAATACATTGATTCTAATTGATCTACCATTATCAATACATTGATTCTCATTGATCTACCATTATCAATACATTGATTCTCATTGATCTACCATTATCAATACATTGATTCTAATTGATCTATCATTATCAATACATTGATTCTAATTGATCTACCATTATCAATACATTGATCTTCCATTATCAATACATTGATTCTAATTGATCGATCATTATCAATACATTTATCGATTCACCATAATCAATACATTGATTCTGATCTACCATTATCAATACATTGATTCTAATTGATCTACCATTATCAATACATTGATTCTCATTGATGATCACTTGCTAATACTGTATATTGATTTGAGAACCTGGTTGCAATGTAATCATTTCATTGAATTAGCAATGCTTTTGTCAGGAGGTGGTCTAAGATAAGCAATACACTACGTAATATGCTTTTTAACTACATATTTATTTCTTGTTTACCATTTGTTGGATCAGCTAATATCCTTTTCTTGTCCATTTTGGTTTAAAATTGTCTTGGTTTAGTCTTTGTGTCTTAAGTTCACTCCACGGTTTAAAGTAGTTTTGTGGCCTTAACCCTTTTTTTATATCTAGTACTGGCGTAAGTTATATAATAATTTTAAGATATGTAATGTAATTACAGTAGTACAGTACGTGATTGTTTTTTTTTTTTAATACAAGAAATCATTGTTACAGGTCATTTGATTTAAATTTACCTTCTTGTCCGTTGCTAAACAAAATATTTTCACATGAAAATTAAGTTTGTCTACCAAAACACACATGCTGATGCAATACATAGCAAGAAAACTGTTCACGTTCATGATGTAAATAATATAAATTAAATCTTAATTATGTTTTACTCCATTTAAACAGTTCACAATATTTATTCAGATTATGATGGTTTTAGTTTTTTTGGTATTTTTTGGCTGGTTTAAGTCAAACTTAAACTAATTAAATATATTGAATTAATTAAATTGAAAAAACTTTGCGAGTTAATATGATCTTGTATATGACCAAATTGTTGCTTAGGGTTAGGTAAAATTATCCATTCGGTGAGAGTTTTATTAATGAAGATGTTTAAACAATTTGTGAGAATGACATCAGAAAAAGATGCCACTGCCCACGTTTATAAAATGCCTTGTGATTTGTCACTGACTAGTGAGAGAAAAGTGTGATTGGCTGTTGAAGTTTAGAATGCTCCTCCCATGGTTATTGTGATTTGTCAAAAAGTAATGGTGAAAAGTGTGTGACTTAAGCTCCTCCCATATTTTGAAATATGGCTGGCGATTAGAAAGATTAAACATGTGCGAGTGACCAATTAGGTGTAGGTATCTCCCATTTATTTATAAATATGGCTTGTGATTGGTGAGATAATTCTGACAGTGTGCGCGTGTAATATTTGAACCAGATGAATTGCTTGTAAATAAGTAGTGCATTGTTGAAATAACAAACGATAAACCGTTTTCATGTGATGCTGTATATAAAAAAAATCTCGTTAATTTGGTATGTTTTTTGTGTTAGCAAATGACCAAGTGTATAAGCCCCATGTTTCTGATTTGTTTTAAAACAAGTCCACGTCATTATGGGCTTATTCTAGATCAATGTAAAGCCCGGCGCACTATGACGTAACGTAGCAACAACAAGTAATTTGACCAATAAGCGAGAGTTCGGATGATCCGTCGCTTGTGATTGGTCAAATGGGTTTGCATTGCGTCCTAGTGGTAACCAAGCGTAATGAACATCCGAACTCTCACTTATTGGTCAAATTAATTAGGTTAGTGCTACGTTACGTCCTAGTGCCAACCAGGCTTTATAGATTCACAAGAGTAGTAGCAATGTTGAATTTTACACAGTTAGAAAAAAGTTCAATTGTAAAATGATACTTGTATTTTGTGATTTACAGTTATCTGTAAATAAAGTTGTTTTACAAACTGCATTTTATTCCTAAAATAACATCATTCATTCAATGAGTCGTTTTTATTTAAAAGTTGTTGCTAAAAACTTTTTTTTAATGTATATTTTGTAAATTATGTAACTCCACCAGGTTGGTGTAATGTTTAAAGACGTGCTCTTCGTCTAGTTTCATTCAATTGTTACCTTTTGATATTGAGTTGTGTTACGGAATAATTTCGTAACGTATTTTGACGTCACATCGACGATCGATTTTGGTGAATCGAACCGAAAGTGAACACCGTGTCGATTGTAAAAATAAAATATCTTGCACGTGACAAATGAGTAAACGTAAAAGAACCCTTAATGTTGTGTATCCTAGATTTGAATTAAATTAAAGCGTGGTTCTCACTATGACGTAATGCCACAAGCGCAAGCAATTTGACCAATCACAAGCAGTTCTGATAGTCCTTCGCTTTTGATGGGTTAAATTGCCTGTGTAACGTGTACTTGCGACTCGTAAGAGCAACGCATGCTAGTTAACCATCAGAAGCGACATTTCCGAGATCCATCGCGTCGTGATTGGTTAAATTATTTGCGTTCTGCGCTTACATTTGGTCATAGTTGGAACCAAGCATTAAAGAAAACGCCTCGAGGTCGTTGTTTTGGGCAAGGAAAGAATGAAATTTCACTTTTCCTTGGTCTTAGACAAAGTGCTAATATTGATATCACCTGTTGTCGACACAGTTGAATGAATAAATTTTATTTAATAAATAAAAAAACCTCGGCATTGAGGTATAAATCTTCTTTTCCGTATAGTCCCCGAGAAGGGTAATCACATTCCCCAGACTACTGACATGCGGCACTCAAGTTCAAACATCTCTCGTTACCAACTGTAATATTCATAACTTAAAAATGCATCCTGGACAGAAATTTTAATGTGTGCAAAAAAGTAGCAATTTGCTTAGTTCTTATATTGTTATTGTTTATATCTGAAAGGTCATGAACAATAACATCGTTGTAATTATTGCTCTATATAATCATGACTTTCACTTTGTACTTTGCTTTGACTTTGGTTGTTTCTCGGTTTTGGTTATTTTTCAACTCGGCGACGAATTTATTGGCGCGAATTGAAAGCATTGACTAGTGCACGTGCGTGTTAATTATCCTTGTCTCTAGATGGGTTTTTTTCTGCTTTTTGTGTGCGCAAGTGCGCAAACAATCACAACTCATGTATGTTCGATTCGCGTGAATTCGCTCCTAATAGAAAGCAGGCTCTTCCTGTCATTATAATGCTAATAGCTTCCGGTGGCAAAAGTAAACTTCGTATAAGCATAATATCTCTATGGTATAAGGAAAGTACCGTAATATATTTTATATAACTGTATAACAATACATACATAATACAAGGCAATGTTGTTAGATTGCCCATCTTAATATCACGTATAGCAAGGCAATGTTGTTAGATTGCCCATCTTAATATCACTTATAGCATGCAAGGCAATGTAATAGTTTGTATTGGCTTACTGTAGGCCTAGTGGCCAGAAACTTTTATTTGTTTGTTAACTGCTAGAATTTCCTTGTTTTGACATTTTGCTGAATTGGATACAGTTCTCATAATTCAGAATAAAAACGTTGAGTTACTTGAACTCCTTTTTGACCCAACACAAATTGTATTAGTAATGTATCGTTAGTTTTACTGTATTAATTTTATTTTATTGTTTAGTTTAACTTAATATTCCATTACTAAAAATACTATTTCTATATTTCTATATATTCTATTTCTAAATATTTTGGAAATTCCTACTACAGTAGGCCTATCACATGATTAGGATGTTTACTATAAAATTGAGTTTACTTAGGTCTCCGCGCAGTCAGATCACCTGCGCATGCTCCATAGAAAATACATTTTGGAGGCTTTATCCATTTGTTGGTCAATTGTCTTTTTATTTGGCATTAGTTTCGGTAAAAAGGTAAGGTAAGGCCTCTTGATGATTATGCTACTAATTAAGTATTATGTTGTGTGTAGTCAATGCATTCTAAATCCTTAAGGCGTTATCATTCTTAAATCGTGTCTACGGGGAAACTTCAGGCTTTATTCAAAGGTCGTGGCTAATGTAGCAAAGAAGATAGGAATTTGAAGGGAAATTTCGGGGATTTTTTGGAGGACGGTTTTCTTAGAATATTTGTTACCTAATATTATGTTCTCATTGTTATCTGATGCCGACGCATCTTTCATTTAGTGAGCGCCGCGGCGACATCGCTTAGACGACGAGTAGCAAATTTGAGTTTTTTTTTTATGAATTGAAATTGAAATGACACGATAAGTATGAAACGCCATGTGTGTCAAAATATATGTTTACCAATGTCGAGATGCGCCAGATTATTGTCTCCTTTACGGCCCATTTACACTAGGACGATAAATAGATAAACATATAGGCCTACTTTTCTTACATAAAACAAAATAAATTATAGTTTTCATTCTAGAACTATAGGTTTTGTGTTTAATTTGTTAATTTGTATTACGTTGTAAAACGTATCTTTTGATATTTGTCTGATAGTAGTGTGGACAGAGCTTAAGTAGTGGTTTTAATCATCTTCATAGAGCTTGCTTGCTTACCTCATAACCAATTAATGTAATGTTTTTATTTTAGAAGTCGGGATTTCCATTTCTCGCTTGAGTTGATATGACGTTTACTCTCAAGTAAAGTCGTCGATCTCTTTAATGATGGCTGAGTATTTAAATACAGGTATAATTACCTTTCTGTTACTTATCTTAACGGCGCTAAATAAATCTGAAAATGAAACAGTTTATTTTTGTCCGTCGTCATCCAGTGTTGTGACCAAGCCCCCGGACTGCTTAAACAGCAATACACGACTGATATACTGGGAAAAGCGCTCTGATGGTAGGCCTACCGCCGTTATTGCTTCGTACAACTTCAAAACAGACGTTAAATACATAAAACCAAACTATAACATTTCTTCTGAGGATCTTTCTCTGATTTTGAAAAACCCATCAGCTTCTGAAGACACGTATAACTCGCGTTGCCAATACAACAACGGTATGCATTCTAATGGACAATCTGTAACCTTACAAGAGTACAAATACATTGAACTAATCGGCATCGAAATTTTATCAAAAAATAACACTAAGTGTAATAATACGAGAAAATGTAATATTTCTCGAGAAGACTCAGAAGTTGTGTTGAAGTGTTCAATTAGAAGTGTTGATGTTCCTTATTTGGACAAATTGGAGTTTTATTGGAACGCAACACGTCGTGATGATGATACGCCCACTGAGGTAGAATGGGGAGGAGAGAGGGTCACTCAGAATGGTGACATTGTAGGCCTATCCTCAACTGTCACATTAGACATTGATACGTACACAGACATTACAGTAATGTGTATAATACATGGGCCTGCATTGTGTGGTTCATTGTTGACAGCGAGGGTCGATATAAAGGTTGTATCACCACACCAGCACCATCCTAATAATGCTAACTCTTTATTAAGTTCATCTATTTACTTAACCTTTTTAACTGTAGGCCTATGTCTACTACTTCTTAAATGATAATTAATGTAAGGTTGTGGTGCTGGAGAGGTGGGGGTTGTGGTGCTGGAGAGGTTGGGTGGTTGTGGTGCTGGAGAGGTTGGGTGGTTGTGGTGCTGGAGAGGTTGGGTGGTTGTGGTGCTGGAGAGGTTGGGCGGTTATTTGGTGCTGGAGGGGGTGGGGCGGTTGTGGTGGTGTTGATTGAAGTGGTGGGGATATCTTGGTGTTTGGCAGTGGCTATGTTTAGCACTGTTTAGGCTCTTACCACAAACTTACTTCCCTACTCCTCCACCACTGCTGTAAGCCTTGCTAATCAATATATTGCCAAATTTAACATGTATTTTTAACAAACTATATATTTACATATCTCTTTATTGTTAAATGTAAAATAATAATACATTGCTCAACTTATTTGAGAAAACCACCAAATAAAACGCTTTCGAGAGGCAAGCCACGATTCAACGTTTTGATCTTTATTTATCTCCATTCCTGATGATGATCAAATAAAGATTTAAACGTTGAATCATTGCCTCTCGTTGTTTGGAGTTTTTATCAGTGCATCTGTTGGTTTTTAAAATATCGTTTGTCTAGATTTGGCCTTGTAGGCCTACACATGAAATATAAAGTAATTAATGTGTAGGAACAATTATATGAAGCATTTAATTACGAATGAATAATTTGTTTTCGCTCTACAAAAAGGCGTTTCTTCTATAAAACGATTATTGAAATCATATGTATTTGTTGTAAAATCCAAAAAAGTTAAAAATAATGTACAGTATTCACCGATCAGAGACGCACTGATTCCAAAAGGGCGCCCTCATTTTGTCGTTTGTCTTCCAATAGGGAAACATACATAGTAATCATTTTAATACATTATTACAGTAATAAATGTTATAACGAGATTATGCTATATGTTGATGGTGCTATAGTAATATTATATTTATTAATTTATTTTATTAATTTCTTTTTATTTTAACAATTGTTGCTGACTTGCTGTGCAAGGTAGGCCCTACATGGGTTGAATTTATAATATTATAATAGGCATGTATATATATTTGTAATAATTTCCTTATTATTTATATTAAATACATTTTTGAATTATTAATAATTGATTTAATTATGTTTCTTCTAATGTTTGTTCTAAATGTACCTATAAGTACTCTCTATGTTATAAGTACTCTCTATGTTACCAAAGATACTATCTTTGCTATTAATATCATGGGCTTTGTTACTAAATTATAGTGCGCCGCCTATAGCTCTTACATTTTCAATATTATGGACCTGCCCGCGCCCAATTAAATCGGATTTCCGCTCGCGCGCGTCGTCACGTGCACGTACTTCCTTTCGTCACGTCTAGCAACGACACTGCGCGCATTTCCGTTTTTTTATTGGAAAGAATACACTAGTTGTTGATAGTTGTTTTCTATATCATAACGTAATTTAATAGGCCTTTTAAATGATGTTATTTTTATTGTATTAAAAGAGGAAATTTTACAGTAACCAATACTCTCTAATGGATTGCTTAGTTGAAAAAAGTATTGAAAAGACACAACACTTAATTAACGAGGAGTTAAACATTTGGCCACTGACCTGCTCAATGTACTTTAGTCGTTACACACCCATTATGATCAACCGGACGCATGCTATTAAAACGCTTCTGGAAAATGTAGCCTACAACATCCAATGTGACACAAAAATGTGCATCTTTTCGTGATCGGAAATTCATGGTTGACATTTCCAATAATATAATGTCAGAAGTAGTACCTCTGATTTCAATACGTACATTTAATTGCAATGATCAACCATGCTACGAATTTAAATGCACGAATTGCACGATAACATAAAATGGTGGGTTTTAATTCTGGCCATTTTGATTTTAGTTTTTATTTAACAGTAGGCCAACCTAGCTCCATCATGGCATTAATATTTATTATCATTCATATGTGCTACTGCAACCTTCATCTTTTCAGTATTTTTATAAAGAATTTCATTCAATGCAGTATTTTTCGATCGATCTAGTTTGTTATTGAGTAAGTATCTCGGTTAATATACAAATGTACAGAATATACATAATGTATATAAATAAAACGACGTCACAGAGTTACGCCGGTAATAATATTATTGCAGAATATGTTGATTGGCTTTACTCCCTCTCTCCATGAGCGGCGTGATATTGAATGAAAATATTGCAATATGCGCATGAATTTCATACTTAATTGTACTATGTTAGTCAATTAAACATTTATAATTAAACATTACGTCATAATGTTGTATGACATTCAATAGAAAGGTGGTGAAATGTACCCCCTCTCTCCTCAAACCGGTGCCGCGTATTGAATAAGTATGTACAATTATTGGAACAGCCAATTTATTAAATCCCAAGCAGTTCCTCACAGCTGACAGGTCATTCGCCCTTTTTAGCACGTACTCAAACTTTGAGTTCAGCCCGTATATTTGGTTAAAAAATGCATTTGCTTCTTAGCCAGAATGGGTGATTGCCTTATATTCATTTTTGTGATCAAATCAGCTATAGAAATATATTAGTTTTAATTAGAATTGGCCTCAAATTTTGACACGAGTAATAGCTAAATAAAACCTAAATCATAACAAAGAAACATGTGACCGCTGTAAATACTTCCTGTTTTTATCGTGACTGTCAGTCATTTCACCGTCATCCAATCACAGCAAAGTGTGTGTAGGAATCGGTCCAATAGGAACGCTAATTGATAGTACATCGCTTACTTTGCTCCGCCTACTGCAAAATGAAAACAAACACACGATTGGATTTTACCGGCGAAGTCGCGGCTTGTTGTCAAGCAAAAATAGGATAATTTGAATCGAGTACAGGGGAGTAGAAGCTGTACTTTGATTTAGAAATACCATATTGTATTTATCACGCTTTTGGCTTTGTAGAAATAGGACTAATTTGTTGAGGGAGTGTGAGGTGAAATATGTACGGTTCCCGAAGAATGGCAAAACGATCCATAATCGGTACAAGAGTTGCCGCACCGTGGCAAGATGGGGTGTTCTATCCCGGTGTGATAAAAGATGTCAAAAATCGTGGAGGAGGCGATACAACATATATAGTGCACTTTGATGACGGTTATGCAAGAACATACCGAGATATGGAAATCGTAGGACCATGTTTTCAGCCAGTTTCAAAGGTACATCTGAAATTTAATCAGACGGTGTTCACCACTCACAATGGGCGCGAAATTTCAGGTGTTGTTCAGAAACACCGGAAACAGACGAACGAGGTGTTGATTGTTTTGAACGACGACGAAGACACGATGGTGAAGGTCAAATTGGATGATGTTAGGCTGCTAGAAAGTAGAAAATCTGCCCGTCTGGTGTCCAATGATACGGATTATTCGAAGCTTGCAGATATCTCGGTTACCGAAGCTAAAAAGAGGCATGTCTCGAATTATATTGACGTTCCAAGCAGGTATGTCTATTAGTCGTTAGCTAAAATTTTAATGATGTGCATTGTTTTTGCTTATAAATACGTCATTCATTTTTTATATATGTGCATCCCTTTAAATTTAATATTTCATAAATATTAAATTTAAAGGGATGCACATTATTATTATAGGATATTTATGGACACCTTGGAAACCCCCAAATTTCATGATTGCGTCATACAAATTTATTAAGAATACGTTGTGCAATGTTGTATATAATTTTAATATAGTCAGCGAAAATTGTCTTCTTTTATTGGAAGATTGCCAATGTTTTGCAAGGCAATACAAAAAAAAAACTATACGGTGACGTCATTAACTCGTGTTGATAGCTGAGGAGATTATTTTTCCGTGCATGCTAAATTCGCCGCTCTGTTTTCATCGACTAATAAACATGTATTTTATAAATTTATTCCGTCATTAACGTTTAATAAATATTGCATTATACATTTAGAATGTTAAATTTGAATTTTGATACGTAAAATACACGAAAAATTTCGTTTGTTTAATGTTTGTTAGCGGCGCAGCGACTGATTTGATAAACGTCATATTGGGTTTGTTTTCATCGTTCAGGGTTGTCAACTGCATCGACCTTGGCTCCGTTTCAACTTCTCTATCCATTGTATGGTAATATGTGAGGCCAAGCATTTTATGCAGTGACACAGCTAGCTAGCCTCTAGAGAACACAGCAGAAGAGTGTGTTGCGTTTTGCGATTATTCATGCATAACAAATGAGCTGTGGGCGCCGGCCGGTTTGTTTATATCTCAACTTAGCATGTGCTTAATTTGCATAGCTTCCTTATGGCTGTGTTGTTGCTAAACTGAGAGTTTGGCTCAGTTCAAGAATTTCATTTTAGATAATACTTTAAATTAGGTCATGACCTCAATATGAAATTACTTGTTATTGACATGCATAATAAATTTAAAGGGATATTTGGAAGGAAGAATTCATGGTATAATATTCATAAAAACCCTTTCTGACATTTCTATTTTTTATAGTGCTATAAAGATATACTATAATATCTCTAAATTTATAGATATGGTAAAACATTTATTTTTTAAGACATAAAATTAAATTATTTTGTGGTTAAATGATTTCAGTCCAAAAGCACCCAAAATAGATGAAGAACCATCAATGGAAGACGTTATGGCCGCTATGGTTCTTACGTCACTCTCGTGCAGTCCAGGATTCAGAAGTGGAGGTGAATTTTCAATTTCATTATATTTTCCTCCAATAATTCTTTTCAAATACAACATTCTTTTATTACTGTTGGTGGGGTGCTTTTTCCTCATCTTTATCATTATCACTGGATGGTTTACAATTTGTTCTGTTCCTGTCAATTTCTCTTTGTTATACTGTAATGCATCCAAAATTATTAGAAAGAAAATTTAAAAAACTACAATTTAAACACATCCACATGTTATACAAACATGTTACAAAATCAAAACTATTTTAATTAAGTACATACCAAATATAGACAATATTATTTATGGAACAACAGTTTATATCTTGTTGTTATGATCATGAATGTTTAATATGGTCCAGCTGCCTTGTTTGAACAAGTCCAGACAGGTCAAATTTAGCAAGTACGCCCATTGTTTGAATTCAAAGTGAGGTTATGTGTGTACCTTGTTTGTGCAGCCATAGGCCACATCTATTTGTACAGCCATATACCAAATTTATATAATGATTGTTTATTCAATAATTGACTCAATTAGAATATTCATGACCAATAATTCTCAGTGTTATCAGGGAGGCTAATGGCCAGCCAAGTGCTGATAAGAAGAGTGGTGTGGTTTACCTACAATTGATAGAATATACAGTGATGAGGTCATGGCCAAAAGACCTCCAAATATGGCCAAAATACATCCAAATATGGCATTAAAATACAATAACGTCTCTGTGGTTTGATAACAGGATAATCAGTATAGAGTTTTCCTTTATTTTTGTTTGCCAAAATATATTTTAATACTAAATAAAATGTATGTATGGTGCAAGGCTATTTTGATCAAGAAAAAACAAATTTTAAAGAAGACAATGTTTTCACAAACATGAACTAGTAGAGACACTATGTACCCGGCCATCCATGTAATATAATTATATGGATTTACAGTGTTTGGGAAGTTTTAATAAAGAAATATGCTGCACATTGTCTATGAAAATAACTGACGAGTAAGTAGTAATTTTTCCATTAAATTTCAGTTGGGGAGCCACCTAGTCCATCTAGCCCAGCCCGCCATGGCCTGTCATCATCCTGGTCTCCCGCCACCATCAACGCACCACCAAGCAGCCTAGGTTCTGCATCCAGCGGTAGGTTTAGCTTTGATAACACAAGGTGGATCCCTTCTCCATCTGCATCTTCAAACAGCGATCGTGAAAGCCCGCAGGCTGGCACGGAAAAGATGGAGTATGAGGGAGGTAGCCGGTCCTTGGTGGAACCATCGTTCGGTCCACCTGCGCAGGTGTTTAGTTTGTCGTTGGATGAAGGTATTGATGTGTTTGACTGTGGGGCGGAGTTTGAAGTCGAAGAGAATACCCCATTGAAAAAGGTGAGTTATTGCATTTTTGATCAAAATCAATTATCAATCAAAAACTAATTAATGAGAAAGGAATGTACATCTGCAGATCTGTAACTTGTTGTTTCATGTAAAATGTATAAAAAAGTGCATTGTCCAATATTTTAATGTGTATTTATCTACACACGGAACCAACAGCTTAACATCCCATCCAAAGAACCAGGCAATTAGAAAAAAAAACATCTTTCCTAAAGGACACCTACAAATGTTGTACTTGTTCCTTATTGTGTTAATGGTAATAGAATCACATCTTAGTTCTTACTCTGAAATGGAATAAGCACATACTCTGTATGCACCAAAACTATTCTACCCAACCTTCAACTCATTGTATATTGTGTGTATTTGACCTTTGACCTTGGGAACAGCCTTTTATAATTACAGCATATTACTGCTCTAATCAATATGGTTACCTATTATGAGGCTAGAACCAATGTCTTGGGCTATACTTGGATAAGTGCATCTAGAGCCGTCACTAGTGAGACAGTATTCCTGGCTCTATTTCATTTCATAGTGTTTTGAACTTATTAATTTACAGACAGCAGCATTACATTTACACCAGTTTACTTGTTAATGTTGAATGTGGGTTACGGCCATGGTTTTAATTACTATGCTTAAGGTAGTGCACTTTCAGACTGAATTTATAATGTTTTAGTACAGTGAATCTATAATACCATTATAATAATCTTTAGTCTGCCTGCTTAATTTCTTTCTGTTTGAAATCAAATAGATCATCGAATTGATGTTTGACATTGATCAAAAACCGGTTGTTTTGATTCAAATGACTACAACCATGCAGAGGCTTTAACACTGTGGGGAAATTAAGGGTCATAGTGTAACATTCTTTAAGGGGCCTACAACGCTGGCCTCATGCTCTGGGGCCCTTTAATACTGGGCCACTGGATTTAGCCAGTGGGCGCTATGCCACTGTAACCGTTTAGTATACATCTCACCTCTTTCAAAATGGATTATCCTAAAAGTACAACTGCTACGTTATTGACTCTGTCAAACAATTGTTGAAATATATTTGTTAATGTTATTGTTTGTTTAACAAAGTGACTAGCTAGGACATCAAAAGTATTGTTCCTTTATTATGTCACAAACTCCACTTATCAAATATCCCTATTTTATTTAATAAGGGATAACATCTTTTAATTCTAAATCGCCTCTCTTGATCAATCATCATGATTGCCCATTTGTAGGTCACCAACAGGTCACTTTAAAAATCGTATGAATTCCGTGACGATGTCGTACTACAACTCAGCTATGTTTAACCATATATCTATCAAGAACACAAGTGCAACATACATTGTTAACAATATTTCATTAATAGAACAGCCATGTGACATGTGACAATTGCTAAATGACCCTAATAAAATACATACATTAATGATTTCAAACCAGGTGTTATTCTATGTAAATATGTTAGCTGCAATCATGTCATTGGTAGAGTATCCCCTAATTAGGAGTAATGAATCTGGTAATGAATGTTGTTTAAGATTAGTATGTGTTGAATGTTCAATGCCGTGGTCTATTGGTATATGTAGCTGATGTTGTTGCTGTATAGAATTTCTGTAGAAGTAACCTACTGTGATTGGGGGAAAGTGAAAGTTATGGAGAAGGGGAGATGTTTGGTAAAGTTATTCAGAAAAGGAGAATTTAAAAACTGTTTCAGTAGTAGAATGATTAATTTGCAGTTTAATGCCATTCATTGAGATTCTTGTTTGTTTACTGAGTAAAAAGGTACCTTGATTTTATGGAGAGATATTTTGGGAAGATTGTAGGAAATCTTCTACAGTAAGTAACTCTAATGTCACAATATGGCAGCTTATATTATTCCACTGTAACTACTCTACTTATCAATATATTGTTATTCTAAAAATAAAGCTATTAAATATGTTTGCTTACCGAGTCACAGTTGATCAGTTTTCACATGATGAATAACGCACACTGACTTTAATTAATGGTGCATGTCACACTATATATAAACAAACTTCTGTTTGTAAACCTATCGTTTCTATTGAGCAAGTGAATAATACAGGTTTTTTCTTGCTAGCAGAAATGGGTCCATGCAAAAAACTGCAAAAAAAGAATTTATCTTAAAAACATTTTAAAGAGGCCAATTGAATCAAGTGTCGGGAACCGTTCTTAAATCATTTCCAATAACATTTTAGCAGAAACACAATTACTTTCTCAATTTGACCTCAAATCTGTTGAACCTGACACTGACAGAACCAGTTTTTTTTATTGTAAAAATTCAGTTGGCACATAATCTGTATAATTCGGAGGAACCTGTACTTTTGAAATAGAAAAGGCCTTATAAAATAAACTCAGGTAAACCAAGTCACTGAGAAGCTGGTGTTATTTATTATTACTAAGCTATGGCATACATAGGTGATATAAAGGGGACTCCAGCCGGCTTAATTTCACCATTTTTTTTATTGGCTCTCCCTATTTAAACATCCTGGATCTGCTAACTGTACAACTCCATTACAGATGAAATGGAAAAATATTAGAGAAGGGGAAATACTAATTGTAGCATGCATAGCTAATTAATTTAGAGTAGATTTCGCCGGTGTTTCTTGGTATCGGTATCGTCATACTAACAATATATTTGATCAGCTGCCAATTACTACTTGCTAATATGACTATTGTTCCTGCTGCTGATCTTTAACCTTTGGTGCAGGGATGTTATTTTATATCTCCCAGGTCAGCAGTTTTCAGATTGAGTTATAATATTAATGAACAAAAGAAAATAGTGCAGGACAGTGGATTAGTAGGAAAGGTATTTTTAGAGGATAGATTTAGGTCAAACATGCCAGTATCTTTGCTCTTACAGCTCTTCATTTTTAAAAAACAACTTAAATATTTACATTCAGTATTTACCTATTCAATACTTCTATTAATAATAATATTTTATTTGATTGAACCTTATTTAGTGAGGGTGACCCTAAACAGCATATGCTGACAATCAAGGGGCCCTCAAATACTATAATAAAGGCTTAATCGATTTAAAGACATTACATTTTAGAATATACATTGAATTATGATTAAATTAAGTACTTTTGTATTATAGTATTTATGAAACATTTTAATTTAATATTTAAATTTAGCTTATTTACTTTATATTAAACTTCAGGCATTTCTATTATTAACCACCCTTCAACTTAATAATTGAGACAGCTGATAGTGTGCTAATTAGCAGCCTGTCATTATTTTAGGCCTCTTATGTAGGATGACAACCTACCACTTAAAAAGCATTTACTGTCACTGAAGTATCATGATCTAGGGAAGGTTGTAACATAACCTTTAGTATAATATTATAACACTTTTGTATACAGATAAAAACAATTGGAATGTCCTATACTCAAAATTATAAAAAAGATGCCAAAATATGATATGAATAAATTTGTTTGGGGTGTAAAGTGTTTTGCATTTTAATTTGGTTCTTGCTTGTTCTTTTTAAGTAATTAAGTGTCGCTACTTTCATAGCTTCAACTCAATATGTTTTCTAAATTGTTTTTACAATCAAATTGTGTAATAATAATAATATTTAAATTAATGTTGGTGTAGTGCATTGTTTTTTTTCATAGATTCTTCTTACTGGCTGTCCTTAACATGTGCTTTTTTTTCTAAATCAAATAGTTGAACATAGGGTCAATAGTCAATAGAGTAGAGGACGGAAGTTGCGCGGTTTCTCAACTGTCATTCATAACAATTTATCAAACTTTTTACAGTTAATTAAACATTAATATCGTTCAGGAAGCATCTTCAGCAATCTATAAAAACGCTATTTTCCAAATAAAGTTGAATATAGCTTTATGGTTTAAATGTAAAAATTAGATTGACTACTATATGTACTTTGTCTTAGGCAAAAATAAATGACTTTATTAACTATACGGTAGTCATTTTGACTTTATTAACTATACGGTAGTCATTTTGACTTTATTAACTATACGGTAGTCATTTTTTTTCATACTTTTAGAATTAAAAAAAAGGCATAGAATGTACAAATTATTTAATAATAAATTTAGACATTATTTCTGTGAATTAATCTTATTAAAAATCTGTTCTTCAAGAGCAAGCACGTCCCTTGAGTGTGCCCCTGATTGTAAATTTACAATGATGATTTAAAATTTAAATGTTTAGTTTAAAATAACAAATAATTCTCAAACAATTAAAAATAAAAACTGTAAAAAAAATACTGTTTTACTGATTTTGTATAGCTCATGCATAGCAACATGAATATTCATGAGTAACTAATGATATTCATATTTTCATATTGATTTTCAGTTTGGCACTGAAATATCAATTTCAATAATCATTCAAAGACCAAAACCATAATATGAAAAATGCTGAGAGGTCAGAAAAAGGTGTTTTATAATTTACTTTAAAAAAGGTTTGACGGGTCAGTTATTGTGCTCTGGGGCTTCACATAATTATTTAATTACTCCAACAAAATAAATACTATATTATTATAATAATCATATATAAATTATAATTTATTTTATAATGTTTACAACATTTTGATGTTAAAACAAGTTCCTCATTTGTCAGAAAACAATCATGTTGAATTATGGGATGAGAGAACAAGCTACAATAATATGATAACACAGTTTTTTTTGTTAAATGTCAAATTTGACAAAAATAAATAATTTTGTAAACATTTACAAATAGTTTATAAAATTGAAAATAATATTAGCTTTGTTTTTCATTCGCTTTAAAAATAAAATTAACATTATTTTTGATAAAGAATAAATTTAATAATGCAATACTAAATTAATACACTTAACATTTGTAAGATATTATTTCCATGAAAAACACTTGTACATCCGTTTGAGAAAAAAAAAATTTATATGCAAACTCGCAGACCAGCATATTGATTGATGAAATGGAAGCATAAATAAGGGTTTTTTATTATTGCTTTTAACCTCAAATGTTTCAAATGTATTAAAGTATGTTTGTTTATGAGATAATGTCGTGCAGACTGATCTTAGGTTCCATATCAAAATTATTGTTTCAAAAATCTTGCTAAATAATACATTTAAACCAGTAAAGTGAGTAAACAAATGTAATTACTGCAGTAACTATATGATACAATAATTTTGACATGCATCTCTCCCATAGAAAACTATATAACTACGGTATTATGTATTTGTATTGAGCATTTATTTGATTATTACATCAATACATTACAGGCTACAAATAAACTGAATAGTGCAGTGAAATCTAAGTGAAAACCAACAGTGTCCTAGTATTTGTTTCTTCCCTAGCTTATAATATGATTGAACTTAGAACAACTTCTAGGAGACACCATCTCTACGAGATTAGAAAACACACCGTAGTATCCTCTACCAGATTAGGAGACATGCCTTTTCTATTATATAATATCCTCTACCAGAGGAGACATGCCTTATTATCTAACAGCCTCTACCAGACACGCCTTCTTTATCTCGTCTTTTTGTATCCCAGTAAAACGTCTTGCATGCCTGGTTATGGTCTAACGATCACTGATTATTGTATATTACAAAACCAACGGCTTTAGGGGTCATGACGAAACCATTACATTTTAATATTAAAGTGTATTGCTTTTGTCTTTACAAAATTGAAACAAAAAAAATTGTAAGCTAAATAAAATAATGACAGCTGTTAAAAATAGGCTACAAATACATAATTTGTTTGACAACAAATTAGGAAAAGGCGATATCGGGAGATTTCGACGATTATCGGAAGACTTGCGAGGTCTGTGTCATGTTGTATTTTGTGTTTACTCTTCTAGTAAAACAAACCCTAAGGTGGCAGAACAACTGGAAAATCATTGATGTTTTTTCCAGGTCTCTGTGGCAGCCCTGAGCATTATTGCCTGCTGCATGCCATTGGGTCTATGCCAGAAAACATACAACAGTACATAGTAATACACAATTATAGTTTTGTAAATTGAAGGAGGAACTGAACTTTTGAATTATGAAAGTTGAAGCCTTCTTTATGTGTTTTTATTTCAAATTATTTTTAATAAATTACAATTCAATCAATTTCAATGTTTACTCCCTCAAAATAATTTTAAAAGATTAATTTGAAATTGCTTTTAATTTCTTTCTTAGCCATCCCAATTTGATAATACTTACTACAATTAAATGATTAACTTTAATACAACATTATATAACAAATATTTATATTTGTTATTATAATTTAAAAATGTGTATAAGACTATAACTTTATTTTTTTTAAATTAAGGAGCATTTCTGTTTCAAAATGTATCGCATACAGTTATTTTTGCAGGATATTAATATCATTATGCCACATAATATACAGTGTTCTGAATTAAACGCTAATTATACTATTCAACCAATAATTACTTATTAGTTTACGGTATGATTCAAGGGAAGAAGAGTGAAGGTAAAAAGACAGTGAAAAGTTTTGACATTTTCAAAGAATACAAAACTTGGGAAAGTACAATTGTTGTCACATGATCCGGTTGACCTACTTCGGAACTGACAAGGACACCAGCGCATCGTGGTTTCCCAGCATGCATTGTTGAATTGGATTAGTTTACATGACTTCCATTAATAAAAAACTTTTTACAACTTTGTAGAGCTTGTTATTCTTCTGTAGGCTGTGTGAACAGGGCCTAATACTATACTATTATTTTAAAGGGATCCTTTATGATTATATAGATATAGAAACTGTGTGTGTGAACATACCTTATAACATACTAACAACTATATAAAAAAAACATATTTTCAGGCCTTTCTTTTGGGTAATGATAGAGAGAGTTGAAACTATTATTATATAATAATGTGAACTTGACTTGATCTTATACTATCCATACTCAGTGATAGGTCCCTTATTATGGAGACTTCTTTTTTTTCGGAGGGGGATGGGGGTGGGGAATAAATAAATTATCTGATTTATATATATAGTAGTATAGTCATCTATATATTATATAATGCTTCATTTTGTTGGAAATACCAATGAATGTAAAAATAAACTTAAACGTCATTTATTTAGAAATTGATTATTGCATCATATACTTAAAGATAGAAACTGTGTTTGTGGTTAAAACCTGGTAAATTCCATAAATAAGAATATTAAATTAAAAAATGCAAGTGAAGTGATATAGCCTTGAAAATGAAGGGGGAGGGGAAGATAACTGAGAATTTGTGCTAAACAATTAGCTAGTGAGGGCAATTATGTGCCCTTCAAATATATTTGGAATACTCGCACCTTGCTATTCTCTCTTAATCACAATGTTTTCATGTTATTTCCTATATTATCCCATTATAATATAATTTGTATAAATATTGTCATGATTAAAGTGAAAGGATGTATTGAGAGGTGACTTATGGTGTGATTAATTGTATACAATGGTTTATATTTAAACATGACTGGAAAACACCATCAACTATAAATAGCAAATAATGACGTACAATACAAGGTAGATTGCATAATATCACTGTAATCTCTTTCTAGTTTTACTTTACCACTGTTTATATTCTGTTTGTTTAGTAAAATCATCCTTTCAAAATTTCAGAATTTCTATGTTTTTTCTTAAAACAAATGATAATAAATGATACTTGACTTGACTTTATTTTAAATATAAAACACTTAAAATAAGAAGGTAAAATAGTAGAACAAAAATCCAAAAGGCATAACATTTAGATTGCTATAAAAAGAAAGTTATGATAAAAAATTACATTAAGGTAACAATTGTCCCACGTCTGTTCATAATAAACAGGGCAGTGACGGAGCTACAAGGCATGCAGACCCAACTCAAAAATGTCAATGCAAAAGATGGGAAGTAGCAGTTCATTTTACAATTTTTAGACCCTCTTCAAAATCCTTGATCAGCCACTATAGTCAGTCATAGGTACTAGGTACCGGATTCTGGTGCATTTTGGTAAAAAAAATAAAACTGAGAGAATTTGCAGGCACCTTGTCTTCATCTAAGAATAAAAAAAGCTTTACATTTTGTCTACCAAATTTGGTTACCAAATTTCATATTTATTGGGTTGGAACCAGTGGTTGATTAATCGTCAGTAGGTTGAAAAAAAGAAAGTGTTTTATGCAACCCAATCTGCTCGTGTCTGAAAACAAGATCAATCGTCCTCCCAATAACCAATCAAAGGCCATCTTTATCTGCAAACACTCACAGCTTAAATTTCATATCCAACAAAATGTGATTTATGGTGTTATCATTGATATAAAGACCATCTTTTTATCAGTTAAGCTCTTTCTACACCGTCTATCAAACTAGTTTGACAAAAAAATTGTGCAGTGCCCAAATATGGTAGTGATATGCTTAAATATGGTAGTGATATGCTTAAATATGGTAGTGATATGCTTAAATATGGTAGTGATATGCTTAAATATGGTAGTGATATGTATCATATATGGGCACATCACACCTTTTTGTCAAACTGCTGTAGTTTGATAGTGTAGACAGAGCTTTAGATGTAGAGTTATCAGCACAGAAATATAAGAGAGTGTGATCACACTAACACTCTGATTTGGATCAGCTTAAATCTGCTCCAGTCATGATTAAATCTAATGCATGTGAACACATCTTATGTTTTTTTTAGGGCTCAAAGAAATTGTATCAATGTAGATGGAATAGCTGCACAAAGGTGTTGTGTACGCGTCAAGGAATTGAGAAACACGTCAGGACCGTTCATCTTAAGTGAGTGTCATTTGAATTGTCATTTTAAAATTAAAATGAAAATGAAAAGAAATGACATAATCATTGTTTAACGAGGGAGTTATTTAGAACCTATTTTTCAACTCCCCTGTTTTAACTGGTTGCATATTAATTAATTAATTAACACTATTAACGTATGGCTTAGTTTACTATGTAATTCCAATGTAAAGTTTAGAATATCTCAATATCTGAAGTAATTTGAAAAAAGGTAAGAGGAAATATGAACACCACCATCATTTTCTACTTCTTTGTCATCCGCCTCTTTAGCATCACCTTTGTAAATGAAGTCGCTTGTGGTTGGTCAACTCACTTGTGTTGTGGCTACGTTGTTCCGTTATGTCCAAATTCGAACCAAGCTTTATTAAGGACCGCACCCCTCATTGTCTCCTACTACTCATATGATTGTTATAAACGTCTTTGGTTTTATGTTATTATATTTTATCATTTACAGGAGACCATTGGAAGATGATGACAGTGATGATGGTGAAGAAGATTTCTATTATACTGAGATTGACAGCACGATAGATACAGTATCTGAGGGCTTTGCCAACATGACCACATCCTCTCCACCACCAACATCAAGTCATATTGACATGGCACGACCCCTGATTCACGATGAGCCAAAACAGGTCATGCAGAAACAACGAACAGTCAGTATGGTAGGTGGCGACATTGTTTGCATTTTGCAGAGCATTGAGAGCCTGTTTATATAAAGAATGAAATATTATTATTTATATTTTATAATATATATAATATAATCATGATATAATGTAACATTTCAATGCACTGTACACAAATTAAGTTTGTTGACTTGCAGGATGTATAGTGGGCAGTGTGCCACATGTCAACCAGGACCTTTCATTCTCTGACCTCATGTCCTAGTACACATCTACATAATTATTATTATTGCTTACAGAATGCTGAGCCTGTGCCAATTGCTGACACCTTTTCTTGGCAGCATAGTTTTCAGCCAGAGTTTAAAGCCACATCCGCACCAGCAGAGGTAATTATGCTCTTTACGTTATGTAACTTAACTTTGCCTCGTTAACTAAAAACATCTGTAAGCTGAAAGTGCTTGCTTTGTATGTACATGATGAATAGTCATTTGGATAACTGATTCTAGATGAATAAAGGAAATTTATTGATGAGTTAAGAACAATAATCCATAGCCATCCATAGCCATCCATAGCCATAATATCAGCAAGGATTCGAGACTCACTCTCTTCAAGATTCAAGATTCAAGAAATTTTATTTGTCCATAAAAATGGAAATTCACTTTGCTTGGTAGATTAAAACAACAATATTGCAACAATTTAAAAACGAGCAGTATTATAACAGATTAAAAATACAAGATAAAAAGTTAAAAATACTGTTAAAAATGTAAAACTATTAAAAATTGCATTAACGTCTTACATTAGAATTAAAAATATGAATGCTATTTACAACGAAGGATTTTCTAGTTCTACAAAGATTTGCTCTTGGAGGTCGTAGCCTAATGCCTGATCTATTTAAGTTATAACAGTAATGTAACGGATGAGTGGGGTCTTTCATAATATTGTTTACTTTTTTTTAGAATACTCTTTTCATAGATAAATGAACAAGGCGTAAGATCAGCTTTAATAATACGTTGTGCAATTTTACGTGGTCTCTCAATATTTTTCTTATCATTTTCAGTAAAGTTACCATAAAAACATCCAATGCTAAAAGATAAAATACTTTGAATAATACTTTGATAAAATAGAATTAAAATAGTGTTATCAACTCTAATTTGCTTGAGTTTTCTGAGAAAGTAGAGCCTTTGAGATGCCTTCTTGGAAATCATGAGAGAGTTTGACTCCCATTTTAATTTGTTGTCAATTATAGTACCTAAGTATTTGTATTGGGTTACTCTTTCAACCTCGGTTCCTTTAATAGTTATTACATTATGTTCAACTGCAGTTTTACGAAAATCTATTATCATCTCTTTGGTTTTAGTAATATTAAGTATTAAGTTCATATCTTCACACTAATTAACAAATCTTCCAACTTCATTAACAAATTCATTTACATTATGCTTACTATCGCAAAGAAAACCACTAATTACAGTATCGTCAGCGTATTTTACAATATTGCAATCTTTGCTTAAAATATTAAAACTACTAGAATAAAAAGAGAACAAAATTGGAGAGATAACACATCCTTGAGGAGCTCCAACACTGGTAGATTCTTTGTTGGATAGGATACCATTGCACTTAACCATCTGCGGTCTATTAATCAAAAAACTATATATAACTTTGGCGAGCTGAGGTGAGACATTAAAACTTAATAATCTATCAATTAAAACATGTGGTAAAATAGTATTAAAAGCACTGGAGAAATCGAAAAATATAGACCGTACATAATTTCTTTTTGAATCAAGGTGATGATATGCATCATGGAGATAAGAATTAACAGCATCGTCAACCCCTTCATAGGTAGAATCAAGTCTTCTCAATGCCTGCAACGACTACACAGACTTTTGACCTTCCTTCTAGTTGCTACATTTATGGCATAATGAAACTACTACTTTTGAATGCTCAAATAATGAATATTCATTAACGTTTTAAACTTTAAACCAATGAAAACATTCCTCTCATTCAACTGATGAATAATCATTATTTGAATAACAATTTTTGAATATTCATTAATATTATGAATATATTATTTGTTTCCATTGTTTTTTCAGATGACAATCCATACTCATAAGTTGAACGTGGTTCAGCAGAGACAGCAACAACATCAGGCTGCCTCTCCTAAGTCCAGTGACTTTCACGCACCCAACAGGATTAGAAGTGATGGGCGCAAATGTCGTAAGGTTTACGGAATGGATAACAGACATATGTGGTGTACGCAGTGCAGATGGAAAAAGGCATGCACGCGGTTCAACTAAGCATCGTCTATTATGTATTATAATTTGCAGAAAAGTCCAGTTTGTCATTCTTGTATCATGGAGGAATTATTTAGAATAATAATAATAATTATTAAATAGTTTCTCCGTACTTTTGTTTTAATGATACTTTCCCCCACCTTCATACTGTAGGTAATTTATTCGTAAATGGTTAAGGTTAATATAAACTGTACAGTTCTGACTGGTATAATCCCATCTAAGCCAGATAGTTGAAAAAAACTTTTTTTTTTTTGCTAAAGTGCCCTTTTAAAACTAGCTGTGAAAATAATGGTAAATAGGAATAGCTCATGACGATTTTTTCCCCCTTTGTGGAAAAAAGAACCAGTCTGTAAAAATCCTGGCAACAGGCTTGCCACCACATATTGGACCAAATTGATTTTAGTTGGTCAACCTTTATTAGGAAAGGTTGTGTCCCAGGGTGGGTTTACCCCTGACTTCTAATCAAGCCGGTATCATTTTCTGACAATTTTTATTTTCTGTTTTGGGAAACTTTTTTAAGTTATTCAAATTTAAGATAAATAATTCTGCTGAGCTGAAGCCTTTTATAAAAATATTTATTTTTGGTTAAAAATAATGTTAAAAGGGGGTTTTTATACCTAAAATTGTTAATATTAAAACATGTTGGTGCAATACACATTTGCGTTGAGCTGTCTGTATTGATTGAACGACAAACCACCTTTTAAAAAAAAACTAACATAAAAAAACACTTTTAAAAGAAAAAGTAATATTTATACAAATAAATAATTGAAGAAACTATTTTTGATAGTTTGGTAAAAGTATTTTCTTTCAAAATAAACTGGTTTTTATGTTAATAAGATAACTTAGATTATCTCAAGCAATTTTAAAGTTAATTTAAAAAAAAAAATATCATTTAATATATTTCAATTTCAATAAAAATACAATTTCTCAATATAAGAAATAAGAGTAAATAAAATAGAATCAGTTTGTTGCTTCTCTTCCCACAATGCCTAAGGAGCTGTCACCTATCTTGCGTATTCTCATACGTTTCTGAGCATATGTAGAATATGTTTTGATCTGCGTAGTATAGTGGCGCATCAAAGGGTCGCGATTGTGTTCAACAGGCCATCTACCTGGTCTTTAATTGGATGTTTAGTAAATTAATAAAGTCTTTGAGGAGCATGTATTAAAGTTTTATTTAGGATAAAAATGAATTTGAAGTTTTAAAAAATATTCTCTTCTACCTCAGAAAACTTTGGCATCAATGCATTGCTGAACAGAGTTGTTCATTTAAACAAGAGATAATGATACTGTAATAGCAATTGATATGTTTACAATTACATGTACCCTAAAAACCTACCTACTACAACAAGAACAAGTGTAGTCATGGCAACTATAGCATGCATTGGATGCCTAGCAACTATACATACTATTCTCTACCTCTCCTTCATTTGCATGTAATGAGAAAAGTGTTTTAATTGACGGAGTTGGTAATAAAAAGCTGAAATCATGCTTAAATTTAGCGCACAAATTTCTTTTTACATTCAACGTCTATCCTGACAGATGTTCATATGGCCATATATGGGCAAATTGATTTGATTGGTTAATTAATAAATTTACAGTCTTACTTAAAAATGCTTTAGAGCAATGCAGTTTATTAGTCTCCCACATCCAGACCTCTAACATCATTAGTCTGCCACATCCAGACCCTCAACTAATACACTCTGGTCAAACAATATCCATTGACTAATTAGCTTATAAAACTTGATTAAGAACATTTTTATGAGGATTTTACCATTCGAAAATAGGAATGGACTTTCAAAGTACTTTGCAATGTCAAGCATTATTAAAATTATTAATGATTTTAAAGTCGCAAAATCAGTACTTTTTGTAAACAAGGAGGTAATTGTAATTATCTTCGATATTTTCTGTATATATTTCCATCAACATGGCTGCATTATCTTTGAAATGTAAATAAATATGTATTAATGTTATTGTTAGCTTATTATTGCTTTTATTATTATATTTATTGTTATATGATTCAATTATTATTATTCAAGCCCACCCACTTTGAGGTGGGCCTATACCTGAACAACAACGTTTTGATTAAGAACTCCCAAAACTGACAACTAAGAGAGAGATGTCTGTATGGATGCGCATACAGTACCATTTTGCTCCATATATCCAGCGTTATACTTTATTTTGGTTCTTTTATTTAAAAAAAAAGATTCATATAAAATGGCCAAAGCAGTAAGAACGGATTCGCAACACAATTTTTTTAGATTACAAAAAAATACAAAGATATATAAATTAAACTATTTTGTTTATTGATTCTATTCTCTTATCTTTCAATAATATTTTTCCCAGTATTTGAACAATCTAGTGTGCTTCTCCATCGCGATAGGTATTGATATTTAATGAAAATCTCATGTTTTATTTAAATAATAATATTATTGTCCATATTTTTATTCTTTCACCTTGTTCTGTAAATAAAAATTTGAAGAAAGTTCAAATGTTGTTGGTTTTGCTCCAAATTAGGAAGTTTTTGATTATCAAATTTTATTATTCTATTAACCAAATATGACCGTATTTACACTAATTTATGCTAATTTTGGACACAATTCTTGGATAAAATCTCATCCTAAAATTTTTGCCAAATTTCATAACTTGGACAGTGAAGAAGTTATTGATTATTCAGGTTGGGGTTTATAAATGAGTGAAATAGAACATATGGGCTTATATTCGAATCAATGCTTATATTTATTTGTGTATATAAGAACTTGGTAAAAACTATTTATGGAAAGCAGTTTATAATAATGTTTACAAAAATCTAGAAAACAAAAATAATGTTAATTGCTGCAGTAAAAAAAACTTTAAAAGATTTGTTTTATTATAAAAACGAAAGATAGTAACTAACTAAAGGGGCATTCCCATAAATCTCATGATAGTTTTCCCTTTTTTTATCATCAAATATTAATATTATTTATTACTGTTTATTAAACTTTTTTCCTATTTTTTTGTGGAAAAGGAGATGGTTTGGGTCCAGTAAAGTATTATAAAATAAATGATTTATTTTTGTTGTACATTGTAGGTAAGAAACGTATATGCCATAAGCATATTACAGATTTTAAACTCTTCACTTTTTCTATTTATTAATAATGTTATAATGGGTTTTTTTTCATAAGAGAAATCGTGCTTTTAATTTATAGATCTATATAATATAAATGTCATTTAAAGATGTCATTTAAGATAATATAACATTATCATTTTAACATTGGTTGCACTTTGTAAAATATTACACGGATAATGTCATTATTAATGTCATTGTTATATAGAATTTATTGTAATAGTTAACTTATGTTAGTGTATGTATTGTATAAAACTTTTAAAAACTTTTATTTTTTACTACTAAATGCACATTCAATTATGTTTTAATGTTTGGTACTGTTTGTTAAGCTCTGTCCACACTATGAAACTAGTTTGACAAAAAAATGAGATGTTCCCAAATATGGTATTGGTATGACATCATCATGTCCATATATGGGCATATCACATTTTTTTGTCAAATAATGTTTGATATAGTGTAGACAGATCTTAAAATAAAATTCTTTTATTTTATCAATTGTTTTCATTCAATAACATCATATTTTACGCACAATATATAAATTAATCATTCGAAACTACTTCTTTCAATTTATATGCACATCAACATACTGTACTAAAATTTTTGTTTTATTATTCTAAAGCTTAATTTCCACTCGGACACAATACAAGGACATAAGTGCAATGCAGAATAATTTGACCAATCACAACACGATGGATCATCCCAACAATCACTTGTGATTGGTCAACTCACATTGCGTTGCAGTTCTTGCATCCAAGTGGGAACCAAGCTTGATATTCTTGTACATTATTTTTATTGTAAAGGTCAGAGGCTATGTAACTGATTTACATATTATACAGGTGTCCAGTTGCATGTGTTTATAAAATAGGAATGTAAATATTATGCATTTTTTAATGCATTATGTAAATATTTTATCTTTTATGAATTGTAATCATTTTTTTCTTCAATAAACATTTATTAAACTTGATACATTTATTATTTTTTATTGGCCTTTAAAAAAGTAAAGTTTTTGAGTATTGAAAACTATTCCAGCCCATGTGCTGGTATTCCTTTAGACACCTTCTTGTGGTCTGTGGACGCAATACTTAACCACGCTGAAGGTCACCGAAGTAAAGCAACGTTGGGCCTGGTTAGAGCTTTATATGGAGCTGGAGTCCTGTTAGGCATTTGAAATCAGCACTGCTGACTCTTATGGCAGCCCCTGCATCTAGTATCTGCCTCAGATATATTGGCCCATGCCTCTCTTCTGGTTAAGGTGGGCACTGGACGAGAGAAGCCCTTGATCAATCTTAAGATCAACCATCATCCAGATGAATGTAAGACAATTGACATTGTCGTTAGGATTAGGCTATAAACAAATGTACTAGGCATCTGAGAAATGGTTGACTAAAACGGTCCTAATCCTAGGCTTAACGGTTGGAATGAATGATGTGCTAAACAAAAATCACTATTATCCTATTTTTTGGTATAAAAATGTATTTAATGCAACTGTAGTATATACAAATCATGTAACAATAAATGTACAGCAGCCTAGGTATCTATCTAACATTATGTAACAATAAATGTACAGCAGCCTAGGTATCTATCTAACATCATGTAACAATAAATGTACAGCAGCCTAGGTATCTATCTAACATTATGTAACAATAAATGTACAGCACCATAGGTATCTATCTAACATTATGTAACAATAAATGTACAGCAGCCTAGGTATCTATCTAACATTATGTAACAATATAAAATACCGTATTTAAAACACAATATTAACAAACACTGATAGTTAACTACTGTAGGATGGACGGCTTAATTACGATAAAAAATACTTAAACCAATACAGGCCTGGATTCAATATGCAATACTGTATTTCATTAATTATTACTTTTTATTATGTGCTTTTTATTTTGACAGGTTTCATCTAATTAAAGTTGTTCTTTTATTAATAGAAGAATCCCTCAACTAAAACAGAAGATCTTCAAGATAAAACAAAGACAATTGTAAGTTATATAAATTATTGTATTAATTTTTTTAAATGATCAAATTAATTCAACAATGTTAATTTGATATGCCTCCATGAATGTGTACAAAATCCATAAGATCATTATTAAATGGTAAGTAGAAGTTTTCTAGGATGTCACGCGTCGCTGGCAGCATATCACCCAACTCTAGGTGGTCCTTTGTTGATCTAGAGTTCTTAACTGTTCTATTTAATATCTTCTTCTTGTCTTCTACCGTGTCTATTGACAAGAACAATAAAAAACTTTATTTATTAGTCGCTCGATTGTAATATAGTTCATTATTATTGGATTTATCATTTCTTTATTACGTTTATTAAGGCAAGGATGGCGTATCTTTATTTTGGTCACATGATCGATGTAAACAGAGACGGAGCGACATAGAATCGAGCAACTGAGAAGTAAGTGAAAATTGGTCACAAAAGATTGATTTTCTTAAAAATGCCACCCTAAACCACCCGTTTAACATATACATTTGGAATCAGCATCCTAAAATTGTATATAAAAAGATTGTCCGAAAAATTTCTGAGCCAGATGACATCCACCTTGGTCTACTATTATATATTGAATTTTACTCAAAATTTGATAATCTTATATATTACAGAAACAGCGTGACTTACCAAGCTGCAGGAATTTGTAAACAGCATTGAGAGTTCTCATTGGATGATGATGCCAGTGGTCTAATAGGATGAAATGTAATTGGTCACGTGGGAAAACTTTAAACCAATCACGTAAGAATATGACATACATCCCAGTTTGTATGGTGTCGACAATGTTTGTGCTGGCATTCTGAACAGAAACAAGTATTTAAATAGTTGCACATCAGAAATAACATTATTAACTTATTTATTTAATAATTTTTAATTACTGTAAAAATTATGGAAAAAGAGGGGCTTCTTTTCGAGATTTTACAGTATTTATGAAACAACTTACCTGGCAAATATCTGTATGATAAGCACAGTATCTTGTAGTGTGTACTCTCATACATTGATGTAAACATTTAACAACTTTCTCTACCATGTTATGAAAATCTTCAGCAGATTTCTGCTGACTGCCTCGTCTTGAAAATATATATCCTGAATATAACCTAATTAAAAAAATAAACAATTATATTTATTATATAAATAATTTGAACCTTATTACAAATATACCCTTTTTTTGTTAGAAATACCATGGTTAGCATTCAACATTTTATTTGTTTTTAAAATTTGTGACACAAATCAACACATATCACCACCAGATTTGGGCATATCACCACCATATTTAGTGTGATAAAAAAGTGTGATGTGCCCAAATATGATAGAGATATGTCTCAACAACATTTTAAAAAATGCGCCCTCATGAATGATTGTAAGCATTTACTTTTACCTTTCAATAGGATCACGCAGCATGAATATTATCTTGGCAGAGGGTGTAAGAGCATATATCAGATCAGCTGTTGTGGCTACAAGTTCACCGTCAATCTCAAAGTCTGATAGCCAAGATGGAGGAAGGTACCATCCTGTCGTCATGGAGGCATCACCTTGGCAACACAAACAGAGGTTAGTGTAATACATCACAGTCTTGCTTAAGCTCTGTCTACACTATCAAACTAGTGTGATGTGCCCAAATATGGTAGTGATATGATTAAATATGGTAGTGATATAACATCATCATGTCCATATATGGTAGTGATATGCTTAAATATGGTAGTGATATGACATCATCATGTCCATATATGGTAGTGATATGCTTAAATATGGTAGTGATATGACATCATCATGTCCATATATGGTAGTGATATGCCTAAATATGTTAGTGATATGACATCATCATGTCCATATATGGGCATATCACATTTTTTGTGACATAAAGTTTGATAGTGTAGAAAGAGCTTTATTGATATACGAAATGAAATTTATATTTTTTATTATTTAAATAATAAATAAAAAATATAAATTTCAATACCAGGGGCAGATCCAGGGGCCTAAATTTGTTTTAATTAATTGCTAAACTTAACCTAATGTGTAACTTTTGCATCTAAATTTATGTAACATGGACATTTTATTTTGTCTGTACATAGTCTGATTTGAACCAAAACAATGAGATCATAAAGCCAACATGCAATCACTAAGCTACTGTACCAGTATTTATTGATGTATTTACCAAATATTGCAGGATGGATGTCATGGCCCTCATGATTGATATCATGATTGATATCATGATTGATATCATGTTTCATATCATGATTTATATCATGATTTATATCATGATTGATATCATGATTGATATCATGTTTCATGTCATGTTTCATATCATGTTTCATATCATGATTGATATCATTATTGATATCACGATTGATATCATGAATTGTTGTAAACGTTGATTCTCCTATTGAACTTGTGTACCAGTCTAATGAAGATGGTTGGTATTTGTCACCACCTAAAATACAATGACAAATACATTAACATTTTAATGTTACGAGAGTATGTGAAGCGCCGCTGAGATTTTCATAAGAATGGGTGCTATATAAACGTTAATGTTAACATTCAGTATGAAATTGAAATGTATAACTTCAATGTATATTACCAAATATAATCTTCTATTCAATTTTGTAAATAAATTAAAACTATAGTATGATATAGTATGAAGTATTACTGACTCTTTGAGTTACGTTTGTCTGTATTTTCTGACCTTTTATTTTGTTTTGTTTCTTCTGTTGGTTAAGAGAGAACAAGAGAAAAAACATACCCACCCATCATAGTCTCACTAGGAGGGCGTCCTCTGCGCTCATATCGCCGAGCCCACCATTGATACTCTTTAAATTTTGTCGCAACAACGTGTGGATGTTGTATAATCTTGTCCCAGATGTCGGTCGTTCCGCACTTTGGAAACCCGACAATGTAGAAGTAAGGAAGACAAATGAAATGGTCGCTGTTGTTATACCAACATGGGTTCTTGTACTCCTTTAGGAATTTGCGAGGAACTTGTACAAATAACTAGAAAATAAAAAGATATTAAGCTTTCTCTACACTATCAAAGTTTATGTGACAAAAAAATGTGATGTGCCTATATATGGACATGATGATGTCATATCACTACCATATTTAAGCATATCACTGCCATAAATTTAAATAAGGTTCCTACGTAATTAACTGTAAGAATATTACCTCTTTGTTGAACTCTTTTATTCTTTTAAGTGTTGAACTATACATAGCTTTTCCACTATGAATTCCATCTTTAAAAAAGAGAAATATGTGACAGAAGTAGATCTACTCAATTTACTAAGTTCAAAATATGAATAACATTTTATCATTGTTTAATTTCAGAATTATTAGTTTTAAGAAATCCAGTTTTCTTACTCTTTCTGTCATATTTGCACTTGCCGTCAAAACGTTCTTGATAAGTACATGGCATAGAATACATGAAAAACAGCAAACTGATGATCAACGAAATTGTAGTAACAGCCAGAAACACTTTCTGAAACATGGATACAAAAACATTAACATTCATGCTGTATATATAATCATAAGCTTGTTACAAAATCTAGATTGGCCTAACCTTCCTTGGCCCACTACTTAGCTACTAGCCTAGTAATAGTAGTACTAGTGGTGACAGACTAGCCTTCTTGGTAGCCTACTTACTACTAAAGGCAGTATAGTCCTAATTATAGGTAGGCCTAGCTCGCTAGACCTAGTACAAGTAGTAGGCCTCCTACTACTACTACTACTACTAGCTAGGCCTAGGCCGAGTAGGCTAGGTAGTAGGCTAGGCTGTAAGCTACTAGCTAGGCCTAGGCTAGGCCTAGCTAGCCCACTTCTACTAGCTAGCTAGGCCTAGGCCTAGAGAGTACCAGCCAGGTTTTTTATGGGCTTTTGTAAGAAGCTGAAGATTTAAAAGCAGAACTTACCATCGGCATCGAGTTCATTTAAGCAATACTACAAGTCTCTAACAACCATACACGTTTGTGAGAAAAAAAGAGAAAAAACCGGCGTTGTGTAACAACAACGACAAGCCGGTCGCGCCTTTAGATAAATAATAGTCTTCGCTGCAGATGATTGGTCAAAAGTTGTAGAGAGTCGACAACATTTATGCTCTAGAGGGCGAACTCCAATCTTATTATAGCACCAAAATGTTGAACCTTTTATTTTGATTACTCTATAACAGTATGAAGTATCTTCCTATCTTTTTCATATTCATTTTTCAAAACTGTTCCTAAAAACGGATTTACTTGTAGATTACCGAGCTTACTTGATTCATATATTGCCATTGACTTCACTATTGATATGTTCTTTAATTGTTTATCTTTATTTAAATCCAGAATTAGGAAATGTTTATATTTGTTTTTTGTGGACTTTGTCGATGTTCTTTTGTCTCATGTTTTATGTATTCCAGTTTGTTCCCCGCTGTTGATTGTGAATTGAAATAAAATAAAGAATAAGATACTGTATAGCAATAGTACAGGTATTTTTTCAAAAAATAGCCATTTCTCGACCTTTTAATTTTGTGACAAAACTGGTTTCTATACGGTACTATAAGATGATGATAACGCAATATATGATCATAATACAGCAATATTATCGCATAATAGACGTAATTGAATTTTAAAAACTTGATATTTTGGCCTTTTTATTTTTTGACATAAATGGTTACTATAGCATTATAAACATGCGCAGAGTCGAATAATGCGTTCTGCACATCTCAATTGGCTATAGTAACCACTTTTGACATAAATGGTTACTATAGCACAATAAACATGCGCAGATTCGAATAATGGGTTCTGCGCATGCTAATTGTACTATAGTAACAAGTTTTATCGAAAAATAAAAAGGTCGAAAATTGGTTCTTTTTTGAAAATATCCCTGTACTATAGTACAGGTAAATTTTCGAAAAATGGCCAATTTTCGACCCTTTTATTTTTTGACATAAATGGTTACTATAGCATTATAAACATGCGCAGAGTCGAATAATGCGTTCTGCGCATGTCAATTGGCTATAGTAACCACTTTTGACATAAATGGTTACTATAGCATAATAAACATGCGCAGAGTCAAATAATGGGTTTTGCGCATGCCAATTGTACTATAGTAACAAGTTTTATCGAAAAATAAAAAGGTAGAAAATTGGTTCTTTTTTGAAAATATCCCTGTACTATAGTACAGGTAAATTTTCGAAAAATGGCCAATTTTCGACCCTTTTATTTTTTGACATAAATGGTTACTATAGCATTATAAACATGCGCAGAGTCGAATAATGCGTTCTGCGCATGTCAATTGGCTATAGTAACCACTTTTGACATAAATGGTTACTATAGCATAATAAACATGCGCAGAGTCAAATAATGGGTTTTGCGCATGCCAATTGTACTATAGTAACAAGTTTTATCGAAAAATAAAAAGGTAGAAAATTGGTTCTTTTTTTGTAAAAATCCCTGTACTATAGTACAGGAAAATTTTCGAAAAATGGCGAATTTTCGATCCTTTTATTTTTTGACATAAATGGTTACTATAGCATTATAAACATGCGCAGAGTCGATTAATGGGTTCTGCGCATGCCATTGAACTATAGTAACAAGTTTTATCGAAAAATAAAAAGGTCGAAAATTAGTCATTTTTTGAAAAAATCCCTGTACTATAGTATGGGGAAATTTTCGAAAAAAATAGCCATTTATCGACCTTTTTATTTTTTGACAAAACTAGTTTCTATGGTACTATAAGATGATGATAACGCAATATATGATCATATACATTTTATTTCCGACATAAGCAAAATATTATCACATAATAATTAAGTTTAAACATATGGAGGAAAACTGATTCCTAAAGATGGCAATTAACTGTATCGGCGTTCCATACTAAACGTTTTCGTGCTGTTTAGATCAATAATCATTGTGCGTAAGTTCCATTGGTTAGGATTTGTTTTTCTAGAGAGAGTAAACAGTTTTTTTTTATTAATTAATAATTTTGTTCGAAAATGGTATGAAAGTATTCAGTACAGTAGACATTAGGGCAAAGATTGTATAGCGCCGCTATACAATCTTTGATTAGTGAGCTAGCTTTCAAAATAGCGACGCGGGTTAGGCGAAACGCGCAGGTCAGAGTTTTGTCTTAATATTAGTAAAAATATAAATATTTTTGCACATATGGCGTTTCATACGTGTATTACTTAAGTTTGGATATTTTCAGACAAAAATCAAAACGACGACGTGTGGAATGACATAAAAAAAGACAATAAATACAGACTTGGAGCAAATCTAGTAATGTTGATACAAACGGATTAACTTTCTGACTCTTATGACGACAAGAAAGCTCTTGGCGCGCGCAGGTTCATTTTGATAATAATGACGCGCGGGTTCATTTTGATAGTAATGACGCGCGGGTCAATTAAAGTGTCTCTTTCGTCTTTCGGCAAGGACTCACCAATATAGATAGATCAGGGAGTTGTAACTCCCTGGATAGATGTTGTAGTCGAATCCACAGTGGAGTCATCAAGGTAGGTTACAAACAATGGGAACATTGGTGTTGCACCTAACCCAATAACAATCTGTCCAATCACCAACCAGAAAACCCCTGATGATTGAACCTCCTCACTTGATTCACCGGTGGTGCACCCTTCCTCTACAACCTTATTCGGGTGACATAGCTTATTTTCAGCGTATTCAGTTTCCTTGGTATCATTGTAAAATAGCACGTGAGTCTTGTGTGCCAGAGGATCCGATGTAAAGTGCGGCAATACCACGTGACTCTTGTGTGCCAGAGGATCCGATGTAAAGTGCGGCAATACCACGTGAATCTTGTGTGCCAGAGGATCCGATGTAAAGTGCGGCAATGATAGAAGGAAGAATTCAATTCCTATGAGTATGCCAGCGACGGATAGAATTCTCGGACGGTGAGATTTAGAGCCGTAATAAGTGACAAAAAGTAACAAAGATAATGTTACGATATCGTTGACAGTTGCGATCAGTCCGGATTTATAACTTGAAATTTGAAATTGTTTCTCAATGGTACTGATGCATCCTCCAAAATACATTGTCGCTGCAGTTATTGTGACCAACATTGGCACCGACAAACGTAGGAAGGTGATTGGTGACACAAAACGGGATCCGTCCCTGGATCAAACCACCGTCTTCGTCATTTTGAGACCGTAAGATGTCGACGGGGTTGGTGTCTCGCTTGCCGTCCTCATTGACGACGGCGGCAACAGCGACAGGACATTAGGAAAGGAATCGTGTTTGGACATTGTGCAACTTTGTCTCTATTTGGAGACAATATTGTATAAAGTTGATCCAAACGGTAGAAGCAAGTTGTAGTAATTAAAATTCAGTTTAATTACATAATAATAACTTTTATTGGGTGATAAATTAGAAAACACGAAACTTAAAATATGTGCTTCCAAGATTTTGACATTTATTATACAGGTATGTCAAATGATTTTGATATGTAGAAAATACAGTGATGTAATAAAGACGTAGATCGATAGATAAAATGCCAAAGGTCAAAGGTCGGTTCTACAAATACTGTGCCAGGGCTTTGGAACTGTTTTTCTATTTTGTCGGAAAACATAAATTTAAGCGTTTTAATTATTACACAATAAGTTATTGTACGATAAACTAGAAAACACCGACTTTGCTTATAGAATGTTCACAATGACATTGTTAGTTTGTACATAAAGCTTGGTACGCAACGCAATGACGTAAGCACAAAGTTATTTCACCAATCACAAAGCGAGGCATCATCTGAACTGTCATTTTGCGTCTACGTCCTTGCGCTGCGTCCTTGCGTTGCGCCCTTGCGTTGCGTCCTTGCGTTGCGTCCTTGCGTTGCGTCCTTGCGTTGCGTCCTAGCTTAATTTAGAAGAAGAAAACGTAAGTACTGTATACCGTAACTATTTTTGTGTAAAAATATGTAGAAAATAAGCATTCAAATTGACGCATGCGTAGTAATAAAACGTTTATTTAGTCTGTCTGTATAAATATAAAGTTACTTATAAATAAGCCTATCCGATAATATAAACTATTATGAAGTTGAAATATAACACTTAACTTATTATAATGTATTTAACCGCTATTAATTTATATAAAGATGAAAGTCAAAGACGCGACCAATAACGTTTATGAATTAATTATGTAAGACATACACAACTGCGCGCGCGTCCAAATGCTGTTAGGTGTATGATTTTTGTACGCATGCGTACGTCAACATTTTTTCCGTCCTTCCAGGCGATGGAAATCATTTTGAGAATATATACAATACAAAGTGTGTGGACGGAGACTAAAATAAGTTTGAGAACAAACATTACGGCATTGTTCACCGGTAACAAATTAAAATGAATTGTATAAATTTACGAATGAATAAGTAAAAGATAAGGCGAAGAATGCAATACACCGAAATAGAGACCTTAAGGTCTTCTTAAGAATTGAAAAGTTGTGTGCCATTAAAAGTATTTATATCTTTCTAAGAAAGGATGTATGTTTTTTAAATTAAACATTCATTTTGGCAAATCTGGTTTATAATCATGGCGAAGAAATAGTTGTTCTAAACACTGCACTTCTTGTTTTAAACTAAGCAGAGTTCTCGTTTTGGTTCTGTTTCCGAACAATATCCTTCCGCATAAGTTCCATTGGTTTGGATTTGTTTTTCTAGAGAGTAAAAAGTCAATTAATAATTTATTACGTTAGTTTGATGGAAAATAGTGCAGTAAATAATGTTATTCAGTGTTTAATGGTAAAGTGGAAACAACTATATAGCGCTTGCTGCTGTTTGTGACATTGTTGTTACTGTATGGTGATGACGTAATACTTACCTGCAGACGATCAGGGTTTATGCTGAAGTAGGTGCAGAACGACAACACAGCAGACAAGAACTTTAGAGCAATAAAGAGTCCAATGAACGTGTAGCGATATTGCTCAAGATCGTAAACAAGACATACGCCCTCACTGTTACAGGACTCTTGACGAATCAGACACGTACTAGAAATGGCGGCACCGAAGTATATAGGTGCCGGAAAAAATCCTAGAAACAAATTTAAAAAATATCACTTTGTGTACAAAGTAACCGTTTAAATTATAAAAAAAAGCATATTTAGAATATCATAAACTAGAACACACATTTTGTTCTTGTTTTAGGTTAGAGTTGTCCAATGCAAGGTGATGATGTAAGACCACCAGACGATAATCAATACATAAAGTTCGTACTTAACGTACCAAGTATTCTGATGACGTAGGACCACCAGACGATCATCAAAACGTAAAGTTCGTACTTAACTTACCAAGTATTCTGATTATAACTGAAAGAAAAGCAAGTGAGATCCCACGATCTTCTGAATCAACGCATCTGTAATAAAACAAAAACAATTGAAGAAGATGTCAGGGGATGTCGCAATCATTAGCAGGACGTCACACTTTGGTACTTTCTAAATCCGACACAAACTTACTTCGCTCAAACGATCCGACCAAGTACATTATTCTCTCCTGTTTTGTTTAGGAGGCGTGAAACTGATTGTGTCGCAACCACAGATGAAACATTTTGATCTAACGGAGCTCAGCATTCTGTTCTGGTGCTTTTTCATCGAGTGTTAATTAAACTCAGGCAATCTAACATGAAACTGAGTTCCCTTTGCCAAGATAGGAACTAGTAACAGTCCTTAGATCTTATGGCTGGCTGCGACAAATACAGTCCCGGTACTATGTCTGTTAAGGGGCGTAGAACTTATTGTGTCGCAGCCACAGATAAACCCTTTGATCTCCGGAGCTCAGCATCCTGTTGTTAGATCACCTTGATAAAACAGACGAACACTTTACTTTACGAAACATTACCTCAATGTCAGCATAACGTTAGGATTTGCCTGCATTTGGCCAAAGACTGCAACTACTGCAATAAGGATTGCAAACGGGAGTATCTTGTCACACGACCAGTCACATGATCCCTCGGTTGCAACTCCACCTTCAACCATCAAACCATCTGCAGCTTGCCAGGTGTCATCTGAATCTATGCAGCTACAACCAAAGAAAACCTGCAAGAATATAAGAAATGTTACCTCACAAACAATGAAGATCTATAGCTCTCACACGTAGTTACTTTATAAATTATCATCAAAAAGATTAGTTGGCATACGCGTCCAAAAATACATGCTGCGTTATCATATTTTGTACGCAAGTGTTGTCTTTTCAGCTAGGTGTACAGCTTGTTAATAAGACAGTAAAGTTACTCCATGTTTAATAAAGGCTAGAGTAATTTGTTTATTTATTAATATATTAAAATGAGGAACAATTGTTTACCGTTTTATTCGTATTATCGTCATCAACATCATTTCCAAAGTCTTCTTCCCAAACGCCTACACAGCCAGCATGGCACGCACTTGTATACGTCATTCCGTTTGATCCACATACGGGTGTGTAAACTCTATCTGAACATACGCAGTCAGAGTTACAGTAGCTGTTAGAATCTGGTAGTGAACTTTGAAGAAAAAAGGTTTCAAATTATTATATTATTTATATTTTGTACAGGTTTTTGGCATGTTGCCAAAGCAATATGTGTTAAATCATTTGGTATTGTAGATCAGTTAATAATACGACGGGGGATAAAATCTGAATCACCATATAAGGGAAATTAATCAAAAACATTTACTATTGAAAAAGAAAAATTGGAGATAGCAAGAAGGTAGAAAATGATTAGACCAATCAAATGGCATATGGGAACCAAGAAACAGAGGAATTAGACTACTACGGGGGAGATAATAGCAAAGAGCAGAAAGACGTGAGGGCTACATCCAACAAGGCAATGAATACATACCTTATCTTGTAAGAAACATTGTACTGTACAGTGGCCCCAGCAATACGTGGGTTTGAGCAACCAATAAATAGTAAAGGAATACCGAAAACAAGCGAGCTCAACCCGAATATTATGAGTAGTCTGCTAAGCCCATATTGTTTCAATTTGAATCTTTTAACAAAGAAACTACTCAGAATATTTGCTAATACACTTCCTGGTAAATTAATTCCACCTGAAATTAGAAAAAGAAAATAAAATCAATAAAAATGTCAAATTAGAGTAGATCTGCTATCGGTGGTCACTTCTTTAACGTTTTACACAAACACACCTGTATTCTTGTATATGCAAATATTTGTACAGTAGATCCAATACAGATGAATTGCATATATTATCGTTAGTAAAGTTAAAAGTCTTTCATTCAATCTATCGTTCAATCCGGGTACTATCATAGTCAAGCTGTCTTTTTCACTGTCATTACCATGGGGCAAGAAAGACAATCGATCATATTTGCTAAAATACAATTGAATCTTTCTAACTTGTCCTTTGAGATAGGTATTTATACTTTATACATGACACTATACTGATAATATTTATTTGGTTTGATCATTATTGGTTATTCCTCTCCTTTACCTCTGTTTATTTGATCTGAAACTTCTCTAAATTATCTCAATTATGTGAGCTTAAATCAAAAACTTATAATTGTTCACAAACCTAGGACTATAGATGCAGTTGCTGCTGAAATTGCAAATTGTTTTTCGAAGTATTTGGCGGTGAAAAAGGCGAACCCAGCGACAATGGCAAGTTCACAAGACGCCATTAGCTGAGCAAAGATCACTGTAGGATTGGTTACGATCCTCTTCACTGCTTTCATAAGACCTAGCAACAAGAAATAAAATTCCATTCATTAATATGTTGCTGCAGGGGTATCCATAGTTTAGGTTCTAGACGCAACCCAATGACGTAAGTGCAACGCAAGCGAGATGGCCAATGATAAAGCGTCAGTTTGGATACGGTAGTAATTCACTGCTTGTGAAATTACTTGCGTTGCGCGAAGTCTGAGGAGGTATGAACATGTATTACCTTTAACACTTGCTATCAGTCCTTTATCTTTATCCTGGAAAATATTGGCACTGTACACGTCTGTGACGTTGATATCATCATTTAAAGCTTCTCTCTTTCCTTTTCGTTTAAAACATGAACACTCATACTTCTTCAATTGTCGAGGAAAGAAGAACAACGGGATAGAAAACATCATTATCAAAGCGCTGAAGATGACAAATCCAAGCCACCAAGCGCCAATCCAACGGGGATCGCTGGGGTCTGTGGGTATGTTGTCGTCTTCGTCAACTCGATGGAAATCAACGTACAAAGAGAGACATTTAAAACTAGTGGTGAATCCGAGAAACGGGCCAAATGCAATTGACATGAATATAGCCGCTACAAAAGAAATATTATGTTTTAGAAAACAGTACAATACTGTACATATTATTATTAATGGTAAATAAACTTCACTTTACAGTACTCTGATTACTTGACTACTTTACTTGTTTGAGTAAAATAATGCTGTTATTGAAAAAAGGAAAAGGTACACCATGTAGGCACGCGTTCAAACAATGTTAACGCGCGTGTCAATTCTGTGCCTCTTCGTCGTATTGAGATAAGAAAGAAAAAAACACACTCACCAATATAGATGGATGTTGTAGACGAATCCACCGTAGAGTCGTCAAGGTAGGTTAAAATCAAAGGGAATAGTGGTGCTCCGCCTATTCCAATAAAAATCTGTCCAATCACCAACCAGAAAACACCTGATGATTGAACCTCCTCACTTGATTCACCACTGGTGCACGCATCCTCTACAACCTTATTTAGGTGACATAACTGATGTTCTACGTCTACATCTACGTATTCAGTTTCCTGTGTTTCATTGTAAAATACCACGTGACTCTTGTGCACCAGAGGATCCGATGTAAAGTGCGGTAGTGATAAAAGGAAAATACCAATTCCTACGATTATGCCAGCGACGGATAGAATTCTAGGACGGTGATATTTAGAACCGTAGTAGGTGACGAATATCACAAGAGATAACGTTACGATATCATTGATAGTTGCGATCAGTCCGGATTTAGAACTTGAAATTTGAAATTGTTTCTCAATGGTACTGATGCATCCTCCTAGGTACGTTGATGATGCCGTTATTGCGACATACACTGGCACTGCCAAGCATAGGAAGGTGATCGGTGAGCTGAAGCGAGTACACCCGTGGATCAAACAATCTGTGTCGACGTCGCCGTTGTCGTCTTTGTATCGTTTAGAGTAGGGATGTATGTCGTCGAGGTGCTTTTGTTGTCCTGCTTCTCGTCCGTGTTGTCGTCGTCGACGGCAACGACAGGGGTGACATTAGGCAAGGAATCGTATTTGTACATGACTGCAGTTTGGTCTGAAAGGGGAATTTTTAGAATTATAACATTCAAACGGTATAAAGACCCTGTAGGAGGTGATAAATAAAATGCATGTTTTTTTTCAAATATACGATAAATAAAGGGTTTTAAAATAGACCTATATTATACCATTATCATTGATTCAGAACGTGAAATGAAATAACATGGCGTCCAGGGCATGAACGCCTTGGTCGACTGATTGTTTAGTAAATTGTTCATTCATTTTTCCATTTATTTGATCGACAAAAACGTCTATGACTTCTAAAAAGTCAATGACGCTCTATAGCTCGCAAGCCAAAAGTCTTAGCGAATTAAAGTCCTAGCGGCGGAGCAAAAGTAGTTGCACAATTTTACAAATAAATTTCGCTAAATATTGAAAATATATGTCTAACCTAGACATTGAATTATCTTACTTACCCAGAAGTACCTGTACTGGATTACTGTTGGATGACAAATGGCAAACTTGACATGCCTTTTGTATATTGAATTCAACTTATATAACAACAATAGTGTGCACACGTGACTGACTATCCGATTACTACATTCTTGTTACTTCTAAAGGCGATAGAAACTTCTTTGGAATCATTGATCCATTCTTATCTGTCTTTGTCAGTTGTTGTTGTAGTAGGCCCTTAAAATAAGTTAACAGTGTTTCGGTTTGAACCTAGCGTTATTGTATGACATTATAGTGCAAATATCAAAGGTGTTTCCCGGGTTTAAATGTCTTAACATGATTGTAAAGAAATTGCATTTTATTTGTCAGGAATTTGTATGATTTATTTCTTTTTTATTTTTAAATGCGCCTTGAGCACTCTGGAGTGGTATGTGCGCTATAAAAATCTTATTATTATTATTATTATAAAGAAAGTTCAAAAGTACTTAACAATTGCTATCAATAAAACAAGACAATAGCATGCGATCATACTATAAAGTAACCAACATGTTGCATATTAGTTTGCTAGACAATAACATGACAAACACATCATCTATATCTTGTTATATTAACAATCGGGTGATATTTTGACGAACTTTCGGTTCGGAGACGCGTCGAACCGTGATTGGAATTCAATAGGTTTACCGGTCACCCTGGGACCGTCCACATTGGCCGTGAGGATTTGGTCAGTATTGTCCAAAATAGACTAAATTGTTGTCTAAATGAGAAAGTGTTGTCCGGAATAACGAAAGCGGTACTATCTTAATTGTGCCTGGACAGTCCCTTAATCGAATCGAATGTTCGTCATGTGTAGATTATCGTAGAAATGTTGTTTATTACTGTTTTCAACAAATTGTATATTTTCTCTTAGTTATTGTAAGGTCTTTAAATGTGTTTTATGGACAAATTCGTATGTGTTCAAGTGTAGCCTGTGGCGAGTCTGTACAAAAATTCCACATTTTGGACAAATCTGAATTTTCCTATTACCGTTTCTCCATTTAGACACAACACTGTCGCTGTTCTGACAAAATGTCGACGTTTTGGACAAATTCGAATTCTCTATATTTGACAGTTCTCCATTTCAACACAACACTGTCGCTATTCTGAAAGAAAAATTTTCACATTTTGTACACAAAATCTGATTTTCTTTGTATTAAACAGTTGCTCTTTAATTTTGGATACCACACTGTTGTTATTCTCGACAAAATGTCCACATTTTGGAAAAACTGAATTTCCTTATATTGGAAAAATGTCCACATTTGATGATGATTTTTATTTAAATTTTGCATCTAAATAAATTGCCAACTATATACCATAAACAAACTATCATCCAGGCTTTGACTAAATATTTGACTACTGTACCGGTACGTGAATTTACCGTTATCTCATACCAGAATTAACTTAGGTACGTGTGAATGCACCAAACACCGTGTTTCATTAATCACTCTAAACTCGTAAGCAAACTTCGATATTTGTATAATAATTTTTAAATACGATAAACGAATCTAATCTGATAGTATAGCTTAATTGGGCTCTGAAATAGGCCTACTGAATCCTGATTTATGAACCAATTATCGCTAAATTTGGTGGTTAGATCCACCAACTTATACCTGGGACTTGGTATAACTTCTAAGTCCCTAACGATTGCTGTTATTGCCACTTTCGCCTCACATCGTCATTCACGAGAGTATGTTTGATTTCATGGATAAACACCGACCTTACGTCACCTTAGGTCACATTAGGTCACCTTAGGTCACCCTATCTTATTAATTACATTTAACATTATATATTATGTTAAATTACATGACATTTTATATATTGTAAGAAAAGCTAATATAAATCACACATTTTAAATTCAATTAAGAAGTTTAAATACAAAAATGATGATAAAATGAAGACAAAATCTATTCAAGAAAGAATCGTGAAGTTCTACCCACAGTCGCGGCAAAATATATAAATAACATATTTGATGACATGAAAGATAATATTAATGTGAATAAAATGTGATGCTGTATTATGGAATTCTCCTATAATACTGGAGAATCTAGATAAAGTACCGATAATCGGGGTGACCGATTGATGCATTTGTTTTATATAAAGAATTGCAGTATACCGTAAACATTGTCGATTGCAAACCAGATGAAGTAAGTTTTTTAATTTATTAATCTTTCGTGGTTAACCACATTTTTTTTAAATATATCTTCTACTGTACTTTTTTGTCTTCGTAATATTCTGTTTTTGTACAATTAGTAAGTATTGTGGTTTTATTTTTACGTTGAGTATACTTTCACGTAAATAAAGAAATTTGTTTGCGGAGTTAAATACATAAAAAAAGATAACTTTCTGTTTGTTCCTAAATAAAACTCACCGCAAGAACGTAAGAGCACCGCAACCGAGTTGATCAATGGGAAGAGAAACTTTGAATCATCCATCGCTTTTGATTGGTCACATGCTTGGGTTGCGCCTTTGTCGTTGCATTGCGCCCTATCAATGGAAACCAAGCTTTTAACGAAAGTCAATTAAATAATGGACGACGAGTAACGTATATAAAAAGTTACGTAAGTTTTCTTGCAAACGAACCTTGAATTCAAATAGATAACAAAGCATGTTTGTTCAGAGATTAAATTAATGCTTGTTAGTGTTTACATTAAGCAGTTGTATATTGTAGTAGGCCGAGCATACAACGCCTTGTGACGGTACGATGATCAAAACTCACCAAAAAGTAAGTAACATAACATTTTTTAAGCAACATTCTATAGGGTTTTGTGTCGGTAAACTTGACATATATGTCGTATACGTTTTGAAGTACTGTAAAGCAAACTGTGTTTAAATTATTACACGATCAAAATCTGCCGTCGTCCCAATGAGGTGATTTATAACTGATCACGTGAACATCATTCAGATTGCGTTTCTACAAAATACATGTCCACTAAGGATGGATATATTTTAAATATGTGCTACGCAGAGAGCAGCAGAGATCTTGCACCACCATAGCAAAAAACAATAAATGTAATAAAATATATAATTTATATAAGATATAAAAATAGCATTGGTATGTCATTGTCATGATCGAAAGAGATATAGTATAGGCCTACAGGTGTTTTGGAAATTGCACAGAGAAACACCTCCCTAAGTCGGGTGCCAACTTCGGTGGTGTGGACACAGTCCATTCGAGTGCGCATCCGATTATACAGCTGTCTCTAGGTAGATGCTAACTGCGTATTGACAATCATCTAGATACAAGTCTAGTAGGCCTACTTGTATATGCATATTATATCAGTTACTACCCAGAGACACATGTAGAGGCAAGTAAGTGTGATATCTGTATGGTAACCCGTATGGTAATCCTCGTCCGACCGAGAAATGGCCGCATGTGCCCTCAAATACTGATGACGCATGTAAAATGCTATTTCTATTCAATGGGTGTAGCAGAGTATGATGACGTCGAGTTAAATTGTCCAATATCCACATCAGGCGCGCGCATTTCTTGTCTTCTGTTCACCACCCCAACATAAATCTGTCTGTAAATAATGCTTTGTCTACACACTATCCAACTTTATGTGACAAACAAATGTGATGTGCCCATATATGGACATGATGTCATATCACTACCATATTAGGGTAATAACCACCATATTTGGGCACATCCCTTTTGTTGTCAAACTGGTTTGATAATGTAGACAGAGCTTTAGTCTGTTTACTTTTATCTGATGGTCACTTACTTTTCTTGCAGTCGCAGTCAAGTGTAAATGGAGAAAGGTTGCAGATGTATAAATATGATTCACTGCAGGATTTCCAAAATGAGAACGGGTTTACCGAATCGGAAAAGAAAGTCGACGATTACCATGACAAGGACACACAATGTACCATCAAGGCGTGCACCAGATTTAGTAGTCCGGTGGCGTTCTTATGCTTTTTAGTCCCTATGTATGCAGTGATCGTGGCGACATCGACGTATTTTGGTGGCTGTATAAGTACCATCGAAAAGCAGTTCCAACTTACAAGTTCTCAATCCGGTCTGCTTGCAACCGTCAACGACGCGGTAGGTTTATCTGTCGTCGTCTTCGTCACGTTCTACGGTAATAAATCTCACCGTCCTCGAATTATCGGCAGTAGCGGTATCATCGTAGGCATCGGCTTCTTCCTTCTGGCAATGCCGCATTTTACGACCGATCCCGTATCGTACACGGATAATTCATATTCGCTGCAGGCGAATGAGAATGATTCCAATAGCCGCCAAGTCAATAACAAGGAACTATGTTCGGTGGATGATGTCGCGCAAGATCGTTGTTCATCTGGTGACGTCGCGGAAGACGCGCCAGCCAGTTTGTTCTGGTTGATAGTTGGTCAGGTATTACTGGGTGTTGGCGGATCACCTCTTTTTCCCCTGACCATTACTTATCTGGACGATTCTACTGTGGATTCCACGACAACCTCGGTATACGTAGGTAATTATCGGGTGCTTCTTTTTGTTCTATTATTCATCACCATCCATCCATTACGCTTCCCTAATTACACCTCTCACACTGCGTCACAACACAACCTCGATATACTGTAATCGGTTAAATGATTAGTTGGTCTTAAGAATCCACTTCATCATTTAAACATTGTGCATATTATTTTTACTTTCACTATTGATCTGATCGTTTATTTAGCAGATATTGATACATTGATTGTATCAGATTCGTTTTCGTATCATGTTAATATCCGTGGTACGCATCCTTTTGCGTGGAAAGAAAAAAAAAGAGTTTTCATTTTATTATTATTATTATTATTATTATTGAATATTATTGATTATTAATTTATAATTATTATATCTCAATAGCTGGACTATTCATGGCAATGGGGTTAGGACCTTTCCTCGGATTTGTAATGAGCTTTAAATGCCTGTCGTTCTACGTTGATTTTGAACGAGTTGACGTCATCCCGATAAGCCCTACAGATCCCAGATGGATTGGTGCTTGGTGGCTTGGCTTCGTCATAGCAAGCATCGTCATTATTCTATTCTCCATTCCACTTCTATTTTTCCCGCGAAAATTAAACAAGTACGAATTAACGTGTTGTGGAGGAAGCTCAAAGGAAAAACCAGAAGAGGGAGCTTTCAGTATGGCTGATATTTACAAAAATGATATTATATCTCATAAGAAAAATGGTATATTGGCAAATTTAAGAGGTAAGCCATATTTTTAAGCATTTTTTCTCATTTGTTTGTTTAAGCGGATTAATGCGCTTTTGATAACCGTCTCAAAGCGCCGTTGAACCAAAATGTTATAACAGATACACTACAACATACATCTCCCTTAAGGGTTATTCCTTCGTGTCGAGTGCTTTCACCAAACGGCAGGGGTTTAGATGGACCAGTATACACCAGGGGAACCTCCTACCCTTCCGAGAGATGCACTTGGTTCTTTAAAGTGCACACAAGCAAGATTTGAACACTGGATCTCCAGTTTTAAGTCCTTATTTGAGAAGACATGTTTTACCACCAGAACATGGTGGAGAGAGCTTTGAACAAATCACGTTGCGCTTACGTCATTGCGCTGCGTCTCTAGTAGGTTAACATTAAAGACATTTTTAAACCACTTTTCTCAAGAGCTGTTACTGGCAATCAAGAGGTTACTATTAAATCCTACCTTAATCATCCTGAACCTGTCCATCTCCTGTGAACTTGCAGTTGTGGGTGGATTTGCTTTCTTTATGGCTAAATACGTTGAAAATCAATTCGGATTGACGGCAGCTACAGCGGCCATTATCATAGGTGAGGATGTTCAGTGTGGATATATTTAATTCGTTAATTACTTAAAAAAAAGTTGACTTGATAGCGGCTTCAGAGAGCACCTGGTTTAATTATTAATTAAGAATTTAGAAGTAATTCTAGTAAGTAATTAAGTAAGGCAGTAGGCAGTAATAAAGCAACTTAAGCAGTAATAAAACAACTTAAGCAGTAATAAAGCAACTTAAGCAGTAATAAAACAACTTAAGCAGTAATAAAGCAACTTAAGCAGTAATAAAGCAACTTAAGCAGTAATAAAGCAACTTAAGCAGTAATAAAACAACTTAAGCAGTAATAAAGCAACTTAAGCAGTAATAAAGCAACTTAAGCAGTAATAAAGCAACTTAAGCAGTAATAAAGCAACTTAAGCAATAATAACGCAACTTAAGCATCTTATTTTACAGGTGGTATCAACTTACCAGGGAATATAATTGGCAATATCATGAGTAGTTTCTTCGTTAAAAAGTTCAAACTTACCCTATTTGGTCTTGGTAAAATGCTCTTAACTGTTTCGATCTGTTCCTTCTCCTTTGCATTGCCTATTTTGTTTATTGGTTGTTCTAACCCTCCGATTGCTGGTTTGACAACTCCATATAACACTTCATTCAGCCAGGGGTGAGTACAGACTTTATTTTATGAATAGAGAAACCAAAATAAAATTATAAGGCTGTTAGCAAAATTTATACATCAAAACAAGATCATGTGAAACGTATTAGATAATATATATATAATGCGTCAGAGCCGGAGATTGCACTCGTGTGATTGATAAAGGAAATTAGCAATAGATTTTTTCCAGTACTTGAGTTGCTACTGCTAGCGATGGTGTTGGTAGGCATTCATTCATTCAAGCGGTAACGGTAAGTGGAAAACCGCGGAGCATGTCCAGAGCGGCTTTCCGCTCAACCGCCCTGTTGTGTTAAAGCTTGGTTCCCACTAGAACGTAACGCAAGGACGTAAACGCAATTCAACGCAAGCGTTTTAACCAATGACAAGCGAAGTTATAGACAGTTAGCAATCACAAGCGAATAAGCCATCGCTTGTGATTGGTCAATTCACTTGCGTTGCGTTACGTCCTTGTGTTGCGTCTCTAGTGGGAACCACGCTTTAAGGTAACAAGAAGTAACATAATTATTCTAAGACTTTGTTTTCCGCTTAAACACCGCTCGTCGTGTAAATTAGTCTTTTGGGTTAACCCTACTACATTACATACAGGGTGATAGTGGAAAGAGAGAGGCCAATACGGTCTACGGATGGTGGTATGTTCCGGGGGTTGTGTTCATTAAAGTGCATCTTCTTTTCTTTATTTATCTAGGACTTTACCAAACTTAAATAACACATGTAATTCAAACTGCGCATGCTCAAATAGCGTTTACCAACCTGTTTGTGGACATGATGGTGTGACTTATACCAGTGCGTGTCGAGCAGGATGCGTAGACGTAGAAACGTGGAGAGATGACATGGGTGACCTGAAAGACATACAAATAAACGATACGGTACTATATTTGTACTATATATTTGTTAACTTTGTATATTAAGTATCGCCCTTAGGAGTGGACGTTAAGCCAGAGAACCCAAGTGCAAAACAATACACGTAACCCATATGGATTCCTTTTAGCGAAAAAGGACAATTCAGAAAACAGCTATTTTGGCACTCGTCACAGATCAGTGCACACAGCCACAAATATTCTGCTGAGCAGTGTACTGTTTAGACTATTCCATTCTCAAAATAGGTAAATTGTTTATAAGGTCAATTGAATTGATTTAAGATTCAAGAAATTTCAACCTCGGTTTCTTAAATAGTTATTACATTATGTTCAACTGCGGTTTTACGAAAATCTATTATCATCTCTTTGGTTTTAGTAATATTAAGTATTAAGTTCATATTCTCACACCAATTAACAAATGAACAAATTACAAATAAACAGGTAGGCCAGTTTCAATTCAAACTTTATAGAAACCACCACATAATATATATGTATAAAAAGGTCATATATATAGTCCAAATCACTGTTAAATAGTCCCTTAGATATATTAATTCTAACTTTACTAAGAAGAAACATAATTATTGCCTACTTATGTTCATTATATTTCCCTTTGATAAAATGGAATAACCCGCTACCAATCCAGCCTAGCCTAGCCTATGTTAGACAATGGCCGATGCGAAATTTGTTGTATACACTTAAAAGGGCTAGTAGCTTATAGACTATTTAGGTGGTATTATTGCGTATTTTCTCTAAAAAAATTACACAGAATTATTTTATATGACTTTAACTACAATATTGATTAACAAATTGTAATGAAAATAAGAAGAATATACTCACATTTGGGTATCAAACACAGGCCAATAGTACACATAAGAGAATTTCGCGCGGAATTTCCCAAAAATATGCTGTTTAGTAATCAAATTTTCGCGGGTCTCACCATCATCCAATCAAAAAAATTTTTACATGGTTAGAAAGCCACTGTATAGGAGACTAAGATGTTAAAAGAACTAAGTTTTAAGAGGACGCTGTTCAAAGTTGTGGCAATTTCAAAACTATACATCAGCGAAAAACGCGAATTTCACACAGGAATCGGCTGTTTTTTGGCCGGGACAGGGTATGTTTAATGTAAATTCGCGATTTCCAGCTATCAAAAATTTATTTTTTAAATACATAGTCAGAAAGTACAATACCTTAGCTTCAACATAGTATGAGAACTAATGTATACTATGCGAGATAAAGATTTTACAAGTATAAATGTGAAAAAAAGTAGTTTCCTCCATGCACTTAGAATAGGAACAATATCGTGCGGAAGACGTTTTTGGATTAGTGCACCAAAGGAATCCATATGCTGCAACAAATACGTAGGCCAATCAACATAGTTTGCGGCATGGAAAATTGAGTTGCTGCAGTAAAATTATTTTGACATGATCCCTTACTAAAATGAAAGTTACAAAATAATTTAATTTACCTGTTATGTATTTAATTTGTTAGGTCTATTTTGGGTGTAGCTGTATACCGAGTAATGTCTTGCCGACAGACGAACTATTTGAAGAAGGCGGGATAGCGACCGAGGGATCATGTGATTGGTCATGTGATAAACTAGTTCCGTTTATATTCTTCATAGCTGCCGTATCGATTTGTTCCACTTTGAAAACAAACCCGAATATGATGCTAAACTTGAGGTGATTACGATAAACAAATTGAAGATAATATAATGACCAAACTAAAAGAAATTAAACATACGATAAACTAAGTCTGTAACTGACTTGGTTCCCGTTAGAAACGCAATGCAACCACGTTAGCGTGCGACGCAAGCGAGTTGTCACAAGGGACTATTCGTATAATCCATCGTTTGTCATTGGTCAAATCACTTACGTCGGGCTTACTTCATGGCGTTAGTTAAAACTCTAATTGGAACCAACCAAGCATAAGTAAAATAAAGGATACATTTTGTTTTCTAGATGTGTTGACCAAAAGGATCGTGCCCTTGCTATCGCATGCTGTGGTGTTCTGGTTAGAGTGCTAGGTAAGTTTCCCCGATATGTTCTCATCGCATTCGTTCTTCGGACAATTCGTCTTTCGTTTGGAAAGAACTCTTTTTTGTTAAACATTAACACACTCTCGATTATTTTTAAGTATTAGTTTCTTATCTAAAAGGCAACAGAATGCTGAGCTCCGGAGATCAAAGAATTTATCTGTGGCTGCCACACTTTTTGACTGATTTTCGATCGGCCAGTTGGCTTCCTCAAATGTTTGGTTAACAGACACCGCGACGCGAAAACATATATACATAGAGTACCAGGACTGTTTGTCGCAGTCAGACATAGATCAAAGGACTGTTACGATTTCCTATATCTAAAATATGAATGTTTTTTATAGGTTTCTTTCCATCGCCTATCTACTTCGGGGCTGCCATTTCAAGTACGTGTTTATTACGTCAAGAGTCGTGTAGCCGTCAGGGTGCATGCCTTATCTACGATCTTGAACGATATCGGTACACGTTTGTTGGACTGTTTGTTGGCTTGAAACTGCTTGCCGCGATTCTATCAACGTGTACTTATTTTAGCATCGATCCGGACCGTTTGAAGGTATTAAATCATATTTTATTGTTTGTATTTATTTGTTAAAAATGTATTTTTACTATTTAAATAAATCTTGCATATTAAATCACGCAGCATCTTCATCGTTACGAGTTACCACAACCATCATGTTGATTATTACGAAACTAAGTTGGTGTGGTGCGGTACGGTCAAATCATCGACTAAAGAATAGATTATTCTTTAGTCCATGTTAAAATTCACAAATTCGAATCAATTCAAAAATAATAATGATCCAAAAGAGAGACGTTAACAGTTTTTTTTTATCAAAAAGCCTAAAATAATTTTAAGGTATTTTTTTTTTTCTTTCACAGAGGAAATCAGAAAGGAATGAAATGGAACTGTCGAAGATCAACAGCAAACAATAAACACCAACACATTTGGCTGCTTGGTTCGGTTAATGCGTCGCCGATGCGTTGCCGATTCGTTGCGTTGCGTCGCTAACATACTCAAAATAATTCTTAGGTGATTTCAAATCAGTTTTCAGTGACCATTACAAACCTATTGTCTTGATTAAGAGGGTAAACTAATAGGCATAATTATTGTCATAAATATCATATTCTTTTCATTCAAATTAAATTAGTTTTTTTGCAAAAGCTTTAAAATGAATTTTGAAAAAACTAAAGAGTTAGGGGGTAAATAATATAAAATAAATGTACATTCACTGCACTATTTTATCCAGGTTGTTAAAAGGACGAAAAGAAGAAATTGTGTTAAGTTATTATATGAATAATTTCCGGTAATAAATGTTAATTTTCTAAAAAAACGTACACGGAATTGTAAGGCTGTAGATTCTTTGAATAGGTAAACACGTGAGGGGCGGGACGCGATATTTCTTTTCGTACATAAGTTGAGGACCTCTCAGGATAAATAAACATGTACAGTATATTCATTAGTCATATCCATAAGGCGTGACGTAAGAATCGTGGGATGGACGGTGTCATTCCAGTCAATTTACTTTTTGTATTAATTGTTCTTTTTATCAGGGAGGATTAAAATTGTCCTGATCCTTGATTTTATGCAATTTCTTTTATAAAAAAACCCCCTGCAGAATAGACAGTTCGCATCAACCGTCAACTACTGTCAGAACGCTACCGGGCCCGTTGTTGACGCGTTGTGACGTAAGCAAGTCGATTGGCCGCTGGTTCAAAGGGACGAATAACTGCAGGCATTAAACGTAATTACATTTCTGACTCTGTAATAATATTATAACTTTTAATGTTACATTTGTACAATTTATTTAACAACCAACACTGCTCTTCACATATATATAAAACTAATGCTTTATATATACACGAGGGTGAAACAATTGCTTTATATTTTGCGTAATTGTAATATATCCCATTCTATCCAGTATCATCATTGACACGCGCGCGTACACAAATGGATGTGCTCTATTAATGATATACTATATCATATAACTCTATGATTTGATTTTCGGCAACATATTTGTGGTTTAAAGCTCTGTCTACACACAAACTAGTTTGAAGTGCGACTGTGCCAAAATATGGTAGTGATATGACATCACCATGTCCATATATGGGCACATATTTTTTTGTCACATAAAGTTTGATAGTGTTAACATAGCTTTAGACCGTTTGAATGCAGATATTTTCAGTTTATTTTAATTACGCAACCTATTTATATTTGATCACAGAGAAGTGTTCTTTTCTCCTTTCATTTACTTGTTTCCACTCTAGCGCAGAGTCACCAGTCATTTGGTATAAAACTTTAAAAATAGTAATTATATAAACATATTTTAAGTTGGTACTGTACACAGATTTGTAAATATAATGAACACATTGGGTAGTTTTCTACATGCCTAATGGCCTCTTTACATATTTCAAGTAATTTAAGACAATTTGGTAGGAAATATATCCCTCACTATTAAACAAAATTAATTATAATGAAATAAAATAAACTAATATAAGCCATAAAATAGTCCAGTTTTAAAGCTTGGTTTCCACTAGGGCGCAACGCAAGGACGTCAGCGCAACACAAGTGAGTTGACCAATCACAAAGTTTGTGATTGGTCAAATTACTTGCACTTACATCCTTGCGTTGAGTCCTAGTGGGAACCAAACTAAACCGGGGCGTTTTTTTAAGTTAGTTATGACACGCTATGTGTGTTAAATGTTTTTCTTTTTTCCAATATTAAGCCGAATCGCCGAGTTCAGACTAGACTATGGTCAGCCTCCACATTTGTTGTTAGTTAACCTATGTATTTTAGTATCATCTCTTACATATTACAGTATAAATAATATATTTATATATAAGCAACAAGTTCCCATTATTCAAGTGGAAGTATCTGGTTACTTCACAATAAAGACTATTATAGCAATAAAAAAAGATAAAGGTTTGCGATACTTGCTCTTATTTTTGGAGATTTACTCATTTTGAATAACCTAATCACCAATTTGAAAAGAATAAATGGCCGTTTTCTTTCCCATTATATTCACAACTACCAAATTTCAGAAATTATTGAATGCATGTTTGGTTGTATATATCAGGGATGTGTGCGCTGTCCATTACTTTCATGTTATTGTTTCATGGCATCATTATCCAAAGTACCAATAAATAATATTGGTTCATTTTGCATATTAAAACAATTGTTTTGTTAGATCACAGTATATGTATATATAAAGTATATTCAAGTGAAGAAAACGCGAACAAATTTCCATCAATTCTGAAAATATACTTAAATAATACCATCAGTAAATCCCAGCACATGAAAATCATAACATGACATAATGTTTGTATCTGGAGTAAGGAAATGAATATTCAATGATTTATGAATATTCACTGTCAACTAATAGGTATGTTCCTCAGTAGTTTCTATTCTTAAGTTAATAAATATTCAAAGACATATGAATATTCATTGTCAAAGACTTATGATATTCATTGTCAAAGACTTATGAATATTCATTGTCAAAGACTTATGAATATTCATTGTCAAAGACTTATGAATATTCATTGTCAAAGACTTATGAATATTCATGTCAAAGACTTATGAATATTCATGTCAAAGACTTATGAATATTCATGTCAAAGACTTATGAATATTCATTGTCAAAGACTTATGAATATTCATTGTCAAAGACTTATGAATATTCATGTCAAAGACTTATGAATATTCATGTCAAAGACTTATGAATATTCATGTCAAAGACTTATGAATGTTCAACTTCATTAGTCACTCAGTAGTTTCTATTCTGAATAAATATTTAAAGCCTCATAAATATTCATTATTAAAGCCTTATGAATATTCATTATCAACTTTTCTGAGCAGTTTCTATTTTCCATAAAAATATTTTCTAGATTGAACTTCCTCAGACACTTGATAAATATGCAAATTCATAAATATTCAAATTAATATTCATATAATTTGAATCTTAAAAGCTGTGCTAAATACTTAACAAAAATATTAAAAGTTTTGCTGTCTTTTTCGTTTGATGTCCATTGCTTCTAAGATTGGCCGTCGTTTTTCTTGATACCGGAGTCGTAATTCTTCTATTTCTCGTTCCATTTCTGGGTCTAACTCTGTTAACCTTTTGTGTAACTCGTCGTACGATAATTGTTTAATCTGAAATAAAAATTGTTAATATTTATTGTTAAATCATAACACCATTGTAATTGTTTTTTTTTTTACAGCATTTACATGATCACTAATCCTCTTGGTCATCATACTTGAGCTATGTCTGCACTATCAAACTTTATGTGACAAAAAATGAAGAAAGTGATATGCTTAAATATGGTAGTGATATGACATCTTTTTTGTCACATAAAGTTTTATCGTGTGACCTCATTACAGAAGTCTCAACAAAATATGGAGAATTAATGAAAGCATAGCCAACAAAAGAGGTCGTGAGGTAATTTCCCGATTGATCGTAATCAAAACGGTACTGGGTTTGGTCTACGAGCGTTTCTGCTCCCAACTAGTACATCCATTCATAGAAGGCTTGAAGAAGTAAGCATACCTGGTGGTAACCATAGAACGGTCCCGAGATAACGACTATACTTCAGCTTTAGTCGATAGAAGAATTTTAAAAATTGTTAGAGATAGAGTATACGATGTTTGATTATGTGTAGATGTGTGATTTGTTCTTTTATTCAAATGATGTAAAAGTGATAATTACCGATTTCACAAAATAAGCATTTAAAATACACCAAATTAGAGGACGTTAACAAAACTGAATTTAGGGTAAACAATGGATATGCTAGTTGTTTTGTAGACACGGAATGAGTTTTAAGGAAATGCATTATCTGATTTTGTTAAATTACGACGTAGTAATAAGGGTGGGGGGGGGGAAGGGAGAGGAAGATATGGAAGTGGGGATGATTTGAAATATCGGGAACCTCTTTTGATTATAGGAAGAGGTTTATCAATCAATGAATGTCATAAACCATCTTCCAAAGTCTAGTAATAAAGTATTTACAAATTCATAATCTTGATCTGGGTAAGGCCTCTGATACTGTACTGGTAAAATTTGCGGTGGTGTGATATCCTCTGAAACAGGTACTGTGGGTGCTACGTGAACTGGTGACGCATCGCTGGACGAAATGGACACTGAGGGCGCTACATCAGCTACATTATTTGTTTCAGGAACAGTTTCTTCTTGTTTTGCTGCCTGTTTTTTGGCATCGATTTGATCAAAATGTTCCATGAATAAAGGACGATATTCTGTTTCGGTTGACGGATTCGTATCAAACTCTGAAAAAGTTTTAAAAAATTGTTATTATCAAAAAAAGAAAGTGACTAAAATACCATTTAATGGCAGATGTGAGAGTAATGTGAACTTACTCTTTTGAACCAATATTAGTGTAGAGGTTTATAGTTAAATCTCTAAAGGTATATTGGCATTTTACACTAACAGCAAAGTCTTTGTAAGTGGATTTAAAAATTAACCAAGCATCATAGAGGATTTGAACCTATGATACTGGGATTGGTAGGCAAGCATCTTAACCACTAATACCACTTTCACATCACTTAGCAAAAGTCCAGAGTTTTAAGACACCAAGGCATACACAATACTAAATGCAGATGTTAATGCAGGTGTATGTAAAATCTAGAGTTTTGCTAGGCAATTTGACAAGACACATCTACACTACAAAATGATAAAATTGCTTACTTTTCATGGTATCGTCCATACTGTCAAGGTAATCAGTATCATCATCCTCATCCTCACCATCTGAGTTAATCACCATGGTACCCATACTGGATTCTAACTCTATCATAGTGTTTGCATCGCTGTGATCTATAAATGTATCAGAATCAACACCAGCTATTGCTACTTCTTTATCTCCACTTGGTCTCTTGATCATGGTACCATCAATCACTTCATCCTCATCATCCTCCTCATCCTATCAGACAGATAATTTTAAAACAATTATTACTTGTTAATTCATTTGTTAACCATTCTTATTATTGAGAAGATCCTGTGACTTAACATTTATTTCAACTATTTAAATATTACATAAGGTAAGTTTGTTTATATATTTATATATATAAAACAAATCAGTCATGGTCGTGTCAAAAAATACAAAAAAACAAAAAATTATTTAAAATAGGTAAATAAAAATAAACTAAATAATACAGACAATATCAGAAACTGCATTGACTGGTTTTAGTTGCCTTTGAGTGAGAGAGACCAACAATTAAATACACCAAGCAATTTTAAGGGAAGGAAATAATGTTGAGTGCCAAAATAAACCAAAGTATATATTAGTCTTACTGAGGAAATGTAAAGGCTTGGGTTCTGCAACATTTGTTGGTGTCGTATCTTTTCATCTTCTCTTATATTGTTGGCCTCAACAATCATGTCACGTAGTATAGTAACAGGACCAGCACTGGAAATAAACGCATGCTGAAAAACAGAAGGCAATATTTTATTAATAAATTGATTGCAGAAACTCCCTCTAAAAACAGATAAAAAACCCAACAGTAAGTAACTTTGTCAATTACAGGATGAAAAAATTATGCTTACAAACTAAGTCTCATTTGAGGCTTAGTAAAGTAGAAAGAGTCGTGAGCTACAACCCTGGCTCTAGGTCAGGATTGAACCCTGGCACTAGGTCAGGATTGAACCATGGGTCAATACTCAAATGGGATTGGACAGGAAGTATGTTAATCACCAAGCTACAGGAGTACAGCTCCACCACTATTAACATAATGACATTATAGGACTAAAATAATGTTTTTATTATTACAAATCTAAGTAAAAGAGCCAACCCATTCATTATGACAGACAGGGGGGTGTTTTTTTAATACAACAATTCTATAGCAATAAGAAATAATCCTAGGATCCTACCTGTAATAATTCTGTAGCGGTTGCCCTTTCCTCAGGATCCTTTATTAAACATTTTCCTATAAAATCTGTGAATTCTTCCGTCCATTTCTCTGGATAACGGAATGTTGGGGGTGGCTTAGTAGGGATCATAAATATTGCCTGAAAATTAATTATAAACAAATTAAAATACTGTAGGCCAACCTCTGTTTACACAAAAAGGTATGAATATGTGCACACAAGATTTAATGGGTGAGAACAGACATTTTGATTGGATCATGGCCACAAAAGAACAAAAGACTTCCACTGGATGGATGTATTGATAAAGTGTTTTAAAACACACATACAACAGTGATTGTGATTGGTTACATGAATGAAAGACTCACTCTCATTGGATGAATATCAGCATAAGGTGGTTTTCCTTCTGCCATTTCTAATGCTGTGATGCCTAAAGACCAGATGTCAGCCTTGCAGTCATACCCTATCTCTTGTATCACTTCTGGTGCCATCCAGAATGGTGTTCCTATAACTGTGTTACGTTTGGCCATTGTGTCCTAAAAAATAACATTTAACAAAAATCATTAAATTTATGAAATATTTTTTTTAACACTTCTGGTTATACATATTTAGAAAAATAGTTTTTTTGTATTTCATAAGCATTTAACAGCGAGTACCTCATCAAATACAGGCTGGATAAACTATTTTATAATTGATCGTGCTTATAAACTAAGTCTAATTTGAGGCTTAGGGAGTGGAGTTGAAAGAGTCGTGGACCTTGGCATTGTAAGGCAAGTACGCTAACCACCACAAATTTAGCTTTAGTTAATTTGATCTTTTTAAATGTATAATGGATAGAGAAATATTTTATATGCATAAGCTCTGCTTTTGCATTTTTTTTTTCTTTTTTAATTGATATGAATATAATACTTCAGAAATAAAATAAATTGAATTGAGAATGTTTCTTAATGAAATTCTTACAATTCAAATCTTAAAGGGGTATTGCTAAACACCGCAAACCCCCAAAAAATATAGCAAACCCCACCGAACCAACATAAAAGTGATTGAATCATGTAGTGTACGGCCCACTGGGTATATCCAAGTAAAAAAATATTAAATTTCTACTGTTAACTACTTATTTTTGGGGTAAAAACACAATTTTTTGGTCAAAAATGATTGCTAATTTTTTACCAAAAAATGATGTTTTATCCCCAAAATAAGTAGTTAAAAGTAGAAATTTAATATTTGATATACCCAGTGGGTCGTACACTACATGATTCAATCACTTTTATGTTGGTTCGGTGGGGTTTGCTATGGTTTTTTGGAGGTTTGCAGGGTTTAGCAATCATTTTTTACCAAAAAATGATGTTTTACCCCAAAAATAAGTTGTTAACAGTAGAAATTAAATTTTTTTTTTACATTGATATACCGAGTGGGTCGTACACTACATGATTCAATCACTTTTATGTTGGTTTGGTGGGGTTTGCTATGTTTTTTTTTAGGTTTGCGGTGTTTAGCAATACCCTCTTAAAGTGAACTTACTGTAAGTTGGCCTGCTACTCCAAAGTCTGCAAGCTTCGCATGGCCCTCCATGTTTAGTAAGATGTTGCCTGCTTTGATATCTCTATGAATCTTACGCATAAAATGTAAATACTCTAAACCCTTCAGCGTATACTGCAATATCGTTGCTATTTCTCCCTCTGTTAGCTGAAGAAAAACAATTATATTAAAATATCATAATCAAATAATTATTTGTATATGTGTTTAGAATATTTTTATGAAAGGATCTCAATGGGCATACGCTAACAAGCTGTTTGGGCATACGCTAACAAGCTGTTTGGGCATACGCTAATAAGCTGTTTGGGCATACGCTAATAAGCTGTTTGGGCATACGCTAATAAGCTGTTTGGGCATACGCTAACAAGCTGTTTGGGCATACGCTAACAAGCTGTTTGGGCATATGCTAATAAGCTGTTTGGGCATACGCTAATAAGCTGTTTGGGCATACGCTAATAAGCTGTTTGGGCATACGCTAATAAGCTGTTTGGGCATACGCTAACAAGCTGTTTGGGCATACGCTAACAAGCTGTTTGGGCATACGCTAATAAGCTGTTTGGGCATACGCTAATAAGCTGTTTGGGCATACGCTAATAAGCTGTTTGGGCATACGCTAATAAGCTGTTTGGGCATACGCTAATAAGCTGTTTGGGCATACGCTAATAAGCTGTTTGGGCATACGCTAACAAGCTGTTTGGGCATACGCTAATAAGCTGTTTGGGCATACGCTAATAAGCTGTTTGGGCTATCCTGGAAAATCTGTTATTTTGTGTACAGTATTTATTTGTAATGTCAGTAATTAATGTTCTATCACTTTGTATGTTTTTTTTTAATGGCTGTGATTATTTTAAAGTTTACTCTCTACTTTCTTGAAATTTATAATAACTCTATGGTCTATGGTCTATGGTCTTAAGAAATGTCTATTGAGAAACTGGACATCTTAATATTGTGATATAAAAATATATAAAATTGTTGACATACTACTTTATTTCTTCTTCTCATGATATCAGACACTGAACCGGCACCACAATATTCCATAACAATCTGAAATTTTTAAAAATAAGCATAACATTCATCTGTATAGAAAACATTTCTGTATTAAATCTTCAAGGTAATAATAATAGGTGTCACCCAATTGCAATATAACTGTGTTGTAGTAAGTTACAATGCGCACACACTTTTTCCGTACTGTATTTATACAAAATGTACTTAATAGGTGTTTATAGTGAAATCATAAGAGAACTATTCCATACCCATAAATCTGTATTTTTGAAGTAGCTCCCATAATATTTGACTACAAATGGACTATCACATTGTTGCATAATTGATATTTCTTTTATGATTTCCTGAAGGTCCGTGTCGACTGGCACCTGTTTGATGGCTAGTACTTGCCCAGATTCCTTGTGCATTGCTTTGAACACACTCCCATATGACCTGTCAACATAAAAAAAAATTATTGTATAAGTGTAACAAGCCTGCAGTCAGTATTTTTATAGGTGGGGAGGTAAGTTGTATATTGGGGAGGTGAGCAATATATTTTGTACTTGTAATGTTCTTACAATATGTAGTTTATATTGTTGAGAGTCCCTCAAAATCAGCTTAAGTTGGCTGGGTCACCCTCTTGAAATATTGTTGAATAAATAAATAATAAATAAATTTAAAAAATGGGAAAAACATAATAGTAGTGGTGGGTACAGCAAACCATTAAGAAAGTGTTAACCTAAAACTTGTTTTATTTATTTGTGTATTTAATAGGCACATAAGGCCAATAGTAAATAAATCACTGTCCCATCAGATAGGTCGTGATCACCTGATACAGGGGCTATTTTGTGAAGAAATTCACCGGGGTTACTCGCTACTCGTCCCGAATGCTGAACTAGGTTCATGAAAGTGCACACAAATTTGATTTACCCTTCTCCTAGCTTCTCCAGGACATCAAACACTTCTTCTGGTTTCTTTGTTAAGCTCTCTTCGCTTAACTTCTTCAATTCACTTCAAAAGAAAAAACAAATTGACAAATGATGATTACGCACAATCATTATTATTTTAATAGGAAAAGCAAAAGCATGAATATTATTACTACTTATGCTCCTCATTAAAAATGAAATGATAATGAAGTGTTTGTATTCAATGCAGTAAAAGGCTGCAAATAGTATAATGAAGTGTGTTTGTATTGAATGCAGTAACTAAAAGGCTGCAAATAGTATAATGAAGTGTGTTTGTATTCAATGCAGTAACTAAAAGGCTGCAAATAGTATTTATTTAAGAGTTGCTTACAGTAATGTATATCAAATAACATATATTGAATGTACACACAGTATGAATACAGTACTGTAATGTTGTTTGTTTGTAGTAGAATAGAAGTTTTTCTGTCATGCTCACTCACTCTTGGAACTATCTACTTTTTAAACTAATTGTTATAGAAATATTTGCAGGTATCTACTGTACTGTAGTCTTACAATATCAGTGCATTTAATCTAAATTCACAGATACAGTACATATATAATTTGGATGGATAACATTTTTCATAATCATCATCGGTGTAATGGACTTGATATTAATGGGCAAAGTAAGATTACAGCTACAGTACAGTACTTAGCATTCTAGTTGAGTATAGTAAAAGTTCAAACTCATAAATATGTCATATATTGTACTGCAGTCCAATTACGTATTAAGCGCTAACAATGATAACAATTTTTAAACGATGTGACTTTAATGTAGTGCTTTGCAGGTAATAACTTAGTTACAAATTTGCAATAATTTGATAGCACTGTATTTAGATGGGGAGATGTTAAAATAGTGCGACCTGACACCTAATATTATCTCACTGCTTTTAACTTTGTCTGTTAACTTTATTGTTATTGTTAATGTTAGCATTTTTTACCTGGAAAATTGAAAGGCGATCCAATAGGATACATGAGATAGGACATTACTAAGGTGATCCAATAGGATACATGAGATAGGACATTACTAAGGTGATCCAATAGGATACATGAGATAGGACATTACTAAAGCTCAGTCTACAGTACACCGTCAAACTTTATGTGACAAAACAAATGTGATGTGCCCATATATGGACATGGTGTCATCATATCACTACCATATGGGCACATCACACTTTTTTGTCAAGCTACTGTAGTTTAGACAGAGCTTTATAGCCCATCAATATTTACACCACCACCTCCTACCCCACCAAAAAACGTACCAAATGGTGACTAAACATAACACTTGATAGACTGCCACACACAAATACAAATGAAAAACTAGATTTACGTCAGTACTGTACATACCTTTTACTAGAAGACATCTTGTTAATATAAAAATACTGTAATTCTACTGATGAAAATAAATTTAGTTCACTTTTTGCACATTAGTACTAATCACAACTATAAAGATAAAAAAAAACACAAAACTGAGTGAAAAAACTGTAAAATATATACATTTGCATCAGGCATACCAATGGTTTACTGTACTGTGCTTAAAAATTTTTTAATTGTGCCTGTGTTCGGACATGTATTAAAAACATAATTATTATAGTACAGTTTTTTAACACTTTTTTCCGATATTTCATTAATCCATTCCTCAGGTACTGTATGGTTTTCAAAGAAATTCTGTACTAAAGTACTACAGTACAGTATATTAGTATAAATAATGTTAAAATACCAATCCATACTCTCAGTAATTCAATAGTCAACAGTATACTGTATATCATTTAGTGTGTCAGTGGATCCTGTGTTTGTCAATATACTGTATATCATTTACAGTGTGTCAGTGGATCCTTTGGTCTGTTACTGTAGTTACTAATATACAGAAGAAAAGCTTGATCACATTCCTAGATGCAAGGTGGCCTACTAAGTACACTTGACCTTAAAACATAGCAGCAATCCTATTTTCCGCATGAGTTTCTTTATTTGCCTCAAATGAATACATAATGCAGATTACAAACACACATAAATACACACACACAATAAAAGAGCTTTGTTTCACTACCAATTGGCACTAATTAAAAAAAAAACAAACAGATTGTGCGATATAAAATTACAATTTTAGTCCTCCTCAAGTTTCTATGACATCATCAAGTACAGTTGGCATTATAGAACTGTACATTAAAACAATTCTGTAGTTTGTAAATATTGAGTTTAGCATTTCTAGCCTAAAGGTTTTGAGATGAAATTAGAGGATTTGGGAAGGGATTTCATCTATAATGTTTTCCACTTTTCTTTCCTCAGGTAGCAAATATCACAAAAATGATTTGTATTCATTACTGTCCATTAAAAACTGAGAGCTTAAAGTAGAGGATTGAAATGTTGTATTACTGTACTGAACATACACATTAATACATTTTAAACCTAACAACAAAAAGTACAGTAAATGTAATGTTAGCTCAGAAGCATGTCATTTAGAAAAAAAAACAATACTTTCAAAACTTTCCAGATACCACTAAAACTGGCTGTGGATAATCAGGTATTCCATTTACTCCAACATGTTTTTTTTTGCCTTACAAGTAGCACTGTTCAAAACATTGTCTCTTTCAACTTATCATGATCCAAGTAAACTGCTGAATTTCATTTAACATAATACAAGATATACACGTACTGTAGCATCAATTGAAGCTTTTTACAAGAACTAATTGTTAGTAAGTTACCATAAATTGTTTATGTAACAGTTGCAGTGTACCATCAAGTATACACAAATAATGCAGGTAGCATAGAATACAAAACTACTGTAGAAACAAAACATTAAAGCAAAAAAAAAAATGTGTCAAATAAAATAATACTTACTGTATTGTATAGCAAAACGCAATAAAAATTGTATAGCAGAAAATAACAATTGTATAGCAGAAAATAACAATTAAAAAAAAAATTGTTATTTTATTGAAAAAAGATATAAATAGCATACAACAGCTGTATTTCTCTACTATACTACTTACATTTTTGGGTTCATGATTTGCATCATCGTAGCAGGACAGACATTCTAATGTAATGACATCTGCATGCACATAAATCCTCATAAAAAAAAACCCAATCAATTCTTGCTATTTAATTCAATATATATAGATGGATCGCCTTATAGACAGTATCTGAAAATAAAAAATATGATTTAAAAATGAATAAGTAAATACATTACAGTAACACAAGTAGATATTGATTGACATTTTTAAGTGTTTTTCAACTACTGTACATACTGAAACACTCAGCACTGTGTATTCAATTCTTAATGCATTAAATATATAATATATAGGCCAAGCAAGAGCCTAACATTTTTTTGTCAATAATGATTGATGTATTTAGATAGAGAGGCCTGTTTACTGCATATTTTATTATTAAAATACTAGCCTAGGCCTAGTACTAGCTAGGCCTATGTTTATGAATTTCTAGTTTTAGCTAGCTACAGGACACACGTGACTATATGATGTACAGTAAATAGACCATGGAGGTATCATCCCTAGCTAAACGTAGGCCTAAATAAATAATTTCTACCTGTAGCAGTTGAGCGTGTACCACCTCTCACTCATCAAGCAGTCGTTAGCACACGACGGGCCTAGCATTTTTAATCAAAGTTTACTGTCTAAAAACTATAATAACAGTAAAACTAGTAAAATTTAATAATAATATAATAATTACTAAATAATATAAGCTTACATTTTTTATGATCCTGATACGTTAACACTTTGTAAAATTACATAAAAAATACCATATTTAACAACCTACAGCTTCCGGATTATCGTAATTCATCAATTGCCAGGATGTCAATATTTATTTAGCCAAATTTTCGTTGCAAAGTTAAAACAGAGAGGGCGATGTTTCCTTTTTATGTACATGACAACGGCGACATGAACTCATGCAATTTCTTTCTTTTCATTTAAAAGTTATATTCTTTCCGAAACAGAAGTGGATTTCGCGTTTGTTTTTTTTTTTAAACTAAAAAATAATCATTTTTCGAACAGAGACCGATTCTTGAAAAGTCTTTTTTTCATCAATAAACAAACATAAGTCTCAACACAATGCTTTAAAAAGTTTATAATATTTTATTAAAATGCATAATTGTTTATTTTACTACTCTACTCAAGGTATAAAGTGAAGTGTATCTTTTATATAAATATATTGCACATCTTCTGATGAGAAAGAACAATTTACATGAAGAAATTTAACATGAAATATCGTAAAAATGAAAATATACTTTTTGAAACAAAAAACAAGGCATCATAATTTGTATTAATTGGTCAACAATTTCATGGGAAACTTTAGTTGGAAGAATGATGATTAAATACAAATAATGGATATATTTTTTAAAGTAATCTACAAATATATATTTTCATTTTATTTAGCTTTTCTCCTTGTGTCTACATTCCATTCACATTAGACTAACAGAATTTAAACATGATTTTTAGTATTTAATACCGATTAATTATAAAATGTTATGAAAATGATGGTATATTAATTATAAAATGATGGTATATTATATCTTTATTTGAATACCATTATTATATTCCTATAAATCTTTCACATTTGAACTGTTGGTTGATTAATAACATTTATGATTTCTGTATTTAATTTGTATTTGTCTTCTCAGATCCAATCAGATAAACTGTAAAAGAATAGAATATATCCAAAAATGTCAAGTAATGTAGCTTGGTGGATACCTGTTCTTGATTAATGTCAAGTAATGTAGCTTGGTGGATACCTGTTCTTGATTAATGTCAAGTAATGTAGCTTGGTGGATACCTGTTCTTGATTAATGTCAAGTAATGTAGCTTGGTGGATACCTGTTCTTGATTAATGTCAAGTAATGTAGCTTGGTGGATACCTGTTCTTGATTAATGTCAAGTAATGTAGCTTGGTGGATACCTGTTCTTGATTAATGTCAAGTAATGTAGCTTGGTGGATACCTGTTCTTGATTAATGTCAAGTAATGTAGCTTGGTGGATACCTGTTCTTGATTAATGTCAAGTAATGTAGCTTGGTGGATACCTGTTCTTGATTAATGTCAAGTAATGTAGCTTGGTGGATACCTGTTCTTGATTAATGTCAAGTAATGTAGCTTGGTGGATACCTGTTCTAAAATTCTGGTTCAACAGTGCGGACACTGTAAAACTTCCTTTATATGTCAGTTAAAAATCAAGCATAAATTGATTGTTGACTGTGATGACACTCAATGAGCCAAGGAAGTCCAAGCAGGTGCGGACAGGCCTTTCTTTCTGAAATGCCCTCTTCAAGCTAGAGAATGTGATGAATAGGAGTCGAGACATGCTCTTTTTTTACCATTTTGTGCAAAAACAGCTTGCGTACCTACTGTACTGTACTTAAAATATATACTTGCTGAATGGAGGCTGATTGGCATGTGTCTATTTCCTCTCAAACGTACCATACTTACTGTCTTATTTAAATACGGTGTCACCTCGCTCTACAGCTCCTTACTAACCCCATGCACGTATCTATTTGTATGGCTGGATAATTTTGATTGGTGTCCATTAAACACAGAGTATTTTTTATTTAAAACATCTTTGTCTTCTTGTAAATAACCGCTGCTACCAACTGAGTTTGTCGTCCACACTGAGTTCCTACTCTCATCTTCCAAACGGGAACTTAAGTTATTGTTGTAAGCCGACTTATCTTTGAGTGATTTAATACTTTTAGTTTTGATTCCCGCTTCTTGGCATTCAAAACAACTACATACATCACCACCAGAAGCCACACGTAGCCCTTTTGAGCAACCTATGAACGAGTTTGGCCTTAACACTCTTTCTGAAAGATCAGAAGAGCTGTTGTAATGTTTACCTCTACTGCTTATTACAGTGGAAAGGTCAGAGTTCATATTCTCTATTGGAACCTGCTGATTGAGAAGAACATTATGCACTTTGATTGAATCGCTTTTATCAGACACGTTTGTTGAAAGTTTTGTAGCGTTTTGTACTGCAGCAGGAGGACCTCTCAAAATACCAGGACCAGCATGCGTGTAAGACTGTCTTATTAAAACAGGACCGGCTGGCGGTACATCAAACTGCGGTTTGTCTACCAGTTTGAACGGCGTTTCGTCAGTTCGTATTTGGATTTCTCGTGTTAAAGCGACAAGACGTGCATATTCTTCTTCTTTTGTCAATCCTTTCATATTACCATTACTACTGGCAGTTAGTACATTCTCCATTCGCTTTAAAGAAAATATTTAACAGTTAACAGAAATACAGTGCAATTAGTGGTGCAAGGATATTACCATATGACGCAATATTTTTAGATTGAATTTTAGACTTTTTGGTAGGTTTTGGATACAAATAATGATTGAAGTACAATACAACGTCAACAAATATATAAAAATTGTAAAATTTAAGTGATTACATTACAAACACTAAAATTGTGAAAAAAAATAAAAACCAACAACCATTGTTTTAAATAACCAGACAGATAATCTTTTTTTAAGAGTGACCACCCAGATCCAGTACCCATGAATCCCCACTAATGATATTTATATCAATCAAGATATTATAATTAATCTACACCTTTGCAGAGCGTTCACCGATCCGTTCATCTGTAAACATCGGAATGCCACCATTGCTTCGTCCAATGTAGCGGTTCACAAATGCCGGATATTTTGGTTTTAAGAAGCCATTTGATGTTCTCACAGAATTTGAATTCTGTTTGGTTGACTAAAAAAAATGTTAAATAATATAAGTTCGTAAGTTTTAAACGACCAATCTGGTTAAAAATGTGGTTTATTTAAGTGATACATTAAAAAATTATATTTGTGAAATCAAATGTAAACATACAAGTGGATATTATAACAATGTACAATTAAAGCCTCAAAAGATTTGTTAATTTAATTTTGTTAATAAAATATTGTTGGTTAAATTTACCATTTTTTGTCTTATAAGCAAACTTTGTTTGTTTTATCTTTATACTGGGTGACCTCTTCAGTCAAAGACTGATCTCCCAGAGGGCCCAGTTGGTGATCAGTGGCTGTGATGTACTAATACACTGGGGTAACCCCCTACTCGTCTCGAAAGATGTACTATGTTCTTTAAAGTGCACACGAGCTAGTTGTGTACACTGGACCTACGGTTTATAGTCCTTATCCGAGAAGACTCGTTCTACCACCAGAGCCATGGAGTGAGTGAGCCTCGAACCCCTGCCGATGTTATGGCTACGTGATTACGGTTCCACTGTCTTAACCGCTCGGCCACTCACTTATCATCAAATAATCATATTATTTTTGGAAGGGGTTAAACAACAGTGATAGTGTACATTTAGTCATTTACAAAATATGTGAAAATGTTAACATTGTATTGAATTTCTAATTTACAACATAACAACATAATAATACATAAGAAACATAATACATAATACACAAGACTGATTTTAGTTGATTACATTATTGAAATCGTGAATGGTTATTTCCAGTCTGACTCCAATTAAAGAAATGTATTTGGAATTAAGAATCAAACTTTGTCAATGATTTTGCTTAGATAATTTATCAACATTTGTTTTTGTTTTAACTCTTGGATGCCCAAGTCCATTTCAGAACTAATTTTTTATAAATAAAGACTTACATTTTTCATTTAAGCACTTTTTAACTATCTAAAAGTCTGGTCTATAATTAGACTGAGCTTACTATATTTCAAAGAGGGGTGTTTAATTGGAGTCATACCAAGAGGGGTGTTTAATTGGAGTCGGACCAAGAGGGGTGTTTAATTGGAGTCGGACCAAGAGGGGTGTTTAATTGGAGTCGGACCTTACAATTTTAATCTGAAATGAATAAGGAATGTGTACAAATTAAGCCAATGGACACACATGCTGGTGAATCTGAAATGAAAAGTTTTGATTTAAAAATATACAGGTTTGATCTTCATTCAAGCACTAGATATCTTTATTGTATAGATTACTATGAAAAGTAATAATAATGGTATTGTAGTTAGTCAGCATGCTTAATATTCAAGGAGAATGGGTTCAATTCTGGTCTTCTGTCAGGAATTTCTGATGACAGAGTTCTTGTCAAAAAATCGATACTAAATTTTTAAAAATACATAAATATATATTTTGTATACTTCCATAAACATCTGGTAGAAGCAAGAAAAATGGATCATCATGCAATTATTTTTTTAATATAAAAATAATAAATTATATGAAGTCACAAATGTTTGCAACTAATTTGTTTTGAATAAGTTTATTTTTAATGCAAGCAATTAACAATGGACATGAATGAATTTTCAAGCAATACATTGTATGTTTATGTATACATGATGGAACTGAGAGTTTTCATAATGCTGCAAATGAACAAGTTAAAATTTACCCCAAAACAGTGAAATTGAGCAACTGGAGGACACCTAGTTATTTCGGAAACTTTCTGAAATATTAATATATCATAATAAAATGCTAAGATTAACTCAAGGATACATTTTTGCTGTGTACTCTGTAGTGAACAGTTATTAACTGTAACACATTTTAAACTGGAGATAAACAAAAAAAGAGATGCAATTTCATTTGCATTACATTGTTTAAGTAGGGCTGAGATGAGATGAATCAGTGTATCGCAGCAGAAATAATAAGTAAACCTTACTCTTTCTGAAAGATGCATTGTGAACAAGAGCTACAGTAGATGTGTACATTCTAAGTTTTTATCTGAAAAGATTTGTTCTTTTCTCAGAACTATGGCTAACAGAAGAGCCTTGAACCTGTGCCGATTTTATGAATGACATTTACGACATTGTGCAAGTACAAGTTTCTAAATCAGCTTTAGGACTGTTGCCAGCTAGCAATGCCACCTCGTTGTACTACTACTGGTACACTGCTGTTATACTAAATAGTTATCGTACTGTCCAGTTTGGGGGCGGAGGTGTGATTATACTTGAGGGCAGGCTTATACCGGGGTCAGTACGGTAAACTTAAAAGCTGCAATGAAATGGTAACAAACCGTTGCACCAGTAAATTAATGTGAAAACAAAGTAGTGAAAAGTGCAAAGTTCACTAGTATTAATACATTGTTAGAACTGCAACGCAAACAACTCATTTACGTGATAGTTGAAGTCCAATGCGTTCCTCCAATAACATGCGGTATCATCTTGTGCACCCCTTCTCATGTGGCATTCTTGCGGTATCATCATGTTTTGTGGTACAATCATTGTTACATAGTTTTTCTTCGGTTGAGTTTTATACACGGTATTTTGTCGTTTGCTGATATGGATTAACTTATGTGGAGGGAGTTGGGGGAGACTTTCATTGTTGTTTTCCGAGGATTCATTTTTGATTGAATCCTGAGTTCCGTTGAGGGCAGCAGAATCCTTATTGTTGAACCATTTCCTAAATGACTGCTGAGGCCCACAGATAGATTAATATTTTAAAGCAATTTATTAATCAGGAATACTAAAAGATTTTGAGCTCATAAGAGGAAAAAATACATTTATTTTTAAATCAATTCTAGTCATCATTAATTAAGCCTGTTTTTCACTAGGAAAATATAATAGCACGCATTTTAAGTAAATTGCCAAGGACTATTAAAAAAAAATTGTTTAATTCAGTCCCAAGACAAACCTACATGGCACAATTTTTTGCATAATAATAATAATAATAATAATAATAAAAATAATAATAATAATAATTTATACAGCGCACATATCCACTAAAGTACATCACAAATTGACATTTCAAATTCAGTTCGTGTGACATTCAACTAGTGGAAAACAAGCTATTAACGATGAAGAGGGAACACACTTTCAGAAATAATATAAATCATTACAACATGTACAGTAAATATTTGATTACATACAATTTGATATAAATTCAATATTTCATCAGGAATCATACCTTTTTCATCTTATGTTTTGAATTTCCAGATCTTGCTAGTGCTGGAAGCATCTGGAAAGAAGCAACATGTTTTCTTAAGTCTACACTAGCAAACAAAAAAATGTGCCGCTATTTGGAGAAGTTTTCCAGTATCAGCTGGTGTCCTTCTCCGGATCACGTGATTAAAAAGACTGTTATTTGGTTTGATTGGCTAAGTTCACAGCCTAACTCCTGCAAACTACAGGAGTCAACTGACTTTGCAAACTTTTTTTGTCGACTAATACAAATAATTTGTTCTTCAGATCATTAAACTGTGTTTGTTTACTTACAGGTACAGTTTTAGCTCTGTTTTTAGAGTGCTTTTTACTCTTTGATTTGGTCACTGTCTGCCCATCACCTGACAACTGTGATGCTGGCATTTCTGAGTCTGATCCGCTGTCACTATCACTTGTGCTACAACATTAAAATAATAAATAAAACAAATGTGCAACCTTTGTCATTCAGTAAAGAGATTGACAAAGTAAAGGAAGAATTCTCACACAATTGTTAATACGCTGTTAACAGTGTCTACTGCTGTCTATATATTTGAATTAGCTTACAATAAATGTAGCTCAGTTTCAATGAGATAATACAAATTTATGACTGTTATTCTGTGCAACCTATGCTAGTTGGACAAAAAAGTGTAATGTGCCCAAAATGGTAGGGATGAAATATGGGCATAATTGTTTGTCACTGTTAAAACAGAGCAGTCACAGTTTGATCATATTTGTATTTGACACAATTTTACAAACAATTAAACTTGAGAAACAAGAAACTAACTCAGATTCTGCAAATTCTTGTAAAGCATCCAAGTCTTGTAGAATGCCAACACATCCTTCAAATGTCTCTTCTGTTATCTGCAGTATCAATGCTTCCATGTCTTCTTTCTTTACAACATTCTGATTGCTGTCTTTGGCTTCACTTTCTTTTCCAATTTCTGGCTGCTCTTTACCACCTAAGCATAAAAATGATTATTACTAGATTATACCATATTTATAGGAATGATTGTTCAGATGCTTACAATACTTGTTGTGAGGTGCTTATAGAACATGTATTTCTATTTCCAGGGTGTTATTATAATGGGTAAGATATTTGCATTAGAAAATCAGAAAATAACAACATACAGATGCTCTTATTCGTTGGCCCTACTTAAAATGTGTTGTTTTTTAGAAGGCTTATTAGAAGCACAAATTTGAAGTCGCTTGTTGACTAAAAAAAAATTAATGAAGAGAAATTGTTTTTTATTGTTGATCCAATAGATCGAAAGTACTAACAATTGTTTTCACAAACATTCAATGTGCCTTCTCAATAATACTAGGATCCAAATTAAATATTAAGAACATTATAGTTTTTACTAATGTTACCTTTACAATAATTCATGAGTCGTACAGGCATCACACCCCGGCCCTCCAGTACTTGGTGTGTGATGTCTCTGGTCATCTCAAGGATCAATTCTGAATGCAAACTTAGGAACAATACGAGAATGAATATGTCAGATCAATTCTAATGTATATATATGGAGTATAAAACAAGAAGGCAAGAAATATCTTTTTTCATTGTTTTTATTTCTCAATCATTTCTTTATTTTTTGGTTTCATCTTTCATTTGGTTGTGGTTTAAGTGCATGAGATGATGTGCTATATTAACTAACTAACTATAAGTGATATATTGGAAATCAATTAATTTTCAAATGGTAGAGACAAGTAAGTCAGTGAGAAGAAGAATCTGCCCCAACCAAGATTAGAAATGACAAATAAATTGTCAAATCATTATGCGTACCTCTGATTGTTTTTAGCTGTGTGATACTGCAATATAACCTGTCCAAACTCACGACCCAACTCCTCAAAGTCTCTGATGTTAAAATGTCTTGATGAGGACATAGCAGTGTTCTTACTGCCGCAGAATGTCGCCTCTAGCGTGAAGCTGTTAACGATACCAAGCTGCCTCCACATCACTACACGCCCTGTAGACTCTTTGCATTTACGAACCTGGAACTTGCAGCCTCTGAACGTAAACTTATCTGGTGCCTAAACGAAGACATAATTTAATCCATTTCATTTAATACAAAAAAATAGAATTTCTATCAATTGAAACAAATTTATTTCTCCCTTATGTGATGAGGCTGTTTAATACATTATAAACGTTTAATATGACCAACGTCAATAACTAATTTTGGGTTTGACCTGAATAAAAATAAAAACACACATATAATATTCAACTCTATTTTTTAATGCTTTGAATGATTTTATTTTTTTTAAACACATTTTGTTTTGAAAAAACAAATATTGGTTACACACCTTTCGCGACATTAGCCATGGAAACAAACGAAGACAAAGAAAGTTGGCTGGGTCAGCTTGCGTTCCTTTAGAGTCGCATCCATAAATGAACACATTATGTTTGCGACTGTGACCATGTAAATCACAGTACACAAGTACCTAAACAAAATATAAATATGTGGTAAAATGCTGAATTATAAAAACAGAAAACATACAGTATCTATATGTTACTGTTATGACTTTGAAACAAAAGAAATTGAAGTTGAATGTATATATCGTAATTATTCGAATAAACGCCTCCCTCGAAATAAACGCCCCCTATCGAACATAATTTTGAATAAATACGACCATCGAAAGTGAAATAAATTATCAAATATTAAATTTAATAAAGCATGTTTTGCCTTGTTCCATTACATCTCTTAAATCTTCCTTTTAAAAAAACAATTCAATAAATGAGAACTTCCGTAACTATGAAAATAAAAAGAAAATTATCGTTTTGTACTACAATACAAATTTGATATGTAGCACCTACCTACTATCATACAACAAGCTTGATATGTAGCACCTACCTACTATCATACAACAAGCTTGATATGTAGCACCTACCTACTATCATACAACAAGCTTGATATGTAGCACCTACCTACTATCATACAACAAGCTTGATATGTAGCACCTACCTACTATCATACAACAAGCTTTCATAGTATAAATTTATCGTCATCAAATAACTCACCTCTCGTTGCCGCGAGAATGCTTCCAACATTTGTTTAGTGTGCCATATCGTTGGAAAAGATTCCTTACGAGGATTTCGATAATTTCGGTTAAGGTCTCTAGCTGCCAACGAACACCGATAATTCCCAACAATTACGCCATCCGGGTTTAACATTGGAACAATTTTGAATATAAAGTTTTTGCGCAATTCCTAGAAAAAGGAGTAAAAGAATGGTATAATAAGTGGTAGAATGGAATAGGTTCAAGATTTATACCTGTAGTCACAGGGTGCAGGGTTCATATCCTGTCATTAATCAGGCTCTGTCCACACTATCAAAAAAAGTGTTATGTGCCCAAATATGGTAGTGATAGGACATCATCATGTCCATACATTTTTTGTCACATAAAGTTTGATAGTGTAGACAAGACTTTAGATATGTATTCACTTTTTAAGGTGAGAAGCTAATTGATTCCAAAATACTGAATAGAGATTTTTTTTAAAGTATTTAAGCACATGTGGCCAAGGATTACCAATAGTAAATTAACCACTGTTCTATCAGATAGGTGGTAATCCCCTGATACAGGGACTATTTTGTGAATCAGTTCTTTGGGGAAATCTCCTATTTAACCTATGACATGGGTAACAGTGAAAATTAAAATTTATGTTTGCATGTGGTTCTACTTAAGTAGCGACACCTTATATGTGGTGTACATAACATGGTAAATAGTGAAATAAAACCACAAAACGTGAGTACACAATTGAAAGTACTGTAAGAATCAGGAGTCCATTAGAATGACACTTTTGGGAATGTCATTTCATCCTGTTTGAGAGAGGCTCAATTCCTACCTGAGCATCATGGTCTAGACTTGTGAGGAAGTCAATGACCCCTTTCATGATCCAACTGGAGTTAGTTTCTCCTGGATGTACTCTGGCCGTGATTACAACACCTTTCTTCTCTTTGTCTTCAACCTCTTCACCTGTATGAGAAACAATGGTTTCTTTTATTAAAAATGTTTACCTTTATCTTTATAAAAATAATTTTACTAAGGAATATAATTCAAGTAACACTGTGTGAGACAATAGCTGGTTTAACATATTATGGAAAATGACATTTTATTCTCAATAGTTAAAAATAATTATACAAAATTGAGTATAATATTTTAAGTATATGTAAATTTAGCAATAGAAAAAACAAGGAAGTTAAATTTTGAAATACTATAGATCTCTTTGATAAAATAAACACTACTGTACCATTAATTAACTGTAAAATATCTTTAAAAAATTAATCAATTATCCATTAGATGAAGAGATAGTTAAGAGGTATACAGCTATTTCCATTATATGATAGGAATTATTACCATTAGATGAGGAGATAGTTAAAAGGTAACAGCTATTTCCAGCTCTCGTCTCGCACATCACTTCTCGCTGTAAATAGCGCCCTCTAACTGGATCAGAAATGATTGAGTCGATGTGTTCTTTAAGATCAGTGAATGTAAAAGGGTAACAATGAGCTAAGTAGCAAGTGTCTTCCTCATGGTCAAATTCCTACAAGATGACAAATAATTAGTTAATTAATATTCCTATACTTTATATATATTATATATATTATATATAACTTTAAACACAGAGGGAGTAAAAGATAAAAAAGATGTCTTAATGTCTATAGCTCTGTCTACACGATCAAACTATAAAAAAATGTGATGTGCCCATATATGGATGATGATATAATATCACTACCATATTTAGGAATATCAATATTATTATTTGGGCACATCACACTTGTTTGATAACTAATTAGAAAAAAAACTAGTTTAATAGTGTAGACAGAGCTTTATCCTTCAACATAATTTTATTGAAACAAAAAAGATAGAACAAAAAAGTAGTGTAAAAAAGTGGTGTTACCATTTGCCACTCTAAAACATAGTAAGTCATATCGGGGTGTAGAAGTGGGTTCCTTGATGTGTAGTTGCGTCTGTAGCTTATATGATGTCCGCTGCGTTCCCATCCGATACTTTTCAATGTCGCTTTCTTTTCAGAGTATAATAAAGGACGCATACCTGTCAAGAAAATTTAATTTAAACATTTTTTTTTTAATTATTTAAAAATGTAATGACATAATTGTCTCAAAAACAATCACATGTGCTTCTTTTCAAGCAATTTAGTAGGTTTTATTGAATTGACACCTCATTAATATTGTAAACCAACTAGATCATTAATTTTAAAATGTGCCATGTTTAAAAAAAATCCTGTGGGCTTACTTTTGATGCAATAAAAAGATTGGGTAGTATTAAATGTCTATATATTCTCACACCCACTGACACAAACACAATAAAAATATAAAATCTATCAAACAAATAAAATAAAAACACAAGGCTAATAATTGTTCACTGATCAAGGTCAGTACTATGATAATGTTACATGATATTTATTTGTTTTTGTTGTAAACAAAAAAATTTGAATTGTCCCAGATAATATAACCCATCCTTTTATATCCTGCCATACTTCATTGACGTCATACACTACTGTGACGTGTGGCATGTATATTGTTTGTGTGATTTCTCATACTTGTACATACTACTGATACATTGTATACAAACAAATGTGAGCATGTTTATCATTTCCAGCTTAAGATGGCCGGCTTCTTTTAAAACAATTCCCACACCTGCACTTTCACGCCCTCCTTCAATCAACAATGTCATTCTATACCATATATTTTCATATTTATCTTTCTTAAAGCTCTAATAGATTATTTTAATAGCTTTGACTTTGACACCAAAGACAATGAAAGATTGTTTTTTTGTTGTTGGACTTTAATTTTACAATTACCAGGGCCCATGGTTCAAATTCTGCCAGTTCCAGGATTTTTCTGACAGCCAATATAGCGCCACTACTTAAACTCATATGAGACTCAGTTTTGAAAGCATGTTTTTTCTGACTGTAATTGGCGAGTTATGTGTTGTTGTTTGGTATGAGAAGTAGAAGTTATATATTTACAGTATATTGAATCTGAAATCTGAATCCTTTTGGTAACCACCCTCATTTCAGAGAGTGGTGTAGTTGTGGGAATCTATCACAACACTTATTGGTTTGTAAGCATGTGTAGACTTTTCTGCTTTGTTTGGTGTTGCCTAGTGTAATAAAAATTAATTCTGAATTACCATGGTTATAAAGACTGTCACGCTTGAGTAGGTTGATAATACTGAATTTATACGTTACTCCAGGAACCATGTGCTGAAGGCGAAAATAATACCACTGGGTGTGTCTGTTGGTGTACAGGTCAGTCTTTAATAGGAGTTCATATTCAAACTGACCTCTACAAGAAAAAAGATTTGATTTGATTTACTCATTATATTTAAATACAGGTAACAAAGAACATTAAAGTGATAAAACAAACAAAAAATAATGAATAATAAAATAGACAATGTCAACGTATTTTGAAAGTTTTAAATGTAAACGCCATCGTTTCAACAACCCTCTTTATGTCAATGGCTACCAGATGGACCATGTTTTGAGCATGATGTTAATGCCTTAGGCTACCAGATGGACCATGTTTTGAGCATGATGTTAATGCCTTAGGCTACCAGATGGACCATGTTTTGAGCATGATGTTAATGCCTTAGGCTACCAGATGGACCATGTTTTGAGCATGATGTTAATGCCTTAAAACTTATTTTCATGTCCTGTAATAGCATGTTTGTCAACTTACACTCGCTTTGCTTGACGCAAGTTGCCAGACTCAAACCGTGATTCAAATAGAAGACTAGAACAACAACCCTCAGGAACATCAAGAATGGCACTTGTCCGAGATGACCGCTCAGAATCGTAGACCATCAGTGACCCATCCCAAGGACGGAACCAGCGTGTGCGTTGATTGTGGACGGTTCTTGCTTTTTGGGGGACTGAAAATATCAAAAAGAAAATACATTCATCAACAAATCTATAAAATATAAAAAAGAAAATACATTCTTCAACAAATCTATAAAATATGAAAAAGAAAATACATCCATCAACAAATCTATAAAATATTTAAAGGAAATGTCCAAACCAAAGGTCAAACCACAGCCACCAGGATTTGTGGTTGTTTAAAAATATTTACTTTATGTAAAAAAAGATTTGATGTGCCCATATAAGGACATGATGTCATATCACTACCATATTTGTTCATACCACTACCATATTTAGGCACGCTACACCTTTTTTTGTCAAGTTTGATGTTTAGTTTGATAGTGTAGATAGAGATTAATCATACAATATTAAATCAATAAAAAAATACACACTAATAGTCTGAGGTATTCAATACACCTACCATTTAATTCTTCAGGCTCACTTGGTACCGTTCTCAAATGAGATGGTGTTTGAAAGATAAAACTAGGGTGACATAGAGGCCAAAAAGGACCACCTACAACGCCACGTCCTTTATCCCATACGGTGTACTGCCAGAAATCACGCCTTAGGAAGGGCGAGGATCCTGAAAGGGGCTCTAGGCTCTCTTTAGCCATAGATTGTTGCGATTGGTTGCCGCTTGCACTAGGCTTAGAAGAAGATTTTCCAGAGAGGCAAAGGTCCATCATTATATCCACATGTTTAATCTTTCAACACTAGTTTATATACAACGTCTAAGCACAATAATTAATTTAGGCTTTGCGATCAAAATGCGTACCAACAGTAGATTACAAACCAAGTCTAGGCCTAGGCACAATAATTAGGATATAATCACAAATGAGAGGTATCATAGCCTAAAGTTACAACTGAAGTGATTTGTCCATGCCGACACAGATATGTTTACATAGTAACAACTGATAATAGAGATGAACAGATAACAAATATTGACTAGGATGGCTGAGTGTGCACTTCTTGTTATCGTGTAATCCTAAAGCCCATTATCTTTCTTGCTAATTTTAAATCCTAGTCCGTTAAAATCTTTGATTTATTTTGAGTGTTTGCTTATACCTTGTAGGGTTTCTAAGTAAGTTGATAAGTAGTAGTTCTATGCCATGATAAACCTAAAATACAGAATGAAATTAAGTTTACCAATTAATCATGACAGAGCTTTATCGAACAAATTTTCAACCAAATAAAAACAAGAATATTTGGCCAAAGAATTCCTAAGCAAGCCACCCTAGATTATGTCAAGGCTCAGTAACTCTTCTGTCCGTGTTTCGCTCGGTTATTCTTGTGTTCCATTTGATGATTCTTCTGTCTGTGTTTCGCTCCGTTTCATAGATACACTTTTATCAATCACAATACAAATAATCCAAAGTATTGTAGTGTAACACAGAAAAGTCAAAGGTCATGATTAGCAACAGTGTATGAAATCAGTACATATCACTCCAACAGTACACTACAAATGATAACAAACCCAAAACAATAAATAAACCTGTGTAAATGTGTAAATTCCGATGTTAAACAATCGTAAAAGTATTATGTCAATATGAGAGGAATCTTCACACCTAGGTTATTACCGCTACAAGCAATTTTCTCGCAAGTACAAAAGGACGGTCGCACCTGCCATGTGAACACACCTTTTGTCAAACTGTATTATTTCCATGGTAACAGTTTGAAATGACATGTTTGCTCAATTCCTTTGTTTGTTTTTCCCTCAGGTTATTTGTCACGCTTTTATTTAAATCTTTTATTTTTCCAAAGGCCTTATATTATTTCACATAAATAAAACTAACAATTCTCAACATATCTATTAAATAGAGAGAATTGGACTAAAAAGAAATAAACAAAAACTTATTATTGCAATTACTGACCATATATACAGAAATACACAATACATTAAAACAAAATAAACAAAATAGAAAAGGATTATTAGATTGAAGAATAGAATTTTCACCTTCAGAGTAATTTTTGCATATGTAATGTTGTATGTGAAATTCTACTGTAGGGAATTATTGACCATAATAAGTTTATCCCACGCAACCTAACATTCTGTATCCACATATTTTTTAGTGTAATGAATTATGAAACTTTTGTATCTTTGACCAGACATAAATCATTTCTCTCTAGGGATTTATAAACTTAATATTTATATTTGTCTTCCCTTTTTAAAAATTCAAGTGTATTCTATTAGTTTATACCAAAGTGTTTGTTACCGTATTTGAACACAGAATCTAAACCACAATGGAAACCCCACAGACTGCCATTAAACTCAAATAGAAAACAAGAGCATCTAAACATAGCTTAAATTTCATACTCATTATACACTGACACAATCTAATTAACAACCTCATTGAAATCACCTAATAAACACACATTACTTAAACGCTATCAATTACAAACATGATCTTAGCTTCTGTGTCATTGTTAACTTAAGTACATTGGTTCATGGAGTTTAGGATTGGTTACACTTAAATAGCGCCCTCTTTTTAAGTTTCCTTCTAATTTTTGAACAATAAAGAAAAAATATATTTACAGTAACAAACTTTCTGAATATAATTTGTTTGTTTTCTTACAATTTTCAACCTGTCCCCAGCCAAGTTTAGTCAGTTTCTTAGCAAAAGGACCACAACATCTCCTAACCCCATTAAAGCATACTGACCTAAATAGGTTTATTTATGTAATAATTTAAAATAAACTATTTAATCTGATGTTTTTATGACAAAAATACAGTGTTTGAGATTCACAAATTTATGAATATTTATAGGATTTTGGCTACAGGATGTTAGTAATAAAGAAACAATTATGTATTGTATAATGCAACATGTTGCCAATTTGATGTACATATCACCTGCTATACCACTGTAGCATGTCGATACTTAATAGGCCTACCGGTAATTAATGTTTCTTAAGTTGCCTAGTGCCATTTTTTATGTGAATGATTAAAATGAGAAAATCTTTGAGTGGAAACATTTTATATATAAAAATTTACCAGGTTGAATACTGCTGTTGAATAAACAAACTAATAAATAATAATAAATCAAGAGCAAACATAATGTCTATGTATATTTTATAAAAAAATGACAATATATGGAAATAATTTTCCACTGATGAATGAATGAATGACACTAAACATTTATTTATTTTAAATGAAAGTGTATAATATATATACACTAGCAATGATGAACAGATGTTGCCGAAAGCTCTGCCAATTTTTCTGGCTGTTTTACTTAATGGTTTTGATTTGGCTTTTTGCTCAATATATTTTGTATCTCCATTGAGATCCAGCCAATGATACCCACAGCATTGTCATTTTTACAGTAAATTGCCTTTGGATTTACAATATAGTTGAAATATAACACCTTAAGAAAGTATAACAGAATGCATTGTATTTTGAATAAAGATTTAGTTTCTATCAAAATATTGCCCCTAACCAATACTAGAGATTGTTTTGGGGGTGGTAGTGTTGCTTAGCAACAGTGTTTTAGTTTGGTATAGGTGATTTAGCCCAATCTTTGATCAATTGCACTATGAAATCCATAATGTTCTCAAAATTTGATGAGCATTTATGGGTAATTTGCAAATGTTCCCTAAGTATAAATATTAATAAATCTATCTATACTAAGACCATCAAAGCACTTTATAAATAGACAAATGGTTGCGTGTGTGGGTAAGAGGTTAGATACACAGGCCTACTTCAGATTACTGCTTAATAGCATCTATTAATGTTCAACAGGCATAAGACGTACAAGTGTTATCATTTCTCTATCAAATTTATTGAAATTAATGACAGACTTTGCACACACATTACACGCCTGACGAAATTTGTACAGTACATGGGTGTCATCTTCTTGATTTCGGAAGGGGTCACACGACATCAAGGATGTTCTACGTACAGTATAGACTAGTATGTGAGAAATATTACTTTTATACCCTTACACTACATCACCTAGCAAAACATTATAAAAACACACAAGGGACTATGAAATAAAAATGCTGTTCGCAAATAACGTCATGCAATATGATTACAAAAAAAATGTGACAAATATGATGTTTTCCACAAACACTGACAATTGCGAAATGTGAACAGGAGTTTACTACAATTAAACCCTCTTCACAACTGATTTATGCTCCATGACGATAAGAGACAAAATGATGACATCAAAACAAAAATATTGAGATAACATTTCTATGAAAAAAGGAATTTATTATTAAACAACAATTCGTCAGAACAAGGAATTGGATGTGTGGTTCCAATAGAATAAGTTGTATTGTTAATTTTTTCTAAGAAAATCTCAAAACCGTAAACCAGAAATTGTTTTAATTATTGTTATTGAGGTAGAAAATCCAAAAGTTTTATTCAACCAAATCATTTTAATACTAAAATTCACAGTAAATTATGCGTTAAAGTCATTGGCATTTCAGAAAAGATTCACAATAAACAATTTTTAAAAAAAGATGAGATTTGTTATGGTTGTGTAGTCCAATAAAAATACGTTTTTTTTCATCCAAAAACAACCTTTACAATATTTTAGGCAACATAAGTGATTTTTTTTTTCCTTTTTGTAATTAAGATTAGTTAAGAGAGACGGCAATGTGGCTACAGTATCTGGCCTCTCTGGGAGACTCATCTGCAAACTTTCATTAAAAAAAATGTTGACATTTCACAGAAATCATCACCAAGCAATGTCCACCATATTATAGTATTAATATAATATCCTTAGATCCTTAATAGAGCATTTAAAGTGATTATTTATAAAGCCTACAACCCTATGATGAAATCCAATTAAGCTCCAAGTATTTGCAAAAGTGGGTCAAAATTGTCTAATGAAATTACACAGGTTTTGGAGAAAGTAGACAGAATACATACTGTACAGTACTATAAAGCTCTGTCTACACTCTCAAACTTTATGTGACAAAAAAATTGTATGTGCCCATGGACACGATGATGTCATATCACTACCATATTTAAGTCACAACAATTAGTCCATAAGGTTTTTTAGAATTCACTCCTTCAACCCATAGTAACAGAACTGGGTCATAATATTCTAATGAAATCGAACAGATTTTGGAGAGAATAAACAGAATTAGTCCATTAAGGTTTTTTTCAAAACATTCCACTCTTTCAACCCATAGTAACAAAACTGGGTCATACTTTCATAAGAATTTGATTTAGTCTCAACAAACCGTTAAGCCGACAACATGACGTAGGGCTAATCTAATGAAGCATACAAAGGGAAAATTTGACTTGGACACCTTCGTGTTTGGTAAACAAAAGAAAAAGGCAAATATGAATAGAAATAGTCTAAGTATAGCACCAAAAGCCAATGCATGCTGTGTATAAAACAGCTACAATTGCAAGAATGGGTTTATTTTCAATTCAAAAGGTTTTATCAAGAATGAACTACTGTATTATGTCAATAACTAAAAACTTAGTTTTCCACTCTGATAGAATTTAAATGTGTGATACTAGATTCCACAATTTGGCAGAGGAATGGTGGATGGGAAGGGCTTGTCAGGATTCAGAGAAGAAACTTTGTACGAGTCAAGGGGTCCTTACACTCTGACAATATGTGAACTTTTATGCTGTTTTAATGCTTGGTGATACAGTAATAATACTAAAGGGTAATAACCATTTCCAACCATTTTCTCAATCTGAGAAACGCAACACTAAGGCCCTGTTCAGACCCATGGCGTTAGACCGTTTTAGCGTACAACGTTACTATCAAGGTCACGTTACAAACCGCAGAGAAAAAAACGAGGTGTTCAGACCCATAGCGTACGATTATCGTTACAACGGAAGTACGTCATCCAGGTTGTTTCTAGTTGCATATTCATGTGCTCTTACCCACGTGTTTTCATCATTATTTCCACTGTATATAGGCCTAGATCTCAGCCCTAAAATTATGACAAAATGTGCCGTAAATAAAACATACCTCAGCATTTATTTAAGAAAAATATAGTAAAGCCAAATTTCTGTTTCTATTGTTTTTATTTTGTTTGTAGTAAAAAACATTTTCCCCAGGCTCTTGTGTTACGAAAATAAAGCAGGCCTCGTAATGCTAATGATGAAGAAAAAAATGATTGTGATTAGTCTATCCAGTCCAGTCAAAGATATATATTCTTTGGTCCAGTCGGTTGAAAATAACCCTTAACTTGCTAATAAAAGGGACACAGCTCCTCTTGTTTGTTTACTGATTTTTTTAGGAGTTAGGGGGTTTTCAGCATTAAACTTGTCCAGTCTAGTCTGCCTTGTATGAATGAGTGACTTGATGTCCCACGCTAGTTTTTAGCTTGAATGAAATGCGTGAATGGCTCTAGGCCTAGCTAGGCCTAAAAGCGGATGGGATCGTAGTCCCTATGTTTAAATACAAGGTGCATGTATTTATGTCATTTGTTAGAAAATATAATGGTAATCAGTTGATAGTAGTTTGTAGCCTTTGTAACAGTTGTATTTGTAGTGTAGTTAGGCCTTATTTATTCTGGCCTTTTTGTTATTGAAATCATGATCCATCTCACACATTGACGATACAAGATGTCAGCCTAGGTCAAACCTTGTTTCGCGTCATAACAGGAAACGTTCTGATTGGATACAACGTTGACTTAGAGTAGCGTCGTACGCTAAAACGGTACTATCAACCGTTTTCCACTACAACGCTACAACCGTTGTACGACGCGTTGTACGCTAATCCCCAACTGTTCAGACACACATTCTTTTAGCGTCGTACGCTAAAACGGTCTAACGCCATGGGTCTGAACAGGGCCTGAATCATCTTTGTCAAAGAAAAATTGACATAATTTTTTTTTGTTTTCAAATAAACCCATCCTTTTATCATAAATCATCTAAATCAAAATATTGGTTTGTAAGAATTATGTTTTGTAGTAAAACCACAAAACCACAATTTTCATTGAAATGGAAAAAAAAAAGAATATGAGGGACTTGCATGAATGCTTGTGTTAAATAAAAGTTTGCCATTTCATTAGAAAGCAGCTAACAAAATCACACACACTAAATATCATTTTAAACACTTAGGTCATTCACATTTGTACTTACCATTATTTGATAACAGTTCATAATTCTTGGGTAGCTCTAAAATGTGCTGTGGTTTAGGGACAACTGGGGTGTATTCAGGAGGCCAAAACGGTCCATCCTTAGTCATCAATACTCCATTAAAATTATCCTCTTTCAACAATTCTTTCATTTTATTGTTTTTCTTCTTGTGTTCCACATAACTTTTAAATCCTTTTTTGGTATAACTATGAATAGTTTCATTTTCTGAAGGAGTTTCTGTCGTTCCTGGCAAAGTTTTCATGTCTGTTGAAGATCTTGTTAATACAATTTTTGATAACGCCTCTGGCGATGATACAGGGGTGGAATTTGTCCAGTTCTGTTTTTTCAAATTAACAGATGTTTCGTTCATATTAATTTCTTCATCATCAGACGTTCTCTCTGATGAACGTAAAGCGGTGCTTGTGGCAAACCTACGGTATGGTTGCCGTTTCTTTTTGTTACGTTTCTTTGATTTTTGTGCTTTTAATTCTTCTACAGAAGTGACTGACTGTGATCTATAAAATTAAAAAAATGTAAGAAATTGAAACGGTATAATAATAAACCAAATAAATGTAAATAAAATAAATCTACAATTTTTTTTATTGTTTTTTTTTGTCATTGTACCATTGTAGAGTTTGTAAATAAATGTTTTGAAATTTATTTACAATAAAATGGATACAACGCAATTTGATTGAATTGAATGAACTTACCGATTAGCTAGTTGTACTTGATGTAAACGACGTACTTTAGCTTTTTCTCTGTTGCGTCTAATTCTCTCCAGCGGTGGCGTATCTAGCGCCTCACGAACACGTTGTGCTATTTCTTGTTCAATTCGTTCTTGAATCTCCATTCGCCATGTAAGAGGCTCTGACAAAATATAAAAGTACAGTTTTTTAAATATTCTTTAACTAATTGCTATGCAAAAATTAAATGTGAATTACAAACGATTTTAGTGTTAGGTTTTTTTTAGACTGCTAACAATTTTCAGTGTAAATTTGTATCATCATGCAAGACAGTAGCCAAAACATGTTATATTTTTCAGATACAAAATTAGAAAGAACAACTTTAGTGTTAGGCTTTTTTTTAAAGACTGCTGACATGCAAGCCAGTAGCCAGGATTGTCACAGGAGTGGTGGTTGTCTTTTTGATAAACTATTCATTCTTCATGATAACTCTTTAAACAGGAGGTTTAACAAAATTACGTTTGTAATCATATAATAATAATAATAATAAATAACATTTATAAAGCGCAAGAGACAAAGGTTTCAAAGCGCTGTGTTTTCCAAGATCAGTGCAAGTAGTAGCGTGCGATTATGCTTCTCTGAAGAGATGAGTTTTGAGTTTAGTTTTAAATGTGATAACAGATTTTGATGAGCGTATTTCGAGTGGTAGAGTGTTCCAGAGTTTTGGGGCTGCGACAGCGAAAGCACGATCACCGTAAAACCGAGTTCTGGAACGGGGTCCAGGTTTTAGAAGAAGTCTGCTGGATGAACAAAGCGAAGTGAATCACTTTTAAACAAAATTTGGTACTCATAAAATTCAGGTCATATTTCATCATATGGCAATATAATTACGTGCGTAGCGCATATAACGCATGCGTACGCGCGCTTCAAATTTTCAAAATTGTCAATTTATTTTCGATGAAATTAGAGTATGTTTCAGGCAATTTTAAGCGTTTAAAAAATTGCCATGAGTGCGCAGATTTTTGCACGCGCACTGCGCGTTATACGTTAATGCGCACTCTTTTTGTCCGATTTCTGTTGTACAACCTTTCTTTAATAATATCATATTTTATTCACTTTTCAACACGAAATTGCGTTATACGAGCATGTTAAAAGTGACAGGCTACGCACGTGTAAGTTAACAAAATGGTGAAAATATGCTAAATTTTAAAATTAATATAGATCGTCAGAATGCTCGGGAACACCTATTTTTTATTTCATTTTCTTGAAGTGTATGTATCTTTTGTATGATTTATTATTAAATTAAGGGAACAAAAGTTGATTAAATCATAATTAATTGCATATTAAATTGTTTTTAATTAATTTCGACAATCAAACAAATTATGACATTTTCTTGGGTCAAAATAACAAACTTAACATTAACTTTCTTCCTTCAAAAGTTCATATATTAAAGTTGAAAGTATATAATTTGACAGTGCATAATTTTTTTACATTTTTAGAGATGTCGTCATAGTAAAAAATTAGAATTCATTGCGGTATGTAATAATCTGTCTGCACCAAAGTGGTTACTGCATAGTAAATACACGGAGGAATTTTTCTACAACTTTTAGTCAGTTGTGTATGGCTCGGTGGTCTGGGCTCGTGTCTATGGCATTCAAGGTACCGAGATCGAGTCTCACCTTGGGGAAACGAAATAAGATTTTTTTTTATTATCCGTGTTGTTTGTTTCTTAGTGTATAGATTATACACATGATTTATAATGAAATCTAGATAAAAAGTAACTTATGTCTTTATTATTATGTAATATAATATATTATAACAAATGTGGTTTATGACATTATACGCAGAGGGATTTTTGATCGGATTGTGATACCGGCTATTGTATTCGCGTTAGCAAGGTCCTATCATATATTATAAATAATTAAAGATTCTGAGAAAATCATTCAATCAAAATATCTTTTAAAAATCAATTATCTTTATTTAAATCAATGCATATAACCTATAATTCGTCATACGGACGAATTAAATCTAGTTTCACTTTAGTTTTTGACCGGGATCAAACATTTGTATATAATTTTTTAATTTTTTTGGACTGAGATTGACTGATACTGTATACAAACATCTAAAGCAATTAAGTAATATACTTGACACAAGAATTTACAAAGTAATGATGTTGAAAGGCAAAATCAATTACAGTAAATCTATTACAATATGTTAGAGATTTAAAGGCTTTAACATCCAAACAATAAATATCAATTAAACATCATTTATCATCTATGTGCATTAGTTTATAAGTCCAAAATGTTAAGGGAATTTTGATGTTGATAAAACAAAACATCACACAATTATGTCAGCCAAAAAACAATATAAATGTCGTAATGTCTGTTTGTGTATAAATCATTCACTAAGCCCAACAGATTTTACTTTGATTTCTTCAATTTTGGCATGGAAACAAAAATTACAAAGTTCAACAGAAAATAAAACAAAATGCCGAGGATTTTCAATGGAAACCTAATCACTGTAGGTAGAGACATAGAAAGCTGTACATTATACTGTAATATGGTTAAAGTGGCACTATGCATATGACAAGTTCTATGTTAACCACTGTGTGCAAGTCCAGTAAAAACAATTGTAAAAAGGGAAAAAAAGTTGTTAAAATGATAAATAAAAATGATACATTGAAATAATCAGATGCATAGTACCTTTGTTCTTCATCACTTTATCTTGCTTAGCTGCTGATAATTTGGATATCTCGTCCAGCATTGATTTTCTTTCTCTTGTGAATATCCAACCATTACTGTGCTGCCTTCCTGCATCCCTGTCATCATGATTGCAACCATTAATGAGCTGCTTCCTTTCATCCCTGTCATTGTTATTGTGTACATTACTGCGTTGTGTCCCTTTACCATGGTCATCATTGTTGCGAATATTACTGTGCTGTTTCTCCTCATTGCAGTTTTCATGGCTAAAACCATTACTGCTCTGTGTCCCCTCATCTCTGTCATCATGACTGTAACCATTTTCCTCATCAGCATCAAGAGTGCTTGCAATCTCTAGCGCTGATGTGTCCATCGTACTTGTACACTCCATCAATCAACACACAAGTATGTTACATTGTGAGGAGCAACACTTAGTACAGCTTTGCCTTGCGTCATACATCACTAGTTTCTTTTATTGATTTCTTGAGGATGAAAGCGTAAAACCTAAATAATCCACAAAAATAACTTTTCTGAATATTCAAATTAATAATTGTTTATACGATTCAAGGCATAACATTTTAATTTACATTATTCAAAATTATCCCCAAGACGGGAAAAAACTAAAAATATTTATAAATTAATCATATTGACAAAAGAAAAAGATATGTATATATAGAATCAAGATGTATATATAGAATCAAGATGTATAAATAAGTTGCTATAATTCAAAAATTCCTTCAAATTAATTATATAGTAATGTTTTTATAACATATATTCATCAATTCATATAATCTAAAAATCTATAGCTACACTATCAAACTAGTATTTGACAAAAAAAGTGTGATATGACATCATCATGTCCATATATGGGCACATCACATTTTTGTCACATAAAGTTTGATAGTGTAGACAGAGCTTTAAAACAATAATGAACTAGAAAATGACCTGTACATTACTAGTTTTTACACATGTAGAATCTCTGTAAACAGCAACAGTACAGAAATGCCAATTACTATTAATAATGGCAATTTCCTTTTAAGCATTCAACAATAACATAATGATTGTAATTAAGTGTTTCCGTTAAGAATGTCATCCAATCCATTAACCTCTTCCACTACATCACATTACCATGGAAACAATGTTAATATTATTGTTCAACCCGCAATACATTTAAAATGACAAATTTAATATACAATTGACAGGTTGATTAATATGAACATCTGCGAAATCTCCAAAAGATTAAACAGACTATCATTTAAAAAACCAAACAATATGAAAAATGTTAAGAACATTTAAAGGGTTTTAAGTTTATAAGAACTTTCTGGCATTAACTAAAGCTCATTCTACACTATCGAACTAGTTTGACAACAAAACTGAAATGTGCCCAAATATGTAGTGATTATGTCCAAATATGGTAGTGATATGACATCATCATGTCCATATATGGGCACGTCACATTTTGTTGTTACATATTAAGTTTGCTAGTGTAGACAGAGCTTTTAAAGTGTGTCGTCTGGGTGTCTATGAAATAAGTAAAACATTATCTTGTCATTGTAATATAGGATTATCACCTTATCCACTTTATGGAATCAACCGTAATCCTGTTGTCATAAAAATGTATTAATTGTCCCTCACAAATCTGATAAATGTATTATGCATTTTCTAAAAAATGCTCTATAACCATAATATAATTCTTAAGCTTGAACCATTCACGAATATGTACCTGTGCAACGTTTCGACTTGTTTTCAACAAATCTTCCTCTGGCGGCAATGACTAGATGTTAGTGGTTGCTAGGAGTATAGTAGCTTTGCTAGTTGTAGAGCAGCCCCCTAGTAACCTTGGTTTGCGATTTGCCTTAGTTCTTCTGCACATGTACAGTACGTATTCATGAATGGTTTAAGCATAAGAATTATAATAATATACAGATAGTTAATATAAAGACAGATGAAAACATTTTTCCAAAAAAAACTATAATACTGTCGTCAAACAAAAGTTCAAAAATCATTTTTCTTGACTACTTTTGTTTTACACTACAAATAACTTTCAAATCTTTTGATTTGCTTCATACACGTCATTTGAATTTAAAACAATTAAAAACTTTTACATCATCAAACAAATTGCACAAAATCTTTCCTGTTTGAAAGATCTCATCCAAAACCCTTACCAAAGCCAAGACAACAAGAGACTATTAAGCTTTAAAAAGAAACAACTACAAACTGTTCCACATCCATCAAACAAATTGTGAGTATTGTAAACTTTACCAAAACAACAATATCTTGTTTCCAAGACCAAAAGACCACATGAATAACATACCATTACAATTATACAACAACGATTTATTACAGTTACAGACAAATTGAAACTCGACTCGGAGTTGGTTTTCTGAGAGCTAGATCTATTTCTCTATGAAAACTAAGAATACATAAATAAGTTTCCATTAAGTTGAATTATATCACGAACAAATACAACTTAAAGAGGTGGACCTTATTACAAAAAAAATGTATTGTGGTTTATCAAAAAATATTTTATTTAAAAAAACAGAAAATACTATACACAAATATAAAAATAGTATACACATTTATCTAGCAAAATTGCACACAAACATCCAATATAAGATTCATTTAAAAAATTAAAATTTATGAGAAAAATGAGTACAAATAATAGTTGAAACTTGAGTTGATTCTAAATTCCACATTGAATGTATTTATTGCATTCACGCAATTTACATGGCAACCAAGCTAGTAACCAGTGGGTTTGTAGGGTTCTAAAGAATTCCCCCTTTTTGCTTTTGTGCCATTTTCAAAGCAGTAACTAAAAGACGAAGTGATGGTAAATAGGGCTAACTAGCTCATGGCAATTTTGTCCTTTTTTGTAAAGAAATAACACAGGCTAAAATTAACATAACTGAAACCTTACCTGACTACCAAAGTGAACTGTATTTTGAGAGATTGACTAAAATTACATGTTAATGATTACCAAGTAGCTTACCTTAAATCAACAAGTGTGTTGGTAACTAAGAACACGACACACTCTGTCTTAAGTAACATCCACACCAACCTAACACCGCACTGAAGAGCTAGATTTCTTAACGTCACAATACCTCTCAGAAGACAAATCTTATATGATAGCGTCCATTTTCAAAGGATGTTGAGAACAATACACGTACCCAGGTAACATTGTGAAACGCTAGAGGTTCTTACACAATGGTAAAGGATTAATCGATACTATTAAATGGCAATAGAATACGAGTTGACTATGTCTTATACGTGCCTTTATACAAACAATGATAAAAGGCTAGAAGTCAGGACAAGAGACGGATTACATTTGAACAACAAAGTCAACAATACCACTTGAATGGCACAACTAAAGATCATTCATTCAAAATTCTAGGCTGAAGATGACTTAATTGAATAATCAAACGAAAAGGAAATATTTATCGATTTAAAAGTTTGCCATCATTTAAGTTTATAATCTTTTATTTCAAAATACCATTAAAACAAGTATTTCCTTTTAAGTACAGGTTTACCAATTATCATCAATCATTTAAAGAAGTGCTTAAGTTAGTTAATAAGTGCTTAACTGATAAAAATTTTTTTTAAATCAAATTTGATTCCAATAATTGTATACTTTTACCCATTTTTGTTTATCTTATAGAATGGACTTTGATATAAAAAATATGGTTATTTTTAAAACTGACCTATTTAATGTTATATCTTAGGGTGGGTCAAAATGACAGTCTTTCTGACTTACATGACTCCCATACCACCTCCCCCGCCCCCCTCACATGACTACTAAATTCTAAATTGAAAAAAAGTTAAGGTGATCAATCTTATCACTTGTGTAATACTAATAATAATTAACTTATTTGCCATGTGTTGTTCACCCATAATAATTCATTTAACTTAGTGAATATGGATGCCTGTTTATTGGCATATAATTATTCTTATGTTCTTTTTGTATCTTTTATCGTTTTTACAAGCGAAGCAGAACAAATTTAACTGTTTCTTTAGGGTTTAGTGAATGACTCCAAGTCAACAGTTAACTGTTTCTTTAGGGTAAGTGAATGCAAAGATTAAGGGACAATGGTGCTCGCCAGACATCAAGACAATGGTTTTTGCTCATCCGAGCTGGTTTGTGGCTCCAGGCTAATCAATTGTAAGTCACTAAATTGATTCAATTATTTGTTCAAGCTTATGTAGGGACCTTGAAAGACTAGTATGTGGTATTGTTTATTGATATATTTATTGAATATGTGACCAAAAGATGGTCCTGAAGTGGCCAGCATAATATTCTTTCAGCATATACTTTTTTTAATTTCCATTGCAAAGAAATAAATGAATGACATTCTGAAAAAAAAAATTCTCAAAATGAATTCAACTTCTTTCAGAATCACATCCTCCTTGCCTCGTCAGTCAAGTCTAAAATAACACAAACAATTAAGACTAACTTTTTTGACTAAAAAAAATGCATTATTTATAAACCCTCAGCTAGCAGCTGACATAAACTGCTTAAAAAGTATTTATTATTAGGCAACAGAGTTAGTAAATAAAACGTTTACAATGTCACCGTTCTCTAGGGCGGTATTCTTCTTCTAGGCTAGGCCCGTTCCCAGAATACATTGATAAACCATATCATAGTGACCCATTATCCATGTTGCCCCGAGTGGTGGTAGTGGTGGTGTTCCCTAAAACAAATTCCCAGGCAGGCTGGGCAGGCTAGCCCAAGAATCGTGACATGATGAATGTGATTCAAATGTAACATTAAATGCCAACTACATGTATCTGAATAAGTTTAAAAACTTTATATGCATTTAAATAGTTTACACTTACCTACCAAGGCGAAATTTAAGAAGGCATGATTTAATAATACTTAAAACTCCAAGGATGCAGTTTGGTGGTTCCCACAATTTCTTCCTCTGCTGTTAACGCCCTCTCTCAAACTTGCTTAGTCTGAACGTCTCGTACTAACCACCACCACTTGTTGATCGATCATTGAATTAAAGAAACCCCGTTCCCTTCTTTCTCGTGGACCAAAACATTAATTGTTTCATACTCATTCAAAAAATGACTTAAAAAAAAAAAAAAATAAGCCCACAAGTTTCATCAATAATACTATCGTCATTTTAATATTAGGGCTTATATTTGTGAAGAAAAATGTTCGTCGCAACATGTCTCTCTAGTTCCGTCCCCGCGTATTACAAATTGAAAGACATTGAATATTGAAAATTCCAAAGTCAAGTAAAGTATTTTATTATTTGACGCTGACAAATTATGTAGACACAATTACTTATTATATCAAAAAGTTTTATTAAAAATAATTAAGGTATCATATATAAGTTATGTACTGATGGTCGATATGTGACAAGGTCTATATTGAAACAATTGGTTTTTTTTAACTTGCATTCAATTATTACCTAACCTTCACAATAATTATTTAATCAACGTTTCTGGTATCAAGGTGTCCCACGACATGTTTTTGTTAAAATTAAACAGTATCCTAAATATACATCTAAGCATACCGAGCTCTTAAAGTACCCCTCTCGACTTATTTTAAATATTTGTGTTAATTTTAATTATGCCTAAGTTCCAGTGGCTGTATTATTTTAAATATTTGTGTTAATTTTAATTATGCCTAAGTTCCAGTGGCTGTATTATCCATTCACACTTGGCTAAGGAAAACACCCTTAAAGTTAAAACAAATCTCCTATCCAAGTGAATACAATTTAAGGGAACTTAAATAGTTAGTGAGTTAAGTGTAATATGTCACTTAGGTGTGATTGATAAATACGGCCACACAGTACTGAAACTGCATTTTGCTTATTATCTATGTATTCTTGCAATCTATTTCATATGATATGCGACACACAAAATGCTCAATTAAGTCTGTACCAATTGTCCGTGGTAATACGGATGCTTAGCATCTACCCATCGACGATACTTAGCACCGACAGATCGACGATGAAAATTTGAGTTATAATCATTTCATTATTATAAAAACTAATGTTGCAAATCTAAAAATATAACTAAACTTTGTTTTGTCATTTTTATGTCTATTTTCTTTCTTTTTACAATAATTTACATCGCATTCAACTTGAATTAAAATTGAATTATGTTTTATATACATTAAAGCTATATATAAAATAATATTATAAAATATGCTTATAATAACGGAAGTTGAGTGACCTGTACGCGTTTTCTTATAACTTGTCAACTAACATAAAACATATTTTATGGCGTTTATGTAATAATTGCATAATCATTCGTTGTCATGGGAACACACCACTTGAGACCAAATACATGAGAAACCGCGTCACCTGTCCAAGAATATCGTGAGAATAAATTACCCTTTCGTTTCGTTCGACCAACATAATAAAGTTATTATCGTATTCCTGTATTCCGTCAAAAGATGTGGTTTGTATATCAACGGGGGTACATCTCTACGGTATATCTGTGTTCTAGGCCTATGCTTGTAAAGGGCCATTAATCCATGAGTTCTATAGAGAATTCATTAGGCTATTCCTTTGCATAATTTTCCGTGACAAACATTAAAATCACATTATTGCATATGTTAAAGTTTTTTTTAAATTTCGTCAAAATTGTTAATGACAAGTTCCACTTGAACGCGTTTTTGCAAACATCGATACTCGTCATGGCCTAAATACTGTATACTAGGTTCTTATTGGTTGTATCCGTATTTTTCAGTTTTAGGTCACATGAGCGAAAACCTGCGTGCGCGTAAGTTCATACGCGTCACACCGAGTGTCTTAAGCGGTCGTTCATGATCCATTTCACAAAAGTTTGGCGGTCTGTCCGTTGTGGCTAAATCATTGTAATCGCTGGCTGTCTCATCTTCGTCAACGATCGACAAGCGCACATCCTCTATGATTTCTTTATGTTCATTGCAACTCATTTGGAGTCGCATTTCGTTGATTTCGGCGCGAAGACTTAGTAACGTCTGGGCTAACGTCTGATCCTGTTGTCTCATTAACATCTGTTGAAAATAAATTAATAAAATTAAATATTTCATTATTATTTATTTAATCTATATCATGCTATAGTTATAAGCGAGCTGATAGTTGATAGTAAAGATGTGCTATTAAGTCTGTACTCAGCATTTCTTCTTAATGAGAAGCGCAATGACGTACGTACACGCAACGTACTTATTTGACCAATCAGACGCAATCTACCATAACTGTCGATTGTGATTGGTCAAATGCTAATTGCCTTTTATTTTGCCGTTTTTGCGTTGCGCCTAGTGTGAACAACGAAAACTATAATATACAATGGAACGGGCAGCTATGTACTCAGCAAATGATAGAATAACTAGTGGCCCTAGATAGAATAGATAAAAAGGTTTACAAGCCGATAACGATAACGATTTACGTACCAATTCACTTTTAAGCCACGATATTCCCTCTTCCACTTCTCGTTTCCTCTCTCCATACGCTTTTGTTTCTTTCCTGTTTTCACAATTTTTATCATAACTAGCAAGCGCTGGCTTTTTCAAGTCCTCAAGCCACTTCATATATGATGGTCTTCTAGTTGCTAGATTTAATTTCTTTGCTACAAATTTCAGCCGAGTCATTTCGCTCTCCCTATCTTCGTGTATGACCTCCAAGATATCACTAGTTGATAACTTTTTAACGGTTGGTGATCGAGGCGAATCAAAGTCTTTCGCATATTCGTGAATTTGGATTTTTATTGGTGACGTAACTTCCATATTATCACCATCAGGCATTGTGCTATAATTGGTAGAGTTTAAATTTAAGAATAAGTTTCAACTTATTTCACCCTGACAACAAACCTGTAAAATAAAACGGACAAAGCATTAAGAACACCATGACGTCATATTGCGTTTAAGTACATACAGAGTGTTGCAACAGAATGATGATCAAAACAGATACGAGCGCGCATCAATTATTATTATTACTACTGTTTCTTTTCTCGTTTGTTAGAGACACTGCAATTAATCTGCTATACGCGATTGTATCTGGATCATAGACTTATGGCCATGGTCTTTCAAATGTATGGGTACATGTAATGTATGGCCCATGGTAGGATATAATAGCCCTACTCGTGGAATTACAGGACAAGCACTTTAATCACCTAAATGGGTACTACATCAAGTATAGTAGTCACGTCCTGGTGGTGTGTTGGCAACCCACACACGCGCGCTGCATGTTGCCAACTGTTACTGTACTTAATAATGTTCAAGTTCCTGTTTAAGGTTTATATAATTCACCCTGGGCTAACTATCAAGTCATAGACACGTTGAAGATTCCCAGCAAAAATCGATTTTTATTGTTACAAATACAAACTATATCAACATACGTAACTAGTCACTTTATAATTAATATTGATTTATAATCAATTATTCTGTTTGCTCACGACTTCACTGTAACGTATTCTACAGTTTACTCGTTCTTATTTCTGTCTGGATTTAAGTACCGTATCATCTAATTAATATTGATTAGGATTGCTTTAATTAATTGTTAGTGTAAACATGTAATAAAATAATAACGGCTATAGAATTGGTTATTCAATAAGTTAGTGCATTGCGGTATCCAAGGCCAGAATATGGAGAGGCGTACTATACTTTGAGATTAATATGTAGGCTTAAGCATCGCTTATGCGGTTATATAGTCAGTTTGTCGGTACGTCCGTGCGATCCTTTATTTACAATAGTTCTACCTAGACTTCGGCCTAGAGTCAGTTTGTCGGTACGTGCGATCCTTTATTTACAATAGTTCTACCTAGACTTCGGCCTAGTATCATGATCTCTAATAAATTGTACTTACTATTTTAAAATTAAAATCCCTTCTTGTTGTTGAGATCAACGGTCATACAAAAGGCACATTTAAGGTTGTGATGGTTGACATAGGTAAATATTCGTTTGGTTTTGTCGAGCCTGGCCTTTTCAACTGTAAGATAAAAAAATAGTTTGAGCAAACATACCGAGGCCTATGTTTTAACCATTCAATACACACGATGTAGGCCTGTACGTTACAAGTGGGCGTTCACAACGAAACAACTTCTCTTACATAAAGGAGGAAACATTCAACAACGATAGGGCCAAGTAGTTCTATCTGAGCTGATCGTCTGAACGGTCTGCGCAAACGCATTGAAACTAAACGCGCGCGTATACTTCGTGCGTAAACACTACTGTTGATATGGCAACCAAACCAGACGACGAAATCGTGCTCCTAAACGCAACCATGCGCTTACCGTTATACTTAGCGACGTACACGTCGTATAAAAGTCAAACGGATTGGTAAGAAATTCTTTCAAAAAATTACAACCAAATAACAACTTGAAGGTTTGGTACAATAAAACACGATAAAAAGTTCTTTTTTAAAATTCCACTGATCAGCCTCAGAGCTATGTCACGTACGTCTTACCTCAATAGTATGCCACAGTCGTATGGTTTGATTATCGCTACTAACCCTTTATTATAGTACAGCAGTGTTATGCTAGGTATTATATAATTGTTGTTCCGTGAAGTCCAAACTTCCGTAATTACTGACGCGTTCATTCAAAAGTATTGCGTTAAATTCCAAAAAAAGAACACAGGAGGATTGGTAGAGGCTCAGTCTTCTCTCTCTCTCACACAATAATATGGTAATCCTATGTTTGGAACCACGCGAGGGATAAGGCTTTAGTTTTTGTATTGTTTCTGTTGCCAAAAATGCATTGTAATGGTTAATATGATTATTATAGTAGAGTACAGTTATGCAGTACAGAGTACAGGACTGTACCATTTTTATTTAATTTTTATACATGGTTAGAGTAAAATGAATAAATATAATTCAACGATTTTATTACTATGTTATAGAAAATTATTTACGCTTTAACAACTTGTATACGGTGGTCTTTGTAATCGAAACAAGATATAAAATAGACGAAAATATCGATGAATGTACTACATACAATAGTGGGCATTCCAGGGACTGCTGGATCAGTGCAGTGCGATGTATTAATAGAAATAAGGCTTGGTTTCCACTACGACGCAGCGCAATTACGTACGCGCAACGCAGGAAGTGAGTTGTTCACAATCACAAGCGACAGTTCAGATGGTCCTCCTCCTTCTTGCGTTCGTCCAAGTGAGAACCAATTTTAAAGCAGGTAGTCTAAGCCAATAGAAATGATAAAGTAAAATTCATGCGAAATAACCTCACGAATATTTCACATTGATCACATCTATCTTTGACTACATTAATTTTAAATACAATACAAGCAGTCGACTAAAATATATGAAACAAGTGTGACGTACACATAACATCTACATACGTTTGACGTTATTATACTTTAACTATAGGCTCTCATCGTCCAAAGTGAACCAGCATACGTTACTACTGCCCCCTGATTCACTCGCCTCAGTAAAAGCGCAACCCTCCACAATGTGACGTGAGACATAACGTGTTTCAGGTGTTCAGAAAAGAGAAATCGACAACTTTTTTTATAAAAGGGTTGTACGGTATTGATTGGTATTGATTGATGACATCGGTGGCGTATCACCTGTTGTGATGATGGGATATGAAAATCAAAGCGTAAAGCAATAAATTACCTTCAAATTATGCTCTTATATTGTATGTATTTGAGGTTTAATATTATGAAGCCTTTTGTTAAAGAAACATTCGTCATGAGACGCAAAATTGACGCACGCGTACCAAATTATCAGCGATTGAACGCGCGCGTCAAATCATGTATTACGTCATTTCCAATTTTTGTGTGTTGGATTGTCTGTTTTATTACCTTTGTTGAGTAAAGGTGCAGACAATTCAAAGCGAGTTTATCAGATAATTCCAAAATATACCCCGAGTCCAATCAAAAACGTTATCAACACGTCCTTAAAATCTATGTGGATAAAAAAACTTCGTGAGAAAGTTTGATTATGCTAAATGTCAATTATTTACACTTAAAAATCACCGAATTCAGCACTATTGCACTCAGAATAAATACGTCTATCTTTATACCATCATCATACAGTAGGACTAACGCGTCAACCATGCATGTCACAAAACGAAAATTAGTGTTGTGTGAACGGAGCCTTATGCATCGCGTGTAACGTTGTTCAATTGCATTCACACTTCACTGAATAACATACCAATCATTCCAATGCATTATTTCCGATAATTATACGAAAATTGTCCGCTATTTGAATTTATTAGTTTGTACAAGGTACTCCTCAATGAATCTGAAATATAATTTTAAATCAGTCATAAATAATCGATATTATTTCAGCGGGTTTCAATTGATCCTAAAAAATACATACACACATAATTATTTTATTTGATTTAAGATTGCACGGTTAGGTTTTTTTCCCACTTGGTGAACGCAATGCAACGACGCAACGCAATTGTTGACCAATCACAAGCGACAGCTAGGTGATCGCCTCTGATCGTTCAAAATAGGCCTACTTTCTTATCGTTCTTCCTTGCGTTTTGCGTACGATATTGCTGATGTACGCAACGCACGCGCAATTTCAACAATGCATGCAATAAGCGACGGAATTTTTAGAAGTTGCTTGTGATTGGACAAATTACTTTACGCGTGCGTCCGTCCTTGTGGCTGCGTCTTCTCAATGATGTTTCTCTCTGATACTAAGTTAAAATCACCTACATGGGGCTATCGAGTACGTCTGAACTCATGCGTGCGTCGTAGGCATACTTTGCTATTCTTGTATTCACGCCCAAAATAACGATGGTGAAAAAGATAAGAAGCTGACAATAATAAAGCGTTAAGAAAAACATGCATACTGTGACTGACTAAAAGGATTTGATAATAAGAAGAGATTGTTATCAAGCTGTCATAGATATACATCGATATGTTACGTCTCTATACAAACTATTCGTATTTTGAGGATTTGAATATGAATTATTATTATAGATATGAATAAATAGAGTAAATCAATATTTATATTAATCAAATCAAATCCAATCAAAACATTCATTCTTCATACCATACTTACTATTGAATATGTTATAATACGCAACTCGCGGCGCGGTATGCTGATTAATTAATTAAATATGACTGAGAGAGAGAGAGAGGCAGTAATTTGCGCGCTGGCGTATGTTAACGCGCGCGTCACATGCTAACACGTCACACAGGCGTGATTCTATAAATCATCCCGCTACTACGGATATAATAATTATTGTCAGATACTACTCCGTACAACGATATATTTTGACAGAATGATGATCTTGTTATTGAAAAATGCACAATAGTTTACCTTGCAAGGCATGTACAGGTGTGTGATGACAATGCACGTCTGCAACCGGTAAACATCAAATGTTTATTTCAAATGTCATTAACAAACAATCGACACATCTACAAGGTTTATCAATTATATCGAAACAGTTTAATTAAACTTAATATCACTTTACAAGTGCACTTAATTATAAGTGAGTTCATTACAGGTTAATTTACTTGGATATTTGTATGTTCAATCTCGGTGTCCTTGTTAGAAATATTCAGCTACAAATTTGAAACCGAAGGCCGGGTTTTGGGAGAGGATAACGCAGCCTACACGTCCACGGAAGATCATGTTGAGTTTATGCGCGCGCGTATCGTTATCATCAATATTTGAACGCGGGCGTGAACGTTGGTGTGCGCGCGTGTTGTTATGATCAATATTTTAACGCGGGCGTGTCAGATTATTTTCTTCATCACATTCATAGTAAATATAACAAGAATTGTAATGACAAACAAAAGGCTGATAATGTCAACAATATCATCGGTTGCATTAATCTACTTGTGATCTATTTTGATATTAATTTAATCTCACCCAGTTAAAATGAGTCAGGAAAATTTGAAACTAATCCGTCAAATCTCAGTGGGTTAAGTTTGTTACTTTTTAGAATCAAATAATTATCACAAAGAAGCCAATAAGAAGACAGCTTAATTGATTAACTAGCTAACAAATATTTACAAATTAACTAAACATCTATCGACCTCGGATTTAATTGTTATTGTCATTCCGAAAATAGAATTAAAAAAATCAAAATCAAACACAAGAAAGAAGACAAAGCTTGAGGACACACGACTACATGCTGGATTAAACAAATGACTATATACAAGACGGTCGGTTTATTATCCTATTATTCAATGTCTGGACCTTTTTCATACAAATTAGTTTCGGGTTTTATTAAAAAAAAAAGAAATTAAAAAAAAAGAAAGTTTACATTTCGCGCACGCTAAGCAAGTAATGACCAATCACAAACGATCAACCGAACTTTTACTTTTGATTGGTCAAATTACTTGCGTTGCTCGTACGTTCTATAGGACATACATATACATAACATATAGGAATCTTTACTGAATTGGCTATCTAAAATAATGTACTATGTTATAACGCACATGTTACTAGTAACCACCATAATGGGTTATAAAACAAGAAACGCTTTTGGCATACAAAATGCTACTTGTTTAACACATCACCATCGCATAACATTAGCATTTATACTAATACCGTATCTAAGTAACTTAACATAAGATCAGATCTAAATAAGACCTGTTCTAATCTAATACAATACACTATCAGCTTACTTACCAGATCAACTCTCATTTACAGAATAAATAGTAGAAGGTTTACGGTTGTTAAATTACTGTTACTCGTCACAAATTACTCTACTAGTCCTACTGTAGTGGAAATTTTTCTGATCTTTACAAAACACTATGCAAGTGAGTTGAATCGATTAATAACGCGATACAATACTGAACTGAACGTTCTACAACATGTTATTCAGATGAACTTAATGATCTATGCTTGTCAATATTACAATATATCCGTAAAAGTATTATTGGATAATAAAATCAATAAGTACGGTGATTGACCGACATAGGTCCACCTTCAAATCGCAATAATATCGTTGGTTTTGTGTACGTACATTAAAGTTTTAGCATGCAGTTTTATAATAGGTTATTGTTATTGAGCCAAACGAATGCATGCTACATTGAAAACAACGGTTATGCGGATTTTAACCCTCACATAAACTTATAAAGTACTTTACTAATAATAGGCCATGCTATGGAATTGTTCGTTACTACGAATAAAACACAAATCTGCCGTGCTCTTAAAATTTGAGTTAATTGACACCATAAAAAAACACTTATCGCATTCGCGTCATGCTTGCGTCAAGAACGCACCTCCAACGCGTTCAAAGCAAACGCAGCAGCATTTGGGCGCGCAGCGCCGTAGACGCGTTCAAAGCAGCAAACGCATCAACGTTATTCAAATCAAATTATAAAAAATGTCGAAGTAAACATACCGATACCTTGCGTAGATGAGATGATTGTACCACACGACAGGGAACTGATTTGATAGATTAAAAGACCATCATCGAAATATATAATAAAAAGAATAACGTATCACCATAGTAACAATGGTAGGCGGTTCTTCGTTGCAAGAACAATGTATCGTTGTTGTACCAGACATTAATACTGTTTACAGTTTTAGGTTTCAGAATACACTGAATTTTTTCTCTTTGATTCTTCTCAGAAAACATCGATTATTGTGTTTTACGCGTGCCCATTTATCATTACCGTCCGTGTGCTGCGATGCATCCGTTTCACTGGACTCAAAGGAAGCATTATGTACCGTTTATATAATTATCAAGTATTCCGTCACATTGTGTCAAGGTCTTGCCTCGGTTGCGCCTCGGTTAGTTTTTCCACACAACGTTCACAGTTGCCGTAGAGGTATTATAATGAACACCATTTATACATGCATTTGGTCATGAGTGCTGCTGCGATATTTAATACCAGTTTATATATTCGGTCTATTGTATCTCAACGCTATGGAGAGAGTAGTGCGTTTTGACAGTGTTTTCGAAGGATACATAGTCAATTAAGTACACGGTCATTTTGGTTGTACCTACGCAAAGTGGTTAAACGCAACGCAAGGTCGTACGCGCGACGCAAGGGCATACGCGCAACGCAAGTGAGTTGACCTCCTATCATCACCGTGTGAATCACGGATGATCCATTGTGTCTCCCCCTAAGCTACGTTCACATTGCCCGGATTCTGGTCCGGTGGCCGGATAAAAAAAACCGGATAAATGGGTTTAGTGTTTAAGAATGAAACCGTTCCTAACGCATATCCCTACCGGATTCCGTTCGGATTTGATCCGGTGCACGAATTCATAGCGATGTATCCGAGAGAGAGAGAGAGAGGCTGCTCAAACATTAATATATTCAACGAAGTCTCCGCACCAATGGATATAACAACAGCGAACTCGTGGGAAATGCATCTGCGTGAAATGACGCGAATCGGTATTTTATAACAGAGTGAGGTAATGACTACAATTTTTTTCGCTTCAGTATTGAAATGTTTTATGAATTACACTATCATCACAGATCAAGTTATGAATATAAACAAAATCAATCGAATGATTATTCAATTAAGAACTGAATAACCGCATAAGTTGTCTGTAATAATACATTATAATATATTTGTACGTATTAATTATTTATTTTCTATTTTCCAATCCATTGGCGGTGAGGTACCTCCCAATATCGTGGTGTTGTACGCATCACGCAACACAAGTTGGGTTAACCAATCACAAGTAACAGCTGGTTTTGGCGCGCAACGCAGTAACTTCTTACGCTCTAAGTAATTTTACCAATCATCCAAACTATCGCGTGTGATTGGTCAACTCATGATTCATTCATAGACCTATATGACGTCATTATAGTTTGAACTATTCCGGAGCATTACGTGTGATGACGTAACAACAACTTTTTAACCATGTGAACTGTAAAAACATCTGTAAACAATTCATCTAAGGTTGATTTATTTATTAAAAATGAAATTAAACACGATGATTCACAACATTACCATTATGTATGCAGCATAGCATGAATTCCCAGCCAGCAACTCATTACAGATGTCACCACTTAAGTCACACTGGGGCCATTATAAAAGTGTTAATGTTATAGAGCTACATTAAACATGTATTTGATATCAAAGGCAACATGATTAGACATTTTGTTGTAAGGAGGCCAAGGCAGATTATACACCCACGCCAACACTATCCAACATTCATATAGTCGATTGATCATGCTTCACGATAATGATAGACGATAAATAGATAAACATAAGAATTAGAACTATAGGATAACCATTATGCTGTCTGTGATGTGATGAAATAATATATTATCCAATCAAATGACGTCATGATCCAAAATCCACATCCATTTTACTGCTCTTCTTACTTAATCGGGCACCATAAATGGAGGAACATTTTTCTAATTTCTTTTATTTTATGTAGGATGCAATATTATTTATCGTCGATCGTTATCGTCCTATTAAATGCGGCTTGTTCGCTAAACCCTTCCCATCAGAGTGGAGCACTACCTCTCATCAAAAGATATCCTTTTTAGTTAGGAAAATATAACAATTAGAAATTAAAGAAAGACCTATCTACAGATCATGAGTTTCATAAAATGAGTAAAACATTTTAACAAAAGAAGAAAGAAATAAACGGCTTACCTTGATTTTTAAAAGTGTTTCATTTGCCTGTAATGACGTCAGAAATTAAACAAGAACAAATAAAAGTACATGCTATTATGATATTGATCTTTGATATCCTTCTGTGGCGGGGAAGAGAGCGATAGGTGAAGTTTTGTGGTGAACTTTCAGTGCGCCCACTGTTGTCGTAAAAACTTTTTAGTTTTAGTCTCCCTCACGTGGTATGGAGTGTCAGGTGACCTCCGATGTTTTGGTTGAGTGGAAATCGCTCGAAATCGTCGTCGATAAGTTATTTTAGCAATAATGCAATATTTAATTTGATAAATTATTAGAACTTTTTAATTGTATATTACATTTCAATTATATTCCTTTATTCCAGTTAATGCAGAATGTCGGGTGATTCGGAACATTCTGTGTATTTAGAGAGATTAAAAGGTAGGCTAGCCTAGCCTATAGCTAGGCATGATGCAGCTAGGCCCCACTGCAGCAGTGGAATGCAGTGTCAGTATGACAGACAGCTCACTCTCTGTCAGCTCACTCTCTGTATTGTGTATAACAATAGTAGGCTTAGCCTACTACTAGGCCTACTATGATGATAGGCTTGGGTAGATAGAAAGAGTGTGTGTGCGGTATTGCGTCCAGAACAGAGACCATCATGAGGAGTTGGCCTAGCAGAGTGAGTGGTGTATTGATTGTCGTAGTGGTGCCGCAACAATCAAAAAATTATATGCAGCTTTGAACATGACATGTATCATGTACGGTATTTAAAGTGTGTACAATAATACATTATTTTATATACAGTATTAATTATCTCTCTCTCCTTGCAAACGCCTTTGTTTGGTGTACATTACAAATATTAATTGATTGTTTATGGGTTACGAGAAAATAATATTATTTTTTTTAATTTCAATGTAAACAAAGTTTACTATTATTTTGTATTTACAGAACGGATACCACACATTATATCATGTCGGTATGTGTTAGCTATTATGGGCTGTTTAGGCTTTGTGAATGTATATGCTATGAGAGTTAACTTGAGCGTCGCCCTTGTTGCCATGACAGCATCAAACGACACAGCTGATAATTATACAAATGCTGAATGTCCGGCTGAAACATACAATTCAACAGCAGATCAGGTCAGAAAAATAATTAATTGAGATTATTATTATAACTAGAAGGGCACTCAGAGAGCGCAAACCTTCATCTAGACATAAGAATATGAATGTGTTCCCATACAGCTATGAAACCATCCTTTAAAATCTTATGAAAATCGGGTAATTACTTTTTGAGTAATCATGCTAACTAACAAATATAGAAAGAAATACACAAACAATCAGGCATGAAAACATAACCTCCTCCTTGACAGATGTAATAAATATTATTGCCAAACTAAATCCTATAGTCAATATTAATTTTTTATTAAAATTGTATTCAATTTTTCTTCCTCAGGGCGAGTTTGATTGGGACCAAAATACACGAGGACAAATCCTGTCTTCATTCTTTTACGGATATTTGATTACTCAAATACCAGGAGGGTGGCTTGGTGGGATCATCGGAGGCAAACATTTGTTTGGTGTTGGTGTGTTATGTACCACAATTTTTACTTTACTTACACCTCTAGCAGCCAGAGCTGGTGTCAGTTATCTTATTGCCCTCCGTATATTAGAAGGCCTAGGTGAGGTAAGCTGGTTATTGTTATATTTAGTCATCAGTTAACAAGTTATAATACTGTAACTAAACTATACAAAATGTAATTCCGTAATTTTTTTATTTTGTTTAAAATATATTTTATAGTCTATATCGTGCCTAGCTTACCTGTATAAACCGACAATAGCCTAGGTTATAGGTATGTACACTTCACTTGCTCTTTAGTAACTTACTCCCACCGCCGACTAGTTCTAGTCCGGTGCTAATCTGGCTATTGTCGGTTTATACAGGTAAGCTAGCACTCATAGACTACTAACACCACTACTGGTTATACAGGTAAGCTAGCACTCATAGACTACTAACACCACTACTGGTTTGTGTAATATTACTACTACTTACTTGTCTGATGTTAAGTTAAATTTAAAATTTAAGTATTTTTTATTAAATATTATTTGATACAATCATTAGTAGTTATTTTGTTCTTGTGAAACCAGGCTTAAAGCTCTATATTGAGCTTATTTGGTCTTTTCCAGGCTTTGCATCTTGTATTTAATACTTTGAATTATTCTGTAACAAATTTGACTGAAGAGACTACCCAGTACAATAATAATAAATAAATAAATAAAAACCTAGATAATAATCATAAGCTACAGATTGTTAATGGTTTTATTTTCAGGGTGTAACGTTTCCAGCGATGCATGCAATGTGGGCACATTGGGCGCCACCTATTGAACGCAGTAAACTCATTGCTATAACATATGCCGGTATAGTTACATTTCTTAATACTCTATATGACCAGCTGGAAAACACTGTATTATCTTTGTTTACATCTAATCTTAATTTTATTCAATCATAAATTCATAATATAACCATAATAATGTGTATAGTACAGTTATGTAAGGTTATAAAGTGAGACACCAGAGACACCTTGTAACATATAGTTACAATTGTTCTGAATAGGTTTTAGGGGATGGCTTTATGCAATTTTCTTTAAATAGCTGTCTGTGTTTGTTCTTTTCAGGCTCTCAACTAGGTACAGTACTTTCCAATCCTGTATCTGGCTGGCTATGCTCAACAACCTTTCTAGGTGGATGGCCTTCTGTCTTCTATATATTTGGTATGTTTTTATATTCATATTTTAGGGAAGAAACTATGCATGTTTTCAGAGTAAAACCCTTGACATCTTTGTACTAGGCATAAAAAAAAAACATTTTTGCACGGTTTAGCTACTGTAGTTTCCCATATCCTGGATAGCAGAAATAGATGCATGGTGGACTGTGCCGATAGCAAACAAGACACCTAACATGGACTATCTGCATGGTAAATACTAACTACGCTCACTGCCGACCAAAATAGTTATACACAGCACAAGCACTTTCTTTTAACGAAAGACGGTACTGTATTAAAGATGTATTCCTGCTACATCTATACATTTCTATGATATCTCCAAGTTTGAAAGAAATGAATATTTTGATTATTTTCACAGGAACCCTTGGCCTTATTTGGTTTGTGCTGTGGACAGCGTTGGTTCACAACACCCCAGCTGAGCATCCTAGAATATCACCTGAAGAACTAGAATATATTGAGAAATCTATTGGCGGAAAAAAAGGAAAAGTATGAAGTATATTTTTTTAATAACTCTGTCTACACTAACAAAAATGTGATGTGTATATGGACATGGTGATGTCATATCACTACCATATTTGGCTATATCACTACCATATTTGGGCACATCATACTTTTTTGTCAAACTATTTTTAATAGTGTAGACTTTAGAGATTCTTAAAAAAACAAATTACTGTAACAGGTAATAAGCACTGTCTTGCAATCACTCCAAAAGCAAACAAAAAGGATACATAAATATACAGTATTATAGTATTATATGATGATGAACTTGCCTAAGCTCTGATATGATTTTTCTTTTCATACAGGCTATAATACCACCATTGTTAGCAATGGTTAAGTCTCCTTGTTTGTGGGTAATCAGTATTTCTCACTTTGCCAATAATTATGGCTTCTATACAATGCTTACAAATTTACCAGCATATATGAAGAATATATTGGGATTTGATATCACTAAAGTAAGTACAAATAAACTATTTATATTGTATTTAATTTGTGACTAAATATGTGTCTATTTTACCAATATTCTGTATCAATCGTTGAGAAAGATGGTGGTCTAAAGTGTTTGTGATCAAATCTTTAAATAAATTGTGGAATATTTCGTTAATTAGACAGAAATCAAATTAAAATTGGTAGTGCTAAATGTTGCGAAAGATGATAGATATTAAATTAACAGATAGAGTGTGTAACACGAAAATATACGAGATAACAAAACAAGAAGAATGGAGTAAAAGAATTAAACGAAGGAGACTAAAATGGTATGGACACATAATTAGATTACCGGATGATACCCCTATCAAACAAACAATGAAGGAAACTAACAGGAAAGTAAAACGACCCGTAGGAAGACCAAGAAATAACTGGATGAATCAAATAAAGAAAGACTTACAAGGACTAGTAGACACTAACACAATAACAAACCATCCTGCCATAAACAGAAAAAAATGAAAACAAATTGTGGAAAGCGTAATGTCGGAAGACGGAAAACGTTAGCAACAAACAAAGTGCTGCATAGGGAAAAAATGTACATATAAAGATATCTTTATATGTACATTTTTTCCCTATGCAGCACTACCAATTTTAATTTGATTTCTGTCTAATTAACGGCATGAACCTTATTCTCAGTACTGTATATATGAATATGGCATTATTTGGCAAGTATCACACAAATTTTGTGTCACATATGACTTCTGTATCAAAGAATTATATTAAATACAGCATCATATGTGAAATTGTTCCTATGATACAAGAATCACATGTAATACATAAGTGACGCTATATCACACAATTTGTCTGATACAGTGTGAAGAATTGACAAGTATAAGATGTGTATCTCTTTTTAATAACCACTATTTGTTTACTTCTAGACTGGTTATCTATCAGCCGTACCGTACATGTTCAACTGGTTGATTATCATAACTGGTGGTCTGGTGGCCGACTACTTAAGATTTCATAGAATTTTAAGTACAACAAACACAAGAAAATTATTTAATACTTTGGGTATGTACACTTATATTGTATACATAAAAGAAATGAACATGTAGAGCCTTTTCCACATAGACTATCTTTATCACTACTTTAATGAATGGATGAGAATGGTTATGAGAAAGAATGTGACTCAACCCAGTGGTTGTGAGAAAGAATGTGACTCAACCCAGTGGTTGTGAGAAAGAATGTGACTCAACCCAGTGGTTGTGAGAAAGAATGTGACTCAACCCAGTGGTTGTGAGAAAGAATGTGACTCAACCCAGTGGTTGTGAGAAAGAATGTGACTCAACCCAGTGGTTGTGAGAAAGAATGTGACTCAACCCAGTGGTTGTGAGAAAGAATGTGACTCAACCCAGTGGTTGTGAAAAAGAATGTGACTCAACCCAGTGGTTGTGAGAAAGAATGTGACTCAACCCAGTGGTTGTGAGAAAGAATGTGACTCAACCCAGTGGCTGTGAGAAGGAATGCAAGATTACTAAACCCAGTAGAGTTTGATTTGTAAATAATTTTACAAATTATAAAATTAAATGTTCATGTTATTTTCAGGTATGACACTGCCAGCGACGTTCCTTGTACTCACAGGATACGTTGGTTGTAATAAGCCTTTAGCGATTACGTGTTTGATTGTAGCAGTTGCCTGCGGTGGATTCTCCATGTCAGGATTTAATGTAAATCATTTAGATATCGCACCAAAGTACGCTGGCGTGCTGATGGGATTCTCAAATACTATAGCTACGATTCCCGGCTTCGTTGGCCCAACAATTGTTGGCGTTCTAACTGAAAACAATGTAAGTTGGATTGCCAATTTCTTACATCAATTCAACATTTTGCTTAAAGACTTCATTACAACTTAATACCACTACCTACATAAGCAGACGCAACTTAATACCACTACCTACATACGCAGACACAACTTAATACCACTACCTACATAAGCAAACACAACTTAATACCACTACCTACATAAGAAGACACAACTTAATACCACTACCTACATAAGCAGACACAACTTAATACCACTACCTACATACGCAGACACAACTTAATACCACTACCTACATAAGCAGACACAACTTAATACCACTACCTACATACGCAGACACAACTTAATACCACTACCTACATAAGCAGACACAACTTAATACCACTACCTACATACGCAGACACAACTTAATACCACTACCTACATAAGCAGACACAACTTAATAACACTACCTACATAAAGCAGACACAACTTAATACCACTATCTACATAAGCAGACACAATTTAATACCACTACCTACATAAGCAGACACAACTTAATACCACTACCTACATAAGCAGACACAACTTAATACCACTACCTACATAAGCAGACACAACTTAATACCACTACCTACATAAGCAGACACAACTTAATACCACTACCTACATAAGCAGACACAACTTAATACCACTACCTACATAAGCAGACACAACTTAATACCACTACCTACATAAGCAAACACAACTTAATACCACTACCTACATAAGCAGACACAACTTAATAACACTACCTACATAAGCAGACACAACTTAATACCACTACCTACATAAGCAGACACAATTTAATACCACTACCTACATAAGCAGACACAACTTAATACCACTACCTACATAAGCAGACACAACTTAATACCACTACCTACATAAGCAGACACAACTTAATACCACTACCTACATAAGCAGACACAACCACACTACTGTACTTTACCCCACACAACGTAACTTTGATAGTTTTCACTCACATTTTGTAACTTATTTTTTACCAGGAAACAAGAAAACAATGGCAAATCGTGTTTTGGATTTGCTGCGGTGTTTATTTACTTGGTTTCATTACTTATCTTATATTTGGTTCTGGTGTTGAACAAGAATGGGCCAAAGAGTCTTACAATGATCCAAAAACAACAGAGCCTCTTCTGCAAGAAAGTGAGGATGAGGGTAGGTTACCCTATGAAGTACCGTACTTAGCCAACGATAGTGCAATACAAAAAAATGGTATTGTACCTGTACAAACATGAGTCAATGGAACAGTATGAACTCTGACCTTGGCCACAACTTAGTTTGTGCAACATTGAATGCTAACCTAATTTTTATGAATTTTAAAAAAAGTGAAATATTTTAAGAATTACAATATTCGCACTAATAATAATTATGGAATGTGTAAGGTAAAAACAATTGAGTATGTCATTTGTAAACGGCTGTTGATCTGTGGGACAGATTATTTTGATGAACTAAGATTTACCAGTAGACAACATTCCATTGCAGTTAGTATATTATGATAATTCAAATTTCTTTCAAATTAACAGAAGTCGATTTCGCCTTAAAAAATAATAATTTCAACCGATTCTTGAAAAGTCTTTTTTTCATCAATAAAAACAAACATAAGTCTCAACACAATGCTTTAAAAAGTTTATTTTATTAAAATGCATAATTGTTTATTTTACTACTCTACATATGGACGGTATAAAGTGAAGTGTATCTTTTATATAAATATATTGCACATCTTCTGATCAGAAAGAACAATTTATATGAAGAAAATAGACAAGAAATATCGTGAAAATGAAAATATACTTTTGAACCAAAAGACATGGCATCACATTTTCACAGAATTTATCTACAATTTCAGGTAATTTTAGTTTGAAGAATAATGATTTAATACAAATAATGGATATATTTTTTTGTTTATATGTATCTTTATTTGAATACCATTATAAAATCCCTATAAACCTCTTTTCACATCTGAACTGTTGGTTGATTAAATTATTTACTGTATTAAGTACACAAAATTAACATTTATGATTTCTGTCATTTGTATTTGTATTCATCAGTTAATGATAAACTGTAAAAGAATATGATTTGAACAAGTGAGTGGCCGAGAGCGAGTGAGTGGCCGAGAGCGAGTGAGTGGCCGAGAGCGAGTGAGTGGCCGAGAGCGAGTGAGTGGCCGAGAGCGAGTGAGTGGCCGAGAGCGAGTGAGTGGCCGAGAGCGAGTGAGTGGCCAAGCGGTTAAGACAGTGGAACCGTACTAATTACGTAGCCATAACATCGGCAAGGGTTCGAGGCTCACTCGCTCCATGGTTCTGGTGGTAGAACGAGTCTTCTCGGATAAGGACTATAAACCGTAGGTCCAGTGTACACATAGCTCATGCGCACTTTAAAGAACCTAGTACATCTTTCGCGACGAGTAGGGGGTTACCCCGGTGTACTAGTCCACACAACACAGCCACTGTCACACACAGCCAGCCACTGTCACACACAGCCACTGTGCAAATTGGGACTGGACCGTTTTACAGGTGTTTACCACCTGTTGGTCCAGATCCTTTACTAACTGAGAAGTCGAATAAATAAAACAATTAAAAAAAATAAATAATATAAAATATCCAAAAATGTCAAGTAATGTGGCTTGGTGGATACCTGGTCTTGATTAAAATTCAGGTTCAACATTCTCTAGGTTGAAAAGAGCATTTCAGAAAGAAAGGCCTGCCCGCACCTGATTGGACTTCCTTGGCTCATTGCAGTATCATCACAGTGTCAAGACTTTGAGCTTGATTTTCAACTGCTCAGTAAAAGGCGATTTTGCGAGTCCTCAGTCTACAGAATTCATTTTCCTTTGCATAATTTTCCGTGATAAACTCTTATTAAAATCACATTATTGCATACGTGAAAGTTTCTTAACGTCTCTAGGTTAATGCTGACAAGTTCCACTCGAACGCGTTTTTGCAAACATCGATACTCGTAGTGCGTCAACTTCTACGTCATAGCCTAAATACTGTATACTAGGTTCTTATTGGTTGTATCCATATTTCAGTATTAGGTCACATGAGTGAAAACCTGCGTGCGCGTAAGTTCATACGCGTCACGCCGAGTGTCTTAAGCGGTCGTTCATGGTCCATTTCACAAAAGTTTGACGGTCTGTCCGTTGTGGCTAAATCATTGTAATCACTAGCCGTCTCATCTTCTTCAACGATCGACAAACGGACATCCTCTATAATTTCTTTGTGTTCATTACAACTCATTTTGAGTCGCATTTCATTTATTTCGGCCCGCAGACTTAGTAACGTCTGGGCTAACGTCTGATCTTGTCTCATTAACATCTGTTGAAAATAAATAAATTAAAATAAGTTAAATATTTGTTCATTATTAATTATTTAATCTATTATTTCATTCTATATTTGGTGAGGTCGACACTATTAAATAATAGTAGGCAAAATATTAAAAAATAACGGTGTTCCAGAGATGATGGAAACTTAGATAAGTACAGATAGAAAGACTAAAAATGGTATTCAGAAACCCATGGTTGGCAGGAAAGATGTGATAAGTTTGTACTCAACATTTGCTCTCATTGCGGGAAGCACAATGACGTACGTACACGCAACGTACTTATTTGACCAATCAGATGCAACGTACCATAACGGTCGATTGTGATTGGTCAAACCCTAATTGCCTTTTATTTTGCGTATGTTCTCGTGTTGCGTTTTAGTGGGAACAACGAAAACTATAAAATACAATGGAACGGGCGCAATAGTAATCAGCAAAATGATAGAATAATGTGGCCCTAGATAGAACAGACAGATAAAAAGGTTTACAAAACGATAACGATAACGATTTACAGTACATTCCAATTCACTTTTGAGCCACGATATTCCCTCCTCTACTTCTCGTTTCCTTTCTCCATACGCTTTTGTTTCTTTCCAGTTTTCACAATTTTTATCATAATTAGCAAGCGCTGGCTTTTTCAAGTCCTCAAGCCACTTCATATATGATGGTCTTCTAGTGGCTAGATTTAATTTCTTTGCTACAAATTTCAGCCGAGTCATTTCGCTCTCCCTATCTTCCTGTATGACCTCCAAGATATCACTGGTTGATAACTTTTTCACGGTTGGTGAGCGGCGAATCAAAATCTTTCGCATATTCGTGAATTTGGATTTTTATTGGTGACTTCCATATTATCACCATCAGGCATTGTGCTATATTTGGTAGAGTTTCAACTTATTTCACCCTGACAACAAAGCTGTAAAATAAAAAAGACAAAACATTAAAAACACCGTGACGTCATATTGCGTTTAAATGCAGAGCACAGTTGCTGATGATTGCATCAATTATTATGACCACTCTTTCTTCTCTTGTTGTTGAGACATAATATTAATCTACGGACCTATACATTTATGCTATGGTCTTTCAAATGTTATATGGTACTCCATGGTATTCTAATTTATGGCCAATGGTAGGATCTTAACATATACTCGTGGAATTACAGGGCAAGCACGTTAATCATCTTGGGTACTACACAGTCACGTCCTGGTGGTGTGTTGGCAACCCACACGCGCGCGCTGCATGTTGCCAACTGTTACTGTACTTAATAATGTTCAAGTTCCTGTTTATGGTTTATATAATTCACCCTGTGCTAACTATCAAGTCATAGACACGTCGAAGATCCCCAACAAAAATCTATTATTATTGTTACAAATACAAACTATATCAACATACGTAACTAGTCACTTTATAATTAATATTGATTTATAATCAATTATTCTGTTTGGTCACGACTTCATTGTAATGTATCCCGCAATTCACTTGTTGTTATTTCTTCTGGATTTAAGTACCGTATCAGCTAATTAATATTGATTAAGATTTGTTTAATTAACTGTTAGTGTAAACATGTACTAAAATAATACAATGACTATAGAATTATTCAATAAGTTGGTGATACTGTATCGAAGGCCAGAATATGGAGAGGCGTACTATACTTTGAGATTAATATGTAGGCTTAAGCATCGCTTATGCGGTTATATAGTCAGTTTGTCAGTACGTCCATTCCTATATTTGTCCTACTAGTATTTTAAATCCTTAATAAATTGTACTTACTATATTTTAAATTAAAATTCCTTCTTGTTGTTGAGATCAACGGTCATACAAAGGGTACATTTAAGGTTGTGATGGTTGACATAAGGTAAATATTAGTTTGGTTTTGTCGAGCCTGGCCTTTTCAACTGTAAGATAAAAAATAGATTGAGTAAACACGCTGAGGCCTATGTTTTAACCATTCATTACACACGATATAGGCCTGTACGTTAAGTAGGCGTTCACAACGAAACAACTTCCCTTAAATAAGAAGGAAACAGTTGAACAATGATTAGGGCCTGAGTGTAGGCCTATCTGATCGGCGTCTGAACAGTCCGCGCAAACGCATTGAACCTAAACGCGCGTATACTTCGTGCGTTAACACTACCCTTGATATGGCAACAACCAGACGACATCGTGTTCTTAGCGACGGAATTAATTTACGCGTACGCACGTCCTTGCGGCTGCGTCCTAATGATGATGTTTAGTCTCTGATGATACTAAGTTAAAATCACCTACATGGGGCTACCGAGTCTGAACTCATGCGTGCGTAGGCATACTTTGCTATTCTTGTATTCACGCCCAAAATAACGATGGTGAAAAAGATAAGAAGCTGACAATAATACAGCGTTATGAAAAACATGCATACTGTGACTGAACTAAAAGGATTTGATAATAAGAAGAGATTGTTATCAAACTCATAGATAGACATCAATAGATTACGTCTCTATATAAACTATTCGTATTTAAGGATTTGAAGATATGAATAAATAAATAAACAGTAAAAACTCTGCGCGTAAATTATGACATGAACCATTCTTCATACCACCAAGTCATTACTTTCTATTAACTATATGATACATACCTTTAATTCAACAAAATCGCGATGGGCCTATTCAAAACTGACGCTAGGCAGTCATTTGCGCGCTGGCGTGTGTTAACGCGCGCGTCCCATGCTAACACGTCACAGGCGTGTTATCCCACTACAAATAACTTGTCAGATACTAGTATTCCGTACGATATATTTTGACAGATAAACGATGATCTTGTTATTGACAAATGCTGTACAATAGTTTACCTTGCAAGGCATGTACAGGTGTGTGGTGACAATGCATGCCTGCAACCGGTAAACATCAAATGTTTAATTCAAATGTCATTAACAAACAATCGACACATCTACAAGGTTTATCAATTATTTCGAAACAGTTTAATTAAACTTAGCATCACTTTACAAGTGCACTTCGTTGTAAGTGAGTTCATTACAGGTTAATTCACTTGGATATTTTATTGTTCAATCTCGGACCTATGTCCTCGCTAGAAATATCTAGCTACAAAAAAAAAAGGCTGAAGGCCGGGGGTTGGGAGAGGATAACGTGGCCCACACACCACGGAAGATCATGAAGTTGATGCGCGCGCGTATCGTTATCATCAATATTTGAACGCGGGCGTTAACGTTGGTGCGCGCGCGTGTCGTTATCATCAATATTTGAACGCGGGCGTGTCTTTTTCATATTTTTTTTTTCATCATCACATTCATAGAAAATCTAAGAAAATTGTAATGACAAACAAGAGGTTGATAATTTCAAAATATCACCGATATAGCATTAATCCGGAAGCACGTGTGATCTATTGATATTAATTAATCTCACCCAGTTAAAATGAGTCGGTTGTTGTTGTAGAAACTTTTTATTGTTCTCTCGTGGTATGGAGTGTCAGGTGACCTCCGATGTTTTGGTTGAGTTGGTCAATTCATGGAGGTATCTATTTTTATACCTCCATCATGGTCGATTCGAAGTCGATAAGTCATTTTACAGCAATGCAATATTTAATTTTATAAACTATTAGAACTTTTTAATTGTATATTTATTACATTTAAATTATATTCCTTTATTCCAGTTAATGCACAATGTTGGATGATTCGGAACATTCTGTGTATTTAGAGAGATTAAAAGGTAGGGGCCTAGGCTAGCCTACTAGCTGGGCTTGGGCCTAGCCCTAGCTAGAGTAGAGGCATACATGACGATGCAGCTAGCAGTGGAGTGCAGTGTCAGTATGACAGAGCTCAATCTCTGTCAGTGCAGTGTGTATAACAATAGGAGGCCTAGCCTACTACTAGGTACGGATGCTAGTCAAATCGCCCCATACAAAGTCGTCCCTTACACAGTCGCCCCATCGCAAAGTCGCCCGACACAGTCGCCCCATCGCAAAGTCGCCCAAAACGTTAACAAATAGTTTAAAAGTGCGTAAAATGTCGCAATGATACACAAAATAACACGGAACGTGTAGGCATAAAAGGGGAAGCCCCGCCATGTAGTCTCAGGTCACATGCGATCGGCACGCTCCCCCATCATCAGAGAGGAAGCCCGGCACGCTCCCCCATCATCAGAGAGGAAGCCCGGCACGCTCCCCCATCATCAGAGACGAAGCCCCCAACTAATCACTCGGCCGGCGGCGCGGTCGCAGGGAAACCCCCGTAATTACTCCGTCGTTGTCGCACGTACTACATGCACCATCTGAAGATTGGGAAACCCCGCCGGAGTTTTACGATGATATTGTTATGCGCGATTTGAACGATTTGCGCAATTTGAAATTGCGCAAAAAAATCCTTGCGCAATTTGAAATTGCGCAAAGAATTCTTGCGCAATTTAAAATTGCGCAAGGATTTTTTTGCGCAATTTCAAATTGCGCAACAAAATCTTTGCGCAATTTTAAATTGCGCTGCACAATTTGTAAATTGCGCAAGGTAGTTCTTGCGCAATATGACACCTTTGCGCAATTTGAAAACGAACTGTAAATTTTCCCATACATGGCTAGGCTAGGCCTAGGCAGAGGAGTTTAAAATTTAGTATTTTATTATATAAATAAGACCATTTCAATGAAGATAATGTTTAATACTGATCACTTTTTAAGTTTTTAATATTAGTTTAAGCTAGGCCATGTAACCTAGTCAGTATCAGTAGTCCAGACCCTAGCTAGGCTAGAGTAGTATAGCCGGCCGCCCGCGCCGCGCCCGCCTGGTGGAACACCACCGCTTCGTTTTCCTTCGTCGGTTCTTCGACGGTATGCTAACTTATAACAATATTTGCACTACTAAAATAAGGAAATGCGATATTTATCTTTAATTTTGAATCATTCTTAGAAATTACTATAAAAATATGGGTGTGCATGATTTCACAATCTGTCGAAAAACCTTGCGCAATTTGCAGATTACTTGCGCAATTTAATACGTTGCTTGCGCAATTTGAAACACATGTTTCAATTCAAATTGCGCAAGGATTTTTTTTTCGTTCAAATCGCGCATAACAATATCATTCAGTCGCGTTCGAAATCGGTTGCGTTTAATTTTGGTCGCTATATAGACTTGCCCCAATAGGCCAAGTCTGTATTATTGTCTTTTTTTTTAAATTTATTTGTTTTTATTTCGACCGCGATTTTTGTCTGAAAATCCAAACTCAAGTAATACACGTATGAAACGCCATATGTGCAAAAATATTTATATTTTTACTAATATTATGTTATGTATGTTATACGATCTAGATTATTTTTACTTTGGTCGATGGATATTTATTATTATTATTAGGCCTATCATTAATAATTGATTTTTGTTTTTATTTTACAGGTCTATGATATGAGAAAGATGTGTGCCTTAAAAAATGACAATTTGTAAACATAGTTTAAGATTATAGTATTATTCAGCAATTTAACAATAGACACATAACTTGCAATTCAATAAATGCAAAATGATCAATAAGTAGCCTATAATACACTCATTGTCTTACAACTACTGTAAATCTATACGAAGGCCTACTACACATTTATACATTTATTATATTATCCTAAAAAATGAGCTGGTATCCACGCGTAGGTTGAAGAAAGATTCGTAATTGTGGCTCTGGTAACTAATTTTAAAATCATATTAAATTAACATTTTCGAAACTATAAATCAGGGATAATCTTTTTAGAACTTTCAAACAATAAGGGACTACAGTATTTTTTTAATGATTTTTAAAAAGCACATCACTCCATTAAAACCTGTAAAATAAAAATTAAAACACAAATTATGTATATAATAGGATAAACATTATAATGTATACGACATTTAGCGCGAACAACGTAACAACGCAATCGATATCAAACGCAACCGATATGATTAAAACTATAAAACAGCGTATCTACTAGCGGCGGCGCTTCATAGTCGTTGGGGCGACTTTGCGATTGGGCGACTGTGCCGGGGCGACTTTGTTTTGGGGCGACTTTGCGATGGGGCGACTTTGTATGGGGCGACTGGGGCGACTTTGCGATGGGGCGACTTTGTATGGGGCGACTTTGCGATGGGGCGACTTGACTGGATCCCTACTAGGCTTGGGTAGATAGAAAAAGTGTGTGTGCGGTATTGCGTCCAGACTGAGACCATCATGAGGAGTTGGCCTAGCAGAGTAATGTATTGTCGTAGGTTACCGATTGGCCGCAACAATTAAAAAAATATATGCTTTAAAAATGATGTACGGCATGTAAAACTAAAGTGTGTAAAAAATATCTATAAAAAAATAAATTTTTGTATATAATATTTATATTATCTCTCTCTCCTTGCAAACCCCTCCTCTCTCTGGTGTACATACAAATTATTTTTTATTGGTTATGATAAAATAATAATTTCAATGTATTATTTTGTATTCACAGAACGGATACCACACATTATATCATGTCGATATGTGTTGGCTATTATGGGCTGTTTAGGCTTTGTGAATGTATATGCTATGAGAGTTAACTATAGTGTGGCTCTTGTTGCCATGACAGCATCACACAACACAGCTTATAATTATACAAATGCTGAATGTCCGGCTGAAACATACAGTTCAACAACAGATCAGGTCAGAAGAATAATTTATTAAGATTATAACTAGAAGGGCACTCAGAGAGCGCAAACCACCGTCTAGACATATGACAATTTAATTACATGTTCCCATACAGCTATGAAACCGGTCAGTCTAATTACCGAAAACAACCATAAACAACCGAAAACGAACCGAAAATAAAATAATCTAGATACCGAAAACAAATTTGTATAATATTTTTTTAATGTCGCCCTCTATTGATGGGTGTTTCTAAATCTAAGACCATAACAGAGACAAAACCGAGCGCGCAAAAGCCAAGGAAGACCCTATGATGGTAGTGTGCACAAAATACAACTAAAAATCATACAATCAATCAATGATAACATTGCATTTACTTACAGAATATATAAAAATATTTTAATTTTAGTCTTTCGATTTTTGATCCAGAAACCAGCGCATAATTACTCCTTACAATAATTGTGAATATGTTAATCCATAGTATAGAAAGTAAATTCATGATCAATTTAATTATAGATTTTCAAAGATAATAATACAAAAATGATATTTTTAAAAATATTTATAATATTAGGGACTATAAAGTATACTTAAAACAAGCTCACTATAAAGGATTCACAATAAAATCTATTCAGTAAAATTACCGTAGTCGAGTAAATAACGTTTTTATCCTTAATCGCTTCAGTATTCACTTAAGTGACGAAGACCGGGGACGAAAAAGCAAAGTTAGGTAAAATCATGCTTTGTTTTTGATAAGACTAAAAACAAAATGTGTTTATAGATTTTGTAAGTAAATGTAGTCTACGGTGTTGAATTGAATTTGTACGATTTTGAGTTGTATTTTGTGCACACTACCTCTGTATGGTCTTAGCTTTAGAAACACCCATCAATAGAGGGCGACATTCAAAAAAATATTATACAAAATTTGTTTTCGGTATTTAGATTTTTTACATTTTTTAAATGTTTTCGGTTTGTTTTCGGTTGGTTACGGTTGTTTTTGGTTTGTTTTCGGTTGTTTTCGGTTGTTTTCGGTTATTTTCGGTTGTGTTCGGTAATTAGACTGACCCTATGAAACCATTCGTTAAAATCTTATGAAAATCAGGCAATAACTTTTTGAGTAAATCCTGCTATAACAAGCATAGACAGAAACAAAGACACACACAAACAAACATTAAAACATAACCTCCTTGGCGGAGGTAATATATATCATTGGCAAACTAAATCCTTTAGTCAATATTAATTTTTTATTAAAATGGTATTCAATTCTTCTTCCTCAGGGCGAGTTTGATTGGGACCAAAATACACGAGGACAAATCCTGTCTTCATTCTTTTACGGATATTTGATTACTCAAATACCAGGAGGGTGGCTTGGTGGGATCATCGGAGGCAAACATTTGTTTGGTGTTGGTGTGTTATGTACCACAATTTTTACTTTACTTACACCTCTAGCAGCCAGAGCTGGTGTCAGTTATCTTATTTCCCTCCGTATATTAGAAGGCGTAGGTGAGGTAAGCTGGTTAATTGTTTAATTTAATTTAATAATCAAATATTTGATAATACTGTGACTAAACTATCTCAGTAGTGTGAAAGTGGTCCTTTGATAAAAGGCATGTTTGTGAAGACAGTGGAACCGTAATATGTAGCCATAACATTGGCAAGGGATTGAGGCTCACTCGCTCCATGGTTCTGGTCGTAGAACAAGTCTTCTCGGATAAGGACTATAAACCGTAGGTCCAGTGTATGCATCTAGCTCATGCGCACTTTAAAGAACCTGGTAGGCATTCGAGACGAGTAGGGGGTTACCCGATGTACTAGTCTACACAAACACAGCCAATATCGCACACATTCACTTATCATAGCCGTGTATGACTGAAGAGACTACCCAGTACAAAGAAATAGTAATAAATAAATAAATGAATAAACCTATAACCATAAGCTACAGCTTTTTAATGTTTTTGTTTTTATTTTTCAGGGTGTAACATTTCCAGCGATGCATGCAATGTGGGCACATTGGGCGCCACCTATTGAACGCAGTAAACTCATTGCTATAACATATGCCGGTATGGTTACATTTCTTAATACTCTTTATGGAAAACACTGTATTATCTTTGTTTACATTTAATGTTTCTTGTGAACTTTATTCAATCATAAATTCATAATATAAGCATAATAATGTGTATAGTACAGTGATTTAGGGTAATAAAGTGTTTTACAGAGACACCTTGTAACATATAGTTAAAATGTTTCTGAATAGGTTTAGGGAATGGAGTTATATTTAAACATGTGATACTCTGTCATGTATGTTACTATCCTAATAAGAATTTCTGCAATTTTCTTTAAATAGCTAACAGTGTTTTTTCATGTCTTTTTCAGGCTCTCAACTAGGTGCAGTCCTTTCCAATCCTGTATCTGGCTGGCTATGCTCAACAACCTTTCTAGGTGGATGGCCTTCTGTCTTCTATGTATTTGGTACGTATTTATATTTTAGGGAAGAAACTATGCATGTTTTCAGAGTAAAACCCTTGACATCTTCCTACTAGTCATAAAAAAATTCGCATATTTGCACAGTTTACGTGCTGTAGTTTCCCATATCCTGGATAGTATTAGATGCATGGTGGACTGTGCCGATAGCAAACAATAAGACAAATTAACATCGACTATCCGCATGGTAGATACAAATTACGCTCTCAGTCAACCAAAAACATAATTGACCGTGGTGATAGCTTTATTTAAAACACTTTTACCCACCACACTATGAATACTTTAGTACTGTATACAGGTATTCCTGCTACATCTATACATTTCTATGATATCTCCAAGTTTGATAGAAATGAATGTTTTGATTTTTTTTACAGGAACCCTTGGCCTGATTTGGTTTGTGCTATGGACAATCTTGGTTCACAACACCCCAGCTCAGCATCCTAGAATATCACCTGAAGAACTAGAATATATTGAAAAGTCTATTGGCGGGAAAAAGGGAAAAGTATGAAGTACTTGTTTTTGTTTGTTTTTTATTGATTTTCTACACAAAATGAATATGATAACTAAGTAACAATAAACATATATATATACAAGAAAGATGTGTGGCTGGTGGGCAAATAAGTTCAAAGAACTTTAAGGCTTACCCACCAGAAAAGATACAATAAACATAATCAGGTATGACGAGTACGATATACATAGTAAGAATATAAAATAAGAAGTAAAAACTTCAAAGCTCTGCCTACACTATCGAATGTGAATCTGTGCCCATATTTGGATATGATGATGTCATATCACTACCATATTTGGCTATATCACTACCATATTTGGGCACATCATACTTTTTTGTTAAACTAGTTTAATAGTGTAGACTTTAGAGATTCTTAAAAAAAAAAAAAAAAAAAAATTACTGTAAAAGGTAATAAGGACTGTCTTGCAATCACTCCAAAAGCAAACAAAAAGGACAGGGATACATAAATATATTGTAGTATTATATGATGATGAACTTGCCTAAGCTCTGATATGATGATGAACTTGCCTAAGCTCTGATATGATTTTTCTTTTCATACAGGCTATAATACCACCATTGTTAGCAATGGTTAAGTCTCCTTGTTTGTGGGTTATTAGTATTTCTCACTTTGCTAATAACTATGGATTCTATACAATGCTTACAAATTTACCAGCGTATATGAAGAATATATTGGGATTTGATATCACTAAAGTAAGTACAAAAAATATTTATATTTACAGTATTTTGTATTTAATTTGTGACTAAAAATGTGATATTTCTACCAATAATCTGTATCAATCGTTGAGAAAGACCTATGATGGTCTAAAATGTTTGTGATAAAATCTTAAAATAAATTTTGGCAAATTAACTTTTAACTTGTATGTACATTTTTATTCCGGATATTGCATATATTAGTAGGAGGAGCTAATTAGCATTTCCTGTCACCAACTTTGGTGCTTAGTGCACATAATTATTATTGTTTTGTATTCACTTGATCTTGAAAATGGTTCTATGATGGTACCGAAACGTCGATCTCTCTTTTTGTCGTTAAATTTTATATTGAAATTATATAGTAAACGTCTTTTAATTTGTTTACCTATGCAGCACTACCAATTTTAATTTTTTTTCATTATCTAATTTGTGACTGCATGCACATTATTTTGGTACTGTATATACGAATATGGCATTATTTGGTCAGTATCACACAAATTCTGTGTCACATATGAATTCTGTATCAAGGAATTATATTAAATACAGCAGCATATGTGAAATTGTTCCTATGATACAAGAATCACATGTGATACATATGTGATGCTATATCACAGAAATTGTCTATCATACTCAACAAATGTGTAGATACAGTGTGAAGATTTGGCAAGTATAAGATGTGTATCTCTTTTTAATAACCACTATTTGTTTACTTCTAGACTGGTTATCTATCAGCCGTACCGTACTTGTTCAATTGGTTGATTATCATAACAGGTGGTCTAGTGGCCGACTACTTAAGATTTAATAGAATTCTAAGTACAACAAACACCAGAAAATTATTTAATACTTTGGGTATGTACACTTATATTGTATACATAAAAGAAATGAACATGTAGATCCTTTTTCATATAGACTATCTCTATCACTACTTTAATGAATGAAAAATATAAATAATGATTACTCAATCCAGTACTATTTTTAATAGTTTGACAAATTATCTCATTAAATGTTCATGTTCGTGTTCTTTCTTTTCAGGTATGACACTGCCAGCGACGTTCCTTGTACTCACAGGATACGTTGGTTGCAATAAACCATTAGCGATTACGTGTTTGATTGTAGCAGTTGCCTGCGGTGGATTCTCCATGTCGGGATTTAATGTAAATCATTTAGATATCGCACCAAAGTACGCTGGCGTGCTGATGGGATTCTCAAATACTATAGCAACGATTCCCGGCTTCGTTGGCCCAACAATTGTTGGCGTTCTAACTGAAAACAATGTAAGTTGTATTGCCAATTTATTACATCTTTTCCAATTAAATATTTTGATTAAAGACTTCATTATTAGGACATACAGCCTACAATACTTGAGAAATGTGTGGATGAGAAAGACAAGAGTCTTAAAGGAAGTAGCTTGGTGCTTAGTGTCCTTACTTAATACCACTACCTACATAAGCAGACACAACTTAATACCACTACCTACATAAGCAGGCACAACTTAATACCACTACCTACATACGCAGACACAACTTAATACCACTATCTACATAAGCAGACACAACTTAATACCACTATCTACATAAGCAGACACAACTTAATACCACTACCTACATAAGCAAACACAACTTAATACCACTACCTACATAAGTAGACACAACTTAATACCACTACCTACATAAGTAGACACAACTTAATACCACTACCTACATAAGCAGACACAACTTAATACCACTACCTACATAAGCAGACACAACTTAATATCACTACCTACATAAGCAGACACAACTTAATACCACTACCTACATAAGCAGACACAACTTAATACCACTACCTACACATGCAGACACAACTTAATATCACTACCTACATAAGCAGACACAACTTAATACCACTACCTACATAAGCAGACACAACTTAATACCACTACCTACATACGCAGACACAACTTAATAGCACTACCTACATAAGCAGACACAACTTAATACCACTACCTACATAAGCAGACACAACTTAATACCACTACCTACATAAGCAGACACAACTTAATACCACTACCTACATAAGCAGACACAACTTAATACCACTACCTACATAAGCAGACACAACTTAATACCACTACCTACATAAGCAGACACAACTTAATACCACTACCTACATAAGCAAACACAACTTAATACCACTACCTACATAAGCAGACACAACTTAATACCACTACCTACATAAGAAGACACAACTTAATACCACTACCTAAAGCAGACACAACTTAATACCGCTACCTACATAAGCAGACACAACTTAATACCACTACCTACATAAGCAGACACAACTTAATACCACTACCTACATAAGCAAACACAACTTAATACCACTACCTACATAAGCAGACACAACCTAATACCACTACCTACATAAGAAGACACAACTTAATACCACTACCTACATAAGCAGACACAACTTAATACCACTACCTACATAAGCAGGCACAACTTAATACCACTACCTACATAAGCAGACACAACTTAATACCACTACCTACATAAGCAGACACAACTTAATACCACTACCTACATAAGCAGACACAACTTAATACCACTACCTACATAAGCAGACACAACTTAATACCACTACCTACATAAGCAGACACAACCTAATACCACTACCTACATAAGAAGACACAACTTAATACCACTACCTACATAAGCAGACACAACTTAATACCACTACCTACATAAGCAGACACAACTTAATACCACTACCTACATAAGCAGATACAACTTAATAACACTACCTACATAAGCAAACACAACTTAATACCACTACCTACATAAGCAGGCACAACTTAATACCACTACCTACATAAGCAGACACAACTTAATACCACTACCTACATAAGCAGACACAACTTAATACAACTACCTACATAAGCAGACACAACCTAATACCACTACCTACATAAGAAGACACAACTTAATACCACTACCTACATAAGCAGACACAACTTAATACCACTACCTACATAAGCAGACACAACTTAATACCACTACCTACATAAGCAGACACAACTTAATACCACTACCTACATAAGCAGACACAACTTAATACCACTACCTACATAAGCAGACACAACTTAATACCACTACCTACATAAGCAGACACAACTTAATATCACTACCTACATAAGCAGACACAACTTAATACCACTACCTACATAAGCAGACACAACTTAATACCACTACCTACATAAGCAGACACAACTTAATACCACTACCTACATAAGCAGACACAACTTAATATCACTACCTACATAAGCAGACACAACTTAATACCACTACCTACATAAGCAGACACAACTTAATACCACTACCTACATACGCAGACACAACTTAATACCACTACCTACATAAGCAGACACAACTTAATACCACTACCTACATAAGCAGACACAACTTAATACCACTACCTACATAAGCAGACACAACTTAATACCACTACCTACATAAGCAGACACAACCACACTACTGTACTTTGCCCCACACAACGTAACTTTGATAGTTTTCACTCACATTTTGTAACTTATTTTTTACCAGGAAACAAGAAAACAATGGCAAATCGTGTTTTGGATTTGCTGCGGTGTTTATTTACTTGGTTTCATTACTTATCTTATATTTGGTTCTGGTGTTGAACAAGAATGGGCCAAAGATTCTTACAATGATTCAAAAACAACAGAGCCTCTTCTGCAAGAAAGTAAGGATGAGGGTAGGTTACCCTATGAAGTACCGTACTTAGCCAATGATAGTGCCATACAAAAAAAATAGTATTGTACCTGTACAAACATGAGTCAATGGAACAGTATGAACTCTGACCTTGGCCAATACATTACAATTGTTGATTTTCTTATTAACATTTATTTCTAACAATAACATAAATCATGTGCCAATATACCAATACCTCATAGTACTAGACAATGGCTGTTGATCTGTGGGACAGATTATATTGACTAGGATTTACCACGACGACAACATTCCATTGCAGTTAGTTTCCTTCAATTGTTTGAATAATTTTTAATATTATTATTTAATTTGTTTATTTCATATCCATATTTTATAGTTTTTAAAAACTTCATATCAACATGCACATAAATAATAAATAGTATTAGTTGAGTACTTAGATTTTTACAAAGATTGTGGTCGTGATTGTGAACCCAATTCTTTTAGATGCTGTGAGGAATGAAAAGTAAAAGTTTTTAATATAAAATTTTCCTAGTGCAATACTGTATTATAATTGTTATAATAAATTGAATGATAAGGTTGGAGGTCAGAGGTCTCATTTAAATATAACCTGTCGAGTATATTCCACGAGGCTAGAATAAAACAAGGGAAGTGGTGGATCTAATGGGTAACGGATATAACGTCATAGGCAAAACAATGCGAGTTGACCAATCACAAGTGACAGTTTGAATGATCTATCCGTCTTCTGATTGGTCAAGTACTTGTGGTGCGCTTACGTCCTTGCATTGTGTCTGAGTGGGAATCAAGCTTCATTTTGCAGCCATGCCTTTGGGATTATTGTGCGTGTAATTAAGCATCACGGAAAACAACATTTCATGTTCGCCTTGTTTTGGTCATGACAATAAAGATTTATCTTATCTGTGAAAATATATCATTTTTGTTCATATTCTTCTATGTCATCTAATGTGGAACTGACTGATGGTTTTGTACACAGAACAGAATCAAATATTATAAAAGTAACTATGGTTGTTGTAGTATGTTACCATCATTCAGACAGTAACTATGGTTGTTGTAGTATGTTACCATCATCATCAGACAGATCTTAATTCAAATACTTTGTGCATTACATAGTCAAATTGAAAAGAAGTAGATTGAATATTCAGTAGAACCCTTTTTAAGTCACCTTTGGAACCCAAGAGTTTCTCCTCTTAATAGGGTTTGGCAATTAAGTCACCTTTGGAACCCAAGAGTTTCCCCTCTTAATAGGGTTTGGCAATTAAGTCACCTTTGGAACCCAAGAGTTTCCCCTCTTAATAGGGTTTGGCCATAGTGGTAAAAGATATGTTTTTTCCATTCTTTTCATGAGGGTTGTTGCAAGAGGGGTTTGCTATTAATATCAATTGTGTTTTTCAAATACAGTAAAAGTTAATCACCATCATCAGTACGAATGACTGGGTTTTCACCAATTACACTTATTTCAAGTCATGCCTAAGTGTGAATCATTTTAAAATCGAGTGGGAAAACTGTTTTATGTATTTTTGTCGTCACATATAAAATATAAACATTAATATTGTTAAAAACACAAGAGAAGAGACAAAATGAATATGTAAACTTTCGTTGTTTTACTTGCTATGCAAATAACTCTTAAGCCTAAATAAATGGTACAGAATTATATGAGCTACATTTACATTTATCCAGCAACTCTCAGGATCCAGGCAGCAACTCCCAGGGTCTTCTAGCAACGTTCTGAACAGTGCAGCAATATTCAAATACTATATTAACAGATCTTTAAAGAACCAGTAAATCAAAATTTTGTTTAAAAAATGTAAATTCACAGCAACAGTTAGTATCTTTTGACGCCCGGAAATGTAATTAAACATGTGTTAAACATATAGTTATTTGATGCATATTTTCTCATAGTATATTTTATATCGTTTACGTCACATGCTGTTCTCTTTATATTTCAGTACATATACAAGAAGAGGGAAAATAAAGTGATACTTTAATAAACATTATATCGTGACCATGAGACAAATCTCAAATGCAATTGTGTATTTTTCCTCTTCATATTTCAGTAAAAATAAGAGCAACATTCCTAAAAACATTATACTCTAAGCATGAAAAAAAAATCTGGCAGTACCAAGATTTTAAAGCATATATCGTAACCATGAGACAAATCTCAAAGAAATTGTGTATTTACCTTTTTGGTATTTCAGTACAATTACAAAAAAAATATTAATAGTTCTATAAACAACCCTTATATGAAAAAACATTAAAAAAATCATTGCAGAAACAAGGTTCTCTTGTACTGTAGGCAAACATTCTACAATTCCACGCTGCTTAATTTGATTATGAATATTTATGAACACCTCAACAATAATTAACATAACATGTGTTTCTTTATTTAAAAAACAAAGCGTGAGTGAGGGTGGTTACAATTTCCATTATTCAAGCTTTCGGTACAAAATTTCTAGTAATGATTTTGTTTGTGTAAACACATTAGAGAGTTGTACTTCTTTACACAGTCAAAAGAATCTTTACCTACTTAGTAGACGGACTAATTATTGTTTTATTCGTATTTTAACTAGTGTCCATAAATGTGTCGCCCCCTGGACCAGAGTTGTCTTTCTGAATTCCGTCAAATATTGTAGACATCTCAGGACTCCCTCGAATCTGAGTCACAAATTCATTTAACATTGGATTTTTATCTAAAAAAAGAAAAACAAAATTATCATCAATTCATAAATTTATGAAAAGTAAATTACAAAGACAGTGCGCTTTAAGTAAAAATAATGTAATTTAAATAAATGTGTCTCATGTCTCTTGAATGGTTTATGTAGTTTGTTCGCCTGAATTGAAAGCATCAGATTATAAGCATGCATATTCATATTTCAATTTTTAAAATCCCTTTTTGAGATGAATTCTAGTTCCTTTAGTACTTCAAATATTTCTTGCTTTATTTGAAGCTAAAAATTGCGCAACCAATCAGAGCTAAGGAGTTATGACACGTTCATGAGCACCCGCTCACTAACTAGGCAGAACAATTTAAGCCCAAGATAACGTACCACTATCTGGCATCGCTAACAACGCTACTACCGCCCTCATTGCCGATCTCTTTAGTTCGTCTTGTTTCTCAAATTCTTGCTTCACTGAATTTGCTTTCACTTTTGTCGTACAAGTGGTCCGTAGTGGTTCTATTAATCTATCCAGTCCTAAAAAATTAAATAGAAATCAATATATTTCAACTGATTTAAACATTATTGACATATTTCCACGTACAGTACAACTCTTAATAACAAATTTTTTCAATCTTCTATCAACTAAAAGTTGCGGTTAGTCATATGTCCATGCTACAATCACCGTACAGATAGGCTGCTACATTAGTAAGTTGCGGTTAGTCATTTGTCCATGCTACAATTGCCGTACAGATAGGCTGCTACATTAGTAAGTTGCGGTTAGTCATATGTCCATGCTACAATCACCGTACAGATAGGCTGCTACATTAGTAAGTTGCGGTTAGTCATGTGTCCATGCTACAATCGCTGTACAGATAGGCTGCTACATTAGTAAGTTGTGGTTAGTCATGTGTCCATGCTACAATCGCTGTACAGATAGGCTGCTACATTAGTAAGTTGTGGTTAGTCATGTGTCCATGCTACAATCGCTGTACAGATAGGCTGCTACATTAGTAAGTTGCGGTTAGTCATGTGTCCATGCTACAATCGCTGTACAGATAGGCTGCTACATTAGTAAGTTGCGGTTAGTCATGTGTCCATGCTACAATCGCTGTACAGATAGGCTGCTACATTAGTAAGTTGTGGTTAGTCATGTGTCCATGCTACAATCGCTGTACAGATAGGCTGCTACATTAGTAAGTTGCGGTTAGTCATGTGTCCATGCTACAATCACCGTACAGATAGGCTGCTACATTACTTCTTCTATGAATGGATGGCTAGTTGGTGACAAGATCATACCCAGTACCATTTTGATTTTACGATCATTTGGAAAACCACTTTACGAATTTATAAATTTGTTTATATCAATTAAAGTTACAATAACATCTTTGATAATTTAATACTAAAGATGTATCATATTCGCCTCGTGCAAATATGACATTGCACTCATAAATATTCATTATTTGTATAATATTAAATGGAATCAGTTCCAGGAATAAAAGACAAATAGATTTAATAATCATGATTCTAGTAATAGACTGACTTACTTTGTAACATGGCATGTGGACAAAGGCTGGACAGGCGCACCAACATTAAATATGTCAACATCTGAAAATATAAACACATTGTTTGTAAAACACAAAATATCAATCAACTGAATTTATTATATAAAGATTGATTCTTTGGAAGAAATAGACTGATGAGATGGAATGGATTGACAAAATGGGATGATATGGCTGATATGGATATAATTTGTTTAATCGTAATGATCTTTTCAGTGAGGTGATTGGATGAAAGTGAGTAATAGGATTGGGAGGATGGATTAGATTGATGATATGTGATTAGATGAATACAATTGATTTAATACCTTAATATCGTAATGATCTTTCAAGCCCTCCTCAACATGGTTCAAAAATTCAAAAATATCAACTCTATTGAGACAGGAGTCAAGCAGTGTGTACATGCACTCAAACGCTGCCTGTAAAAACAAAGAAAAATCCTCATGAAAATCGTTGATCTTTTGTGCCATTAAATTTTATTTTAAAGTTATATAGTAAACGTCTCTTAATTCATTTTATTGGTATTATAATGAGTGTTTAAGTTAAAAAAACAATAATTTATCCAATAATGGCATATTATTGTACAGATGTGTATTTAAATCGTTTTTTGTTTCATTAAATTTTATTTTAAAGTTATATAGTAAACGTCTCTTAATTCACAATTATAATCATATTATAAATGAGTATCTCACCTTCCTAATATCCAAACCATCGTCAACTGTGTGTTTAAAAGGACCCATCTCTACTTCCCTGATCAACTCTTTTCTCACGTTGGTTTCATTGTAAAGATTTGGTAAGATCTCATCCAACAGATCCCGCACCAATGACGGCTTGTTATGCGCGGCTGAGTTGAACGTTACTAATGACACTCTGCGTACATTTAAGTCTGTGTCTTCCATCGTCTTGAGGAAATCGCCGATGCATGACTTCAGCAATGGATCGATAGGTTGTGGCTGGTAGAAATAACGTGAGGTATTTCAAATTTAATTTATAAAACCACAAATTTATTTATTTATGGCTCTACCCTAAGGAATGAAGGGTCAACTATCAGGTATCAATACACTCTAGCTTAAAATCAAAGAGACTCACTTGATCTGAGATTGTGTACTTGACTGCAGTCACTACTGTACTTCTTGTGAATGCTGAAGGACTCGTTAGAAAATCCTAATGAGAATGAAAAAAAATATATGTTAATTCTTCTTGAAGGTGTAACATAAAAAAGTGATTTAAATATTATTTTATTTACAAAAAATGTTGTCACAGACATTCAATTATGTCACAGAACTTGCACATTACAATGAACATAATTATCAATTTAATTATAGTCAAGTGGAAGTTCTTACCTTAAGTTTAGGGAGTAGTGTAACAGGATCTATGAGAGTCAATTTACCAAGGCATTCTGCTACTACATTACGTGTTCCTTCTTCAGGGCATTCACAATGTTTGAATAACATTGCCCTAGAAACAAAATAACCATGTGTGAGGTCAAGATCTGATGTGTTTCATCTAGACAGAATTCCATTTGTATGATACCCTAACCAACTTAAAATCGTTCTTTCTAAGATACAGTATGAATAATTGGGCGATTATTTTAAGAAATAGGCAATTATTGTATCCCAATAGCATGGGGACTGAGTTTTATTTATCAAACCAGTTGTTTTTCTTTTATGGAATGGATTTTATCTAAAAATTAAGCGGAAAAAAAATTGCTTAGCTTAGTTTTAAAATTATGATAATAATAAAATGATGATTTCTTACCAAATACTAGCAACATACTCCTGTAATCCTGTCACTGAGCTTTTTGATTGACAAGTAATGATCTAAAATAATAGAACATAGTAACGTTGAAATACATGTCAACACAAGTCAGCAAGCAAATGTAGGCCTATGAGACAGCAGAGATAGGGGGTTACCCCGGTGTATGGGTCCATCTCAACCCCTGTCATTGTGGACATATAAATTAGTATGGCTTGATGGATGTTTAAAAAAAGGACGCTTTATGAGATGAAGGTTGTATCATGTGTCACCCACACCTGTGAGCAATTCGGTCCAGTAGATTATATTTAACATAGCAAAAGTAATCTATTATTCATTAGCTCAACAGACCTACAATTTAGAGGCAGTAAGCTTCTACAAATAACCATTTATTTATAAGGACCAAAAAGAAGTTTGATATATTTGAGTATGGTATGTAGACTTGCCTCTTTTAGTGAGTGTAGTAGAAGATACTGCCTCTTGGGTTGACTTTCAATCTCTTGTAAGACAAATGGTAGATACAGGGGCAGATTACCAACACTTACATTACCTGAAATATAAATAAAAGTATATATAGTATACAGCTGATAAAGTCCACAGAAAATATTCGGGGAAAAAGGCATATGTCAATATTCTGCAAAGGGTTGACTACCTGACTGTTTAGCAGTTATGTAATAAAGGTTTTATTTAAATGGTTGAATAATTTGAAGATAAAAACAAGATACCTAATGCAAAGGAAGCAGCTGACTTGACTTCTTCACTTGGTAAAGAAAAGCAGTTTATGAGTACTGTCTGTAGGCCTGTTTGTTTACTCATGTCCCTGTCATATTCAATAGAAAAACAAACATTTTAAATGTAAGTAAATAGATTTATGCTTTCTGTACGTGAGAAGTAAGCTGTTAGATCATTGTACTAAGCCTCAGCATTATGTGGTATGGTTGTCAGTTCCTTACCACGTCCAACCTTGTTTTTAATTTTTATTTATTTACTTTTTCATTTATTTAAAAACATATGTATACAGGATTAAAACATATCAGGTATAGATTTAGCACCTGTTTTACATATCCTCTTAGTATTTTTTCAACTGGTACTCATTTACAGTTGTGTTTTCTGGGAGTTGTTCTTATTTAGAAATTGAACTTGGCTTAGTCTGTACTTGACTCAACTACCGTCTGGTGCAAAAAATGTTTTAACTTACACATGTTTACCAATCTCTCCAATAGATAACAGAGCAAACAGCTTAACAGAATCTGATGATTTGGGGTTCTAATGGGAAAAGGAATAACAAATGAGCAATATAATACTGCAGTCAGCCTATCATAATAAATATAATGTATGCAGATTAAAAAGGTAAAACATTAAGAGATAAATTGATAGTTTGCTAGGGTGAATTACGATATATATAATATGACGCTTTCCTAATAATTAATAGTAAAATAAAAAACAAAATACCTTAATATCAGTGATGAATTGTGTGACGACGCCAGCACTCTCTGAGGCGGTATTGATGGTTAATACAGCAACACATTTGGCAACTGAATGAAACGCCTACAATGTTTAAACATAATCATGTTAGCTACAAGTTAACAACATAAAAATGTGTACAGTATATGATTTGTTAAATTCTTGTGAAATGGTGCTCACAGAGATGAGACAGTGACTTGTACATTAAGTTCACATCTAGTTCAATGGTGCTCACAGAGATGAGACAGTGACTTGTACATTAAGTTCACATCTAGTTAAATGGTGCTCACAGAGATGAGACAGTGACTTGTACATTAAGGTCACATCTAGTTAAATGGTGCTCACAGAGATGAGACAGTGACTTGTACATCTAGTTATCATATATATCATATCATTTATTTCGGCAAATTTCAAATACAGTAAGAAATAAAAACAGTACAAAAGTAAATGAATGAGGCAGGATCACCTAAAAGTAAATGAATGAGGCAGGATCACCTAAAAGTAAATCAATGAGGCAGGATCACCTAAAAGTAAATCCATGAGGCAGGATCACCTAAAAGTTATGAATAAAAATAACCATCGAGAGGCTCTCTACATAGACATACTTACATAAAATAAATTACACACATAAATAGACATGATAATGTCATATCACTACCATATTTAGGCATGTCACTACCATATTTAGGCATGTCACTACCATATTTAGGCATGTCACTACCATATTTAGGCATGTCACTACCATATTTGGGCACACCACACTTTTTTGTCAAACTAGTTTGATAGTGTAGACAGAGCTTAAGGAGAATTGAGTGTACCTGCTTATGCACTGCATACTGTGCACTGGGTGGTTGAGTTGCTTCTGTTGGGTTGTATACTGGTTCTGTTAAACAACGTAGTAAATCTGCATATGTCATTCCAGGTGTTGACGTGGATACTAATGTCTTAAAGAATTCCAACATCGCATCTAGGGCACCACCTATTAAAGTGTATACACAGATGTTATCATTAACACATTTTCAATATTACAAGGAGGTAGTCCCCCTATGGTAAAATAAGTTATTTATAAAAGCCTTCTTAACAATTATTTTCAAAATGCATTTTTTTTCTCGTTTTTATCTGTTTTTGTATGTTATGGTATCAAAATAAATCAAATCATCTCTTGAAAATATATCCTATTGATCTCAATTTACTCATCATAATCCTGCAAGTTACTCATCATAATCCCACAAGTTACTCATCATAAACCCGCAAGTTACTCATAATCCCGCAAGTTACTCATCATAATCCCGCAAGTTACTCATCATAACCCCACAAGTTACTTATCATAATCCCATACAATAAGTTGAAAGAATAAAGTGCTTACCTTGCAGTAGAGGTGAACGGATAAGATTCAAGATTTGCGAGAGGATGTCAGGTTTGATCTTAAGCATGGACTTTGGCAGAATTCTAGCCAATGATGTGAGTAGCGTTAATGATAACTGTGAGATGTGTAGGTCTGTTTCACTGATTAATGGAGGCATCTCAACCAAGACACCATTTATCATTGTCTCTGTTACATGCTCACCTTAAAAAAAAATAATGGAATGAGAAAAACAATAAAAAGGAGATTGTTATCTTTAAATAAGCCCTTGCTAAGTTTGCTTAAGATCCCAGAAGTCCTAAAGTTCATTTTAGAAACAGTACCCAGTTTTTGAAGTTAACATTTAAATGGTCTTTAGTTATACACTGTTCATCACATTGGAACATATTTTCACTCTTTCTGAAACAAAATGACTGCACTTGTTAGCCAAATGGAGTGTTTAACATCAGGGGCAAAAATGTACCAGAATGCCTTAAAACAGTGTCGATATTATGATTGTGGTTTCTGGAGCCTCTGTCTCAATTTGTGATAGGCGTCTTAAACTAAAAAGTAGTATATTGAAAGAAATGTGTATACTTACCATAGTTAATAATTAGAATGTTCAAACAAGCTAAAGTGGAAAGTTTGAGAGCTCTGTGATTCTTTCTCAAGAATGACGCTAGTATTGGCATTCCATTGTTCTACATAAAACAATATTTTATTTCGTTAATGACTTTTTTATTTTCATATCTAAGTAAATAGAATTCAAAGGGCCATAGTCATTGAATTGTATTAGCTGATGACATTTTTATTTCAAAATTTTAGTTTGTATATATTTTTTGCAATCAGGGGAGGAGTCAAGGGGGTCCAGTCGCCCTGGACCCCACTAAATTGGGGAGGAGTCAAGGGGGTCCAGTCGCCACTAAATTTTGCAAATGATAGGACATCAAATTAAGTTCAGCACTTCATTTCACTACCTTTAGGCCCTGGACACAAATGACGGAATAAAAGAAACTTACTAGGATGGATGAGATGTCTAATTTGAGGGGAGACGAAGCAATTAACGTAAGAGCCTTCACTGTTGTGAGTCGTGTGATTTCATTCTTCAGACGTTCCAGAAATATTGGCAAACAAACATTTAACTCAGAAGTCAGGTGATCACCGAGGTTTGCTATGATTTGGCTCCTGATATTTACAAAAACAAAAGAGAATGTTAAGCTCTGTCTACACTATCAAAGTTTTAAAAAGTGTGATGTGCTCAAATATGGTAGCCATGTACCCAAATATGGTGGTGATATGCCCAAATATGGTAGTGATATGACATCATCATGTCCATATATATATATATATATATATATATCATTTTTTTTTTCACATAAAGTTTGATAGTGTAGACAGAGCTTTAAATAACCCATTTAAAAAAAAGTCATATACATGTATTGGTAACTATTTGGGAACTGGACACACTAGGCTAATGTGTCTGTCTATGTCTGGTAGTCTGGTATGAAGTTGGATTATCATTTAAACCTTAAGAAAAGTTAGGGAGAGTTTCCAATTTCAGGGAGTGCGGTATTGGGAGAGTTGACTTACATGCAAGAGATGGCACGTTCTTTGACCTCTTGATCGATGTCTGCTGCCCTCAAACGTGTCAATGTACAACTGTAGAGATCCATCACATATGGAGTAAAATCAAATGATACTTCACAATCTACAGAAAGCAAAGCAAAATACATTGACAAATTTATCTTTTATTGAATTTATTTCTTATTTATTTCTAATCAGATGCCATATTATGATGAGCCACTGTGCTTTATTGAGTGATTGCTTAAGAAACAAATAGGATCTAGTAAGTGTATACTTACCAAGTGGCCTTATCACTTGTATCATAGTCTGCGTAACCAATAAGGCTTCAGATGTGATCTTATAGAATGGATCTCCCACAGCGCTTACAACATGCTGTTAACAATATAAATTGTAATCATTCCAATACAAAATCATTTATGGTCTTACACATTTGTTGGAATTACAATACTCCTTTTTTATAAATAAAGATGTGGTATAAGTTCTGCTATTTAGGTAATCAATCAATGAAGTAATGCTAGGCAAGTACAGTAATGCTAGGCAAGTACAGTAATGCTAGGCAAGTACAGTAATGCTAGGCAAGTACAGTAATGCTAGGCAAGTACAGTAATGCTAGGCAAGTACAGTAATGCTAGGCAAGTACAGTAATGCTAGGCAAGTACAGAAATGCTAGGCAAGTACAGTAATGCTAGGCAAGTACAGTAATGCTAGGCAAGTACAGTAATGCTAGGCAAGTACAGTAATGCCAGGCAAGTACAGTAATGCTAGGCAAGTACAGTAATGCTAGGCAAGTACAGTTGAGTAGAATATAAAGTAGTAAAAAAGGGTTATTAGTACAGTTAGACAAAATAAATAAAACTCACTGATATGAGGACTTTGATATGATTGTGAAACACATGAGGAGTGTGATTACACATCAGACAATTAAGAAATGCTAAGGTATCAATCTTCATGTTTGAACTGCTATTCTTGTCACTAAAACGAACCAGAAAATGATCTTTAGCATATTTTTTTTATTAAAATATGGATGTTTCAAACCATCTTGGTACCACTCAAAATATCAAATTGAACACCAATCGGTGACTAGCAAAATTCAATTTTAAACATTTATTAGTCTGCATTTATATGTCTTTCACATCACACCTGTGTTGATGCAACATTGTTAACTCCATATTTTTGCAAGGTGAAAAGGACATTACATATTATAAAAATGATATCAAAAGCAACTCATCATTACTGACATTTCAACTTTCTTTTCTTTTTCTGTTACGAATCCAACAGCAAGTAACTCCCCAATTACAGGATGGATAAATTATTTTATAACTTATCGTGCTTATAAAGTCTCATTTGAGGCTTAGGGAGTGGAGTTGAAATAGTCATGAGTTACAACCCTGGCACTAGGTCAGGATTGAACCACTACATTTAATAACCTACCCAAGTGAAAATTGCACCCCAGGCACCAGTGCAGCAATGTGGTTATTAAGTGATCCAGGCACCACATGGATCAGCTCTGTGAGCAGCGCAAAGCATCCCTGACGCGTCTTAATACTCTTCTCTTTCATTTGTCTGTGAACAGCTTTCACAATATCAGGTATCTGCTGTCTCAACATAGACACTGGCCTGTGGAAGATAATTATGTATCTCATCATGGATACTGAACCACTAAAGAAAACTGAATCTAATTAAAATTATTGTAAAAATAACCTACTAAGGGGAACACATGACCATAATAGGTAAAAATGTATTTTATAAATTGAAAGTATGAAAAATCTGAAATAGCTAATAAAAATTAAAGAAATAAATAGATAAGGATGTGACTACAGACCCTTCCTCTTGGTCCATGGCGTCTGGATCGACAAAGGCCGTGTGTGCTGGTCTTGTCTGCTTCAATAGTGTGATGAATGCTTGAAAAATATCGGACTTTACATTCTCTTCTCTTTCTATAAATCATAAATTAAGAATCATTTTAAACTACCAACAATAAGGAAAAATACATTCTTTCTAAAGGAAACCTACATTATGATTTAGTCACTAACATAATTAAGCTTCTTAAGGCTAATTTACACAGACAAGCGATAAAGGTAATACTAATATAGAAATATTACTTATGTTTTGTGCTCAGGATAGATACAGATTCTACATGGGACAAGCTACACGGTTTTGTGCTCAGGATAGATACAGATTCTACATGGGACAAGCTACACGGTTTTGTGCTCAGGATAGATACAGATTCTACGTGGGACAAGCTACACGGTTTTGTGCTCAGGATAGATACAGATTCTACATGGGACAAGCTACACGGTTTTGTGCTCAGGATAGATACAGATTCTACATGGGACAAGCTACACGGTTTTGTGCTCAGGATAGATACAGATTCTACATGGGACAAGCTACACGGTTTTGTGCTCAGGATAGATACAGATTCTACGTGGGACAAGCTACACGGTTTTGTGCTCAGGATAGATACAGATTCTACATGGGACAAGCTACACGGTTTTGTGCTCAGGATAGATACAGATTCTACATGGGACAAGCTACACGGTTTTGTGCTCAGGATAGATACAGATTCTACGTGGGACAAGCTACACGGTTTTGTGCTCAGGATAGATACAGATTCTACATGGGACAAGCTACACGGTTTTGTGCTCAGGATAGATACAGATTCTACATGGGACAAGCTACACGGTTTTGTGCTCAGGATAGATACAGATTCTACATGGGACAAGCTACACGGTTTTGTGCTCAGGATAGATACAGATTCTACATGGGACAAGCTACCTGGTTTTGTGCTCAGGATAGATACAGATTCTACATGGGACAAGCTACACGGTTTTGTGCTCAGGATAGATACAGATTCTACATGGGACAAGCTACACGGTTTTGTGCTCAGGATAGATACAGATTCTACATGGGACAAGCTACACGGTTTTGTGCTCAGGATAGATACAGATTCTACATGGGACAAGCTACCTGGTTTTGTGCTCAGGATAGATACAGATTCTACGTGGGACAAGCTACACGATTTTGTGCTCAGGATAGATACAGATTCTACATGGGACAAGCTACACGGTTTTGTGCTCAGGATAGATACAGATTCTACATGGGACAAGCTACACGGTTTTGTGCTCAGGATAGATACAGATTCTACATGGGACAAGCTACACGGTTTTGTGCTCAGGATAGATACAGATTCTACATGGGACAAGCTACACGGTTTTCCTTACCGCTTGTCTGTGTAAATTTGCCGTACAGAAACTCTGTCATTCTGCATTTATTATGGTTGTAACTGTGTGAGTTTATATTGTTTAACATACGTAATTCACCCATATGCTGATAAATATGTTTTCTATATTTGAATAATATTAATAAAATAAAATATGTAAATAATAAAACATTTTAACAAAATAACAAAATGAAATTGAACCTTTGAATCGTGCAACAAGAGCTGGTGATACGGTTTTGTAGAAATCTGATAACATCTCATGACGTGTTCCCATGGTAGCTTGTAAACATTTAGCCGACGCACGTCGTACTTTCCAACTCATGTCATCATCGTCGCTGTATTCATCATCACTCTCCCTACAACAACAATTTTAAAGCAATAATAATAATATACATTTGAGGATGATGTATTTGATTCATTTGTTAATATGTGAACAAAGAGAAAAGAGTGTATGACAGGCCATTGTAGAGACACTAAGTAGATGATAAATCAATATGCACATGAGAATAAATGGCCATAAACTTACCCTTCATCATCGTCATCTAAATTGTCAGCGTCCATTGCATTTTCATCATCATCCTCATCAGCATCATCGTAATTATAGTTAGGATCATAGCACAAGTACTCCAGACAAAGTTCAATAATCTAAAATAAACACAAAAGAGAATGTTAACATTGGGTTCTATTCATCCATTATACTTCCTGTGTTGTTGGAACAAGTATACACAATTTTATCTGATAATCACTTTATGTCTCTATTGCTACAGCACTGTTCATTATGTGCTCACAGTATAAATAGCACCCTCTATTGTTTGGGTGCAGTAGGAACCCTGTTTTTGAATGGAAACCAAGGAACAAGTATACTCAATTTTATGTCTCTGTTGCTAGAACACTGTTCCATCATGTGCTCCAAGGTATACATTTATATAGCACCCTCTATTTTGTGGGGGTAGTAGGAACCATGTTTTTGGAATGGAAATAAAAATTTGGCACCCTCTATTATTTTTGGCAAACCATATTGGTAACTAAAGAACAAAAGCTTACCGTCAGTATGTGAGGTGAGACTTCCTTTGGACAACGTCGGACAAATGATTCAAAAGCCTAAAAGAAGAGTAGAATAAATAAAAAAATTACACAAACCATCAGTGGTGTTGGTGCTGCTTACGTGGTTAATAGAGAGGAATAAAATAGTACAAAAACTTAATTGAACACCCCTATTGAACAATAGGACAGTCTGTGCCAACTCTACCCTCTAGTGTAGGAAAATTTCAATTTATCAGCTAGGCACGGAATAGACCATAGTCATTTAATAGTTAATACGAATACATCATAAGAATAACCAAAGGCAAAAATTTAGACAGTTTTAGAAAAATGAATTTTACTCAAATAATAGTAGAACTCTTCTGACCTGTATGCAGTATTCTCTCAGTTCATCATCGCCCTCAACTTTAGAAAAGCTGATGGTCAATGGTAGAATACGTTCCAAATGTTGACCAATACGATGACCAGCATGTCGGCTACAATAAACAATTCATTTTAAACGGCACATAATACAATAAATATAATAACCTACTGCAGTAACTGCAGTATATTGCTTTATTTTCTAAAAATAAAATATTATATCCCATTTTAAATATTTTATTTTGTTAAATTTAAATGGTTACTAAAGCAGCTCTATCTACACTATAAATCTTCATGTGCAAAATGTGATGTGCCCATGTATGGCCACAATATCACTACCATATTTAGACACATCACTTTTTTGTCAAACTATTTTGATAGTGTAGACAGAGCTTAAATGTTGAGAAGACTGAATGCATACATACCAGATAGCTCCAATGCATTGAATGAATGTCCTTGTGTAAGATACATTAGTGTTATTAGTAAGTTGTTCTAGTAAGTGATCCATAAGTTTCTGGAATAGCGAAGCACAGCAGCTCATTACCAATTGGCCTGTGAGAGCAAAAAGAATAAACCTTAATAATAATATATGGAACTACAAATTTGGATTTACAATTCTCTTCCTAAAGCTCTGTCTACACTATCAAACTAGTTCGACAAAGTGATATGCGCAAATATGATAGTGATATGAAGCCATCGTGTTTATATTTGGGCAGATCACTTATTTTTTGTCAAATAAAGTTGGATAGTGTAGACAGAGCTTCAGTCTAACTTCTAGACCTTTTTACATCATTATGCAAATATATAGGCAGACTGGAAGATTTTTTAAAATATTAAATGATTTGGCCATAGATGAATATTTATATTTACTATTACTAATACTATTAACTTAGGATGAGCTAGAAAAGCCTGATATGAATTTCTGTTAGCCCCACTAAAATCTGAACACATACCTAGAGCTAGTATAGCTCTTTTGCGTACAGCCATCCTTGCACTGGTCAGCTGCGGGAGTAAAGCCTCTAAAATGGATGCATGGAAGTTGAGAAGAAGGCCGCCAAACCGACTCAGTAAATCACCAAGAATATCAAGCGCCTCTAGCTTAACTGATACATCCTCTTGCTGTAGAATTAAAAAGATTTTAATTAAAAAGGTTTTAAAAAATGATGAAAAATGTTAAAATATAATTATAATAAAAATAATTTAAAAAAAATGTCATTAACATCTAACAGCGGGAAGCCCGCCACTTACAGAATGGAACACGAAAAATAAAATATATAATGACATTTATATGATGAATTTATAATATATTTATCTATACATGATTGAATAAGTGACATTATATGAGATAACTTTTATTTTATGTGTAAGCCACCAAATTTTAGCTTAGTATTTTTGTAATTTTGTCCAAAGAACAAAAATTCAGTGGTTTGTCAACTTTTTGAATAAATACAGTACCTTTGATATCGCGCTAGTGAGCCTGCCAGTGATGCGTTTACAGATGTTGGCAGCTAGAGGACTTGAAGCTGGTGGCAACTCATTAATAACAGTCTTTAAACCTAAATAATTCATAAAAAAGTAATCATATTACATCTAATGATGCCAACTGCATATGAATACTCTTAAAACTCTATGAAAACCAGAAATTATCCTAATACCAGACTTTTCTTTAGATTCAAAAATGTCTCAAATAAATTTTTACCATTAAAAACACATTCAGCCTAAAGGTGTCCAGTATTGGGAGCGTTGACTGTAACCAAATTAATAATTACTTACCGATGCTTGATATATCTCTTAATTGTTCCTTATCTGAGAGCATGTTACTGCAAAGTGTATCAACAATCGTCTCCACCTGGAACTCTTTCACTTTGGATACCAACGGACCAAGACTAAAATAACAAGTAAAATAATAATTAAATGGTTAAGGGGTTCAAGCATTGGTAGGATAGGATAGACAGGTGCTTTTTTCTTTACAAAGAAAATGAAAGAAGTTGTCATTGTCATATTATTATTATTAATATTATGTTTTTGTATGAATTCAAATAAATAAACAAAATGAAAAGAAAGCATTTCAACATTTTACAGATAAAAATTAATTTGCTTTTTAGAGCTTATATTGAATTACACACATGGAATGGTAGGCAGGAAATTAAGAATTTAAGAATGATCTTGTTTTTACCATTTCACTGCAAGATTCTGAACTTCTCCGTTCTTGTCTTCGAGGAGTTTTAGTAACATTCTGACCACCTGTATGCAAATGAGTAAAAATTATTTAGAAATTATTAAGATAAACAATTAAATTTGTTGCTACAAATCTGAATTAGAATTAATCATTTTTATTTAACTTTATTTGGGCCTAGAAAGGGAAACCTTCTAGCTAAACCTGCAGGCCAGCTGACATCTAGCTGAGATGGATACAGCAGGATAATAACTTGCCTTTTTCTCGCTGTCGTCATCCAATTTTATAGAATCCTTTTGCAACTCTGTCATTAAATCATTCGTTGCCATGAATCGAAAATCTTTATCATTTGATGTCATCTGAAATCAAATATATACAATTATAACAGTAATAAAAGAAACCCTGTATGGATCCCTATGTAGATTAAATTGCATACCAGGCCTAGGGGATTTCATACTAAGCCTAGGTAGGTGGTCTAGGACCTAGAGTCAGGCCCACATTCGTCTTTACCGGCTTATTCTTCTACCTCGTCGGGTAGGCCTAGCTTAGGCTCCCTACTTTCTTACCGGTATTTATGTTGATTTTTGCAACTATATAACCGCTTACCTTTTCAAGTAAATTTGAAATGTGGTATGATACACTCGCCATTTTTCGTTATTTTTCGAACTACCTTCTGTAGAAAGTTTCAAAAAGACGTGAAATTAATTTGCACCGAAATTTCATGGGAGTGGACGTGCTTTACGGACAGGCCACCTCGCTCTTCATTCTCTGCTCTTTCATGCATTTCGAAGACATGACGAATATTTTGCGTTACCAACGCGTTCCAGATTCGATTCGATGCCGAGGCTTGTCTGTGCAAAATGTGCATGGCCCCCTCTACGTTTGGATCTCAATGATGGATTTGATAAATCCGTCGCCGCCGCCATAGCTCAGCCAGGCTTTTGAGTAGAAGCGAAGAAAAGGTTTTATAGTGATTATCATAATATACTTTATCCAGATTGCTTTGCCATTTTCTTGGTCTTTTTTACCTCAGTTTATCATGTGAATATTTGATAATAATACATTATTAAGGTTAGTAAGGTTTGATAATATTATTTTATTGAATAATAGCGTAGAAAACAGCAGTTTAATAATTATTAATCCCATGCTAGGCCGGAGAAACATCGAAGCTGTAGCATTCTGCTGTGAGCTTAATCCAGCGAGTGGATTACCATTGTTTGTGCTTCGTATCTCACGGATTCCTTTCGTTTGAAGCTGGATTTAACCTTTCATTATTATGTTCAAGCTAACGCGATAGAATAATAAACCTACCAGTAACTGATATTAGTTTGGAATAATAATTTCAAGAAGATTAGCAAGATTATTTAATCCAATGTTTGGAAATGATCCGTGAATTTGGTTCTGCTTGACAAAGACGATCTGCTGTGCATGATCGGCTGATCGACGTCAAGGTTGGGCGGCGATAACATATCTTCTTACCATATCTGGGTGTACAAAAATACTACACAGTTGGGGTATCCACTACACAGTTATGTGAGGTTTAGGCCTAATCCTGATTTTTTTTTTATGGAATTTTACTATTTTTATAAAAAAATATTTTAAATATAGACCTTTTTTAAATGCTGTATTAGCTTTTATTTCATAACCTTGATTCGGCTCACATCTGTGTAGGATTAATTGCATTAATAATGATTATATTATTTTTTATTTTAATGTATAATATTTGTTTGTTTCTTTATTTCCATTCAAAAACAAAAAAAATAAACATACATAAATATTCATTACAAAAATGCTTATACAGTATATATTAATACTTACAGTATGTACAGTACTGTAACTAACTATTTATACATCAAAATGCAAATTATTTAATTTGAAATATAAATTATGAAGACTAATTGTATACAGTAGGTTTTCGAAGTGTATTTATTTGTCGTTTTTAAGATCATAAATTAAAAACAAATTATTAAAAAAGCATTGTATACTGTACTTATTAATTTAATTATGTATGACCTATGACCTAATGAACATGAATTTATGATGAATGAATACATTAATATTTGCCCTTGATTGTTTTAAACGATATCCAAGCAGCATCACATTAATCACATTATGATGTCATTCATTAATCATCATTTTGTCTTTCTTAATTTTGTTCACAATCCTTAAGACTTAAAGATTAAGTCTAATAATACATTTAAAAAAAAGTAAAAACATAAAATCTATAATATTTATAAAATTTAGTTATCTTAATTTAAAGATTTCTTGTTTTCAATCCCATAATGCTAGTGAAAGTGAAAACATAAAATATGATACTGTACATTACATAATATACTGTATTAGAACATAAAACATTTACATTTTATTAAAAGCTTACAGTATCTTAGTTTAATAAGGATTTCTTGTTTTCAATCCCATAATACCTCTCATCGTGAATAAACATAGAAGAACAGATTAAATTTAAATAAAAAAGGAAATAAAAGTTGTATTCTGTACTGTATCAGTAAGGTAATATGAAATTAGACTTGATATAAATAGGTGGTGTTTAGCAGCCCACAGCAGACAGGAACCAGGAGAAGGAGAGAAGGATATTAATTTAACTTTATTATTGACGTTCATCCTGCTGTAACAATGTCAAGTTGCAAGTTAATAATGTACCGTACTTAATTTAGTTAATACTGTAATATTTTATATTTAAGTACATTCATTCATGGTCAACATGGCTTAATATGATACGACCCTGTGTGAAGACACCTTTGGAACTACTAGTGTAACAATATGTCACCATAATTGGGATACTACTGTATCTCCTGAATAGGGATTAACCATAGTGCTAATACATTCTTTGTCTTTGTGTCACAGGAAAGTGTTCCTTTAATATTAGGTTTAGTGCAAATAGTGTGTGCGACGCATGGTGGGTACGGCTTTGGAGCAAATTTCACGACATGTACAGTACGTGATTTGTTGTACGTACATACACGTTGTGCCGTTTGCTCCCATCATGCTTTGTGCAATGACGTTCCTCGCGAAATCAAGCCATTTGCAATAAACCTTACAGTACTTCGTAGGGTTTTCCTTCAATAAGGATGTACAGTACCAAAAAGGTTTCCGCTGTTGTAAAAATAAATTTGTCTCAGATTAAATATATATTTAAATTGAAATTACAGTACTGTATCTACAGTACTGTATCTACAGTACTGTATCTACAGTACTGTATCTACAGTACTGTATCTACAGTACTGTATCTACAGTACTGTATCTACAGTACTGTATCTACAGTACTATATCTACAGTACTGTCAGTACTGTATCTACAGTACTATATCTACAGTACTGTCAGTACTGTATCTACAGTACTATATCTACAGTACTGTATCTACAGTACTATATCTACAGTACTGTCAGTACTGTATCTACAGTACTATATCTACAGTACTGTATCTACAGTACTATATCTACAGTACTGTCAGTACTGTATCTACAGTACTATATCTACAGTACTGTATCTACAGTACTATATCTACAGTACTGTCAGTACTGTATCTACAGTACTATATTCTACAGTACTGTATCTATACTATACATCTGCTGCACATTCCCTAATTATGACTTACAGTAGTGTACTGTAGTTATGATAATTGAGCCCTCTATAATGACACCAATTAGAACTGCTTACAGCTGCTAATCGCATACAGTACAGTGTGATATTTAAATTTTTGTTGAGCAAAGGTCATGTTGACTACTGTACTTACAGTATTTGTAGGTATCATTCCTTTTGCCTAACATTTGGTAAATTTTTAAAATTACTTACTTATAATTAAATACTGTATGTATTTTGACAAGTAAGCAGCAGGTTAAAAACATGCAATTCATTTCCAGTCCATTTTAAAATAAGATACAGCTCTTAAAAATTGTAAAATGAAGTGCTAAACATACTACTGTACAGTACAGTATAAGGCCAATTTACACAGATGAGCGGTAACGGTAAGCAGAAAAGCAGTTGCTTGTCCCATTTATAATCTGTATCTATCCTGAGTGGAAACTACCCGTCCGCTCCACGCTGTGTGTAAATAAAGAATAACATAGATTCTATATTTTTATTACCATCTACCGTGTAAATTGGCCTTTAATGTCCTCAATCTTTTGCATTGTAAATTTCAAAATTATATTTGCCTGTGCAATTTACACAATCAAACATTTTTAATGAATTTAAAAACTATTGTAAATAAGAGCTTTGAAACATACAGTACAGTACTAATTTAAAGATATGTTGGGGAGTAAACATCATTATCATCATCATTATCATGACATCATCATGACATCATCATTATAAATACATTCAATACAAATAATGGCATTAATAATGTGAAACAATTATGAAAGTTTTCTTGGAAAGGTTGTTTAAAAAGTAAATTACTCATAAAATAATAAATATAATTTTATTGCTATAGTAATTATTCACCAAATACAACTTTATTACTAATTATGCAATTTTGTATTTATTAAACAGAGCCTGGTTGGTAGCCTCAAGAAACGTAGAGAACGCGTTTCAGCAAACAATCACAAGAAGATCATGGTAAGAACACGATTATTAAACAAGTTATATTTCTGTTATAAATACTTTTTCAGCAATTTATTTTCTCAGCTTTACTTCACATCTACAGTACAGGTACCACCAGTTACATCTTCCTCCAAATATTGTCTGTTTTTTCCCTACTGTACATTTCTTTATTTTTCCTCTGCAAAATCACAGCTGTTTTCTCTACTGTACACTGTACCAAGCCTAGTATTTTTAATTTCTGTTCCCTGATTTACAGTACTTCCTCATTTAGAGGTGTTTTATCATTTTAATAAAACTTAAAGATGTATTGTCCCTTGAAACACAAAAAAATAAAAAATAAAATATTCTCAATTTAAATTGGCCATATCAAAGTAATATTAAAGTTATTAACTTTAAGTCGAAAATTCGAGCCAAAAACAACAGTTTACGTAATTAACAGGTAAATTAATTAGATTACATTTCGTCGGAGAAATCGTCGCAAGCGAAAGTAAACAAAGATTTCAAACCATGATTATGCATGATGCTAATTAGGATTGTTTACAACTCATCACGGTTGAGAAGGTGTTTTCACACAGATCGCGAGGAAGTTTTATGATTATGCATACAGAGTAGCCAAACAAGCGCATTGCATTATGGGATATGTTTTGATTGAAAACTTTGACTGGAAGTCAAAGTTATTTTTTTAACAAAAAACATCTGTATTTCGGTTAAATAATTTTTTTTTTTGACTAATTTTTGGTGAAAGTTAATAACTATTATGATACTTAAAAATGACCCACTTTTTTTCGAAATTAAAAAAAAAAATTTTTTTTTGGAATTAGTCAAAGGGACAATACATCTTTAATAAAACTACTGTAGCTATTTTAAGTTTATTCAGTACACTGTATACTACAGTAACTCAAATCCTACAGGATGATGTGTGATATTTATAAATTCTGAGATAGGCACTATTGTTTATATTTTGCATTCAGAAGTAGGACGGTGTTTGTCTGTCCGTGAGGTGTGTACCAAACACACGCTATAGGATTAAGAATATAAACTTAAGTGTGACCCTAAATATACCGGTTATAAGAGACAGTGATTGATTGCATTTAGATTGAATCCACTGCATGTAATACTTCTTAATCAATTGTAATTCCTTACGTGTGTAGATCATGTTCTGGACTGTTGTGTTTAAAGCTCTGTCTACACTATGAAACTTTATGTGATGTGCCCATATATATGGACATGGTGATGATTTCATATCACTGCCATATTTGTGCATATCACTGCCATATTTGGGCACATCATATGTCACAAAAAATTCAATAGTGTAAACAGATTGAGAATTAGGAAACAAATCATTAATTTTATAAATTCAACGTCTGTACCTTGCACACCAAGTCAGCAACTATTGTGAAAATAAAAATAAATTCATTTTGAATAAATTAATAAATACCATATTACTATAGCTCATTGGGTTTAAACCCACCCCTTCTCTCCCAATTTTGTGTGGTCAATGGGAGTTGTTTGCTCACTGTGTACAATACCTTCACAAATGGTATTATTAATATACAGTACTAACAATTGTTAGTTTTGAATGTTTTTGATGACATTTTGCTTCTTATACAAATGACAGGAAGAAGAAGTATGTGATCCAAATATAGTGCATTCAGTAGCATCTCTATCAAGTACGAATGACGGCGCCACCATACCATGTCAAATACCACCCTCGTCCGCTCGTAAAAGAAAACAAATGGTACCAAAACCGATAAGAGATAAAACAGAAACTGATGACGTTGATGTTATTAATGATGATGGAGACGCACAGGGGTGCAGCAGTGGTAACCAGTGGAATCTAACGCCAAATAAAAAACCTGGTAAGATTTTTATGTTTTTTAAACTTTGAATTAGAGAACGAGGTTTACAAGCATGATCAGATCAGAATTCATCTACTGTACATTACTGTACTGTACAGTATCTTACAGTACTGTATGTAAATGAAATATTGATATAACACATATTAATGTATTCAATTCTGAATGTTCCTAATTCAATGTCATCATTTATCATTAATTCAGTAAATTTGCCTGAGTCTTGAGGTTACAGTATTATAGATGTCTACTGTAAAATAGAGCAGAAAAACAAAATAATACTAAATATTAAATCTTATTGAGAATGAACAAAAAAAATTAAATCTGTATCTTTAATTAATTTTCGGTTATCTAGATGTTTCTTGGGAGTGAAATTAGGTTGAGTGAAGGCCTTAAATAGCCTTAGGCCAAAAGTGAGTGTGCCACCCAGCACAATCTCTACAGTATCTGAAATAAATGAAAATGTTCATCTTGTAATTTAAAAATATAAAATAAAATTGATACTGTAGCAAAATTAATTGACAACAAAAGTTTTAAATATACTGGTACAGTATAACATGCTTTAACAATAATAAATCATCAGATAATGTATGTTTTTTTGTAAACATTGTATTAATGCCTATGGAACATGAATTTAAAAGATTTAACATTAAAACAAGAATTAAAATATTCATTGTTTTTAAATTTTGAAATCCCATCAAAAAGAAAATAAATCTTTTAATTCCTCAAAGATAAATTTAAATTGTAAAATTAAATTGAAATATGTTGATTTCAAGTTAGGGAATTATAAATTAAAAAGTGGAATAAATCTATTAATTCTTACAGGGTATGTAAAGCTCTGTCTACGCTATCAAACTTTACAAAAAAAAGTGTGATGTAGCCATATATTGACATGATGATGTCATATCACTACCATATTTGGACATATCACTACCATATTTGCATACATCACACTTTTTTGTCAAACTAATTTGATAGTGTAGACAGAACTTTAGAGAATACAATTTAGATTCTAATTTAGCATGTGTACCTGTACAGTACATAAAATGTATATTTGTGAGGCATTTCAAACCATATTTATCTACTGTACATATTCCACAGTATTCATCATACTAATATAACAAATCTATAGAAGTATGTAACAGCAATATGTAATGCATATAAAGTATACTTTAAAATGTTTATTTTGTGTTCATGATGTACAGTATGTCGTAGTTAAATGAAATGGATTGCAAGAGCATTTGAGTGAACCCTTAGGGGGATTAGTGAGCCATTATTGGATCAGGATCTGTGTTTGATTGAGAGCTAAGCAGGAAGGCCACATCACACTCTCTTAATACACTAATCCCCTGTACGTTTCAGCCCTGCCAACAGATCAGCTTGCGTTGCCAAATGCCCAGCTAGACACGTACGACTTCACGAATCAAGATCTCTGATTTGTTCGTGAGATAATCTCATGGGGGATTATCGGGAAAGGGCACCATTATCAGCTTACAGGATTAAAGCCGGATTAGTGACTCAGAAGAAAATTTGATAGAATTATGATTTTAATACAATCCATTTGCGTTTAGATCTGATGGGCTTTCGGCAAACGACTTCAGTTTTTACATATTTATTTTGAGATAAAATGTTTTCATTGCCTGCCCACTCATACTCTGACGTGTTTGTAACATAAAAGTCAATATAGCTATTTCCATTGTAAAGCCTATGTATTTAAACTTATAATACTGTAATACTGTTCTCAGATATTATTTAAAGAAATCTGTAATAATAGTTGAGTTACATTTTTTACAATTTGTAGTATGTACAGTATATTTTACAGTATGTAAAACTTTATTTAAATCTAATAATTTAACACTTTATAATCTGTTACTGCATTTCATTTTACCCTGTTGTTTTGTTTATTCTTTGTCTTTGTAAATGTAATACTAAAGTCTGTATTTTAAAAATCAATATTTTATTACAAAAGGTGAATTACAGTAACGAATATGAATACTATTGATTATTGTACTGATGAGGAAAAATGATTCTTGAAACATGATGCTTAAATTTAAAACTGTTTTTATCGTTATTAAATACTGTACCTTGTTATACTTGCTGTACAGTCTGCTTTATCCTCATCCGTAATTTTTGTGGTATAATTTAATATGAATACACATTTTGAAACACTGGTATATTGAATTATCATTTTAAAATGAAAAATGTTTTTCAGTTGGTAAAATGTTACCATTGCACTGCATAGTGGAACAGTTTGAACAGCTCCCTCAACAGAAAGAAGAATATGCGATAGTTTCGTCCGAATTAGTTATCAAAGACTTGCTTAAAACTGTATTGTGCAAGATTGGAGTTCGATGTCTTGAAAAATTCTACATTGAAGGTATGTGCAAAGAACGTCATTTTGTGCATAACTTACCTGGATAAACTAAATATAGACTATGCTCAATTAATTAAACACCCTATTCATAAATAGTATAATCTTATACCTCCACAGTGATGCTACAAAGAAGAGGGCGCTGCTTATTATGGTTAAACTGTAGAAACCCCAAATCCACTATTTGTGATATTACACAGTACTCACTTAAAGTTTTAAGTCAGATGATAAAATTGGAAGATATGTTAAAGTTTTGCCCAAATTTGTATCAAATACTAGGCAGTTTGTTCTGAGCCATTGGTACTACTTTTGCTTATGATATAATACTTATAAATGTTGAATTTTTTTAATTGTGAGTGACGAGATATAAATTCTCATTTCGTGAGTTCTCAATAACAAGATCTCATTTTGAGGCTGGATTAGAGGTGCGCCATAGGTTTAACAATAACATTCTTACATTTTAGGTCATCTACAAGTACGAAATTGGAAACCGTTGCCGTTTAGTGCGATTTGCGACGACAAGGAGACCACGATTGGACATCTTTTTGGTGAAATCATTTCTCATGTGTCATTGATTATTAAGCTTAAGAAACGGTAGGTTGATATGAGTACCTGGTGAGATTTGGTTCAAATCATAAAATTCATACTCTTATTCATACAAAATGAGTAGTGGTTGCTGCTTGCATCTGGGAGGAGAAGTACTGTAAACAATATCACATGGCTTGATATATTAATGTTACTACAAAAATATAATAGTATTTTTGATGCTAAATCTTTTACCTTTCTTGGTATAAGCCATGGAATGCTAAATGATATCATTAATATTCATGAAGTTGTCATTAATATTCATGAAGTTGTCATTAATATTCATGAGTTGACACCCACTAAAGACGATACACATCTTTTATACCTTATTATTCATGAAAATCAGAACTGTATTCCGTTTTATTTACTAGCTGATTCTCGAGGCTGATAATTTGTTTAGTAGTTTTTATGTTAAGGTTAGGTTAGGCATATGGCTTGCCATAGCTTCACATGTGATGTACATGTGACACTACATTACATAATTGTACTGGATAGATAATGCGGAGATTCAGTACAGAGAATTGGGTCTATTTGCTCAATGTTAAAAATGAACATATCTACTATAATCGATTTATTTCAACCGTCTAAGTTTGGAATTTGATCCTTGTCTCTTTTCTTGTTTTTATAATTTCCTATTTAATTATTTATTTCAGTATTATTTCTAGGTATTTTCTATTTTAGAGTTTCTATTTCTGATACATTTTAAAAAATTCAAGATAATAAATAATTTCATAAAAACCATAATTCATTGATTATAATGGTTGATGATATACCTGTATTTAATCATGTTATTTAAACGCTAAATTAAAACAACATACATTACATACATTACATACATTACAACATACATTACAATACCAGCATTTTGATTACATTTGATACTATGTATTTTACTGTACAACATTCTGTTTCTATTTTTAGAATGGAGTCTACATCCTGGTTACCTAACCAGATGATGAATGCGGGTTCGCTCAGGCATGACGAATCACAACAAGGAAATAAGAATAGTAGTAACACACTGCATGATGTAGCCACCAAAATAAAACAGCTGATTGATAAAAGAGGTCCATCGATGCTTGTCTGCCATGGATGTCCATTCTCACAGGTTATTACCCTTTGCAGCTTTTCATTTTCACACGCACCACCCATCTACTCACCTCACAATATTTAAAAACATTCTGCACATGCTCAGAAACAAATAAACATGTTTGGATTGATTGTTGTTGATTTAATAGCTGTGTATTCATGTGACACTTCATGAAAACAAAATGCTATTATTTCTTTCAGGAAGCAAAATTATTACTTGTTTGTTTAGTAAATTTAGCAAAGTAATAAATTATGATTCTGGTGTGTGAACACACCTTTTTTCTGACTGTTTCTGCCATTTCACACTAATTTTCATTCAGCACACCTACCATATTTTAAACAATAATATAATTTTTTAATTTGAATTAGGCAAACTTTAGGCAATTATTATTACAATACTTTCTTTTTTAGTCAAATGATTAATTATATGAGTAAAAGAAAAAAGTGTTTAAAAAGTAATGTTTCACATTTCAGAATGTTATAAATCAGATTCTGAGTGGGAAATGCAGCAAATTGATATCATCTGAAAAAGTGACCGCATTTTACTTATGGTTCAACATCTACAGTCGGCTTGCTGACAATACATTGATACCCGCCGAGAAACTGGACAGCACAAGCTCTACAAAGTTCATGCCTCGTAGGGTCAGAGGTCAAAGGACACTATTTGACCCTAGGTATGAAATACCATTACTGTTTAAATGGTATCGCTTGAATCCGCGTCCTAGTCGATTGGAATTGGAAGCTTACCTGTCACAGTTGAATTCTTCTGAAAGACGTAGAAACGGCCATCCTCTGCAGTATTCCTCGCTTGCAATATGGTTTAAAAATGCCCGTGCTAAATATCGAGATTTTACCAAAATTCCATCAATGTATAGATTTGACCGCAATGATGGTCACTCGTTGCCGTTAAATTACAGCCAGAAGCATTATTCTCCAAGACGGATGATAGAGTTGCAAGATCTGTCGCAACCAGACAGCAACACACGGCAGGATCCAACAGCTCAGGCCTTGGAAACGCTGTCAAATGTGGCGACTAAAGTTGCAAGTAGTCTAGCTATGAGCTCGGTGAGCAGTAGGTTATCATCCTTAAGCTCAGATACAATGGCATGCAGCCAGCTTAACGAGAGATACAATACCGTGTTGCAACATCACCGGCAAATGAAGGATGTTGTTGAATCACAGCCTAACAGAACTTCAAAAACTACTTTAACTGTTCCTCAACCGTTAGTTCCCATACTAGTCGGTCGGCATCAGCCGTGGCAAAATATCGTCAGACAAAGTGCCGCATCAAATGGTGCCCCCAGCGCTGCTCCACCTACCTCCAGTATTATTAGAGCAAGAACCACAACCCCTCCGGCCCCAGCTAGACCCCATGTGTCGCTGAAAGGTAAAGTTTCCGTTCCGTGTCCACGCAAAAGATTTAATATTCACCCAACGCTTGAAGCTCCTCGGTTAGAATCATGGTTCACTGTCACACCAAAACCTGATAGAGAAATAATTCGCGTTTATGCAACACAACTTAACAACACCGACTTCAGACGTTCTCGTGATAAATACACCAGCCGAATAATATACGTATGGTTTAAAAACCGCAGAGCGAAACAAAATCGTTTGCAACAACGAAGTGGTATTAAAGACGGCAGCGCTGTTGGATATCCTTCCGTCGGAAGCTCTGAAGATGGCATGGAAATTGATCCGTGCGATGGATCAGACATGGAAAGCAATTTTTCCGGAAATCAATCCGCTGATCAGTCTTTTAATTATTCTCACGGAGATCATTTGAAGTTGGAGTCGTGGTTCCAGGATAATCCTGAACCAACGCCGGAGATGCTTGACAAGTATACAAACGAACTCAATTGTGAGGGGTCATCGAGAGGTCATAAAATGGACGTTGAAGCAGTGAGCCAATGGTTTATTTCCAGGAGAGAGACAGTGACTGTTATTAAGGAGGAACCAGACATGTATATGCAGCCTAGTGATGACGATAACAGGTAATTTTACTGAAACCTTCTCATATTCAAAGTCAAAAATAAATTCAGCACTGATGAAGTAGCTAAAGCTCTGTCTACACTATCAAACATTATGTGGCAACAAAATGTGATGTGCCCATATATGGACATGATGATGTCATATCACTACCATATTTAGGCACACACTTGTTTTTGTCAAACTAGCTTGATAGTGTAGACAGATCTTAATAGTAGCTTATATTTTCAATATTTAAAGTACTGTAATAACTGATCAGGAAAGATTGTTCCCCACCAAAAGATAACTGGAAGCATAATATTTCAAGTTGTACTGAGTATTAGGGAGGTTTCGCAATCTTACGAAAACGAATACGTCGCGCATTCGTTTTTCGTAAGCCAGTAAAAATCTGTTTCGCATGGCAACGAAATATTGAGGGCCCCGTCCTTAATATGACTGCGGTAAATTTGAGCGAAGCGCGGGTACGTGGTGCTTGGTGCTTGGCTGCCTAGGCCTAGCGTAACATCAAACCGAGTGAGGACTTTAAAAACTGCTATTTATCAAAATTGACCTGGCATTTTAGTAAATTACTTTAGTAAATTACTTCCAATAAAAGTATCATTATTTTATAATCATGAATCATTCCTGATTAAAATGCAAAATAGCTCAAAAACTTTACTCGTTTTGTAGTTACGAATATGACTGGTGATATTCGTCAACACGAATACGCTTTACGAATATGAAATAGGGATCAGCTCAAAAGTTTCACAAATGTGTGACGTATCCGTTTTCGTTATCGTATTCGTAAGGTTGCGAAACCTCCCTATTTACTTCAACAAGACATCTCAAAGTTAGGGAAAAATCTCTTTACTATGTTTCCATTTCTTTATAATAATTGAATTTGTAAATATTTTTTAGTGATGATTGGAATGATGTGAAAGTACGTCATTCAGTATTGGAGTTGTTAAAAGACTTAAATCAAACAAGGCTTGCTCAGATAAGCCCATTATCACAGGTAAGTACGTACTTAATGTATGTCCAGAAATACTCGTCCCTTATGCAGTACTTTTCAAGTTTCATAACATTTATTTACAGACTCTGACATAAAAGATTAATAAAGTACAAAGCAATACAATAATGATAATAGGTCAGCGTTTGAAGGTCCTGAAAGATGAAGAAAAACATCTTGTGTTGGGTGAGCTTAAAAAAATGAATGAAAAAAGGATAAATAAATAAACTGTATGGAAAAGATAAGTGGGGTCAAGACATGACTGGCTAGTATTTAGAGAAGATATAATTTTTTATTTTTACATTCTGAGAGGCAGAGTCTAAAATGGCAGATGGAAGATTTGTCCACAGTGTGGGTCTGGGGTATCTTATATACCACAGTAATAGTAATTTGTTGTTTATTTTTCTGACAGTCCATGATATCCTGCATAGCTAATGCAAGGTACACAGCAGCTATAAGTAAAGATAAATGCCAAGAGTTTGGAAGATGGTTCAGAATATACAGGGCTCAAACACAAGGTAAGTAACCCCCTGAAGAAATGTAGAATCCAATGGGCCCAAACACAAGGTATGTAACCCCTACAGAAAAGGTACTGTAGAATCCAATGGGCCCAAACACAAGGTGTGTAACACCTACAGAAAAGGTACTGTAGAATCCAATTGGCCCAAACACGGATCACCCCATAGAAAATGGGCCAGGCTGTACATGGTAGAGTCCAATGGGCTTAAATGCAGGGCAAGTAAACCTTAACATGCTTCACCCCATAGAAAATGGGCCAGGCTGTACATGGTAGAGTCCAATGGGCTTAAATGCAGGGCAAGTAAACCTTAACATGCTTCACCCCATAGAAAATGGGCCAGGTCATATATGGTAGAGTCCAATGAGTAAGTAACCCCTATACAAATTATACCTAGGGCTTGTATGGTAGAATCCAATGGGCTCAAGTTATGTATTGTACTTTAGTAATTTAGTCTAGGCCTGGTATGATTTTTTTTACCCAGTATGTAAGCAAGGTATGTTCCACCTATTAGCAATTTGGTTTAGGCTCTGCTGAACATTTGGTCACACCTAACATCCTAGCTTTGTTGTGTGTAAACCAATCAGTTATGTCAACAGGTTTTTTTCTGTTTATTTTGCAGGTTTTGATCATCACTAATAATGTGCAAGAAATGTGTTAATGCATACAAACAGCAAATCAATAGTTAAAACAGTATTTGAATTAAATTATACAATTTGATTGTAAATTGAAATGTACCACGTGCAATTTTATTTTTAGCAGTTTTTTTATATTAAAATATTAAAAAAAATTAGGCAGCTTTTGGTTAAACCAGTTAGTTTATTATTGGCTGTTGATCTCATGAATATTCATTAGTTTATTAAAATTGGAACATTATTGATGATTGATAGAGAAGTCTATTAGACAGCCTTAAGTTCAACCAGTTAATACAAAAAAGTAACTTATTACTAACCTTCTTTGTATCAGTGGTGGAGGAGGGCCTAAAAACTAAGTGCTGAACTTACCAAATGAAATATCTTTCGCCTTTTTTTCCCAAATTTAGAAGGGAATTTATTTATTTTTTATGCATATGGCCAAGGATTACCAATAGTAAATAATCAGATAGGTTGTAATCCCTCTGAAACAGGGGCAATTTTGTGAGCCAGTTCACCGGGGTAACCCCTTACTTACCACAAAAGATGAACTGGGTTCTTTAAAGTGCACACAGGTTATAATTATACCTGTGTACATTAGACCTACGGTTTAAAGTTCTTATATGAGAAGACTTGTTCCACGACCAAAATTAGGAGCGAATCGACTTCGAACCCATGCCAATATTGTTGGCTCTTTAGTTAAGGTACCCAATGCCCCTGCCTTAATCGCAGCCATTTGATCCTCCTATGGTAATCAAATTTTGTCTGACAGCCACAGGCTGTATTGGAATCATATTTATAGTGTCTTAACATTTTACATGGAGTATGATAATTTGTTGATTAATATTAAGAAGAATAATTAAGAATTTAACCCACCTAATTTAATATATTTAGGTAATAATAATATTTGATAGAATTTATTTGATTCGATGTAATAAACTTGGATACGGGTAAACAAGAAGGCGGGTTAATGAAATCAAATTTAAAGTGATTCGGGTAAACAAAATTAGGGATCATCTCAACAATTTCTACTGCAGTAACTACCTTTTCTACTGCAGTAACTACCTTTTCTAAGGCAGTGTTTTTTCACGGCAATAATTATGATTTCAGTTTGTTTCAAAGCGACAAACTTCGCAATAAAATGTAAAAGTGTATGTTTACCCACAAAACAAGCTTTCTGAATAAAGAAGTTAAAAAATAAATATAGTAACTGCAGAAGAATAGTTTTGACATTATGCCATAATGATGGCAAAAGTACAAATGGGTGTGATAATGAAATAGTCTATGTATAATTTGTTTTTTGTCATCTTTATTACGGTAAAAATACTGTACAACATTTTAGAAAATTGGTGTATAAAAATAAGTTAGGTTTCATAAAATAAATATTAATAAGTATTGGAATTTTTTTAACACATTAGAAATGTGTAACTAATTAAATTAGTTTAACTTATGACAATCAAATTTGCAAAATAATTTTAATTTTGGCTTTATTTATGTATGATCTATAAATAGATTTCTTGTTTCCTAGCAACATTTTTTGATGCAATTATTTAAAGAAAACAAATATAGTAATTTTTGTGTGGTGCTTTTAAATATTTATACATTAGACAATATATTTGTAATTGAAACTGCTTTTAAACTTGTTTTTGTCTTTTCAAAATAAATTAAAACATGTGATATGTAACATACGTACAGGCTGAAAACAATACCAATGTTGCCTGATACATATTTGAGTAAGTACTTTACTAAATAAATAGAATAGAAATATATCTAGGCAACTCTCCCAATACTTGATAACCTGGTTTTCTGGAAAGTCTGGTATTCCAAATGTGTTCCTAATAAGGTTTCCTGCAAATAGTGTAAGCAGTGCATGATGGGAAGGAATTTGAAGCAATAGCGCTACCCCAGTATATAACATTTTTATTATATGGTGCTCCCAAACCCTTCTCATCATGCATTGTGCAATGATGTTTCTCACAAAATTCAAGCTATTTGCGATAAAAATGGATTTGGCACCTTTTGAACATTTGAAAAGTCTGGTTTTGGGAGAGTTGACTGTATATACTCGTTTAGTAATATCAGCACAGACAAATTAATATTAAGAATGTCGATTTTTCCCAATTAAACCAGCTGCATCACAGACACCCTCCTACATCAAATTTAATAATTGTAGTTTGTCCCACCAGTTGTTTTTTTATACTTTGTTACAGTTGTTGTGTTAGAAGTTTGGTCATGTGACCATTTGTAAAATAGACCCATTTTCTCATTGACTCATGCACAGTATTTTTATAGTTATCAAATATTACAATGTAGTATTCAGAATAATGCAAAATAAAATTACAAAATTCTAATGAATTCAGTAGTTTGTTTACATCTCAAGTTGTATCAGTAGTTTATTATTATATCTCAAGTTGTATTGGTTTGGAATCATGAATACACATCGCTTTGACTTAATATTTTAGTAAAAAGATATAATATTTTGGCACATATGGCATTTCATACGTGTACTACTTGAGCTCTAGTTTTCAAACAAAAATTGAAATGCGGACTGTTGGACTAACATAGAAAAGACAATAACCACAGACTTGGGCCAAGTCCAACGCATCGCAAGCTCAAGTAGATTTGTTTTAAGTTTGTCTACATATCACAACCTTTGGTAAACCAAAATAAAAACATTTTGAGTTTTAGTATCTAACTTGTATGCAACACTTTAGTACTGTGAAATGCCTGTTTTCTGTTTGGTGTAAATTGCCAAATAAGAAACTGTATATAAAGTTGTGAATCACATTTAGTTGTTTTGTATAATTTTAAATAGATAAACATCTTTATTACTTTATAACACCAGCCTTACGTTAGAACAGAAATCTCAAACATTTTTACAAAAACCCTTTCAACATGCAATATACCACCCAATCGTGAGGTTGGATCTAAATAATGCATGACACATGCTATGTACTCAAATGGCAAGGATACACTCAGGTGTATTATAAAAGATATAACACACCTGATTGTATTCTTGTAATTTGATTGGTGCCAGGACTGTTTAAAGCACCTTGATTGGTCCTAACATTGATCAAGGGCTTCTCTCGTCCAGTGCCCACCTTGACCAGAGGTCTGAGTGGATATTTCATTCGAAAAAAAATTGACTGCTTTATTCAACTGTGTCTCATTAAATAGAGCAATCAATGTTTCAACTCATGAAGTATTCTCACCGTCCAACTCATAAACATTCATTATTTGTACCATTGCACTCATAAACATTCATTATTTGTACCATTGCACTCATAAACTTTCATTATTTGTACCATTGCACTCATAAATATTCATTATTTTTATATATTATTCTCAATAATCGAGTTCAAGGTCTATCAAAAGCTGCTCATTAATATCTTGTAACAATGTTGTATTTTCCCAGTTAATGTCATCTTCTGGTGATAGCGGTTCTTCTTCAACATCAACCTTGTTTATCTAAAAATATAACATTCATGTGAAAGTTCTAGACGGGTATAGGCGTAAAGCTACATTGAAACTGATCCTGGATTCAGTCTGGTGGCAAGAGTAACCACCGGGCTGTAAGGTTCTATTCTTACACAATACACACATTTCTCAACATTGTTTATCTGACAACCAGACCGAAATCCGGGCTCAATGTAAACATAGCTTAAGAGCAACACAAAGGGATATAGAGAAACCAGTATAGATAACAGTGGCAGATCCTGGGCCTAAAAAGGGTAAAATGCAGTGCTGAGCTAGGCCCCATCTCAAATCCACCCCTGTATAAATAACTGCAGTATAAAATGTATAGGTACATTCAATGCAAAATATCTATTTTAGTTGTTTACATCAAAAAAATAAGTAGAGAAATAAAACGCACCTTGATAATACCCTGTAAATTGTGACTGGTGATAGAGGACGCTGCTTCATCTACGTATGGTGCGACCTTTCCCGTACTTAGCACAACAAGCTTGACCTTTGAGAACGCGTTCCCATATGCACGGTTACACGCCATCTTCTTGGCTCTCTTAACTGCTATTATTTTAGTTTCTATTTCTAAAAACAAAATGTTATTTTATAAAAAACAGTAATATTGATCAAAATGTCAAAAACATTTTTGGTGGTGTACCGCAAACTTGATATCAAACATACTGCTGACTACCAACCTGATGGATTAAATGATATCAAACATACTGCTGTCAAACTACCAACCTGATGGATTAAATGCTACCTGTCCCAGTCCAATGCCGTCACTACTGATGTCGTCATGGAAACGGAATGATATTTTTGCATTGCATACAAAACTTGCAACATCTTTCTCATCAGCTTCTGTATATTTTGAAAGCTAAAAAAACAAAAATTTTCAATATTTAGAGGGTGGAGGGGTAGGCAGTGTGGTCCACCTATGATATAATACAGTGAAAAGACTACAGTATTTAAGCATTTACTAAACAAGATACTTACTGACACAATGCTTGCATTATATCCATTGAAGCCCAGATAGTAGTTAGCCAGCTCATAACACTTCTCCACAAATAACTGTTTATTTGCTTCATCAATAGCTTTCCCCTTTTTAGGATGTTGGACCTAGATGTAATAAACCCCTATTATTATCTATGTAATTTTCTAGGTAGGAGGGATGTTTGTAATAGTACTGTAATGTATCCAATAGCAAGAGTAAATTAATGTGATTTAAAGCAAGAACACAGTGTTTGCCACGAGGAGAATACCGTCTATGATTTTAGACTAAGAGTTTTAAATAGTGAAAATGATCTTGTTAGGTGTACTACGATTGTTACGGTCTTCAAATCTCTTTGTTTTCATGTAATCTGAGTGTTGACTTACTTTCAGCAACTGTCCATCTATCATGTACTTAAGATGAACGGCTGCCTTAGCCTTAGCTGCTGCTTTACTTGAGTAGAACTTAACAAAGGCATAATATGAATCAATGGCTTCATTTATTTTATTGTAAACTAGAACATCGTAGATGAGACCATATACTTCAAATATGTCTTTTAACCGCATCTGTAAAAAAATGAAAAATTATCATCATCACTTTTTGTTTTGTTTGTAAAGTAACTTACTTGATCATGCTTGTCAGTGTGATATCGGAGTGTTTCTTAATAATAATAATGTTTTGTCAATTTTTGGGTTAAAAAAATTATATTTTAATAATGTAGTGTTTGAAATATATAAAGTAAAAGACATCATCTTACAGAGCATTCCTGTTGCGTCAACTTGCTACTGATTCCAGTTATAAACAACGTGTTTGATGTTCCTAGTGGTTTTTTGAATTCAATCAATTCAGCTTCACATTCCACCATTCTCAGTTTAAACTGTACTTTTTGAAGAATAAATGAACAGAGAATCCAGTAAATGAATCAGAATGATAAAATGAAGAAATATTCGGCTTTTATTGTCTATGATATCACTTCCCTCTTTTGTTAGCTACAAACATCTCCTGCGTACAAAGTAAGATTTAAGAAAGCAACAATGCATCATTTAATTATATGTTAAGGGTGCTAGGCCTACTAGACTGGCTAGTCGTTAGGCCTAGCACCTAGCATACATAATTGTGCACCCGGAAGGGGGATCCTACTAGGACTACTCTAGTGGGCCCCTCTAGTCTATAGGCCTACCTAGATAGATAGGCCTGGCTAGGCTATGCCTACTAACTAAAATAACTAACTAGGCTAGGCCTACTAGCTAGGCTAGGCCTACTACTACTCTACTACTAGCCTACTACTAGCTCCTAGCTTGGGCCTAAACTAATATATATACTTCTATATAATAGGCCTAGCCTACAGCTAGGTAATCTACCGGATATCCCGTCTTTTAGTTGAGCGTTATGTTTAAAAAATCCCATAAAAAGTTAAGCCTTGGCCTAGGCCTCCTGTAAAATAAGTCTTCCTGGAGAAAATTTTAACCGAACCGCCACACAAAACAGGACATCATGTAGTAGTAGAGGGCCAACCACAAAGGGGAAAGCAATTCGCGTCAACTATAATATGTGACGCGTCACTGAATTACAGCGTCACAAATATTATTTCAATGGATTTCTAGCTTTTCTGTTATTTCACTAAAATTAAATTCACGTAAATAAATAATTACAAAGTTGCTAAACATGTTTTATTTCACAAAAATAAATAAAAAAACATGTTATGTTAATAATCTTTACATTACACCAGCAATATTTTGAGAATTTCCATAAGTCTCTTTTCTTACTAAGTTAACGTTTTCCGTCTTCCGACATTACGCTTTCCACAATTTGTTTCCATTTTTTTCTGTTTATGGCAGGATGGTTTGTTATTGTGTTAGTGTCTACTTGTCCTGGTTTGTTATTGTGTTAGTGTCTACTTGTCCTTGTAGGCTAAGTCTTTCTTTATTTGATTCATCCAGTTATTTCTTGGTCTTCCTACGGGTCGTTTTACTTTCCTGTTAGTTTCCTTCATTGTTTGTTTGATTGGGGTATCATCCGGTAATCTAATTATGTGTCCATACCATTTTAGTCTCCTTCGTTTAATTCTTTTACTCCATTCTTCTTGTTTTGTTATCTCGTATATTTTCGTGTTACACTAGCACTCTATCTGTTAATTTAATATCTATCTTCTTTCGCAACATTTTCCTGTGATATATATCTATACTCTCTTGTAATTTTTTGTTTAGTAGGCCTACCCAGAGTTCACTGTTATATAAGAAAATACTTGCTATGTATGCGTCAAACAAACGGGAGTTCACGTCTATAGACATCGTTTTGTGTTCTAGAAAGTGTAATGAATCTAAATGTGTGTGGTCATTATATCAAAATCCAAATAAATTACGAAAAAAGCAACATGGTGAATATTGGATGTATCCAAAATTCGAAATTTAAAACTTCAAAGAAAAAAAATGTGTGGACACCAGGCTCAGTAAAATATTTCATGTAATTTAAACGATATTTTCAAATTATATTTTCAAGAAAAGGTAGAGAAAGGCTGAACAAATACTGAATATGTGGAAACAGCGTTCACTCACTTTGTTTGGAAAAGCAACGATTATTTAAAATCATTGTTTCTTCCTATTTTTACGTATCTTTTTTCGAATTTACTGTGCACCTGACTCCCTTTTTTCAGGATATTCAAAGGAAAATATTTATATGGAATGGTAAACCCGATAAAGTCAAACGAAAAGTTGTGTGTAATTTTGTTTAACAAAGGAGGTTTTAAAATTCCTCATATTCAAAGCTATTGTCTTAAGGTATGTTCGATTAAAAGATACCTTGACGAGAGTCAATCAAAGTGGAAGATATTGTTTTAGGATAAGATTAAGAAAGTAGATGGAAACATAGTTTTTGAAACATAGTTTTTGAAACCAACTTCTCAAAACATTCAAAGATTTTGAAACAATTTGGTGGGTTTTATAAAGATATTTTACCCGCTTGGAGAAACTTTGTAGAACCTAGTACAACAGTCAATGACATTCTGTCATTATGGTACAACTCGTGTTTTGACAAACGAGAATTTAAAATTGAAAAAAAAGCTAGTCCATTAATAACGTAAATTATAATATGAAATATCGTTAATAAAGAAGGAAAAATATCAGAAATAGACGATTTTAAGCAAATGTCTAATTGTAAAAACTAATTTTTATAGTTCACTATGTCGGTCGATCGGTCTGTCGGTCTGTCGGTCCGGTATCACTATGCGTTTTATCGCTTTTCTGTACTTTTTGAACTGTTTTGATGTACAGAAAAGTTTTAAAGTACATTTTTTTCTGAGAGCACGCGACTTATGGCTGTTGGCCTTGTTTTTATTATATCACCAAATTGTTAGTTCAATAGAAATTGGTGGAACAAAATTTTGAAAAATGTTTTTGAATCTAACATACAGAAATTTGTTTCGGTTAAAAAACAAGGAATTGTCATTATATTTATGAATATATATAAAATCATGTAAAAGAACCAATTGGAAATGAATCAAAATGAGAATTGGAATTTAATAAGAGATTAGACTGGAAAAAAATTAATTAAGTTAAAACATTTTAAATTTCAGTTTATTCATTGGATAATTTCTACAAATACAATGTTGTTTAAAATGTCCAGCAATGAAATTCAGGAAACAATGTTACATATTATGTTTATAGAATGTGATAAGGTAAGAAATTATGGGAAAAGGGATATATTTATATAAAAATACATCGAAATATCAATGATAATTAAAATATTTCTAAAGAAAGTATATGCTTTGGGTTTGATAAGTCACATGAAGAAGCAACCCGCTTCATTATAATTGTAAAGTGGTACATTTTTCGTTGTAAAATTAAGGAACAATCTCTGAATTTTTAATAATTTACTTTACACACCAAAAATACAAAAGATTATACTATTTGAGAACTGACGATATTTTCCTTTATGAGTATGTAGTTTAGAAGCCAATTTTGCAATGTTATTTATCAACAATCATCACTATAATTTATGCGATTGTTTATGGTTTTTCTTGTTTATTCTCAAATTGCTTTTTTTCTGTTATCTTGTATTTTTGTATAGGCTATATTTGTGTTTTTTGAAAAAAGTATTTTTTTAAGCAGTTGATTGCGTATTAGTACACCATTACCTTATTTACAGGTAATAAAAACTGTTAGCAGAAAAACATTTTTACTCATAACCTAAAAATCCCTAAGAGGTAATAAATTCAAAATCCATGCAGTACAATCTATCATTCACGAGGAATGGCACAAATTTTAAATGGTTTTGGACTCATTGTTAACCCTACAAGGGGATCAAGGTCCGGTAGAGGTTCACCTTCTGGAATTATTAATTTAAATCGTTGAAAGAAATTGGTCATGAATAGGAAAATCTCCATCTTGGCCATACTCTCACCCAAACAAGCTCTTCTTCCTGTAACACAATAATTGATTAATTAATTATTTCTTCTTTTGTTTTCATTTTATTATCTATATGCAATGCATTGCTTTGTTTGTTTGGATAAAAAAATAAATCTCAACGAAATACTGAATAAGAAAATGAAAATTCTAATTCATTCAGTAAATTAAAAAATGTTTTGTTTTTCATTTTACAAAAATCAAATTTGTTTACTTACCAATACCAAAAGGCATGAACATTTTCGGTTTGTTAACTTTTTGTCCATCTTCTATTAAGAATCTTGAAGGGTCAAATGTCATAGGATCATCCCAATACTTTGGATCAGTGTGGATCCTATAGAGATTAAGATTGATGATTGTTCCTTTTGGAAGCTTGTAACCTTTTACAAGACACTCTTGCGCGTTTCCATGCGGCAGAGTCGCACCTGCTATGTTGCCCAATCGCTGCACTTCACATGTGGTAGCTTCAAAATATGAGAGGCTGGTTTGATCGGCCATTGTTGGTTTTCTACCATCTAGAACATCATCAATTTCTTTTCGAACCTAACAAGGAATAAGTAAGAATATAAGTTGTTCCGCCACTAGAGAGTGTACCATCTTATTTGGCATATTTGATTTGGGGACTTTTTTGTTAAGTATTTGTTTCCCTTTTTAGTACCTTTCCTGTGGAGTAATTTACAGAGTTTCCAAGTGCTAAAGCTTGGTTCCAACGCACGGACGCAACGCAAGGAAAAGTATGGACAAATGTGATAGTTAGACTATGCCACTACAGTATTTCTTAAGCATACTTTATCTTGGACTTCTTGATAAGTTGCCATGTAAATGAAAAACCACATCAAAGTGCTGGATGTTGTTTCAGCCCCTGCAATAAATATCGTCAAAAGGGACGTCCACATGACGTCTGCATTAAAGAATTTCTTCTCCTCTTTATCACACATTTCACCTTCTGCGAGGAGTCTATCAGTAATATCTCTGATGTTTTCAGGGTCAAAGGTCTCTTTATGTTTCTTAACTTGATTCCTTACAAACTCTGTAAGGTATATCGCTGGAAGTGCCTTGTGTTTGAACATTGGTAGAGACATTATAGACGGTATATGCGTTTCTATATTTTTTAAACTGCACTGCTTAAAGAACTTCAACAAATTTTGTAAGAGTTCCTGGAACTCTGGATCTGAGTATTCATAGCGGTCACCAAATGCTATATTGCAGATAATATTGGCGACGGCACAGTTCACAATATGCTGAGGGTTGAAGGGGTCAGAGCGGTAATTGCCAGTCTCTTGGCAGAAAATGTCAATTTCTGTTTTTATCTTCACTTCTAGACTTCTTTTTCCCATTCCAAAATAACGCAAGGCGGTTATCATCCATCTTCTCCTGGCCTTCCAGGCTGGACCATTTTCCCATACGACACTTCCTAAAAGGATATAATACCATATTAATCTCAAGAATTGCCGCTACTGCTGTTTCGCACGACACCGTTAAATTATTAATTTCTCATCTAACTTTTAATTAATTTAATAAAATATTATTTAATGTCACCATATGTATCATCTAAAGCAATGTTCTCTTCCCCTGCCGCCATGAAAAGCCTCTTTCACCAATTGCGTAAACCAGTACTGTGTCATTTACAACAAGTGGGAGCTTCTTGCTCTGGACTCTGGATGCTTTATTGATATCAGGTCAGAGACCCTGCTTCTTGCTCTAGTGGCCATAGACACTGTCTGGACTCTGGATGCTTTTTCTTTCAGGGTTATCTTTACGATAGATTTGACAAACAAATTTAAAACATTATAGCGTCGCCTTTTTTATTTGACATCCAATAAGAAGCATTCTATTTGTGGGAAGGGGAAGAGAGTTTAAATTGTCAACACTGAATCCATAAAATACTCACCTTCTGTAGCCATATTGTACGTCATAAAGGGAACAAAGTTCCGTTCTGAAAACAATTCTGGTTGTTTCTGGAACATATCTATGGCAAGCTGTCCATCATTTATCCAAATTGAAACTCGAAAAGGTCCCTGATATAGAGTCATTATATCGCCGAACTTCTCAGCCCATTCACACATCCTGTTGATCGGTCTCTTTCCGTAGGAAAGCATATTTCCCACGATCGGCAGCGGAGTAGGTCCGAGTGGAAGTGAATTTATCGAGCGTTGACGAAGATACAACGTTGAAAATATGATAACAAACACAATATACGTGCTGTAATTGGTAATCAAATCTGATAACAACAAACTCATTTTTATAAAAAGAATATTTAAACAACAGGTTAAATACAACATGAATTAGGCTTTGAACAACACACAACCAGCTACTTTCTGTACCTGCGATCACGAGTCCGTGTGTTTGTGGTTTATGCCTGGCTCCGGGGTTCAAGCAGCAAAGATAGTGTATCAATTACAATACACTAAAAAAAAACACTTAAAGAAGATAGCGATGGCATGATACCGTATTATTTATTTGTTTGTTAAACATTTTGGCAAATAACGCAAAAGGAAACCATGGGCCTATGGGTAGTGGGTACCTTATCCAAACTTCTGAGCGGCAATTACTTAGGTTATTCATCCACTTTTTTACATAGTACAAACAATCAAGGTAGGCGGCTATACTTTCAGTCCCTGTGTGAATGAATTTTAGTAAAAACTGTTTAGGCGCGCAACAACGCAAGTGAGTTAAGTTGATCAATCAATGGACACGATCGTTGTTGTCGCCCGGGCCGCGATTTTTTTTTTCGTACATAAGTTGGGGACCCCTTCATGAAACGTCACAAAATAAACATGAATAATTCATCAGTTAAATTTGTTGTTCCGTGTGCACCCAAGCGTATAGCAACAAGAAGTGATTACACAACTGCGATACGATACTTTCTACAGTAGGCCTAGGATTATAAGTAAATTCACGTGATTGCCTTCGCGCACTCTTCTTCACACAAAATGTGTCGAGTCGAGGCTAATCAACAGCTAGGCAAGTACGGCAAGACATTAAACTAAGAAGTAATTCATTGGACATAGCCCAAAGAAAGCTTAGACCCACAAGAATAAAGAATGTGTATAATTTGTGTACTGTATTTTTTTAATTCTGCTATTTTATTATCAAACAATATGCATGTACTCAAAGGAACTTTAAAAATGCGCGTATATGAACACATGAGATGGGAAGATTTGACCCACGAGAATAAAAATGTATTTTTGTGTAATGTTTATTGTTTAATTTTGCTGACTTATTACTCGGATTGTGTCATACCAAAGATAGTTACACTATAGTGTAACTATCTTTGGTCATACCTAACACACACACGTCACACACACCCACACAGCTACTACTACTAGAATAGACATGGGTTTAGAGAAATTAGGCCTAATAGTATTAATAGAAACTATAGTTTTAACACGTAATTCTTTAGTAAAAAATTATATTAAAAACACCATAAACTAAAGGCTGATTATTTCGACAATCCACACAAAACGCCGCTATTCTTCTATGAAATCGCACGCCGCAACAAGAGCGGAGATAGGCCTAGAATCGTACCGCACTTGTGTAATCACTTCTTGTTGCTATACGCTTGGGTGCACACGGAACAAGAAAATTTAACTGATGAATTATTCATGTTTATTTTGTGACGTTTCATGAGGGGGTCCCCAACTTATGTACGAAAAAAAAAATCGCGCCCGGGCCTCCTACAACTAACGACTAGAGTGGCGACGCGCGGAAGTGAGTTGACCAATCACAATAGACAGTTCCGAAGATCTGCGACGTCATTGGTTATAAATTTCGATGCGCTCCTTTTTACGTCACGTCCTTGCGTTGCATCAAAGTTGACCTAACTACATAAAAACACTCCATATTACAATTGACAAATTAAGATAAAAAATGTTTTTTAAACTCAAATAAATTAAAAGAATTAATATTGCTATATTCTTTCAAAATTGCAAAAATTAAATTACTAATTTTAATCTTATAAATCATTTTATTTTCGGATCGATTAATTTACAGTGGGACACATCATGACCCAACACAAATTGTCCACTAACCAAAAACCGAAATTATCCCCTTAATAGGGGGTTTCGCGGGAGAAAACAAAATCAAATATACCAAATGAACAATAATTGATATGGAATCAGCCAAAGTTTTTTACCAATGTAAATTTTAAAGCAAGAAAAAATAAAATAATATAATGTATAATGATTTATCCATTTTTACGGAAGCCCGTTCGGGCCACAAGTTAACTATATTTTAAAAGCTGTTACCTGGCGGCGCCGCCACTTAATTATCTGGCGGCCGCCACTTAATAATTAGTACATGTCCCGTCACGTGACATGTACGTGCATTGGATCAGAGGCGATGTTGCATATGGAACGCCATTGCCGCCTCCGGCAGCAAACTTTGATTCTATTCGGCTCTTTTACCATTATGTTCGGCTCTTTTACCATTCGGCGCATTTCTATTCGGCCCATTTACCATTACGTTCGGCTCTTTCAGTATTCGGCGCATTTCTATTTGGCCCATTTACCATTACGTTCGGCTCTTTCAGCATTCGCCTCTTTTTTATTCGGCCCATTTACCATTACGTTCGGCTCTTTCAGCATTCGGCTCCTTTTTATTCGGCCCATTTACCATTACGTTCGGCTCTTTTTGATTTGGCCCTTTTTTATACGGCGCAATTAAATTCTAACCTTCTTCTTCTTTATTGTATCAAACAGAAACAATTTCAATACAAAAGGTAGCCAAGATATAGCCGAAGCTAATCAAGCTTGGTACCTTTTATCTTAACTAACTTAAGCTACGAAATTAACAAATAAATAACAGAACTTAAAAGAAAATCAAAATTTGATAACGTCAAAAACAAAACAAAAAAATGTTGAATAATAAATAAATAACATAAAGTTCTGTATGTACTATACTGTAATAAACAAAACCATATCAGTTCAATAGATAATATCTGATGAATTAACAATATATAAAACATTGTAAATTATAGATTATTCTTTTATAGGCCTATACTTAAATAAAAGTAATTCTTTAAGTTGTTTAGAGAAAGCAAATCTAGATGTAATTGTTCGTAATTCTAAAGGTAAATCATTCCAAATAACAGCACCAGAAAAAGAGATTCTAAATCGTCCACAATTAATACGACAAGGGGGAATGGCTAAATTAAAATAATGATTAATTCTTGTATTATATGCATGATCAGTAGTTTCAAAATAATCAGATAAACTATGAGGTAATCTATTATTAATAGATCAAAAACAAATTTAGAAACAGATAAGGTATAAAGTTTATTTATATCTAATATTTTAAGTAAATGAAATAAAGGCAATGAATGTGTTCCAAACTTTTACATGGGGTCAAATGGAAGAAAATCAACGGCTGGAAATGAGTCTATGAAAAGTTTACAAAACATATAGATGCAGCATGTAGAGTGTTTTGTTGGTTGAATTAAATGAATTTGAAGGAGGCTATTTCAATATGACTAATCATTTTATTGACATGATTAATGTGTTAGAGAACTTTGGTTTGATTTATGGCCTAGGCTAGCTAGGCCTAGCCTAGTGTTAGCCTAACATTTAATAATAATAATAATTTACCCTTTCTCTCTCAAAATTTGTTAAAAGATGAATTAATTTTAGGTTATTCAACCTAAAATTGAATCTGGCGGCCGCCAGATAATTATCTGGCGGCCGCCAGATAACAGCTTTTAAAATATAGTTAACTTGTGGCCCGAACGGGCTTCCGTATAAATTGTATTGGTTTGGAACCATGCATACATATCGCTAGTCTAGCTTCTAGACGGAGTTCTCGTCTAGAATATCAGTAAAAATGTTGGCGAATTTGGCACATAAGGCGTTTCATACGTAAGCTACATAAAGCAATTCGCGTCAACTATGATATGTCACGCGTCACTGCATTACAGCGTCACAAATATTAGTATTTCAATGGATGGATCATGGAGGATTATTTATAACTTTTCTGTTATTTCACTAAAATTAAATTCACGTAAATCAAATAATTACAAAGTTAATATTTATTAAATATGCTTTATTTCACAAAAATAAATCAAAAAACATATTATGTTAATAATCTTAGTAATATTTTGAGAATTTTCATACCCAAATTCTTTTTTCTCTCATGAATGTAAATTTGTCTGTCATCAATTTTTAATCAAAAGTAATTTAAAATTATTTAGTATATTTAATAAGAAAAGTCTTCTTAAATTATTTTAGTTTTATGACCCTAGCAACCATAAGATGAACAAATAAAGTTAAAGAAATATAGAATCATAATGGCTTGCCAAACTTGTATTTTCAGAAATTGTTACTGTTATTATATAAAACTATTAGTGGACCTCTGTGTTTTAATATTATTGTTATTCAACCAAGAATTTATAAATAGACTGTAGAACCTACTAACACACATAAACCAATACTACAGTAGTCCAGGTTAACAGACTGTATATCAACATTAATTATATAGCTTGAAATACATTTTCCAGACAAAAAACGTTGATTGGTTGTCTAAAAAGACAATAAATACAGGCTTGGTGAATGTCTAGAACCGATACATACTGTATCAACATGACTCGTTAAATGTATAAAAACAAATATTAAATAATATAAAATTTTTGGCAATATTCAGGTAATAATTATAAAGCTTGGTTCCCACTAGGACGCAATGCAAGGACGTAAGCACAACGCAAGTAATTTGACCAATAACAACGAAATGGAACCATTGCTTGTGATTGGTCAAGTTACTTGCGTTATGCCTACGCTATTGTTTTGTGTCTAAGTAAGAACTAAGCTTTAGAAACATATTAGCTAAACTATAAATTGTGAGTTTTTTTCCTTTTATTTAATGGTACTGTATGATTTATTGATTGGTTTCAACAAAAACAATGAAAATGTTTCTCAAAACTATTTATAAGCATAAATTGTTACATGCACAACGATTACATCCTTGAGTTGTGTCCTAGTGGGAACCAAGCCTTAGGTGTAATGTGTATCTAATATTAATACAGAAGGCAGTCATAGAGAATGCCCTTTTGGAAAAAAAACATTTAAATTGTTATTAATTATTGCACAGGTACCATTATTATGATTCAAGATTCTTTGAACTTTAACCTGTATTGTAACAGTCAACCCTCTTTCTGTTTCAGATCTATTTTCACTTCTATTTTCTCTTTCTCTACTTTTCATTTGTTTATACAGTAGTTGGCTCTCCCAATACTGGACTCTCTAAAAACCAGAAACTCCCTCAAAACATGGCTTTACTTTCAAAGTCATAAATTTATGTTTCATTATATTCTGAAAATCTAGCATATTAGGCGACCCATTGGAATGGTGTCCAGTACTGAGAGTTTTGACTATATTGGCGCTTTTTTTATTTCCTAAAGGTAGTTTTTTAAGAAGTTGATTTCTAATCTAATTCTGTTAGCAGAAGAACATTTTTACTCATAGCCTACCAAATCCCTGAGAATTTTAAATGATTTTGGACTCATTGCTAATCTATGCAGTACAATCTATTATTCCCGAGGAATTGCACAAACTTTAAATGGTTTTGGACTCATTGTTAACCCTACAAGGGGATCTAGATCCGGTAGAGTTTCACCTTCTGGAATTATTAATTTAAATCGTTGAAAGAAATTGGTCATTACGAGGAAAATCTCCATCTTGGCCATACTCTCACCCAAACAAGCTCTTCTTCCTGTAAAACAATTATAGTTTATTTATTATAGTATAAATATGTATAAGTATTACATTTATTATTACAATTTTTTTCATCTTGGTTGAATTTTAAAGAAAAAATCGATATTTATGTTTAAAAACATTGCACAAGTTACTGAATACGATAAAAATTAAAACATCAATTTTAATTTATTTCAAAAAATCAAATTGGTTTACTTACCAATACCAAAAGGCATGAACATTTTCGGTTTGCTAACTTTTTTCCCATCATCTATTAAGAATCTTGAAGGGTCAAAGGTCATCGGATCATCCCAATACTTTGGATCAGTGTGGATCCTATAGAGATTAAGATTGATGATTGTTCCTTTCGGAATCTTGTAACCTTTTACGACACACTCTTGCGCGTTTCCGTGAGGCAGCGTGGCACCTGCTATGTTGCCCAATCGTTGCACTTCATATGTGGTAGCTTCAAAATATGGGAGGCTGCTTTGATCGGCCATCGTTGGCTTTCTACCATCCAGAACATCATCAATCTCTTTCCGAACCTAACAAAGAATAAGTAAAAGAATATGAGTTGTTCTGCCACTTGAGAGTGTACCATCTTATTTGGCATATTTGATTTGGGGACTTTTTTGTTGAGTATTATTCTCCCTTTTTAGTAACTTCTAACAATGCATTTCCTGCGGAGTAATTTACAGAGTTAATTTCCAAGCGTTAAAGCTTTTTTCATTTCATTTCATTACATTATTTATTTGGTCAATTTAAGTATATACAAAACAAAAAAAAACTGAAATTGGGGAGACCAGGGTCAACCTAAGTGAACTTAATCACTGTAGCTGAGCCGGTTGACCAACTAGGACGCAACGCAAGGAAGTAAGTGCAACACAAGTGAGCTGGTGACTGCTCACTTGTCAACTCACTGGTGTTGCTCTTGCATATTGCATCCTTGTTGGATCCTGCTTTTATAGTAAATACTCAACTCAACTTGGTTAAGTTTCCAATCAATTACTGTACTCCAATTATTATCTAGCTACTACTACTAGTGATTAGTGAAAATGTTGTCAAATACTATTAACATTTACAATGGAAGAATATTTCTTAAGGAAGCATACTTTATCTTGGACTTCTTGATAAGTTGCCATGTAAATAAAAAACCACATCAAAGTGCTGGATGTTGTTTCAGCCCCTGCAACAAATATCGTCAAAAGGGACGTCCACATGACGTCTGGATTAAAGAATTTCTTCTCCTCTTTGTCACACATTTCACCTTCTGCGAGGAGTCTATCAGTAATATCTCTGATGTTTTCAGGGTCAAAGGTCTCTTTATGTTTCTTAACTTGATTCCTTACAAACTCTGTTAGGTATATTGCTGGAAGTGCCTTGTGTTTGAACATTGGTAGAGACATTATAGACGGTATATGCATTTCTATATTTTTTAAACTGCACTGCTTAAAGAACTTCAACAAATTTTGTAAGAGTTCCTGGAACTCTGGATCTGAGTATTCATAGCGGTCACCAAATGCTATATTGCAGATAATATTGGCGACAGCACAGTTCACAATATGTTGAGGGTTGAAGGGGTTAGAGTGGTAATTCGCAGCTTCTTGGCAGAAAATGTCAGTTTCTGTTTTTATCTTCACTTCTAAACTTCTCTTTCCCATTCCAAAATGACGCAAGGCCGTTATCATCCATCGTCTCCTGGCCTTCCAGGCTGGGCCATTCTCCCATACAACGCTTCCTGAAAGATAAAACATATTATTCTCAAAAGAATTTTAGAATGTATTGTTACCAAAAACATGAAACTGAAGATTTATAAAATCAAACTTAATAGTCTATTTTGCAACTTTAATCAAGTTAATCACTTTTGTAGTGAAAAAAGACAAAATAAACGGTTAAATTTGTACCAAAAGCTAATTGGTTAGCAGTCAATTTTATTATTTTTTGCTTTATTGCAGTTTTTTTAAGGTAAATTTTTTTTTCAATCCAATTTTTGGTAAGTGAATATGTACATTAAAATTGCATATTCAAGCAAAAAATGTTTAAAAATTATTTTTTCAAAAGAAAATATATCTTTAAATAAATTTATTTTATTTGGCATACAAAGACATCAGATTCTTTATGGCTTTAAAAGAAATGGCAGCACTGTCTCCAAAACGTCTTACCTTCAGCAGCCATGTTGTACGTCATAAAAGGAACAGGGTTTCGTTGTGAAAACAGGTCGGGTTGTTTTTGGAACATATCTATGGCAAGCTGTCCATCATTTACCCAAAGCACAACTCGAAAAGGTCCCTGGTACAGAGTGATTATATCGCCGAACTTCTCAGCCCATTCACAAATTCTTTTATACGGTGTCTTTCCGTAGGAAAGCACATTTCCCACGATCGGCAGCGGAGTAGGGCCGGGTGGAAGTGAATTTATCGAGCGTTGACGAAGATACAACGTTAAAAAAATGATAACAAACACGATATACGCGCTGTAGTCGCTAACAGAATCAGATAACAACAAACTCATACTACTAGGCCTAGTCTGTTTTAAAAAGGATATATAAACAAGTTTAATACACGTAAATTAGGCTTTAAAACCGAGACAACTAGTAGCTACTCTCTCCGACGGCTACACTACAATCACGAGTGTGTTGTAGTTTCGCTTATGAAACGTCTGGCCTGGGGTTCAAGGAAAACAGACAGGAGGGGATTAGGCGGTTATGACCTAGTAGCCAATGCAATGACCCAAATCATCCTTCGATTTAAAAAAAACGGAAAAAAATAATGTTTTCAATTATAAAAAGACAAAATAAATGGTTAAATTCAACCAAAACCCCCTTAGCTATTTTAATTTATGTACAGCGCATTGGGAGCTTGCTTATAATTAATATGCGCTATATAACAATGAACTATAAATATTAATTATTTGTATTGCCTGGCAGCCAATTTGACTATTTGTTTGCTTTAAATTACAGTTTTTTTAGGTAAATATTTTTTCTTTGATCCACTTTTTGGTAAAAAAAGAAAACTATAATGTATGTAACATTAACATTGCATATTCAACAACAATGTTAGACAATTATTTGGGGGACAATATAATATCTTTAAAAAAAAACAACGTTGTAGGCGGCGCATGCCATGAATTTATGGTTTTCACTGCGCTCTATCTATTGTATTGATGGAAAGTTATTTTTATCAGTTAAAAAATTAAATCAACGAGCGAGTGAACTCACAGGGAATTCACACTCACAAACCAGGGGTGGCGCCAGGATCTTTCCGACGCGGGGGATAAATTCCCCGACGGGGGGGGGGGGGGGGGAAGCATCACTTGGCTGGGGTCCAGGGGGAAGCCCCGGAAGCAACGCGTTATAGCGTAATTTGAGGCCGTTTTAATCAGATTTAGGGTAGCCAGTTTTTTCAATTTTGTATGGTACATAAATAAAATACTGTGTGAAAAACACATTGCAAGAGGTCCGGTACGATGACTGTGTAAATCCATTCTTTCAAATTTAAAAATGAAGTTTTTAAAGTTCAATATGCCTATCATAGAAAATATACGCGAACGTAAAACCTCCCCACGGGCCAAGAGGTATATCGTTATAATCGCAGAGACGTAGGCAGGTTGCTGTCTGGGGGTGCGAAAATTGTAAATGCGCGAGATATCCATGGTCTGATCTGTAAGAAAATTTTGAAAAATAGGGCTGCTAGGTCCCCGGAAATTGCAATTATACATTGATATATAAAACGAAATTACAAGTCTATCAGAGAACAAGCCCACCGAGGTTGAGATGGAGCTAAGGACATTTAAACAACTAGAGTTGTTAGGTCCCCGGATATTGGATTATAGTATTTCGAAAAAAAGAAACAAAATATATAAGGCTCCAGGACCAGCCCTACCATTAGGGTTGAGCTGCTAAGAAAATTGTGAAAAATAGAAACAAAATGTACGGTATTAATACATGACCAGCTCTATAATTGGGGACGGTTGAGCTAAGACAATTTTGAAAAGTAGAGATGCAGGTCTTCAAAAATTACACCTATACTTTAAAAAAATTCAGACATAGAGGCCTAAACAAGTTACCATTTTTACCTTTTATTTGGAGGGGAATGCGTCCACAAGCGTAGACCATTTTCCGTCGGGGAAATCAGTTTATTTCCTAGATGTGAATCTGGAATTTCGATGTAATAGCCTAACTTAGCTATAATAAGATGTTGGCTAAATGAAAATGGCATGTTTTTTGTTTAGTAATGTAGGCCGAGCCTACAGTGAAAAACGTCTATTTCAGGTTCAGGTAATCGTGAATTAAAAAATTGAACATACGAACAATAAAATAGATCGCGAAGATAATTCGTACCCTTTTTCTGTCGATACACATGTAGTACACGACGTAATGCGTCAGTAAACTTCGCCTGGAAAGTAACTACAGTACACATTCTGGTCCCTGGGTGGAACATGATATCACGCGTAAACCGCAATGGGCCGGGCCCAATGTTAAACGATTCGTACAAAGGGACACCGCCAGACAAGTGCATACCTATTGTTTATTAGATCGCTGGCAATAATGCATGCATAATAAAGTGTAATAGCCCTCCGACGTACTTAACAAAAATGGAACTTCGCGATTTTCTAGTCGCTGAAGCTACGAAGTGAAACGCGAATGATTTTTACTTTATATTATATTCCCCAACGAAAAGTCACGTGGTGTGCACGCCGGCCATGTTTGTGTCCAACTATGCCTATGTAGCGTATGGAGTCGAGTCATTTGCTTAAAAAATGTATAACATTCACAAGGCTTTAAATATCGAATTTAATATCAAAACAATCAATTTGTTTAAAGGTTTTTGCTAAGATAATAACGAAATCATAAAGTTACTGCGAACATGATTTTAAACAACAAAATGTAAAAACAATGCATTACTATAGAGAATCGCTGTACAAACTAAACGCGCACGCGTAGAGCGTGCATGGAGCGCACAACCAGAACCGTTCCGAAATTGCTATTTTTGTTTTAAATCATGTTCGCAGTAACTTTATAATTTTTTTATTATTTTAACAAAAACCTTTAATCAAATTGATTGTTTTGATATTAAATTCGATAATTAAAGCCTTTTGTCTTGAACGTTATACATTTTCAAAACAAAAGACTCAACTCCATACGCTACATAGGAATAGTTGGTACCTCCATGGTTGGACACAAACACGGCTTCTAATCCATTCGAAGTCGTAAAGATTGTATAGCCCCCCCCCCCCCCCCCCACCCCCTCCCGCTGGCGCCACCACTGTCACAAACACGACAAAACGATAAAAAAAAATTTAATTTTTCTCACGCGATACGCACGCGTCGATCATAATTATGATGAGACACATAACATCATGCGAGAATTTGGAACTAAAGAGGGCGCTATATAATCTTTGGACAAAACGACCAAGACCGGCCATCAACGTCAAGGTAGCGCAAAGCATGCACTGGTCGTACAAGTTAACCTAGCTAGGCCTACATCCTAACTAAAACAATTATTAGCGCCTCACAATCCACATTATTTATAAAGTGTGAGTTTTTAAATTATTAATTCCACAAGCCTCATCATCATTAATATAAATAACGCAGTGAGTCGTGGCGGATAGGTGACCCAGCAGTTTCCGTCCGTTAGAAACCTTCTTGCGCCGGGGATCGGAAGATTCTACTCTACTACTAACTAGGCCTAGCTTTGCTCCGTTTTTGTTAAAATCATTGGATTATGTTGAGGAGTGTAAGGTGCTTAAAGGAGTTACTAAAACTAAGTAAATCTTCTACAAAAATCACCAAAAAACAAGTGTAAGTTTAAACTATCTGCTATTTTTAATGTTTGTGCTTTTTTATACTTTCAAATTTCATTTTTTTTAATGATAAAAATGGTGTATGTTTGTCCATAGAGATATTATATACATGTACTATAATATCTCAGGTTTATCTATTTATTGTCATTTGTTATCTTTTGTAGTTTAAATGGGGCCCTTAGATTATGTAGTGGATTAAATAGTACTTTCATGCTTTTGAAAGACACATGTAAAAAGACAATAGACAGGTATTATTACAGTATTTCTCTTTTTTTTTCATTTTTAGAACTCTAGCGCCATTTATGATGAGTACTAAGCATGGAAGTGATCATCTGGAAAGGACATCTAACGAAGAAAGGACAAATGTGAGTTTTTTCTTTGATTTAATGTCAAGAGATTTGTAATTCCAGAGAGGCGAATAAGCAATTTGCTTTAGCCTTAATTTCAAGGTAATTCAAGATATGTTTTTATGTTACACATGCACATTTTATATAGATTGCTTAATTTTCACTCTGTCCTTTCTCATTTTTAAGTTTCCTGAATCTTAATAGTTTACACATGTTTTTATTTTTGATTGATACTTGTATTTATGTTATGTTATACTTTATAGATGTGAAATTGAATTGAGTTTAATATATTGTAATTTTTTATTTATTAAAATAAGAAATATTTTTATTTACTTTACACGTTACAGCCAGAGTATTCCGAGGCAGAGGTCATTGAACTTAATGACATGTCGCCTACTGTCAAGCGACTTTTACTAAAAGTAAACGACCAATCATTTATTTTTAAAGCTGGCCAATGGTAAGATTATAAATAGTTCATATTTATTAGGTTAATACTACAGTAGGTATAGGTGATATCATCATGGGTGTCTAGAAAATTCAGATATAGAAAACTCAGATCTCAGATATCTGAGTTTTCTAGATCTAGAAAACTCAGATATCAATACAGTATCTGACTTTTCTAGTTCCAAAATGAAACTAGAAAACTCAGATCATCATTTGATTGGTTGGTAGGTCATTTGGATCATTCCATTATTAATCGGAAGGTAGGTCATTTGAAATACTAGAGTATTATTAAAACTGATTACTGTGTACATTTTCTTACTAATATTGTAACATGTAGAAGCGGCCTACGGCTTAAATCATAAAGAAAATACAGTGCATGTTACCATTAAAATATAGGCTTAAAAATGAGGCATGTACGAGTTGGTGTGGGTACGAGTTGGTGTGGGTAGAAGTTGGTTGAGGTATGAGTTAGCCAAGTTTGGAATAGGTACGAGTTGACCACTTGTAGTCTAGTACTGTAGGACCAGGTCTACTCTTCGCGATACATCGCGATAGCGCCCACATGTTGAGCCTTGAAATGAATTGAGTTTGCTTAGCTAGGCCTAAATGCTAAGCCTACATTTTAAAAGGTGTAAACTGTATTTCTTTATGATTTAAGTCGTAGGCTGCTACTACAAGTTACAATAATTATTAGTTTTCTAGCTCTAGAAAAGTCAGATATCTGAGTTTTAGAAAACTCAGATATATCTGAGATCTGAGTTTTCTAGACACCCTATCATCATGGGTATGTTTTATGAGTAAAGCCTGGTTTCCATTAAAATCGCTACAGCGTTTCCATTAAAATCGCTACACGCGCAGATGTTGCCGACGCAATCGGGAAGGCTCCCCGATTCATCGCAGTCAAATCGGCAAAGTTCAACCATGTTCCATTGTGTCGGCGATGAATCGTATACGCGTACCAAAGAATATTTAGCGCTCGCGTACTAGATCCCCGATAAATTCTAGTTTCCATAGAATCGCTACTCTCTGTCGTGTAGCGATTTTATGGAAACCAGGCTTAAGGTAAGAATATAGGAGGATCCAAAGAGGGAACAAGCTGACCCAACCCCCACTAAGTCTAAATAATTGCAAAAGATAGGACATATGTTGAGTTCTTTTTCAATTTTAAACCCTTGAATCATTGATTTAAAAGTGTAGGTGTAATCAGTTTTTTTGTAATATTTCAATTTTTAATTGTTTTGTAGGGTAGACTTCATCATTCCCAACATTGAAACATTCACAGGCTTCTCCATGTCTTCATCACCTGACCAACTCCAGTCATCCTTCATTGAGCTTGCCGTTCAATTTAGTGATTACCCTCCCACCCTCTGGGTCCACAAAGAGGTAACAATCATTATTTTGTTTATTTCAGGGTGGATTTCTATATACACGATCCAACAGTGCAAATAGTAGGAGGGTATTCTATATCATCAGAGCCTTTTCAGTTTTTGTACAATAGAGTTTTAGAGTTAGCTGTCAAATTTAGTAAATACCCTCCAGCCTTTTGGACACATACGCAGGTATGAAATAAAACACTAAATTTATGTGCACTTTTCTAGTTACAGTATTATTTATGTTGAAATAAACAAAATCGTTTTGCAGTAGAATTTTGACATTATCCCTATACGATCAAATTTTATGGGAGAAAAAAATGATGATGATGTCATATCACTACCATATTTGGGCACATCAAACTTTTTTTGTCAAACTAGTTGGATAGTGTGGACAGAGCTTAATACTTGATCATTTTTTTTTCAAGTGTCAAATTGGAAATAAGGTTTCACTACGTGTCGGAGGAACTCAAATTATATATGACCCCCAGCCAAGTGACCCGCATTACAATGTTTTACTAATTGCTGGAGGTATCGGTATCAACCCTCTCCTATCAATGATACGTCACGCCAACAGTCTAAAGAGGGCGCAAACTCATTGGTTTTCCCCTGTGCGTTTTCAATTACTCTATAGTGCATCTACAAGGAAAGAATTAATTTTTCAGGTAGTATATTTTCTTCAGATTTTTTTCTATGTTCTATTAAAGGATATTTGTACTGGTGGTTATTTAAGCATGGGAATTTAAGCAAGAAGCACCAAAGTGGGCTACTGTTTTTTCTGAATAGAAAAATGTTTTATTAAATTACAATCCACTTTCTTAGATAGTTTTGATTACGGTATATAATTAATGTTTTTGTTTTTTGTTACAGGATGATATAAGTGAGATTGTAAACAACTTTCCATCCGTTTTTCAAAGTACATTATTTGTCACTCAGGAAGACGTATCGTCAGACAATAAATATACTCAGGGTATGTACAAGTTAGGTTAGATAATAATTACAATTCTGTTGAGTCAGTAATAAACTCTATATTATTATAACTGTCATTTCGGTACAATTACAGTATTATCATTAACTCTATGTTATTGTTGGGTAACTATAACTAATTAAGTAATATTTATTGAAAGTACAATTTATAAAATAAAATAAAGTACAATTTATAAAATAAAATAAAGTACAATTTATAAAATAAAATAAAGTACAATTTATAAAATAAAATAAAGTACAATTTATAAAATAAAATAAAGTACAATTTATAAAATAAAATAAAGTACAATTTATAAAATAAAATAAAGTACAATTTATAAAATAAAATAAAGTACAATTTATAAAATAAAATAAAGTACAATTTATAAAATAAAATAAAGTACAATTTATAAAATAAAATAAAGTACAATTTATAAAATAAAATAAAGTACAATTTATAAAATAAAATAAAGTACAATTTATAAAATAAAATAAAGTACAATTTATAAAATAAAATAAAGTACAATTTATAAAATAAAATAAAAATGAATATGAATACATAGAATAATACAAACATTATACTTGAGAGAAATTAAGCCCAATGTTTGTTTCCAACTTACTTAAGACAATACTTAAGACAATACTTAAGACAATACTTAAGACAATACTTAAGACAATACTTACACTTCAGTTCATTCTCCTCTTCATCTAACTTAAGTCATTACTATCTCATCTAAAACTTTAATTTATTACAGGTCGAATTCAAGATTCACATCTAGCAAGTGCTGTTCAAGAATTTGGTTCGGAAAACTTAGAATGTTATATATGTGGACCACCACCAATGATAGAAGATATGGAATCTAGTCTACTTAAGTTAAACATGAAACCTGAAAATGTTCATTATGAAAAGTGGTGGTAATATATACTAATATTTGGACATGGAGTAAGAATAAGCATATGCTTACATCATCTAAGTCTCGGATATAAAGCATCAGTACTAAGTGACAACATCAGCCATCAAGGCTAAGAGATGGTATTCTGTAATATAGAGTGTGGTGCACAATATCTACAATACACTATTATATCTAAATATTTTTATTAAGGCAAACTTCAAGAATTATAAATTATTTTCGTACAAATTTGGAAACTAAATTGCAAAAAGAAACCCTACAAGCGTTAAAACGGTATTAAAATTGACGTGTCTTAAAAAATATAGGTGTTATTTTTAATTTTGCAATATTGTAGCACACAAGAAGGTAATTTAAAGTTTGACACCTTATACCCCTCAGGTAATGCATGTTCAGGGCCCATTCATTTAGGTTATACATGTGCAGGGCCCAGATATTATTTAGATCAAGGCAATATTTTATTTATACTTTAAGAAATTATGGGCCTTTGGTGTTTGGGTTTTACCCTGTATAAACAAAGTTGAATAGAATAAGATACATTATAATACAAATAAAGTTTTAATACAATTTTGAACTACAAGATTATATTTATTGTTGATTCTATTATTTGAATGAGTTGCATAATGATATTTTGCTCCTGTGACCATGTATTTCCCTCAGCTAGCTCTTCGGGAAATATATATGTCAAATCTTATATTACACCTTTAAGCAGGCAATATATGTATACTACACCCTTGGTTGTCTATTTTTAGTGTTCAGGTTTACACTCTATATACAAAGTTTAATGAAATGAGATACTAATTGAGTTGTATAATATCATGTAAAAATTGTTTTGACAATCAGTAGGTCAAAGGTTAACATTTGATTGACAAGTAAAGTAGGCTTACGTAAAGTATGTGAATCCATACAGATGTTACTTTTTTTGAAAATTTTTAATTCACTTTTATAATGTATTATGTTAATAAGGATTTAAATTATGGTCCTATTCGTTAATTTATGTAAATTTGATTTTCTCTGCATTTCATTTGTTTGATCTGGGTATATCACTAGTCTATTAGTTATTACAATTTATGTCCATTACTAGCTTGGCGGCGGACAATCTTTCTATACACTACAGAGTATAGTTTAAAAGGTTTGCGATGGCAATATGCAGTTTTGTTTGCATATCAAAACGTATTGCTATTCTCTTTGGTATTTTTATATTGATATTGTTTTGTTTAAAATTCGGAACCATCCAAAAACAGGAAAAATTAAATCCAAGTTCCAAAGGTAAGTGTTCGTTATATCGAATCATCAGTTCACAATAGCGTTTCGCTTTTACGGCGCGCGACGCGCCTGTCGAGTACAAATGTCGTTATACGCATGCTAATAATGTTTCTGAATTAGGCCTATCTTTTTTAGGCCATGTTTCCGCAGAAGGAAATTAACCGATAAAGTTCATGTGGAAACGGGGTTTAAACGATTCCGCTTGAGAAAGATTAACCGATAATTTTCACATTAAAAAACAAGATCATTATCCGGTAAATGCGATATTTTAACCTTTGACCGTAAGACAAATTGTTGTGTTGTGATTGGCCGCTTGGGATTACAGTCTTGATTCATTATGCGCGCGCAATTGCTTTTTGATTAATTATCTGATTTTTAAAAAAATGTAATAATATTTTTTGTTTGGCTGCGGAAACACGACCTTACTCGATAGGCGCAATGGTGAAAATGATGAATTTTAAAAATGTTTTTTTTTTTGCAATAGTTGAATGTTCCTTGTCGATATCTTCTGCAAGAAACATTTTTTGGGATGAGCGAAAGGAAACGATACAAAACTTGCCGTTTTCAGCTACTTTTAAAAACAAATCTGTAAGAAAAATGTATTCTTTTGAGAGTTGAGTTACTGATCTGGTAGGCCTAGTACAGTATGACGTAATTGGATTGGCAGAAGCGTTAGAAATTGAGCATGAATTGTTGATCGCGTAGCCATGTGCGTGCTAGTCGTATGGCGCGTTGTGAAAACAGAAAGTCACACAGGCCTAAGCGAATTCATCCATATATCCTACGTTTTATTAGAAGAAAATTATTTTAAAATGCTATGCATTATCATTAGGCCTAAGTTGAAATAAGATGTTTAAACTTGAATACATTGGTTGCAGGGTGTCCGAATCATTTTCAATCGTGTACCAAAGTGCGGCAGCCGATCTCTCGTGAACGTTGTTCAAAACCTAGTGGATCAAAATCAAGTTAACTTGATACATTCGCAAGTGTATAATAAAACCGAACTCTCGGAAGCGCAAAAGGTTGTCTTCTTTCTTTGTATTTTTTTTTATTAAGCTCTGTCTACACTATCAAACTTTATGTGACACAAAAATGTGATGTGCCCATAATATGAACATGGTGGTGTCATATCACTACCCGGTACCATATTTGGGCACATCACATTTTAGTGTAGACAGAGCTTTAGAAATAAGATTGGAATCATTAGAATAGAGTGATAAAGTATAGCCTACAGTATGAAAGATGTGATGCATTACCATGAATGTGAAGATGTGATGCATTACCATGAATGTGAATATGTGATGCATTACCATGAATGTGAAGATGTGATGCATTACCATGAATGTGAAGATGTGATGCATTACCATGAATGTGAAGATGTGATGCATTACCATGAATGTGAAGATGTGATGCATTACCATGAATGTGAAGATGTGATGCATTACCATGAATGTGAAGATGTGATGCATTACCATGAATGTGAAGATGTGATGCATTACCATGAATGTGAATGTTTGAAACCAAGAGAATCTAACAACTCAAGCTGGGTTCCGGAGATCAAGGGCTGCGACACGGTCGGTTCCACGCCCATTAAACAGAGCCTATCCCCCGCCACGCAGAATATGTACATAGTACAGTAGTGTTGGTATTTTTCGCAGCCAGATATAAGATCAAAGGACTTTTACAAGTTCCTATCTTGGAAAGGTGAGCTAAGTGTTCTGTTGTTAGATTGATCTGGTTGTACCTTATATACTCAAACCATGGAGTTATCAAACTTACGATCACTTTTTTCAATGATTTTTTCTTTCTGGACATCACTTCTTTCTTTGCACACTAGAGTTTGATAGTGGATGTTCTACCGAATCTTGATCCGCCATTTGTGTTTCATCGTCATATGTTCTACATTGATTTTCGCAAGTAAGTTATCATCATTATCTTTAAATCTTCTTTAAATATTTTTTAGAAATGATCACTACGGTAGTTGAATGTTTTTAAAGTTATATGAAGTTTCTTTTTGAATAATTAAAAATATAATTGTGTTTTTATCTTAGACACAGTATCGTTCCTGTGAAATATATCAACATAATCAGAGATCCAATTGAGAGAGCCACATCAGAATATTATTTCAGACGTTTTGGAGATGAGGAAACCGAAAAAGATTTCAAAGGATCGGACCTTTATCAGGTAGGCCTACATTACTTACTATTTTTACAAATCTTTGACAAAATCACAATTTATATGAAAGAATACTCTCATGATGACCAGAGGGGATTTGTTGTTTTCGTCTTAAATCTTAGCTAAGTCCGCGGCCGTTCCATACGAGATAAAAATAACTTGTTTTTTATAATAAATAATTCGTTTCTTCTTGAGTATCTTGGCTTCAGCAAAAATATTGATAAATGCACGCCCAAGCTCTAACTTGTATAAATCTAATTGACAGGCTTTTTTTTATGTTGTGTTTTTATTTTTTTACAGACAATAAATGAATGTGTGCTTGGTAACAAGGCAGAGTGTATCGGTAACAATCTACAGTACATCATCCCATTCTTTTGTGGAGATAGTCCTGAGTGTCTGTGAGTATTCTCAAGCTAGCTTGGTTCCCACTTGAACGCAATGACGTAGGCGCAACGCAATTGAGTTGACCAATCACAAGCGACAGCTCGGATGACGTAATTGGTCAATTTGCTTAGGATTGGCTTACATCCTTGCGTAATGGGAACCAGGCTTCAGTTTTCGTGAAAAGAATTTTAGCTTTTATCTTAATATTTATTTAGGCCTACAAACTGTGGTAACAAGTTTTTCTATTTTCTTGTAATGAAGAACACTAAACAGCAGAGTTCCATTAGAAATAGCAAAACAAAATGTGGAACGAGATTTCATAATGGTGGGCTTACTAGAAGATTTTAGGAGCACAGTTGCAGTTTTAGAAAAACTACTCCCTGAAGTATTTAACGGAGCAGCCAACTATCTAACAAACCCAAGTAAGTAGAAATGTTTGAAGAAATGTTTTTCTCCTGTAAGATTTATGCTTTTGCTAATAGATATAAACTTGAATTGAACTGAATACATTACAGAAGACATTTTAAAACTTGGTTCCCACAAGGACGCAACGCAAGGATGTAAACGCAACGCAAGCATGTAAACGCAACGCAAGCATTTTTTTTTTTTTTTTTTTTTTTTTTTTTTTTATTTTATCATATAATACATTACAAAGGAAAAACATAATCAAATAAAAAATTAAAATAAAAAGCAACAAACAAAAACAACAAAGATATCCATCTAACAAATTAAATAAAGGTTCATAAAAATTATTCTACTCTATAAACCATTTTATATTTGATTTATAAATTCTTCTAATTTTATCCATTTTCTATTAAAAATACTGTCCTCAAAATTCTGATGATAAATAAATTTTTCTGTTTCATAAAACCTTTTTAACTCGTTCATAACCATTTTGATAGTTGGCTTACATTTAACTAGTTTACATTTATAAATAAATGATTTTACAATTAGAATAATTGCATTAATGGCTTTTAAATTAAAAAACTGATGCGCATCTTGGTATCCGAAAATTATGCTCTCTTTACTAAAAATAAATTGCACTCCAGTTTTTTCTGAAATTTTTTCCTGGAGGAGGTTCCATATCCTTTTTACTATTGGACAATTACAGAACAAATGCTGAATGGTTTTAATTTTACCATCTCCAAATGAGCACATTGAAGTTTCTTTTATATTCATTTTAAATAATTGTTCATTTGTTGCAATTATTCTATTTACAATTTTATATTGAAAATATATTAAAGCAATATTCATTGTACACGTATGTGGAGCTAGGTAGATTGTTTTCCATTGTTCGTTATTGAATACAAATTTATTTTCTGCCCATTTCTTTTGTGCTTTCCACGATTTAAACATTGAGTTATTTAAAACATCATAAAAAATACGACATCCCTTTCTTTGTTGAAAGAGTACTTTTATGTGAAATGGAATATCTGGCAAAACTGTTTTTTTAATTTCACATATCATTAAATTGTTAAATTTTTCCCTAAGAAGCCTTTTTAATCCTATTAATTTTATATAATTTATCTTAATACCATAGGTATCTTCGACTTCTTTTTTATTCATAAATTGCCCATTGCTGTTAAACAAATCATTAACAAACAAAATACCTGCTTTTTCCCAATTTCCATATCTTATACATTCGTTGCCTATTCTTATTACTTCATTATTCCAAATTTGCATTCGTAATAGCTCGTCAACAGACTTTGGATAATGAATAGAAATAAAATTACTCCATGCATCTATTACCTCTTTCCAGAAGAGAATTTTAACATTATCTCTAATGCTGGACAGACGTTTACAATTCGTTTCAAGTTGCATAGAGTTAGACAAATTTGTTATGTACTTAAATAGCTTAAATATTGGGTTGTCTTCGGATTTATTGTTGAAAATTCTACGCAACCAAGTTATTTTTAATGACATAAAAAAAAAGTTCAAATCTACCATTCTTAATCCACCATGTAAGTAATCACTTTTCATCTGATGCCGGTTTATTTTATCAGGTTTGTTTTGCCAAATAAAACGAAAAAATAAATTATTAAGACGTACTACGTATTCATTTGATGGGTTCGGTAAGGACATGATCATATGAATGAGTTTTGGTAACAAGAGTGATTTAATAATAGTTATTTTACCAATTACTGTCAAGTTTCGTTTAGACCATTGGTTTATCATACGCTCTATCGTTAAAAACACTCTTTCATAGTTTACATTAATCATTTGAACTGCATCTAATGAAAAGTCAATACCTAAAATTGAAAATATGGCATTGCCTATCCAGTTTATCTTTTTTCTTGTTTTTAACCTTACATTGCTACCTCTCTTACTACCTATCCATACAACTTTTGTTTTTTCTTCATTTATTCTTAAACCGGAAATACTCTCGTATGTATCCAGTGTATCGAGTGTTGCATGCAGTGATGCTTCAGACCCATCAAGTATAATGGTAGTGTCGTCTGCATATTGAGATATTGTATATTCCTCATCTCTAATTTTAACTCCCTTAATTAGTTTGTTTTGCTTTATTAAATTATTCAATATTTCTGCACAAATTATAAAAATATATGGAGAAAGAGGGTCTCCTTGTCTACAGCCTCTTTCAATTTTAAAACGATTTGACATAGCACCGTTAACATTAACTGAGGAATACATTTCCGAATAAAAAATTGTAATCCACCTTCTAATAGACTCGCCAAAGTTAAACATTTCCATGGCTCTATCAATGAATATATGTGAAACAGAGTCGAAGGCTTTTTCGAAGTCAATTAATAATAGCATACCGGGAATCTTTAACTGTTCACTAAGACATATAATGTCATTCATTAGTCTAATATTTTCGCCAATAAATCTATCTGGCATAAAACCGTTTTGCTCTCTACTTATAATATGACTTAATACATTCTTTATTCGATTAGCTATACATCCAGACGCTAACTTATAGGTGATGCTTAATAGTGATATAGGTCGCCAATTTTTTAGAAGGTCCCTTGGTTTATTCGGTTTAGGTATAAGCGTTATGATTCCAATTTGTTGAGATTGAGATAGTTTTCCGTTCTTATACACCCAATCGAGCATTCTAACTAAATAACCACTAATATTAATCCAGAAAAATTTAAAGAATTCGGCGGAGAAACCATCTTGTCCGGGACTTTTATTGTTTTTCATATTTTTAAGAACTTGTAATATTTCATCAATTGTTAATGGCCCTTCAATTTCCTCCTTTTGTTTTTGTGATAATTTTGTCATACTATTTTTTTCAAATATTGTTTTCATAGTTACAAGATCAATTTTAACGTCTTTGTTTTTGTACAATTTGTTATAATAACTTTCTACATTCTTTATAATTTGTTTATTATCAGTTATATCCTGACCCATTTCCCTCCTAATTTTATTCAAACTTTTATTTACAATCTTTTTTTTCTCCAAATTAAGGAAGAAAGAAGATGGTTTTTCCCCTTGTTCCACCAACTGAGCTCGCGATCTCAGCATGATCCCTTCAATTTTAACCATACGTAATTGTTGTAATTCAATCTTTATGGAATTTAGCTCTTCAATATTGTTGTCCATTTCTGGACCAATTTGAAGGTCATCCATCTTTCTTTCAATTACATTAATTTTATCTTCTAATTCTTTTTCTCGCTTTTCATTTTCTTTTTTTAACCTTGAGGAGAACGAAATTGTTTTGCCTCTTATTCCTAAGAGCAACATTTCAAAAAATAATGCATCATTAATAGAAAGGGACAAATCTGAGACTGGGATATCCTTAATTGTGTCTCTTTTGTATGGCGACGCAGCATATAGTTCTGTAATTGTTTGGATTTCTTTTTTAACTATTTTAACATATTCCTCATTTCTTAACAAGCTATTATTGAACTTCCAATAGGTGATTCTATCTTTTTTCGTTTGTGTTAATACCTTTAAGCTAACCAAAGAGTGATCTGTACGATATCCTGGGTCTATTTTACATGTGTCTATTATTGAGAGTAATTCCTCTGATATCAAAAAGAAATCGAGCCGTGCTTGTTTTAGTGGTTTGTGTTGTCGCCATGTAAACCTTTTTATGTCAGGGTGTATTGTTCTCCATGCGTCTATTAAATCATTTTCTGACATAAGTTTAAGTACCAACGCAAGCATGTTGACCAATGACAAGAGGCAGTTTGAATAATCCATCGCTTGTGATTGGTTAACTCACTTACGTTGCGTTACGTCCTTGTGTTGCGTTTCTAGTGGGAACCAAGCTAATTACACAAGACATTTCAAAGTTTGGTTCCATTAGGACGCACCTCAAGTCAAGTGAATCATTGACGTTCATCAAATTCAACTCTTTATATGGAGACTTTATATTCGTATATGGCCAGCAGCGTCGCGATTGGTCAAACGTTGCTTGTTTGTTTCTTTTAACTGTAATGTAAATTATTTCAAATTGTATTACAGATACGAATTTTAATTGCAGAAAAGGTAAATATGTCACAAAATATAAAGTACCTCCAACAGACGAAGTGAGAGCGATACTCTATCAGGAGATGGCTTTGGAATATGAGTTTTTTGAATTTATAAAACAACGATTAAATAAACAAAAACAATCATTGGGTATATAGTCTATTAGTCTGTAACCTATAATCACTTGAGGTGATTACTTACGAGTTGTGACACAGTAGCTCAATGCATATCCTGTCAGTGTTGGTGTTCCGGTTTCAATTATTTATTTACCAGTATTTTGTAGCTGTTGTAAAATTCAAATTATATATTCATTCATCAGTTTTTTTACTTCCATTTATTATCATTTGAAAAAAAAATATACATAGAATATTAATATAAATAAATGATAAAGACGCTAGTAAATTACCAACTGAACATAGAATATTATAATATAGCTTCACATTGATGATGGTAATTGTGCTTCACATTGATGATGGTAATTGTGTTTCACATTGATGATGGTAATTGTGCTTCACATTGATGATGGTAATTGTGCTTCACATTGATGATGGTAAGTGCTTCACATTGATGATGGTAAGTGCTTCTCAAAGCATTATGTATTATTATATTGATAACCGTCGTAAAAAAACGAAATAAAATATCACTATTAGTATTAATACAGTATAAATATGGTAAAACTGTACTTTAAATCAAGTTATAACTACGTATGGAATACCTCAAACTATGAAGGCCGCTGAATATTTTGGCAAAACAAAGTATTGGCATAATCAAGTTTATCAATAACAAGTATTTTTGTATTCTAAAAATGGTTGATATTTAATTTTTATTATTCCCCTGACATATCACATGATTTAAGAACCACGATCCCTGCAGGGATCTTGTTTCTATAGCTTTATTGAATATTGACTTAATTTGAGCATAGCAACCATTGATAACACACGCGTGTAAAATGCTAACACGCACCAATAAAATAAGTAATGTACTAACAGTTATCGAACCGAAGAACACATATTAAGTATTAACTCAATTAATATCTTAACACGTATTCTCTGTGTTTGCCTAATGTACTGCCACATGGACATAAACCCAATGTAATTAAATTTATAATAATAAACATTGATAGAACCTTTCATGAATTTAATTCCGCAGACAAGGAAAGAATGAGTTTGTGTTTCACTCTTCTCTGCGTAGACTAAAATTACAATAAATTATAATTAATTAATATCTCGGCTTCAGACAATCGTGAAGTATCTATAATTCTGTTTTTTTAGTGAAAATATCATCCACTCCCCTTTATGTGCATATATTTCATATTTTGTCTCTCGATACAAGTTTTTTTTTAATTTCATCTAAAAATGTATATTAATTAAAAAAATATAATAAAGCTATCAATATTCTACGATCTCGTGTTTTTTTTCTTTCATATCCTCATCACAGATAGCACGCGATGTTGGTTAATTAGGTAGAGATACAGCTGATTTGGTAATATAATATACTATGGGAAATATACTGTTACTCCTCTACATGACGGATCTGTATCATCACGGATCTATCAAATAATATTATACAGTAACGTATTTGTAGATACAGTAGATTCTCAATAGTTTGGAAACCAAACAAAGTTGTTGTACATTCAACAAGTCTCCACACTATCATCCGTGGCTTAAGGTAGTCTCCACACTATCATCCGTGGCTTAAGCTTGTTTCTTTGTTTCCTACTGAAACGCAATGAGTCGACCAATCACAAGCGACAGTTTGGACGACTAATCGCGTCGTGATTAGTCGACGCGCTTACGTCCTTGCGTTGCGGTCTAAAGCGTGGTTCCCACTAGCGACGCAACACAAGGACGTAACGCAACGCAAGTGAATTGACCAATCACAAGCGATGGCTTATTCGCTTGTTATTGCTAACTGTTTATAACTTCGCTTGTCATTGGTTAAAACGCTTGCGTTGCGTTTACGTCCTTGCGTTACGTTCTAGTGGGAATCATGCTTAAGCGCGGTTTCCACTAGAGAGGCAACGCATGCGAGTTGACCAATGACAAGCGACAATTTGAATATTTTATCGCATGTGATTGGTCAATTCACTTTACGTTACGTTACGTCCCTTTGTTGCGTCACCAAGCATTAATGATGGTGGGAGGAACCAAGTTAAAACGATATACGTGTAATAGGAACATCTGACCATCATTTTGGGACCGTTAATACATTTTGTCCCGTAGATATTTTCCTTGTTTTCAAATGAGCTGGAATTACTTTATGTTTAACATTTTGACTGGCAGTATCGATGCTGTTTCTCTTGCCGATTTTCAACTGTTCTAAATTCTTCGGTTTGCCAGCTTCGTTCCTATAATTATTGCTGATACGTGGATTATGATTTCCAGCTTTTGCTCCTACGCCACCAGCAGTAACCCTGGCTCCTGCGTAAATCTGGTTCGTCCTTCTAAGAGACTGCGCCAACCCCGTTCTAGCTGTTGTTCTTCTTTTGCTTTTATTAGTTCGACTTTTCCACTTATCACCTTTTTTATTTTTTGATTCGCATTTTAAATTTCCACTAATAACGCTGACACTGCCCGTTGGTGATTGTCTGCCTAAAAGTTCGTCATATGTTTCGTCGTCGCTGCTATAGTGACCCAGCATGAACGACAATCTTCGCGCACTTTCATGTTTCTCGTGTAGTCTCAAAATGGTCGATCGTGACGGTCGCGTTTTTATCTGCATGTCTGGTACGGAATCTTTACTTTCGTCATCGTCTTTCGACAAATCATCCATTTCAATATTTTCATCAATTCCGACGCCGGAATCCAATTGACCCTTAGTACTCATTTTTATAGGAAGAAAATCAATGTTGTCATGGTGAGAATCTTCCTCGTGTACTTCTGGCAAAACTCTCCTTCGTCCATCTAACAACACATTGCTTCCGAGCATGCGCGACGCGTATGAACGCACGTACGCTCCTTTGCACTTCAGCAATCTCCACGTACATTTTCTATAAAGATTGTTCATCAAAACGTACAAACATGAGTTACTTATCGTTGAAACACCAACCAATATATGGATAAGACTTATTGCTAAAGCTGGTGTCTCGATAGAAAAAACCGACACGGCCAAACCGATGAAATACAAACTCCAAACACAAACAAATGCGCAGATAATTAATGAAATTAAACGAAACGCTCGTTTTGATTTTGTGAAATTGTTTTTTTGTTGCGGGTAGCTCTTCAGTGTATCAGAATGAAGATTAATAGCTTTGTGTATTTTATAATAAGAACAAATTATGATTAAAACCGGAAATAACCAAATAGAAAACATTAGATATATCGTAAACGTTCGATCGGAATCGCTAATCTCCGATGTATACTTAGGCGGGCATAGGTATTGTAAGGGGTAATAACCCCATCCTGTTAGTGGAATTAAAACATTCTTAAGTGAAAATATGACGCTGATTGCCATAGGTAAAAGTGCTGATTTCATTTGTAGAAGTTTAGTATCTTTTAACTTGACAGTTGTCCTGTATCTGTACAAACTGATCACGACCGACACCACCGACGACAAAGTCATGAAATATAACGTTGTTCCGCTTAGAAATTTAACACGTTTTACTTGACTACATGTTGAATCAGGTGTCATGAGTGTTAGGAAAGTGGTTATGGAGATAAACGTCACAAGAAAGGCGTCAACAACCGCAAGAAACGCATTTAAGAGATTTGTGGCAGAATATAACATCTTGTTTCTCAAGAACACTACGAATGCAGTTGTGTTCATTACAGAGGATATGATTCCTATTATAAGATGCATTGCTGTTAGATACGCGGCCCAACCATAATGTGACGACATGTTGAAGTCTTAGTGCTGGAAATGACAAAATGTCATCATCTATGTTCAACTGCTGCTGTGTTAGCTGCAGTTTTGTTAATAACATTTAAACCACTTTAAAGAAGTTGAACATTCATAATTCGTTATATATGGTCAGTCATACTGCTGTGCCATGTTAAAGTTTTTCCGTGTTAGCTGCTGTTATCACATCTATGTTCAAAAATACTTTTTTCAAAATGGCAGAACCACTTTTTGCTGCAGTTATGTTGAATCATAACATTTAACCTACTTTAGAGAAGTTGGTCCATATTGGAAGATTCATAATTCATTATATGCAGTTGAAGTATTTCGGTGCTAGATGAAAGAGAAAATTGCGTCATCTGTTCAACAATTGTTTTCCAAAATAAAAAGGTACGGTACAATTAACACTTTTTAGTGTGTGATTACATTTTCCCATTCGAAACATTTGTCGTTTATACTCGTAGCAGTTGCTCATACTATTCTTTTGTTCAGATTGCTGATGTCTTCTGAGTCAGTCCAAGAAAGCAACCGATCTTACAGAGTAGGTAGACAGCGAGTTGGAGAAAATTATTGCGAATGTACATCAGTACACTTGTTTGAACCGCCAAAGTGCATTCGTACGGTATATTATGTTTCCAGTAAAATGTTTGAGTAGGCCGGCTATAGCTAGTATCAGAATATATATTCAGGTATTCGATCAAAAATACTCACACGATGATTAGATGACTAAATCATTACACCGACAATTTAATTATAATAAAAAAAATACTCGGCTGATAAAAGAAGTAAAATTTGACTCCACTGCGTTGACGGTTGCCCCACGACGAATGACGCGGGGCAGGATTGGCTACGCAGCATCATCAATAATTAGACGCTTTAGAAACTATACTGCACTACTATCTTCCAATTTTCAATGAAATAATGAATATTCATGAGATCATCATTAACAGCCAATAATAAACTGTATATATATATTACGTACGTTACTGTTATAATTATTGAAAATGAACTTATTGTTAAGGATGAGAATTTAAAGGCTGTACAAATTTAATGCAAATTGTTTTTGTTCTTGCTTCGTTTCAGAAGCTTCCGTTCAGACTAATTGTCATAAGACCTTTAGGCCTAAAAGATTTAAAATCTGTTTACTAGGAGTCGTGGTAGGCCTACTTTCACCAATCACAGCCGACAGTTTGGATGTCCGTCTAAAGATTGGTTCACACTTAGGACGCACGCAAGGGCGTACACGCAACGCGGAAAATTTGACCAATCAGAAACGAAGGACTCCGAACGGTTGCTTCTGATTGATTACATTGCGCGTACGTCCTCGCGTCCACGTTGCGCGTTCTTAGTTATTTTAATAATTCAACATACAATTTCTTTCACTCTTGGAAGTTGCCATTTTATTATGGTTAATCATTTGCATTAGGCCTAACTGTGTATAATTTGCTACATATTATCTATATTCAATGAAAGCAAATCCTTGATAAAATTGTGTATGGAAACACAGAGTAAAATAACAAGACAATAGGTAACGACACGGTCATCCCATTAGTGACGTATAATAGCATTTTATTATTGCCTTCATGGCCACACTTTCTGAAAACAACTTGTGACAGTGTTGAATGCATTAGACTGCTATTATAAATGACTTGAATATTACAAAGGACTGCAGTATTATTCAAATATTATCATCACATTAGGAGGTATTATTTCAATTCTAAAAATACTAAGATAAATTGGCTACTGCAATTTATTAATTATTATTGATTGTCGGGATTCTATTATCCATATTGATAGGTAGATTCTTCGTGGTAGATAATTCGTTAGATTCTTGATATATGGTGATGTGATTTCAGCTTATTTTCTTATTATTGATTTTTACTTTCTCGCTTGCGTTGTGCCTACGTCATTGCATTGCGTACAAGAGGACGAGAGAACAAATATTACCAAATTAACGATTTAAATAATTATCTAATAAAGATCCCATATGCTCAACATATTGTATTGTGTTGTCTTTTACCATCATTATTACCTATACCACCATTTATTAAATTGGCATAGTTTTGCTTTTCATTTTTGCATTGTAACTTTTGTGTTTTATTTACTTGATTTATTATTGTTTTCTATTTATATTAAAGTATACAGATGTAATAATTTCATTTTATTGGAATAAGTACATCTTTATTTGAACAATAGCACAGGAAATAGATAGGCCTACGTAAAATGATATAATTGTGTTTATTTTGAAGGGGGAAAGTGCGTCCGGTGTAAGATTTAAATCTGTCCGGTGTTTGAAAGTGTCCACTGGACAATTTTCAGCATTGAATATTGTAATACTAGCTGTTGAAAATGGCCGCAACCACCCGGGGGCAGCTTTCATCGATAAAAAAGTAGGACCATCGAGACATCGACATCATATTAACCCCGTAAAAACTAGGGCACTGGACGTTCACCAACTCCCGTTAGGGTAATTATAATTCCTTAGAATACCAACTTGAATCGCAAAATATCAAGTGGATTGAAATAAATATTACTATTATTATATCTGGAGACATATAGTCTAATCAAATTAAATTGTTTGTTTTTGATTGAGTATATACAACCTGTTGTCAATTTGAAGTAAATCGACAACTTGAAAAATATATAGCCTACTGTATTATTATTTCGAGGGAATGAATATCACTAAATCATATAGGCATAGGGCCTACCTATTTCGTTATCTCGAAATATTATTTCATTCGAAATTCGAATTACTACTTCGCGAGAGAACGAAATAATTTCCCTCGAAATTATTTCGTTCTCTCGATCATCATCATCATCATCATCATTCCTTGTCTCGAAGTAGTAATTCGTTTTTTATATTATTCAGTTCTTGAAATCTTATTTTGTTCTCCCTAAATATATTCGTTCCCTCAAAATATTTTTCAGTTCTCAAAATATTATTTTGTAATATTCATAATACTGCTACTAATTTAATAATATCAACTGATAACAAAAGTTCTTTAAACAAGTAAGTTCGTCATTGTTAAAGTCAGTTCTTTTTCATTATATTTTTTTCACAGATGCCTGATTTTTGTTTTTATTTAATAAAACATTGAATTGGTTAGTCACAATATTTGCTTTGTTTCTAGAGACTTTACATTATTTATTTATTTATCTAAAATACATTTGAAAAATATTGTTGATGCATATTACCAAAAAATATTTGTTTTTTATATTTTATATGGCAAAATAAACACCTTAATTGCGCATCATAATTATTCGTTCACTCAAGGGTATTTCGGTTTTTTGTTTTTTTCGAATATTAGGGTATTTCGTTCCCAATACAAACAGTCCAATACCGTTATACATCAAATTCATAGAATAATGGCTTATATTGAAATGAAGCGTTTAAAACGTCTTTGCCACAATGTCTGTACATGCAGCTGAGTTTAAAAAATCGCGGTTGTATTTTTGTTTTATATGGACATATAAACATAGAAACCACCAGCTAATACCAGAAATACCAACAGCTTATGTATCAATTTTTAAAATCAACACCAGCTAATTTAGAACGGTCAGCAGATAATGTAGTAACGAAAATTGCCTCACAGCTAATGTTGAAAATATTGTATAATTTAAAAACCTGTCTACATCATGTGAAAATGCATTTCTTTACTTACCGGTAGCTATCCATCTATCCACGTCTCGTAAGTGACCAACCAACAACCACTTCTAGTAAGTAACCACCTCTATTGAACGACCACCGTCTCTGATAATCGCCCACCATCTCTTAACGACCACACCACTCGTCAAGGACGAGCTATTTTAAAGGACCACCACCTCGGCTTCTCATAATCAACCTCATGACGGACTACCTCTCTTAACGACCACGCCTAAAGTGTCGACCTCTCTATAAAAAAAAACGTCCACCTCTCCACTGGGACCACTTCTCATAATCGACTACCATCCGTAACGACCACCTTTCGCAAATTACCACCTCTATTGAGGTGGTCACTTACGGGAGGTGTAGTCGGTAAAAGAAGTGGTCGTCTACGAGCGGTGGTAGTTTATGAAAAGCAGTCCCTTATGAGAGGAGGTTACCCCTTCAGGAAGTTGTCCATTGTGAGAAGCGGTCCTTTAACAGAGGTAGTCCCTTTTAAATATTAAAGGTGGTCGCTAACAAGGGTAGTTGCTTACGATCAGAGTGCTACGTTTTGAAAGCCGATCACTTACGAGAGGTGGATAGACTGACAGCTAAACTAAGTAGAGAAATACATTTGCACATGATTTAGACATTTAGGTTTGTAAAATATATAATTATTATTTTATTAGCTGGCGATATTAACTACATCAGCTGTGAGGCAATTTTCGTTACTTCATTACCTGTTAAGTTGTATATTAGCTAATGTTGATTTTTATTTAATAAATAACTGTTGGTGTTTCTACATTAGCTAGTTCTAGGTTTTACTACATGGGTGGATTTGACAGTTTCGACGACATTTGCTGCCGTTTTCTACACTAGCGGTTTTGAACAGGGACTAGTGTAAAGGAAATGCCACAAGTTGTGTTTTTTTATTTTTTTTTATTTATTGTTTTGTGTACTAAAGTGGCAGCATAATCAGTATTTATTTTTACCAGATGTCCAGCAAGGGTAATGTCCCATAACTCAGGCCACAATTGTCAGGTCAACCTCAAAACAGCGGCTCTCGGGAGATATTAATTACCGGTAGTCGTGTTAACTGTCATCTGTTATTTGTCAGGAGAAGGGGTGCGAACTTGCCATATCTCAAATTAAGATTACGCTTACCATGAATATGATTTCATTACAAGAATTATATACCACAGTATGTTACGTAATTTAATTCTCTTATTTTAAAAAATAACTAAATAAATTAGTATATGATTCTAGTATAAGTATTATAAAAAATGTTTCTATTTAATATACAGGGAGCGGGGGTTGCCTCATAGCCTGAACGGTTTTAATACGAACTTATGTACTATAATATTATTTTACGTAGATTACTATTTAATATTATTTTATTTATTTAACAACATATTTATACAGGATTATACACAATCAAGTAGAAATATACTTGTTTTGCATTGTGGTCCTGTCGACAAAAACGGATACAAATTTAAATACAATTTCAATTAATATTATAATATAATTTGAGATGAACGTATAATATGTAATAAAGAATAACTATATGATTATATTTTATACTCCTATCTGAATGTGCTATTTATTGTGTAATAGAACGACTGAAGCGTTTACCAATAAGAGTATCTTCGAAATTTAATTTAATAAATGGCATTTCCCTCCAATAGTTTTTTTCTCTCATTTTTTGTGTACTTGCCACTGTAATAAATTACCATTCCCTAACCATGAACATTCTAGAATAAGATGTTTACATTTAAGACATCATGTATAATTAATATAATAACAATCAGGAACATTCCAGTATGCTATTAATAGAAACTGTAATCAAATAGAATAAGAAGTATAAAGAATGATATAGAAGGATAGGAACATCTTGTATATAAAGGGATGTAAAACTATTGTCATGTTGTTGGATATTAGAGGTTGGATATTAGATTGTAAAAGTTATTGTGAAGCTGTTGTTTAAAATGCTTACTGGGTTGTTGAAAGTTGAAGTTGATTGAAATTAAAGATTTGTTTTTGAGTTATTTTACAACTTTGTGAATTTGGTGTGTATACTTTTATGTCACAAGGGAGTTTCTAAAGTATTTTCAACCGCTCGGAAACATACGTAAAAGGAGTTCGTGACATCCACTTAAGGCACAAAGTTTAAATTATAGGCCTACACCTGACAAAACTGTTTGCTCTTTCTTCTAATCGGCAATTGGTTAAAACAAATGTAGCAAGAAGCTGATTGGCTCAATGTTTGTTCAAAACCTCCTACATTTAAAAAATCATTCACTTTGCTTGCAAAGTTCCAATCACGGTGTTGTTCGTTACAATCTGCCTTCTTTCTATTTTTACTTATTATCATTATGGCCGATCATGAGTTTGATGCCTTGAGAAACTATCTACAAAACAACGTTTATCCTGTAAATTATTCTGAAATATTAAAACGAAGTTTGCGACGGAAAGCCAAGAACTTTACAATTCTTCGTGATATCTTGTATTACAAACAACATTCTGGTAGATTGTTGCGTGTATTGTTACCGAAAGAAAAACACGAAGTGTTAAACAGTATCCATAAGCAGGCACATGGTGGTCACTTGGGTGTCAACAAAACGTAAGTTTAAAGTTTGTCAATTAAATAATATTTAAGCTTCGATAAGTTTCTGGGTGACTTTAAAACTGTTTATATGTTTGGCCAGGTGGAATGCCATCCTGAGATGAGTATTAGTAATTAGTACAGCATTGTTTTTAAATGATTTTATACGTAATTTTACTTTCTGTGGACCACAGAATTCGAAACAAATGATTAAATGAATGAATTAAATGAATAATAACTAATACTTATCAATTGAAAAATGTATAATGACCGTGTACATTATGAAGTTAGTATTTTATATATAGATTCAAACATATTTTTATACCTCCATGAATGAAAAATATGTTAAGTCGATAATAATTTCTACTCAATATATTATCGCAATTAATTGTATAAATATATTGAAGTTGAACATAAAATATCACATGTAAAAAATACAAAACATATATTGGCATTCAATAATTAATCAAAAATGTTCCGAATATGAGCACTGTTTCAATAATTTGACAGATTATTATTATATAATTTACACAGTGCTACACAACGCATATATCTTTAGTTCAAAATTAAGATATCTCTTTTAATAAAGATAGATTATTTCAATTGAAAACTAAGATGTCTTACTTTTTAAAAGAAATATCTATGTTAATAGATATTTTTTTGTAGGCTTATTACACCTCGAAAAACCAAGAAGAATACAGTACAACTAGCTCTATCTATAATAGTAATGTTTTAGTTTTATAACAGTTCATATACGGTACTCTACACGTGCCCACTGCATAACTAACACAGAAAAAAATCCACTTGTGATATTCCGAATGGGACAAGAATCTTCCATTCTAAATATCTTGGTAAGTAAGTAATATAGAGATATCCCTCATGAGAGATATCTTAGTTTTAAATAGTGATACAAATACTTCCCGAATGAAAACTTATTCAGGTCTTGGTATAATAAATATGTTCAATATTAGTTGCTCATTCATAATGCAAAAAGCCATATCAGTATTAACTTTCGTTCGTTTAAAATGTATACTTATGAAAGAAAACACAATTTGACAAAAAAAAAGGTAAGGAAGAAGACTTTTATTATGTAACTTTAAAGTGGATTATTACATTTTTTTTTAGGGAATACTTCTTTAAAAAAAACGCATTTTCAATAACAAAACTAGTTTCCAATCCCCCGGTAATGGAGTAAAACCACCTGCAGCTTATGTAATGAAAAAAATTAACACCATGTAGAACGATCAACAACGAATGTAGGAACGAAAATTGCATCCCAGCTAATGTAGGACTATCGCCAGCTAATGTAGAAAATATATATTTTACAAACCTAAATGTCTAAATCATGTGCAAATGCATCTGTTTACTTAGCTATCCATCTATCCACGTCTCGTAACCGACCAACTTTCTAAAACGACCACACATCGTAAGCAACCAACTCTTTTAAGGGACCGTTTCTCATAATCGACTTCCTCTCTCGTAACGACAACTTTTTTGGGTGACCACCTCTATTAAACGGCCATCGTCTCTGTTAAGGGATCGCTTCCCATAATCGACCAACTATTGTAAGTGATCACATCCTCTCATTATGGACCGCTTCTCATAATCGACCACCTCTCGTAGTAAGCGACCACCTCTCTTAACAACCACAACTCTCGTAAGCGACCGCTTTTTATTTTCGACCGCCTCTCGTAAGTGATGATCTCTTTTAGAAGACCACCATATCTCTAAATGGACCGCTTCTCATAATATACCAACTCTTGTATAAATCACCTCTCTTAAGTGACCACTTCTAATAAACGACCTCTCTGTTAGGAGACCGCTTCTCATAATCGATCACATATCGTAAGCGACCACCTCCCTTATCGACCACATCTTTCGTAAGTGACCACCTATTTTAAAGGACCACTACCTCTCGCAATCTACCATTGTGGCTCACTAAAAAGTACCCGGTTTCCTTAATAGGGTGTCCTCTACATTTTAAAAATAAATAAATTTAACCAGTATGTAGTGTTAAAACGTATATATTTCCCCTTGTTTATTTTTTAAAAAAAAGTGGCGATTTTTATATCTACTCTGTCGCACATTCACCAAGCGTACACAATAATTCTAGTAGGACAATTAATTATTTATACTTTTCAAGTTAGTTTTTTATTGCCTGAGTGAATTATTACCAGATTGAGGGCGTAGTTATTTTGTATGGGAGGCTGCACTCAATTTGAAGTTTATATGGGGGTATTTAGAATGTAAACACGGTACAATCAGGGAGATGTAAATCTCCCTGGTACAATGTGACACGGAATCATCACGGACTGATGGACATTTTTCATAGAAGGTATCTTTTCCCTTTTCAATATTCATTTATCATTGTCAAATAAAAAAACTAGAAACATAGATAAATATTAAAAGTGAATTAATCAGTTGTGCCCAGTGCTTGCCTTAAACGAAAAGTTAAAATATATGGAACGCCAAACTGTAATGTTATTATAATGCATTGATGAGAATGGTGATGTGAACTGCGGTAATAAATAATAAATAATATTAAAAAACAAAATAAAATTAAAATATTTAAAGAATCCATAATACAGTTTTAAGGTCAATAGTAAACCTACAAAGAGATTGAATATCATCAATACAATAAACACATTTTTTTTTTTTTTTAACAGTTGGAAAAAGATACGCGAAAGGTATTATTGGAAGGGGTCATTTGATGGTGTTCGTAATTTTATAGCCGCCTGTGATCAGTGCCAACGGAAAGAAGTTTTAAAAAAAGCAAAAGTGCCACTTCAACCTATACCCGTAACAGATACTGCTTTCAGACAGATCGGTATGGATATTGTTGGGCCTTTGGTAAAGACAGAAAATGGTAAGGTATCTCATGACAAATTACTGAAAAACAAAAATGCTGTGACTGGATAAAAAAGCTAAATCAAAACGTAAAAGTAAAAAGCAAGAAGACATGAATGAAATACGTTCAGAAAACTTTGTAATTCATTCTTCAGGGCCTAAAATTACAGTTAATAATTAGTTCTGTTCGGCCTTTATTGTAATAGGGCTGAACTTAAATTTATTATTGTAAAGGCACAAGCGCAATTTCTGTGAGGTTTCTTGAAATTGTTAACTAAACTAAAATTATGACAGTTCTCTTTTTTACACTGTCAACAAAAACTAGATTTACCAAGAATCAGATGCTCTTATTATTGTCACCGGATTTACATCGATTATGGCTATACTGTAATAATCTTTATTTCTGCCTGTTTTAATTTGATCCAAACCATGACTGGGGTAATACTGTTCAGCGCATAGAGGTTTTACAACATTAGGCGCTATGTAAATCCACGATATTATTATTGTTCTTGTTCTTATTATATTTATTGATATTAATATTGTTATTATTATTGTTATTTCATTCGTACAGTTCGGGTGTTGTACATCTCATCATGACATTTTGACACTACTATTATTACGGCTTATTATATTATTATTTGCTGTGTTTCAGGTAATCGGTACTTACTTGTATTTACGGAGTACCTTACCAAATGGGTGGAAGCTGATGCAATTCCAGATAAATCTGCTAAAACAGTGCTGAGATCTTTTATTGATTTTGTCTGCAGACATGGAACACCTTCTATATTGATTACAGACCAGGGTAGAGAGTTTTGTAATGAGCTGAATGACAGCTTCTGTAAGCTGATTGGGGTAGACCACAGAGTTGCCTCACCATACCATCCTCAAACAGGCGGGCAAACGGAGCGCTTTAACAGAACACTTTGCACAATGCTTATGACGTTGACCAACGCAGACCAAAATGACTGGGATATACAACTCCCATACGTGTTGTTTGCCTACAGAACATCCGAGCACAAGTCTACGAAATGTGACCCATTCTCATTAGTTTACGGTAGAAAGGCTGTGTTGCCTGTAGAATTACGTATTCCCATCGTTTCGTCTAATAAAGATGACATATCCGGAACTGTTCCTTTAAAAATAAGAGTGGACGCTTTTTTGAAACTCAAAGATTCAAGGAGAAAGGCATCAGAAAATATCAAAAAAGCACAGAAAAAGCAAAAACATTATCATGATGCTGGTGTTAAAAGCAACACGTACTATGCAGGAGATCAAGTGCTCTTGCAGAATTCCAGAAATTTGTCAAGAAAGGGAGGCAAACTTAATGCTCGATGGACTGGTCCATATATTATAGAAAAAGTCCTCACTCACAATACATATCGACTAAAAGGAAGAAGGGCTATTGTTAACGGAAACAAGATCAGACATTACAAGTCCGATAAAACAACCTCTTTGAACTGTCCATCATCAAGCACTAAACAGAAATGTAATACCAATGATAAGCATCTCCCTCCAAAGAAACGAAAGCGAACGCCAGACATCCCACCTGAAGTAACGCACCATGATAACATACCTACATCCAAGAATGGTGATATCACACCGGATGATCACATTATTAACATACCTACATCCAAGAATGTTGATGATAACGATAACAGACCTACATCCAAGAATTATGATATCACACCGGATGATCACATTAACATACCTACATCCAAGAACGATGATATCACACTGGATAATCACGATAACATACCTACATTAGACAATGATAATGTCGCACCGGATGATGACCATGACAACAGTAGGCCTGTATCTGATAGTGATGTGGTATACCTCAACACGAAAACTTCAAGAAAGTTATTCTTTCCTGTCGATGCCAATTGGCAGCTTGAAAAGGCAGCACCATTTGGTATCAATGTCAAAAATTTTCACAAAACTCACTTAAAATGTGAAATGGACAAGGCAGCCAGGCCTACTAAAGTTGTTAATATGAGAGGGGACGGCAACTGTCTTTTTAGGGCTTTGAGTTATATTCTCTTTGGTGTCCAGAACTACCATGTAGTTGTACGGGATTACATACTAAACTATATGTCCATGAACAAAAACCTATTTGAAAAAATTGAATCCAGATCATTTGAACGATACGTGGAAGACACGAGAATGGGGGAATATGGGACATGGGGTTCGGACATCGAAATCATGGCATTTGCGACCATGTCAAATACGAATGTTTATGTTTACAGTAAATATGGAAGAAGGAAAGGGCTTCCACATTATGAATGGTTGAAATATGCACCAATAAGTAATCAGTTTGGTGATTTAGTATCTGAAAGAAACATCTACCTATCAAACTTATGTGCACACTTTGAGCCTGTCCTGGATGTAGACAAGAAAACTTATGACGCTGAATTAAAATACACTCGTACACCATACGCACCAATCAAAAACCACCTTGCACGGAAATACTGGGATATTGTATCCGATGTGACCCTCAATGCTGCTCTGGTAGATAATTACGAAGATGAAGCGGTAATGCGTTCCGAAGGCATTATGGACGTTATATACGTATCTGAATTCACGGACACACATTATGACATTGAAGCAGTCAACCATCTAAAAGATGATATCGATCCAAATATATTCAATTTGCTTTGTGACATGGAACATTTCCCGGAAAGGATTCATCAGAGCAACAATGAAGTACCTGGACAATTATATGTTGATTCATACAACGTCACTCTTTAACTGTAGGCCTACCTATGACCGGTAATCTCAACATACACAGAAGCATTAAATGGTGAAAAGGGTATTTGTTTACCTTATAGAGGTAAGTTTCGTTAATGCTTTGATTTTTTACAGGTGCTTCCGTCAAGAGGAGATTGTCGGCTTTGTCTGAAACTCATCGACGAAGAAATACCAATTGCATTTGTCGGACCAGAAAGAAGAACATAGATTCACCACAGCGGCTAATTAAAGCGTCACCATCTTTCATTGAATCAACGGAAGACGAATATCTGAGCATAAGTACGTCAAAGGCTCAAGGGGTCTAATGGCAGGTAACAACAGATCAAATACAGTGTGTCCAGTGTAAACATGCAATGATGTGTCATGCGCCCTGCTTTGATCGCTACAAGGATTAAAAAATTAATTAAAAAGCAGATTGTATAAAAGAATAACGCGACTAAAGGTCCGGTAAGGTAAAAGTACGTGAATTAGATTGTAACTAGTGTTTATTTTTATTGTATTTTTATGTTTAAAAAACTTTTTCATATTTACAACTCATATGATTCTGTTTCATAATGTTATGCAATTTTCTTCTATAATATGTTTTCTTTGGTCAAAGGGGCACATACAAACGTGCAACCTACCCTCGCTATGATCATCAACCTTGACGTGGTAGCGAGGCTTGCGTGCTTCCAATGTATTGGTAGCCAGACCAATGATGATCAATAACAAAGTAAAATAAATACAAACACACTTACTGAAACAAGTTTTAATAGCAATAAATAAATAAATAAATAAATATTTTTCTGTAACTATTGTTCATTATTATTACACTATTATTATTTTATCCTGTTAATATAAGTAATGATCAATGATATATAATTTATGTTTACAAAACTCGTTCATATTTACAACTCATTCTGACAAGATAACAACATTTAATATTTTTGTAATTCACAATTCATACATTTATTTGTAATGTATTCATGAATTTGCTTTTCCTTCATCCAATCTACATAGTAGATATATGAAACTATTGTTCTAACCACGTGACTATGTAGCATAGAACATTAATTCTAAACCGCCCGGTAATATACTGAAATTTAATTAATTAATTTGAAACGATAAAGATGAGGAAATCTGTGAGAATGAGTTAAAGTCGCCCCAACCGAGACTCGAACTCGGACCGCCTGCTTGATATGCAGATGTCCTAACCGTTAGACCACTGGGGCTTTCACGGTTCGAACTCGATTGGATAGCGACTCTTTAACATTCTCGGCGTGGTACGGCGGAACAGCACTAGTCCTCAGTTGTAAACACAACAGGCATAGAAATAAATTCCAAACCGCCCGGTGATACACTGAAAATGATTTAATTAATTTTTGAAACGATAAAGATGAGGAAATCTGAGAGAATGAGAAAAAGTCGCCCCAACCGAGGCTCGAACTCGGACCGTCGGCTTGATATGCAGTTGCCCTAACCATTAGACCACTGGGGCTTTCATGGTATTGTTCTTTAACTCGACCGGATAACGACCCTTTAACATTCTCGGCGTGGTACGGTTGGAACACAATACATATATATATATATATATATATATATACAGACAGTAACAAGTGTACATTATTGTAAATATAACAAATACATATATATTATATATATATATATATATATGTATATGTATTTGTTATATTTACAATAATGTACACTTGTTACTGAACTATGGAGTATTTTTTTTTTCCGAAATAAAAGAAGAATGAATGAATGAATTTATTTTCAATCTTTCTACATAACAACAAATATATAGTATAACAGGGGAGTAGCGGAAAAGCAAAAGTAAAGTAAATTTGAACCAGCCAAACATGTATGAAACATTATCCAGTAAGCACATTTTATAAGAAGCTTTTGTTTATTAAAATGGGTTTCTCTGAAATTCCAGAAGTTTATTAAACATTGAAAATAACACAATCGCCTTTAAACAAAATGCTGTTCAAAAAAAGAATCGGTTGAAGCAAGCGTTCTTATAACATCCGATAAAATGAAGGTTCAATAAAGTAGCCCTATTAACAAATGTATGAGGTCTCAGGCCTATCCCATATTAATTATTTTTATAGATACATTAATTTTAAGATTCCAGATACCGAATTGTTGTTTTTTTACATAACAAGTCATTTTTTCTTTGAATATAAATTCTGATTTAAGGACAAAATACTAAAATAAATACTTACACCAAAGGTGCATAAAAACGTGTTGATGTGGCGCTATATCGATGTCATTATCTTTGCATTCACCCTAGACGCACATAGTGTGACACCCCTACCATATTCTCGATGTGACGATCAATGTACCAATTAACATAATACTTCAGTAAAACTGATTATGTTTTTTCAAGAGATCAGCTATATCGTGTTGATTATAAAAAGGTGCAACTTTTAATTGATTGGGGATTAAACAAGTAAACTATTTATTCTTCTTGTCTTTACTCGTACAAAATAATATAACGGTCGCTAATTGGAAGTGTTTTAAAGTAAAGTGATCTTTCATTGGAAGAGGACCAGTACAATTACTTGTTTTTTATCACATGAATAAAATCTATTTATTCTTCTTGTCTGTACTCATACAAAATAATATAACGGTCGCTAAATGGAAGTGTCTTACAGTAAAGTGACCTTTAATTGGAAGAGGACCAGTACAATTACTTATTTTTTATCACATGATTAAAATCTATTTATTCTTCTTGTCTGTACTCATACAAAATAATATAACGGTCGCTAATTGGAAGTGTCTTAAAGTAAAGTGATCTTTAATTGGAAGAGGACCAGTACAATTACTTGTTTTTTATCACATGATTAAAATCTATTTATTCTTCTTGTCTGTACTCATACAAAATAATATAACGGTCGCTAAATGGAAGTGTCTTACAGTAAAGTGACCTTTAATTGGAAGAGGACCAGTACAATTACTTATTTTTTATCACATGATTAAAATCTATTTATTCTTCTTGTCTGTACTCATACAAAATAATATAACGGTCGCTAATTGGAAGTGTCTTAAAGTAAAGTGATCTTTAATTGGAAGAGGACCAGTACAATTACTTGTTTTTTATCACATGATTAAAATCTATTTATTCTTCTTGTCTGTACTCATACAAAATAATATAACGGTCGCTAATTGGAAGTGTCTTAAAGTAAAGTGATCTTTCATTGGAAGAGGACCAGTACAATTACTTGTTTTTTATCACATGATTAAAATCTATTTATTCTTCTAATTGTCTGTACTCATACAAAATAATATAACGGTCGCTAATTGGAGGTGTCTTACAGTAAAGTGACCTTTAATTGGAAGAGGACCAGTACAATTACTTATTTTATATCACATGATTATAAACTATTTATGCTTCTTGTTTTTATTCATAAAAAATAATATAACGGTCGCTAATTGGAAGTGTCTTAAAGTAAAGTGATCTTTCATTGGAAGAGGACCAGTACAATTACTTGTTTTTTATCACATGATTAAAATCTATTTATTCTTCTTGTCTGTACTCATACAAAGTAATATAACGGTCGCTAATTGGAAGTGTCTTACAGTAAAGTGACCTTTAATTGGAAGAGTACCCGTACAATTACTTATTTTATATCACATGATTATAAACTATTTATTATTCTTGTCTTTATTCATACAAAATAATATAACGGTCGCTAAATGGAAGTTTCTTGAAGTAAAGTGACCTTTAATTGGAAGAGGACCAGTACAATTACTTATTTTTTATCACCTGATTAAAATCTATTTATTATTCTTGTCTGTACTCATACAAAATAATATAACGGTCGCTAATTGGAAGTGTCTTAAAGTAAAGTGATCTTTAATTGGAAGAGGACCAGTACAATTACTTGTTTTTTTATCACATGATTAAAATCTATTTATTCTTATTGTCTGTACTCATACAAAATAATATAACGGTCGCTAAATGGAAGTGTCTTAAAGTAAAGTGATCTTTCATTGGAAGAGGACCAGTACAATTACTTGTTTTTTATTACATGATTAAAATCTATTTATTCTTCTAATTGTCTGTACTCATACAAAATAATATAACGGTCGCTAATTGGAAGTGTCTTAAAGTAAAGTGATCTTTAATTGGAAGAAGACCAGTACAATTACTTATTTTATATCACATGATTATAAACTATTTATGCTTCATGTTTTTATTCATAAAAAATAATATAACGGTCGCTAATTGGAAGTGTCTTAAAGTAAAGTGATCTTTCATTGGAAGAGGACCAGTACAATTACTTGTTTTTTATCACATGATTAAAATCTATTTATTCTTCTTGTCTGTACTCATACAAAATAATATAACGGTCGCTAATTGGAAGTGTCTTACAGTAAAGTGACCTTTAATTGGAAGAGGACCAGTACAATTACTTGTTTTTTATCACATGATTAAAATCTATTTATTCTTCTTGTCTGTACTCATACAAAACAATATAACGGTCGCTAATTGGAAGTGTCTTAAAGTAAAGTGATCTTTAATTGAAAGAGGACCAGTACAATTACTTGTTTTTTTGTCATATGATTAAAATCTATTTATTATTCTTGCCTTTATTCATACAAAATAATATAACGGTCGCTAATTGGAAGTGTTTAAATTAAAGTGATCTTTAATTGGAAGAGGACCAGTACAATTACTTGTTTTTTATCACATGATTAAAATCTATTTATTCTTCTTGTTTCTATTCATACAAAACAATAATAACGGTCGCTAATTGGAAGTGTTTAAATTTAAGTGATCTTTAATTGGAAGAGGACCAGTACAATTACTTGTTTTTTATCACATGATTATAAACTATTTATTATTCTTGTCTTTACTCATACAAAATAATAAAACGGTCGCTAATTGGAAGTGTTTAATTTTAAGTGATCTTTAATTGGAAGAGGACCAGTACAATTACTTGTTTTTTGTCACATGATTAAAAACTATTATTACTCTTGTCTTTACTCATACAAAACAATAAAAATGGTCGCTAATTGGAAGTGTCTAAACTAAAGTGTTCTTTAATTGGAAGAGGACCAGTATAATTACTTGTTTTTATTACATGATTATTATTATATTGTTATTTATTCTTCTTGTCTTTATTCATACCAAATAATATAATGGTCGCTAATTGGAGGTGTTTTAAGCCAAGTTATCTTTGAAAAATAAAAACTAGTTTGGCATTATTAACAAATAGTGGTCGTTAAAAAAAGACAAGTGCATGCGCAATCACGATCAAAACCTGAATCTCAAATCTCAACCACGGACGGTATTCAATCCAAGGGTCAGACATTATTAAACGCGCCGGACAGCATTAAATTGTTGGAAAACGCCCGCGAACCCGTTGAAACATGCAATTGGACACTATCCAATGCTGAAAAGTGTCCACCCGGACACTTTTGAATGATGGACACATTTCAATCTTACACCGGCGCGCCCAATGTACGCCCACGCAGTTACAATGCTTGCTTCCTCTATTCCAATGATTTATGACATTAGGGGTCACAAAGTTTTCCAAGCGTAACTTTATATGGGATCCCATTGAACGCTACGACCTCGTAATCCTTTCTATTTAATCACAAAGCGAGTCACACTGGGGATTTTGTTGTCCTAACAACACCAACACAAAAGGGTTTGGTATCAATATACAACTTAGCACACTGTGTTTGTGTGTGGGTATCAGCACCGTCATCAGGAAACGAAGTTAAAGTTTTGTAATATCAAGAAAATAAACCAATTTTACCTTGGAATTTTAAGGCATATACAACAATTACAGTCTTTGAGGAGGATACGGCAGTCACAAGAGAAGAATTCGACGACCCAGACGTTGGTATGTGACTCAACTCAACTAGAGAAAGGTAAAGTGTATATAACTTACCCATGTTGGGACCCGTTGTGAGTAGGCCCTATAGTAGGATTGTCCATAGATGATTCCTCCATAAATCAAGTCATGTTCAAGTATGTTTCAAATCAGAACATTCTTCATAAGCGTATATATATTAAACGCGTACGTGTTTCCATCATGGAGATGGTCCTAATTTTAGCGTAAACGTATAATCACATTAGGCTTCACGTATACGCAATCAAATGTTGAATTGTCCTTCTGAAACAAAAATAAGCCGTCTAGTATAAAGATATTATATATAGGCCAATATTATTATTTTTTTATTTAAACAAATAATCAATGAATCATGTCTACGCCTATATTGATAACCGGTTGCATGAAACAAAAACTATATTCTTTCACACAAATTCCATTTTCTAGCTACAAGATCTCTGTTCAAACAAAGAAATGGAATATTTATGACTGGACTCAACGAACCACCAATGGCAGAATCCAAGAAACCATTTTATCAGGACAAAGCTGGACAATATGCAAGCCATTCTGTTGACTTTAAGTCTCAAAACGAATTTAAAGCTAATTCTAAGCTATGCTTAACACGCAGTGAAAAATATAATATACAAAAACCTGAAATAAATCGAGATATCTGGCAACGAAAACCTCCAGATTTCAGACCTCAAACTTATCGTCCAAAACCACCAAAAAGGAACACAAGGCTAAGCATGCAACCCTGGAAGTATGGCACGTTTCCTGGGACAAATAAACCTCAACAAACCACGGTAGAGAGTTACGAATTGAAGCTTCCAAAACTATTGCAACCAGAACGTCCGAAAAGTGGTCAGTTAATCAATACATTTAAAATAATAGATTCGAATGAATCAAAGAAATTGTTCGTAAAAGAAGGAATGCATCTAAAAGGAACATACAAGATGCCAGAAAAGCATGACTTCCGAGCAGTAAGTACTTACTTAGTTCCTAACAATTAAACACCAGGGGCGGATTGCTATAAGCGGTCTATAACCGGTCTTAGCGCTTAGCCGGCTATAATTCGTGACGTAGCAAGTAGTCTATTAGTCTAGTATATTATAGACCATTGCATGCTATACCGCGGTCTAACCTGTAAACGGTCTTTAAAATTAAAGCCTACTCGAAGGAGTCTTAAAACAGTCTTAAACCTCTCTTTTTGTTGCTTTTACGTATTATTTATCGTCAAAGACAACCAATTGAACGAGTTTTAAGTGTTAAATCAAATAATAACGGTGATTTTATTGTTATATAGGCCTAGAATGGATTTTCTCGCGTAGAAATGTACGTACTGTTATGATTGTGAATTGAACAAGCATGACGAACATTACCTTATTTGGTATTCTACGCGCAAAGTACGCCCTCAATTTGTTACTTTACGCGGTCTTATCTAAGACTGGTTTATAGCAATGGTCTATCAGGAGTGGCTTTAATAAGACCGTCTATCTGATAAAGCCGGCTTTAATCGGGGAGTTAAGACCATCAGTTAAGACTGTTTTATAGCAATCCACCCCTGTATACGCTTTATCGCAAATAGCGTGCGCGACGCATGGTTGGTAGGAAGGATTTGGGAGCAAACGTCACGACGCGTACGTACGTGATTTGTTGTTTGTATGTACGCGTCGCGTGACGTTTGTTCCCAAATCCTCTCCATCATTACGTGCATTGTGCAAAGATCTAGCTAGCTATTTGCGATAAACCTTTATATTATTAAAATGGGACGTGATAACTTTCAGATTCAGAATATTATTATTTAAATATAATATTTGTGGTCTTTATTTTTCAGTACCCTCCGATATCGTCATTAGGTCTGTCAGAATTCCGGACAGATACGGAAAAGGATCCTTACAATTTGAAGTTTAAGTCAGCAAATAAAGACATAAGTAAGTACTAATCAACGCAATTACTGAGTATTACTGATTCATATCATTGAACCTCTCTCTGGACACGCACCACTTTGATTAATACTTAATTTATAAACCTTTACAATTGAAATATGTTCTGTATTTTATTATCGTAGTTTACGGATTGGTGCAGCCGACATCAGAACTGTACATGGGACGACAGATGGGTCGAGACCCACTGATACAAGGTCCAAAATGGGACTCTCAACTCATCTTACCTAAAGGATCATGGCCTACCCGATCAGCGGCATATTCGGTTAGTATTTTATGCTATAAAGCTTGGTTCCCACTAGCGACGCAACACAAGGACGTAACGCAACGCAAATGAATTGACCAATCACAAGCGATGGCTTATTCGCTTGTGATTGCTAACCTGTCTATAACTTCGCTTGTCATTGGTTAAAACGCTTGCGTTGCGTTTACGTCCTTGCGTTACGTTATAGTAAGGACGTAAGCGTAACGCAAGACTGTCGCTTGCCATAGGTACGTCAACTCACTTGCGTTTCGCTTACCGTGTTGCGTTGCGTCCTAGTGTAAACCAATCTTAAGAATCAACTGTTAATTGTCTGATCACACAGTAACTTGTATGTATATTGATTTGATAGTGCAATGCGATCAATAGTTTTACGTGATACCTTTATACGACTAAGCTAATTATTAATGGCTTGTATTTGTAATCACGATTATACTTCATAAATCGTTTATGATACGATATAAATATTTGTTTGTGTTTGTTTTTCCAGCGTTACCGGCCAAAGAATCGATCACCATCCGTGGCTTTGATGGATCGTATTGAAGAGTCATTGAACAGTCGGTGGTCAGAGGAAACAAGAGAAAGGGAAGCAAGAAGAAAAGAAAGGGAACAGATTGAAAAGGAAAGAAGGTTTCGGCAAGAAATACAGAAAGAAATGGCAGCGATGAGGTGACACATTGAATGTGAAATCATATTTATGGTTAAACGTGATGATGCTAACTAAACGTAGCCTGGGTTTCCACTTTGGACACAACGCAGTGGCGTGTACGCGTACGCGAAGTGAGTTGGTTGACCAATCACAATCATCGCGTCGTAATATTGGGCAATGACTTGCGTTGCACTTACGTCACTGCGTTGCGCGCGCCTTAATTGGAAAGCCTAATATTCATTCCTGTTATATGTTATTTACATTATATTATCAACATCAATATTGACTGTCTACTAGAAATAGTTTGGGTAAATAAATAATACAATGTACGTCTTCGTGTTTGCTGACGTTACCATAATAACACCACGCTTTCACATTTACAGTACAAAAAAATAAGAAAATTATAAAACTATCCCCATATTATAAAATTAAAGTCAATAAACGTTGTATGAGTTGATTCTGGTCACTGATTAATTTACTACCTTAAAATAGTATTGATTGTATGTTGGAGTTATCATGTATTAAAATAAGATTGCAAACGACACGAAGTCGATTCTCAAATGCTCTAAATTCACACGACACCACTTGAGATTCATTTCTAAAGCATCCCATTAGCGAGGCAACGTAAGTGAATCACAAGCGAAGGATTATTTTGGTCAACTCGCTTGCGTTACGTGTACGTTCTTGCGTTACGTGTCTAGTGGAAACCACGCTTAAGTCCATAATGCAAAAAAAACACCTATAAATATTTTTAAATACAGACACTTGAAAAAACATTCATTAAAACTAAACTATTTTGTATTTACTTTTATTTTACTATTATTTTATTAAAAGTATCATATCTATTACATGTCTGTTGATATCTTTATGTGTGAACAAAAATGCAAGCGCTGCATTCTGATGATCCATGTCGATCTGAAGATTCAACCAATCAGAGCACAGTGATTTTGTTTGCAGAGCAGACAATTAAAAAATAAGCGGTAAGGACCATGGAATGTGAATCTACGTGCAGCAAATAGGATGAAACATTTATATGACTCCTTATTTGTAAGTAAATCATTATTTATGGAATATAAATTGGGAGGAATACAAGTATAACAACAAAAGCGTAAAACCTACCTACCATGAAGGTAATTTTATAGCCAACTTTGGAGGAAAAGGTGAAGGTATGTTCGTTTATAAAGCTAACCTAGCTAGGCCTAGCCTTACATGACGATCGGAGCCGTCACGGGCCCTGATATGTAATAGAAAAGGGACTTGGAGACCATCTCTCCTGGTGGATTTATGGAGGCCTATTTGGTTTGATTTGATACATTTGTCTGATCATGCATGCCGTCGGTTTCAATTAAAGTAACTTTATTGGAAACATAATTTATAAAAACATATGAACCTACTAGGCCTAGGCCTACAATTCATCTAAATCCTTTAGGTCTATCAAAATAATTGCACAATTTACATATCAAACTAATGACAAATTTTTGCTTTATAAAAATAATGCCTTAATTAAAAACAAAATATATTGCAGTTTGACTTTTTTAAGCTAACAAATGAATGTTCTTAGATTGCAGATCCAGGTTGGAGGGTGGGTGAGCAGTGACAATGGCTATGAGCGCTCATTGACTAAACCCAGGGGCCCCGGAGGTTATGGGGCCCCTGAGCAGTGCCAAGAGGCATTGAAATATGTCGAAAGGGCTAAAAACGCCCAAGGCCTCCAGCATTGGAGGGCCACTTAGGGTTCCTAAACCAGGGGCCTCTGGTCTCTGCGTTATACCACTGTGGTTTGTTGGGGTGTCAGGTGTGGGTTGCAGATAGGCTTTTGACAGCTACTTTTTGATAGACTAATAATATATGTTAACGTTTCTTCACTGGAAGAAGCCTCTTCTTTTCTAATAACCAATTTGCAGCATTTATAAGAATAATTTTGGAATCTTCCATCATAAGCTACTTCTGAATTGATTGAAGCTTTTTCCAATATTTGTTAACCTCAACTCCTTCCCATGTTTTGTTTTCAAGTGGTTTAAAATACCTAGTAGAGAAAAAAGAAACATTAAATAAAGATCAGTACAATTTTTAGTATAATATATATTTTCAAAAGTTTCTAATGTTAAGGTATACTTACTTATCACTAACTTCCTGCATTGTCTGTAACTCTAATTGAGAGAGTGGTTCATGTACAACCAATAGGTTCTTCTCTAGGATATCAAGGCTGTAAGTACAAACCACATGTCATAATAATACCCGCACAAATTTATACAAAAAAATTTTTTTTGTCTATCTACCATAGGTAGGGTGATGGGAGGCTTCTAAAATTAAAATAATCGACAGGAAATTAAAAATGCAAAGATAGTCAGACAATTGAGTTAAGTTCAGCACTTTGTTTTACCATTTTTAGCACCTACTAAGACCACCTCCCCTCCACCAACTATTTCATAATCCTGGATCTGCTACTGTCTAGCTTACCTTGCAACACCACAAAGTGTGGTTGACACTTGTGAGAAAGAAGTACTGTAATAAACAGCCAATTTGGAGATATTTACGCCTTTGCTTTCACAGTATACAGCTGCTTCTTTGCAGGCTTTCTTAATATCGTCAGTAACTGGATGCCAGGAAGGAGGCCCTCTATTGCTGAGTAAACCCATTGAAATTGGTGAGGCATTTATTACACCTACTTTGTTCTCCTGCAAAGAAAAAAAAAACGGGAACAATTTTATTCCAGAATGTGGCGCAGTGGTAAGGCTTGCATTGAACTGGCAATCCAGAGGTTGTAGGTTCAAGATCTCGTTCAGTCAGTATTGAGTCCTTTAGCAATATTATTTATCCACTTTGTTCGCACTCAAGTGACGTAAATGGGTATTAATTTATGTATGAATAAATTATTATGCTTTTACCTCAAAATATGGAATGTGTTCCAAAAGTGAAGAATCATTTAGTGACAGATGGCAGTAACTCAATATGGTGTCTATTTTTACTGCACTGTGTTCAATAATTTTTCTACAAGAAAAGTAAATATTGTTTTTTTGTCACCAAGCAGGAATGTACACAGGAATGTACACCTTTTGAATGACTCGCCAAAGAAGCTTGCAAAGGCAGACGCAGATAATTTATTTTCACAACAATATTACTTTATAATAGGACATTTTCCTCATTTTAAAAATTGTTGAGGCCTGCTCGCAGCACCCTAAATTTTGTAATGCAAAGGAAATTAGGTTAAGTTCAGGAATTTTCAAAATCATACATCACCAAAGTTTTGCAATAATATCCATGATCAGTTTTGTATGTTCTACTTAGTACACTTACTTAAAATTGCCAAGTGGGTAGCCTGTTATACCAATGAAGCGTGCTTTACCACTTTGCTTAATCTTCTGAAGCGCTGGTAATGTCTCATTTAAGACAACATCAAGACTAGGTGCAAACTCCATATCATGGACCTACAATAACACAATACACTAAAGTGAAAAAACAGGATTTTTTTTCAATCGGTTGCCCTAAATTAAAATATTAATTGTCAAAAAAAGATAAAAGTAAATCATAATGTCGTTTAAGTTGTCAAAAGAAGGTGTTCACACACCAAGTGCAACCCCGCTGGACCCGCCCCTTAATCAGGACTGGATGCAAAGCATTTAGGATAGAAACAATTGAGTTCATTGTAGACCATACACCACAGTGGTCTAGTAACCAAAATTTAAACTATAAAACCGTGCCTTACACTATAGTATATGATTATATCGTACCTGAATAATATCATTCATTATAACATTCATTAATCGTACCATTGCACTCATAATTAAACATTCTTTATTTGTATATCGTACCTGAATAATATCCACATAGTCCAATCCAAGGTGCTGCAAACTTTCATCAACACTGCGGAGTGTCCTCTCTGCCGAGAAATCAAACATTTCAGCAACATTCGGTTTGTACCTACATACTTTGGTTGAAATGTAATATGCATTTCTTGGTATGTTTTTGAGTGCCTACAAAACAAAATTTCTGATGTAATACTTCAATACAATCCATTTATATGTTTTAATACCTCAATATAGCGCCTTCTATGTTATTTTACACTGAATAGATAGGCATTCCTGTGCTATTGACCATAACAATACATATACATAGCCCCGAAGCTATGCTCAATTATTTCAAAATAATGCAATTTTTATGGAGAATGCGAGAGAGAAATCTGCCAAATATATCTATGACAAAATTCTCACACATTATGTGAGATTTGGTGGCATGGATGGGATACCTTGCCAATAACCGTTTCTGATCTGCCATACCATGGTGCGGTGTCGATGAAGTTGATACCACTTTGAATTGCTGACTGTACAACTTTGATTGACTCATCATCATTGGTTGAAAAATAACCACCACCAACAACAGAGCCACCTGTAAATTTGAATATGTAAATGATTAACTATTTGTAAAATAACATAAATACTGTACATATTAATTAATCAACACTGATTACACAAGGTCATTTTGCAGATTTGAAATATGCAGATTAGTTATTATCAAAAATTTGTTTAAATTTATGAAAACGTTTTTCTTACCAAAGCTGATGCAGGAAACATTCATGCCTGTTTCTCCCAGAGGGCGGTATTTCATTTTTTGTACATCATCTTTGTTGTGAAATCCATCTACATAAGTGGATGGTAAACTGTCCAATAACAAGGAAAAGAATAGAGGATTTATTTTACAGTAAATAATAATAATATATGGAAAAATGGTTCTTCCTGTGGATGAATGTCATATTAAATCGAATTGGGCCAGAATTCATCATTAGACTGGGATTTAATTCATAATTGTTGTCAAAAAACGTCTTTTTATTTATTTATTTGTTTATTATTTTTAAAAAGTTTAAGAAACAAAACGTCCGCTGGTGGCGCTCGTAATGACGAATACAAACGCTAGACAACGCGTTTAATGGTCACTCACTCGTGACACAATTTTCTGGGATCCACCTCCAATTCCGTAAGTGGGAAACTATATTTAAAGATAAATAAACAATTCATGAATATAATACCACCAAACTTACGAGTTAAGATGACTACAATATAGTAAGCCCTAGCCTAGGCCCACTGTAATGAATATCCTACCTTTGTGCAGAACCGTTAGCTTTGAGGGTATTCATTGTATAAATAAATCAACAAACAAAATCAATTTGAACCAATTGTTGTTGTGTTGGTGTCGGTTGGTTTCCCTTGCAGCATACCAAAGAACGTTATTTGGTCGATGTACTCTAATCTAGATAGATGAATACAGTAATATAATTATTAATATTATGCAAACATTCATTCTACTGCAGTACAATAAAAATGATGTACCGCCCTCTAGGAGAATAGTTATTAATGGTACTTGTGGCTTTAGTGCAAGATTCTAAAAGTTTTGATAATTTTGAATGTAATGATTTGATGGGATGGTTAGATAATTAATTTGCATATTCAAACTTAATAGGTGTAAAAATATATTATATGTTATATATATGGTATAAATTAAATGAGGATAAACAATACATATTTTTGTTTTGTGAAATGGGAATGTTAATTGTACATATTCAAATTTACAGGTGGATCTCCCGTTAGTGGCATTTTATTATTCAACCAGCAATGATGGAGTCATTTAAAGTTGTCCAGTGGTATTACACAGTTAGCAGATTCAGGGGTGAAGTTATTATCGAGTAGGAAAAGTTTCGGTGGGGGAAAAAACATTTCCTTGTCAAATTAAGAAAATCATTTTAAAAACTTTGAAAACAGTATTGCCATCTTCACTAAGCATTCCATATTCTTCTCTGGTTCTTATATCAGCTTATTTATTATTTTGCTTGCAATTCAACACAGAAAACAAATTATATACTTTATACATACTTTGTTTGTTTTTATTTACAATAACTGTACAATAAACCAGTCAACCACTAATATAAAATTATGTTTTGAAAAACAAGTTGTTATATATCACAAATTGCAGCTAATTTATTTATCATGCACCTCTTTTGGTCCTGGGGTGAGGCTATCAGCACAGTCAGCTCATTGCACATTTATTGTTTAATTTTTGCAGTCAATCAGGACACATTATGCCTCCTTTTATGCAAGATTGACTGTGCATCTTATTCCTATTGGTTATGCACCTTCTGTAGTTTCCTATACCAATAGAGAACTTTACATTAGACACACAGTCAACTGTGCGGATAGAAAATATTAAATGACATGCATGATTGACCGTGCCGATAGTCACCCTAGTGTTCATCATTCACTTTCTTTTATGTTTGTGTCTCGTTGCCTTTCTAATTCATTTACCCATTCTTTAATTTCTTCATTTTGAAATTTGCCTGAAAAATAAATTGAAAGTGGTTGGGTTACTGCAGTAATAATATATAGTTATCCTGTTTACTCAAAAACAATTGGAGGAAATTTCCCCTTAGCAGGAGGCGGGTATTTTCCCCGTGATTAATGGGAAAGTAAAACACTATCAAACTAGTTTGACAAAAAAATGTGATGTGGCCAAATTTGGTAGTGATATGACATCATCATGTCTATATATGGGCACATCACATTTTTTTTACATAAACATAAAATTTGATAGTGTAGACAGAGCTTTATACTTTTTTTAATACCTTTAGTGCAATCAAAGAACTCCTGTAATGATCCTAGTTTATTTTCTTGCTTTTCATAATCAAATGCCTGTTGGATCATTTCATAACGGTCCAAATCTTTCACCCACTTTGCTTCTGGTGTGCTTTGCTGTTCATATTCCTAAAAGAGTGAAGGAACATTGAAATGGAATTTCATATTTGAATGTAGATTTGTGCAATTCAGTGTTTGCATTTATTTTGAGTTAATCAACTTCCAATCAAAACATGAGTCTCTCCATCCTCAACTTACAAGGTCTCACCCTGAATGCCCTCTATATTAGAGAGTGACGTACACTTATATGGTTAAGCGTGGTTCCCACTAGCGACGCAACACAAGGACGTAACGCAACGCAAGTAAATTGACCAATCACAAGCGATGGCTTATTCGCTTGTGATTGCCAACTGTCTATAACTTCGCTTGTCATTGGTTAAAATGCTTGCGTTGCGTTTACGTCCTTGCGTTACGTTCTAGTGGGACCCAAGCTTTACACAAGTAATCCCCTCTGTCTGTCATTTCTACCTGTTGCGTTACGTTCTAGTGGGAACCAAGCTTTACACAAGTAATCCCCTCTGTCTGTCATTTCTACCTGTTGCGTTACGTTCTAGTGGGAACCAAGCTTTACACAAGTAATCCCCTCTGTCTGTCATTTTTACCTGTTGCGTTACGTTCTAGTGGGACCCAAGCTTTACACAAGTAATCCCCCCTGTCTGTCATTTCTACCTGTTGCGTTACATTCTAGTGGGAACCAAGCTTTACACAAGTAATCCCCTCTGTCTGTCATTTCTACCTGTTGCGTTACGTTCTAGTGGGAACCAAGCTTTACACAAGTAATCCCCTCTGTCTGCCATTTCTACCTGTTGCGTTACGTTCTAGTGGGAACCAAGCTTTACACAAGTAATCCCCTCTGTCTGCCATTTCTACCTGTTGCGTTACGTTCTAGTGGGAACCAAGCTTTACACAAGTAATCCCCTCTGTCTGTCATTTCTACCTGTTGCGTTACGTTCTAGTGGGAACCAAGCTTTACACAAGTAATCCCCTCTGTCTGCCATTTCTACCTGTTGCGTTACGTTCTAGTGGGAACCAAGCTTTACACAAGTAATCCCCTCTGTCTGTCATTTCTACCTGTTGCGTTACGTTCTAGTGGGAACCAAGCTTTACACAAGTAATCCCCTCTGTCTGCCATTTCTACCTGTTGCGTTACGTTCTAGTGGGAACCAAGCTTTACACAAGTAATCCCCTCTGTCTGCCATTTCTACCTGTTGCGTTACGTTCTAGTGGGAACCAAGCTTTACACAAGTAATCCCCTCTGTCTGTCATTTCTACCTGTTGCGTTACGTTCTAGTGGGAACCAAGCTTTACACAAGTAATCCCCTCTGTCTGCCATTTCTACCTGTTGCGTTACGTTCTAGTGGGAACCAAGCTTTACACAAGTAATCCCCTCTGTCTGCCATTTCTACCTGTTGCGTTACGTTCTAGTGGGAACCAAGCTTTACACAAGTAATCCCCTCTGTCTGCCATTTCTACCTGTTGCGTTACGTTCTAGTGGGACCCAAGCTTTACACAAGTAATCCCCTCTGTCTGCCATTTCTACCTGTTGCGTTACGTTCTAGTGGGAACCAAGCTTTACACAAGTAATCCCCTCTGTCTGCCATTTCTACCTGTTGCGTTACGTTCTAGTGGGACCCAAGCTTTACACAAGTAATCCCCTCTGTCTGCCATTTCTACCTGTTGCGTTACGTTCTAGTGGGAACCAAGCTTTACACAAGTAATCCCCTCTGTCTGTCATTTCTACCTGTTGCGTTACGTTCTAGTGGGAACCAAGCTTTACACAAGTAATCCCCTCTGTCTGCCATTTCTACCTGTTAAGTTACGTTCTAGTGGGAACCAAGCTTTACACAAGTAATCCCCTCTGTCTGTCATTTCTACCTGTTGCGTTACGTTCTAGTGGGAACCAAGCTTTACACAAGTAATCCCCTCTGTCTGCCATTTCTACCTGTTAAGTTACGTTCTAGTGGGAACCAAGCTTTACACAAGTAATCCCCTCTGTCTGCCATTTCTACCTGTTGCGTTACATTCTAGTGGGAACCAAGCTTTACACAAGTAATCCCCTCTGTCTGTCATTTCTACCTGTTGCGTTACGTTCTAGTGGGACCCAAGCTTTACACAAGTAATCCCCTCTGTCTGCCATTTCTACCTGTTGCGTTACGTTCTAGTGGGACCCAAGCTTTACACAAGTAATCCCCTCTGTCTGCCATTTCTACCTGTTGCGTTACGTTCTAGTGGGAACCAAGCTTTACACAAGTAATCCCCTCTGTCTGCCATTTCTACCTGTTGCGTTACGTTCTAGTGGGAACCAAGCTTTACACAAGTAATCCCCTCTGTCTGCCATTTCTACCTGTTGCGTTACGTTCTAGTGGGACCCAAGCTTTACACAAGTAATCCCCTCTGTCTGCCATTTCTACCTGTTGCGTTACGTTCTAGTGGGAACCAAGCTTTACACAAGTAATCCCCTCTGTCTGCCATTTCTACCTGTTGCGTTACGTTCTAGTGGGACCCAAGCTTTACACAAGTAATCCCCTCTGTCTGCCATTTCTACCTGTTGCGTTACGTTCTAGTGGGAACCAAGCTTTACACAAGTAATCCCCTCTGTCTGTCATTTCTACCTGTTGCGTTACGTTCTAGTGGGAACCAAGCTTTACACAAGTAATCCCCTCTGTCTGCCATTTCTACCTGTTAAGTTACGTTCTAGTGGGAACCAAGCTTTACACAAGTAATCCCCTCTGTCTGTCATTTCTACCTGTTGCGTTACGTTCTAGTGGGAACCAAGCTTTACACAAGTAATCCCCTCTGTCTGCCATTTCTACCTGTTAAGTTACGTTCTAGTGGGAACCAAGCTTTACACAAGTAATCCCCTCTGTCTGCCATTTCTACCTGTTGCGTTACATTCTAGTGGGAACCAAGCTTTACACAAGTAATCCCCTCTGTCTGTCATTTCTACCTGTTGCGTTACGTTCTAGTGGGACCCAAGCTTTACACAAGTAAATCCCCTCTGTCTGCCATTTCTACCTGTTGCGTTACGTTCTAGTGGGAACCAAGCTTTACACAAGTAAATCCCCTCTGTCTGCCATTTCTACCTGTTGCGTTACGTTCTAGTGGGAACCAAGCTTTACACAAGTAATCCCCTCTGTCTGCCATTTCTACCTGTTGCGTTACGTTCTAGTGGGAACCAAGCTTTACACAAGTAAATCCCCTCTGTCTGCCATTTCTACCTGTTGCGTTACGTTCTAGTGGGAACCAAGCTTTACACAAGTAATCCCCTCTGTCTGCCATTTCTACCTGTTGCGTTACGTTCTAGTGGGAACCAAGCTTTACACAAGTAATCCCCTCTGTCTGCCATTTCTACCTGTTGCGTTACGTTCTAGTGGGAACCAAGCTTTACACAAGTAATCCCCTCTGTCTGCCATTTCTACCTGTTGCGTTACGTTCTAGTGGGAACCAAGCTTTACACAAGTAATCCCCTCTGTCTGCCATTTCTACCTGTTGCGTTACGTTCTAGTGGGACCCAAGCTTTACACAAGTAATCCCCCCTGTCTGTCATTTCTACCTGTTGCGTTACGTTCTAGTGGGAACCAAGCTTTACACAAGTAATCCCCTCTGTCTGCCATTTCTACCTGTTAAGTTACGTTCTAGTGGGAACCAAGCTTTACACAAGTAATCCCCTCTGTCTGTCATTTCTACCTGTTGCGTTACGTTCTAGTGGGAACCAAGCTTTACACAAGTAATCCCCTCTGTCTGCCATTTCTACCTGTTGCGTTACGTTCTAGTGGGAACCAAGCTTTACACAAGTAATCCCCTCTGTCTGTCATTTCTACCTGTTGCGTTACGTTCTAGTGGGAACCAAGCTTTACACAAGTAATCCCCTCTGTCTGCCATTTCTACCTGTTGCGTTACGTTCTAGTGGGAACCAAGCTTTACACAAGTAATCCCCTCTGTCTGCCATTTCTACCTGTTGCGTTACGTTCTAGTGGGAACCAAGCTTTACACAAGTAATCCCCTCTGTCTGCCATTTCTACCTGTTGCGTTACGTTCTAGTGGGAACCAAGCTTTACACAAGTAATCCCCTCTGTCTGCCATTTCTACCTGTCGCTGGATTTGAAACTGTATATTAAGAATTATTGCAAGAGGTTAGTAAAAGTTACCTTCCATAAAGTATATATTTCTTGACCGACTTCAGGTCCAGCTAGTTCAGTCAGTTCTTGCATTGCTTCCTAAACAAGTATCACATTATTATTATTAAAGATACTGCAAGTATTCTATGTATCCATATTTAATCATTTTATGAGATATATACTGTATATGTTTTTGAGGCTTTTAAAAATAGAATTTGATTTTTAAATATTTATTTATATGTGACTGCAATATTTAAAATCCCACCTGTTCTCGGCGATATTTTTCGTCCTTGGATACATTGTCAAATGGTGTTATATCACCCACAATACATTCTGCCATGTCATGAATTAATGCTAGCTTCATGATCCTGAAAATAAAAAATTAACAACTTAAGAGTAAATTTGAGATGGTCTAATACAACGGGTAACCACTCTTCCAAAAGATGCACTGGGTTCAAGTGCACACGCCATGTGTACACTTGATTTCAAGTTTTAAGTCCCTATCTAAGAGGAACTTGCTAGAATACCACCAGAACTATGGTCGAGAAAAACCTTGAACCTGTGCCGGGTTGTGACCTGCTTGGCCACTCTGCTTGGCCACTCGACTTGACTACCAATATGGTAGTTACATTTTGCGGATAACATACTGTACCTGTTTTTATTGACGCCAGTTGATGATGGTATAAACATACTCATAATGGCCATTCTATACATGTGGTCTGGTACACTCTCTGGATTGCTAACCCTAGTACGAACCCATCCAGCACGTTTTATAGTCTACAAAGAAAACATATTATATTTTTAGGTTTGTTAATCTTTTTTTCAATTCTGGTATACAAAATGCATTTTGAATAGGCCTAGGCCTCTATTATGCCATGTGGAGAAAATGTATTATTATTATTAAATATTATTGTTATATTTTATTTATATTATTATTTATTAATATTACATGATGATGATTGACACTTTTTGATTGTTGGATTTTAGAAACAAAAGAGTAATTTATTGGTAGAATGTGTAGGCCTATGCCTAGGTAGATCTAGTTTAAATGGAGGATCGGGCCTAGCTAGATCTACACTCTCTACTAGTACTAGCTAGCCTAGGCCTAGCCTAGCTAGCTAAGCTAGACTAGGTTTGGATTTATACTAAAGTAGGAGCCGAGCCTAGCTGTCACAACCGGGCCCAGACGCGATTTTTTTGTCCTAACTAAAAGAAATGCAAACAAAATATTGAAATTTAAAACTATAATGTTAAATGAACACCTTTAGCTTATGGATCATTGAGAAAAACCTTAACATTTTCATCTGTGGAGAGGAAGAAACACCGTCATTATTCACTTCCAACTTCCTTTCCATTTCTTTGAAAAGGTTTCGTTCCGGATGGATTCGATTGCAGTAGTAAAGTTGTAGTCCCCATGAGTTGACAACCAAATAATAATAATCTTGCGGATCACAACGACTAAAAGAGTCTTCACATTACATACAGTTTTTTTTGTTACGTATTTTGTGCCATGGCGCAAACAACATGGCTGCCTCCATGACGAAGGTACTGGGTCAGAGATTTTTCGAATTAAACCGAGTTTATTGTTTTATAAGATCGATTTCTTCTACTAGATATATTAGTTCTAAAGAAACTAATAACAAAGAACCCAATAATATTTCAGTGGAATCAAACAGTGTTTCCTCTGATGTAAATGAACATTCAAAGTTAGGTGGCTTTGCGCAGGCCTTTGCCAAATTCACCGACCGGCTTGAAGAGCAGTACAAAGCCGCTGCTCTAGCAAGGGACGAACCGACCAAACATCAGTCCTTTGCTACCTTATTTAGAAACTCTGCTTTTGTTAATCTTGGTAACATAAAAGGTCAAATAGTAATTGGAAAGATATTTCATATTGTTGAAGATGATCTGTATATTGATTTTGGAGGAAAATTGCATTGTGTTTGTGAGAGACCATCAGAAAATGCATCGTAAGTTATTGTTTTGATGTACATAAATTAAAAAGTAAAATTTCCCAGTATAATTATCAGTATGCCATCGATAGTATATACCCAACATAAAATAATTTATTAGACATGCATCTTTAATTTAAAGTTATTGGTTTGAAAATGAATACGTTAGAATTTACTATCATTACAAGACAATTTTATTGACTTAAGTTTAATTAAAATATTTTTTTTTCACAGAAAATATGTTCGTGGAGCAAGAGTTCGTTTACTATTGAAAGATTTTGAGATGGCTGAACACTTTATAGGTGCCAAACAAGACCTCACTCTGTTAGAAGCGGATGCACAACTTCTGGGCTTGCAAGAGGCTCAATACTTTCAAGCAAGCACTGATTTATTAGAGGATAAACAGACGAACCAATGAGATTGTAGCTGAAAACACTTATAGTAACAACAACATCCATTGTGAAATTGGTACGGTCTTTAACACATCCTTGTGACTGTGGAACATGTACTTTTCTGAGAAAAAAAATGTTCTAAATCGGTACATATCTGACATGTAGAAATTTAAAAAAAAAATTTTGTTGTTGTTGAAATATACTGTAATCTGTGAGAACGGTATGCTATCTGTTGCACTGCAAAACAAATTGGATATCTACCTACCACTTTTCAAACTCTGAAGATTTATCATGATGACCAGACTTAATATTGACTAATTTAATAGTTAGTAATAGATAAAACATTAACTGACCAAGTTTATTTCAAAACTAAACTCCACCCATTTTGTTATCAATTTGTTTTGTACTTGAGTCCATCAAGTAAAAATTGTGCATTTCTCGCATTAAGAGTCCATTATAATGGTTTTGTACAGCTCATATTATTCCTAGAAAAAAACAGCTCTTTTCTGATATCTTGGATTGGGACGGTATGTATTGCAGTGAATGAAAAAGGGCACCATTAGGATTTATTAATTTCTCTTTCCTCCTGTTGAGTTGATTCACAAAGTAGTCTAGGTTCCAGGCGGAGTTTTGACTTAACACTAGTAAAATGATCAATATTTTGGCAAATATGGCGTTTCATACGTAGGCCTACTACTTTGACTGGTGGACTACCATCTTGGGGCAAGTCTATTCACAAAGAAGAAATAAAAACACAAACTATGATCTAAATTAGCATTCAGTTTATTCTCTTGAATAACATTTGAAGCATAAATTGATATAGGTACATTTTTAAAGACATTTGTATTACTGTATTAGCAACTGTACAAGGAGTACCAGGCAGGTCCACATGATACAAACATTACTCATTTTAACAAAACATACATTATATTTAATATTTTTTTACATTAAATGTCTGCATAGATTCACATTTCACAACTTGTATAGCATTTTGTAACACCATATTATTTTGCCATACAATTGCGAATAAAGAACAAATATGGATTTTTTTTTATAAATATGAAATAAAGAATAAATAAATATCAAATAATAAGATTAAATACATTTTTTAAAGAATGTTTCAAACTAAGTTCTTACCTAGACAGCAGAAAGACACCAACTTAAATGTTACTAAGATTCTATATTTACAAAATTAATGGTTTCTCGTTTTATGTTTATTCGTTAATTAAAGCAATTAAAGATGTATTATCCCAAAAAAAAATGAAGAATAATAAAATACTTTTTTTCTAGTTTATATTCAGTTTTAATCAAGTAATTGACTGTAGGAAAAAAATAAAAATAATAATTTCACTTATAAAATTAAATGGAAAAAATTAATCAAAAACCATTGTCTGACAGACAATTTAACTTATAGTGCTTTTTGCTTTAAATTACAGTATTTTCTCATGGTAAATCATTTTTTTCCCAATCTGATTTTAAGTGAAACCTATTTTGTAAAATGGCATATTCAACAAAAAAAAAGAAAATAGAGGGGCCATTATATCTTTAACTCTTCCTTGGTTGTATCAAACAAAACAGTTAGTAAACCCGTAGCCAGCAGGGTTTGTAAGCTACGAAACAAACCACTTTTAAGCTAATTTAAATACAGTGATAATAAATAGGCCTAACTCATGACAATTCTTTAGGCCAATCCTACCTATCCAGCAGGCAAATTTGAGACCTGAAATAAATCTTTTCTCCCCCATATTCTTTGCTTGTGCTCACACTTGCCTGTTTTTTGAAGGAAAAAAGAACCCCATGTAAAAATCCTGGCTATAGGCTTGAGTTGAGTGAAGGATTCCCTCAACAGTATCACCCATCCCAATGTTTATTACCAAGGAGAGAATGTAATACACTAATTAAATGAATACCCTTCTCCTTAAGAGTCACCTCTATAATTAGTAAAGGTGTGGGATAACGCTATCAAATACTAAAACACTGAAAAATACAATGAAAGACTATACAAGAATTATGATGATAATTTCTAAAACAAATCAAAATATTTGACACTAATACTACAAGTACTGTAAAACAAAACTAAAGTTTAAAATAATTACCATTTTCCCTAAAACAAATATAATACTTAAATGTAGAGGTAGACACTGAAAATATGATTTTGAAGTTGAAACGTTTGCCAAAATAAGTCGAAGCCAATTGAAATATAATATATACAATTGTATGATGCTTTACTTTAGGTAGAATATAATGTTTACTTAATTATTAAATATTGTTTAAATATTCATAATAAAAATGTTTTTTTATTATCAACAAACATTACTAAGTCATTTTAACAATTCACTTTTTCATATCTTAAAATGTCATACCAACTGCACATAGTCAGTAAATTGATATCGCAAACAATTGTATCAATATCTTGTTGAATTACACCAATGTTTCCAATATAAAACAAGCAAGGCACAATAGGTAATTGTTTTTGTGGTGCCACATAACATACTCGACAATAAGACATTTCTTGTGAAGAATATATTTGAATGATAAACATGCAGTAGATAGTTCTTCCGTTGAATCTGGACAGAATGATATAATTGTTAAACTTAGCAATGTTTTCTGTGGCATTTTCAGGACATATCCAGTAGATTATGTATTTTGTTGACGATGGACAACGCCTATTAGTTAATATTATTTGTTATCTTAGGCCTAATGGCCAGCTACTACATAGAGGCTAGGCCCACGTCACTACAAAAACAAATTAACAATCCCTTCCCACGTGTGCTCCGAACATGTGTGTTTGGCCTTTCACGCATCAGTGCACCTCATTAGAATACTTATATCACGATGTTAAATTCTTTGTGAACGCTCTTCCTGTTAACGTGATATTCAATATCACGTTACGAAAGCACGATAAAATCTTATGTGAACGTGGCTATTATGCTTTGAATCCAGGAATTCTATCTAATGCCATCTAATCCCACCTGATCCCATCTAATCATAATCCCAGAGAATGCGGACAATTATCCCATGACTGATCTAGGTATATGCTCTTCCAAGATTACCAGGTGTACTTGAGGGGTAAACGACCACATAGGATTTAAATTGATAAAGTTGTTTGACGTTTTCATTATCATTAAATCTCTTTGATGCATTCATGTTAAATATGGTAGAGACCCTGTTATAATACTAAAGATAAAAGATTACAAAATGTGACCAATTTCAACCAATAAATATCTCATGCATAAATATAATCAACAATTTATCGAAACATTCATAATAAACATCTATTTTGCCAAGAAAGTGTATCATTTGGCAGACTTAATTAAATAAGATAAAATAGGCTATAAAAACAGTATATTATGCTATTAAAGTAATTGAAATATATTGCCATGTTTATACTATTACTTTGAAACAGAATTTGTGGAAATGAAAGACTATAAAATTATACATTAACAACTGCAACTTTTAAATAACATAGCAACTAAAATGTTATTGTTAGGAAATGAATATAATGAAGCAAATAATATTGTGAAAGCAGGGAAGAGACCAGGTTTGTGAAGTAGGTGTGCGCTGATAATAGACTTTTAGCTTTGGCGCCCGCAAGAGTTCAAGGGCACGCCTCCATTTGCAGCGATGATTTAACTATTTTACGATATGTTTATATTCTTACTATTACTCATAATTTGTTAAATAAGTGATTTTTAAAAGCTTATTTTTGTATGTCAAACCGTGGCCACCCTATTTCTACCCCGAAATGATAATATCCTAATATATTATGGCAATTTCACAAATAGAGAAGAGAAACAAAAACAAACATTACAAACTTAGCATCAACTGTTAAAAATTACAAATATTTCAGCCAATCGGTGCATATTAACATTTGTTTATTAAGCAGTTTGCATTGGTTTACCTTAATTCCTTAAAAACGAACGATAATGTAACTTGAAAGTGGAATATCTAAAGTTTGGTTAGTATTATGACATCATAAAAATAACCACAGCAATTATAGTAAATTGTACAAAAAAGATTTGCACAATCATAATTTCACCCCACCCTAAAAATTTGTATTCGAATAAATATGTGGATACCTTGATTTCTATTTCTTTTTGGAAACTTAATAGGGAGTTTTCGATTTGCAGCGAACAACGACCTAACTAGGTCAATCATGTGTCATCGGTCATCTTGTGGATCAAGAAACCATCAAAACTGTGTCAAGGTGGGGAGCGCGAAGAGGTTCCAATATCCCCTGCATGCGCACATTGAATTAACACGACATATTTTGGTCGTCGGTCGCCACAAATCAAAAGCTCTCATATCCTTCATTGTAGGCATACACTATGACCTCATAGGTTTGTATATAAATACCATTTATCAAAGTTGCACATAAGAACAATACCTACAAATGTTTAAGCATGTGAACACGTACTTGAGTACGGTAAAAAGGCACACATATTTGTCCATTTATGCAGGTGTATATTGGGTAATAACATGCTTGAAGGAACCCACCATAGACTAGTGAGGCCAAGCTAAATTGTATTTGCTTACATCCAACAGTATTTACTTCACAAATTACATATTGATATTGATACCGTACTTAAGTACAAAATTAGGGCAGACTGGTATATTTTGAAACCTTCTGTAGACCTAGAATGTATGCGTGCACAGAGTACCATAACAATCACAAGTGTAACAGTTCCCTATCAAAGGAAAACAGTATATTCTTTCTGAATGATATTTATTCAAGTACTGCAATGCCAAGACCAAAACTTATATAGAGACATGCTTATAATCAAAATGTAAACATACCAACCAGACATCATATTAATATGTAAGCTGTTACTTAGCCACAATAAATGTGGCAAATCTGCTGAGATAATGTTAGATTTCAATCCAAAGCTTATTTGCTTCAATCGCTAAACTCTTAAAGTAAACCAATTTATTAGTGATATCATTTGTGAATTGTAAACAAACCTGGATATTGCTCAACGAATTATTTCATATTGATTTTTGTTACAAAAACAAGCAGAATTAGGTCTGTTTATGATAAAAATCACCAGTCAGGAGAGTTTAAATCAATGTTGGGTTTATTTTTCATAAACAAAATGTATTTTCTGATAGTTTAATGCACACACAATTGATTCAATTTACTCCCAAACACAACTTGAATATTTTGTGCAACCACATCATGGCTACCACTGAGTCTGAAAATGATCGAACCAAGTTTTGATGCTCATAAAGCAAGGCCGTAGCCACCAGTATAGTTAGTAAGGCTGCAACCTAACCACTTTTTGACAACAGAGGCCTTGACAACCCAATGGCTTGAACAGAGATTGTCCTCTTTTCTTTCGAAAGCCGCACCACTTTATTTCTGGTGGCTACATCACTGTAAAGTAAACCATGATAGTAATGATAATAATCTGTTGTGAGGTAATAAGGTGGTTCCATCTTCTAAGGCGCCTCTGTGTAATATACTGAATAAAAAAAAAAAATAAAAAAAAAAAAAACACTACCTAAATATTAGGCTTTTTGTAATATTAGTCTGTTCAAATTCTTGTTTCTCTATCTTCCCCAGGAAGAAGTGCATCATCAGACTTGGATGATTCTGAATCTTCTTTGGACGGAGCAACAGACACGAGGGGAACATCAATCTGTGATGTTGGATTGTCATCCGTGCTTGATTCTGTGACCTCAAGCGTCGGATTAAAGGAACTGTTAAACGTGTAAGGCGGCGTTGGAGGCGGGAGTGTCGATAGCAACGATTGAGTGTTTGAAAGTTGTTGCAGAAGGTCAGATTCAACTGGGGTAATTATTGATGATGTACTCGAAGGGTCATCTTGAATTTCTAATTTACTTGGTTTGTTATAAACATGTCCTCTTGTGTGTCGTTTAAATCCTTTAGGAGATCTTGGAGAAATATCAATTAAATCTTTTACAACCTCGCCATTTTTGTTATTACTACTTCCTTCGCCTGCACCTCCACTGCTTTCACCTTCACCGCTCATTTCACAAATAGCACCTTCAACGCTACTATCTGACCTTCGACCTTGCCTTTGATTATCATCCCTATATAGTTCAATCAACATGTCAAGTTTTCTGTCGACTAAGTTCATTTTCCTTTCAACACGCGTGACTCTAGTGTTGAGGCTCATTGATGGGTCAAACACATCAATAGAGCCTAGTCTACCTTTTCTTCTTTCTTGAACAGGCTTGCCTAGAGTTTGGTCCAAGCTAAAAGACAAATTGTAAAATCGTTTATTATTTATATTTTCTTTTAAAATGAAGAAACAATAACTTATTTCTGCATGCTTATAATACGGGGGGTTTCCCTTGCCATACCATACCCATCTATATTATAGTTTGTCAAAAATAATATAAAAAATACTTTCTTTTATAGCTGGGAGAACCAACCCATTCGCAACCCCCCTTTAAAAACTTGTCTAGTCAATAGTTACAGGTTTTAATGAAATTAAGTGTCAGTATCATTTATTCATTAAAGCTTGGTTTGCGACATGTTTATAAATTTCAATTTGAAACATAAAAAAACCGAGAGTATAGATAAAAAAATCAAAGTAATGGCTGAATTGGCTTTAGTGAGTTTGACATGATAGCCTAGTTTGTAAACGACCTTTTTACGCTAATTCCAAAAAAAAACAAGGACACATGTTGGTAATGAAACTGCTGTATCTTATTACATGGGATCAAAAAGTAATAGAAACCTGCACAAAGTCTACAAATCATATATACAAGTTTCTCATAAAAAATTGCCGTTAAATCGTGAAACTCGTACTTAGTAGATGACTAAATCTCAGCACTGATAAGGATTAATGGTAAAATATCGGCTAATTTTCTGCATTCTATTAAGAGTCTCACTCTAGGTAAAGGTTATACAAAATTTCAGAATTCACAAAAATTTAAGTGAAAATGCTTCAAGTATACATTTATTTAACTGAAATATATATTTTTTTAAATATTAATTAGGGAATATTATATTTTCAATACAGTATTTGTACAATTTCTAAAGTGGTTCAGTAATTAATATATAAAAAAAGCCAAACATTGATAATAAAATTAAATGTAATGTTTTATTTATTCATTTTTAAAAAACATTAAATAAACAGATAATGGAAGTATAGATCTCATTGCAGAGGGCAATAAAAAAACAATTTTTTAAATGGTCAATTAACTGCTGCCAAAAATGGTGTGGGGACGCACTTGGGGGTAGAAAGATTAGAGATACCACTATCACCGGGATTGCCGTGACCAAGCTTCCAAAACATCACTTAACAAAAAACAATTACACAAAAATTATTATTTAAAAAAAAAATTAAAGATCTTACTTTGCTTGCAAGCTTTTTATTCTAGCTAACATGTCTGTGTGATCTTACTTTGCTTGCAAGCTTTTTATTCTAGCTAACATGTCTGTGTGATCTTACTTTGCTTGCAAGCTTTTTATTCTAGCTAACATGTCTGTGTGATCTTACTTTGCTTGCAAGCTTTTTATTCTAGCTAACATGTCTGTGTGACCGGCAGAGTACTGTTCAATAACGTCTTTCACGTCGTAAGGTCGCAAAGCTTCTTTAAATTTACGTCGGGCGACAAAGTACTTGATTTTGCGGATTGCACGTATTGCATTTTTGTGTTTCTCTTCCAATTTTGTTATCTTTTCAGGCTCATCATGGTCATCTGTTAAAATATAAAGTTGAAATATTTATTATTATTATACAAATGACAGTACAGTATATCATACGTCATAGTTATAATGCTCTGTGTACACTATCAACTAGTTTGACAAAAAAGTGTGATGTGCCCATATATGGTAGTGATATGATGTCATCTTGTCCATATATGGTAGTGATATGATGTCATCTTGTCCATATATGGTAGTGATATGATGTCATCTTGTCCATATATGGTAGTGATATGATGTCATCTTGTCCATATATGGTAGTGATATGATGTCATCTTGTCCATATATGGTAGTGATATGATGTCATCTTGTCCATATATGGTAGTGATATGATGTCATCTTGTCCATATATGGTAGTGATATGATGTCATCTTGTCCATATATGGTAGTGATATGATGTCATCTTGTCCATATATGGTAGTGATATGATGTCATCTTGTCCATATATGGTAGTGATATGATGTCATCTTGTCCATATATGGTAGTGATATGATGTCATCTTGTCCATATATATGAAAACCACATTTTTTTGTCACACAAAGTTTGTCTGTTTGTAGACAGAGCTTTAGAGAGCTTAATTTGCAATGACCTAGGAATTTTATGATGTACGCATGCACGGATGTCATTAAATGCTTTCACACATAATTCCTTGACACAGTTTTTGGCTAAAGGTCAATCCAAGCGACTTTGGGAACCAATAAAGTGTCCCCTTAATAGGGGTGTCTCCTGAATAATGGTGTCCCACAAGAAAAGATAAATACGGTAAAATTGAATTTTCTTTTCATTCTATTCTTTAATAGATGGATAGTGAAACAAAGAAAAATGAAAATTCACTTTGATTGTAAAGTGACTGTAAAATACATGATTGATAATAAATGACCTCTAACCTCCGACTTTTGACCTCACAGAGTCTGTGCAGTGACTTAAGTTGCTGCCATTTGCCATATATTTCTTTTCGTGATTTCCATTTGTATCGTCTGTCTCGTGAGAGCTTGGTAACTTTTTGCTCCCTCGCTCTCCACGATGTGGCATTGGACTGTTGTTGCCATGGTTACGTTTGATTGACAATCGAGATATGAGTGTGTTTGTCCTAAAACTGTAATATAGAAAGGGACATCACATATGAACATTCTGTTTTTACTGCCACCATTAAAATATACAGCAGAACTCGTATTAAAGAAACCCCTTTTAGGACACAACAAAGTGTCCCTAACAATGTGTTGCATAGCAACAGAAAGGTCAAATTCAAATAATAAAATGGCCTCCAGCAAGACTCCTGATTTGATAATCAAAAACCTGTTTGCACCTCACTGATTAAAAAGCAAAATGTTATGCAAAAAATGTTATGTAAGCTTAAAGATGTATTGTCCCTTGAAACACAAAAAATGAAAAAAAAAAATTCTAAATTTAAACTGGCCATATCAAAGTAATATTAAAGTTATTCACTTTAAGTCGAAAATTCGAGCCAAAAACAACAATTTTACGTAACAGGTAAATTAATTAGATTACATTTCGTCTGAGAAATCGTTGCAAGCGAAAGTAAACAAAGATTTCAAACCATGAGTATGCATTATGCATGATGCTAATTAGGATTGTTTACAACTTGTCACGGTTGAGAAGGTGTTTTCACACAGATCGCGAGGAAGTTTTATGATTATGCATACAGAGTAGCCAAACAAGCGCGTTGCATTTATGAGATATGTTTTGATTGAAAACTTTGACTGGAAGTCAAAGTTATTTTTTGAACAAAAAAACATATGTATTTCGGTTAAATTATTTTTTTTTTCGACAAATTTTTGGTGAAAGTTAATAACTATTATGATACTTCAAAATGACCAACCTTTTCAAAATAAAAAAAAATTTTTTTTTGGAATTAGTCAAAGGGACAATACATCTTTAATAAGCAAAGATACTATAAATTTATCACTCATTAATTTTCAGTATTTTCACTCAAAATGATCCATGTCAATATCAGCCTATAATCAATTTGCTAATTGAAACCGAATCCTTTAAAATTATCTTGTGTAGTGTATAGCTGCCAACACATGCTTAGATCATTTTGTAGTAAAATACTCCAATTTTTAGGTGAGCTCTGTCAGTACACTAAAGCTTGGTTCTCATTTAGACACTAAGTAGTACGCGCAACACAAGTGAATTGACCAATCACAAGTGACGATTCAGATGGCCCATCGCATTGTTTGGTTGTGGTTATGTCATTGCCTTGCGACCAAGCTGGAACCAAGCTTTATGTATTGAGTAAATTTATAAGTTGCCCAATGAAATTTGTTTGCCCAAAGAAATTATTAGTTGCCCGATGACATCATAAGTGGTCCAAATGACATATTGAATAGCCCAATGACTTTATTAATCATAGTTTATCAAGCTACTTGCACTAATATATGTAGAGTGTTTTTTTTAAATTCAAAATTAGTTTTTATCTACGATATTTGTTGAAAAAAATATAAATGTATTGAAAATTATTCTTCAACAATAAAGAAGCGAATACTGTTTGCCATTTAAAAGCGAGACTAGTTGACACAATTGCCGACACACTAAGCCGCCTTATAATAACCATTAAGATCATAACATTCACTTACAAAATTGGTTTGTGATTAAAATAAAACAGAATCACAATCCATGTAAAAAGCATTAGCAACACAGCATTATTCATGAAAATATAATTGATTAAACTACGAGATTTAAGTCCCAAGAACATTCACAAAAAACAACTGATAAAAACGTCAAAACGCATAATGCAATATTCCTTTCAATCGACAATAATTTTTTTTAATTATAGGAAAATTTGAGGAAATAGAAAAGCATTTCCAAAGAATATAATATTTAATTATAGGCCCAGTTTCCCTACCCACACTTGGCATAATGTCAATTGGGTCAAGGGTTATCGGCACAGACCCAGTTGCCCTACCCCTACCCCCAAATAACACCTGGTTTGTTCTTGATAAAGCCTAATTGTTTTGTTGCCATATTAAAATAGTACGCACTATTGCATGCCATTTGACCGACAATCGTCCAATCAAATCACAGGAATTTATTTAGGGGTTATATAATAAACTATATTTAGCCACAAACGCACACTAACTAATCAAATAATAAAATCTTTATTCTACATTACCCATGGTGATGATAATGATGCCTAAAAATAATACCAGTTTAATACAATTAATAAATAAATAAAAAATAAATATAATTAATAAATTAACTAACTAAAATTGCAATTATGCATTGCATATTCTATGATGGTTTAGTAGCGAAAAAAATCATTAAAAAAAATTAAAATTTGAAGATAAATTTGTGAATAAAACCTCACAATCAATGTGTGAAACTGCAAACAAAGAAACAAAAATTCTTTGTAAAAAAATAAAAGTATATTTGCAATACATCTTATTGAATTATCATAGTTTGAAACGGTAATAAACTGACTGTAGTCTGAGGCTGAACACAACCTGTCTACATAAACGTATTAAAACTAGTCGTCATAAAAAATGAGCTGTAAAAATGATAATAAAATGTAATGTAGTTGAACAGATCTGCCACGTATCTTACTGCAGTAGATTTGAATTATGCTGTCAATGTATGGTAATGTGATACATGAAAAGTTGTGGCAATTATGTCACTGATTAGCCATGAGGTAAACAACATGGTGATTATGACATCATGATTAATCATACTGATATGATATTGCATTAAATTTAGAGATAAGTAGGGGATGGGATTATATTTGGGTTCCAACAATGTATGGTAATGTGATACATGAAAAGTTGTGAAAATTATGTCACTGCCATGAGGTAAAAAACATGGTGATTATGACATCATGATTGATCATACTGATATGATATTGCATTAAATTTAGAGATAAGTAGGGGATGGGATTATATTTGGGTTCCAACAATGTATGGTAATGTGATACATGAAAAGTTGTGAAAATTATGTCACTGCCATGAGGTAAAAAACATGGTGATTATGACATCATGATTGATCATACTGATATGATATTGCATTAAATTTAGAGATAAGTAGGGGATGGGATTATATTTGGGTTCCAACAATGTATGGTAATGTGATACATGAAAAGTTGTGAAAATTATGTCACTGATTAGCCATGAGGTAGAAAACATGGTGATTATGACATCATGATTGATCATACTGATATGATATTGCATTAAATTTAGAGATAAGTAGGGGATGGGATTATATTTGGGTTCCACCAATGTATGGTAATGTGATACATGAAAATTTGTGGCAATTATGTCACTGATTAACCATGAGGTAAAAAACATGGTGATTTTGACATCATGATTAATAATACTGATCTTGCATTAAATTTGGAGATTAGTAGGGATTATTTAAGATGGGATTATATTTGGGTTGCATTACAATGGATTTATTAAAGTATTGTGTATGAATTTAGCCTGAATGAAGATTTGTTCCCACTTGGATGCAACAAAAGAATGTAAGCGCAACACGAGTAATTTGACCAATCACAAGCGATAGATTATCTGAATAATTCTCAAATGCGATTGGTAAGCTCCTCAGTTGCGTTGTACCTCTACGCCATTGCATTGCATACAGTTTGAACCAAGAGGGGCTAGTATTTAAACTTGGTTATTTTTTTATTATATTACACCAGCAACCAAAGACTACTCAGTCTCTTAAATTTATATATACAGTAATAATAAAAGATTATAATTATGAATAATTTATAAAGATTAATATTTAATTTTCAAGTTATCTACAAAATGAAGGAAATTATTATATCAATAATTGCAAATACCATGCTATTTAGCTAGATGCTTTATTTATGTTAAATAAGCTGTAATGGAAAATGAAAAAAAAAACAAGGTTAAATATGAGTTTAGTAAAGTTATCCATGACACCACAAAGAAAGGCACACCCAGGGGAGGATTCAGGGGGGGGGGGGCAGCCAGCCTGGGCCCTCTCTAAATTTCACAAATTGTAATGCAAAAGATAGGACATTAATTAAATTAATTTCACTACTTTTAGGCTCTAGGCTTTGAGCACGGTTGGGGCTTGCGCCAGTTTGGTGTACTCACAAGGTGGGTGTACATGTATGCAGCCCTATCTGCTAATCATTGTATGCACTAGCGTGGCGTGTTTCCACAGAAGACCTTTGGCATAATTTGCTTTGTTGCATTCTCCTTTGAAATTAACTCCCACCTTTTGTCAAACATTCACCCAATTTTGATTCATTTAATCTATTTATTTTTCAGGATACGCCTCCTTTGATAATTTTTGGCACAATATAAATGTTTGATTATTATCACTTGTGTATGCACCAAGTTGGCATATTCACAAGATTGGTGCCAATGTGTTTACATTCAAATTTTAGGATACATCTTTTTTTTTTATTGCCGCAATATAAATTTTGATTATCATTATGTACCAAGTTACTTTGGCATACTTACAAGAATGATATCAAAATATGGGTTTAGATTTATCTACTTTATATGCACTAGGGTGTGGCGTATGAATACATAATTGTTAAAAGCCATGTTGTTTACATGTCATGTGTTTGGGAAGGGAATCATTGCACGCAACAGGTTGTCATACAAACACATGTTTAGTCCTATCTTCTCATTGCACGCGACAGGCTGTGTTAAATCAGGGTGCATACATGCGTGTCTCTTTGTGGTGCCACGGACGAGGTATGAATAAAGAAAGTTGTTATGATTACATGCAATACTACCATGCATCTATGTATAACATTATTACAATATTGGGGGTCATGCTGGTAGGGGAGGGGGTGTTGATGCAAGGGGCTACAACCTACCGCGGACGTTTGGCATTCTCTGGCGAAGACTTGGCCTGTACATTGTCTTTGTGCTTCCTATATGATAAACAAGGGGTGTGAAATGAGGACAAACAGTCCAACAGACAACATCACAACATCATGCAATGTAAACTCACATTATGACTACATTACAATGTTCAACATGCATTATTCTACCTTTATATCATTAAAACATTCAGGCTAAGTATAAACGAGGTTATACTTAGTCTTAAGAATTCAGATACATAATGAATGTTCTATCTAAGAGAAGTAATGTAACATATCAGGTATCAAAATCCAATCATTGTTATAGGAGATACTAAAATGAGATGCTACAACATATTAGAACAAATCATGAGTAAGAGTTTGAAGAGAAATTAAAGAGGAGTAGAATGAGAGTAATTCAAATATAGAAAGGCCTCATTTTCGAGTAGAACACAATAAAAATGAAAAAAAAAAATTATTTTATAAATTAGATTTTGAATGAGTTTCCCTAAATTGTAATCTTTGTTTGAACATCTTCGGATACCAAAATGTTGAAAGGTTCCATTATACTATTTGGTGTAAAACCTAAATCTTTTGAAACTGATTATCAATAACACTTTTGTTTTCATATAAAGTTGGGAAGACACTTCTAAAGATAAACAACCTATCTTGATACAGTTTCATATAAAAAAGATTCTATAATTATAACTTATGTTTGATGTTGCAATTTGTTGTACTGTATTATTGTCCTAATGTAATCAAATCTTCTTCATTTTTTAATTGCCCTATAAGGAATAAATAAATATATGTTGGTTGAAAACCAGGTGTAATGTAGTGAGGGTGTGTGGGCAGTGTGTTGTAAGATTGTGATTTCAAATCCAATGTGACTTGTATCTCCTAAGGCAAGACACTTTTTACTTACGTTTTCCTTTCTGATTACTAGCTGCATTATGGGAGTATGTTGTCATACGTTTTTTATCCAAAAATGACCGGCGTAATAATATATGTATTTAGAGGTTTCACAACAATAGGTGCTTTATAAATCAAGGATATTATCAATAGCTTTACCTTCCCGTTGTTGGGCTTGACACAGGTCGAAGGTGAAGTTTCCAAGTAGCTGCTGAGATTGAGTTAGGATCAGCTGCATAGCAACGCCACAGACACTGAGAAAAAATTAAATATGTTTATTATTTGTTCATTCTCCACCTCGTTCAATAGTAATTAGGTTTTCTTTCTGTCAAGCTATTTTTATCATCTTTCATATATTCTTTATTTTCATTTTCTTTCATTCTACCTTCTATGTTCCTTTGACCAAATTATATTAATGTTCTTTTCTTATACTCTATTATTTATTTATTTATTCTTTCTTTTGATTGGATTGCATTTTCAGTAACGTAGTACTTCAAATGGTCCACATTGTTTTACAAGGTTTAAAGAAAAATTATAGCATATACAGTATACAGCTTTGTACAGTAATTGTTAATTTAAAATTTTATATTTCCAGCTAATTTTGACCATATTATAATATGTTTATACTACAAAAATAACATATCTAAATACAGAAGTCAATCTGTTACATGGATTGATGCTGCCCTTATACAGGATTACTGCTGACTGGACAGTTTGAATATACTGTATTAAGGTTACATACTCTAGAGAACACGTTTGAATATATGAAAGTAAACACTGTACATTTCAGATTAATTAAAGCCCATGTATTATCATTGTAATAATACGCTTTTAAAATTCTGTGTTTTTCCCTTTTTAAACTTCTGTCTATAATAGTATATTACTTATGGGCATGGGTTCCACTAAATACAGTATATAATAGTATTACTTAATATGGGCATGGGTTCCACTAAATACAGTATATAATAGTATATTACTTAATATGGGCATGGGTTCCACTAAATACAGTATATAATAGTATTACTTAATATGGGCATGGGTTCCACTAAATACAGTATATAATAGTATTACTTAATATGGGCATGGGTTCCACTAAATACAGTATATAATAGTATTACTTAATATGGGCATGGGTTCCACTAAATACAGTATATAATAGTATTACTTAATATGGGCATGGGTTCCACTAAATACAGTATATAATAGTATTACTTAATATGGGCATGGGTTCCACTAAATACAGTATATAATAGTATTACTTAATATGGGCATGGGTTCCACTAAATACAGTATATAATAGTATATTACTTAATATGGGCATGGGTTCCACTAAATACAGTATATAATAGTATTACTTAATATGGGTATGGGTTCCACTAAATACAGTATATAATAGTATATTACTTAATATGGGCATGGGTTCCACTAAATACAGTATATAATAGTATATTACTTAATATGGGCATGGGTTCCACTAAATACAGTATATAATAGTATTACTTAATATGGGCATGGGTTCCACTAAATACAGTATATAATAGTATATTACTTAATATGGGCATGGGTTCCACTAAATACAGTATATAATAGTATATTACTTAATATGGGCATGGGTTCCACTAAATACAGTATATAATTTAAAGCCCATGCATTATATATTTATTTTGGAAATTCAATGCATTTAAAAATAGCATGTAATGATAGAAATAGTAAAAAACTAATGTAACAAAAGTGTGATGTTCCCAAATATTGTAGTGATATGCCCAAATATGGTAGTGATATGAAATCATCATGTCCATATATAGGCACATCACATTTTGTCACAGAAAATTTGATAATTTTTTTTTATTATTTTATTTATTCGACTTCTCACTAACTCGGTTAGTGAAGGATCTGGACCAACAGGTGGTAAACACCTCTAAAACGGTCCAGTACCAATTTGCACAGTGGCTGTGTGTGACAGTGGCTGTGTTTGTGTGGACTAGTACACCGGGGTAACCCCCTACTCGTCTCGAAAGATGTACTAGGTTCTTTAAAAGTGCGCATGAGCTATGTGTACACTGGACCTACGGTTTATAGTCCTTATCCGAGAAGACTCGTTCTACCACCAGAACCATGGAGCGAGTGAGCCTCGAACCCTTGCCGATGTTATGGCTACGTAATTACGGTTCCACTGTCTTAACCGCTCGGCCGGCCACTCACTCTCTGAGTCTTCGTAGTCTCTTTAATATTACACATCAAATAGATACTGTATACAAATGTTGATTTATGCAAGAAAGATTGATGTAAACGTTGTTTGTTATTATTGATTTTTTTTTATTGATTCCTGTAGATACCATAATCATTGTGTCTTTTTAATATCTTCCATATTTTATTTGATAAAAATGTTAGTAAATAAAGACATAGTGTCACACTCGGTTCTCGGTCCTGAATCTAGATTAAAAAAGAATCTGCCATCATAGCATCACATGTGTACCACATCGCCTAGTATCAGAAACCATAACCTAATACTTAATATAACCTTACATGATACAGGCACCACATGTGATACACATGTGATCCTGTATTGTATAATCTTCCTATGATACTGGGAAAATATTGTTGATGTAGGGATACTACACTCAGAATCAGGGAGAAATATAACTTTTACTAAAATGATATAAAACTGATGAATGTCATCATCTTGGTGATTACGTAACTCTAATGAATCCTAACATTTGATTGCTTTAAGTATGTACTTTATTGGACATGATTCTTTAAGCACATCATACAGCAAGTATTACAACATTAATTAACAGTATTGCTACTAAGTTTTTACGTATACAAACACTTAATGTGCTTAATGTTTTAAGTACATGCTTAATACTACCTGAATGAGTTGAGCTGCTGGGTGTCTTCGACGTGCAAAATGCTTCTGCCTTTGCTGCTGTTGTACTTGCAGAGCAAAACCAGAACCAAGGATGCCCTAAATAAAAACAAAATCTACAAATAATAATTTCAAATTATGCATTACCAATACTAATATCATCCTATATAATGATAATTATGTTATATTGCCTACTTAAAGGTGCAATATAACAATGTAATATAACATTAGTCATGTAATCATAGTCATTGCAGCTGGTACAATCATGTTATTATAACTGCGCTTATTACCTTTTTGGATCCATATTTTAACCAATCATGTTCTTGTATTTATGTAAGCTATCTAACACTGTAACACTAACTACAAGTTAAGCTCGGTTTCCACTACAAGTTAAGCTCGGTTTCCACTAGGACGCAACGCAAGGACATAAAACCATAATGCAAGCGAATTGACCAATGACAATGATAGTTTGAATATTCCATCGCTAATTGTGATTGGTCAAATTACTTGCATTGCGCTTTGTGTCCTTGCGTTGCTTTCTAGTGGGAACCAAGCTTCAATCAGCACTAAAGCGTGGTTCCCACTAGCGACGCAACACAAGGACGTAACGCAACGCAAGTGACTTGACCAATCACAAGCGATGGCTTATTCGCTTGTGATTGCTAACTGTCTATAACTTCGCTTGTCATTGGTTAAAACGCTTGCGTTGCGTTTACGTCCTTGCGTTACGTTCTAGTGGGAACCAAGCTTAAAGCATAAATATACAAATGACTTATATAAGCCTATCAAGAATACCTTGGAAAGGTGTATATAACTAGACTGATATTCATCAGACAATAAATGTAACTTTTTCAATTAACTTTGTGATGACAGGCTAAAAATAAGTTGCACCACATGTTTCCTTTCTTGGAATACTTCTATAGACTATAATTATTAATTTCCTTAAATTGTTATTATTAAACTTTAATTAATAATAAAGATTTATTGGTTTGTTATTTAAAATTGAATGTATTACTTTGATACATTACTTATGTATAAAGAAACATAACCGACAGGCAGACAGACAGACAGACAGGCCATATGTCATTACTCATGTATAAAGAAACATAACCGACAAGCCATATGTCATTTATAAGCTGCTGAATAAGACGGGTGGGCTAACCAGAGGCAAACGTCGATTTCATGTTGAATGTATTTAATACTGACACATATGCACACAGGGTTCAATGATAGCCTACTTATGAATGAACTTAAAGTTTACTGGCTAGGTTTATGTTTATTTTAAGATGCTTACTTTAAGGTAGACTTAACCATCTACATAGATTAATTAAAAATGCTTGAGACATTACATAAATTAACATTAATATATACAGTATTTCTATATTATTAATTCAAAGGCAAATTACTGCAAAAATGACAATGCTGTGGGTATCAGTTGCTGGATAAATACTTATATTTATTGCTTGAATGGGAAAAAAGAAAGTGAGAGATAATTAGTTAATGTTTCATAAATTTCAATAATATTTGCATCTATGTTTATTTAACAAATTATGTTTGGCTAAACTAATTTGAACACCTCAAATACAAGTGTATTGAAGCTGATGATCACATTCTATCCTCATTTAGGAAATTATGTTTGGCTAACTAATTTGAACACCTCAAATACAAGTGTATTGAAGCTGATCACATTCTATCCTCATTTAGGAAATTATGCCAATTACTTTTGTGATATTACAATCAAATATATATTACAAATGTGATGACAACTTAATGTACTATAGATAATGATTGTACAAATAGGCACTTCATCAATGGCGAGTGATTCAAATTGAAATTTAATAGGACACTTCATTCTTTTGTGGGTATTACAACTATAAGAATATAACAATATTATGCAGTTCTAACATATGGTAATATCCTAATATGGTAACATATGGTAATATCCTAATATATAATCTGTGATTTACAGAACTAGGACTCACAAACTTACTACCTTTTGTTAAGTAGGATTTCCATCTGGCCTCTGGACATTCTCTGTTATTAATTGAATCATTATAGGGACAATGTCAACATTTTTCTACTGCAGTTACTGCAGTAACTTTATTTTGTTTAGCAAGCTGTTTTTGGGTTATAGTCATACACTGTTTATTGCAGTGACTGCTCATCATTTTCGTCACTGAAACTAAAATACATATTGCAGCTAACAAAGTAGTTACTGCAGTAACCTATTTTTACTGCAGTATCCTTTTTTTTCTCAAGAAATTATGTTCTGTATTTTAACTTAGATGGTGATAACCATTGGTCAATTATTATTATTTGTTGTTGACAATAACATTATTATTAAATGCTGTAAAATAATCACTCAACTAATTTCTAATTGTTGGATAAAATAGATAGCACTGTCGCTGCTCAGTGGCAATATCACTGTCGCTGCTCAGTGGCAATAGCACTGTCGCTGCTCAGTGGCAATAGCACTGTCGCTGCTCAGTGGCAATAGCACTGTCGCTGCTCAGTGGCAATAGCACTTTCGCTGCTTAGTGGCAATAGCACTGTCGCTGCTCAGTGGCAATAGCACTGTCGCTGCTCAGTGGCAATAGCACTGTCGCTGCTCAGTGGCAATAGCACTGTCGCTGCTCAGTGGCAATAGCACTGTCGCTGCTCAGTGGCAATAGCACTGTCGCTGCTCAGTGGCAATAGAACTGTCGCTGCTCAGTGGCGTTGGATATTGTAAGATGATGTAATCCATCTCCTTCTTTTGTTAATTGCTCCATGAGGGATGAATAAAGATATATACTGATGCATAAAATAGTGTTCATTTAATTTATTTGTATGTAATAATTTCTTTTATTTTTCAGAACAGTAAAGTGTTGTACACATGTAATAAAAACTGACAGAAAGTGAGAGCATCATTTGAAATTCTGAGTACATTGATTATTGACTTGAGTATACTAATACTTGAAGATGGCAACATACAGTATGCAAAGGTAATTGATTTATTTTAAAGGGAGCATGTCAAATGTATTCTACTGCAGTTACTGCAGTAACTACTTTGTTAAACAATAATGTATGTTTTTAGTTTGTTGTTCAATGTGTCACTGCAATAATCAGTGTTTAAAATTACTTAAAGTTTGATAAATAATTACATAAACATGTTAAAAAGTAAACATAATGTAGTTACTGCAGTAGAATAAGTTTGACATGTTCCCTATCTTGATTAAACTAATCCTAATTAATCATAAAGGAGATTTATAGTCAGATCAATTGTGTTTGAAAACTATTGTTTTAAATTTATTTATTTATTTTATTTATTTATTTACTCTATATCAATGGTTCTTTAATGTTGAGTAAAAAACATAACATGGGACAAAAAATGTGATGTGCCCATATATGGACATGATGTCATATCACTACCATATTTGGGCATATCACCACTATATTTGGGCATATCACCACTATATTTGGGCACAGACAGAGCTTTACATTTAATCCCCAAACTCCAACGTGTTTATATGACAATAGCTAAAGTAAACTGACAAGTGGGATCTTGATGAATGGGTTATCCACCAAATCTAAATCCAAGAAGTGATCTTATACCAAAGTACAATTGCTTAAGTATGGTAATTGAGTTGAAATTTAATCATAAGGGTTTTATTTCTTGACATTTTGCCACAAAATGTAGATAACATTGTCAATCCAATATATTACAGTGAGACACCTCTATACTAGTAATAAATGCTCACATTAAAAAAATAATTTATCAAGTTTAAAGCATTTCATTAGCTTCATTGAGTGTATTCAGTGAAAATCTGTAACCCTGATTTAAAAAAAGTCTTCATTTTGAAATAATAAAACAGACAGAACACCTGTGCTAACTTCCTATTTCAGAATTAAATGATAGTTTATTAGAAAACAGTTGTATAACATGATTGAAGAGTGCATATTACTACGATGATAGCCAATGCGTTTTAAGGTCAAATGTCAAATCAAACTGCTCTGCTGTTTCCTGTCGTTAACGTCTTTAAAACGGTTGTCAATTATTTGTTATTTTTATTCATGTTCGTTAAAATATGAATGGAGATGACGCACCTTCCTATCATTTAGACTATTTTGCATAAACAGCGCCACCAGTGTTGATCATGATAATTGCCGACTGTATGATTGTCATGACCATCAATAAAATAACATTTGGGATGCGTACAATGACGTAGATAACAGGTGACGTCAATTTACAAACAAAACAAATGTCATTTACTTTTTAACAATTTAAGTCAGTACTTACGGCAGGAAGAGCAAAGAACGATGCACCCAAAATTGCAAATAAAGTACAAACTAACTTTCCAGACCAATTACTTGGTGTTTTGTCTCCATAACCAATAGTTGTTAAGGTAATCTGTTAAAAAATTAACAAATTTTATGCTGGAATTTAATTAGCATATTTAAGCATCGATACATTCATTCAAAATTTATTTATTTTTTAAACATATATATTTTAAACCACATTATGCGGTACTTAATTAGCATAATTAGCATATTTAAGCATATTAAACCATACGTTTGTTAACAAACGTTTCAGCCTTTAAAAAAGTGCTGCTGTTTTGTATGGTTTTATATTTACCGAAATAAATAAGTTTATTCATAAATTTATTTATTTTTTAAACATAATATATCTTAAACCACATTAAATGAGAGCACACACATAATAAAGAAACCCTCAAATTAATATAAAATTTCATGAATAATTATCTATAATATTCAAGTATTGATTCCAATAACATTTTTTTTAAATAATAATAATAAAAATCCATGTTTAATAGTGCATTATGAAAAGCCTCAATGCGCTTAACAGTAAAATAAAATGAAAACTAAGCGCCTGTTTCTGCTTTTTTTTAAACCATTCTTTCAAAATAAAGTATTTTAAATTTGTATTTTTTTTCTCACCAGAAAGTGGTCTTTAAAACAGCCTTTTAAGTTTTAAAATCAGACTTAAAATTGTGTAGTTTTAATAAAGATTTTTACTTCTGTGAATAATTATTTCACTTTAAAAAAAAAAAATATCTTTAAGTTAAATATTAAAAGTACAAAATATTACAGTAAGGTACATACAAACACTCATATTACACTTAGATTACACTTATATTATTATTATGTATCTCTTAAATATGGTAATTACTGATATATGTTACAAAGACTATTGTTGTAGACATATCCGTAGCCATAAGGATGGAGAGAAGCAGATGTGAAAATGTTTACTGTATTAAGTGTCATAGTGTTTGAGACCTATACGCCACAAGGTAGTGGTCTAATGGTAGGCCACCTGAGTGTCATAGTGTTTGAGACCTATACGCCACAAGGTAGTGGTCTAATGGTAGGCCACCTGAGTGTCACAGTGTTTGAGACCTATACGCCACAAGGTAGTGGTCTAATGGTAGGCCACCTGCATACAAGCAGTAGGATTTAGAGTTCTAGTCTCAGCCGGGGCATTGAATTTTTATTTAAATATATTTATGGCTGGAGTGCACATTATTTATGGCTGGAGTGCACATTATTTATGGCTGGAGTGCACATTATTTATGGCTGGAGTGCACATTATTTATGGCTGGAGTGCACATTATTTATGGCTGGAGTGCACATTATTTATGGCTGGAGTGCACATTATTTATTTGAAGAATTTTTGAGTGTTTTAAGTTTCTCTATTTCCCTGTGGTTTTTAAATATTTTTTTTCCATTACAATTGACTCAAATGAAAACCAGAAATTCTCTAAAAAGACATATTTTTGGGATTTTTTAAAAAACACATTTGGAAAACCAGAATATCTGAAAAAATTGAAATATTGGACTCCAGCCCAAATAAGGCTTGTGTTGGGAGAGTTGACTGTATATCATATGGCTGCTAGATTAATCCAGTTTTTTTATTGATCGTGTTTCACTAATTATTAAAAAGTCAATGATTATTGCCCTAAAATGGAACAAGGCTTCTAAATCTACAATATGAAATCAATTTAAACAGAAGCCTTTTGACAATCTGTGATTTTGAGAAGAAGAAAAATCATATATCAATCAAACTGGTGTTGAATACCCTGTCTCTTTTTTCTTGATATATTTGTTTCTAATTGCTTAAACATAGTTTCACTTAAATTTCAGGCAAGCTCATGCTTAATTTCAGGCAAGCTCATGCTTAATTTTAGGCAAGCTCATGCTTAATTTCAGGCAAGCTCATGCTTAATTTTAGGCAAGCTCATGCTTAATTTCAGGCAAGCTCATGCTTAATGTCAGGCAAGCTCATGCTTAATTTCAGATAAGTATGCTTAATTTCAGACAAGCATGCTTAATTTTAGACAAGCTCATGCTTAATTTCAGACAAGCTCATGCTTAATTTCAGACAAGCTCATGTTTAATTCCAGAAAAGCTCATGCTTAATTTCAGGCAAGCTCATGCTTAATTTCAGGCAAGCTCATGCTTAATTTCAGGCAAGCTCATGCTTAATTTCAGATAAGTATGCTTAATTTCAGACAAGCTCATTCTTAATTCCAGAAAAGCTCATGCTTAATTTCAGAAAAGCTATGCTTAATTTCAGAAAAGCTCATGCTTAATTTCAGAAAAGTTCATGCTTATTTTCTGGTAAACTCATGCATAATTTAATCAAAATTTGTACTCATGGGAAACCTGAATACCAAATTTGGTGCTTTTGGAAAAAAACTCACACCAGGCAATAGGAGAAAACTACAGAAAAATCTCTTTCTATTAGACATTCTATTTCCTTCGTTTCTTATAAGACTCAAATTGTGTTTTTTGGTGATACAATATTTTATGTGTTTTAATTTTGTTGTCATTTGTAAACGTTTAACCCTTGAGGCAAAAATTATATATTGGGTAAAATCAATTCATAATTTATCTCATCACAATGGTTTGAAACATTGTTTGCGTTTAGCCTCAAGCAGTTGATTGTTATTTAAATGATTTCTTAGTTTTTATATGAATGTTTTGATGCATAACATTATCCTTCCAAAGAGTTAAGAAAAGCAAGTACTAAGTACGCAAACCTAAACCTATCTGATTTTTATCTTTCATGGATTCTTCTTAATTATATAAGTTTAACACCAAAGTAGCTGAACAAACAAAATCAAATTAAACCTTAAAATTTATCTGTAAGCTTGGTTCCCTCTTGCGTTCTATTTACAAACTAGTTTGACAAAAAAAGTGTGTGTATGGGCACATCACATTTGTCACATAAAGTTTGATAGTGTAGACAGTGCTTTAGATGCAATACATCCGAATTGTCGCCTGTGATTGGTCAACTCACCTACATTGTTGCATTGCATCCAAGTGGGAACACGAAGTAATTGGCGAGTTTGTGCTCGCTGTTGGAATGCGTATGAAATAAATAAAATAAATCCAAAGGCAAATTACTGAAAAAATGACAATGCTGTGGGTATCAGTGGCTGAATCTCAATGGAGATACAAAAAAAAGCGAAAAGCTAAATCAAAACGATAAGTAAAACAGCCAGAAAAGTAAGCAGAGCTTTCGAGCAACACTAGCCCTTCATCAGTGCAAGTGTGAAATAAATAAAATATAAATAAATTGTTATAATTACCAAACCATAATACAACGAATCTGGTAGATTGTCAAATTCATCTGGGTTGCTCTTTTGTTCTAATGCATATACAGAAAATGATATGGCAATCAACGCAAGAAAACTAATATACCACGTTGTTAGTAGCTCCTGAAAAAATTAATGAAAATTAATCATTAAATTATTAAATGTACATCATCATCGAGTCATATTTTAATAATAATGGGGTAATAACATTTATTTCCACAATTAATAGAGCAAAATACAGAGTAACATAATAAATATACAACCGATAATGAACATAATTAATATAATGCAAGAAAAGAGTAACATAATAAATATACAACTGATAATGAACATAATTAATATAATGCAAGAAAAGAGTAACCAAAATAAAAGTTATATTATATATTTTTTTATGATAATATTTAGGCTGTAAGGAAGTACAACTGTGTTATTATGTAGACGACAAGTAGACAGTCACATTTTACCCTGTTCCTCAATATACCTGTAGTTACCCTACATTACTGTTAATTGTACGTACTACAGTAGATACCCGACCCCCCACCCCCCTCCATTGGGACACCCCTATTCATATCCCTATTAAGGGGAAACTTTTCAGTTTATGAACAAAGGAGAAATATATGTTTAACAATAAGGCCAACTCCTATTCAAGAAACACTCCTATTAAGGGGACACTTTGTCAGGCCCCTAAAGTTTACTTGTTTCCGGAGCTCAGCATTTGCTGGGTCCGGAGCCGAGGCTAGGCTCTTGAAAATAACATCAAATCATTTGATTATTTCAATTAGTATTATTTCATTTATAAAATCATACATAATATGATACCTAGTCCTCACAAGTAATGTTGTCTAATGTTTTAGGAAAAATAATATGACCTGCGTTCATGTTAATGTTTTACATTTGCATGCATGTTTTGTATTAAGTGTTACCATAGAAACCAATCAAATCCAACTAGCTTTATATCAAGTTGTAATAAAAAGATACTAAAATGATGTGATTGGCTTTCAGTTGCTTTTCCAACAAATATCAAAATACTACAATTAAAATTTATTAGAAATTCATATTTTGTAAATTAAAAAAATTAGAATAATTTGAAATTACAATAGAACCACGACCAGCTAGATTTATATCAAGTTGCCAAGATAGGAACTCGACATAACAGTGCTTTGATCTGCATGCGACAAATACCAACAGTACTGTGCTATGTACATATTCCCTGTGGCATGCAGTGTCTGATAAGGTGGGGGGGGGGGGACTATTCGTGTCGCAGCCACAGATAAATCCTTTTATCCTCAGACCTCAGCATCCTGTTAGATTGCCTTTAAAACAAAGGAAATATAACACTAACCCTATTTTTGGGGTACACTCCCAAAGGGGTTATTTTTTTAATCATAAAGCTGTCCCTTTAATACTACAGGATTCAACCTTACAGTATTTACCGTATGATTGTGGTAAAATGCTGTCAAGTATCAACTAAACTTAAACAGATCTCCAAAAATTGTGTAATTCATTTCTTAGATATAAAAGCACTACATCAAATGTAATCTGACAGAATTTAGAAGATTATTAAATGTTAATTCCATTTGGAAAGTGGAAAACAAATTTACTGCGCACTAGAAACTGTTGAAAAAAATAAATCCTAAGTGTATAGACTACCTGCTTCTTATGTGTCAATGTTGTAAAATTAACTAAACATTAAAGGGACACATTTGGGACCCTAATATATACCCCTACTATTTTAATCCACTTCTCTGTTATATTCTGAAACCTTCAAAGATCAGATACAACCCTAAAACCATCAGAGTTATATCGGATTTAATGATACAGAGTTATAGAGAGTTATTACTTATTTTGTTTATCATGTTTCAGTTTGATGAGGTAATCATGTCAAAAACAGTATAAGTGGGTCCCGTCATTTCACAAATGTTACAATGTTAGTAACACTGTATACTCACATAGACACAATTCAGCACTATAAACGTATAATACTTCAGGTCATTTGATGCCATACATCAACTTTCTGTGCTCATTAACGTATGTGCTTGTTGCACGAATAACCTATGATTTTGATACAGGTTATTTCTCTGGTTTTATCTTCACAAATCACAAAAATCACATACTACTATCTTCATCCTAAAATCCCTGTCTACACTATCAAACTAGTTTGACAAAAAAGTGTGATGTGCCCAAATATGGTAGTGATTTGACATCATCATGTCAATATATGGACCCTAACCCATTTTTTGTCACATAAAGTTTGATAGTGTAGACAGAGATTCAATATTTGTATTTATTTTCTTTTTTGTTTTATTTTTAAATTATTAAATTCATTTTTTTTAGTATTATTTTAAGTAAATGATTCTAATTAATATTTATTATTGGCATGAAAACTCATTTGTGTTGGTATATAACAAACATTACATTTCTATTACTATTTTGGTCTCAATGCAAAAAGGATATATTGAATAAATGTTTTGACATTTTGACGAATTAAAGTATCAATTGTTCTCTACAAACAACATTACAATTGAATATTATCATTTTTACCTGTCTGTGTGCCCAGACAACACTGCCAAGGAGTTTCCACGTATTACCCCGTCTGTCTAACCTCACTAATCTTAAGAACTGAAGAAAGCGAAGACCTCTAAGAGAATCATCGTGGAATTTCATTCCTTTATCACTTCCAACAAGGAATATTAATAAGGTTGATATAACAACTACAATATCTGTAAAACACAATATAAATAGCACATAATACTTATTATGTAATTCCTAAAGTATGTCAAATTGTCATTTTTATGTTTAGAGACAATAATAATATTGTTTTCTGGGATAGTCTTACACAATTCCATATTAATAGCCAACTGCTTGTTGTCATGTGACATGTTTTGTCCAGTCAGCTTACCTAATATACACAGAGGTTGTCTAATAAATCGTATCCTTCCATAAGTTCCTTGGTAACGACTCCGACATCCCGCAGACCAAACTCGTAAACCACATTCAAAGCTCAAGACTACCAATAAAAGCATTTCCTTTTAAAAAAGCAAATAATAATTGTAATTAAAAAAATATAATTGTAAATGTTCAATGTATTTCAAAATTGTTCCCTTCATTGGCACTATACAGAATCACCATTTTTAACATACACATATTCAATTAAATTTAATTCCACTTTACTTCAGACAAACTGTCCATATGAAACATATTATACATAGCATTATATAATAACCGTTATGGAGAGAAGACCAATTAATTAAAATTCTGTGTTGTTTGGTCATCTGAACTTGGAATCGGCCAAAAATGTGTCAAGAGAGGAAGCACAGCCTCTATGTCTACAGTAAGTTTAGTCATTTTTTCAGTTATAACAATAATAACTGGGGCCCACACTAGAAGCAAAGGCTTATCTCATGAGGGCCCCTACAATGTATAATACATGAAAAGGAATATAAAATAAACAGCCAGTTTGAAATAATGAATTAACATGATTAACTAGTTCTCTAGTTTCCATATCAAAAACTGCCTCACCACACTCAACATCAGCAACAACATCAACATCCATCAATTGATTGTCTCTGCATACAATGCCAACTCCTAGAAACGTCGTACACAAGGACAAATGACATTTATAAAATCACATTTGCACATGGTAAATGAATATTTATATACAGGGTACAGTTCCATAAATCACAATGTAATAAATGTCGTGTCTAAAATCGAATGCACATCACTACAATACATAAAAAGACAACTGGTGCAATCTAATCATCTATTAACTGCATACACAATCATATAACAACTTCTGTTGAAACATTTTAACAAAAGGATCTCAAAAACTTATTAAATGGACTAGACGCTTGGCGCTAAGCGACTGATTCACCCGCTTATTTTACAATAATGGATATACATTGTACTATTTTGATATAAATGTACTTAATTGGTACATATTCACCCGATTATCTGTACTGTATTCATAGGTGAATTCTATGATACATTGTCACATATGTATCACATGTGATGCCTGTATGTTAAGTCTGTATGTTAAGTATATGGTTAAGCATATGGCCTATGATACAGTGATCACATGTGATATATACGTATAGTGTATCACAGAATTTGTCTATGATACTATACAAATTATAGATAGTATTGATAATCTGTTAGTATAACCCTTTTGATGTATAGACTGTGATGGTAATCTTTGGCAAACCTAATATAGTTGAATAAACTATTTTTTTCCACACTTTATCTGCGTCCTAAATCTTTCAGACTTGAAGTAATAAAGTGTATTGATGAATTTATACATGCCACAAAATATTAGGGTATATAGCCTAAACGAAAATACTCAAACATGAACACATTAATTAGTTCAATTATACATTAAAAGGTTTACTTTGAAGGTAATCCATCAATTAACCTGAATTACAAGATGTTGGTCTATTAATAAACAGTGTGATTGCAAAGTACAGCAGAAATAATGCCATACAGCTACATGCGGTAATAAACCAAATTTACATGACCTATTTATGCAAAATTTTTTTATGATCTTATGCTGTATAAATACAAACAAATTGCAGATTATTTTATCATTTAATACAGGTATCCTCTGAACAGAACTGGTATCCCCTGAAATAGAGTGTCTCCTAAATAGGAGTGTCCTCTGAATGTGGTTTTCCTGAACAGGGATGTCCTCTTAATAGGGGTGTCCTAAAGAGGGGTTCTCATGAGAGAGAGATATTACAGTTTAATTCATCATTTTCAAAATTCTGAAGTAAATACACTTTTAATGATTATCAATTTTTAGAATAAATTATCTTTTATTATTATTTTTATTATTTTTTTTATGTAATTGAAAGAGAAAGTCAGAAAGTTACAAAATACCTTTAAAAATGTATAGATCAAATTCAGCTCAAAAATCAATACGATAATTAAATTAGAACAGACATGTGTTTTAAATAAAATCGATACTCTAGTGTAGCCCATGTTAATTGGCCACCGCTTATGGCCGGGTCATTGCTACGGTCAACAATATCTCATTCACTGTTAAATCGGCAAATTCATTTCTCTTTCGTCTTTTTGTTCAACTCTATAATTCCATTATATTTACAATACATCTATTAAACATATCATATTCTAAATGAATTACTTGCTCAAATTTGTTAGCAAGGTGCTTAGCGGTTAAAGCAGGAGATTCCTTGTTCAAATCCGGACAGTGCCTTATATTATGTCAAGTTCAGTGGCTTGTTAAGACAGGGGCAAATAAAAGTCAGAATGTTTTGGTGGTAGATGGCTTAGAGATCAATGTACAGTTCTGGCCTATGTGTATTTTAAACGTAATTTCGGAAAATTAATTAATAAAATCTCTATAAATTTACATTTTTCCTTTTTTTTTTGGTATAAAATATCATACTAAATCAGAAACCTCTTGGTTCAACCTTAAGAGTCCGTACTAAGTATGGTAACACCAAATTTGGCATTGATGTTTTAGATAGTTGTTGACCGTTGAGGACAACACGCTTTGACCGGCTTCTTCATTACAACAATAATGCATTCAATGTGTTCAATGTGTTCAATTTGCATCCAGACGACATTAAAAAAACATTAATATTAACATAATGACACACTAGTATGTCAAGTTTGAGCATAAACGGTGTTAAGAGCTAAACACATGATTTATTCAATAATAAAATGGTCTTTGGCATTGTGTTTATTCTATGAAGAAGATTCCAACGTATTACTGTACAAATTGACAAAAGGCGGATCCACCAGCGCACCTAACCCAATGAATCTCTCCCTGACTGTAGCACAAGAAAGCTCACCAGTATTGATTTGATTTTGATTGATGTGCCAAAATATGGTAGTGATATGCCTAAATATGGTAGTGATATGCCCAAATATGGTAGTGATATGACATCATCTCCATATATGGGCACATCACATTTTTTTGATAGTGTAGACAGAGCTTTGGATTGGGTAGATAGTATACATATTTGACTTTTAAAATCGTGAGGCTGAAAACAAGGAAATAATGCAGTACAGTAGTTGGTTATGTATGTAAAATGAAGTCTCTTTCTCTCTCTCAAAACCAGCCACTCTTGAATGGCACAAAATGTCTTTTTATGGTTTCTGACATAAAACTAAGAACCTAACTTACCATTGCATACACAAGTTGATTGCACAAACTCTCCATACTTCCAATGGTTGCCAGGATACTAAGAAGAAGGCACGTGAAAATTAATAGAAATCTGTAAAGATATATAAAACAAAAAATGTTTTTATAAAATATGTATATTATTATTATTATTAATCACATTATAAAATATAATTCATTATAAATTATTCAATCAACGCATATGGTGAAAACTACAGTATACCATTTAAATTCAATATCCATAGAAAAGTGATTTTTACCAGGAGAATTTTCAAATAAAATATATTGAATATTAAAGACATACACAGCCAATCTGAATATTGGCAGAATCTGACAGAATATTGGCAGAATCTGACAGAATATTGGCAGAATCTGACAGAATATTGGCAGAATCTGACAGAATATTGGGGAATGTGATAGAATACTAGTAGAATGCGACATAATACTAGCAGAATCTGACAATGTTCTGGCAGAATCTGACAGAATATTTATTAGCAGAATCTGACAGAATACCGGCAGAATTTTATAAACAATTTTCTAAACACAATAATAATGTAGATTTTTTTTACAAATTTGCCATCTGTATCAATTTATTTGTGTACTTTGTTTAAGATCAGAAAAAAACAAATTTTATGATATCTTGTATTGGAATCTTCAATTATAATCGTATCATGCTTTTTATTGACAGTACGCCACCCGCAACGACATATAATAAATCTGACAGCTTACGTCAAGAGTTAATTGTAACAATCAACATCTTATCAACACTCCACAATAACATTTGCATTGTATTTCACGCATGTCACTCCAGTTATCCCTTTCAGCAATAAATACCCAATAAATATTGCAGTTAATAAACAAATGTCATCAGCATTCCGTGCATTTGTTTTTCAAAAAATGATTGCTTTCATGATTTTAAACGAAAAATTGTCAAGACGTAGGTGACAGCAACCCTGTATGTTGTCGACATTAGTTTAATAAAATAATACATATTATTTTATAATTGTTTCAATTTCTGAATATTAGATGAAATTTTTGAATTTTTATTTACCATCAATTTAAACAAAATGGTATTTGAGTCATTAAGTGTTTACTTAAGTGTTTACTAAAGTATTAGTTGTGTTTGCTTGCCAAAGTGGTGGGTTGATGTCTCACACTAATTAATGTAATTAGCCAAGCAGCCATGGGCGTATGTTGGCTGTTAAGTACTTAAGTATCTATGTTGGTGGTAGCAAACAAAGTCATTGTCTTTGTCTTAAGCTTGGTTCCCACTAGGTCGCAACATAAGCAATTTGACCAATCACGACGCGATGGATAATGATTTATTGCGTCATGATTGGTCAAATTACTTGCGCTGCGCTTACGTCATTGAGTTTCATCCTTGTGGGAAGCAAACATGACCTGACAGTATAAGCATTTATTTCCACAATAAAAACAAAAATTTAAAATGTAAATATGGTTGCGAAACTAACATTATAACAGTAGAAGCCAGAAATCACTGGTCATTGATGCATTATCTGAAAGTGTTGCATGATGGTATATTGTAGCGCATCATAATGGATTATTGGCCTATACTGCACTTGACCATTCAACCGTTCGAATCTAGTTCAATTCTCTCTTTTATCGTTTGTTAAGTTCATTTCATCCCTAGCATGTTTGTCTACTGAATGTTGTTGGCTCAATGCGCAAGCAAGGTAAACAACATTTTCATACAACATTTAACATATTATTGGTATAATACCACTATTATGTTTTCAACTTTGTAACAGAAAAAATGTAATTTCTGAGCAATAATTGTTTGTGATGCTAATTATCTAACCTGTCACTTTAGCATTGCTTTCATGGGAGCAATTTATTTTATCGGAAAACTAGAAGTTACAAACTTTCCTATGTCATTTGATAATTGATGGTTTTATTTTTGTAATCATTGATTGCATAATGTATTTGTAGTATCTGTAGATGTACAGCCAAAATTGATTAGGATTTGGTTTTTATAAAGTGCGAAAATAACAGGTCATTCACACCCTAACTACATTCTGGAGGCATGATTCCTCTATTTGTGAGGCACTGGTCTCCACTCTGGTGGAGGCACTCAACTCTATTTTTGAAGCACTGTTCTCCATTCCTAAGGCACTCAACTCTATTTTTAATACACTGGTCTCCATTCCTAAGGCACTCAACTCTATTTGTAATACACTGGTCTCCACTCCTAAGGCACTCAACTCTATTTTTAATACACTGGTCTCCATTCCTAAGGCACTCAACTCTATTTTTAATACACTGGTCTCCACTCCTAAGGCACTCAACTCTATTTTTAATACACTGGTCTCCATTCCTAAGGCACTCAACTCTATTTTTAATACACTGGTCTCCATTTCTAAGGCACTCGACTCTATTTTTAATACACTGTTCTCCACTCCTAAGGCACTCAACTCTATTTTTAATACACTGGTCTCCATTCCTAAGGCACTCAACTCTATTTTTAATACACTGTTCTCCACTCCTAAGGCACTCAACTCTATTTTTAATACACTGTTCTCCATTCCTAAGGCACTCAACTCTATTTTTAATACACTGGTCTCCATTCCTAAGGCACTCAACTCTATTTTTAATACACTGGTCTCCATTCCTAAGGCACTCAACTCTATTTTTAATACACTGTTCTCCATTCCTAAGGCACTCAACTCTATTTTTAATACACTGTTCTCCACTCCTAAGGCACTCAACTCTATTTTTAATACACTGGTCTCCATTCCTAAGGCACTCAACTCTATTTTTAATACACTGGTCTCCATTCCTAAGGCACTCAACTCTATTTTTAATACACTGGTCTCCACTCCTAAGGCACTCAACTCTATTTTTAATACACTGGTCTCCATTCCTAAGGCACTCAACTCTATTTTTAATACACTGGTCTCCATTCCTAAGGCACTCAACTCTATTTTTAATACACTGGTCTCCATTCCTAAGGCACTCAACTCTATTTTTAATACACTGGTCTCCATTCCTAAGGCACTCAACTCTATTTTTAATACACTGGTCTCCACTCCTAAGGAACTCAACTCTATTTTTAATACACTGGTCTTCATTTCTAAGGCACTCAACTCTATTTTTAATACACTGGTCTCCATTCCTAAGGCACTCAACTCTATTTTTAATACACTGGTCTCCATTCCTAAGGCACTAAACTCTATTTTTAATACACTGGTCTCCATTCCTAAGGCACTCAACTCTATTTTTAATACACTGGTCTCCATTCCTAAGGCACTCAACTCTATTTTTAATACACTGGTCTCCATTCCTAAGGCACTCAACTCTATTTTTAATACACTGGTCTCCATTCCTAAGGCACTCAACTCTATTTTTAATACACTGGTCTCCATTCCTAAGGCACTCAACTCTATTTTTAATACACTGGTCTCCATTCCTAAGGCACTCAACTCTATTTTTAATACACTGGTCTCCACTCCTAAGGCACTCAACTCTATTTTTAATACACTGGTCTCCATTCCTAAGGCACTCAACTCTATTTTTAATACACTGGTCTCCATTCCTAAGGCACTCAACTCTATTTTTAATACATTGGTCTCCATTCCTAAGGCACTCAACTCTATTTTTAATACACTGCTCTCCATTCCTAAGGCACTCAACTCTATTTTTAATACACTGCTCTCCATTCCTAAGGCACTCAACTCTATTTTTAATACACTGTTCTCCACTCCTAAGGCACTCAACTCTATTTTTAATACACTGCTCTCCATTCCTAAGGCACTCAACTCTATTTTTAATACACTGCTCTCCATTCCTAAGGCAATTGACACTATTTTTTAGGCACTCATGGTCTTTACTGTAGAAGATCTCAACTATATTTTTAAGCCTGATATTCTGAAGAAACTTTTTTAAGCCACTGGTTTCCACTCTGTTGGTACTCTTAAATACTCGTCTCAACTTTGGAGACACTCAACTTTTAGGCAAAGTTCTCTTCTCTGGAAGCCCTTGATTCTTTGAGGCATTCAACTCCTCTAGTTGCACTTTATTTACATACATACCTATTTACAACCTATGTAAAACATTGTGTTGTGTACTATCAAAGTAGTAACAAGTTGAACACTACAAAATGGCATGCATTTGCTTCAATTAAAATTAAAGCATTTACATATCCTGAGCATAATTTACACCGAATTAGTTTGCTACAGGACGTGAACTCGTTTTATGTGTTGTTGGAATGTCATGAAATGTAACAAATTCAATATTCATCAATTAGATGTAAACACTGGTAATAGTTAACATTTGAACATTCATCAACATTTGTATTCCCGTAGGGAAAGTGCAGATCGCTATCAAATTCCCCGAGGTTATTATCCAATTCTATCTTTGTTTTCCATTGAATCCAAAGTATGTTAATATAATATTTCAGTTTTGGTCGAGCGACTTCGCATGAGAACAGAAAGTAAAAAATAAATTGAGTGTGCGAGCCCATTAATTTTGATTTATGGGGTACAGAAAAAATTTAAAATAATATTTTGTCAGAAAATATGACAACAAAATATACATTTAGCCTAGAAAAACATAACCTCATAAAATGACACCATGTTCTATCATTATAACACATTCTATCTGTTCATTTTGACGCTCATGAGGAAACTTAGTTGGTGCTTGATTCCATCAAGTTCATCACACATTCTATCTGTTCATTTTGACGCTCATGAGCAAACTTAGTTGGTGCTTGATTCCATCAAGTTCATCACACATTCTATCTGTTCATTTTGACGCTCATGAGCAAACTTAGTTGGTGCTTGATTCCATCAAGTTCATTACAATATCATTTTCTTTTTTTTGATTATCAATTTGAATTTTTTTCTTTTTACTACCATACGTTTTTATATTTTGTTTTATATTGTATTGTATCTATGTTTCTAAGCTCAAGAAAACAAATTTAATGTATGTAATATTATGTGACAATAAATTGAATCTTGAATCTTGAATCATTTATATTAAATTATCATTCTTTTTTATTATCTGCACCATGGAGAAATAACTTATAAAATACAATAACTTTTGTTATGTGTGTTGGTATTTGTGTTTTTTAGATGATATAGTTTTTATCTTTTGGTATTGTATAATAGTATTTTTTAACTCACAAGTATCATATGGATTAGCATTATTCTGATATCCTTTTTAAATAATATAATATATTATGATTATGTTTTTATTCTAAATAAATCTAAACAAATAAACGTCAAATAAGTTTAGAAATAAACTGTATCAGGTTGTGATAGTGGGATCACTTTGCATACATTTAAAATGTGGGGGCTTAAACTGTATCAGGTTGTGATAGTGGGATCACTTTGCATACATTTAAAATGTGGGGGCTTGATATATTCTGAATCCGCAACAACAAGCATAAACATTTGTTGTAGAGGTTTTTTTTGTAAGCTTGCATGTAACATACTATGTTACAACATTCCAAACATTTGAATGAAGGAGGCGTAATTGCATTACGGTAATGTAAATCATTACATTTAATTCATCAAGAAGATAATAACATTCAAAATATTTGGATGCTTTAATTATGTTCCTGCGGTTGCTTTGTCTAAATACATACTTTTTTCCCATTTCATTACTTTTATTTTACCACAATTCATAGACACGGAAATAATGATAATAAGTAATAATACATTGAAAATGAGATTCAATTCGATAAATTTAACAGCATAAAAATAGCAAAATCAATTAAATTTGAGATAATAGCAAAGAAAAAAAATTTCAGGATCATAACAAGTATAATTACCCAGACAACCAAAGGGACGAAAACAAACCAAATAGTAATGAGAAACACATAAAAGAGAAAATGATTATCAAAAACTAGAAAAAAAACCACATAATCTCAATTACAATGAAAACAGCAATATTATCAAATCTAAAACATTAACAATAAGAACTATACTGCTCATTTCATAGACTTCTTTAATATGGAGGATTGTTCAATTGGTCCATACAAGAAACATTGATACATGATGGATAATGGATAAATAATAGATTATTTCAAATGTATTACTTTAAACGATGCACATAAAATATTAATTTCACTAATAAACTCTTTTGATATTGATTCTATTAATTTATTAGCTACAAGTTCTATCTTTGAATCGGTTCCATCTTATATGTATGCTACTGTTTAGCATCATGGTTTGATAGACGACGAGATTTCGGCAAAGCTTTGAAGATATCTGTAGCTTATAGATGAGAACGCTGATAGTATTGCAGTAAAGCGTGCAAAGCATTAAATTTTCATTATTTCAGATCGTCATAAAACCCACTATATATTCAAGTTGAATTCACTCTAAACTGTTTTCAATATCTGATAATCAAAAGTAACGGTACTATATTTTGCATAGACACTATGAACTCAACAAGTAGAGCACTGTCAGAACTCTTAGATTTAGGCTCTTAATATCTATTGCTTTATTTAAATGCAAAAACTAGGCTCTATACAAGCAGTTGTTTTTCTGCAATGTACAAAATGTACAATATACCAAATATACAATACTAAATATATATAAAAAAATATACACTAAATATATACAATACTAATAGAAAATACATAATAATAATATGATGTGAGATTTCTGTTTCCAAACTTTTTTTATGTTTTGTAGTTTTGTTAAATTTGTTTGGTTTGTAGGCTTTTGTCCTGGTTTACTTATATTTTTCCCCCACTTATTTCATCAAGCACATTGGGATGTGATTTGTGGATTGCACAATACATTAACAATAACATGACTATTAATATACAAATAATGAATAATTTAGTATATAAAGTTCTTATATTAGTGCTATACTGTATATCCCAACTGAAGGACAATGAGAGTATCTTGTCTACTGGCATTTGGCACAGACATGTCTCGAACCTATGCCTCCCACATGCTAGTCCAATTCCTTTACCATTAAGTCATATAGTTCTTGTGCATTATATTGGATCATAAAATGTAATTTCAATAATCGTCATTGGATCCAATGTTTTGCACATTGTTTACGTATCACACTTGATATTTGCATTTACTTAATGGAACTTTAATCAATTGTTTTCATTTATTCATATCTAATTTGCATCTAATTTGCATACATAACAATGTAGCATAGTTGGTTTTCGATCAAATTTCAAACTGCAAACAAGAAAAGTGTGACCTTAGGAGAAATCATTTTGTTCATAATGAAAACAATGCTGACAGAACAATGAAGACTGCAGTGTAAGATCCTTAATTAGTTAACGCCGATGAAACAAAATACGCAATCGGAGAACGTAGAAATAAGAAGAGATGGGTTTGATTACAGAGGGATAACTATCTTTGATTTTCCTCGAGGCATAAAGAAATTGTGGCATACGCTGTGATTCTGTGAATTGCAGACAATTATGAATTGAGCATGGTGAGAATGATTGAATAACCATCAAAGTGTGGTTCCTAACTATTAACACTCAGCAAAAGTCTCTTAGACAGAAAACTACACTAAAGAAATGTGATGTGCCCATATATGGACATGATGATGTCATATCACTACCATATTTGGGCATTTCACTACAATATTTGAAAACATCACACGTTTTTGTCAAACTAGTTTGATAGTGGGGACAGAGCTTTAGAATGAAATGCAAGTGTTGCTACACTTGCGTAATCACAGAGTAGATGCTCATTTTCATGACAGGAAAGGGCATTAATCAATCAAATTGAATGTTCCACATCATGTTCTGTACTACCATGTGACATGACTTACAATTTTGCATTGAAAAACAACATTGCAACAACTTCATTCTCTAGTGTTAGGAACATTATTACCACAGACATTTTAGACACATGGAAACATACTTCCACAATGTTGCAGCTAATCAGCGCAGTTGGTTTTTACCATAGCGGTATTGTAACCTCCCGTGTAACCTTTGATGGAGAGAGGCAAACATAAGTAAAGTTTCTCGCCTAAAAGGACACAAGCAATGTAACCAAGTCAAATGTACAACACACTGCACTTAATGCTCTCCATTAATTACGTCTTATATCAAGGCCGTTGTGAGAGGTTAAATAAAGACAAGACAAAGATGTTTTAAATATAATTCTTAATATAAAATACGACGATCTATGCTGGTAAATTAGGGTGGGTGTCTCATGCTGGCTATGGTCGTGTATATATTAATTCTTTTCATGTCTAATGCTTATTATCGAAACTTCTCTATTGTAATATACACACATACTATGACTAGTATATATACATAAAGATGCCCACAACAATTTATGAAATCTAACAATTCACCTTGATTGAAGATGATGCCAACCTACTTATAGGTTCAATGTCATTCAATTAGAATTATTAATAAACTTAATATTCTGTAATATGCATAAATTAACATTTCAAAATGTAGCTTGTTAGAGCAAAATTGAGACAATTCAGTTACGGTTGGGCGATTTGTGAAAGAGCAGCTGACGACACTGACGTTTATCTTTTGAGAAATACTGACAAATATGAAATAATTAATGTAAAGAAAAAGTTTTAAAGACATGGTCAAATGGAAGACACCCATCCTAAGAACAAGAAGTCACATGTTCTAATTTTGAATTCATTTAACAAATTTATGGAATTTTATTTGTCTGATAAGAGTGTTTAACAGCATTTAGCACACATTTAACTTTTTTATGCTTTTAATAAATAAAGATGTATTTCCCCCAAAACATGACAAACTTGAATCAATCATTTTGTAGTTTTAATATTAATTATTCACTTTCGAAAACCGAAAAAAATAAAAAGTCAGATTGCCTCTTTAACACAATTTTTGTTTTATTATTTTTTTCATGAGGACAGTGTTTAATGAGTGAGTATTGATGTGTACTTGATATTTAAAAGTCATCTTGAATCTGTATCAAACTAATGACCTTTGCAGAGGAACCAATTTTAAGAATTTGAAGCTATTTCTGATCTGTTGATTGAATTGTCTAATGATCAATAGAATATAAACTGTTTAGATGTATTACACAGTAAGATCACAGACTATATATATACTGAAAATATAAATAAGCACATTCTTTAAAAATGATAAATTAAGTGGGTGACTTAAGGATAACATATTCTAGATTAGCCTTTGAATTAGGCGCGTGGGGGTACATTAAAATGTCATCTTCTTTAATCAATTAGTTATGGGGACATTAAAGGTCATTCTATGGCATGTCTAAACAACTGTTTTTTTTTAGTAATTTTAAGACAAGTAGGGTTACCCTGGTGTACTACTAGTGGACAGATGAGAGTGTCTTAATTAACAGCACTGATCCGATGTGACCCTTAGGGGAGAAGCATGTAGTTGAACAGTGTAACATCCAAGTCCATAGCGCCATGAACAATGATCGTTTCAATGGCACTATTCAAATTATTATTAGTAGTAAAATTTGACAAGAAAAAAACAGAAATAAAATAACACAAAAATGTACGGTTGGGTTGTTAATTAAAAAATGGCAATTCTCAACCTTAGTCCCTCTGAATGCACAAGAAAACTGTGATATTTAAACTAAAAACAAAGTTGTTTTACCTAATTTTACAAAGAAAGCTAAATTTATGTGAATTTTATTTGCAGCAGACTACGGCTGACAAATTATTTTTAAAAATCTCTTGGATAATATATCCAACAAGTTTTCTATACAAACATTTTACAAACATTTTACAAACATTTTAGTTGTTGATTCAGTTTTAACAAAATATAAACCATCTACTTCTATATTCTATATAGTAACACAAAATTGAATTCACAGAATTTTGTAATAAAAATATTCCAATAATTGTTGTTTTAAAACTTTTAAATTTGAGTACATCTTATTTTATCAAGGTTAAGAACAGACTTGGCTAAAATTAAAATTAAATGGAAAATAATAATTTTAAAAGATCATAAAGATCATAAAATAAATGTTCTATTTTTGTCAATTTGTTTTCATTTATTTTCTATTTTTAGTATTAATAATAAATATTTTTTTTACAAGGAATACCAATTATAGAAATGGTGTACTGAATAGTATATATATATATATATATATATATATATATATATTTTCTCTATAAACAATCATTTTCAGCTAATTGGCTGCATGTTTTATTTATACTGCCATACTGCGAATTTAAACGCCGGTTCTTGTCAAAAGTTAAGCAATGTTTGGCATGGTTGCATTTTTGGATTGGAGACCGTCTGGAAATAATGCATCAATTGCTGTATAGACCGAAGAGTAATGGTGTATCTGTACAATACTGATTTTATCCTATAGGCAAGATGCTTTACTCTCATTGCCTCGTCCTTTAATTGGGACATAAAGCTGTTGGTCCCATGATAGTGCATGTTAAAGCACAGGTTACACTATTTACAAACAGAGTAGGGATCATCTTCCGGTGTGCTGATCTGGTAGATGCTGCAATGCTGGCTGACATGGGTCCGTAAATCGCTTAATCCAAATATCCTTGGTTTCTATTTGAGCTTGAGGATAATAATTACTACCTCTATCTCCTCTACCTTTAACTTATCATAATAAATTTTAAAAAGAAATGATGACTGAAGCTTTCAAATAAGCATTTAACTACAAAATTGACTAATAGCGAGAGGTCAGATACTGGAAAATGACCTTAAGGATGACCCTAACTTAGTATTTAACCATCTTAAAAGATAGCTACATCAAAGTATGTTTGCTATTCTCCCAAATCTTTCCCTAAGTAATTTTTCCCATATTAGCATTGATATGTTATCTACATCTTCAATTGCCTCTAAACGAAGTCTTCAAATGCTACAGGAATACGTGACTTTGAATTAACAAATAACAAACCAGCTTCTATCAGTGCATGCGTCTAACGCCATAAGTAGAGTATGTTATCAGGATCCCTGAGCATTTCAATATGACTATGATAAAGTATAATCAACTAGTCACGGTGTACATCATTCTCTCAACCCATCGGCTATTTTTTGCTGCTGTATGTGAAACTTTTACTTCACTTACGTTAATTACAATAGTTTACTAGGTTGTCGTGCATGATTGACCCTTCAGCATTTAAAAAACAAACATTAGTATGTAGCACATTAATTATTTATAATATACACATACAATTTATCAGTAACTATGTACAGTAAGTCTGACGGCCTTGTGAATAAACACCATTGAGGTGAACAAAAGTGTTACCGTTTTTTATTCTTATTTATTATATTCTAAATGTTGAATGTATGTACTCTATCATTTAACCCAGTATATAATTTGTATATACTATTAGTAAGTGATGTGAAGTGGTGTAATAGCTATGAGCGCTCACTGGCTAAATCCTAAGCTCCAGAGCGTAAGGGGCCTCAGAGCATGAGCAATCCAATGTAACTACCCAGTGTTGGAGGGCCCTTATGTGTGTAATCCATAAAACTTTTCCCTCTGCTGATGTATAGGGGATTAATCTGCACATGGATAAGTGATGAGACACTGTACAACATTTTATCTTTCTTCAGGGTCACTTTGTGTTGACCACCAAACCACGCTCATTCATCTGTCCAAAACGACAAGGACCGAGTGGCTACAGTGGCTCAACTCAGTATGTTAAACATAGACTACTAGCTGAGTATTTTAATACTCTATTACCAATGCGTTCAAAATGCATTATATGATGTTGAAAACTATATGTATAATTGATAACTTTTGTTGTTACAATAAGAATATCAACAAAGTTACTAATTTGCATATTATTTTTCACAGGTGAGCTTACTCGGAAACAAAGGGCCATAATGTGAATAGTTTATAATTCTACCACCAGTTTCATGTGGAAATATTACTACCGGGATATTTGCCTCACTTAACATGTAAGTATCTTTATTTTCTAAATTAGTTACAGACACTAGTGTACTAAGTCATGTTTAACAAACATCTATTGTATATTATTGATGAACTTCTATTGCCGTGCGTTCACCTAAGATTTATTTTCGATGACCTAGGATATACGCATAATGTATACGATTCACGGTCAACTCGACTCGGAGTCAAATGAGGAAGCACAACGCACACTGAATGACGTTACTAGTATCTGCAGTAAAGCTCTGTCTACAGTAAAGCTCTGTCTACACTATCAAATTACCACCATATATGGACATGCTGATGTCATATCACTAGCATATTTGGGCATATCACACTTTGTTGTCAAACTTGTTTGATAGTTTAGACAGAGCCATATAAATGAAAACTGTAGATACTGCTAGCATATTTCAATTATAGTTACAAACAGTAGTTACCGTAGTTTTAAATAAAGGATTTTTTTTTTTAACCATCTTTAATGAGGGTGATCCATCCAGCAATTGCTGATCATTTAGGGACCCTGATAGGTTCACAAGACAAACATATACACATGATGCTCTACATAAACAAAGTTTTATTATAAGTCTTTGGGAGTGGAGTTGTAATTTTGTCCTTAGAAAAAATCCTGACATGTACGTGACGCGACTAGAACCCAGGACCCTTGGAGTGGTAGCCCAGCATCATAACCACCACGCCACAACCCAGGACCCTTGGAGTGGTAGCCCAGCATCATAACCACCACGCCACAACCTAGGACCCTTGGAGTGGTAGCCCAGCATCATAACCACCAAGCCACAACCTAGGACCCTTGGAGTGGTAGCCCAGCATCATAACCACCACGCCACAACCCAGGACCCTTGGAGTGGTAGCCCAGCATCATAACCACCAAGCCACAACCTAGGACCCTTGGAGTGGTAGCCCAGCATCATAACCACTAAGCCACAACCCAGGACCCTTGGAGTGGTAGCCCAGCATCATAACCACTAAGCCACAACCCAGGACCCTTGGAGTGGTAGCCCAGCATCATAACCACCACGCCACAACCCAGGACCCTTGGAGTGGTAGCCCAGCATCATAACCACCACGCCACAACCCAGGACCCTTGGAGTGGTAGCCCAGCATCATAACCACCACGCCACAACCTAGGACCCTTGGAGTGGTAGCCCAGCATCATAACCACTAAGCCACAACCCAGGACCCTTGGAGTGGTAGCCCAGCATCATAACCACTAAGCCACAACCCAGGACCCTTGGAGTGGTAGCCCAGCATAATAACCACCACGCCACAACCCAGGACCCTTGGAGTGGTAGCCCAGCATCATAACCACCACGCCACAACCCAGGACCCTTGGAGTGGTAGCCCAGCATCATAACCACCACGCCACAACCCAGGACCCTTGGAGTGGTAGCCCAGCATCATAACCACCAAGCCACAACCTAGGACCCTTGGAGTGGTAGCCCAGCATCATAACCACTAAACCACAACTTCACTCAAACATTAAACCATTTATTTCTGCAAAGTACGCATACTTAGTGACTCACACCAGCGAAATCAGATATTAATCTTAAGTGAAACGCATCAAAATCAAATTACAATTTTAAAAATCAATTTTATATTATTATCACCAACTTGAATATTCACAAACATGAAGTAAATATAATATATAAACTCATTAATATTAAAATGCTAAATTTAAGTCTACTTAAAATAATAACTGTCAAGTTATTGCCCTTCTCTTCCTCATAATAGCAGAAGTTGGAACTAATTATTGATCTGAAACAGATTACAGCTTATCAAAGTATATTCAAATATAAAATATATTTTATCTCATAAATCATCATTTCAAACCGACCGAATATTTTCTTTTTGAAATTACATTTACTGATTGCAAACATTTGCATGCTTTGATGATGTGACATCTTAGTACTCAATTGCACTGTAATGTATTTGAGTCAAACTAAAGCTCTGTTTACACTGTCAAACTTTATGTGACAAAAATGATGTGCCCATATATGGATGATGATGTCATATAACTACCTTATTTGGGCATATCACTACCATATTTGGGCATATCACTACCTTATTTGGGCACATCACTACCTTATTTGGGCATATCACATAAAGTTTGATAGTGTAAACAGTGCCTTACTCTATAGATATCAGAACCAAATATATCCCTTTATTGTTCATTTCCTTATAAAGTTAAGTTCAAACTATTAATGAAAACAAAAACATTACAGAAGAGGTCGCAAATTTTGTTTGTATTGCCCAAGAAAAAAGAAAAAAATATTATGCAACACAATAGATTAATTAGCTTTTACTTTTTTTCTGAAGCCTATATATGTTCAAATAAAATCCTTGAAAAGGGAAATTTGGAAAAACAAACCAATTATGTCTTCATGTTAACATTTTAACTGTTAAACATAGAGTTTTTTTTTATTTAATCTGTAAAAACTTGTACAAAGTGAGATAGAATTAAATTAACATTTCTGCAGTGGTCATAAATCAAGTGTAACTGAGAAGCCAGACAACATGATAATATGTAAACTGATGTTGTTATTAATTTGACATAACATAATCATGATACTGTAATAAGGTTTATCATTCATTTGCACCTAACAGATACATAGACAGACACTGCATAATTCAAATGAAGTATTTAAACAAATTTTGTTGTTGTCATTGTTAAAACAATATCCATGTTGTTGTTGTTGTTTGGTTTGTTTAAATATAATGAGTTTAGGGTGTGTGTGCCTTTTTAATCCCATGTCTACAACGAATCCAATCGGTTTATAAATGTATTGCTATTTTAAAAAATGATGACTTCGGTTGGCAAACCATTCCCATACGTTATATGTTGTTATTTTTGTTGTTGAAACAAAATGTGTGTAAAGCCTGAAGGAAAAGAAATTGAATTTGTCATCTGGGCATGTTTAATTACACAATTAAGTCAATGACCTACCCATCAAATTTGGCATTTGGTTTTTTTTTGTATTGCTGAGGACCCCATAACATTTGCCTCTTAAATGGTGACTATAAATAATAATGTTTCCCAATAAAATCTATGGTTAAATGAATAATTTGCCTTTTTTAGATTTATGTTTATATTATTATGAAGAATAAAGAACAGTGAAATATATAATTAAGTTGTTTTCCAATAAAAATCTATGCTTAAATCATATTTATATTTGCCTTTTATTTAGATTTATGTTAATATTATTATGAAGAATAAAGAACAGTGAAATATAATTAAGTTGTTTTCCAATAAAAATCTATGGTTAAATCATATTTATATTTGCCTTTTATTTAGATTTATGTTAATATTATTATGAAGAAAAAGAACAGTGAAATATATAATTAAGTTGTTTTCCAATAAAAATCTATGGTTAAATCATATTATATATTTGCCTTTTTTAGTCGCGTGGATGCGACTCAAAAGTTCACTATGTCTGTCTGTCGGTCCGGTATCAATATGCGTTTTAGCACGCGACTTATGGCTGTTGGCCTTGTTTTAGATTATGTTAATATTATTATTATAAAGATGATAATTATTATTACAGTATCAGAACAGAACTACCTTCTATTACGTCACATGAGTAGTGAGCTTTACTTTTTTAAAGAAAATATGTCATAAAACTGAATCTTCTTTATGATTACGTTATGACGTACAGTCGTACTTTAAACCCATTGTAAATTTCAAACCTAAAATAGCTTTTAATTGCTAGTTGTTTTCACTGAGTCACTATAATTTTGTTCTATTTATTTCATTTTATAAACTTTATAATGTAGAAATCACCATTGAGAGATGTCATTTGAACAGTTTAATTTAGATTTTAATTTGTCATTACTAATTATTATAGGGGATCTTTGGTAACAGAAAATAACAATTAAAAAAGACCATGTATAATACCACCAAAATTACGAGTGAGAATCAATATGGTAAGGCATTTAATAAAATGCAGACATTTTTAAAAAAAGATGGGCTTTTAAAGCACAAATAGTTCCTAATCAGTTGCATAGTGGTAGCCCAGTGGTTAGGCCACTATCAGACTAGAAGACCTGGGTTCAATTCCAGATAAGAAAGACTCCAATCTATTCAACTGTACCTGGTTGAAAAATACTAGAAGGCATCGTGGTACTTGTCACCCTACCACATAATTAATGCAGAGGCTTAGTACAATGAGCTCCTAAATCTCATTTATTCACAATCACATGTCCTGGAATATGGAACTCGCTTTTACTAATATTACAATCATAAACATAGAAGATATTAAAGTTTATAGGCTTATAAAAAAACGAAATGAAATGTTTATGCACTGGTCAAAAAGTATATAATAAGAAGGATAATAATAATAATATTAAATTAGAAAGATTAATTAATCAACCATAAAGATGATGTCTTATAAATATTCCTAAATTTGAAGGAAATATTTCAATATTAGCATCACGCACTCCAATCAAATTGAAATGCACAAATTTGAACTTATTGGATTTTTTCGAGACAATTAATTTTCTGATATCCAAGGATTTTATTTGGCTTTTATATTCATTAAATTTGAAAACCTTGATAGCTTATGTAAAAATAACATTGAATTTATATTGAATTTCTGAATATTGAATATTCTTAAATGTGTCTGACAATATAGCAGCACATGCTTAGTGACATAAATGTATTAAGTAATGTGTAATTGAGTGAATATAATTGACATTATAAATAAATAATTGAAACAGCTGAAATTAATATACAAACAATACAGAGAGAAACATCACTGTATGTAATTAACTCTAATGTGTATACTCTGATCATCATTTGTAACACTAGTGTTTACACTCAGACCCATTTGTAACACTAGTGTTCATTCTTAGCCGTTTTTGTAAAACTAGTGTTCACACTTGAACCTCTTTGTAACACTAGTGTTCAAGCTCACCTTTGTAACACTGTTCATACTCCCCTCAGACCCCTTTGTAACACTAGGTTCAAGATCAGACCCCTTTGTAACAATAGTGTTCAAGCTCAGACTCCCTTTGTAGCACTAGTGTTCACACTCAGACACATTTGTAACACTAGTGTTCACACTCCCTCATACAGTACCCTTTGTAACACTAGTGTTCACACTCAGACACATTTGTAACACTAGTGTTTACACTCAGACACATTTTTAGCACTAGTGTTCACACTCAGACCCCTTTGTAACACTAGTGGTCACATTCAAACCCTTTGTAACACTAGTGTTCACATTTAAACCCTTTGTAACACTAGTGTTCACATTCAGACCCTAACACTAGTGTTCACATTTAGACCCCTTTGTAACAATAGTATTCCCAATAAAAACCCTTTGTAACACTAGTGTTTACATTTCCTCATACCCCTTTGTAACACTATAGTGTTCACACTCCCTCATACCTCTTTGTAACACTAGTGTTTACACTCCCTCATACCCCTTTGTAACAACACTCCCTCATACCTCTTCGTAACACTAGTGTTCACACTCCCTCGTACCCCTTTGTACTGTAACACTAGTGTTCACACTCCCTCATACCCCTTTGTAGTGTAACACTAGTGTTCACACTCCCTCATACTCTTTTGTACTGTAACACTAGTGTTCACACTCCCTCATATCCCTTTGTACTGTAACACTAGTGTTCACACTATAGTGTTCACACTCTCTCATACCCCTTTGTACTGTAACACTAGTGTTCGCACTAGTACTAAAATTCAGATGTGTGTATGTACTGTATTTCACTATCAATATCAAAAATCTTGTTCCTTCTCCTGTTATTAAACACAAATATACTACTTAAAAAATAAGAATATTGTAGATCTTTTTCTGACTTGCTTATGGGGAAAGGAATGTCATTTAAAAATAAATGTATATTTGAACAATGAAATGTTAAATGAAACATGATAAAGACATACGCACAAATGATCGTAAAGCAGTACTTGAAAATTCCCCCTTTTGTCCCTGATCGTTCTCACCTTTTACATTAATAGAAATTATGATTCATCAAAGGCACTCTCATTAATTTTTTTTTTTAATGTAAAATATAATATTACATTTTGGTGTGCTACAGAAAGACCATGTTTATAGAACTAATTATGCATATCTTAAAGTACTTATCTAAAGCAGTATGTTGTTTTAGTTAATCAGAAATAACAAACACCCACGTTTTGCACAAAGCAAATCAAAATATATTTAAATTAGTTGATGGTAAAATGTGAGACACTTAGAATCTGTTTCAAGGTAGCTAATATCAGGGAAGAGTGAAATAACATTAACGTATCTTTTATGTAAACTAACATTTAATTCTTTAAAAAGAGGATTCGTAAATGCTTTAACTGTCTGACAGGAGATTTATTTATCAGACGATAAACATTTTCAAATGTCATGCGGTAGGTGTTGGTATCTTAAGCGTTGGCGCCATGAATTGTGGGTAACAGATGCCATAACATACTCGGCTATTCTGTACATGACCTCTGGTATATTGACTTTATTAAATAATGCAGGGGCGGATCTAATAGAATACATGAGGTATCCATATATACCCAATTAAAAAATAATTTTGGATTACAAGCTCTGTGTTTAGAGAAGAAAAATCCAAATTGGTTCTTTCTTTGACATGAAGGTTGGCCACGATGCCTCCATCTACTATGAAGTCATTGCAAAAATTATAGCAAATTGTAGAGATTACATGGTACCATTGTGCAGCACAAGCATGCTTTTTTTTGACAGAAAAAAGTTTTTAGACCCTTTGAAAAAAAAATCATAAATATAAAATGTTCTTGGTTCTTTGAGGCTAATAAGTTTTAGATACAATACTCATCTACAGTATAGAGCAGTTGGAAACATTTTGCCTCCTTTAATCAATTTTCAATCCACTATTGACACTCAAAGGATCGCCCTGCTGGACAACAGCTGTTTAAAGCACCCGATATTCCCGGATTAATTCCCCAACTAAGTGTTCAACCGGACCCAACATTGCTTAACTTTGGTGATCAGACGAGAACCGGTATTTATGTTATTGCTGGAATTGCCTAATAATTTAGAAAATTCTCAATTTCTTAATTCTTTCAAATTTCTTATAAAATTAAAGCACTATAAATCTGAGAATAAGAATATAGAGAATTGATATTGTTGATATGATGCTACAGTATCAATTACCAATATAGTATGCGCTGATTATATTTAAATAACATGGTATAAATTTTTATACTAGTATGTATATCAATTACTTATCTTGAATTACAATATTTATTATGTACCAATTCCCAAATTGTATTCGTATATATTTTGTATTAGTAATTAATATTCTGTTAACTAAGGTGTTTCATTTAGGGACCAGTAACGAATTCAGGATTTTGAAATAGGAGGAGCCTAAAAATGGCAAATTCTAGGTGCTGAACTTAAAATAATTTCTTATCTTTTGCATTACAATTTGCAAAATATATACCCCCCATTCCCCTTCTTGAATCCTCTATGTGGACAACAGTGGAAATAAGTTACCTTTGTACTTTTCTGTGTTTTTATCCTTGATTGTTTCTACTTTGCTAGGCCAGCATAAATACCATCTTGTATCAAAAGTATATTATCAACTATCATTTGCATGTGGTAATAGGGATCAACACCTGAGTAAACTAATGGAATCCCATGAAGATTAAACCTAATGTTATTTTAAATGTCACATCTTTCGGTGGACTTTACAATTATAGCATTAAATAAAAATAGTGACAACATTCAAAAGGGTCAATTACTTTATCAAAATGAATTAATAATTTAATTTACATTTTCATATTAACAGTACTTTATGATTAAATTTACTTTAAAGGGGGATTCTGGGTTTAAAATTGCTTTTAAATATCGTTTATTTATTAAATAAAAAATATTATAACAATATAGACATTTCAGAATGAAGAAGTAATAACGAGAAATTAAAAAAATTAAATTTCATATACATTTTAGGGTAAATTCATGGAAAGTCTGTTTTTTAGCAGCTTAGGGAAGCTCATTAATATTCATGAGATATTCACAAAATCACGTCACCAGTGGATTCCAAACTCGCGACGTCATGTACGTTGTGTTTGTCAACTAATTTACATCTCTCTCCCCTGTCAAACGACGACCACCATTGTGATCATTGTGAAATACATTTTTTGTAGATTTTCTAAGCTAGGCCCAAAGTGTAATAATAACAGTAGTAGCATATATTTATTTGACATTTAATGAAATACAAAATTTAGTACAGATACGGAGTCATAAATTATACTATTTTTATACCTCTATAGTACAGATCGTATTATCGGCTTCACGTACAATACTACTCTAGGCCTAGCCTAATAATAATATGGGCGAGAGCCATTCTGACTAGGGATTCCATGCCACGATGGCTACGTTAAAACAATGGGGCCCATGGGCCTAGCTAGCCTACTACTAGACGATTGGCCCATAAATAACAAAACCCATCCTATCAACCAAACTCCTAAACAATCTAAACCTAAAAAATTCTACAAAATCGGCTGTAAATATTGAAGCAAAACAAGGTCCGATCGCCGTCCACACGTATGGTGTCCCGATCGTCTAAGTAGGCCTAAAATAAATAGGTTTAGTTTACTCTCCAAAAAAGCGGATACTCATGCATCAAGCAAGTAGACCAGGTAGTAGGAAGGAGACCTAGCCGATCCGGCCCAGTTAAAAATTGAGCTAGCTAGTGTAGTAGACCCTATGCGAATTGATACTACCAGGCCTTTTACTATAGGCTGCACTACACAAATATTCCAACTCTCTCATTCGAGCTATATTATCTATACCATTCCGGTAGGTCGAGTCGACCTTCAATCAAATACTGTACATCGTTCATGTTGTGATTATAGACGGGGTATACTCGACCCGACCAGTTTGGTATTGTTGTATCTGCTTATCACGTGACGATGCCAGACATGGGCAGCAGAGAGAGCACGTGTATCGTCGTCTCGCTCGATCCTCAGGAGGAATGTACAGTATACGTTACGCTTCATTGATTTTGATTTTTCCCTAAGTCGGTGCGAAAATCGGCAAACGTAAAGTGCAAACATATCTAATTTTTCACTGTTTTGATGAATTTTCATAAAAAATTGACTTTATAAATGGAAAGACCGACTAAAATTACATCAGATAAGTATAATTTTACAAAATTAATTGATATGGTTTATGATAACGAGTCGTCGGAAGATGGACCATTTCACGAATTTCCTATTTTGTAACCACAGTGTGATTTTGCCGTAGCTGCACTTGTAATCTGGCCTGATTTCACAGCCTTCGTTCTGCTTCACTGGGCGCTTATATAAATTGAAACTTTTACCGTTCAAGAGACAAACAAATATATTTTACATTTTTTACTATTCATTTTAAACCCGGAACCCCCCTTTAAAATGGAACATGAAAACTAAGAGTAGGCTAATGAGTCTTTTTGTCAATGTACAGGCTATAAATACGCAAAAATGCATGTACGTGGATACAGAGGGGTCAATTACCACTTAATAAAAATAAATTTATATTTCATGAATAAGTTCCACCAAAATTATGGATAAGCATTAATATAGAAAAATTATAATTCAATTTTAAAACTGGTTTTCAATATTACCAGTACTTTATAATTGAATTTATTTAAATAGGAAAACATGTTGGTAGTTACAGTGTGAATGTATAGGCTATACTATATGCAATAAAATGTGTGGGTACACATATGTCAAGAGAGAAATTAAAAATGTATAGAATTGCCAATAAATTATTCCGTTTATTATCCTACAATCAAGGTAATTATGATCATATAATTCCTAAAATTTAGCCTCAAAATTGTTTATAAATGTGTTTATTTTTACCACAATATTCTCCTGTATACTAGACAAAAACACATTTCATCTAGTGCATTAAGTTTTACTATGAATCTAAAGTCATTAAAAAAAATTCCATTAAAAAACAATCGTGACTAAAAAATAATGCCGCCATAGGCCTACGTGGATGTCGCACAACAGAGAATTAAACAACATTTTATGAGAATGAAATTACAATAAAAAAAATTGTCTTTCCTTTGATGTCAAGATTTGACCATATATCAAACGGCGCAAAAAAACACAAGTCATCTATTAAGTGTGTTGATGCTAAGATTTTATATAAAATGCTAAAAAGCACAAAAAAACCAATCACAGAGTATTATACTGTTCAACAGCTAAATTACCATGGCAACTAAGATTGTAACATTGCTATTATATGATACTAAATGTAACAGTTTTCAACAGCAGTGTACAATCACTCATAAAGCAGCGACGAAAATGAAGATAATTATCAAAGATGTTTATCAGGATAAAAGATAATAACTACTTTAGAGTTTGCTGCAAATTTAACCTATAAATCCAAATTATGTATACCATGTGCGCATCGATCGTCCATAAAAAGAAGTTTAAATTTAAAGCATTTTATTTCATTTAAATTATTAAATGTTCAAAGAAGGAATTATGATTATGATAATGATTAGATTTTGATTATGATTACATTTTAATTATGAGATAAGATCATTTTACAATTTGTCTTTCCTTTTTATCATTTTGAAAAAATATTGTTGTAAACCTTTCTTGTTGAATTGCCATTTTAATGTTACATAATAGCTATTGATTTTAAAATGATGATGATGATGGTTCTAGACTTTGATTGAATATACTATCTTATATTTTTTTAACTTTTTGTAATTTTAGATTTTTTATAGGTATTAATTTTTTTCAATTAAGCTATTGTACATTTGATATAATTATCAAATTCTAATTAGAGAATGTATAGATACAGTAGATAAAATAAAAATTACACTTAACAAAGAATGACGTTTCGATCTCATCATGAGATTACTAAAGCTTTAATGCTATAGTGCTTTAAAATATCTTGAATTGATATGGATATTTATAATAGTGTTTTCAAGTCCTAAAAGAAACAATCATTTATAGTTATTTTCAGCTCATTTTATTTCCATTAATTAATTTAATTGCAAAGATATATTATCACCAGAGAATTGTAATCATGAATTTAGAAAACCCTGTTTTTATTCATTTATCGTATCGGCATGATGACTTTTTCAAATTGATTGAAAATTTGGCATTATCAACGATAGACTAATCCTAATAAAAACCTCTCAACGTGATGCTACGAATTCAATAAAATTGAAAGCTTCTAAGATGTGCGTGTGATCAAACTTTTCATTCTATAAACCGTTATAAAATTCTAAACACAATTTTATTATTTAGATTTTAATAGTCTTAAATGGTTCTTAAATGCATTTATTGATACTTAATAGATAATTTGTAACTTGGTAAGTACGCATTTGTTTTCATCGTATTAGGAAGTTAAAAAAATGATAATGATATTGCAATAAGACATTATAATGTGCTGACATATAAACACATGATCTGTAATAAAAGTAAATGTTTTTATTGCGTTGACTGTTCATGACATAAATCTATGGAAGGCAAACCTTGCCAAAACATGAACAAAATACAGATGAATACAATCCAAATTTGAAAAGGCCATTTTGTAATTAATAAATTCTGCAGAAAAAAAACTGATTTCACTAAATAAAGAAAAAATAAACAGTTAATTTATAATAATAATGGATAATTTAGCCTTACAACCCCAGATATCATGGGTTAAATCCTATCTGATGTAGATTTGTAAAACCAAATGTCCTTCATCGATTTTAGTTGATTTAACATGTATTTATTAATTAATTTGAATATCTGGCAATAAATCTAATGTTATGATAAGTGTATGTATTCCAATATTTTACTTCCTTTGTTTTTATATTGCTTTGAGCACTTTAGTGGATATGTGCGCTGTATAAATTGAGCACTTTAGTGGATATGTGCGCTGTATAAATTGAGCACTTTAGTGGATATGTGCGCTGTATAAATTTAGCACTTTAGTGGATATGTGCGCTGTATAAATTGAGCACTTTAGTGTGCGCTGTATAAATTGAGCACTTTAGTGGATATGTGCGCTGTATAAATCTTACGATTATTATTATTGATTTATTTATTTACTGATGGGTAACTGAACTTTTATTTCCAAATTAATAAAAAAACATAAATAATATCATAAGAGGTAGTGTAGGTGTAAATAAACTATTATTATTATATCATACACAAAGTATTTGTTGAGAAAACATAAGGCTAGGCTCTTTTACCAACTGAAACTAGAACAAAATTAACTGGGAAAAATATTTATAAACTCAAAAATATAGCAACTCTAATGTCATCTAAGTGATCCTACATTTTTATTTTTATTTGTTTTTAACTGTTCTGTATATCTTTTTAAATTAGGTCTACTATGTATTTATATATGTTATACATTTTCTTTACTTTTAAACTTGTAACTGGACCATTTTGGAAAGCAGTACTGCGTTACTGAAAATGCAATCCAGTCAAAAGAAAGAATAAATAAATAAAATAGTAATGTCTTGTTATAGTACATACAACCTAGTGAGATATAGGTCATGTCATAGGTCATGTCATGTTTCAATGTTATGTTTTATTGATTTCTAATTTTATATTTTGTTTTGTTGTTGACAAGACATTCTTTTGTATTGACACAAATGCATTTTATTAAAGCTTATATCCAGTAATTACTCATTAAACATGATTTCTTTTCAATTTAATTACGTTTATTTTCTATAAAAATTCAAATTAACTGTGTAACAAAAAGTAGATTCTTCCTACGCAAAAAAATTAACATAAAGATACCAAGATGGTGTTTTATCATACAAAAGTTGCTGTAGATTGATTTGTTACAAATGAATACAATATACTAACAAACAACATATATACTATATAACAACAATAATATATAACAATAATAACAATAATATATTCACACCCACTTAACACGTGGAGTAGAAAATTTGAATGTAACAATACCTAAATACACCCTTAGTAAAATGAATTCGTCCTTTAAAGTTGCAGGCGCAAAAATATGGAACAATTTACCAATTAATATTAAATCGGCACCAACAATTACGTCCTTTAAGGCTAGATACAAATCTCATTTCTTTTCATAAAAAAACTGACATGTATTATATTTAATTAAGTTTCTCTTTTGTATATTTTGATTAAGACAGGACCACAATGTAAAACAGATACACTGTTATCTGATTGTTTTATCCTGTATAAATATATTTATTATTATTATTATTATTATTATTATATATAACAACACTATATACTAATAATTAATTTGCAAAATGCATTGCATCTATTTTGAACTATATAGTTATATAAATCTTCATTTTATAAAAATCGTAAATTTTCGTTAGTTGTAAGAGTAAAATTGACACGAAAATGGTCATCAATTTGTGTAACCATGTCTTTTCATGATTTCAGTGAAATATTACTTTAAATATGTTGTAACTTAAGTTTTCAGAATAGTTTTTTAAAGCAAGTCTCTTTAATCCAACTTTAAATGTGTCGTAAACATTCGCAAATTTAATCCTTTGAGTTTTCACTTAAAAATAACCTATTGCACGGCAAAAACAAAGGCTTAATACAACTCTTTCTTTGGCGTTTGATGTTGGTTATCGTGTCCGTCTCATCTTGTATCTTAATCTATACGTTAGTCACATGATCTTACTTATCTAGCTGTAAATAAATGCAATTTTTGACATGACAACAGTTATCTGTTTGCATCGACATGCGAATATCACAAGTCGTAAACACCACCGTCGCACATTCCTCGAACAGAAATACGACGAGATAGAATTTGACGTCGCCTACTACGTTTTTCATGTGTTAATCAAAACTTATTAGCATACCATTAACACCTATTACAGATTAGAATAGCCTGATAATAGCCATTTGAAGATTGTAATGTCTACACTGTTTATTCGCATAGTAATTACAAATTATAAACATAAAACATGGCTAATTTACATTCGCGATATCAATTATGTAGAAAACCATTTTTATATATGTTTTGTAAATTGTAGTATATATTTTTTTCATTTGTCACGTACAATATGCAGGTCATGGCCAGGTATTGGTTATTTTTAAATAATGAATTATCCTAGACCAATTTGTTTTTGATGGCCTTGAAAATGGAAGAACAACATTTAGATATCATTCCATCTCTTGTTACATTAATATCATAATGTTGTAATTTAAGAATGTGTGTAAAAATGACGAGCAAGAAACCTGGCAATTTTAACTATGGGAGACAAGCCACAGATTGACTAAATTGTTCAATTTGTAGAGAAGAAAAAATCACAAAGCAATGAAAATATATTTGCGAGATAATATAAAGTAACTTATGTATTATTTAGAATATAACTTGTGTTACTAATTGATATATGATATGGTTTTTTCAATTTGAGAATACAGTAAAGATTGAATAAATTGTTGAATTGTGTACAATTATATAATTATAGAAAGCACATTTAAAAATTTGATAATACAAGTATTTCTATATTATTATTATTGGGAAAGCATGTATACAAGCATGTGGTACAAACTGATTGAATTGTTATTTATTTATAAAAATATACAAAAGAAAGCTATTTATTTTGTACTCTTACTTAGCATAAATGTAATTAAGGTTTCTGTTTTATATATTTTGTTCTCTCTTTTGTTATTTTTAAATTTGTAATGTATTACTGTTAGTTGATCACGGCCTTGTACAAGAACACCTTTATGGTGACACAAGCTTTTCTGTGTTAAAATAAAGTATAATTATGATTATATTTATTATAGAGCTCATTTAAATAAAAAATATTAGAATTTGCAAGATAATACAAGTAACTATAATATATTATATTTAGCGTTATTAAAAGTATTTTACAGTATGTTTTTTAATTTGGGAAAACATATGGTACAAATTGATTGAATTGTTTTGTATAAAAATATTTAATAGAAGCTCATTTATTTAAAAAATGTTAGAATATTTGAAAGATAATACAACTATAATATTTTACATTTAGTTATTAAACTTGTGTTATTTAAAATATACAGTATGTTTCTCAATTTGGGACAGCATATGGCACAGATTGATTAAATTGTTAAATTGTTATATAAAATTTAGACTTGGAAGGCACATTCAATAAATTGAATATGAATTGTTACATTGCATAGATAAAGTAGATTACTCTATTGATTGATTGATTTATTATTTTAATGTAACTTGTTTAAAGTGGGCTTCCTATCACAAGACCCTTGTGGTTTCCTGAAAGTCCCTTTTATCTTTAAATAGTTTACGTCTTTTCGTTTGTGTATTGCTGTTAAGATGAATAATCGATTGATATTAAATATAGTTAATAACTACACAATATCCATCCTGTTATTTGCGAGTTGCTTGCTAATTGTATGCGTATGACATTTAAAAAAAAACGGACATTTTTAAGTGAAATTAATGAGGAAAGTGGGCGAATAGGGGATTGGGTGTTGGTGGGTTGATCTTGGCACACAATACCTATTTAAATTAACCCTATGGCCCTCTTTAATTCACAGGACACCCCTTTAAAGGAGACACTTTTTTTGGTCGTGAAGGTGTCCACTTAATATGGGATTTACTGTATTATTACATTAGTGTAATAAACTTATTATTGTGTACATTTGGTATGCTTTCTCAATTTAGGAAAATATGGTAAAAAAAAGGGTAAATTGACAAAACACAGTTGAACAAATAAATAAGAGACACTTAAAGTCAAGATGATGATAAGAATCAATACAGCTTCCCGACATAAATGTATCGTCCAATCAAACAACTGTGTATTCTCTTCAAATCTGTCGTAAAATTAAAGTATCATAAAGTATGACTATTGGAGGATACAATCGTAGTGAAGTGTTTGGACTGACGCATTTAAGCGTACGATGTTGTCCAACTTTATGAACTAACTAAATAATTGTGAGTACAATGATTTAATTGAGTAGCAAGGCCTATGATATAATGATTTTATAGTTCATAGAGCCATAGTGAGATACAGAGAAGGGACAGAGCAATATTGTTTTATTCGTTTTTATTGCATTTTTTTATTGTTATGTAAATTGTACAGTATTTAGTTTTTAGCCATGCAGCTACTTGTTGTAAGTTTTATACCTGAATAAATAAATATTGAACGTATTTTGACTGAGCCCGGCCTTTTATGTATAGATGTCAGATATGTGCTGGTAAAAGTCACTACCAAACGTAATCAATGGTCGCTGTGCACTATACTGTATATGCTCTATTTTGTTCATTATAAATACTTGCATTTCTTTACATAACATATTGTAAGTATTTACTTAATGAGAATGAAGTCTTAACTTCTACTTTATTATTAATGCTATTAATGTATTTTCATCTTACATTAATTATTAAATTTCAATTTCAAAACATTCTCTCACTGTAGATTGTAACACACTGTTCATTACATTTATTTACATAGTGACAAACATTTGTAAATGTCACATTACGTCGGCTTCATTCAAATATTAGCAACCAAAACTCACAGTACTTTTTAAACAACTACAACTACTAGTTTATGTTGTTACGCCATTTTAAATTCCAATTGGAAGGACATTTGTCTGTGATGTGCCCAAATATAGTAGTGAAATGCTTAAATATGGTATGATATGACATCATCATGTCCATATATTATGGGCTCATCACATTGTGTTGTCACATAAAGTTTGACAGTGAAGACAGAGCTTAATGAAATCTTTCTTGAAAAACTGGCTTTGGGAGAACACTGACACCAGTGAAAAAAAATTGATATAAATAGAAATAAATAGTTAAAAGACGCATACTAATACAGCTAATCTTAATAGTGCTCATAATAAATATTTTTAAATATATATTTAAAAATATCAATTGAAATTTAGATTCAAATAAACAATCTGTGAATCCAATCTATTACGAAAATAAGCACTGTACAAATACGTGAGCGCCCTTTCACACAATATGTTAATTTAAATCTATCGCGCTTATTTTATCAATAGTTTTAGACAGCTTTTAAAATAACAGAACAAATCTGTTGTTTCATAGTATTTTGTTAAGCAGTGAATTTAACAAAACAAAAATAGATAAATTAGTGTATGTCAATCTCATTTCATCCATCAAACACTGGAATAGATTTTTCTTTTTTTATCGTACAAATAAAATAATTTGTCATTGTCAATACATACAGCTGGATATTGGCAATACTGTTTTAGTGTATATTTAATTGTTTGCTAACTATATGTGTCAACGTATAACAAAGTATAATAATTAAATCCTTATCAAATGTACGGAAAAGAAAACAAAAATCATCAAACAATTAAATACATATACCACAGATATATAAACCTAACATTATCAATAACTTGTTAAAGAAATATTCTATTTTTTAGTTCTGTTTCTTTCATTATTTTAATTATTTATAGTTTATTTATTGATTTTTTTACTTATAAACAATTAGTTTATACAAATGAATGTAAACAGCATACAACACAGCAAGTAATAAATCAATTCTTACGAAAAAGAAAAAAAAATGAATAAAAGTGAGTAAATGTCAGAATACATTGAGTATACCAACGGCAAAATTACTCAAAAAGTAAGTACACACTAATTATGTCTTTGAGTTCATGATTGATTACTTAAGAGAACATTGAAATATTACCGGGTTTAATCATTTATAACATGAATACATCAACATTTTAAAATGTGATGATACATTATTAACATTTGCAAAATGATTTGTAGAATTTCAAATTGAAAAAAATAATTGAATTAACTAAATCAATAATGAACATTTACAAAAAGAAGAGAGAGAGATTCTTTATTATTACATATTAAAATTAATCTAACTAAATTAATCTAACTAAATTGATCTAACTAAATTGATCTAATTAAATAAATTAATCTAATTAAACTAAAAAAACTTTTAAAAATTAAAAAAAAGAGAGATTTTTTCATTATTAAAGATTACAATTTTTTGAAATAATTTGTAAATTTTTTCAGTAAAGTTTAAAAATTAATCTAATTAAAATAATAAACATGTTAAAAAAGATTTTTACAATTTTGAAAATTATTTGTAAATTTGTACAGTTAAAGTTTGGTGTCAATTTAATTCATCAGCCAAATTAATTTAACCATACCTAATTAACAATCAATTCCTAAAAAACATTTTTGTCATAAAGTGTTGGTTGGTATGCCAATAATCAATATAGTAAATAAGCTAATCTTTTGATTATTGGTGCTAATTTATTGATTAGTCCTTTTGTTTTCATTGTTAAAACCTTAAATGTACAAAATGATTTTAAACATGTGTTTAATATTGCTACTGAGTTCATTAAATATATTTATGAAAATTGTTACTATTTAACATTTTTGTCGATGTCTACATTTTGTCAACCATGCATCATAATCCGAATGGTGAATCAGTTAATAAAAAAAATTTATAAAAAAAAATATTTTAATAGCTGCTCATTTTATGCTCAATAAATGTTTGATAAAAATCAAAACATAGCTTAATGTCATCAATCAATACTTGAGCATTGACCTAGACTAAGAACAGGTGCTTAGATGATGGAATCTCCAGCCAAATGGACACTGTAATCTAGCTTGCATTCTAAACTTATTACCTAACTAATATCAATAAATAAAAATGATTACTTACATATGAAGATGATATAAACATGCTTGCCAGCCTGTCGGTCTTTCTAAAAAATTATATATCTTGCTTTGTAACTTTCTGAACTTAGCATCCCGTTTATTTTGGGGTCTAAACGAGATAGGTTTTCCTAGGAGGCTCATTCTTGGTGCGTACAGCCTTTGTGATTCAGATTGTCCATTCATCTTAATGAATTCCCTTTTCACTTGGCGGCGGCATTGTACACTATCATCATCACTATCGTTGTCAGGCATGACAAATCCTACACGCTGCCGTCCTGTGCGTGGAACAGTCTTCTTAGATGCTATAACATCAACTGAGGCATCTTGATCAAGCAAACGACCGCTCATTATTCTCTCATTCGCTACTCGATCATAACACGAGCACAAAATCAATCAAGCATGACATGGCCTCTGTGGTGTAGCCATGGGATTCCATTCACAGTTGGCCTAAAGATAAATATAATATGTCAATTAATAAACTGAACATAACACATCATAAATACATACTTAATAAATTAGTGTGATGACAAAAATAAATGTCCAACCCTTTTTACTTTAATCTAGACCTATTACCTAATGGGTTTGTACGATAAATAGCTTACTAATTGATAAGCAAATATTAGGTCTACCAAAGATAACAGTAATTAATATTTGCATAAAAATATTATAATAGCTGCTTACATAAAAACCTCCATCTTGGCTAATTTTGTAAATTACAATGAAAATTTCAAATTGAGATATAAAGATACTTTTTAATTAAAATATTATAATTTAAGTATGCGTACTAATTAGCGGTAAGCATCAAGAGGATTATCAGGACATTTTGTATTCACAGTCTTTCTAGATTAAGTTAAGTTATATAAAATCGATGACAATAGAAAAACTAATTTCTTTATATATGTATATATATTTCTTGATATTTAAATATAAAGAAAAACGAAAAAAATATACTCTTTATTTTGGTGAGGCACTCAAAACAATGGGTGAAAAATAAAATAGTTAAAAAGATAAATAAAACTCTAAATAATAGTAATTGTTACCAATGAAAATCTAATTAAATTTTTAATTAGTCTCAAAAAAAGAGGTAAAGGAAATCGGATATTTTTGTAGAAAAATTTAGATTTATTTAGGTACAAAACACTGACACTAACAAAAACTTTATATTTCTAAAAAAAAAATATTTCTTATTACTTTAATGAATTGATTTTGCTTTAATAGTAATAATTATTTCTGCTGATTATTCCTTATTAGGTAATAATTATTACTAATTTATGTAATGTTTATATAATATTAATTTTTTTTAATAATACTTGGTAAATATATTGATCTGTGGTTTGGTATCTGCCAAATTTAAATGATTGTAATTAATACGGAGCATTCCAGTTGTGTAATGCGATAGAGTACAGTAAATGTCAAAGGGTTATTCTGACCTTGTAGTGACACAGTAAAAACAAAGTGTTGCAAGATTGGATAACGTTAGATAGGCCCCTGGGGTAACACTGGGGACTAGTGTGATGTAAGTGTTAAAGGATAGAATAACTTTAGATTGGCCATTGGGGAGACCTGGGGAGTTGGAGAGGCTCTTAGCGGTGTAAGACTGGATAATGTTAGATATGCCCCTGGGGAAAATGTGGGACTAGTGTAGTGTAAATGTTGAAAGATAGTATCATTCAGGTAGGCCCCTGGGGAAAAGTGGGTGCCTATATGAGTGAACAATAAGTGTTGCAAGATAGGATAATGGGACAAAAGAGTAGGCCTCTAGAGAAAACCAGTGACTAGTGCAATGTAATTGTTTCTATGTAGGATCACTTTAGGTAGGCCCCTGGGGAAAACCGGGCCAAACAATAATTGTTGCAAGATGGGATAAAGGGACAAAATTAGGACTAGAGTAGACTATTAGTAGGAGTGAAGTGTGTAACTGTTAGAGCCCTGGGGAAATGTTAAAAGATGTACTTATAGTTTAGGCCCATGGAAGATTGATAATGATGTAGTGTGTATGAGATAGAAAAGCATACAAAATATTACTGTTTGTAGTGATTACAGTCATATTTAATAAAATGACTTGATACAATCTATTGTAGAAATAATCAAACTTGACCAGATATCAATTTCAATATAAAATATATTTGTTTGTCTTCTACTTTGATTTTTTAACCTTAAACCTAGCTTGGTATTTTCTTGTTATTCACATGATTAGCGTTAATGTCACATCTGTGACAATCCATCTTCCTTTATTTGTCAATTTTCCCAGGAGCCCTCTAATTTATCATCATATTTGTCGTTGCTTGTTTTCCTCTGCTTCATTAATCAACTTTCATCTATTCTATGTTTCCATTGGGAGGGGGGGGGGGGTGGGGATGATTCGAAAGTTCTCAGACTGTACCATTTATAGAGAGGGGTGTTATATCTCTCTCTTTGAGGAGGGAAGGCTATTTTTAGTTCAACCGGGTAAGCTGCATTCACAAACTAACGCCTATATTGTCTTATGTAATTTGAAGCTATCAATGTTTGCAATACAGTGAAAAAAGTTATGAATAAATTCTAAAGCAATTCATGAATTCAATTAAATAACATTTCTTTATCAAAATGTCAAAATAGAATAGTAGTGGATGGACAGTTAAATATAACTAAGCATTTCAAACTCTAGGGACGTAAAAAAATTTGTTAAATTCCATGCGTGAAACAAAAGATGAGTAAATTGGATTACTATAATCCATGTAGTTATTGATATACCATCATGCAACGTTGCACACGCATGATTTATTGTATTGAATTCTCATGATAAAAGGGGAATCAACCACAACAAGAAATCAATTCTTAAATTATGTAAATTTAATGGGTGTAATATTAGGCGAGCAATGATATAATTGTAAATTGCAATTCTGAATGATTAATGAACAAACACATTAAATAATTTGCATATAAATAGCTTTTCACAAAGGCATTTAAAATTGATAACTTTGATTACCATATTGATGAAGATAGTGAAGACGGTGTGGCCCACCCTCTAAAAAAAACCTTTAAAAAAAGCAATAATTAGGTTTAAACACACTACAGTTTGATCTTCAGAGATTCCCCCTTTCATTTCTTTTTTGTACTATGATTATTTATGTATGTTTATGATTATGTGAATAGAAATAATGAAAGAGACCAATCGAAAGTCTCACCCCAAAAATTAATTCTGAAATGTACAGGGGGTAAACAGGTTCCCATAGCAACACTTAAATGTTTGATGATACAATAACAAAATAATGTAAGCTAAAAGAGCTTAAAAAGAAAAAATTTCTTAAAATGAATGAAAAGCAAAGTAAACTTAATTGCAATTTGAATTGTGTATGTTATGTATTTATTACAATGATATCACACTGCCTTTATTACAATGATATCACACTGCCTTTATTACAATGATATCACACTGCCTTTATTACAATGATATCACACTGCCTTTATTACAATGATATCACACTGCCTTTATTACAATGATATCACACTGCCTTTATTACAATGATATCACACTGCCTTTATTACAATGATATCACACTGCCTTTATTACAATGATATCACACTGCCTTTATTACAATGATATCACACTGCCTTTATTACAATGATATCACACTGCCTTTATTACAATGATATCACACTGCCTTTACAAGATCAGATATACACAATTTGTTGTTTGCTGCCCTCTGGACTGAGCTGACATAAAACTTCATGTGAGCATTAGTGATAAATGTCAATATGTTTCAATGTACTAGAAATGACACGCCGCCATTATAATTAGGATTTAATATTTCATTCATGATCTATGTCTAATCTCACTAGGGTATACATATAATGTTTTAATACACAGTATTATTGACTCTCTCATCCATGACTTTAATCATAACTTCAACCTATTTTCACACATTCATATTGTATATAATTGATGCCAATTTTATACTTTTTAAAAAATTAAAAAATTACTTCCATTTATTGCCATTTGCATATAAAATATACATAAATTATGTTGCTCTGAGATATACAAAAACAGATAAATGAAAAACTAACAAAAACAATTACAAACGGTCATGTCACTCTCATACGGTATACTGACAAGTATTCAGTGCCCGAAAACCTATAGTTCATTCCTATTTAATTAAGAATCTTTTTTATCATTTAAAATTTATTTATTTTATCTTTATTTAAGAAAGGCTTTCTAAGTTTTCTGGTGACATCCGTGGGAGAACTGAAGTAATAATTATTTCTCTGCTTTTTGTACTTATTGTTTGGTTTGTGTATTTATTTTTATCATATCTGTAATTCTCTGTCATTTGATGCTAAAACTAGTAACAATTAATTCATTTGTCACATGATACTATATACATTTATTTCTTGTGTATTAAAATTTTGTTTTCAAAAGCTCTGTCTACACTATCAAACTAGTTTGACAAAAAAAGTGTGATGGACACAAATATGGTAGTGATGTGCCTAAATATGGCAGTGATATGACATAAAGTTTGATATTGTACACGGAGCTTAACAACATTTGAATGTAGAAATGTAATTAAGAATAGTCTTAATGATAATTCCTTTTTGTCAAGTAAATCACATCAATTTATTCACATTTCTGTTGGGTTCTCTCTTGTGTACTATTACACAATATTAATAGAGCTTAAGCATCAAAGCGTTTGTGACAGTTAAAAACTTGCAATGCATGACAAACATATTCTATTATTTTGGTGTAGCATTTGGTTAATGGTCCATGCAACTAGTAAATTTTAAAAGTGTCATTTTTGTTATTTTGTTTTATTTGAGGTTGAATTACAGTAACTTTAAAAATGAATAAAAGAGAGATTCTCAGAAACGTCATGGAACTATTTGTAAGATAGAATAAATTAACAAATAATATTACTGTACATGCTGTATAGCTTTTTGTTGTTTATTATATAGATACTTGGCATTTATCATAATTATGTGAGGACGTGTGACGCAGTGTGTTGGACTTTGGATTACTGATCATGAGATCGTTGTTCGAATCCAACTCTCGCCGCTTTGCTTGTATCCTTAGGCAAGATACTTTACTTACGTTTGCCCCTCTGCACCTAGGTGTATAAATGAGTACTCGGTTAGATCAAGACACAACTTTGCGCTGATTATTAGCTGCATTATGGGAGTATGTTTCCATACAAGTTTGATCCAAAAAATGACCAGGGTAATGCTATAGAAGTGTGGCATTTATTTGGTTACTATTGCATATAATATAACCAGGAATAAGGTGAAAGCTGAACAAGGTTATACACACATTCCACATTACAGTAAAAACAATATAAAGCAAAACAATACATAATACATATTTTGAAATAAGTCATTAATGATATAGATAAATTTGCAAAATGTTTCATAAACAACAACGTATGGTTATTTTCATTCTAAGAGAATGAGGGGGAGAGAAAAACATTTAAATATTGAAAACAACAACGTAGACTGGCTGTCAAATGTTGTATCACTTTTAATCTATATGATTCAACTTTACATATACCCACAACATTAAGTACTTCTCAATTTATGGCAGTAATTTATTATGACATTAAAAAAAGTTGTTTTTCAAACAAAACAAATCGATCATTTAGCAATATCTTGACAGGTATGGTTATATAACACTAGTCCTTTTATAATGAGAAAAACTATCCATATCAAATTAAAAGTGGCCAGAGACCAGGAGCAGATTCAGAGGGAACACATTTAGAGGTGAACACATTTAAGCTCTGTCTACACTATCAAACTAATTTGATCAAAAAAAGTGTGATGTGCCCAAATATGGTAGTGACATGCCCAAATATGGTAGTGATATGACATCATCATGTCCATATATTGGCACCCATTTTGTATAGAACACAAAGACAATTATTGTTTTTATTACAAGCAGGAACACAAAAGACCAAAATTAGAAATTAAATTAAAATCAAAAATAGAATTGATACACTAATGAAAACGATTAAATTATTGTTTCTTATAAATATTCTTATAACCATATATTGATTACTTTTCATAAACAAATGATCCATATTTTATGGATGATAGCCCTACGCAATGCATAGTATTAAAAGACCATCCAGCAAGCATGACCCAATTTCATATTTAAGTCGGTGAAGTCAGATGCTTAGATGGAATACTACGCAGGATGAAGAGCAAAACTCAAATCCAGACTTTGATAAAAACGGTCTTAAAATTCAAAGTCATGTACAACCATGCCTATTTAGTATTTATGTCACCGCTATGTGTAGTAAAATACAGAACTAATACTGTATAGCCGTGTACAGCAATTTACAGTACCCACGAGAGTGCGGCAAATACGCTTAAAATCGTAGGCTAGTTTCAATTAAGTATATACTTTGTGTGTGCATACGTAACTCAGAATCTAAGTTTGTTCACTTAGGAATAGTAGTTGAATTGATTTCTATTCTAAAACATCTTGTACCTCTAGGCAATATTATGTGTGAAGACGATTGAATACAAAAATGTATTATATATTCAGTTTTTACAATTCTTATTTCTACAAGGAATAGAAATATCGAAAGAGTTAATATATATTAAGTGACAGAAATTAATATATATTTTATTCTTATTGAGAATTTCACAATTTATTGTGTCCGTTCTTTGTATTCATATGTGCAATTTGCCTATATATATTATTAATTATTTTTGTACTGCAATTCAGAGTTGTTTTATGTTGCAATGTCTATTTTTTGTATATGATTAAATGAATAAAGACACCGAATATATAATGTCATCAAAAGACTTGATAATGATAGTAAATCTTTCTAGTTTGTTTGAGCCAATCCAAGTTTGACATACATGTCATGCAAGACAGTATGTTCTATATGAATACAACATTGACACTTCAATTCATCCTGTTCAAATATAGCCCACTAATGATCTAAGCACGCTTCAGAATGTATAGTATGTGATCATGCAATTATTTGGGGATCAATTTCTACTGAGAATTTAAATAATTACAAATAGCACTGGACCTTTGCTGACTAACATTTTAGTACTGAAATTAAGAAGGCGATCAGCCAATACTTAATGCAATCAGGGGCAGTGGATCCAGGATGCTGAGATAGGAAGACCTATAGGGGATAAAGGGTCCTGTCAGACATCAAGCATTTTATTACCTTTCTTTAAAAAGTGGGGGAGGGAGCCAATGGCAGGGATAACTAGTACTATATGGAATGTGTATGTAAATTCAGCATAATTACTGACGTTGTACGGTAATTGAGTTAAATATTATTGAAACACATAAAAACTATGCAAAATTATACTTTAAATTATGGCAAACCCTCCAGCAAAACATATAATAATAATTATGCACAAATCAACGATTAATAAATTTAATTTAATTATACATAGCAAGTAGAGAACTCTGGATATGGCAACATTTTACATACAGTATTATAAATTTTAGGAAATTTGGTGAGTTTATCCCAGGGTGGGATTATATCCGCATCCATATTATATCATTGTTTAATGACGTACAGTACATGGTCATTTACCTCCGCCAAGGAGGTATATGTAATCGGTAGCGTGTGTTTGTTTGTTTGTTTGTTAGCAGGATTACTCAAAAAGTAATTACAAGATCTTTACCAAAATCAATAGACAGATAGATATGTGGTCAAGGACCATTCCATTAAATTTTGGGACCATTTGGGACCACAGTCCCAATTCTGGACCACTTTTTAGTATACTTTTTTAGACCTGCTAGTGTTAAAAAATAGGACAGAATTTTTCAAAAGCCGGCGAGCAGTCTTAAAGTAACAAGTAAACTGAAATTGCATTTTCTCGAGAACTACTTGTCCAAAAAACTTCATTTTTTAACAAGAGGCAAGAGTTATAATTTGTGATTTGTAATTTTAAAACATAATTTGATTTAATGTGCACGTTTTTTTATGCGAGTAGTTTAAAAAACCTATTTCTTTTCAAATTCACTCGTTTGATTTTCGCGTTGCTGTTCTATTGTTAGTCAACTGAAGCTATTGTTAATTGAAAGGCTTGTTACATAACCATTACACCACACTCGCGTACACATGCTTGTAATGAAATTAGCCTAAATCACAAACAGCATTAAGAAACACACAAATATATATATTTTTTTTTTTTACCGGAGAAATCTTATGTAGGAGAATTTTACAGTAGGCGGAGGTATGCCCTCTCGGAGTGGCTTTCTAGTTTAATTAGTACTTGATTTTTAGATTTCCTCAAGGTACATCCAAATCAATCAATATAAATGTTAGGAGTTTGATGGATTTATCCCAGGGTGGGCTTATATCCGCATCCATATTATATCGTTGTTTAATGACGTACAGTACATGGTCATTTAATTAGTAATTGATTTTTAGATTTCCTCAAGGTACATCCAAATCAATGATTGTTAATTAAGTTATACTCAGAAGTGGTAATTCACTTTTCTGCTACTTTTAAAGCAATTACCTAATATACCACATACAGCAACATCAATGTTAATTTTCCAGAAATTATTGACACATACAGCTGCGTGAATAAAAAATAAGCCACTTTATTTGAAATTCACCTTTTTTACGACATGAATATACGTAAGGCCGTTAAAGAGATAATAGTTAGGTGAATACATTTAATAACTTTCATAAGGTTCATTCAGATGGTTCATTTCAGATGTCAGACCGTTCCTATTCTCTTTATCAGTATCTGACAATCTGCTTTTCAAAGATTTATAATAATTTTACAAATAATATTTACCAATTTTACACGAATCACATTTAAATATTATTATGTTGTATGAATTTATCTTTGTTTTGTTATTGTAAACATCATATTGTTAATTGATGTCATTTATTATATTTGTATTTATTTTTTATATATTAATTATATTGTCGGGGTCCTCGCAAGATTAGCATTATCTACCATCTAGGAACCAGTTAATTTATATTTAACTGAACACAGCAGTTTTTATGATACAGTAATGGCTACATCTCATTGCCAATGATTTTCCAAATTACTTAATTTCAATCTTTTATTTCAGAATCTCTGGTGAATAGAAAGTACATAATTACAACAAAAACAAAACAATGTATAATTTTAAATAAAATCCTTTAGTTTCTTAGTACTAATTTACTAATCTTAAACACATCCTAGCTGAGTTTCATTAATGCTAATTTCACCAGCTTAATTTTAATTTCTATGATTGATAATCAGGTATGAAGATGATTTGACGTCATATGTGTTTACAAATTTAGTGTTTTATGTCATCAGGCCTGCAATTAAGTGAAAATATCTGTAGGTAAAGTACTTTAAAGTGGTCTAGAATATGTTACTTGATACGGTCTTGTACACGCTAACATTTCTCTGTCAGTTGGAGGTAAGCTTCTGACTTAAAAGACAATGTATGGTATCAAAAAAGCTGCATATACCATTTTTAGATATATTTTCTTCTTTAAAAACCATTCTAACTTTGTTGTCTGAAAAGTGTATTTTAGCAATGTTATCATCCCTACTGTATATACAGACCCTGCTGTTTTCCATTGAAAGTACATTACGTATTTGAATAACTAGTCCCCCAGATCTGCTTGACTCGTACCCTATAAGAAGGACAGACAGACAAACAGACAGAGAGAGGAATAATCATAAATCAAACCTACTGTACATACTTAACAACCTATTCAATATCAAATGTTTATTTAAATTTGCAAGGTTTTTTTTGCAAGTAATAAATGAACCATAAAAGCTATTACTTTGTATTTTACGAGTTAATAAAAGTCTTTAAAAATACTAAAAAGTGATAGAAAGTACATTGTGCATTTTACATTTCCTATCATGTATGTATAGGATTCTGTTTTTGACATCTGTAATGGATTTCATTAATTAAATCATCTTGATTGCATCCTGTTTACAGGTAATACATTGTATGTATTCTTTTAGGGACCAAAATGAGTTTCAGGGCCAGCTGCTTCTATATTGAGCAGAAAATAATGGTTTTGAATATCGTTCTTTTTAAAAACGATTTTTTCTTTTACAATGTCCTCCTCTATTTTAAAAAGTTGTTGTTGTAGTGGAGCTGTAGCTTAGTGGTTAACATGCAACATGCTTGTCTTCCAATCCCAAAAAAGTTCAATCCTGACCTAGTGCCAGAGTTGTAACTCACAACTCTTTGCTAAGCTTCAAATGAAATTCAAATAAGCATGATAAATTATAAAATAGTTTATCCATCGAGTGATTGATTATGAGACAGAGAGAAATTTGTAAAAATTAATTTTAAAAATCCTGGATCTGTCAACATTGAGCAGTTCATTATCTGTACCTTAAAACTAAGAAATGAACTTGGAGTTAAGTACTGTCTTTGCACCAACAGTATTCCTACAATGCTTACTTGTAGTATGTAATACTTACAATACATTTGAGGTAATTGATGGAGTTGACCTACTTATACAGATAGATCACAAAACAGCTGAAGGTGTAATAATTCAAACAAAAATATGGATTTTTAATTTCCATTTAAATACAGTAGGTAATGTTCAATCACTAATGATTAAAGACCCCCTCTCATGACCCACTTACTGACCCACTTTCACATCCAATCCATATCTCAACCTATTTCTCACATCTCAACCATTTTGTTCTTGATCATCGCACTTGCTAATTACTAAAGTATAAAGCTCTGTCTACACTTTCAAACTAGTTTGATAAAAAAAAAGTGTGATGTGCCCATACAATTAATACAATTAATGCTCATTTCACCAGCTTAATTTTAATTTCTATGATTGATAATCAGGTATGAAGATGATTTGACGTGTGATATGCCCATACTTATTATGGTAGTGATCTGGCCAAATATGGTAGTGATATGACATCATCATGTCCATATATGGGCAGATGTTTTTGTCACATAAACTTTGATAGTGTAGACAGAGCTAAAGGCATTGCACTCTGACTGAATGAAATATTGAATATAAAATTAAGTCTCGATGAACATGAAATATTGATTAAATATACTAATTAATAATGAATGTAAAGCTGAAGCTAACATGTGTATATTAATACATGCATTTTATGTTATCATCATTGGATACTGGAGGCTGTACAAGAAAATAAATATCATATGAATAACTCTGATGTATATTCAATAATACAGCAGAGGTGGTAACTTAATAAACTATGTTGTGAAGCCAAATATCTATACATACTGAGTTGATATAATGTATCAGTCACATTGTCCTAAAGCTCTGTCTACACTATCAATCTCTGTGACAAAAACATGTGACGTGCCCATATATGGACGTGATGATGTCATATCACTACCATTGGGCATATCACTACCATATTTGGGCACATCACACTTGTTTTTGTCAAACTAGTTTGGCATGTTGCTTTATAAAAATATGAAAAAACTGGTTGCCAAGGTTCTAAGGTTCATATCTCTTAATGGTTCACTTGATTTTATTGTACATTGAGTTTTAATATAGGTATATTATTTCTTTGTATTATTTATTTTCTCATACAACAGCTAATTTGAAGTGGAACCATGGGAATATACAATAAATGAAATTTATGTTGTTAATTAATAACTTAATCACTTGTAAAATATTATCTGAATATAAAATTAATATAGTAATTCTATGAAAACAGGGATATTAATATAACATACATATGTTTTCTTAAGAAACATGACAAATAATACTGTAATTAAAAATTCTTACAAAAATTGTAGTTACAGTATTCATTATGAAAAGAAATAAGAACATAAATCATCTGAATAAAAAATATATTAATTCTTTGATTTGAGAATTATACATTTTGTGCTAATCACTAATATTTGACGCATGTCATTAAAATGAATGTATATATTACAGTTGATGAATAGGATAATGTCTGCTATTAAACTGTCAATCATGTTGCCATGCAATACCGTAATTGTTTGATCCTTCATTTTAACAAATTATTATTTTATTTTATATTAGCTTAAACGACCAAAAAAATACATTATTTTCCCCAATTTCCACTAAATTGTATTTTCAGTCTCATACCATTGTTTGTTTTTCTAATTCTTTGGAATCAATAATAAATTATTATTTTATTATTATACAAAAAATGTACTTACAGATTGTCCAATTTGCAATGTGATAAATTGTAACACTGAATGAGAATATTTCCAAATAATAATTTAAAAGAATGTATTGAAGAAAAACTGGTAGAATAAAATAATGTTAGATCGTCGTTCTGCAATGATGGATGTAATGATTTGGTTGCAAAATTGTTCTTGAAAATCACTCTCCATTATGGTTGCCATGACGAGGCTTTACACAGACTGCTAACAGATAGTCTTCATATTGTATCAAAATGATATGCTGATCAACTTATAGCCTGTAGGGGCTTTTCCTAGCCTTCAATCTATTAATGAGAACTTCTATCAGCCTCTGATTTTTATTGCTGTACTAATTTGGAGGACGTGTGAATTGCGCAATGACACATGTAGATATCCGTACCAAATTCATTCTCACCTTAATCTCGTAAAATCAATTTGTTGAGATGATGCGAGGAGAGAGAGATTAAGTGTAGAAGATGAGGAAAAGAAGATGATGATTGATTGAGGTCATTGAAAAGGAAAACAAAACCATGGTTACAGAGGACAGATCAACCATTTTGTTTGACTTTGCAATAAATTTATTCAGAATTTTAGTGTGTTATGTTTGTATTTGCTCTGATCCATCTTTTTCATTGTTAACCTTTTGTTCAGTAAATCTAAATTAGAAATACATCGGTAAAAAACGCCAGAGGCCGTTGCCCCTTGACTAAACAGAATGTTCTGAAAATTGTTGTATTTAGAGACGGTGGTACATTTTAAGCAAATATTTAATTTAATATTTTTGTCATCTGTCCCTGCTGCTTAAATTCTCAACAATAATTTGATATTAGAAGAACAAAATGTAGGCTGTGCAAATTTAATAAAACTATATTACATTAGAGTTAAGGTGTTTTATTTTAAATGACTTTATGTACTATCCTGTACATCCTTTTTTGCATAATTTTATTTCCGCCTTAATAATTTTTTAATTGATATTTTTTTAATTTTTAAGATGTTTACATATTATTTTTTCTTGATGGTTTATATTTATATTGATTAATGATATGCCAAATGAATGAAATGAAATAAAAAAAATATTTTGAAATGTGATCTTGTGAGTTGGTAAAGATAATTACTTTGGAAACACCAAATAAAACAATTAGCCTACTAACTTGTCTTTATGGATAATTTTTCTCAGAAAGGTAGATTATCAAGACTCTGTAATTGTTTGGGATATAGAATGGATATGACAACTTCATATCCCAAACAAAATTATGATAAAAGGTACATAAACATCAGGTGAGGTCAAATATTAATAGCACAATCATCAAGCCAAAGATCAAAGGTACACACATCAGGTCAAAGTTCAAAGGTACATAAACATCAGGTCAAAGATCAAAGGTACAAACATCAGGTCGTAGATCAATGGTACAATCATCAGATCAAAGATACAAAATCAGGTCGAAGATCAAAGGTACAATCAGGTCAAAGTGTAAAACATATTTTAATATGCTTTGCTTTGTGAGAATCTGTACAGATGCTGTATCTTTACATAGCTTTCCAATCACATTGTCCATAATAGTGTACCAAGCCAATTAACAACCAAATGAAATATCAAAGTATGAAATAGGATACGCTGTGTGAAATGGACAAAATCAATAATGCATACAGTTTGGTACATTACATCATTTCATCTTAATATTCTACTTTGTTTATGAAAAATAGTAGACATTAGAGAAAGATCCAGGTGAAATAGGGGGAAGGGAAAATGGAAAAAAAGGGAAAATGGACAAAAAGGGAAAATGTACAAAAAGGGAAAATGGACAAAAAGAGAAAATGGACAAAATTAATAATGCATACTGTAAAGTACATCATCATTTCAATTATGTCTTGAGCACTATTCCACTTTGTTTATGAAAAATAGTAATCATTACTATTAGTAGAAGATCCAGGATTTTGAAAGATGGGAAGGGAAGGGGAGAGGAGAGAAAGGGAGGGCCTGAACATTGTGTAATGAGGTGCTCAACTGAACACAATTAAGTGAGGGGAGATTAGTTAGGCTGGAACTTCCAACAAGGGTGCACCTCAGATTTTTGGGTTTTTTTTTTACAATTTTAACCCCCCCCCCCCCCCCAGGCAGCAAAAAACAGAATTGTAAAATGAATGTATGCTGCTCACCACCTGATGTAGTGTACATTGATTATTGATTGATTATTTTTCTTGTTACAATGTTAAGTACCATAACATGATTTCAGCTAATTTAACAACATGAAGATGTGTTCTTACTTAATTAAATTGATATCGTAGTAAGTAAGTAGATTAAAGAAAGAAACAAGAAATTGGAATAATTAAAAATTGGTGTCTCGTCTGTGTTAGTAAACTTCTAACTAAAGCCTACTATACAAATATATTAAAGTGTATTCACAAGCCACTATTTATAGATTGTAATCTTATATGAAATGATTAACAAATACTACTTTAAGAAGCACATTCGTTTTAAGCTTAACTCAAATGTCATAGTTAACATTAATGTCCATATGCTTTTAATCAAAACACAAGTTATATTAATGTTAATTCAGATTGGCTTTGAACTAATTGGTGTTTTCACTTTCTTTTGATTGGTTACACTTTCTTTGAATGAATTACAATTTGAATTAAAAACAAGAAATAAAATGATAATTATAATTTTCTTATGATTATCAACCTCCTTAATCATTTTTGGTTGGGTCAACCGGCGCAGCTACTGAGTGATTAAGTTCACTTAGGTTGACCCTGGTCTCCCCAATTTCAGTTTGTTGTTGTTATGTATATACTCAAATAGACCAAGTAAATAATGAAATGATACATTTTGAGATCTTTTTTTGTATTGATGCCACAGCTGTTGACCTATTGTGTTTTTAGAAATGACATTTTTTTTTAAATGAATAAAATAAAATGAAAAGCATTAGACATATGGAACTTTAATTAATTTCTTTTTTTTGGATAATACAACATGGTGTAACTGTAAACTTTAACCATTCATGCACAGCTTTCAGGGATGAAGCCCAGCATTGTGTATGAGGGAAGGTGCATTTCATGCAAAAGGCACAAACAACAGGATAAAAGTCTGGTTTATGTATTTTAAATTTGTTCAAGCAAAATATATGGTATGGGGGAGCGGGAGGTTGTCTGAGGAACAATGTCTTTTGACTGTGCATTTATTGAATGTGCAAAACTCATCCAAACTAATTGTAAAATAATATTTTTGTTATATATATTAAATTGGTATTCTGTTTATAAACACTACAGCACTTAGACTACAATTAGCGAAGACTTAATAACAACTTACTTTGAGTAGTACTCCAAAAGAATGGCATTTTAATCATTTCTGTGCAGTAGTCAACAGGGTAAACGACGGTAAATAAATACAAACGTCCTTCACACTGCGGCAAATATTTGCTTTACGCAAACTGAATCTAAAGTTGCTCTAATAAGAGCAGCAACATTATACAAACAGGTATTAACAACATTGATATAATAATTTAGGCGCCATACATCTGAAACGTTATAATTGGTATAATATGATTTTAAATAACTGTATTTGACTTTAAAGGGAACTACAAATATATCTAAGTGCATTCTGTTTAATAAACAATGTTATGTTGACAACAAATTAATTAATTAAAGGAGTCCATATCCCTGCTAAGTAAAGGATTCCAAGCTGAACTTAGTATAAACTAAGATGCTATATTAAGCTTTAAGAACATTCTTAATGAGATATTATTATATTAGAATTTTAATTTGGAACCAGCTTCCACTCCATATCCGTCAATGTAAATCTCTAAAGCAATTCAAGTCACTTTACTTCTAAATTCTCACTTTTTTCAATCATTCTTGTTTGTCTTTTAGCGATGTGAGACATCGGTAAATAGCGCTTTATAAAAAGTTAGTTATCTCAATTTTTTTGTTGGTACTGTATATATTGTTATCTTAGTATCTACCTGACTCAGCAATTTTTTTTATCTTTAATGTTTTAATCTTTTTATAATTCTATATTCTATATATTGTTATATCAAATCACAATTAATTGTTGGAATAAAAGAATTTGAAATGTTTCAAGTTACTGTCACTGATCAGAGTATAAAAATAAATGTTTTAAAAATAAAGTCTTTTGCAATGTAGACCTAAGGATAAAAGAGCTGCTATGTAGGTGTAAGTAGTGTGCTGTGATTGTTAAAAAAAAACTAATAGTGAGCACTAGTGTGCTGTGAGTGTTACAACAAAACCAATAGTAAGCACTAGTGTGCTGTGAGTGTTACAACAAAACCAATAGTAAGCACTAGTGTGCTGTGAGTGTTACAACAAAACCAATAGTAAGCACTAGTGTGCTGTGAGTGTTACAACAAAACCAATAGTAAGCACTAGTGTGCTGTGAGTGTTACAACAAAACCAATAGTAAGCACTAGTGTGCTGTGAGTGTTACAACAAAACCAATAGTAAGCACTAGTGTGCTGTGAGTGTTACAACAAAACCAATAGTAAGCACTAGTGTGCTGTGAGTGTTACAACAAAACCAAAAGTGAGCTAGCAAATTCAACAGATTATCTTTGCCCTTCAATATGATTACTTTAAATTAATCTAATATTTTGTGAATAATAATAAGCAAACAGATTGAAATTAATTTAATTACATAATGAATGAATAATTAAATTAATTGATACACCCGTATTATTGATTTTTGCAAATGGAAACCAGTAACATTGACGATATTAAGTCCTATCAAACATTTCTTTAATTTCTTTAGATTAGTAAAATCAGACTTTGAAGGGCATTTTGTAGTTTTATTAAATTTAATCACTTAAGTATTTCCTTTAATTCAATAAATATTTAAGTATTTCCCTTAAAGATGTATTGTCCCCCTGAAAATATAATTATTGACATTTTTGTTGTTGAATATGCCATTTTAATGCAATATAATAGTTATACACTTTGACAAAAAATTAGATCGAAAAAAATGTGTTTACCTGAAAAAACTATATTTTAAAGCAAAAAAGAGTCAAATTTTTGGTTGAATTTTTTGGGGGACAATACATCTTTAAACTTTATTTCACTTTAAGGGCAAGTCTGAATGGTGGATAGCCACTGTTACATGGATGATATTAATTTCTAACAAACATTTGCTTTCTTAACATTTCTGGTGGTAGGTAATGTTTATACTTATGACGATAAATGAATGAGTTTTGTTTAAACTAATAGTGTTAATGTTTAATAATAATAATAAATGTCAATGATTAACAGATTGTAAATATTTCAATCTGAATTATTTCAATAATTAATCACTCATTTGTGATTTCAATTACATATAAATAATTAATATATAAATTAAGGTTTTCAATGAATAAATCAATATAAATGATAATGACGCTAGCTAGAGTACTTTGCCATTAAAAACATTTAATCTCTTTTTTCTATTGTTCTTTTCTATGATAAACACCATACTTAATAGTACTATGGTTGACGTTCTACTACTTAACTATATTGGAGTAAAGTAAACATTAAAAACGTAAATGTCGCAGAGAAAAAACACAGCACCCTAAAAAACACAGAGGTGACGTAGTGATCAGACTGTAACCAAGATCAACTGTCTACTTAAAGATGTGTTGCCCCCCAAAAAACATGAAAAATGAAGATTAATAAAATCAGACTTTGAATATATTGTTGTGTAGTTTCAATAAAGGTAATCACTTTCATAGAAAATAATGTATTTACTTATAAAATGACAAAATAAGTGGTTAAATACAACCAATTTTTGATCAAGCTGGATAACTTTAGGTTAAATTAAAATGGCATATTCAACAAAAAAATTTTTAAGAATTATTTTTTCAGGGGGAAAATATATCTTTAAGAAAGAAAACTGAATGTTTGTGAAACGTTGTTGTAAGTACCATTTTTAGTACTTTCGATCTATTGGATTAACAAAAAAGAAAATTCTCTTCTCCAAAAATGTAAACTTTTGATGAAAAGAACCCCAGTGGTGTAAGGCAGAGACCTGAGGCCCCTGGATTAGGAACCTTAACTACACACACATACACACACTTAAAGCTAAACATGGTGATTAATCTGCCACATGGCCTTTATAATCCTGTAATATTCAAGACATTATTTCATGTTACATAATTAATATTGTGATGAATAAATTACAATTTTTAAAGCGATACAAAATTAAATGAATATATTTACGTCTTCTTGATTTCAGCCTGATAATACTAAATTGAAATTGAAGTTCTGTGTAGAAGAAAATCTGGCCGCTTATGCCCTAAGTGCAGTAACTATTATAGTTACTGCAGTAATAATAAAGACGAAATTCATTCCCCCACAACTCTGTGTATATTTATAATGCTAACTATAATGTTATGGTTGTACTTTTCACCTGATGAGTGTGTAAGCCCTGCTTGCATAAAAAACAAATTTGTAGTGAATAAAGTACTATGAAGTAACCAAGTTTTTTATTTGTGGCACAATGCTAACTATGTATTTGAGCTGTAGCTTGGTGGTTAACATGTTTTTCCTCCAATTCAAAGGTCCATGGTTCAATCCTGAACTAGTGTCAGGGTTGTAACTCACAACTCTTTCAACTCCACTCCCTCAAATGAGACTTGGTTTATAAGCATGATAAACTATAATTATCTATCCTTTAATTGGCGAGTTTTTGCTTTTGCTCGCTGTTAAATGAGTATGAAATAATGAGTTTGCTAACTTTGCTTAGAAACAAAAGTCAGCAGTCCTAACGTTTACTGCAGTAAGTGTTACAGTAACATCAGTAGAATTACTCATTACTGCAGTAAGAACAACGTCAGACCATGAGCTGCATGACCTGTGTACATGGTATTACATTGTGTGTTTAAGAAAGAACCATATTGATTATCAATTGCAACATTCATTACAAACATCTGCTATGCGTGCATGTTTCAAGAAATATCAATTTTCATAATTTCTTCCAATAGAGTACACCATTAATATCGACTGCGGAAACACTAATAAAGAATAAAAAAGAATTAATACTAATCCCCAACAACATTAATTGTGACCCCAAAACAAGTGTGTCCTTAATCAAACAACTCCTTATCATTTAATATTATCTTATCTTGATAGATAACTTTTTAAACAATCATTAAAGTGTAAGCCTGAAGTATCTGACCCATATTATTGCACTTACAGTACAGTGGTTTTTACAAAACTCATAATCAAGTCGCAATTCCTAACGAAATTATGAAGTTACAAATGATAACATAACTGTAGCAAAATCATCAGTTAAATCGATCTAGTTGTTAGTACGAACGATTGGTACAACAATCCAATAACAAGTCGCAGCAACAACTTTGTTCGTTGTCAAATGTTAGGAGATAAATCCATAAACAAGCCCACTGGCTCTCCACAAATTGCATTAAAGCCAAATTATGTCCTCGGATAACTCCAATTTGTTTATGTTACTGGCTAAATTTCTTTGCCTTAATCAATTTATGTACTTGCAAGTTGCAGTGTTGAGAATTATTGATGGAACTCCAAAATATGACCTAATAACAGCCAGTATTGGTAGAATGAAATTGTATTCATCTTAGGAGAATGTCTCAAAGCAACATCTAAACACAAACGCCAAACTTGTACAAATATTACAGGTATAACAGAACTGGTATGATCCTGTTTTAATATAATCATACCTCCTGGTTTAGCCAAAATTTGGAGAGGAAACCCCTGGGACTATACTCATCAAATACATACAGAGAAGGGAAAGTGTGTATATAAAACAACTCAGTATATAACATGGGAAAATAAGGAATCATGTCAAAATATTCTACTGCAGTTACTGCAGTAACTACTTAGTTTGTTTCAATATAGTTAATTATGATGGTAGTTTATGTCTCTGCAATGTGTATGATTACCCAGAAGCTTTAATTTGCATAATGGCTACAAAATGTAGTTACTGCAGTTACTGCAGTAGAATCATTGTGATATGATTATTAGGTTTAGCCAAAAATAGGTGGTGCCAAAAAATCAATCAATAATTTGTGACAATATCAAAAGTGGTAGCTTGGTAGATGCTTGACTATCAAAACCATGGGTCCTGGGTTCAAGTTCTATCATATGATAACAAAACAAATCCACTCATAAATATATACGTGTAATAAGTTTATGTATATGTTTGTCCTATAAACTTGATTGCCACCTTTAAGAAGGAGAATGATTTCATTTATGGTTATCATTAATATTAGCACCATGCATTTTATGTATGTCAACCATCTTAGCAAGGATAATATGATGCAGTGTAATGAATATCAACATAACAATGTAAAGACTATATACATGTATTACGTTGACAACATGTTTTATGTTTTTAAATACATTGTCATTTTAATATCAGAAGATCCACTGAATATTAATTTCAGGTAAAATAATATGAGTGTAAAATCCAATAAAAGAAAGAAAATATGCTGTGAATTTGATACATTGGATAATTCAAGAATTTTGGGGGTTGTTTTCATATAAACAGTTACAAACTGAGAAGTGTCACAAAAATGTGGGGTTTCTTTTGTTGTGTCTCTTAACTTGTATTATATTGTAATTTTAAAATGAAGCCATGTTAAGCTCTGTCTACACAGTTATCAAACTAGTTGGACAAAAAAAGTGTGATGTGCCCAAATATGGTAGTGATACACCTAAATGTGTTTGACATGGGCACATCACATTTTTTTGTCACATAAAGTTTGATAGTGTAGACAGAGCTTAATTTTGTCATCATTTTAAAATGAAACCGTGTTAAACAATGTGAATTCTAAACTGACCAATCATGTTGTTGAATGTCTTTACCTAGTATGATTGAATAGAATGATATAGATGGGTTTTCATGACATTTGCGATATAAATTACAAAGGATGAGATGAAGAAGATAAACTAGATTGATCACATTCATGATATTCTGACAAATTTGATTAACATCTGTAATCTAGAAATATGGTTTCACCAAATTACACCTCAGGTTATGTTTCACCTTCAGTGTGTCCTACTTTAGAAAAAAAGGAAGAAACTTTACAATTCCCCTTTTTATAATTAGTGGCATTTTCTTTCAAGGGGTGGAGGCGGAAGAAGGGAGTTTGGAGGGTGATCATGAAGCATGTAATTTACTTCTGCTACAGCTTGATAAACTAATAATAGTACTTGACCAATACAAATAGGAAACAGTAGTGGATTCAGGAATTTTTTTTTGTTATAAATATTCTGTCTAAAAAAATAGTTCATAATTTGATATTCGCTGTCTAAAGGTGTATGTATGCCACTATCACCCTGACCCTGGGAAATCTGAGTAATAATTTGCCTTACATAGTAGACCTATTGCAATACTTATATACTGTACTTAATTTCCAACCCCCCCCCCCCCCCCCATCCCCATTGAACATCGATCATTCTGACAACAGGGGCCGACTGGACTTAATATGAAATGTTTTTACTTTCTTCATACAAACAGTACATTTCTATAATGGTTTAAGTTTGAACTTAAGAAAGACAAATGTACATGTTTCTATACTACATAGTAAAGTCTTAGAGATGTGTACAATTATCCTATCTCAGATCACCTGCTATAACGACTTTCACTTAAGCTTATCAACACAATGCCTTTCAAATCCTCTCAAGCGTAACGGTCAGTTGGACGATACGCGGCTCAAACCACCAAAACGAACGATTTTACTATGATTATTAAGTCTACTGTAAATGATTCAATATATTTAATAATGATAATAATAATTTATATACAGTCTTCTAGTGCATTGGATATCAACAATAATAAGCTTTAGTCACAATTTCACACACTTAAGATATAAATGCATTTCATACGGTTTGATTCAACGGTAAATCACAAATATTATAAGCTGAGTTGGTCAGCTTTGTCTGTAGGCTAACCATATAACTCAGTAACAACAATCTCATCTAAATAGCACATAAAAGGCAACAACATATTTAAAGAAGAAACAGAATACCAATGTAATCCAACAGATCAGCACTGTCAATAAATGCTGTATGCCGCTTAGTATGAAAATTGTTTTAACGGCGTTCAATTTATTCAATTGTAGCGATTATTTATTTGATTTTCATAAAGTTACCTCAGTTTATAGTTTAGTATTAAATAAATAATAAATATAAATATATTAAATTATTTAAAAGATTGTTAAGTGTGTTTAAGCTATGTTGTTATCAAAGTAATCATTTCATTTCATTTTACTTATATTTTGGAAATGGACGTCCATAGCCTAAACTCTCTTTGCCCAGGTGTATAAATGGCTACAATTAGAAAAAAGTTTTTTTTTATGTAAACAAGACTAAATTTAACTCTGTAACGGATGAATACATAACTTTTTGAAAAATAAAATTTATTAGTCAATAGCAGAAATATTCTTGTCAAAGATTGCAAGATATGAAGAGCTGATCGAGCTTTATAAAGTTAAAATAGCTTTATTAATTGCACTTGTCCGTAGCATTTAGAGCCTCACCGTTGATCTTATGACATCGTTCGTGTTACCAATTCTTGCCAGTTGACATTATCACATGACCTTCTTCAATTCATTATATTGACATAGTAATATAAAAACATGTTAAAGCATTTATGATCCTCGCATTAAAGACCTTATAGAAAAAATTGTTTTTCTATTTGTCATGGTAAAAAAAAGTTAAACCTCGAGTTAAATGTCATGAAATTTAAATTAGTCTGTAAACACAAATATTTTGTTTATAAATAATAATTGTTATGTAATTATCCAATATGGTCATTTTTGTTGAGAAAAACTATTATAACAAAAATTATAAAGAAATCATAAAAATTTTGTAAATTATGAAAAAAAACATCATCAGTAGTACCCATCAGAATTTAACTAATAATAAGTAGGATAACAAATAAACAATTTTTTTTAAAGTCTAAAAATTAATTTTTCACAAACAATACCACAGAATATCTAAAGCAGAAATAAAAGATCTCAAACAGCACAAATTGGTTATGCAGTAGAGAAGATAAAGTAACAAATTTGGGGTAATATCTCAACAGACCATCTAAACATTAACAATTATTTAACTCACATAAGCCTCAGGTCCGCACTTAAACCCAAAATACACCCCTATTAAAGATATTGTTGTCCAATGGTACAGTCCTTTTAATTGAAGATGCACCATACCAACAATGTTTACCATATTTAGGTCAGGAAGTCGTCTTTATAATATTTCCTTTATGATAATCCTATATAACCTTCTCCAACAAGATCGATTAAAGAGGAGCACATTTAAACATATGTAGGCACCAGTTGTGTGTTTATACTATACAACACTTAAGATTATTAGGTGTTAATTTATACTGTACAGTAGGTGTTCGTTAATTGTTTGGCGTTAAATCACTTTTAATTTGGAGGTTCCTCATCATATAATCTGCATAAATTTTGAATGATCATTATTATTCTACTTTTCGCTGTTTTTTTTTGTTCCTCTTGATTCCCCATCAATTTTTCAATTTGACCGTGTTTCCTAAATTTTAAATGTGAATTTCTTAATATCTAACAAAATTGTCATTTCTTTTCGTACTTCAATTATGTATAGGACATAGAAAACCTGCTTATTAAGAATGAACTATAAATAAATAATAATAATAATAATCTTAGTCAATAACGATCAGAATTTCATAATATCTAACAATTTTGGCATTTCTTTTTTTTACTTCAATTATGTATAGCACATTGAGTACCTGTGCACATTGAGTACCTGTGCACATTGAGTACCTGTGCACATTGAGTACCTGTGCACATTGAGTACCTGTGCACATTGAGTACCTGTGCACATTGAGTACCTGTGCACATTGAGTACCTGTGCACATTGAGTACCTGTGCACATTGAGTACCTGTGCACATTGAGTACCTGTGCACATTGAGTACCTGTGCACATTGAGTACCTGTGCACATTGAGTACCTGTGCACATTGAGTACCTGTGCACATTGAGTACCTGTGCACATTGAGTACCTGTGCACATTGAGTACCTGTGCACATTGAGTACCTGTGCACATTGAGTACCTGTGCACATTGAGTACCTGTGCACATTGAGTACCTGTGCACATTGAGTACCTGTGCACATTGAGTACCTGTGCACATTGAGTACCTGCTATTTTAGAATGAACTATATATAATCAAATAATAATAGTAATCTTTATTGTCAACAACAACAACAACAAAATAATTGACAAATAAACATAATTCAATGACTCAAAGCATCAAATAATAAACCAATGGAGGACAAGAAAAGTAAATAAAGCAATGAATCTGTCCGCGTTGTATCCTGGCATTAATTTCAGGTTTTATTAGTATTCACTAGGCCTACGGTATTTATGATAACAAACTAGCATGACTTAATGTCTGTAGGTAATTTGTCACCATTCAAATCAGAAGTCGTATATTATATAACTTGTCATTTGGACAAAAAGATCTAAACTCATTCTGTGTATTTGTATTGAAACGCCTCCCTAATGGTCTGAAGTTTTAATTGTTTATTTGGATTAATTTGCTAAAAAGTTATTTATAGGCCTACTGTATACGACCAAGTAGAGTCCCAGAGTTGGTGAAAATTAATAAGTGGGATTATACTTGGATTGCATTAATACAGTCTTGTGTCTGAATTTAGCCTAAATTAGGGGGGTGGGATTATATTTAAGTATGGGATTATGGTGGTGCATACTGTATACTGTAAATAAAATCCAGGTTGTCTCTAAATTTATAATTAAGATTTTTAGTTTAAATTTTTTAAAGATTTAACTGTAGGCATGCAAGTAATTGGTCTTTTAAGTCCGTTCCCTATAGATTTACACATTTACTTTAATACTACTTTTCCAGATGGTCTAAGCATACTGCACTGCACTTTAATAAGTATAGCAACAGGGTATAGTAGAAGGATACAGGGATGATGTATGAGCTTAAACAACCCAGAATTCTGCCACAAAAACAAACTTCAATGTTTTATTGGAATTCCTATCTTTGAAAAATCTTGCCTTATTAGGAAAGGTCTTAGTACTATGGAGTGAAATAGGCAATCAAATTAAAATGCACAATTAAAATCCTTTGAATCTATAATATGATGTGGTCATGGTTGAGGGAGGGGGGTCATTCATAGTGGGTGAGTGTCTATAATAATCATCAATAACTGAGGGATGTGAGAATTGATTCCAGATCTTCAAATTCAATATTGAATAATTTATATTTTACATACAGTAGGACTGTAGGCCTATATTTTACTTTTACTGTTTTAATTTTTTTAATCTATTTTTGTTTGGTAACAATTTTTGATTGAATAAAAAAAAAATCTGAACCTCTTGGGAGACCAGTACTTTGAAAGAGCTATTTATAAAGGAAGATATTGTATTGTATAGGAACTGCATTCACTGACTTCTCACAATATGTTATCTCCTAAAAGCTTCTTATTTTTGTTTTCAATAAAAGGCAGTTGACCTTGTGTCAAAGTAAGTCTTGTAACACTGTTTGTTTGAAATAGTGTTTGTACATACGTATGCATAATTAATGAATTTTCTTATACCTCTGGTGTGTCTTACAAAAATCAATAACAATTAATTAAATGTATTAGTACACATGCTTTCACAGGCACATTCATTGCAGGACGTGTATTGATTATCTTGTGAAAAACCAATTACAAAGATTAAGAACATAGTTCAACAAATGTTTATTTACGATGATGAATGAATAGTGGTAGTATGTTTTAACACTACAGCCAACCCCTATTCAGGGGACGTCACCCGGCTAGCTATCTTTTTAGATGTGTTTATATCACTCCACGGTAAGACAACAAAATGTGTTCTTCCACGAGGAGGCCGTGTGAAAGAAATCAAACTACAGTATCAAAGCTATCAAAATGACAAAACAAACATGAACAAGTTATACATTGAAAAGAGAGAAAATAAAGTATGTTAATAGGTTTATGGTAAATTAAAACAAAAATGCTAAAAATTAAAAAACTCACCACAAAATAAAGGCTTAAATAATTAAGAAGATGCCTATATTGAGTCCTGAGCCTTTAAAAAGGATGCTATTACTACTTAAATGTGAAAGTCAACCAACTCTTATTCCAATTAAAACATAGATTAATTAATTAGATTAGTCTTTTGTATTTTATGCATTATTTGCATACCGTACAACTGTATAAAAATGAATGTACTTGTATAGGTTATATGTATTTATATACATGTGTTGTAATTTGTATTATATATTAGGTTATTGTAATTTTATATTTTATGACCGCAAGACCCTTCGTAGCTAAAACAAAGGTATCTGGGATAGCATCCAAAATGTCTATGCTTGGACAATAGAAGGCACCAAAATATAGTGTGTTGCTAAAACAAAAATGTATGTTTTGTCCAATAAATATACTATTAGGATATTGAATAGTTGAATATAAAAAGTGTTTGCTTGTTTCGTGCTTTGAATATTTCTTAGAGTATTTTTAATGACAAGAAAATGTCATTTTGTTCTTCAGATAGTCATAAGTGATCCACAAAATATAACATAATGTTTGTTTTATAAATCTCATAATCTCATGTTAACTTGCTTTTCAATGTTCCAATAAATGGCAACGTTTTATCATGCAGTTTGCTTTAGATAGACCTATAACTCACATTCTAAAACAACAGCCGATGGTAGTTTAATATGTTTGTTTTGAAAATCTGTGAACATTTCCAGCATTTGAAAACACAAGTGTTTGGGCGTCATACTGTACAACTTTGTTTTTGTTTGTTTATCTGTCAAGATTTAAAATATGTTATGATTAATTTTTGTTGATTTTTTTAAAGTCCTAAAGTAGCAAATTTTAAAGAGTTTTTATGCACGTTTTTAACCTTTTATATTTTTTAAACACCTGATATGTTTTTTTCTGTATAAATATGTTTTTACATTTTTTTTTAATTGATTAAAAGTAGTTTTACAATATAGACATATACAACAGTTGATCTACAGTAGTAGTTTGTTTGGTAAAAATATCAATATCAAAACTTTTGATGAAAAAAAAGTGGTAGGTTTTGGCCTTTCCAAGTGATTCTGAAGAATTTCCACTTGAACAAAAAAGTATAAAGATGAATATCTTGTTTTTATAGAATTTGCTTACTGTATGTTAAAATGTCTTCAAGTCGTTTATATAATGATTATTCATTATTTTTAAAGCAATAAAACTAAAAATACTGGGCTGGCCGTAGCCCCCAGTATGGTTTGTAAGGTTTCAACCTTACCACTTTTTCACAAAATGGCTTGAACTGATATTGTTCCCTTTTCTTTTGAAAACCGCACCACTTTATTTCTTATGGCTACATCACTGAAATATTGTGAAATAAATAATCAGGGAATAATTTCACAAAGATGAAACTATAAGAGAGACAAATGTTGCCTGAGCCAAGACGCGACTCTTTTATGATGCAAATTATAAACCCATGAAATAGCAACCTGGTTTCAATACATTCTGCCTACTATATCATAACACATATTACTTACTTACCATAAGGTTGCTGCCCATTTACTGGATATTTCAGCTACAGTAGATACAAAATAAATAAAAGGAAATTGATAAGAACCTTCATCAATATGACACAAATGACATCATCACCTCTGTAATAATGACTTGACATTTGAAATCATTCACTACACTGAAGGCGGCCTAGGGTATCAACCTCTAGATCCAAGACATTTCTTTTCAACATCGAAAAATATTGACTTGTTATACAGAAAGAAATCAATATTAAAGGCAATTTCAACGCTTCTCGTGGAGTAAGAAAAACAAATCAATAAATATAATCCATCAAGTGGTGCTTTAGAATGAATAAAATCTACAATATATATGAAGATATCACCTGCCTGGTGTAACACCTAATCAACTATAAGTTAACATATATCTACTCACCTACACTGCTATAAACAGTTATCATTTTTTGTTTCAATTTCAATACACATCAATGTATTAGGCAGAACAAAACAAATCACTATACTCAAACAAGGTTCTAAAAAGATGATAATGATGATGATTATGAAAATAACAGTTTTTCCCAAATTATAGTAATTCCTAATCAACGTTTGGTCACTTCTTATAATAATACAAGAAATGTCACATTACTACCCTGTCATTACAAAAAAAAATTCATAATGAAGCTAGTTATCAGCACAATTGTGTTTTGACCTGACCAGGTACCCATTTATACACTTGAGTGTAAAAAGGCAGACATAATATGGTCACAAAGTTTGATAGTGTAGACAAAGCTTTAGTGCGGAACAAGATACAATATGGAGCATATTGAGGAACAAGTTGGATAATAGATTAACAGGAAAAAACTTAAGCTTTAAATGTTAAAAAGAGGATCTTGAAAATATCCTCACAATCAATTGCACAGTTTACACAGCCTTTTGTGCATAACTGAACAGTGCATTACGATATATTAGCCATATGGACAATTTTATATTGAGCTGTTTTGGAAAATAGATAGTTTACTATTTACTAACAGGAATCAATATAGAAAATCAATTATCGTAAACCTTTATGAAAGTTAAACAGAACATAAAAAACTCTAACTGAACCTGACTAAGTGAGATATAAATAAATATTTTAATGATTTTTATGTAAATTAACAGACATTTGACATTTACAGCAAAGCTTCTTTTTAATTGAAATAATACCGGATCCATAGGATGTTGTCATAGTTACAATGTAGTTAATTTAGGGGCTGCTCCAAAAGGTTGGGGAAAGTGTGCTAGAACATGAGGTAAAGTGGTCAGACCTCCCCTTCCCTTCTAAAATGGCCTCTATCTACTCAAAGATGTATTGTCCTCCAAAAACATGAAAAATGAAGATTAAGAAAATCAGGCATTAAATAGGACATTTTGCAGTTTTATAAAAGTTATTCAGTCTGTAAAATAATAAAAAAAATATTTGTTCACTTATAAAATGACAAAAGAATCGTTTAATTTTAACCAAAAACATTGTCTGAAAGACAATTCAAGTGTTTTTTGCTTTAAATTACATTGTTTTTAGGTAAGTACATTTTTTTTTATCCAGTTTTTGGTCAAAGTGAATAACTATTGTATGACATTAAAAACAAAATTGAAAAAAAAAAAAACATTTTCAGGGAGACAATATTTAACACTATTAAGCTTTGTCTTCATACTCTACAATGTTTCTTTTAATGCCTATTAAGGTAACAACAAGATGGAATATTTAAGTTAATTGATATAGATGAAGAAGAAAATAAAAAGCTACTAAAACCATTAACTTATCAAATTTAATGAACATTAAATTCACGAATGTGTCAAGAGTTTAATTTAAAAGGGGTGAAAGTTTGATTTAATTGCTAAACTAAGTCTGCAAAAACAATTTTATTTTCCTTTAATCACCATCATCTCCATATTTTGACTATTTCATCTGATCTACAGTAATTTAAACAGGCATGTTTCAAACTGTTTGTACTGCAGTAATGATAGGTTACTGCAGTATAAATACACTGTCAATGGTAAGCTCTTCGGAGCATTTGTTAAAAAACAATAAAATATCACTTTTGAACTAATATAATATTTAATGCTCTTTAAAAAATGCAGTTAGGGGAAAAAAATTGGAAAATAAAAAGTGCAACAACTTTTGAAATGCAACATTACAATAAGGTGAGAAGGGTTTTTACATAACAATACATTAATGGATTGTGTAATTCTACTGTAACCATGGGAAAACAGAATCGCATTTACTTCACCTGATGATGTATGTTTTCATTTTATTTTTATTAAAAATCCTGAAATATGTATCACAATCTAATTTATTGAAATAAAAAGAATTTAGTTTTACTTGTTTTCGAGGAACTATATTACAACAATCTTACTGAGTGTAAGTTTGGTACTACCAAACTAAATGTGATGTGCCCATATATAGACATGATGATGTCATATCACTACCATATTTGGGCATATCGCTACCATATTTGTGCACATCACACTTTTTTTTTGTTTTTTTTAGTGTAGACAGAGCTTTATTCAATGCAAGGCGGTAGATGCAACAAAAATAATTGACCAACCACAAGTGAGGGATTATCCTACTGCGATTGGTCCTAAGTTTGTTGTGTCCGAGTGGGAACCAAGCTTTAGAGCTATACAACTTACACTTACTGTAATTTAATATAAAAACATAAACTGTAATTAAAATAATACTAATTACAATCGAAGGCATCTGTTAAACATTTTGAAAATTTTCATTTAATTTTATATGATCAATCACATTGAAAAAAGGTATTATTTACATTGAATTGAATATGTCAATCTACGTAACTAAGCAATATTTCCAATGAGGTCAACTGAGGTCATACTTCTGATACATCCAAATTATCAGCTGCCAATTGATTGTGTCATGAAAAAAATTAATCATTTGAATGCAAAAAAAATGACACTTATTAAAATTAGTCGTGCACAATATTAGAAGGTAAGAAGGCTTACAACAAAATATATGAAAGCGTTAATTAAAATATACATTAGGTTTGCTCATCATCAGTTCCAAATAGATAATCCTATAACTAATTCAGAGTGAGGGAACATGTTCTGTTTTCAATCATTCAAGTTTCTTGAAACTTTGCCTTCAACTAGTTGGATCACATTAATGTATGGAACGCAATTGCTGCGAAAAACATACATAGTTACCAAAAAAATATCACAAACACTTGAATGTATATTATTGGACTAAGGCAATCTAACGGGACACTGAGCTCGCTCTGCCTAAGAACTCGCAACAGTCCTTTGATCTTATGTCTGGCTGCGACAAATACCAACAGTACTGTACAATGCACATTATTCCCCGCTGCGTGCTGTATCTTTTAAGGGGTGTGGAACTGATCATATCGCAGCCACAGATAAACCCTTTGATCTCCAGAGCTGTAGTTGACAGAAGAATTGAAATAAGAATATAAAACTTTACTGTAGTGATGGTTAGAATTGTCTTTCATTCTTTAATCAAGAATTCTTTCTAAAATCTGAGCTCATTTACATCGTCACAAAACAATCATTTATTTTCATCCATCAGACTATAAATGTACTGGTAATGTTACCGCCAAATTGACATTTATTACCATTACATGATTAAAAAGGTTAATGTTTATGTGAATCAAAAGTCATCTGTTGCGAAACATAATAGTTATTTACTGGTAAGACGCCAATATGCCAAATGAAATCAATCATCTTTAAATCAAAGTTTAAGTTTTCAAATTTTTTTCTTTTTATTCATAACTCATCACGACACTTAGAAAAAAATCTGAAGGAAAAAAATTATTCAAAATTAACGATACAGACAAATGATGAGGACAACCAAATGTCATTTCTTTTACCTGAAGGACAAATGAATATTTAATATCTACATGCAAGGCCTCTTAAAACCTTTTTTTTCCCGTTTTTTTTTCAGATTAAGATAATATACTGAGTATTATTGTTGCAAATAGATATTGAAAATCATATTTTTTATGGGGAAACACAATAAGACATGTTGACAAAATAAAACATTGCATGTGAGATAACAAGATTATTTTGACATTTAATAAGTTTTCCTTCCAAAATATATTTCCTCAATTTAATATGAATTTACGAGTCTGCAAAAAATTGAAGCAACAGAAAAAGCAACAATCAACGTCCGATAATTTATAAATTCAATAGAGTAGATTTAAATTGAAAATGGTTTTGATAGAAAACAATTTAGACTTGAAACATTCATTAGGAATTTTTTTACGGTAAAAATCAATAAATCTTCGTTTCAAACTTAATGAACATCTAGTTACATTAATGCATTTTCCCATTTAATTGGAATAACAATAAAGAAGAAAAATAACAAAACACAGAAGATGTGCTCTTCTTGAATTATAAGAGTTAATGCGTTAATAACATTTCATCTGGTTTTACAAAGGTATAACAAAGATTTCTTTTTGTAACAACCAAAAAAAAGTATTAGCGAACTTAAGTAGTTAAGGTAAGGTAAGTCAGGTAAGTAGTTAAGAAACTTGTCAGGTTTCGAAACGTTCTGTAAGTTCGCTTATAATTGTTTGGTTTTTACAAAAAGAAATTTTTGTTATAGAGTTAATGTGGTTAAGCTTGGTTCCTAGGTTCCTTGGTTCAAATCCTAAGTCAGGTTTTTTTTTTCAGGAAATGTTTTTTTTTCACCCACAATTCAGCATTTTGTGTATTCTGTATATGTGTTTGTTATGTGAGAGTTATAGCTTGGTGGTATAATGCTTGATTACCAGAAATCTGTGTTCAAATCCTGTCAGATGTCAGGAGTTTTTCTCTTGAAAACAAAAATATTTCCATTTGCAAAGACAATAAAACTATAATTGGTTATGTAGAGAATTCTGTGTCATGTGTTTTGTTTCTGATATAAATACATGAATACAGTATAGAGGAGTTGTAGCTTGGTGGTATGATACATGGTTAACAGGAATCTGGGTTAAAATCCTGTCGGATGTCAGGATTTTTTCTCTTTATAAAAAAAAGACTTTGTTTAGAGAATTGCATGTTCATGAAAAAAAAAACGTCACATGGAATTATTTTGTTTAAGATGATGATAAGTAACAACAAATTTGAATTCATAGAACCTTAATTAAGGACGATGTATTTTATAATCAGCGTTTTCTAGGATTTGGCAAATTTGACTAATATCCAACAAGCTTAAGTCAGTTGATTAATATTTTTTTACTCCAAAAATAAGATGGAATATGGATATATTGATTTATTAGGACATAAAGATTATTGTTATTATGACTTGATCTATAACTAAGTCTAGCTTGAGTCTTAATTGCTTACTTAAGTATAATTATGACAAAAGGCAGCATTAGGCATGCCTTAGACGCATCATCACAGTTCATTATATCTACATATCGTCTATGGCTTTGACAACATTATGATACTGTAATACAAAAGCTGATTCAGGGACCTGCAGAATTTTGGCTGCACAATCAAGGTAACAATATCTGGAAATGACAGATGTTTTCCTAGCATTTTCAGAAGGCTGGTGCAGATCATTATGAGGAAGGGGGGAAGGCTATGGTTGTTTTTTTTCCTCAAATTTCCCTGTGTTAGTAGTACTAGTAGTAGGCCTAATACACAGGCAATTATTATATGAGATGTATGCACTACATCTCATGAGATGTATGCACTACATCTCATGAGATGTATGCACTACATCTCATGAGATGTATGCACTACATCTCATGAGATGTATGCACTACATCTCATGAGATGTATGCACTACATCTCATGAGATGTATGCACTACATCTCATGAGATGTATGCACTACATCTCATGAGATGTATGCACTACATCTCATGAGATGTATGCACTACATCTCATGAGATGTATTGTATGTGTTATGCGCAATTTGAACTTAAAATGAAACATAATAAATGCGAAGATAACATGTGTATAATACACAACATCAATGGCATACACAATTAAATAATATTATCACTTAATATTATCAACTTAAAATAAATCAAAATAAATGTAAAAATAACAAAAATTAATGTAGTAATACACAACATTGTCTACCGCCACCAACGTTTAGACTTGCTATCAAAACATAGCCATACAGTAGGCTAGAGCATCTTTGGCTAGAGTAGTATTAGCTGCCCGCCGGGAACACCACCTTTGTGGTCCTTTGTCGGGTCTTCGACGGTATGCTAACAATAACAATATTTTCACTACTAAAATAAGGAAATGCGATATTATCTTTAATTTTGAATCATTCTTAGAAATTACTATGAAAATATGGGTGTGCATGATTTCACAATCTGTCGAAAAACCTTGCGCAATTTGCAGATTACTTGCGCAATTTAATACGTTGCTTGCGCAATTTGAAACAGATGTTTCAATTCAAATTGCGCAAGGAATTCTTTGCGCAATTTTAAATTGCACAAATCGTTCAAATCGCGCATAACATATGCACTACATCTCATGTATTGTATGCACTACATCTCATGTATTGTATGCACTACATCTCATGTATTGATTGGACATACATAATTGATTAAATTAACCTAAAAGGCCTACCAGTTAAGTACCACCATTGTTAACCTACTCAAATAAATAAAAATGAACTTAAATCTACTGCTGTGGTAAATCTGCTGTTTGTACAAAAAAGAACGTTTTATAAATTAATAATTAACCTGTGAGCTAAGCCTGGGCCTTGTTTACAAGGCAGAACATATACTGTACTGTGGAGTACTGTAATGTATTTGTAATGTATCTGTCTGTAGTAGTAGTATTTAGTCAGAGGATCAGAAAAGGTTGAACACAAAAATGCATGTTACTCATAAACTTAAGACTCATAGTTACAACGAATCTCAAGGTCATTGTCAGTTTTACTTAATGCTTATTATTATTATTATTATTATATCAAAATTTATAAAGCGTCAATTCAAAGACCGAGGTACAAAATCAAAGGCGCTGGGCATGTATTGTTAGTGGTCGAAAAAATGAGTTTTGAGCAATTTTTTAAATAAGGCAACAGAAGACTGAGCAGTGTTTAATTTGTGGGGGGAGTGAATTCCAGACGTATTAAATTTATTTATCCATATCTTGGCTAAAACTACGTACTCATAATAAGAAAAGTATTGCTATTTTACTTACTTTTTTTTATCTCATCTCGTGCGCATACAAGATTAAAGAAAGTGTTGTCTGGATAATATTTGGCGCGTGTGGCTGTTCAACTTTCACAAAGGGAAGGCTAGCTAGCAGCATTCAATGTGTAGTCCTTCTATCCTTGAGTTTGTACGTGTACAGCATCCGACGTTAATGGTATACCATAAATCAGCTTACTTATGACTGTAAGAGATCCACTACTAGAGAACGACGTGGTTTGAGAAGTAAACCAAAATAATTTTAATTCATAATTATTCTGAAACCTGTGTCTCTTGCACTGTCTCACTTCAAATGGACGAGCCGACCCGACAGACCTTTTGATTGTTTACACCCACTCGGGAGATTCGATTATACAATAGGGTAGTTTACATACATTTTAGTATGAATTATGAGGTGTAAATAATATATTTCTTGCATTCACCTACCTGATATTGTTTAATTTTATATTATGTAGAAATGTGTAACTTTTAATCAATTAAATTACGGTAAATTAAGTGAGGTCCGTTCGTCGTGATTTAACCCCAGTTAATGGTGAGTGTTAATAGACGAATCCAAACTTGTAAAATTTAAACAAACTTTTAGCTGCCGAATCTCTGTTAATTATTAATTATTTTGATGGTCATTATAAAAAAAAACAATTAAAAAGACTTTGGCGAGGGGTATTTGACAGCCAAAATTAAATTTTGAACTTTAAATCTGTAACTAAACAAGGAATAAAAAACGTAATATTATTATCGAAAGTTCCCAGTTAAATACGACAAAATAACATGATGATATTATGATCGTATCTATATGAATGGCGGCCGGATTCATGAGCAGATTGAATGGGGATATAGACATATATATACTGTAGTCATATGTTGTTTTACTACCGATATTTGATAGGATAGATAGGCCTAATACCAAATATTATTTACTTTCTACAATAAGTACAAACTTACGTAATTGTAAGAAGTACTGTTATATAATTCCCTGATTGTTAAGGCAGTTTAGACTGCTGATTGTATTCTCAAATCAATAGCGTTGGATTCATATTTCCTCACTGATCATCTTCACTATTGAAATACGGAAATTATACCGTTTAAAATAAAGTACATTCTATTAAGGAGGTTATTTAAAGTCTAATACCGCACTTTACGACAATACGACGTATGCAGCTTTAATGTGTATTGGGTAATATTAAGTAATTATGTTATAATAAATGGGCATTTTTTAATTTAGTAAAAATAGCCAAAAAATTCATAGAATGGCGTTATAGAGAAAGTAAGTAATCTGTGAGCTTTAATTCAAATCTGTTTAACCTTCTGATTTGTACACAGACAATAGGCAAAAATATAATAAAAATAACATATTTTTAATTGAGTAATTGATAATAATGTATCATTATGTAACATGTATTTCATTTTTAACTTATCAATTTTAAGAGATCTTAAATTGCGACAAAAAACAGAGACGCTTTAAAACACGAATCATCCATTAATTTCACTATCGAACACGCGGGTCAAATGCTTATGGTAACCATGGCAATACTGAATCATGTCGTGAACACATTATTGCAATGTCATTAACTAAATTCACAGCGTTGGCATGGAAACATATAAAAATCGAAACTACGTAGAATTCTGGAAATTCTGTTATAAATCTATTTAGACTTATACAAAGTATTTTAATGGCAATACAATGGAATGTTACGTCACTGTTTTTAAGAAGAGTAGTGTCATCATTTCGGGCGGCGATTAATATGACAGCAGTTCATGGAACCAAACATCTTTAGTGTCATTGCCTACTAATCACAGAGACCGGGTCCAAATCATGACACTGACTCACGACGACACGAAACAGACAACAGAACGATGTTTGTTTTCCTTTAATTTATTTTGTTGCAATGCAATGTTTTGGCTAAATTTGCCTAAATTTAAAATTGATTTCTAAAGTAAGACACATTTAGCCAAAACATTGCATTAAAATGACATTTATATGATGTAATACAATAGAAATGGTGGCAGGAATCCCAAAACCGATTAAATTATTTCTCTTTAAACAGCAATACACAGGGCCTAGCGATGATGATAAAAATAACAACAATGATTAAATACGTAGCAGCAGCAGCCGTACGATGTCCTAGCATGACGAACACACACATTGATTCATTTCAACACGTTTGTAAAATATTGTACATTAATTATCGCAAGATATATATTGCATAATTTATAATAAATACCGTATAAAATATCGTCGTGTGCATGTGAATATATTGTAAGCTACTTTGTTCCCACGCAACGTAGACTCAACGCAAATGTTGACCAATCACGTCACGACGCGACAGTTCGGATTATCCATCGCTTTTGATTGGTCAATTACTTGCGGCGCGCTTATGTACGTCCTTGTGCTGCTGCGTCCAAGTGGGAGCAGTCGTGTGCATGTGAATGCAGCTTAAGCCATAATTGTTTTGGCGGCAATGCGGATCAGAGCTGGTGCTTGCAGATAATTAATCAATAATACGTAATACAATGGTAATTCGTCATATATAGACAGAGTAATTGAGTCGGCTTGTCCGACAGGTCATCTTTAAATGGACGACCATGCCAAATTTTATTCCGGAGAGGATATTAATGAAGTTTCAGCTCTTAAAAGGAAGTTTTCAATCAGTTATTCTGTGATTCCAAAAAAAACATATTGTATCACGTGACTAGTAAAGACAATCATTGGCGCCTTCGTCTAAGGGTATACTTTTTCAATCAATTTTTTACAGAAAGCAGTACTAACTTCATTCGCATGAATGATTACAAATATATCATTTAGCACATTCACAGAATATCACCATCGTTATCATCATAATGTATTTTATGACAGGTTAACATAATCGGAAGGCAGTATATCTAATCTGTTATTGAATGCAGTCTATTTTATTTTGTGTAGTTTATGCCGTCGTTCGATGCCGTTCATCGTTGTTTTAGCTTCATATATATTTTTCTAATTCTCATCATCCTCATGTCATTGTCAAATTGAAGGCCAGCTTCGTAGTTTCGTCTCCGTCGTCGTATTTTCGTCGTTTTGTCATCATCTTCAATCTCATCGCCTGCGTCGTGTTTCCCTTGTCCTTGCTCGGTATTCAAACATTACTCCTCATCACCTCCCCACCAACCACCACAACCACCACCACCACCATCACAACAACCACAACCACCACCATAACCATCACAACCACCACCATGACAACCATAATCACCACTACCACCAACCATCACCACAACAACCACCACCACCATAACCATCACAACCACCACCATCACAACCATAATCACCACTACCGCAACCATCACCACAACATCACCACCATTTACCATCACAAGCACCACTACCACAACCATCAAAACAGTCCATCTGTATACACGTGACCGTCGATTGTTGTCATTCTCTCCCAGCACATCGTCGTATTTTGCCCGCTGTTTTTATCTTTCTATCCCCATTCATTTATCGCCTCGTTCTACATTGTTATGATCATCACCATTACCAACCATTACAATAATTGTAGTCACTGATCATGTGGATATTAACCCCCAGGATCAGCTGCACAGCGCGTCGACAATACGTCATCAAATGCACCTCAACACCATTAAGTCAATTAATTCTTGGAATTCTTATTTCAAAAGTAATTGAAGATGGGTTTCTCTTGTATTGCGTGTGACGCGACATCCGCAAACAAAGAGTACGCGCTAAGTGTCATTGTGACGCGTAAAGTATCAATGACATTTAACTCATTATTGTCACTTAACTGCCGCTTGAATTGTTCCCCTGTAGGTGGTGAGATGTTTCAGTTTGATCGTTATATGCTCATTAGTGTATGTTGAAAACAAAATGTATATAAATCCTATTAATGTGCCGAAATCTGGAAATTAAAACATAAGCCTATCGTGTTCGCAAATTGTGTCTTCTGCTTGTAAAGACACGACGCATCATTATACCAGTATTTTCAAGTTCGATAAAAAGGAATATATTTTGAATTAAATTTTGGTCGGTAGTGGCCTACGGACGGAGGTTTTATAAAGCGTGGTTCCCACTAGAACGAAACGCAACGCAACGTAACGCAGCGACGTATCGACGCAAAGTGCTGTATTGCGTAATCACAAGTGGGAACCGACGACGCAACAGTGCTGCAAAAATCGTAGGTTTGATTTCACGCAGGCGGGGGAAAACACCATTATTGTAAGGGAATTTTCTTACGTTGCGTAGATTGCGTTACGTTGCGTCGCTAGTGGGAACCACGCTTTAAGCTTGGTTCCCGACGTAACGCAAAAACGTAATTTTGCAACTTGGTTTCCACTAGGACGTAACGCAAAGACGTAAGCGCGCAACTTGGTTCCCACTCGGGGCGTAACGCACCCGTGACGTAAGCGCAATGCAGGCGAGTCGAACAATGAGAAAGCAAAATCCGAATCGGATAATCCATTGCTTGTATGATTGGTCAAATACGTTGCGTTACGTCCTTACGTTGCGTTTCTAGTAGGAAACAAGCATTACGCTACGTCATATCTGCGAAGATGACATAGTAGGAAGTATTTCTTGGATGACCTTTTTTCACACATTTTTCTCATTTTTATTCGTAACGAAAATGTATCCAATCAGAATACTTTCATTTTAGAAATATTATTTATTAAAGCGTGGTTCCCACTAGCGACGCAACACAAGGACGTAACGCAACGCAATCGAATTATTCGCTTGTTAACTTCGCTTGTCATTGGTTAAAACGCTTGCGTTGCGTTTACGTCCTTGCGTTACGTTCTAGTGGGAAACAAAACGAACACGATAAGTGTAAAGATAATTTTAGTTTTGCCGCTGATTACTTTGAGGGCGCTCTTAGATCTTGTGGGAGATAGAACACCCTATGCATATTATTATTTATTATTAAATTGTTTAATAAAAATGGAGATTAGTTAGTAGATTCGCAGTTTTTGTTGTGTGGCTTGGTGGTCGACATGCTTGCTTACCAATGCCAGGGTCCTTGGTTCAAATCATGTTCAGGATTTTTCTGACAATACAGCGCCACAAACCTTGTATAAATAATGTAATTAATTGTGCTGGGAAAAACAACCTTGGTTAAAGTTTAATTGATGTTGGATTGAGTGAAAATATCATAAAACAAAACATTTCTACTGTATTTACAAAACATTTCTACTGTATTTACAAATTTATTTTGTATTCTGTAATGCATTGTACAATAATACAAACAAATATGCAAACAATGCAGTCAAAATCTTTGTAATTTAATTTGTCATGATTTTAATTTGTATATTGCAGGAACAACTTCTTCGTTGCACCACTGGCCACATTACTGACAGGCAAGCTATACCACTGGCCACATTACTGACAGGCAAGCTATACCACTGGCCACATTACTGACAGGCAAGCTATAAATTGTGCCAAGGTCTTGGGTTTATCATTAACCACATGGAATTTTTTATCTATCACATTGTTTCAAGTTCAACACTCAAACATTTTTAAACGAACATATGACTCGACACACAACCTATGAGAGGAGGCATAAGTAACACTCTTTGCCTCCTAATATCACTTATGGAAAGCATAAACCATCTAGAAGTTTAAATTCTTGTTGTTTAATGGTTAATATTCTTAATAGCAAACACTCAAAGCTTTGATTTCCAATCTGAAAAAGATCCGTTTCTTCCAGAACCTTTAACAAACTTTCCAGCGCCCTCTATAGACTCTTGATGAATGATTCCTTTACCTACAGAAATAGTTGAAAATTGTTTACATTCATTTTTAGAAACAACATTTTTTATTTGTGCTTCTCTGCTTGCCTGAATCTTACCATTATTATGTTCAAATTGCATAGCTCCCTCTAGTGTCTGCATATCATACATCGCATACATGCAAGACCGTCGATCAGCGAGCATACACTCTTGAGGAAATGATGCAATCTCATTGGCTAATTCAACAGCTGTTTTTAAAGCTATAAAAAAATAATGTACATCATAACCTGGTTTAATTTGTACTTAAGTATGTACTTAATGTAACCTAATGGTAGCCATTCATGTTTGGTGGGTTCAATTACCCAAAGACTTAAATAAAAAAAAAACTTTTTTTATCAGAAAAGTAGAGGGCTTAAGTATTTGTACTAAACTGAATGGTAAGCAAGTTGCAATGGTCGTTCTGTATGTTCAATGGGCGTACAATTTGCCAAACTTCAAGAGCATAGTAAATCATTTTGGCCGTAGTGACTTACTGTATCTGTCTGCTATCATAATACTATTGCGTAGACGAACCATGGGCAATTTAATTTAGGTAATTATGTCAACTATATTACTAATGAACCCAGGTATGAGACTTCAAGTATCAAATTCCACAGTTTTTAAAAAATAAGGGTGATGATAAATATAGGCGACTTAAAAGATATTAGAATTTATTGAATTTTGTATTGAATGATATTTTTAATATCCTGCCATGTCAAAGTTGTTTACCTAGCCTCAATGTGTGTGATATATGCCGTTACAATAATAATAAATAATTTGATAGATGGAAGAATGATAATTAATCAAATGAAAATATTATATAATACTAATTTAGTATGACTGTTATAACCTGCTACCAACATTTTAAGATGCCTGTATTAAAGTAACTGGCAATCTGTGCATTGGGTAGCTGTGGAAATATTATATAGTAATAAGTAACTGGCAATCTGTGCATTGGGTAGCTGTGGAAATATTATATAGTAATAAGTAGTATTGTTCTCAGGGTAGAGACATTTTCCACTCCCTGTCTTCATAACCTACTTACTATTGCCCTTTGACACTTACCATTGCCCTTTGACACAACTCTATTAACTAGACCCATAGCAAGAGCTTCATCAGCCTTCACAGCTCTGCCTGATAGTATCAGGTCCAAAGCCCTGGAAAGGCCTATGATGTGTGGAAGACGTACTGTGCCACCGTCAATCAATGGAACACCTACAAATTAAAATAAATTTTAAAATTTATGTTGTGAAAATATTGCTAATATATTACCTTATTTTGATTCAAGGGTTTTTATTAAAGCAGAGATGTCAGTGGCGAATCCAGGATTTTGAAATAAGGCATTAATTATAAATAAAAGAAGTGCTATCTTTTGCATTATTAATTTCAAAATGTATGGGGGGTGCCTTGGCCCCTCCTTAGGTTCACCTAGGGATGACTAGCAGCTAGCAATAGCCATTTACAAAATCTCACCAAACCTTCTACAGAATACTCCAAGTGTGACATCATCTTCTGCTACTCTTAAGTCACACATCAATGCTAACTCCAAACCACCAGCAACTGCATACCCACTAATAGCAGCAATGATAGGCTTCTTGAAGACCGTCTTGGATGGACCCTACATAGTAAAAGATTATACAGTATTAAGAATTTGATCAGCCCAGGAAGGTGTCAAACTCTAGCCACTGAATAGGGGTGTTCATTCAAGCCCTTGAAACCTTTCTTGCCGGTCCTTGGATACAGACTTGTACTGAATTTTTAATGGAAGTAATAGCTGCACATTAATGATTGTAACAACATTTTTTAATGTAAACAAAAGAAAATTGTAATTAAAACTATAAATTTCTGAAAATAATTGATATACCATTGGTGCATATGGGATTGATGATTTTTGGTTAGTCGTATCCCATGATGCTAATTCCTTGAGGTCATAACCGGCACAAAAGTTACCTTCTGAAAAAGAAAATATTGAAATGCCATTCTTCTTCTCACGCACCCACCCACTCCCTAAACTGTAATGGAATTTTATCGTTTGTATAATATAAATAAATTTTGATTTACACTCGGTATACAATTCTGAATGATTCCTAATTGTTCACTATATTAAAGTTTGTTTGGCCTATTAACCATATTTTATCAATGGCCTATAGCGTTTGTGCAATTTGATGTATTTTTCTTATAGTTTTATTGTCTTTTAATTGTGCCAAGCAAAATGAATTTCCATTCCACCAACCAATCTAGAATCTTGTACCTTTTCCATAAAACACTGCAACAGAAACTTCATCATTAGATTCAAATTGTTTAAAAGCATCAAGTAGTTGTCGGCCCGTTTCTAGATTTACAGAATTTCGGTGAGAAGGTCTGTTGATTGCTATCAAAAATACTTTTCCATCTCTTTTTGTTTCAACTATAAAAAATAATACATTTTTTTATTTTTCTTATTTAAAAAAATTGTAATTCGTATTATTATATTATTATGTCATATGCATGTCGCCATAGGTTAAGGAAAGAAAGGCAATTATGTCTGTATTATTAAGGTCCTGGTAATGGTGTTGTGTTTTAGGCCCTAGGCTAGGCCTACTTGATTGATGAGTGAAAGGCAGGCCTCATCAATTATTTGTGTGTGACTGTGAAGTAGTAGGCGGCCCTAAACTAGCTAGGCTGGCTAGCCTACCTAGCTAGCTAACCTAGAGTAGGCCTAGGACCTATATTGTGCTATCTAGTATAATGCACAGTTCACCTAATGTTGATGCCATTCTCTTTGTCCTATAGTTCATAAAAGAATACAATTTTGGAAACAGCTTGTGAAATCTTGAATTTTGAAAGCTGTGCTGCAACATCTTTTTATTTATTTATTTGCATGCTTGACTGATTCATGATTACTGCCCTCAATTTATTATAAAAGTTTATACTAGTCTTTTGTCCAGAAACATGAACATATTTTTCATCAATTATAATAATAATGCGTTTATCTTCTTCTCCTAATTTATTCTGAAACATGTTTATCTGTTAATTTAAAAGAATTCTGATAGATTTTGCTGTCTATAAAAAAAAATAATAGGATAAATGCATTTTGCTAAATAAAACAGCGACTGGATTTGAGCACGAGCCCTCTCTGCTGAGGGGGAATCATCGCGAGAGGTCTTTCGATAATTTTCCCATGCTCGATTACTAAGCGACGACCGGTGATACCGCATCAAATTTGAAGATGTCGACTACAAAACCCCTTGTTGTAGGTGGAGAAAGGACAACTGGTGCAACTGTTCGCACTCAAAATGGTTAGTTTAAATTTCTGTGCTATTTTACCATTGTAACATTTTAATCAGATCATAATATTTAAGCATTTTATGACAATTTCCGTTAACCTCTCCGATGATCATCCATGCGTAACGTAGGCCTAGCCCATCGAACGTTGGGGGAATATTCTAGAATTCGTTGAGGACAAGGCGTTTCCAGCCCGATAGCCATGCAAATTTGAGGCTGGTTCAGGGGTTAGGCTTAAACACCAGTAAGCTAGTGTTGCTGTACACAGATACAATATTTTAGTAGGCAATGAACAAAACAAAAAACATTTAAACATTTATTTAAATTAATTAATAATTTTTAAAAATGTTTTCTTTTTTATTATTAAATATTAAAAAAAAAAAAATAATAATTAAGCTTGAAGCCTTGGAGAGCAGTTAAATAAAGATTAAAGTTAATAATATAATTTGCGTATAATTTTTAACATGAAAATATTTTTTTGTTTTACTTTTCTGCATTGAATGTTACCTTTGTGAACTTCAGAAACTGAATAAATAATTAAAAAACAAATTACACTGTGTTTGAGTAGGTTATTAACTAGGCCTAGAAAGTTATTTTATTTTTAGTCTAGATCTAGGCTAGGCCAAGGCCTTGGCTAAATAAATTAAATTTAAAAAAAATAATAATCCACATTTTGTTTACCTACAGTCATGGCAGCAGCAGCAGTAGCCAACATTGTCAAGAGCTCTCTTGGACCAGTGGGGCTAGATAAGATGCTGGTGGATGATGTTGGGGTAAGTTGCTTTAAATCTCTGAACAAACGAAGTGTGATGTGCCCAAATATGGTAGTGATATGCTCAAATGTGCTAGTGATATGACCAAATATGATAGTGATATGACATCATCATGTCCATATATGGGCACATCACATTTTTTGTCACATAAAGTTTGATAGTGTAGACAGCTTTATATTGTGTAAATCATATTTGTTTGATTGACAGGATGTAACTGTCACAAATGATGGCGCCACAATTCTTAAGCTGTTGGAAGTAGAGCATCCAGCTGCCAAGGTTCTGGTAGAATTAGCAGATTTGCAGGATCAAGAAGTTGGAGATGGAACTACATCAGTGGTAAGAATTTAATAATTTGACAACATTGCTTGCTCACTTGGCTTTCTCATTTTGGTTAATACATGCATAGGTTTGCAAGTGTAAACTATGACTGCAAATATGTTTACATGAATCCTGCATTTGTAAAAAATTAACATTTTAAATAATGTTTATATGTTTTCTTTTTAGGTAATCATAGCTGCTGAGCTTCTAAAACATGCAGATGAATTAGTAAAACAGAAGATCCACCCAACAACCATCATCAGTGGATACCGACTTGCTTGCAAGTAAGTATGCACTCAAACAGATAGTTAGTTGCACAGACAGAGGTACTGTACAATGACCTTGACAAACCTTGAGTAAACTTTCAAAAGAGTTTTTATTCCAATTTAAAACAAAACTAACGCAACATATAAATGAAAGAAAAGAAAGAACAATCACAAAGTTTTCTAAATTGTTAATATTCTTGCTTTATCAAGGGAGGCATGCAAGTACATCCAAGAACATCTTACAATAAGTACAGAAGATCTTGGTAGAGAAAGTGTAATCAATGCAGCTAAAACCACTATGTCATCTAAACTAATTGGCAGGTAAGTAACTGCTCATGTTTAAGTATTTGCTTATTTTTCCCAACACCAAAAGTATTTGTACCTACTGTATGTTCCTGTAAACCAATGTTCAATGATAACAAATTAAAAAATAAAAACAAGTATGGATTGTGATTTTTTTTAGGGATAATGAATTCTGGTCTAACTTGTTGGTTGATGCAACAATGGCAATCAAGACAACTGATGCCAAAGGCAACTCTAGGTACCCAATAAAAGCTATCAACATACTGAAAGCACATGGACGTAGTGCTACTGAGAGTAAACTAATCAATGGTTATGCACTTAATTGCACCGTTGCATCACAAGGTAACATTTTATTTAGATTTAGGGGAATAAAATAATATCTATACATTTTTTTGTCTATATCTAAATTTAATTTTTTTTTTTTTTTAAAGTCAATCAGTCCATCACCCCAGTTACTCTATAGGCTTAACCAACCCTGTGACTTGCCAAATTTATGCCAACCTTAATTCCGTTTAGGGAAGCAATTTCCAGAATTCAGAAAATCACTGAATAATGGAAATTTACTGCAAATTATTATCTTAAATATTTTAAATTATAATCCACACTCCAGCCACATGATTTACTACTAATTAACTAAAACTATTTTCTAATAACTAAATGTTATTTTATTTTGTAGCAATGAAGAAACAAATCCAGAACGCTAAGATTGCGTGTCTTGACTTTAGCTTACAGAAAGCAAAAATGCATCTTGGTGTACATGTTATTGTTGATGACCCAGAAAAGTTAGATGCTATCAGGCAAAGGTTGGTATTTTATAGTTTTAAGTTATTCATTTATTTTAGCACACAAATCATCCCTTAAGCTCTGTCCACACTAACAAAGTTGACAAAAAAAGTGTGATGTGCCCAAATATGGTAGTGATATACCTAACTAAATAATATGTGCCCATATATGGATGATGTCATACCAAACACATGTGTTCTTTATCCCCATGAACCTTCTCTGTATTTTATTTGATACAATATATTTTCTGAACAAATTATTAATTACATAATTGTTTATTATTTAAATATAATGTAATCAATTGGTAATGCATCTTTGACAGAGAATCTGACATAACCAAAGAACGAATTCAGAAGATTATTAACGCCGGGGCAAATGTGATCCTGACCACCGGTGGCATCGATGATCTTTGTCTTAAGTACTTTGTAGAGTCTGGGGCTATGGCTGTTAGACGGTGTAGGAAGCAGGACTTAAAGAGAATTGCTAAAGCTACAGGAGGTAGGGGGTGTTTTCAAGTTTTATCTGTTGCTTTTTAAATCATTTTTTGACATAGAATAAAATATGTTGCAAGAAAAGAAAGTGGAACAAAAACAAACTATATTAATATTTCTAATTTATTTTTTTTTGCAGCACAATTATTGGTAACTCTAGCTAACCTGGAAGGTGAAGAGAGCTTTGATGCCAGCATGTTGGGTCATGCTGAAGCTGTAGTACAAGAAAGAGTTTGTGATGATGAACTTATCCTTGTCAAAAAGTAAGTCTGCATGCTTAAGACTTCTATTGCTTATACATACAACCTTTTCAATAATATCATCAAAATTGCTTATACAGTTGACCATCTACAACAAACCAAACTTGTCTTGAGGTCCACAGGGCTCAACTTAATTTTTACTATAAAAAAAATGCATTTGAAGTACAAGAATTTCTTGAAAATCAGAAATTAAGGATGTCCGATATTTACAAAGTTGAAAAACTTTTACACGACAGCAAAGATAAATATATGTATATTTATAATTAATATTTTTTTGTAGAAATGTACTATACATGTTCTTATGGTTATCATTATTATATGGCAAAAAAAATATTACGATTGATTGAATAAAGAAAATTAAAAAATAATAAATTTATTTGCAGCCCCAAAGTAAAGAGTGCAGCCTCCCTGATTCTACGTGGCGCCAATGACTTCCAATGTGATGAGATGGAGAGATCAGTCCATGATGTATTGTGTGTTATTAAACGAGTATTGGAAAGTAAAACAGTGGTACCAGGAGGAGGCGCAGTGGAAGCTGCTCTTTCCATCTACTTGGAAAACCTGGCAACCTCATTGGTAAGTTATTTGGGTCATGTTTTAGCATCTGGTGGTATAGTATTTATGGGTTTAGATTTATCTTGTCTAACCTGTCTAGCAAAAAATCATCATCAGTTTTCAAAATAATCTAAGCAAATATTGTTCAATTTTTTCTTCAATCTTGGATAACCAATTCTATTCTATAATATGAGCTGGTTTGATAAATAAAGCCTAAGTGTGTTTCAGTCTTTAAATTCTACAAATACTGGGCTTTCTGAGAGAACAGTGTTTGACTAAAGAGGTCGTCGCCAGTATAAAGAAGAAATGAATTAAACAACATAATTGATAATGCCAGCCCTGTTATTTGTTATTTGTGAAGTTATGTTTTATAGTTTTAGAGACAGGTATTGTTAATGTTGGTTTATGTTTATCTGAAATTTGAAACTATAGAATAGCAGTTTAAATAAGGGTGAGTAGAATTAAACTATAGAATAGCAGTTTAAATAAGGGCGAGTAGAATTAAACCGATGTTTTTATTTGTTATTTATATGTTCTTAACAGAGTTCTCGTGAGCAGTTAGCTATTGCAGAGTTTGCCAATTCATTGTTAGTTATCCCCAAGATCTTGGCTGTGAATGCAGCAAAGGATTCCATTGACTTGGTGGCCAAGCTCAGAGCCTATCACAACCTGTCACAAATGAAGGCTGATAAAGCACACCTCAAATGGTAAGAACATGCTTATTACTATCAAACTAGTTTGACAAAAAGTGTGTTGTGCCCAAATATGGTACTGATATGTCCAAAGTGTTATTTATGGTAGGCAGCCACTGCACTTTGGCTGTCACGATTCTGTTGATCTGAATTTCTTTAGTTCAAGGCTCAGAAATAATAATTATTTATGTTTGCTCTCAGGGTTGGTCTTGATTTGTATGAAGGTGTAGTACGAGACAACAAGACAGCGGGAGTCTTTGAACCTGGTATCTGTAAAATCAAATCACTCAAGTTTGCTACAGAGGCAGCCATCACAATTCTGCGTATTGATGACTTGATTAAACTAGCACCAGAAGAGAAGGAGAAGTCGTACAGTGATGCTGTCCGAGCTGGAGAACTCAATGGATGAGGAGTGGGTGCAGAAAGGTCATTTAGTGAGAAAATGGTGGGGCGTGCTGGGGCCAACATTTAATTACTGCAAACTGAAATCCTGAATTTTAAAATATACATGCCGAATTGCTTGATGTTATTCAATTGTAATTCCTATGTTCAATTGTTATACATGTCAAGAGTATGAAATTCCTTTAAAAGCTTATAAACTTACTCCAATATTTGTGTGGTGGTGATGTGCTTAGTGTTCTAAATTAGCCAATGCAATATCTTAAGTTAACCGTTCAAATATCTAAATACATGGTTCAGCTTTCCTAGTATGTTTAAGTTTATCAACTTTAAGCACCTGGTATGGTGTGCATTTTAATATTATCCACCTACCTATACACCTGTGTTGAACAATCCAAATATTTGTAGGTCACAGGTGTCATTACTGAAATTACTGCAGCAATGGTGAGGAGTGAATCATTTGTTGCAGTAACTAGTAGTTACTTTATCAATGTTAGTGTTTTTTTGTATTGTAAGCAATGATGCTATCTAGAAATAAATAATTGCAAGGCACTGTATTGTTGGTTATTTTATGAACGCCATTTTATGATTCATTCATTTTCTTTATTGGTAGGTAGTTAGGTACCCTTTCACATCGTATAGAAAAACTCCGGAATTACACACAGCATTTTTTGTTGTGTACGCCCTGGTATGTGCAAACTTCAAGCGATATAAAAGAGGTATAAATATACAGTTACTAAATTTGAATAAGGTCTTCGAAGTAATCATAAATTTCATTTTATTTAATACTTCCCCTTGAATATAAATGTTTACATAAAATGATAAATAGAGAGACAACATCAATGCATTAATAAATAAAATTTAGGTTTAAATTCGTGCAAAACTGCTGCACTAATCTATCTATTCTTGAGGTAATATGTCATGTTTTCATAAACTACAAATGTGATACAGCAAGCTGGTGTGACTCGTAACAGGTTGGGAAACATTCCTTTGTAGAAACCTCTCCATCTCTCTTTACTGAAAAAAAGAAAAAACAGTGAACTATGTTGAAGGCATTCAATTTAGTTTACCTATAACATATTTTTTAAATTTTATTTTTTAAATTTTAATTCAACTTCATCCAACAGCTAAAAATCACTAATTATAGGATGCCTAACTGCTATCTGGCATAAGCTTTATTTTGATTTGAGCTGGTAGGTGGAATATGTATTTTATCAATATTCCGTACTCCGTGTTTTTTTATGCAAACAGTGTTCATGACGTGAACGGTAAACCAGACAAACCATAGCTGTAAAGTTCATATTAAGATACTGAATAAATTACCGGTATGTTTAAGTTAAGTTCATACTAAGAATACTCATACCGGTATGTTTAAGTTAAGGTAAGTTCATACTAAGAATTCTCATACCGGTATGTTTTAGTTATTGCATCAAGTGTTCCTGAGTAAGTGGTGTGTCGGTCTTGAAGTCTGGATCTAACTACTTGATATGGGTAAGTTGTAACGACAGCAAACATCTTAGATAGTGCAGCGAATGTTATGTACTCTAGGGGATTCTGACATAAAACAAACATAAATTGTGTGAATGCATAAAATTGCATATGCTCAATGGAATTGTAACAAAAAATAATTTAAACCATTATCAACATTTTGAAGAGTCATCAATTGGCATTTACTCAAAGGATTCCACAAATCTGTGATGTAACCGCTAACTGGCATAAGGTAAGTACGTACTAAAGGATATAATAATGACTATAAAATGCTATTTAGTTATTTATACTTTTAAAGAAAAGTAATCCTACTTAAAGGATGTTTCTATTCCATTATGGAACAATTCCCCAAGTGAAATATTTGTGTTAAAGTTGTTTCTTTTATTGATTTACAGTACAATAAGTATACACTTAAATGTGAATTGATTTACAGTACAATAAGTATACACTTAAATGTGAATTGATTTACAGTACAATAAGTATACACTTAAATGTGAATTGATTTACAGTACAATAAGTATACACTTAAATGTGAATTTACAGTACAATAAGTATACACTTAAATGTGAATTGATTTACAGTACAATAAGTATACACTTAAATGTGAATTTACAGTACAATAAGTATACACTTAAATGTGAATTTACAGTACAATAAGTATACACTTAAATGTGAATTTACAGTACAATAAGTATACACTTAAATGTGAATTTACAGTACAATAAGTATACACTTAAATGTGAATTTACAGTACAATAAGTATACACTTAAATGTGAATTTACAGTACAATAAGTATACACTTAAATGTGAATTTACTGTACAATAAGTATACACTTAAATGTGAATTACAGTACAATAAGTATACACTTAAATGTGAATTTACAGTACAATAAGTATACACTTAAATGTGAATTTACAGTACAATAAGTATACACTTAAATGTGAATTTACAGTACAATAAGTATACACTTAAATGTGAATTTACAGTACAATAAGTATACACTTAAATGTGAATTTACAGTACAATAAGTATACACTTAAATGTGAATTTACAGTACAATAAGTATACACTTAAATGTGAATTTACTGTACAATAAGTATACACTTAAATGTGAATTACAGTACAATAAGTATACACTTAAATGTGAATTTACAGTACAATAAGTATACACTTAAATGTGAATTGATTTACAGTACAATAAGTATACACTTAAATGTGAATTTACAGTACAATAAGTATACACTTAAATGTGAATTTACAGTACAATAAGTATACACTTAAATGTGAATTTACAGTACAATAAGTATACACTTAAATGTGAATTTACAGTACAATAAGTATACACTTAAATGTGAATTTACTGTACAATAAGTATACACTTAAATGTGAATTACAGTACAATAAGTATACACTTAAATGTGAATTTACAGTACAATAAGTATACACTTAAATGTGAATTTACAGTACAATAAGTATACACTTAAATGTGAATTTACTGTACAATAAGTATACACTTAAATGTGAATTACAGTACAATAAGTATACACTTAAATGTGAATTGATTTACAGTACAATAAGTATACACTTAAATGTGAATTGATTTACAGTACAATAAGTATACACTTAAATGTGAATTGATTTACAGTACAATAAGTATACACTTAAATGTGAATTTTATCAAACTTACTTGCAACTTATTGACCTCTTGACCTTTATACAAAGCATAATTCTTTTTTAGTTCTTCATATGCCATAAACTGCAATGCACCATGGGATACTCCAAATAAGCCAGGTAATAAACCCTAAACAGATCATTTAAGTACTGTATGAATTATAACTTGCTGTTATGTTAAACTTTGTGCTTGTCTCAGTCCCTCTTAATCACTTTTTTTCCTCAAAGAAAACTGTATAACTGACTCTACTCTATATCAATGATGTTGAACGAATTGTCTGAACAAGGCTAGATAATTGTGCTTTACTCAGTCCCTCTTCATCACTCAGTTTGTAAATACTTGTGCTTAACCCACTCCCCTGTTTGTCATTTAATGTGTTGTTGGAAAAATGAAGTGTACCTTGTATAAACCACCTAGTCCTTCAAAGCGGTAGATCTTGCGTAGTGCATCTACCATACCTGTATACTTGGCACTATTTGACGCTACACCTATATTGTTAACGCCGTCATATTGCAGACACAAACGGGTCTTGACGACCCAGATAGGATTCGTTATAAATAATGTTACAACTCCTGATAAAATAAAAAACATATTACAGTATGTTATTTAGGTCACTACAAATGAAGCCTCGCCATTCACTCTATTAATGGTGTAACGGCTATGAGTGCTCACTGGCAAAACACAGGGGTCCCAGAACATGAGCAGCCCAATGCAACTATCCAGTGTTGGAGGGCCCCTTACGAGTTCTAAACCAGGGGCCTTTTCCCCCTGCGTTACGCCACTGCACTCCGTTGCATTCTGTAGCATTGTGTGTATAACATATTGATTGTGTCTTCACCTGATTGGGCAGCAGCTAACATGTGATGTCCTGGTCCTAATGATTTCATTTCCTCGCCCTGCATGTAACTTTTAATAGCATTGTAACTGGAATGAACAAGAAATAATTACATATAATAGATAAACCAGTTATAACTGGATTGTTAGGCATGACGTATACATATACAATAGAAACCCTCCCTTTTTGGGATTCTGCTTTCAGAGGACAATTTTCTTTGACAACAAAAAACAAGAAGGGGAAATGTTTTAACATTACATTGAACCCCTATTCAGGAACACCCTTTAATTAAGAGAGAACACTTTGTTGGGTCCTGAAGGTGTCTCCTTAAAGGGGTTTTACTGTAATATTACACCTAAGAAGATATGTTAGAAATAAATCAAAATGTTACATTTGTTATCTGCTGCACTTACAAGAAAAAATAGAAACCCCATGATGCACCAGCTCCCCAAATGTTTGGTGTTACTCCTTGGTACAATCCAATGTATCCCTGCTTTCTAACGATTGATTTAAAGGCTTGAACAAAGCCGGTATAAGTGGGACGAACAATTATTCCATCATTCACTAGTACAAGAGAGAGGCAAATAATAAATTAGAAGAACAAAAACCTACTGCTTTATGCCCAGTTGATTTACTTAAATAGTAGGCCTACAGTACTCGTCTTTCCATTCCTCGTCAACCGTCAGCTTCTCCTCCACGCAATCCACTAAATATGGTCCATCACTAAATTTCTAGCCTAGCTAAATGAATTCTAAAAACATGTGTAAATACCTTGAAGTCTAATTTTTAGTAAATCAAAAGGATGTAGAACCAATGTTGAAAGAATACCACCACTGATTCCAGCTACAAAGTGCTCATAATTAAGTCCTTTTAGTCCAGACATCATATAATATAAAATAAAACGATGACATAAAGTTTTATTTTACCATCTTTACCATGCTGGTTGTTTGTCGCCCTCTTTGTTTGATGCAAAATAGGGGAATCCCCGGCGTGAAGTAAACAAATAATTTGCATATTAATTAACTTTCCTTTAATGAAAACAACGTTATTTAAAGAAAGGACAAATTAAATTACTTTATAATCGTTTATTTGTTTCTGTCTCAAATGTTTATTATAGAGCCTGAAATATAAATACGTTTGTCATCGATTTACGGTCAATTAATAATATTTATCTTTCTGTTAGAAGAAATTTGGAAAATTAAGTTACTTCCACGTTTCACTTTAAAGTTATTTTTTTTAATGAAATGTATAATCAGCTCTTGAGGTTGATTACATAGTCAGTCATTTATACTTTATGACGTAATGTAAGATGGAACGCGCCTCGAAGATTCCACCAGTGAATGAACCAATCAAATGCGTTGTTATTACGCTACAGTTTACAGTTATCATTAATAACAGAGATCATCTCATGGAAATGAAGGTTATGAGACACCCGTGGAGATTGGATGGGGTTGTTAACACGATTGTAACTAAAGACAAACATTTGAAAAATAAATTCTGATTGATATGAATAGGAAAATTAAATGTGATTATAGAAGAATTTGGACGATAGTGTCGATATTGGCCGCTTTGATGATGAATATTAAAATTACTGGTATAATAATAATAATGACGATGATGATAGAATTATCTTGATGATAATCATTATTAGCGGCCCTATTTGAATTTGATTGAAAAATCATAAAATACATACAAAATACTGACTGACATTACAGAAAAATATATTTATAGAAGATTTTCACTAGTGAAATTGTTCAGGATAGCTCCAATTTGAAGCTTTATTTCCGATGTTGACCATCTTTAATGATGATGATAATATGACATGACACACTAACATTTATATTGTGAGAACGAATGACAATGTTATTATGTTATAGTTAATATGATGTTGATGATAGAACACATCAATTTAATTACACACAAAAAAAAATTAACAATTTTACGAATTGTAGCATCCAAAACAAAAATCGTTTTGTCCTTTTGACACGGTTTCCGATACGTTAACGTGAAGGCTTCCTATACGTTATTAACTTATCGTTGTGGCTTCAATTACAAAGGTCACTGGACACATAGCTTTAGCTAATTAAATATTTTATATCAACTTTGATTTATCATTTTAATTCCATAGACCACTGAAGACCAAACATGCCTATCCTCAATCGCCTGCTTATTTTTATAATTAAATTTTAAAAATAAATAAAACATAGAACAATATTTAAGATTTAAATATTAGTGAGAGATAACGAAAGTCCGACAAATTATAATTAAGTGACCACTAAGCCATGACGACCGGTTCATTTTAGTGGTTCGGTACAGCAGACGTACCGTGGCAGTGATGAACACAGTGGCCACCTTATATGGTAAATACCAACTCGCTGATGAGGCTTGAACTAAGCAAGCGATCGTAAGCCTCACTGTAACTTCTGGTATTCAGGTAGAATAGCAGAAGGACGGTTCTTACTGGATTTGTGTTAATCTTTACGTTATGTACCGAACCAGGTAAGAGGATTAGCCTAGGATTAATATTTTTCTTTATGAATATTTGGAATTATTATTTTGTTAAATCATTTAATTTTGATTTTGTGATATTTTATCAGCAATAAGTGTGTACGTTGGAATTACAGTTGGTATATTATTCAATGGACTTATGCGGGAGAACGTTTGGAATGTTTTAATCAATTATATCATTGCCTCTAGAATCAGTTTACTTTTCATAAATGTATTCGTTGTATTCAAGTATTATAGGATTTACGTACGGTATTTTTCTTTACGTATCATTAAAAATGTCAACAAAATCAACGTTTTATATTATTTAATATCTAAGCATTTGTACAAATAAGAAAATATTAGCACTATAGGCCTAAATAATGTTTGAATAAGAATATATAAATGTATCGCAATGTTGAACAGAGGTGTATTATTTTCTGGGGTCAGGTTTTCTGTCCGTCCAACAGTATAATCGCACGGATGATGTCTATACGTTATACATACAGAAACAAGGCTGTTAGTGTAAATAGGGCCACTTGTATCTTTTCTCTACATACATATAAATCTAAAATAATCATTTTAATAAAGTTTTTATATTACAATATTGTATTCACATAGATTGTTTTGTTGGTGTTTCAATGCATCCAATGAAAAATTAGCGGTGGTTTAGTTTTACAGCATACACAATTAAAACATACAATGTTATTTTGATTTGATTCAAGAGCCAAATATTATTTCATTTATGATTGACACAAACGACTCATAAACAGTAAAGCTTGGTTCCCACTAGGGACGCAATACAAAGACGTAAGCGCAACGTAAATAATTTGACCAATCACAAGCAAAAGATCATTCGAACAGTGGCTTGTCATTGGTCAACTCGCTTGCGTTGTGTTGCGTCCTAGTGGGAACCAAGCTTATGCTGTAACTAACGCAACATCTTGGAAAGTTAGAAACGATACCAAAAAAACCCTCAAAATGTATTATTATTTTGTCAATTTTACACTTGTTATCGTTCATTTAGGCCGATTACGCAACATTAAATATAAATAAGTGGTATTTTAAAAATCTTGTAAACGATCGTCCATTAAATAATGTTTTGATGAACTTTCCGGTTTTATTTTTTCAACATTCCATCTAGAATGTCACATTCAGTAGTCTAACATGTTTTGGTCTTTAAAAAAGGGCACGCGCGCGTCATTATTGTTTTTCATCTTTCTGGGCTTGTACCTCTTCTTTCTTAAATCTTTTATATATATTGTACATTGTAATCAATTTTGTTACACGAAAGAAGTAAACAAATGTTGCTTTGAATTGAATGAGGATTATTCTATCATGTTTTGAACCAATCTAAAAAAGGCTGATCTATGTTACGTTGATTGATTGTAATTAATAACAAACTAATTTTAGACTACAAATGGAATGTGTATGTCATTGAGTTTTATTTTTGGTTTGTAAAAAGTGAGATGTTACGAAACTTCAACAACATTCTTTCGTCATGCATGGTATATTATCGAATACGGTATTCCTGATATTGGCATTATCTTGCTGCGAGTCATTGAATTTCTGCCGCAGTTACTGCGGTAACTAATGGTGTATAAGTTGATAATACAATATTGATATAATATTATATTGCTTGCTCTGTTTTTTTATGACAAATATTAACATCATGAAATCAAATTAAGCCTATTTTGTGTGACGTCATGGAACCAATTTCCAATTTTATTTTGATGAATGGCTTGTGGTTATTGGCTGTGACAGCTGTGATTGGTTGATTTTGACGAGACGTGACACGCGCATTGACGGCTACTTGCAAAGAAGTGAGCCAATTTTTCACAGTTAGGATTTTGATAGCAAAGAATGTACTTAAAGTGGCGTTTACACTGCTGGGGCACTAAACGATATTCACGCGTATAAAAATATGTTCACACGCACGTAAATGCCTTGAGATTACGCACATCTGGAATATAGCGTTTTCTTTCTGTCGAGAGCTGATATGTGTTAATATAAATTGGTTTAAATTTAATATTAGAATAAATACTTAATGGTAGCCTTAATTGTTATTAGGCCTACATAATATAATAATAATTACGACGGTATTAACTTACGGTGCATTAGCAATCTACATAAAAATGAATATAAGTAGGTCTACCTAAAGTTAAAATTATATAGTAGTATTATAAACATACTTTTAAATGTTTGTACAATTATCAAAATCCTTAATTATTAGCACGTAAACTTAATTTATTGATTTAAGAATTAAAATATTAAACTCGCGCATAGTTAACAAACGACAGTACGTTATTAATTGTATCTGTCTTCCACTTTTACCCCTAACCTAAAGATTGTATTGTAATAATATACTTCTTTAAATTTGTAGAATATTTGTAGAATTATCAGCCCACGCAAATTAATTTACTGACTTAAGTATGAGAAATCAAAATATTAAACTCCCCCATCCCACAAACTGTAGTAAATTATCTTTCCTGCCTTACACCTAACAAGTGAACAACATTTAAATAGTTATAACATAATAAATCACTTTTAAATTATGAGTTTTAGATATTGAGTGGGTTCAGCTTAAGGTCGGGATAATGTCGTTCAAGGATTCGCATGAGTTTCGGGTTTGAGTTGAACCTGGTAATTTGATGCTATAGGCCTATCGCATGTAGGCCTATGCATGTAGTGAATAGCATCATGCATAGGAATGTCAACTATGTTGGTTCGCCTGGCTTCTTGTTAGACAGCGTTAATCAGTGTTGCGCGTATTCTTCTTGATAGTGGTAGGCATGCAGTGCGCCAGGCATTTCTCTCTCCATAAATAGTTGTCTTATGTATGTATAGCATAATAAGTGCTTGAGGCACATTCGCACAAATCAACATATTTAATCGCTGTAATCTGTGTAGATTTTGTATGTGTACATAATGTACAATAATATAACATATTTAATTCGTTAAAAACGAGTGAGTTGAAAAACGCATCCAAGATCGTGATCCGGATCCGAAACCTGCCAAAAAGCTTTAAAATTAAGTCTTAAAATAAGAGTCTGCGTTTGCGTATCATGCGCAAAAACCTACGCATCGTATTTCAATAAAATAAAATAAAAGTCCGAAACATACTCCCTAATGCAACGTACCATGAATCTAAAATTCATATCTTGTTTTGGCCTTGTTTGTGTTCGTCCCACCCACCTCAATATTTTATTTCATATGTCGGTATTCATTTTTATCCTGAATATATAAATATTAATAAGCCCACATCCTCCTCATCTTTATAGCATCGTGAATCATGATTACATTTATAAATCAGTATATAATTTATCATTATTATCACTGTTGTTATAAACATCACATTTTTAAAATCATCACAAGTAATATCAATATTTTCTCAATCATAATGTTATTTATGTTTCTTATATTTCTTCTGTTTTTCCTTTTCTAAAAACACCTTTTATTTTCATCGTCTTAATATCGATTTCACAACTATCTATCCCAATGTGCTCGTATCCATTACTAGTCTAATCGTTCCAATTATTAACATCTCAATATTAATTTTTGTCAAGCCAGTTCGAGTTTACCTTCACCATATTGTATTTCCGGTTACATAGGGCTTAATAATAAGGCGGCTGTCAAATGACAGTAACAGGCGCGCGCGCGCAAAACGTGTTCATTAATATTAATAATCAATCACCAGAGAATTCGGAAAAATAATTTCTGATATGACCCGGTTAAATAATCATAATTTTATTATGACTGACTTGTCATTATTGGTTCATAATTAATTTAATTAATTTGAATCGTGGTATAACACAGAGGACTGTATGTGGTATTTGGTATGTGCCTATATCTACATTAACATTTTATTTGGAAGTTAGCCCTATAGTGAGGTTACTGATAATAGTTATCTACATTAACATTTTATTTGGAAGTTAGCCCTATAGTGAGGTTACTGATAATAGTTTAGAAACTTAACTGGTAAACATCCTTGTGAAAAAAAATAAATATATTTGGTAATTATTAATTTAATTTTCAGGTAAAATGGTGAAAGATACTGGACCTAGTTTCGTAAAGAAACCGTACATAAACCAGAGCGATGACGGGAAAATATTAACATTTGCGTGTAAAGTTGCGGCAGATCCTCGTCCAACTGTCACTTGGCTGTTGAATAATAAAGAAGTTAAAGATGGCGGAAGGTAACAAAAATACACTATTTATTTCAGATTATTAATTTGACACAAATATTTGATTTATTATCAAGCTCAAATACGTACAATTTGTAAATTATCTTCTTATGAGGAACCAACAAGTTACGTAATGTAACTATAAAAGTTTGTGGACGTTGGTGGCGTAAGCACAAAAAAGCTACAATAACAAAGCACATGGAAAAACAAAACATAAACAAATGATTTGATCCCCATTCTGGTTTCTGCTTAAACCATATTTTGTTAATAAAATTGCAAAGGTAATATGTCGAAAGTTGTATGAAAATTGGATTAAAGAAATGATATCACTAGTTTAAAGTTAATATATGCTGTATTGTACGCTGTTTTGAACCTAACTAGGCCTAGGCTAGGCCTGACTGACTTCACTCACTCACTGTGTGTAAAGTGGAACGGCTGTACGTGTCTGTGACCGCGAAAATTAAATGATCTAATTCTAGGCCTAGGCTTGGTAAGGCATTTATAGACACCCTTATAGACAGTGACTGACCTGTAAACAAATTTCCTCCTCCACCTATACCGCCGACTATCTATGGCAAATTTTCAAGGCAAAAAAAAAGACTTATACTTATAGTATACCTTTTTAATTGTGCACAAATTAATATTAAATTAATATTTTTTAGATACACACAAAAAGTTAAACCAGATGGAGGTGACTACCTTGTTTCTATGGAAATTAATGACATCGCAGAAAATGATGCAGGCAGCTACAAAGTCTGCGTTAAAAATAAATTTGGTGACACATCCGCAACCATCGCCCTCAACTTTGGTGGTAAGTTTTCTTTTAAAGTTACATGGACATCTGACATCATATGTATTTTGGGAATTACAGTATCAAATATTTTTAATTTTTAGGTGTTATTGAAGAACAAACTACTACCAAGAGCAAGTAAGTATTAAGTAGACAAACCAATTAATTAACTTAAGTCTAGACTTAATTAAACATAAACCTTAGCATCCAGGTATGTAAAAATGTGGTATTTGCTTTTGGATATTATTGACAACTTGCATATGTATGATGAATGTTGTATAAAGTTTGAATGTATAAATGTAGGCCAGCATTTGTACTCCACATAGTCTAAAAATACTATGTCTATCATCTGTACATAGTTGCATACATGTGTCCACCATTATCTGAATGCTATGTCTTGAAATGACATAACTAAGGCAGTGTGTCACAGAATGCTTAGAGCTAGTCATGTCTTAATTAGTCTGAATGTTCTTAGATCACATTGCACATTTTTGTTGCTGGTGTACATGGATTCTTGGCCTGTAAGATTATACCTTGAAATGTCTTTATAGATAGTCCTATCTTTGTGCTGAATTATCAATATATAATTGCTGGTCATGAATCAAATATACTGATTATGTATACACACCTTTTAAAAAAAAACATATTTGGGACATTTTTTGGAAAGTTTCTGGTTTTCAGAGAGTCTGGTATTGGGAGAGTTTACTGTATTTGGTATTGGAAAATAATATTTATTTGTGTAAAGTTGTTTAGAATGATGTGTCTATTTTTCTGTCATCGAGTGCTTATTAAAACCTACCAGATAATAATGATTAAAAATCAAGTTATAAATTATATTAATTTTACACATATATTTTATTTTAATTATTATTTAAAAAAAAAAACTAGTGATGTGGATGGAGTGGCACCCAATTTCACAATGAAACCAAAAATGAGCCAATCAGATGATGCGTCAAAACTAACGATAGAATGCGAATTATGCGCCATACCAAGACCGGACATTAAGTGGTATCTAGGAGACAAAGAACTGAAAGATGGCGGACGACTAAAGATTGGATGTGAAGAAGACGGAGAGTTTTATTTTCTTTCTTTAGATATAAACAACTTAAATGAGAAAGACGGCGGAGATTATAAAATTATTGCTACGAATAAATTAGGCACAGCAACAAATACTATCAAGTTGAACTTTGCTGGTAAGTTTTGTTTATTTTTATTATTTATAATTTCATACCTTAATATTGACAAGATACAATAAATGTCGATGGATGGAGGCCACCGTAAGTGAAATTTAAATTGTGTTCTCCGATTTAAAGTAATAGGGAAATGGCATTGGTCTATAATAAATGAAAAAAATGTTATAAATGATATGATTTTATTACAAACCTTTCAAATACTATTTTGTTTTTCAAATTCTAAAACTAATGTTTTTTTTCTGTAATAATTAATGTTAATGGTTCTGCTGTGTTTGCCTTTTCATTAAAACTTGTTTTTTTTATGACTTTAATTACTGATGAAATCATAATTTTATGATATGTTTTATATTGTTGTGATGTTGATTTTTCACTAAATCTGTTGTTCTTATAGCGCACTCTTCAATATCCATGCAATTATGTATTTTAGTAATTTGTATCCATCAAAAAGCATTCAACGCACTTTAACTTGTACTTAGTTGGAGCTTCTATGAGAACAAACTTAAATGCCACCGACTCTTACCGTAGTTTATCATTAATATTTACCTACTTCTAAACGAGAACGGGGTGGGGGATCATTGTTTGATCTTTATACACACTTCTGTTATTTTGCATGGCTGTTGAAGAGCATTTGTACACTTTATGTCAGACACTATGGAGAGCACAGTAGACTGTGGATTGAGGTCAAAGGTCACATAGCACAGTAGGTTGAATATCCACCTGTTCATGATGAAGTACTTTCCCTGCACCTGACACAGCTTGGCATTTGTGATGTCATCAAATCAAAAATGTCCAATCTCATTCCGATCCTATCCTGTAGTTTATTGCTGGTAAAAGAGAACGTTAAAAGGAACTGTAAATTACAAATTATTTTTACTATCTCTAAAAAATTCAAGGCATCAATGGCAATTCAAATTATGTCAAAGGTCAATTTTAGGTATGCATAGAATTTTCTTTTTAAAGAACACAATCCTAAAATAAACTAAAGTATATAGAAAAGCACAGTACAAATTGTATGGCACCATTAGAAGATAACTTTAGGATGAAATTAGATTTACTTTTTTACCTCCTTTACTATGAAAAATTAACATTAGAACACGTTTCACCTGAAGTTATATTATTTGTGAAGTACCTGTGTTACGCCTTCTCTCAATCTACAACTCTGTGTTACCAATGTGTCTGCTTTTATCATTGTGTTCAGCCGATAATATAAAGATTCCCCCAGTAGCCCCCGACAACGGTGCTCCATCATTTACCATGAAGCCGAAGATTAATCAATCAAAAGATGGAACCAAACTTAGCTTCTTATGCGAGCTTACCGCTGAACCAGAACCAACATTGACCTGGTACAAAGACAACGTTGAAATTAAACAAACTGGTCGTTATAAGATGACTGTTGAGTACGATGACGAGGGATATTACTTTGTTTTGCTCTCTGTGAGTGACGTCACTGAAAAGGACGGCGGAAAATATACAGTTGTCGCCAAAAACTCACTGGGTGAAACCAAATCTACAATTGATCTTAATTTTGACAGTAAGATTGCTGTGATTTTAACTTTTTATTGATTTACTAATGTTAATGTTTTAATATTTATTTATAATGTACATAATATCTTTAATAACCAATTAAATAAACATAATTTTCAAACACAATCAAATCTCCCAATACTGAACTTTCTGAAAACCAGAAACTCTCTCCAAAGTTTACTTAAGGTAAAAAAGGTCACTAATTCTTTTTTTTACCTTTAAAATAACAGAATTTCTGGAAAACCAGACATACTAGGCCAGCCCAAGGTTGTCTGGTATTGGGAGAGGAGTGGTTTTTTTATTCAAAATTTATTGATAAATGTTGTTTTATAGGTACTGCTGAGGATGAAGCCCCAAAAGATAAATCACCAGCGTAAGTTTCTTTTTTATAAATGTACATTATTTTGTTTATAGTGAACTCTCTGCCGGCAGAAAGGCAATTTCAATAGAGAACTTGTATCCACCATTTGAACTTAGAGCTGCCTAGTCTACTCTAGTAAACTTTACTAAAACTCTGAATTTGCCACTATTTGGAGAAGACGACAGTCTCTGTTGCTGAGGCTTTATTTGATTGGCTGAGTTTATAAACTCTCCGCAAACTAGTTTGCCAAAGCTTGTCAACCGGTGTAAACAGCAAAGTTTGGAAATCTTAGTTCTGAGAAATACTTAAAGGACGATTTAAATAAAAATCAGTGTAATGCTGATACACATACAATTAAAATGATATTCTTAATGAAAATACTAACTTGCTCTTTCAGTGGTATTGCTCCAACATTTCTTGATAAGCCAACTATGTCACAGTCAGAGGATGGACATGAACTTACATTTGAAGCCAAACTTAAAGCTGATCCTAAACCTAGTATAGTATGGTAAGTTCACATTGTGCTATCTATGTTGAGTGTCTTATAAAAAATCGTTTATATAATTATATTGTTTAAAGGTCTAGCATGGCAAATATGTTAGGTTTGTGGTACACCATATGATTCTGAAGAAAATAAATTATGGTTGAGGATGTCTCCAACTTTTCAGTTGTTGTTCTGCAACCACCCTCTGGGGGAGTTGAAACCACATTGTGTACTGTAAACTAACTTTACTTAATCATCTTTAAAGAGGATCACTCATGCAAGTGTTCATTTAAAAATAACTGATATTAAGAGATCGTCCTTATACTTGTATAATTATAGTTCTATCATCATATATTAATATATATTGATTTGCTACTTAAGGTATTTCAACAACCAAGCAATGAAAGATGGCGGTAGATTTAAGATCAGTATTAAGCAAACTGCCGGTGTGTATGTGCTCACTCTGAACATTAAGAACGTGACGCCAAAAGACGGTGGTAGTTACAAAATAGAAGCTAAAAATACCTTGGGTGTCAGTACCTCAACAATCAACCTTAACTTCAACAGTAAGTACATTAGTAGGATAGTTAAAATACTGCTTTGGATGCGGCACAGTGGCTTAGTGCCTGGCGCATGCTTTCTTGTAAATCCAAGGGTCCTTGGTTCAACACCAGCCATAGTTCCTAGATTTGTTCAATACAGCACCACTACCTTAACCTCATGCGGAACTTGGATTAAAATGGGTTTCACAAATTATACAGTAGAACCAGACCACTATTCAGGTACACCCTTTAAACTGAAAAGAAGAAAACTAAATAAAATTGATTTTTTATTCTTTAGTTACAGAGGGCAGTAGACAGGGTGCACCATCATTTATTGAAAAACCAAACATAAAACAAGAAGACGAAGGGCGCCATTTGATCTTTGAGATTAAAGTTATGGCCGAACCTTCTCCAACAGTCACCTGGTACTATGGCAACAAGACCATCAGCGACGGCGGTCGGTATAAAACAAAGACCAAGACGCAAGGAAAGATCCACATATTGATTTTAGACATGACGGGTGTAACCCCTAGCGATGCTGGAAATTACAGAGTGGTTGTAAATAACGCAAAAGGAGAGGCTACCTCCACTATTAATATTAGCTTTGAAGGTAAGGGTTTTATGGATACCATTATGGGATATCCTTCAATTACAGCCGACAACAAAATCTGCTGCACAATTTTTTTTTGTTAGGGTTAGATATTTTGTAGTCAATTTCAGTAACTGATGTAATCCAATGATGGCATTAAAAAAAACTTGATCTTTACTCTCTCTCTCCTTCAGACCCCTATATTTTTTAATTTTTTAATTCAATTAACTGGCTTCCAAAAATCAACTTGAAATTCATATATTAAAGTACAAACTTTATAAGTTTTCATATTTCTCATCATAATCATCATCATAATCGTCATCATCATAATCATCATCATCATTATCATCATCATCACCATTAATTATAATTCCCACAGTTACATAATAATACTATTGAATAAAACACCAAATTGTCTTTTTGTTTTCTTAGTGCAAGCTGGAAAGCCTAAGCAAGTTAAAGTGAACACTGCTCCTCCACTACACATTGACTTTATCAGCCACAAAGAAGTGGTGGAAGAATACTCAGAGTACTCAGAAACAGTGACGGAATCATCAACAGAAATCATAGAAGAAAAGATTAAGGTTGTGAAAGGGTTAAAAGATCAGGTAATGATTTAGTTTGTATTGTAACTATCTATGTGACTATCTTGCTATATTAATTATAAAGATAATTGCACTTGCACTGATGAAGAGCTAGTGTTGCCTGAAAGCTCTGATAATTTTTCTGACTGTTTTACTGACTTTTTGCTTAATTTATTTTGTATCTCCAGCACAGTCCACTGATACTCAAAGCATTGTCATTTTTTTTTAGTATTTTGCCTTTGGATTTATCTTTATACAATTATATAAAAACTTTCATTTTTACACAGAGAATAAACATTTTGCTTTTTATCTTTAAATCTTTTCATAATTTTTCACCGGCTTTTATTTTTTGTTTTTATTCAGGATCTTATAGATGGAGATAAATTAACTCTTCGTGTTAAATTTTCTTCCAAACCCATCACTGTTAACTGGTTTCTGTGAGTTTAAACTTTATTCTAATTAAGTATATTAAAGTAAGTCAGCAAAATATGCAGTGAGAATGATGTTACTTAACTTAATGCTACAAAACTTAATGTTACCAAACTTTTCAAAGCTTAAAACTATGTGGGATAACTTCACACAAACAATATGCAATTCACCATTAATGACAACAATTTCAAAACCTCTTAAAAACACATCTTTTATCTAAAAAAATATTGCTTTCCAGATGGTTCTTGTAAAATGTTTGATATTTGCAAAGCCTTATAGAAATGACAATGTTATGTTATTTTTCAGGGATGGCAAGCCACTACAACCGTCACCAGATTACGAGATGAAAGAAGAGAAAGATGAGTATGTACTTATTATGGAGGAGGTGTTTCCAGAAGATAGTGGAGATTACAGTGTCGTTGGCAAAAATTCCAGCAGTGAAGTTAGATCTATTTGTGAAGTGTACGTTGAAGGTATGTATACTACATCATTGTATATTGTTAGAAACATTCATAGGCTTTTTCATTTTGTAAATTTAAAGTTTAAGTACAGAAAAAAGAAACATAAAATCATTGTTTTTATTCTGTGTTTTTTCTGTGTCTTTTAGAGTTGAAAAAACCAGCACCTAAGCCAAGGTAACTTTATTTTAATTTAATTTTAATAGTTGAATGTTTATATCTTGTCATATTGTAGTTTGTGAGGGTCCCTAATGATCAGCCCTGGCTAGATGGACCACCCACGTAAAATATTGTTTAAATAAAATAAAAAATTAAATATAAAAAAATTTATTTAATTTGATTTTATTTGGGAGAATGGGCAAAATCTTTTTGTATGGATTAATTTAATCTGACTTTGTATGTTTTTGTGATGGATTCCAGTAATATTTTATCTTTTTTTAGTCAAAAAGATAAACCACAAAAAATAGAAGAAAAAGTAGAACCAAAAAAAGATGTTAAACAGCAATCAAAGCCTCCAGGTAAGGAACCAACTAAACCGGTAGAAGAGAAACCAATTGAAGTCAAGAAGACAGCACCTAAAGAAGAGTCTGCACCAGTTGAAGAAAAACCCATAGCTGTTAAAAAGACCGCACCCAAAGAGGAGTCTGCACCGCCTCCAGTTGAAGAAAAACCCATAGCTGTTAAAAAGACCGCACCCAAAGAGGAGTCTGCACCTCCAGCTCCAGAGAAGAAACCAGCTCCAAAGGACGAGAAGATAGAAGCTGTCAATAAAAAGCCAGCAGAGAAAGCGCCATCACCGGGCAAGGGATCACCAGCAAAGGCAGTACCAGAGATCATAGTACCAGAAGAACCAACAGGGTCACCAAGCAGACAACCAGCAGAGAATGGGTCACTAAGCAAACAAGAACAGCTAGGTACGAATACATTATGTTTTATTTTTCTTCACAAAATAATTTCAAATAAGTATTGTTTTTATAAGATTCTATACATTATGTTTTATCCTTTTTATCCTATCTTCTCTTTTGGTCTTTCAAAAATTGATTATTTTTCATTTCAATGACAGATTGGTTTTCACACTCAACCTTCATAATACATACATAATGACTGTGTTATATTAAACATGTAGGGTTTTAATGTGTATGTCAAGTTTTGAAACAAAACTAAACCTCTAGTTCAGTTCAGTCTTATTTTGTATTTGTTTAAGAACAAGGTTTTCTTTTCTCTTTTAAAATAATATAAGAAGAACTTTTGAATAAATTAGTCTCAGACAACATCTAAAGCTAAGAAACATCATTACATATTTAAACTTATATTCCATGCTATTGCCTTTAAAATGGTGATAGACTTTTAAGAAAATCTTGTTCTGTAACCAGTTCAAATGATTTTACCGTCATGCAGAGCAAGAACAAAAACTGTCACTAACGAACAAACAGACTGGACATCGAGGCTCAATCAGCTCCAGACGAGGTGACCTTATAGAGTGGTGTGGTTTACAGCAGAATTTATAGCATACTATCTGTTATTTGAAGCGGTCATGTTTGTTTTGTACTTGGTGGTCTCTGCCAAAAAACTGCTTTGTAGGGTTCAGCTTTGTTGCTCTATAAATTAACACTGCTTCTGCTACTGTATACATCTAATGATGAGAAAAGTTTATTGTTCGTTTATTTTAGTGTTTTATTGTACACTTTATTATACTATATAAAGGCTGCTTTTAATGTCATTTAATTATATCAGTTCTAATATTTCAGTTTATTTTACAGTGTAATACTATATTGTCTATTTACAGCTTTTTAAAATAATATTGGCTAATTATAAAGAGTGAACTTTTGCTCATAATAATTAAAACAGTATATATACTGTACTACACTATAACATTTTCATCAACATTATCATCAACGTTGCTTCATCATCTCCATATCGTCATCATTGTCACTTCCTCATCATCATCATAATCATCATCATCATCAACCTCATCATCATCATCATTACCTCATCATTATCATCTTCTTCAACCTCATCATCATCATCACTACCTCATCATTATCATCATCATCAACCTCATCATCATCATCACTACCTCATCATTATCATCATCATCAACCTCATCATCATCATCATCATCACTACCTCATAATTATCATCATCATCAACCTCATCATCATTATTACTACCTCATATCATCATCATCATCATTATCATCACGATCACTACCTCGTCATCATTAACTTACATGAACAACTAGCCAATGAAAAGTGTTATAAAGATGGTTGAAATATATATTGTCCGTCTTCAAGGCTATACATACAGCAGAAAGTCTATTGATGAATTGGAAGACTCTGGTCAGCCATATTTCTTGCAGAGTCCTTGTAAAGCCCAAGTTACTCAAGGTACTAGCAATGTGTACCATTGATTCTACCTGTAAATGATGATAACAACCATGCTACCAATTATTGACTTTTTACCAACTTTTTTCCACATTTTTACAAAATACTAAAGTATATTTTTACTTTTTACTAAAAAATTTTGCATTTACTAAAATTCATATAAATTATCAATTTTTGATAACAAATAAGTGATTCCAGCATTGTGTTACTCATTCACAGATAGAATCAATAAAAACAGTTGTCATGGCATTATTTTAAATTTTTGATGATCTTCCTCCAAAAATCAACAATAGGCACACCACAGGGTTCACCAAAGCATTCCCCAACTAGAGGCAGGAATGGAGAACAGTTGGATAAAAACCCATGCTTCAAAATGGCCCCCACTAAGACTCAAGTACTGGAAGGTAACAGAGTGTCCCTCCCCTAATACCCTCCTCCTTTTCAACCAATCAGTATCCGCTTGCTCACCCCTCAACCACCATTTATATGTTATATCTTACTCAATATAATTTATACAGTCAACTCTCCTAATATCAGAATTTCTGAAAACCGGAAACTCTCCCAATACCAGACTTTTATTAAACAGTCCCAAATTTCTTTTTACCATTAAAACACATTCCGAATATCAGACTTTCTAGAAAACCAGACATATTTGGCAAGCCTAAAGGTGTCCGGTATAGAGAGTTGATGTACACATAGGTGAATCCAAGGGTGTTGATAGAATAAACCAGACATATTTGGCAAGCCTAAAGGTGTCCGGTATAGAAAGTTGACGTACACATAGGTGAATCCAAGGGTGTTGATAGAATAAACCAGACATATTTGGCAAGCCTAAAGGTGTCCGGTATAGAGAGTTGACGTACACATAGTTGATAGAATAGATATCCATCACTGTTACATACATCAGAGGTGATCAACATTTGCAGAAAAAAAATCTTGCAATCTTCTAAAAACATCATTTTACTGTATTACAAATATTTTTCAAATAATTTTAAAAAATGCTGAATTGGTCAGCATTACCTCTGAAGAGCACATAACTATGATTGTGTAAGATATAACAAAGCTTCCAAGCCACGCCCTTCCTTTCCTTCCTACCAATTCATTGTGATTTTATCGCCTCGCTTATCGGTGCTTTTTTGGAGTGGGTTTTGAGTTGTGTACCCCACCCACATTATTTGTTTTTACAACGCTTATATCAGAACCAGGTACGCAAAGCGGCAAATCTTATTTTATTCCTTTTTTTATTTGCTGTTTTTATCCTTTGTTTTTTCTCATAAACCCTATTTTCCTTTCGTATTCCTTGCTATTTATTTGATGTGTACTTTGATGCCTTTTAAACATGTTTTCCAATAAAATACTACTCTTAACGCTTGATTTGGAATGTTGTACAACAGGACAGTCAGTGAAGTTTGAAGCGATTGTGGCAGGCAACCCTAAACCAACGGTCAGCTGGTTTAAAGGAAATTCCAAAATTGAACATGCTTGGAAAGATCGCTATTTTGTAAGTCATTTTATCACTATCTGTATTTTCAAATTTGTTATTTTCATTTATTAATGTTGGCTTCACTGTGCCAAGGTGTATCCCATGTTCAATTATAATCTCGCCCTCAAGTATTTCCCACCCTTTAGACTTTGGCAAATCCAAATATAATCTAATCTCTGTACTCGGTCATCTCCTGTATGAATAGGAGAAGTAAAAAAAAAACTCCATTATATGTGACTGACATCAGGGAGATGTATTTTGCAAGATGCAGTTATGTCTTTTTATTACTATACTTAAATACCGGTATATAGCATTCTCTTCCTACTTATTGTAGCTTAAATACCATGCCCAACGAGATGTTCACATAATGGAAATTAGAAAGGCCAACAAAGTAGATGCAGCTGGACATTTTGTCTGTAAAGTAGAGAATATGAACGGTAGAGATGAACGCATGTTCACCCTAATTGTTACAGGTAACTACTCACTTTTATTTATTAGTCTAATATTGCCAAATCTTTTTCTCTTCTTTAAAATCTCTTCTTTAATCTTTTCTTTAATCTCTTCTTTAATCTTTTCTTTAATCTCTTTAATAATTAAAAATAAAAAAACAATTAAATCAAATCTTTCATTAAACCTTTTCACAGCTTTTTTTTCTGGTTGCCAATAACTTGGTGTAACTATTTCCAAAGTCAAATAATACTATAATATAATATAAGACTATTCATATTACCCACCCGTAATATTGTATGAGTACGCATTCATACAATATTTAATTTCTATGGCGCTTTTAACAAAATGTTACAGATAATCTTCTACTTAAATGGTGTTTCTTTAATCTTAAGCCCAATGTTTCAAGAGGAACATTTTTAATTATATTTTTTAAAAGTTCTTATGTTGTATTAAGTAGTTTTATGTCACATGTTTTTAATGTTATTTATGTCTTCATGTTTTGTTAATATACATGAAACATTCCTGAACTTCTATGATGAATATTAAATGAGTCAGTTTACAAGAGTATAAGAGAGTAAAGTATATTTGTGAAACTGTAATAATTTTTAAATACTTTATTTCACTTATTGCTTCATTAGCCGAAACAGCTAATAAAGGTTAGTCAAGCGGACGTAATTGGTAATTTCCTTGTTTACTATGGATATGAAACGAGAAACAAATAAAATCTTTTTTTATAATTTATTTCTGAACTAATTCTATAGTAATGTGAATTTTGATTGACAAAAACAAATCAATCAAGAAAAAAAATATTATTTTTAATAGTGCATGAATTATAATCTCAAAAGTTGTTACTAAGTGAATGTTTTTAAAAGTACTTTTAATCTATTCAATTATGGTTTTTGGAAACATGTTTTATACAGTTTCTAAGGTAAAAGTTTTTTTTTTAAGGTTTTTTTTTTAAATTTTATTTTGAATCAACTGACAGAGATGAAAACCTCCACTAAAGTTTACAGTTTGTAGATGTCAGAAAACAGAGGTCAGGTCAAAGGTCAAAGTTGATTTGAGGTGCAGCAACATCGACCTTTACATACATTACATTTTAAATACAAATAACTAAAGGATAACATTTTTTTATTTATAAAAATGTAATAGAAGAACTAAAGTTTAGAAATCAAATATATTCAGTATGATTGGAGCGTGCATTCTATAAATAGATTGTAAACAATTATAATTACAGACAAAAAAATTGGTACAAGTTCTCGGACAAACTCAGCAAGTTCCTCCAGAACATCTAGTGTTGAGGATCTTCTAGCACAAGGTTTAAGATTGCCATACATTCAATATCACTCCGTACACGGTAGTCCTTAAGAGAGTGCACTCAATGTCACTCAGTACACAGTAGTCCTAAAGACAGTGCACAAATTATGTCTTATCAAAATATTTTGGAGCATGACCTGTCATACTTTTTGAGAGCAAGCCCGAATCTACCTGATAATAGAACAAATTCATTATTATTAGTTGCAGAAAATTTTATTTTTAGTGATAACTATGCACAAATTTGTTTTAATAAACTGGAATTTAATCATCAACATTTAGTACATCCAAATGGTTTAGTTAGTAAAGAACCAAAAAAAAATCACAAATTGTAGTTAGAGGAATACCATAGTTAGAATAGATAATTAAACAACAAACTGAAATTCCTTTTACCAACTTATATAAAAACCTTTTATATATATAATTACAGCAATTTTTGGCGGCGCAGGTTCCCGAAAGTCTACCCCATGTTCCTCTAGAAGGTCTAGTATGGATTTACTCGAAGAAGGTTAAAATTACTTACAATATTACTTACAATATTATGCACAAAATCTCACAAATATATTAGATATACTTTTAGACCTTTTTGTGTATTCCATCAAACAGTTGTTTAGAATCAATTTCTTCACAATTAAACGATCACAAAAAATCACATCAATATTGGTTGCACAGTTGTTTTTAGAACTCATTTGTACATAGTGCAGCCAAACTGGTTAGAACTGAATGTATGGTAGTTTTAGATACTTGTTGTCCTCCGTTCGTGTCTGTCATTTGCACATCATAATGTGATGTTTGGCAACTGTTGAGTTTCTCCTATAACCATTCTTTGTTTTAGAAATTTAGTTCTATAGAAAAATTATAAACAAAACACACAACAAAATGTAAATGATTAAAGCAATACATCGACAAGTTAAGTTAACAAATTTTTTTTCAATTACTTAGTAGATGTCCTTGCCAGTGAAATTGCTGCTCTTCCCAGGTGCCTAACATCGCAGTAAAAAATTCCCAGGGGCCATATGTCTAACATCACAGTAAAAAATTCCCAGGGGCCATATGTCTAACATCACAGTACAAAATTCCCAGGGGCCGACATCACAGCAAAAAATTCCCAGGGGCCATATGTCCAACATCACAGTACAGAATTCCCAGGGGCCATATGTCCAACATCACATTACAAAATGTCCAGGGGCCATATATCCAACATCACAGTACAGAATTCTCAGGGCCATAAGTCCAACATGAAGCTACACAATTCCCAGGGGCCATATGTCCAACATCACAGTACAGAATTCCAATGGGCCATATGTCCAACATTACATTACAAAATTCCCAGGGGCCATATGTCCAACATCACAGTACAAAATTCCCAGGGCCATATGTCCAACATTACATTACAAAATTCCCAGGGGCCATATGTCCAACATCACAGTACAGAATTCCCAGGGCCATAAGTCCAACATCACAGTAAAAAATTCCCAGGGGCCATATGTCCAACATCTCATTACAAAATTACCAGGGGCCATATGTCCAACATCACATTACAAAATTCCCAGGGGCCAACATCACAGTACAAAATTCCCAGGGCTATTTATCCATCATTTAAATGAAATAAATAAAACCAATTGAACATTCATTCACCTAAATATAATGGATAAAATATTCTGAAATATTGATTACAGTGTAGTACTTGGTTGGTTGGTACTTAAGGTTTATAATTCCAAGAAGAGCGCGAGTTCTTCCCTGATTATTCACATGTTATGCTTTAGTATATTGCACAGTGTTTTGTGTGTTAACAAACAATTTCTATGGTCTTCTCCAACTTTTCTTTTTCTTACATTCATTTAATTTGTTTATTTACCTTCTTATTCTCCAAAGCATCACCTCAATTACTTGGTAAAGTTATTGATTATTTTCCCCATTTTTCCTTTTTTAAATTTTAAAAGTTGAACCACTAATCTCAGTCAGCCCTTTGTTCGGTTGTTTTAATGTTTTTGTTTGTATAATGTTCGACATTTTGGTTGTATTTAAAGCACTTTTTATTACTAATGAGAAAACGTTTATTTAGTACCAATACCTTGCCTGTACAAATTAACAGGAATTAATTTTAGCACCTAGAATATTGTATTCGTTTATTACTATAAACTTAAGTTAAGGTAAGTTTTTCTAAAAGACATCTTGGCAAGAAAAGTAGAACCCTTTATATTTGCTTGTAGATTTAGACACAATTAATTAAATTTCAAATACTAGAAAACCTCTTTTCTACCCCAAATGTAATTTAAATAGTTATAGTTCCTGATTATACCATATCCGCACAGTTTTGAGTAAAGTTTTTCCTAATTTATAACAACCCCTATCTTAATAGTAGAACAGCCCAAATAAAAAACTGTCGTTTAAATTATTGTAAATGTTGATATTAGTATGAATAGATGGATTGTACCTTGTTTTAACTCTGGTTCTCTATCCCATTAACATAAATAACTAGATTATATATTTGAAAATGAATATAAAAACTTACTTTACTGTAGTACTGTATATCCTACTGCAGTATTTGTAATGTAGAGTTAGTAAATATATGATTCTCCTAATAACTGCACCCTTTTAATGAAGTACCATTTAGATATAAGGGGTTGGGCAGATTCAATGGGAAGGCTCTGGCTTTCACAAATTGCAAAAGAAAGGACATCAAATTAAGTTTAGCACTTCATTTTACTACTTATAAGCCCTATTTCAAAATCCTGGATGTTATTATCTCTATATAAATGTACTAATTTAATGCAATCATTGGCTTTCACAGATCGAAGCAGTGGCGGTGAGCTTGACTTTAGATCAATGCTTAAACATCGTGAAGTTGAGAGACGAGAGTCAAAGATCGATGTACCTGACTGGGGTGAACTTAAACACGTTGAAGGAGAGGAGAAAAGGGTTAGTTTATTCTAAATTAGTTTTCAAAAGTGGTATTCTGATTTGTTACAGTAATTCTCCTAGAGTTCAATTCATCAAGAAGTCAGTTTGTTGTGAATTACTATACAACTGTATGTGGACATTGATTGAACTTGGCCTTAACTAGAAAGTAGAAGTATATATATTTTATTTTAAGTCGTTTATTAGTCGATTACCAATAGTAGATTAATCACTGTCCTATCAGATAGGTGGTCATCCCCCTGACACAGGGACTATTTTGTGAACCAGTTCACCGGGGTAACCCATACTCGTCGCAAATGATGAACTGTGTTCTTTAAAGTGCACACACTTTTAAACTATGTACAGTTGCATATAAATGTAAAATGACTACATCATTTTATCTAAACTGATGTTATATCATTTTTGTTTACAATTTTGCCTATTACATTGTATCATATAAATTTATTAGTCTGCTGAAATCACTCGGCCACTTAAAGCTAAAAAAGTGAATGAGCGCGATGGACGAGCTCGATTAGACTGTGGCGTCAAGTTCACCGGTGTCAAACCGCAATGGTACAAAAATGGTGACCCTATCAACCCTGGGCGCAAGTACAAAATGTTTGCTCGTGGAGCTGAGGTGGAGCTTGAGATCCAGGACTTGAACATAAAAGATAGCGGCGAGTATGAAGTTGCATTCGAAGAGTTAGCTCACACATCTTGTGAACTGACTGTTGAACGTGAGTAACATAATGTTTTGTTTGTCTGGCCACACTTCAAATCAATAGTTTTGAGATTTTTAGCCCACATTTACCATAAGAGGTAAGCTAAATTAGAATACCATTGAAATGAGAATTTATTGTCGTATATATGGTAAAACCCATATACTGTAAGGCCAGCCCCTTATATGGCCAGCCCCATGTATGACCAATCTCATCCATATTGGTAGATATTGGAGCAATTATTATTGTTCGTTACCTAGCTTTATTTTATCTATTCCTAGCACCATACCCTATTTACAAAGTTATAAATAACAAAGGCCCTCACTAGAACCGTAAGCTTTTCTCATCAGATGTCATTACTGTACTCATTCATCTAGGCAATTTCAAGACCCCTATGTCATTTCTGTACTCATTCATCAAGGCAATTTCAAGACCCCTATGTCATTACTGTACTCATTCATCTAGGCAATTTCTAAGCACTGCTTACAAAGTATGGAATGAAATGTAATGTGTTACATTAAATGCTGCACATATTGCTTTAGATTATTACATTAAATGCCTCGCATAGTAAAATTCGCATTCACTTTGTATCTAAAATTACATTTGTATCACCTTTTTCCATATGTTTTATACAGTAATAGAATTTACTTCCAATACACTACTATTTCTATATACTTCTGTATGTTTGTGAATATTCTATAGCTTATCAGGAAATGCCTGAACACATAATTTTCTACCATATATTAATTTTAAGGAGTGGAGAAAAAACAACCTTAAACATTTTATGTTTTTTCTCCATTTTATCCATCTATTTTTTGTTTAAAAATTAAATAATTGTCGTTGCTTCATTCTTGCATATTGCTTGGCTGTTTGCTTTGCTTTGTGTTTCTTCATCTCCCGTTGTTGCTTCTGCTCTTCTTTCGCTACCATGGTAACTTGACAGAGCATCACTGTTTGGCTACAATGAGCAATAAGGAATTTGCTAAGCTGGTTTCCACTGGAGAGTTACCTAAAGATGGTAGGCACGATACTTGCTTTGTTTGTATATTCTATTTTCCTGTACTATGTGTCATGGTTGAGGACCATGTCAACATTATTCTACTGCAGTTACTGAAGTAACTACATATTCTTTAACCTGCTTATACAATTATTACAAAATGTACTTACTGCAGTAACTGCAGTAGAATGGTTTGTCATATTAGATGATTAGATCGCTTTGAAATAAATTGTTTCATTTGTATACATTTTGGACATTTTTTAGAAATTTAGTACAAAAATGAATAATAACATGACACATAGAACAGCAAAATGATGATGCTACTTCATTTTATAAATCATAAAAGAAAATATTCATAATAACAATTGCAGTTTGTATCATCATAAGCTAACATTTAAAAAAAATGTCAACAAGTTAATTGATATGAAAAACGAAATTATTAGATATTGCGGCATATTATTGTCAATAAGTAATTCACATATGAACAACGATAGTAAGTCGCTGTTTTTTATGACTAGCATATTTATAGAATTTGATAAAAAAGTGGCAAAATCAGCTAATACTTTCTGAAATATACAGTTTACTTTCACAAAAATTGAAACTCTTCCAAAGTCCAATTTTTTTTTTCAAAATGTCTCAAATGTATTCTCTCTGGGAAACTAAACATTTTTTACAAGGGAAGTTACTAGTCTTAAGCTCTGCCGACACTATTAAACTTTATGTGGCAAAAAAATGTGATGTACCGGTATATATGGACATGATGATGTCATGTACTACAACATGACATTTGTTATTTTACAAACATTTTGCTGATTTTGTTTCTTCTTGTTATCACTCTATTTAAGTATGCTGATGTATATTCAGATTATTTTATTAGTTGTCATTTCATCTTGCTTTATCATTTGCATGTAAATTAAGCTAATGTATAAATATTATATAAATGTGTATATTAATTTATGTTCATATACTTTCTAAAGATTAATATTCCGTGATAACCATTCACATATGTTGCTTACTATCACTGTATATGTTTCAGTTAAGTAGATTATTCATAATTATTTAAATAAAAATGTTTACATAAAAATACATAAAACCTAGTTACTAACAACATAGTATAAATAAATGTTACATTGTGTGTGCTTTATGTTTAAAATTGAAAGCTGGCAAGTAAAGTTTTTGAATAAAATAAATGAATATTCAAATATAATATTAATATGCAAATTATTATTATGAATATGTAAACATCAATATATGAATATTCAAATTAATAACATAAATATTTGAATATTCAAAAATAATTACATAAATATATCAATATTCAAATATAAACATCAAATTCTAAACCACCCGGTGATTGTTTGTTACACAATTATATGAATATTCAAATATCATATTATATTCAAATGTAATAATATATGAATAGTCAAATAAGATAACATAAATATATGAATATTCAAATATGATAACATAAATATATGAATATTCAAATATAATAATATATGCATATTCAAATATAATAACATAAATATATGAATATTTAAATGTAATAATATATGAATTTTCATCAAATTTGTGAATGTACAGAATGTTTAACTGTTTGATTCCACTGACAGCTAAGAAACCCAGAGCAGATTTTATAAGCCTTCTAAAGAACCAAGAGGTAAAAGAGAATGCAGATGCTAAGTTCTCAGTTGAAGTAAGCGCAGACAGGATTGAATCAAGTTGGTACGTCAACGGTAAAAAGGTGACATTCCGTGACGCAAAGAAATATGAAACAAAGAAACTTGGACGTAAACACACACTGATTATCAAGAAAGTTGCCATTGAAGATCAGGGTGATGTCAAAGTTGAACTTGAAGGTCGAGACAGCACAGCAACGTTGACTGTTAAAGGTACAGTCAATTCTATCAAATATATATTTATATTTTACATTTACATTATATAAGTAAAGTACTAATTAATATTGAAAATTGAAGCATATTGATTTTCAGAACTACATAAGTGGTGTACTGCAAACTTGATATCAATTGGTATTCATTGTATTTCCATTTTGCCATTTTCAAATATATATTTGTATTTTTACAGATATATATATACAGGTATATAACTAAAGTACTAAGTACTTGACTGCTTATACATTACAACATTAAATCCTTCAGTTGATCATCCAATACTTTTTTATTCTCTAAAGCTCAACCAAAGTTTACCAAACCATTGAAAGATAAGACAGCTATAGAAAAACGCTCAACATCGTTAGAGTGTGAAGTTTCAGACTACACGTCCAAGGTGAAATGGACAAGGAACGGTAAACCATTAACTGAAACTGATAACATTAAAATGGTTATGGATGGCCTTAAGCGTGTGCTTATTATTGACAAGTTGAGTAAAGAGGATGCTGGGGAATACATGGCAGAATTTGAAGGTTTAAAGTCAGTTGCTAAGTTGACTGTTAGTGGTAAGTTTATCGCAAGTTTAATCCATTTTTATGGTGCCATTCTACGATCATTGCTAATGGCATCTGTTCATAAAGATCAAAGGCAAGGTGTTTATTGCAAACCAAGACTATTGTACAATTATGGCCAATGGTAGCTTGACAAGGAATGGATAGTGTGTATTGCAAACCAAGACTATTGTACAATTATGGCCAATGGTAGCTTGACAAGGAATGGATAGTGTGTATTGCAAACCAAGACTATTGGACAATTATGGCCAATGGTAGCTTGACAAGGAATGGATAGTGTGTATCTTGGTTTAATTAGTTAATTTTTGAAGGTACATTATTATTTTTATTCAGATTCACCCAAGTTTGCTGCGCCTATGAAGCAAGTAGAAGGGTTTGCTGGGAAGGACGCCGTCTTTGAAGCCGAGGTAACCGACAAAGACGTCGACGTGTTGTGGGCTAAAGATGGTAAAGCAATACAACCTAGTGATAAGTATGAGATGATTCAGGAAGGAAAGATGCGTAAGTTGATTGTACATGATTTGAAAGCTGATGATGAGGGAGAATATCTATGTGGAATGGATGAAGACACTCTTACTACTGCCCCGCTAACTGTCAATGGTATGTATTCAGTATATAATAACAAACTACTCTACTACTCTTTATGCTGCATGCATAAGGGTCATCCATTAGACTAGAACATGGAAATACATTGAAAATGTAAAATATTTAAAATAAAGCAACACATTAAATATTACAATCGTGAAACAGCTGAAATGTTTGACAGCTTATCAATTTTTTCCCCTTTTCTTTTACTTTATTCAATAATATTTTATTTAAAAATAATATTGTTCTCGTTCCTCAAAAGCAGCCAGAACTTAGAATCTCTCATGTACATCATACCCTCATCATAACATAACTTGAATTGTTTAAATGTTGTTAAAGAACATTTTTGGTCAATCCTCTGATCCAGGTAGACAGAGCCAACATTAAAAATTATTGGTATTTAAACTTATTATAAACCTGCTTTAATTCCGTATTTTCTCTACATCTAAGAACCTCCAAGAGCTGTAGTTCCTAATGAACTTAAAAATATTGAAGTAGTTGCTGGCAAGCCTATCTCTCTGGATATTGACATCTATGGGTCACCTCCTCCTAAGGTCCAGTGGCTTAAAGATGGTAAACCGATTGTAGAGAATGACCGTGTCAAAGTTGAATGGGCACCAGAGTATGCTTCGCTTTTGATTGAGAATTCTGAACGTGGAGATACAGGAACTTTGACCTTAGTTCTCAATAATGCGCATGGAACGGAAAAGATTGATTTTAAGGCTACAGTTATTGGTAAAAGAATTACTTAATTGCCATCAAGTAGAATACAGTCAACTCTCCCAATTCTGGACTCTCTGAAAACCAAATATTCTCCCAAAACCAGATTTTTTTTTAAACCCAAAATGTTCAAAACCTTTTTATCATTAAAAACACTATTAGAATTTCTGAAAATCAGGCATATTAGGCCAGCTCAAGTGTGTCCAGTATTTTAGGCCAGCCCAAGTGTGTCAAGTATTTTAGGCCAGCCCAAGTGTGTCCAGTATTTTAGGCCAGCCCAAGTGTCCAGTATTTTAGGCCAGCCCCAAGTGTGTCCGGTATTTGGGGAGTTGACAGTAATAATTAAAAATAATAGAAAGTGTATTATGGTTATCACTCTAGCAAGTTTAGGTATGAAAACAAAATATACAGAATGAAAACTTTTTTTATGATGAACATGATTATTATGATTTTCATTTAGTTTTAGGTAACACCAGACAATGCTACTATGATACACCAGACAATGCTACTATGATACACCAGACAATGCTACTATGATACACCAGACAATGCTACTATGATACACCAGACAATGCTACTATGATACACCAGACAATGCTACTATGATACACCAGACAATGCTACTATGATACACCAGACAATGCTACTATGATACACCAGACAATGCTACTATGATACACCAGACAATGCTACTATGATACACCAGACAATGCTACTATGATACACCAGACAATGCTACTATGATACACCAGACAATGCTACTATGATACACCAGACAATGCTACTATGATACACAACAAATCAAAATATTATTTCCATTGCATATAAAACGTTGAATTTACTAAATTGTTTTTTCTTTAAACACAGATAAGCCAGCAACACCAGAAAACGTTGTAATAGCCTCATACGATGAAAAGTCAGTGACTGTTGGTTGGGCCGCCCCACTAGATGACGGCGGTACTGAAATCGAAAACTATGTTGTAGAGTACAAAGAAGTGTATGCCACTGAATGGCTTATGGCCTCCGATAAAGAGACAGGCACACAATTGAAGATTCCGGATTTGATTGAGAAGAAGGAGTACAAATTCCGAGTGTCGGCTGTCAACAAAGTTGGCAAGAGCAAACCACAAGAAGCTAACAAGTCACAGGTTGTCAAAGAACCATTTGGTAAGCTTGTTTAAAGATTTAACTTTTATTTTAAGTTTAAAATACATTTTGTGAGATGTAACAATGATAACTTTATTTGGCAGTTTAAACACTTTTGCAACAGTTATACAAACTGGTAACAGCCCATCATGACACTTTGAGCTCTGTCTACACTAACAAACTTTATGTGACAAAAAGAGGTGATTTGCCCATATATACCCATGATCATATTTTTTGTCAAACAAGTTTGATAGTGTAGATAGATCTTTAGTTATGCACTGGTTATTCATATGTTCTATTGATTGAGATCCTACTATACTGGGCCTAGCCTTCAAAATCACATAATCATCCCCATGTTTCTCAGTGCCTTTAAATCAGGCTATTTTTTTTTGCAGACCCACCAGATCCACCAAAACCACCTGTTGTTACTGAGTGTCACGATGGTAAAATTGGTCTCAAATGGGATCCTCCTAAATTTGACGGAGGATGTCCAATTCAGGGATACGTGTTAGAGAAGAAAGAACCTGGTTCTAAGCGCTGGACTAAAGTTAATAAAGATCCCATCAAAGAGACTGAGTTCATGGTTGACAATCTACCAGAGGATGGGGAGATTCAGTTCCGTGTTGCTGCAGTGAACAAAGCTGGGCCGAGTGAACCCAGTGAAGCATCAAAACCTGCTGTTGCCAAGGAACCTATTGGTATGTACAGTTTAACACAGACATACATGCATACATGGTCTTTGAATCTACCAATATATATAAATCAACTCTCACAATTCTTTAATTTTGATTTAAAAAGAGAAACTTGTCTTGCTAGAAAGTGAAAAAGCCACCCACTTCTTTTTATCTATAACATTTACAAATTAAACAATATTACCTATATTAGGGAAAAGTTTCATCAGGATTTGTAATTTGTGCTTTATAGAATAATGAATAAAAAAGATAAAAATTAGATGTATTATCTACCTTTTTTTCATCAGAGCCAACATCCGCTCCAACTGAACTTAAAATTGGAGATGTTACCAAGAATTCAATGGAACTTAGCTGGACTAAGCCAGCAGAAGATGGTGGTAGTCCTATCAAGGGTTACCATGTAGAGAAGAAGAATCCAAAGACTGGTGAATGGGAGAGAGTTAACAAATACCCTATCAAAGACACCCACTTGACCGTCCCTGACCTGGTAGAAGGTGAAGAGTATGAGCTAAGAGTGATTGCTGAGAACGAGGCTGGTATGAGTGAGCCCAGTGAAGCATCACAACCTACAGTCGCTAAAGACCCAGAAAGTATGTACACTTCTCTATTAGTTGTAATTGAAATAACTAGATGGTACGCTCGCTTCGCTCGCGTACCATCTAGGTCGTGCCCACAGATGGTTCTCGAATACACAGTAATTTCAGCGTAACAAAACTGCCGATTTCAAATGTACGTACCGCAGGACTATATACATTATCGTTTACAGAAACGAATAAATAGACACGATGATTTACGTAGTCAACTAAAATTAGCACCCTGGGAATTACTTCCGAAGGAGAAACTTATCACAAAATGAGTCCAAGTTTTTGATTTGGACTCATTTAAAGAAACCCAATTTGTGTTTTGTATGTAACATTAGGGTTCAGGGATGGGAAAGCGGATAGGTACAAAGAGGAACAATTTTTAAATATATTCTTTATCCACTCAGTAACGAAATATTTTTTTCATGTTTTATAGGCCTATAAATAATATACCTCTAAATACAGTAAAACATTTGGGATTTAATACTTTTTTTATTTTATTTATTTATTTATTTATTTCTTTTAAATATTCATTGTACACTAATTTTCCCCGTGTATGGCAAGAGATTCCTAATTATATTAGAGAACATTCTTTATTTAGTTTAGTTAAAACTGTCACTGTCATAATCGATTGAAATATTAAAGTACCATGTCACGATACACCACTACGACGTTTATATTTGGTAATTATTAATTAATACAAACGTTGAGAAAGAACTGTCAGTATAAAGTTTATTTGTATATAATAATGTGTTTATATATCTAACAGTAGAGCCTATCCACAATCTCGCAAGTTTATTCTCAAAGGGCCCATATATTTACCTACCGTATGTGTTAAACCAAGGGCTCATAAATTTACCTACAGTACTTGTGTTAAACCAAACTCTGGCAGACTGAGAGATTGGGATGTTCCATTCATCGCAAATCAATAGATTTGTATAATCGTATATTAAATCTATCAAAATAGTATTTTTTAAAGAAAATCGGCCTGTCTTCAACATTATGATGGTGTACTCTAGCTGTTCAACCGGTTTTCAGCTATTAAAAACAATTATCGTAGGAGGAGATAGGAAAATGCGAAGCCTCCTCGCATTTTTGTGGCGGGTATTTTTCAAGATGGACATCCATTAGACAGTGTATACCACGGTCGGAAAACACCCCTATTTGGGGCAAATCGTTGAACCTAAATTCGTTTTAATCGTCAATAACTAATTATCTAACTTAATTTAGTTAGTAAACAGGGTTACATCAGGTGGTTAAAATCAGTACCGAAAGTACGAACCAACTTTATATACCATCGAGTAAAAATTATAGAAGTAAGGCGCGATTTACCGAATTTTGCCCTTACGTAAATTTATATATAGATTAACAAATATTTTTGTCAAGTTTTTTGTTTGTTTTAACCTCTGTACAAATTGTTGTTGCTTTTTAGGAAAAAGATTTGTTTGTATTCCTCAAAAAGTGACAATAACAATATTTGTTTGAAAGCCTCTTTTATTTTATCTTCTTCTTATATAATATGGTTACGATAAGTGTAATCGCAAATTCTTTAAAGACTGTACATAAAACATTTTAATTTGTTCTTTTTAGAATCATTAATATATAAATTTGTCCCCAACTGATTGAATTTATAATTATGTTAACTTTCTGTTTAAATTCAAGAATGTAGAAAGTAAACATTTCTTAATTTAAATTCAATTTTCTATGTTTCTTCATTAGTTCCACCGTCTCTTGAAATCGGTGACCTCAAGGATGTCACGGTCAAAGCTGGCAACATGGTCAAATTTGAAGTCAAATTCAGTGGAAGTCCGACACCAACTTGTATTTGGACTAAAGATGATGGACCACTGCAAGGTGATGACCACATCCGTGTCCAAACAAATGCTGTCCAGACGGCAGCAACGATTGCTACGTGTGAACGTTCGGACACTGGCAAATATAAACTGTCTGTTTCAAATCCATTTGGAACAGAGACAGCATCAGTTACACTCACAGTGCTAGGTCAGTCATATTTATATTATTTGTTTATTATAATATTTTTTCCATTAAACATAATTTAAATACAGATGCTTGTAATATAAAGAGTTGTGCATACATTGTGTCAGACTCAAGTATCCTGTTTAGCCATTACATGCAGTTCTTTTTATAGTAACATATTTTTGGTTGCATGTTAGGTGATGTTTTATTTGATTATTATTATTATTATTATTATTATTACTTGTATAGCGCACATTTATACAACATTTAATTATAATCAGCGGCGCTTCACATCAATTAGTATCGTAACATTGTTTGAAATATAGTGCTTTTAAATGTTTTTTAAACTGACTTGTATTGGTTGTTCTTGTGTTTTAGTGTAGTGTGGAACTTTCACTTTTAACTTTATTCACATATATATACATACAGTACAATATGTGAAAAGGAGCCAAACGTAAGTACTACTTAAGTAATTATTTGTTATTGAATCTGATTATTTCAGACAAACCTGAGGCACCACAAGGACCTTTGGAAGCTAGCAAAGTGTTTGCAAACTACCTGACATTGTCCTGGAATCCACCAGCTGATGATGGTGGAGTTCCAATCACTAATTATGTCATTGAGAAAAGAGACACTCGTAGATCCAACTGGTCTGTGGTTAATGACACTACGACAGATACCTCAATCCAAGTAAGCTTTTTACTTTTTTGTGTGCTTTTGTTGTCAGCGTTGATTATGTCAGGATTTGATTATCATGCAAACTTTAAATAATACCTTTTATATGGTTGCCAGTGTAATCCTGACATCACATTATTGAACTGTCTTAAGGGTCTTTCACACCTGTTCTAGCAAGGTTCTGGTCAAATCAAATCGAACGTCAATGTTTCGTTTTCATGCGGCTACGCACATATTGATTGGCGCATAGCCGTTTTGAGCGTCATGAAAACGAATCATTGGCGTCAATTTGATATGCCGGCGCTGGAACGGAATTGTACGGGAACAAGTGTTAAAGACCTTAGTAAGTTCTGCTAATCAACCAATTAGACTGTTTGAAAATAAAATTTTTCATTTGTGATTTTCTGTTATGATTCATTTGTGTATTTCAGGTTCAAAAATTGGTAGAAGGCGTTGAGTATGCTTTTAGAGTATATGCTGAAAACGCCCAAGGACAGAGTAAAGCATTGGACATGGTTAAGCCTGTTGTTGCCAAGAATCCATTTGGTAAGAAATCGCCTTTAAATGTTTAGCTGTAATTTCAGGTTCTTAAGATACTTCCTATATCCATTTTGTGAGGTAGCAAACTGTACTTAATTTCACTTAAAAGAAAAATGGAAGAGTCAGCTGTTATGGTTTTCTGATGACCCGCAGCAGCAGCAGTGTCACCTTACACTTAATAAGTTGTTTTCTAACAAAGTCTTATTGTGAGGCTTGCGAGGTGATCAATGCGAACAATTTAGCCCTTGTTTTTGTTGAGTTTCATAATCTTTCCTTTTCTTCACAGTTGAACCTGGCGTCCCAGGAACTCCAGAGGTGAAAGATTACGACAAAGACTTTGTCGAGATTGGTTGGACTAAGCCCAAGAGCGATGGTGGCGCCCCCATCGAGGGCTACATTGTAGAACGAAAGGAAAAGAATAGTAACCGTTGGGTTGAAGTTACTGATAAACCAATCAAAGGAGAGAAAATGAAAGTTACAGATGTGGTACCAGGAAAGGAATATGAATTCCGTGTTACTGCTGTGAATAAAGCTGGACCAGGCAAGCCTAGCCAAGCATCTACCGCACAAAAAGTCAAACCTAAATTTGGTATGTCCTTCTATTACTTTTAAACATAATTATGTAAAATAATTTCTTTTTAAATGTCCTGATATGTCGTCAACTCTTTATCTCCTAAGCAAATGTGATGTTATCAAACCATTTACCATCCTTTCTCTTCCCTTTCATTGTCTGCCACTACCTATTTTGATGTGGCCAAACTACTGTATAGTACTTCAGTTATTTTTACAACCTCTCTAATGATCTTTCCAATCTTTAATGTTTGAGCATACATATTGAATTATTAAATTTAGTCAAGGATTGAGAAGCATTGTTTTATCAAATTTACATTTTTGATGCAGCTAAGCCAGAGATTGCAAAAGACGCAATGAGAGATCAAAAGGTCAGAGCAGGTCAACAGTTCAAACTGGAAGTACCGATCAGTGGTGAGCCACCTCCAACAGTCATTTGGAAGAAGAACGGCAAGGTCATTGAACCTTCAGATCACGTCAAAATAGAGACAACAGAAGATAAAACAGTTTTGTGCATACCAGATGCTTTACGCGATGACTTTGGCGATTATGAACTAGAGTTGGTTAATGATTCTGGCACTGTGTCAGAAAAATGCAAAATTAACGTCCTGGGTAGGTCATGTTTTTCTTGTTTTATACTAACTCTACTTGAACAATAACACTATTAAATGTGTTGCCACTGATCCAAAATGTTCATCAATAAAGTTATTAGTTATTATAGATTTTTAATGTATGTTGTGCAATCTCAAAGTTTATTTACTGATGTCAGAAACAGTTTATAAAGTGTGAAAAGCTAATTGCTAATTTTAACAAAAGGACACAAACAAATATTAGGAGCAAGTTTCAGTTGTTTGTAATTTAGTTTTGCTTAAATTCTTTTTTCAGATAAACCATCTCCACCAGAAGGTCCAATTGAGATCACTGAAATCACAGCTAACACATGCAAGTTGGCATGGAAACCACCGCTTGATGATGGCGGCAGCGAGATCTCAAATTACATCGTTGAGAAATGCGAAAACAACGATGGAGATTGGGAACGAGTTAGCGGCTACGTGAACACTACAAGTTTGCAAGTATCAAAGCTGAGAAAGGGATCAGCTTATAAGTTTAGGGTTGTTGCTGAAAACGGCCATGGAGGTATGAGCAGCCCATTGGAATCGGAGGAAATTATTGCAAAGAATGCTTATGGTAAGTATTAAGGAATGAAGAGACAATGTACATGCTATATTTGTAGGAATCAGCTATTAGCTTTAATCTTTAAGCTCTGTGAGATTATTAATATGTAAGCTCTGTCTACACTATCAAACTGTATGTGACAAAAACTGTGATGTGCCCATGTATGGACATGATGATGTCATATCACTACCATATTTGGGCACATCACACTTTTTTATCAAACTAGTTTGATAGTGTAGACTTCAAATCCAGTAAAGTATGGGATACCAGTTGTCAGGAGATATGAATTCCAGGCTAGTGATCAGTCAGTCGTGGGCTTAAGTTCCACCTGAGAACAACTTTTTGAGTTTGAGAGTTCTCAATGATTTCTTGGTATCAGAATATCTGATTTATCAATAATAATCTTAATAATGATATATATATAATGAAAACGTCAAATATATTGACCCACCAAGTTTGTGTTTTTAGATGAGCCAGATGCACCAGGCAAACCTAAAATCTTGGCTTACGATCGCGACCATGTCGACTTAGAATGGGAAACTCCAAAGTCAGATGGAGGAGACAAAATCTTTGGTTACACAGTTGAAAGAAAAGATCCAAGAAGTAACCGTTGGATTAAAGTGAATAAAAGTCCAGTGATGGGAAATAAGATGACAGCTAAAGGCTTGGTAGAGGGTAAAGAATACCAGTTTAGGGTGACTGCTGAGAACAAGGCTGGCTTAGGGAAACCTAGTGAAGAATCTGATGTTGTCACGGCAAAGCCTCAATTTGGTATGTAATTTAATTTCTTAGTTTAAGTTTTTTAAATTTCTTGAATTATATTAAAAACAAATTATTACATGGCTGGTTGAATATTGTAATATTTTATAAAATAATAATTTGACAAATGTGTTAAATGTTAAACAAATATATGCTTCTATGCCTAAACAATGTTACTAAATAATATAAATGATATATGCTCCTATACCTATCTCACTCATAGACACCACTCTTGGTTTTTGTATTGTATGTCTACGATGCCAAAGCTACAAATTAATACCTTTCATGTTGGCATACATTGTTCATGACAATAAAGAATATTAAATCAAAAAATATCTTAATGTTTTTTTCAATTTAGAAAAACCCAAAGTGGACACCAACCTAATGTCTGGCAGAGAGATTAGAGTTCGTGCAGGGGAAACATTTGACTTCAAAGTACCATTTGTTGGAAGCCCACCCCCAACGGCAACATGGTACAAAGATAATCGTGAACTGAAGCTGTCCGACCGTGTGTCAGTGGAAACTAGCGAGACAGACACTGTCATCTTCAACAAGAAAGCTGAAAGAGGAGATAGTGGGAATTATAAGATAAACTTAGAAAATAACAGAGGATCAGATTCTGTCAATGTTAAAGTTACAGTACTAGGTAATTCGTTGTTCTTAAATTGTATTGATATTTCAATCTTTGGTGGTAATTGTTAAGTTGAGTAGTGCTTAAAGCCTGTTTTCCTGTCAAAGTTTTTCAACGCTATCGTCGTTGATCATTAACAGTTCAATGACGATTGTTTGAAAACGATCAAGTTGAAATGATAACGATAACGAGTACCTTTTCCTGTAAATCGTTAACATTTCACTGTTTACGTAGAAGATTGCCAATTATTGTTAACAATACCATTGAATAACGTTGACAGGAAACAGGCTTAAGACCACAAATCCAAACGTTCCAATCCTTTTAAATTTCTGGATTTTTTCTCATGACAAAAATAACCACTCCACATTTAGAACATCTTGTGTGTTTTTTTTTTGTGAACAGGATTGCCACATTTAAAGATAGTGAATGTATTGGTTTTACTTGACTTTAGCAATTTGTTAAGTTTCATCAAGTTTGATGATGTGATATTTATTTTTTTAAATGGTTTGCTTAATTTTTAAGACAAGCCAACGGCACCTAAGGGACCAATCGCTTACTCAGAATTCTCCAAGACATCTGTCAAGCTATCCTGGGAGCCTCCAGAAGATGATGGTGGCTGCAACATCACAGGATATGTCGTAGAGGTCACTGAAGCTGGACATGACAAGTGGACAATAGCCACCTCCAGTGTCCATTCCACTAACTACACAGTACATGATCTCATTGAGCATCAGAACTACAAGTTCCGTGTGTCTGCTACCAACCAATGTGGAACTGGACCACCTCTGGATGGAAAACCAGTTAGAGTCAAACTTCCATTTGGTAAGTTTTGAAGACTTATAATTTACTGACCCTCTTCCATTACATTTAATAGTAAGTTTTGGGGTTTTTTGTAAGCGCTAAATTGTGACATGAAGGCGAAGAAAATTTGTACAGCAATTAAATTTGTTTTTATTTAATCCTATCATTTTCATAGGTTTTGTTATTTTTATTTGTATTGTTTTATCATGTTTTTAAATTGAAGAAATAAATGAAATCTGGCTACCATGGGTTCGTTGATAATCTGGTTACCATGGGTTCGTTGATTGCCTAATCTGGTTACCATGGGTTCGTTGATTGCCTAATCTGGTTACCATGGGTTCGTTGATTGCCTAATCTGGTTACCATGGGTTCGTTGATTGCCTAATCTGGTTACCATGGGTTCGTTGATTGCCTAATCTGGTTACCATGGGTTCGTTAATTGCCTAATCTGGTTACCATGGGTTCGTTGATTGCCTAATCTGGTTACCATGGGTTCGTTGATTGCCTAATCTGGTTACCATGGGTTCGTTGATTGCCTAATCTGGTTACCATGGGTTCGTTGATTGCCTAATCTGGTTACCATGGGTTCGTTGATTGCCTAATCTGGTTACCATGGGTTCGTTGATTGCCTAATCTGGTTACCATGGGTTCGTTGATTGCCTAATCTGAATTTCTTCAATATTGAGGATGAATAATGTAAACAAACAAACAAATAAAAATATCATTTAAAAGTTTCTTTTATTGATATCTCTCAGATGAACCAGATTCCCCGAGCATTCCTGTGGTTGAAGAAATGTCAAAGAGCTCTGCCACAGTCGCTTGGACACCACCAGCAAATGATGGTGGATCGCCGATTACCGGTTATTTTGTTGAATACAAAGAACCAGACTCAAATAAATGGATAAAAGCAAACAGTTTCCCTTTGAAAGACAACAAACTTACAATCCCAGGTTTAGATGAAGGAAAGGAGTATGAGTTCCGTGTTGCAGCTGAGAACGAGGCTGGTGTTGGCAAACCCAGTCGCGCTTCCTCACCGGCAGTCGCTGAGGATCCAGTGGGTATGTCTTCTCAGTCATTCTGGTCTACTTGTAAAAAATGTATTTTTTACTGCAAAAAATGAGTTTTTTTGTTATTATTAAAAAAAAAAAATACTGGGCGACCTCTTCAGTCATAGACTGGTTTCCCAGAGGCTTAGGGTGAATATTCCTGGAAATTAGCAGTTTATATGGTAAAATTCTGCAGATCAAAACTCTGTTGTGTGTAAAATACTTGAAAATTCATTGGAACAAAATTAGTATTAATATTATAAAAAAATTATGATTTTGCAATGTGATAAACATAAATAATATCTTTTCCCATCAATAGTAACTGCTGATGCACCAGGAAAACCAGTCCTTTCCAAGATTCGTAAGAATTCTGCCAATGTTACCTGGACCTCACCGATGTCAGATGGTGGTGCTAAAATCAGTGATTACGTCGTCCAGAAAAAGAAACCCGGTTCAAAAGACGAGTGGCAAGATGTAATGTGATTTATGACATTATCTTTCAAAATGTTATCATACATAATATTTTTAATTAAACTCTTAAATAGATTCCAGTCATTTGATTGGACGATTGTGGCGACCCAATGCATTGTGTATCTAGATCATGTGTAGTGTGTAGCAGCTGGAAGAAGTCTCATAATGAACTTTGACCTATTCGATATAATGCCTGCTTTTTTGCCTAAGCCCAGTGACCCTATACAAAAAAGAAAAGGAATTATTTTCCATTTTTTAACATCGGATAAAATTGAGTCTTGAATTGATGCATAAGGGAATATACTGTCTCTAACAATTTTACTCAATTTAATCAACTGAAAATTCAATCAATAAAATATTTTAGCTATTGTACATATGAATACAATACCCAATACCCTACTCTAATGTTATAACAATCTTAAACTATAGAAAACAATAATTTTGTTTTGTAAAATTCTTAATTCTTCTGAATAGGCTGTCACTGTGCCAGCAACTGAAACTTCAGCCACAGTACCAGATCTTGTTGAAGGAGATAAGTATGAATTCCGTGTGTTAGCAAAGAATGCAAAAGGATTAGGCAAGCCTAGCCAATCAAGTGGTATCATCACAGCGGAAGACCACCCAGAAGAACCTCAACTTGACATCGGTGACCTCACAGACTTTAAGGTCAAGGTTAGCGAACCATTTAAAATGTGTTTAAATTTCACAGGAATACCAATCCCTGTAATAACATGGAGTATGGACGGACACACGGTGAAAGAAGACGGCACCAGAAAGACCATTACAAACTCAAGTACGGAAACTAAATTTGTGGTGGACAGTGCTAAACGATGTGATGGTGGTCGCTATACAGTATCGCTCAAAAATCCTTCAGGGTCAGATAGTGCAAGAGTTAAAGTCACTGTATATGGTAAGTTAAACTTAAGAGATTTGATTGGATTAGAATGAAAAGCAGCAGCAAATGGGGATTGTTGTCGCTTTAGTCGTCCAATGATGATTAATAACTAACATAATTCATTGTTGAATGTAAAATACATTCAATCATTGATTCCATCATGGTTGACTGCAATGATGGATCGCCAAGTACTCGGTCTTCAGTAAGTTGATATATTATATGTGTAGGTTGTCCAATTAAAGTTTTTATTCTATCAAACCATCTTAACATTGGGCGTCCTGGTCTCATTAAAATTTAAATAAAACAGCCAATTTGATCTTATTGATTTGTCACACAGGTATACCAGACCCACCAGAAGGGCCAGTAGAGATCAGTGATGTTGGTCCTGATACAGTCACTCTCAGCTGGAAAGCGCCAGCACATGGCAAAGAAGATATCGACAACTACGTAGTAGAAAAGAAGGCAGCTGGTACTGGTGAATGGGAGAAAGTAAGTTCTTTCGTCCCTGGAACTACCTTTAAAGTCCGCAAACTTGACGAAGGAACTGAATATGAATTCCGTGTGAAGGCTGAGAATACATTTGGAGAAAGTGAACCTTTGAAATCGGAATCTGTGGTTGCCAAAAATCCTTTCGGTGAGTTAAATCGTTTAAATTTGATGATTTGAAATTGTTTTTAAAGTAAAATAGATGCATAATTTTTACAGATTCTCAAATGAACAAATTCAACCATTCTAAAGCTCTGTCTACACTATCAAACTAGTTTGACAAAAAAAGTGTGATGTGCCCAAATATGGTGGTGGTATCACATATCATGTCCATATATTATGGGAACATCACATTTTGTTGTCACATAAAGGTTGATAGTGTAGACATAGCTTTCTGGATATTAAACTTGTTATTATTCAAGTTTCACACGTCATTACATGGTTTGAAATTGTAGGCATTTGATCAAGTTAAAATACAGGTTATAATATGAATGCATCTTATTGGAATATTCACATAGAGGCATTCATTGATTGTATTTGTAGATGCACCTGGATCCCCAGGCACCCCAGTTGCCAAGGATACAGATAAGACAGCCATTACCATATCATGGTCACCACCTAAGAATGATGGTGGAAGCCCTATTACAGGTTACATAGTAGAGAAAAAAGAAGCTGGATCAAATAGATGGGTTCCAGCAACCAGGTAAGATCAGAACAATTTCACGTTCATTTTGCGTTTTTGTGCGAGAATATGAATGAATACTTTGGGGTGTGTTTATCTGGCCCGGAGTTGAGGTGATCTGGATAGTATATCAGCTCTCTTAAAATGTATTTATGTGATGTGCCTATATATGAACATGATGATGTCATATCACTACCATATTTGGGTATATCACTACCATATTTGAACACATCACATTTTTTTGGTCAAATTAGTTTGATAGAGTAGGCAGCACTAGGATAGTGAAGGTTTAGCTTGATGATTAACATGCCTGTCTGGTTCAATCCTGACATAGTGCCAGGGTTGTAACTCACTTATTTCTACAAGAGGCAGCAAGTACTATCTGCTTCTCATGAATTTACTACATTCCTATTTCAGAGCTCCAATTCGTGAGACTACATTTACTGCTGGTAAACTAACTGAAGGCAAAGAATACGATTTCAGAGTTAAGGCACAAAACAAAGCAGGCGATGGCAAACCAAGTGAGACAGCTGCTTCCATCACTGCTGCTCCTCCTGCAAGTAAGTACTGAGAAGATAATTCTTATGTATTTATAGTATATTGCATTCATATCTTATATGTGGTTAGAGTAACTATTGTAATTTGCTAGCAAATGAGGTTGTGTGACAGTAGTAATTATATATCAGTTTAAGCAGGCGTAGTTTATGACAACCATTTAAGGTTTTATCCATCCTTCCATTCCATCTATTTATATGTATGTCTGTCAATCAATGTATTTCTTACCTCTGCCATTCATATCACCCATCTCATATATTCCATCCACCCCAACCATTAATTCATCCAAACCACCCATCTCATCCCATCCATCCATCCTTTCATTCATCCACTACGTCTCCATCTATTCATCCATTCATCCACTATGCATTTACCCATCTCATCCCATTCCAAACAAGTTTTGCATGTTGTATGTTACTGAGGACTTGTCTTTGATGACCATGAGGAAAAATTTACCAATAGATAGTCCTAAATATCAAGGTATATAATTGTGTTCTGTACTCTTTCTATTTGATACTCCTTTACAGGTAAACCACGAGTACCAAGTGACGAACGTTTCAAAGAGGTCAGAGCCCGAGCTGGGGAGCAGTATCGTGTAGTTATACCCTTCACAGGTGCTCCAGCCCCTACAGTCACATGGGTTAATGATGATAAAGGTGGTACAGCTGTTGAACCATCCACAAGGATTAAGTTTGAAACTAACACTGAAGAGACTGTGCTTATTAATTTGAACGCACAACGAGACGACACCGGAAAATATACCGTTACTTTGAAAAACCCGAAAGGAGAAGATACAGTGTCAGTTAGGGTTACTGTATTTGGTAAGGACTTTTATTGATACTTTTAATATCTAATATAAACAACAATTTAAAACAAAAAAAGTGAAAGTCTATAAATGCACTATTTCTCAAGCTATTCTGGGTTAATATATACCACTTATCTGCAACATTCAGTGTCCGTAAGCGCTAATTGTATAAAGTCAATAACCACCATATGTGATCTAGTTACAAGGATCAGTACCAGTATCCACTATGGGTAATTTTAATTTGTCATAAATTAACAATTTTTGTCTAAATAATAGACGCACCTGGCACGCCTGAAGGTCCTTTGGAGGCATCTGACGTAACAGCAGAGTCTGTCAGGTTGTCATGGAAACCTCCAAAGGATGATGGAGGAACCGAAGTTAGTAACTACGTTGTAGAAAAAAGTGAAGAAGGTTCCGGTGTGTGGACAAAAGTTAGTGGCTTTGTTCGTAGTCCTAACTACGAGGTCACTGGTTTGGATGAAGGCGTTTCATACAACTTCCGAGTGTCTGCCGAGAATGAATTTGGAACCAGTGAGCCGTTGGTGAAATCTGTTTCTGTCACTGCTAAGAATCCTTATGGTATGTTCATCATGGTCCACTACTTCATTTTCATTTTAGAATAGACTGTGATGTTTAAACAGAACCTTAAATTCAGTCCAGTGTCAGATCAACACTTTTTTCAGAATTTAAAAAAATCAAAGCATACCAGTGGAACGCAGAGCCCTTTAAAATAATATTTAAATAATTGTTTTGATATTCTACTTACTGTAGATGCTGCTGACAAGCCTGGTAAACCAGAAATCAAAGAAGTCGATAAAGGGTTTGTGACGTTGGCATGGAAACCACCAGATTCAGATGGTGGTAGTAGAATTACAGGCTACATTGTTGAGTCACGCTCTGATGACTCGGATTGGACACAGGTATTCATTGACATCTTTTTAAATTTAGTATATTTTATTTGCCTCGTTAAGATATATGTATTGTATAGATGTTCTGTTTATAGATACTTACCTGTATCAACCTACAAATTATAGATACTTACCTGTATCAACCTACAAATTATAGATACTTACCTGTATCAACCTACACATTATAGATACTTACCTGTATCAACCTACAAATTATAGATACTTACCTGTATCAGCCTACACATTATAGATACTTACCTGTATCAACCTACAAATTATAGATACTTACCTGTATCAACCTACACATTATAGATACTTACCTGTATCAACCTACAAATTATAGATACTTACCTGTATCAACCTACAAATTATAGATACTTACCTGTATCAACCTACAAATTATAGATACTTACCTGTATCAACCTACACATTATAGATACTTACCTGTATCAACCTACAAATTATAGATACTTACCTGTATCAACCTACAAATTATAGATACTTACCTGTATCAACCTACAAATTATAGATACTTACCTGTATCAACCTACACATTATAGATACTTACCTGTATCAACCTACACATTATAGATACTTACCTGTATCAACCTACACATTATAGATACTTACCTGTATCAACCTACACATTATAGATACTTACCTGTATCAACCTACAAATTATAGATACTTACCTGTATCAACCTACAAATTATAGATACTTACCTGTATCAACCTACAAATTATAGATACTTACCTGTATCAACCTACACATTATAGATACTTACCTGTATCAACCTACAAATTATAGATACTTACCTGTATCAACCTACAAATTATAGATACTTACCTGTATCAACCTACAAATTATAGATACTTACCTGTATCAACCTACAAATTATAGATACTTACCTGTATCAACCTACAAATTATAGATACTTACCTGTATCAACCTACAAATTATAGATACTTACCTGTATCAACCTACAAATTATAGATACTTACCTGTATCAACCTACAAATTATAGATACTTACCTGTATCAACCTACAAATTGTAGATACTTACCTGTATCAACCTACACATTATAGATACTTACCTGTATCAACCTACAAATTATAGATACTTACCTGTATCAACCTACACATTATAGATACTTACCTGTATCAACCTACAAATTATAGATACTTACCTGTATCAACCTACAAATTTTATTTTTAATACAATAAACACCTTTATTATTATAAAGAAATTCATTTTGGCACCATTTCCAAATTCTGTGTTTCTTAAATGTTTTACTTGCCTATTTGTACTTTAAATATCGTGTTGCACTGATGTTTCTTTAATGTTTTACTTGCCTATTTGTACTTTAAATATCGTGTTGCACTGATGTTTCTTTAAAATGTTTAGGTCATCAACCACGTACAAGTTTTTTGTTGATTGACCGTTTCATCTTTTAATGTAGTTTATTCAGTTTTTTGTTGATTGACCGTTTCATCTTTTAATGTAGTTTATTCAGTTTTTTGTTGATTGACCGTTTCATCTTTTAATGTAGTTTATTCAGTTTTTTGTTGATTGACCATTTCATCTTTTAATGTAGTTTATTCAATATTTTTTTTTTATGGTATTTCTATTTTGGATGAATAAATTAATGAAATAAAAATGTGTATAAATGTATTTATTGTGTTTACTTGCAGTGCAATATATACCCAGTGAAAGACTGTTCATTCAGTGTTAGCAACCTTGATGAGAATGCTAAGTATGAATTCAGAGTACGAGCTAAGAACGCAGCTGGCCTCAGTCAGCCTAGTGCTTCCTCAGATACCGTCTTCCCCAAGTCTGCTTGTGGTAAGTATTAAAGTTAATTTTTAGATTATAATACACAATGTCTAGCATAAAGGATAATGAGATTCATTTATGAATCTTTCTCAAACTTCATTTTTTGTTTTAGTACCACCTGGTAAGCCAGGAACACCTCAAATTGGTCAGGTGACACCAACGACAGTGGAACTAAACTGGACCAAACCAGTGTCTGATGGCGGCAGCAGAATCACAGGTAACTGGCGCTAAAAATTAGCAAGTACCAGAATAGAACTTAAGTGTGAAAAAACATTCATATTATGATTTTACAAATGTATTAATTCATTACAAGGTTATGTGGTTGAGTTGAAGCCAACAGATTCAGATAATTGGACAAAATCTAACAAATATCCTGTCAAGGAACCACACTTTACCGTAGATGATCTGACTCAAGGCAGAGAGTATGAGTTCAGAGTAAGAGCACAAAATGAGGCTGGAGTTAGTGAGCCTAGCAATGCTAGTCAACCAGTTGTACCCAAGGCAGCAAATGGTATGAAAATCCAAATTTTATAATAAATATTCTTTTTATTGTGTCTTATTTTTTTAACATTTTTTTTTTAAATAGCTCATATTGAATTATATTTGTCTTTTATTTTTTTATTTTAGTTGGATCAGCGCCATACTTTGATAAACCGATTGATGACACATCAACTCCCAAGGGAGAACAAGCTAAGTTTGAGTGTAAGGTTGTAGGCAGACCAGCACCTCAAGTTAAATGGTAAATGTTATTATTGATCATCTTCCATTCAATAGCAACTAAACTCACTAATTAGTTTATAATGCTGTAACTTATATAACTGCAACCCAATCCATAGTTGGCTATGCCATTTTAGTCTGAGATACCAAGACCTCTGAAATTTTAGGCCCCTAAGAATTTACTATCTTCAGGATATCACTCTACTGTCCACACATAATACTTTCAAATTTCAATGATTAGTACATTTTTCAATTCAATTTTTTGTACATGAAGGATGCATATTTTAGGCTAATAAGCACCCAATGAATAAATAAATAAATGTATAAAGACTTCATGCACTTCTCTTACAGGTTCAAGAATGGTATTGAATTGTACTCTGGTTTCCGTGTGCACATGAGAGAAAACGACAATACATATTCATTAGTATTGGACGATATACAAGAATCTGACCAATCAGAAATCACTTGTGAAATTTCAAATAAAGCTGGAAAAGCAAGCTGCTCAGCCAAGCTAAAAGTAGAAGGTTAGTGTTACCGTAATCTGTACATCGTCATTGATGGCTTCTTTGTTGTTGAAACAGCATTTGCAAGCCACATTGTTACTTTGTCATCTCTATCATCAGTGTGTGTACCATTTTCTTCATTTTTGCCATCCTGAGATGAGTAGTAGTAATTATTACAGGTTTTTTTAAATTAATTTATATGTAATTTTACTGTCTATGGACCAGAGATTCTGAAATAAAAGATTGAATGAGTGAATATCATCGTTATCATCAACATTCTCACTTCCATTAGTGTTGATGCCGTAGAATTATATTGTAGTATCAACTTATTTTCATCATAGCCATTTCTTCCATATTTTATTCGTATCATTTATTGTTAATATGTTTTATTTTTCTCGTTCAGTTCCACCAAAAATAGCTGGACCACCTCGTGATGTCCAAGTGGAGTCAGGGTCACCATTTAAGGTCAAAGTTTTATATGATGGTAAAGGAAAGATTAACGCTCGCTGGACTAAAGATGGAGAGCCAGTTGAAGGTGCATTCATTTTATTTCTATATACTCTTTGCTTTGTACAGTAATTATTTTGCACTTTTTTTATCAGTCATCTAGGTCATTGTTTTAATGATTTTGGGATTTTTTTCAGCTGATGCGCGTATAAAACAAGTTGTATTTGATGACTATGTGATGTTCACTGCACGAGAAGCAGTACCAGATGACGCTGGAGACTACAAGGTGGCAATTGGCAATGACATTGGTGAAGATAGTGTCATATTTACTGTAGATATTTTATGTAAGTTTATATTATCAATATTTTTCATTCTTAACTTTATTTCCTTGTTTAGAAATGACATTTTGTACCACAAACCTTATTTTAATAACGCTTCTTTGCTATGTAAACCTTTAAACATTATTTGTTTATATTTCATGTTGTCTTTTGATATCATGTCATGATAGATTTTAATAGTAGTAATATAAATTACCAACTGACTTAATGCTGTTCTACCCAGATTCCTTGAGGAGTTTTTCAATTTTTACTAAATCTGTTTAAATTTTTAATTTACTTGGGTAAATTACTGGCATATTATATCTGAAGGTTTAGTGTAGTGATAACAATGTATAATAATTAATTAATTATTACAGCCCCACCTGGTCCTCCAGAAAACTTTGATGTTGGAAGAGTGACAGATACATCAATCACTATTGCCTGGAAACCACCAAAGAAGAAGGGAGGTTGTCCAATCAAAAACTATGTTACAGAACGTAAAGAGGATGGTACAGAAGCATGGGTCACAGGTCAGTTAGGCTCTGTCTACACTATCAACTAATTAGTTTGAAAACTGTGATGTCATTGTGTCCATATACGGGCACATCACATTTTGTATTATAAAGTTTAATCATGTAAACATAGCTTAAAAAGACTAGACAGACAACATGCTCCTTATGTATTATACTAGTTTTTAACTTTAATTAGTTGTTTTTAGCAAGAGGATTGTACAAGGATTGGTGGGGGCGGGGGTATTTTCCAAAATCTTTCTAAATTTCTTGTATTCTGTATCTCAATATCCATTCCTAAAATTGGAATTTCTGAGGCCCATTTTATAATCATTAGTTTCATGTAGTGCTGTGTTTTAATTTACAATATCATATCCTAGAGTTCTTCTTTTCTTCTTCTTTCAGTTGGTAGCTTCATAAAAGACACCACATATGTAGTACAAGGACTAACAACACATAAGTTATACCATTTAAGAGTGAGTGCTGAGAATGATATTGGTATTGGTAAACCTGTTGCTACCAGCTCTGCAATCCTTGCCAAGAATCCATTTGGTAACTTTTAGTTGTTTTTATTTTTTTTTAAAGAGACAGTTGTACAAAATTTATGGAGTGTTCTTTAAATGTAAATCACACAAAGTGCAAATTATAAATGATCTTGATAAACTTTATTTAAAAACTGTTTTTAACAGAGGACGATCCTAAATTATGTTAAAAAAGTACTGCATTAATTGCAGGATTCTTCTTCTTTCTTGGTTGCTTGATTGGGGATGATCACCCCACTACCGATGTTGAGATATTCCAGGATTGCAGGATTCAATATCATCAGTAATTGTTTATGGTATTATTGTATTAATTTTTTCTTTTTCTAGATGCACCAAGCAAACCAGGTGTGCCAGATGTCACAGAGGTCGGCAAAGACTTTGTAAACCTTATATGGGCTCGCCCAGAATCTGATGGTGGAAGACCCATATTAGGCTACTTTGTGGAAAAAGCTGAAGCAGGCACTGATAGATGGGTAAACAATAAATTTGCATGAGTTGGTTATTGGACATCCTTTATTTTATTTTAATTTTATTCTTTTAAGCAAAAACAAAACAAACAGCACAATAGAAGAGTGCACCGGGAATGGTGTGACCTTTAAACTCTGAATTTAGTTGTCTTTATTACATAACAGCTTTACTTCACTGCATTTATAAAATATATACATGTTTTCTGTTTCCTTTTTCCATTAGGTACGTGTAAGTAAAAATCCAGTAGTGTCATTATCGTATAATCTTCCAAATCTAATTGAAGATAGGAATTATGAATTCAGGGTATTTGCCGTGAATGAAGGTGGACTTAGCGAACCCTCAACAGCAAGTACTGCCGTTAAAATCAAAGATCCTAAAGGTAAATGTCAAAGCTCTCACTTTTCTCAGATTATAATGACAAAATATATTTTAACGTAAAAAATTTCTGTTAAACAAATTATGGGTTGAAAATGAAAGACAAAACTATGAGGATGATGAAGTCATGCATGAGTGACTTTTATATAACCCTCTATGGGGCCTAAATTGCTCTATTTTCCGTGCCCATATATGGGAATAATGGCATGGGTAGAGTCTATACATCTCAAGAAATACCATGGAAGATCTATGAAAGATATTGGTTTTTAAAATAACTGAGCTACTGTACTTGCTCAAAATATATGTAATGTTTTTTAAATGTTTGAAATAAATCTATTATTTCTATTACAGAGGTGATCAGGCCAAAAATTCTAAAAGCATTGGAAGACACAACAGTAGAACAAGGCAAAGCTGCTAAATTTGAGGTTTCATACACAGGAAAGCCTAAACCAGATATTAGATGGTGTGTTTATTAATTTATTTTTTTTTTCTCTACATTCTTAGTTGGCAAACTTGCAAAGATGAAAAAAAAGAATAACTAACTTAAGAAAATGAAATTACAGAATATACCTAAGTAGGAATTGTGCTTAAAACTAACCATGTGACATGTGTTTACTTTTATTTAGGTTTAAAGGTCAGAGAGAAATATATTCAAATGATAAGTATTTGATATCATTTGATGGTGACACATGTATACTGAATATAAGTCAAGTATTTGGAGAAGATAGCGATGAATATTCATGTGAAATTAGTAATATTGGCGGCAAGAAGTTCAGTCGAGCTGATCTCATCATCAAATGTACGTAGTAAACGTTCTTAATACTCTATACCGTTTAAAGCAAACAAAATAAGAGAGCAATCAATGCTTAATTTAGAAAAACCCTGATTCTTCTTGACCATTGGTAGAAGAAATGTTATCAGATAAAGACTTAAGCTCTGTCTACACTATCAAACTATAGTTTGACAAAAAGAAGTGTGATATGTCCCAATATGGTACTGATATACATTATCATTATAGGCACATCAATTTTTCACTTAAAGTTTGTAGACAGAGCTTTAGACTGGAGATCCAGTGTACACATCTGGCCTATGTGCATATTAATGAACCCAGTGCATCTCTCACCACCTGTCGTGGACAGAAGAATGAGCGCTGTTTGGTAGCAGCTCGACAACAAATGGATGGATAAAAATTGTTGTATTAAACATCTAGTCCATTTTATAAAGCGCAATATATATATACAATACGTAAAGCACTTACAATATTTGTATTAAGCACTATGTAAAGTCTACCATTTATTGTTATTAATACAATAATATTTTTAACAGGTCCACCAAAAATTAAGTTACCACCACGTTTCCGAGATATAGTATATATTGAGAAAGGCCAGACAATCAAACTCAAAATACCAATCACAGGATTACCAAAACCTAAGTCATCGTGGTCTAAAGACGGTACAAATGTAAACCGTGGTGTAGAAGCGGCCGATCGTTATTCCACGTTGACAGTAGACAGAGCAGATCGCCAGCATTCTGGCTTGTATAAAATATCGGCTGAAAATGCATTAGGAAAAGATTCAGCAACAATCAATGTACAAGTATGTGGTAAGTAGTAGTGGTATTAATTATTATATCTTCCCTAGGTCAATGTCACACACGAGAGCCTAAGATTGAATGTTGCTGGTGGACTAAAGGCCTACAATTTAAGCCTGGATCGCTATTAAGAATTAAATATTTACAACATTCATGAAAAAAATGTCTAATCTGCATAGAAATCACAGAAGATGTCACTTATAATGTCACTTTTATATTTTGTCACTTATTTAATGTCATTTATGTCACTTATTTAATGTCACTTATGTTTATAGATGTGCCAGACCCTGCTACAAATCTGAAAGCACAAGATGTCACTTTTGAATCTGTGGAGTTAACATGGAATGCACCAACAGAAGACGGTGGCAGCCCTATTACAGGATATGTAGTTGAGAAAAGGCCAGCAGACATGGACAGCTGGATCAGGGCTGCCTCGACCTCCATGACCTCTTGTATCGTCAGCATGCTTGATACTAATACGCCTTATAAGTTTAGATTACGAGTTGACAATGTGCATGGGTCCAGCGAGTATGCTGAAGTCTCTCATACAATAAGTATACCAGGTAGGCTTTACACAATTTATACTTTTTCAAAACTATTTTGAACAATATTATAATAATATTAGCGACCTTGCGTTTTTTCTACACACTACTAGACTACCTGTACGTGCCCTTAAAGTTGAAAAGTAATGATAACCATTTATAATTTGCATAATTACTTTTTTATTTTCAGAACCAGAAAGACTTACAAAGAGAATAGTAATTGAAGATGAAGCTGAAGGTAAGACTGAAATATAAAAACAGTTGTGTCGTAGTGGTTTATGCTAGACTACAGTACCAATCCTGATTTTGTTTATCTTGATTTTTATTTGTCAGCTCCGTTAACATCTCGTGTTCCAAAAGTATCAGATTACGACAACATAGGTGAGTACTGTATATGTGTCCAAAAACTATTTTATTTTTTTAAGTATTTCCGATAATTGAAATTTATACCTGCTGTATACATATTTTTAAAACAATTTATTTTACATTGATACTTTGTTTGTTAATGCAGTTGACTTAGATGATCCATATGTAACAAGAAAAGTAAAGCCCAGGAAGTCACCAGTTGAGAGTAAATATTACATTGGTGAAGAAATTGGAAGGTAAGAATTCAAAAAATATAGAATACAGCTTACATCCGGTTCTTGTTCATAACAACAGGGGATGACATAAATCAAGACTTTGGGATAACTGTCTACTCCATTTTTTACTCTAAAGTGCACTGAGTATTCTCCAGTTTCCTTTGGGGTAATGTTTTAATCCAATATCTGCTTTTACCTTAAGGCCAATTTACACAGACAAGTGGTAACGGTAAGCGTAAAACCGCGTAGCTTGTCCCACATAAAATTTGTATCTATCCTGAGCAGAAACCGGACGTTCTTTCCGCGTGTGTGTAGATAATCATAAGAAATATCATAGATTCTATTTTTTGGTTTTCCGCTTACCGTTACCACTCGTCTGTGAAAATTGGCCTTTATGCTTACTTGATAATGCAATAACTACAAATATGCTTTTTAGGGGTGATTTTGGAGTTGTATACAGAGCAGTAGAGAAGGCTACAGGCAAGAACTTTGCAGCCAAGTTCATAGACATTGATTCAGCAGATATACCATTCATACGTAAAGAAGTAGATGCTATGACAAACCTCCAGTATCCTAGGTTACAACAATTACACGATGTCTTTGAAACTGATGACAAAATGGTGCTCATTCTAGACTTGTAAGTTGCCATTTGTGTTATTTTATTTATTTCTTTTGACTGCGTGACACTCTTTAGTACAGTATACGTTATGCCAAAACTTTGGCACCTTAAAAATATTTTGAATGATAATGATAAAGGAAGGATGATTTATTTTTCCTAGGTCATAAAATATACATTCAAATCTTCCAAAAATAGAAGGTCCAATTTTTTTCTAAAATGTAAAATGTGATCTGAAACTTTCCTGAAGCAAAAAACATGATGTGCCCTATGGTAGTGATATGACATCATCATGTCCATATATGTGCACATCACATTTTTTGTTTGATAGTGTAGATAGAGCTTTGATTCTTTTCTTCTTTTGTCCATAGTTTGTCAGGTGGTGATGCATTCCAACGATGCCTCAATAAAAACTATGTATTAACTGAAGCTGAAGTAGCAATGTATACAAAACAAGTCTGTGAAGGTTTGAATCATATTCACACAAGGAACTACATGCATTTGGCTTTAAGGGTAAGTGTATGTGTGCCAAAAACAAGGCTGGACCCAGGATTTTGTTGGCAGGTGGAGACCATCAAGCTTAGAGCCAAAAAGGTTGTTCTTTTCTGTAAACAAATTTACAAGTTAAAGGCTGTATTCTGGATTTTTTCCATGGAGATTATCGATAGGCAAAGCTTTGAGTCAAAGAAATTATTCTTTTCTCTCTTGCGGGTGCAAGAGACGAGCTCCCCTTTAATCTACCTTTGGATCCACCACTGAAATATACTGGAATGCATTCTGATTAAGGAGGGGTATGGTAGTGTGTGACTTATCCTATAGGTTACATTTTCATTGGTTTGGGCAATTTACAGTGTGTCTTGAATTGTTTTTTTTTGTACCTCATAGCCTCAAAGTGTTTTATTTGAAACAAAACGTACCAATGCTGTCAGATTAATTGACTATGGCATGGCAACCAAGCTAGATCCTGATCAAAGAGCAAAGTTAGCACAAGGCAGCACAGATTTCTTAGCGCCAGAGGTCATTGAAGGGTCAGAGGTCGGATTCTGTACTGATATGTGGACTGTTGGTGTTATCTGCTATATGCTGTAAGTTTATTTTAATTTCCAATGACCTAGTCACATGTCATTTGGATTGTAAGACCAGCAACGCAATATGCATATGTTGTAGGTCATAGGTCATCACATTTCAAAATCTTCCAATTACGAGCACAAGAATCCATAAAAGAAACTTGAAGATTATTAAGTTTGTTACTTCTTGTTACAGATTAAGTGGTATACATCCTTTTGATGCCGACAAGGACAAAATAAAGGATTGTAAATGGCAGTTTGATAAAGATGCTTTTAAACCAATCTCAGATGAAGCTAAAGACTTTATTGAAAGATTACTTATCAAAGATAAAGAGTAAGTTATACACATATGACAGCAAGTCTCAGGTCGGAGTAAGTTATACACATATGACAGTAAGTCTCAGGTCGGAGTAAGTTATACACATATGACAGTAAGTCTCAGGTCGCAATACGCAGGGAAAGAGTAAGTTATACACATATGACAGTAAGTCTCAGGTCGCAATACGCAAGATAAAGAGTAAGTTATACACATATGACAGCAAGTGTCAGGTCGGAGTAAGTTATACACATATGACAGTAAGTCTCAGGTCGCAATACGCAAGATAAAGAGTAAGTTATACACATATGACAGTAAGTCTCAGGTCGCAATACGCAGGGAAAGAGTAAGTTATACACATATGACAGTAAGCCTCAGGTCGGAGTAAGTTATACACATATGACAGTAAGTCTCAGGTCGGAGTAAGTTATACACATATGACAGTAAGTCTCAAGTCGGAGTAAGTTATACACATATGACAGCAAGTCTCAGGTCGCAATACGCAGGGAAAATACATAATAGTAAATTCATTATAATAGTAAATTCATTATAATAGTAAATTCATTATAATAGTAAATTCATTATAATAGTAAATTCATTATAATAGTAAATTCATTATAATAGTAAATTCATTATAATAGTAAAGGAAAGTAATAACAGCAATAATAGAACTGTAGACAGTTACTTTGAATTGAAAACTGATTTATTACTAAGTCATATTATTTACATTTAATTATTATTAAGCCAATAACAACAACTAATAAGTCCAGACACATAATAATAACTAAGTTTAAAGTTATCCTGATTTTTTCTTTTTGATTTCAGTAAAAGAATGGGAGCTCATGAAGCACTAGAACATCCCTGGTTAAAGGTAACTTTTTCATTCTCTTTAAAAAAAATGTAATCAGTCAATCTAGATAGAATGATATCATTTAATTATTTCACATTGTTTTTTAGGATCCAAGTAGAGGAGCTAAAACTAAGATTCCAACGGATCGACATCGATCCTTATTAGAAGGTAGACCATGGTTGGTAAGTGCATTTGTAACTGTTAATTTAAGGAAAAAGAATAGTGTTTTATTCAAAATAACATAATAACTTATAATTATGTAAATAAGTATTGAACGTTTTTTATTTTTTTAGGCTGGTACAGCAGTTGTAGGTGTTGGACGGTTGGGTGACAGCAGTGGTCATCGACGTCGACGTCCACTTAAGAACGACTTTGTTGCAGATTGTGGCATTAGTAAGTTGATTATTTAACAGTTGATATATGAGATAAGAATCTTATTTGACCTGACTAAGTATATATGTTGTGACTTAAAACAGTGCCACTAAGTCACCTTCGTTGCGAGACCATTCTCATCTTAAGGCTCATGAGATATTAAAAGTATTATGTTATAATAAAATAATTAACATTAATACTAGGCCATGCACTATGCATTAAAATCCAGTGGCCGTATTCACCTTTCACACTTAGGCTAAGTGAAACACAAAACAAATTAAGATCCTATCTAAGTGAATACAAATTAAGGGAAATTCTCAAATATTTATTGAATTAAGTTAAAAATTAATATTTAAGAGAAATCTTTCACTTAAGTGTTTGACGTGGAGAATACAACCACAGTATCGCAAATTGTAATTTTACAAATGTTTTATAGGTCGGAAGGATGCTAGGCCAAGGTTTATCAAGCGTCCGCATGATATGATGGTGAAGGAAGGAGGGGATGTTGCGCTGGAATGTCAAATAGCAGCAGCCTCAGCTCCTATGATTACATGGTGGCGAGGTGATGTAGAATTGAAACAGAGTTTGAAACATAAAAATAAACAAGATGGAATTAGATACTGTTTACAGGTTGGTGTGTGTACCATGGATGATGCTGGAGAGTATACAGTGAAAGCTAAGAATTCATTTGGAGACATTCAACATAAAGTTAAATTAGAAGTTTTACGTGAGTTTCTATTCACATTTATCTATTCCTTAGTTTCTCAGTAATTCAAACCCTTTCTCCATATATTGCAATTTACTACCTACAAATAATGTTAAAGCAATTTTCTATCTCTAATAATTATTGAATTAACTTGCGCTTTCAAAATTATGTTTTAGCTGATCCACTTAAAAGGCAAGATGATTCAGCCAGCATTAAAAGGTAAATTTTCAAATATACAAAAGAAAATGTAGAATTTCAAGTACATTCATAGTCATAGTAGAAGAGATTCTGTAAAGCTATATTACTTTATAACTAATCTTGTTATTTTGCAGGATCCTAAAATATTTTGCAGAAGAGATTCTGTAAAGCCATATTACTTTATAACTAATCTTGTTCTTCCTATTTGCAGAAGACCATTCTGTAAAAGCTATGTTATTCTTTAACTAATCTTGTTATTTTGCGGAACATTTGTTCCTACTGTATTTACAGAAGAGATTCTGTAAAGCTATGTTACTCTTTTAATCTTGTTATTTTACAGGACGTTTGTTCTTAAAGTATTCGCAGAAGAGATTCGTGATTGTAAAGCTATGTTTACTTTCCGATTGCGACACAGAAATATTCAATTACACGACACTGTTAAATTATCGTGTATTGTAGAAGCTATTCCAGAAGCTAAGGTAAGCACTGTAATGAGTATTACATATGTGTTATATGACAATACTGTCATGTATAGTGAGAGTCAATAAAATAAACGTATTTTGCCAGTACATACTGTATCATCAAAACCTGAGCTGCACTGGACATCTAATAAGATCGAAACAGTACTATCTGCAGATTTGATATTATACATTTATATATTTCTTTTTAGATTACGTGGTTTGTGAATGATAAAGAAGTTACAAAGAATAGTTCTGAATATAGTATTGGTTATTCATCAGGACTTTGTACGTTAGATATTAGTAAAGTAAAAGAATCACATGCTGCCAAGTATAGTTGTAAAGCAGTCAATTCACTTGGAGAAGATATCACAGAATGTTTTGTTACCGTTGAAGGTAAATATCATTGATATTTTGGGGTTAATTTAACCCATTGTTTACTGGTTTACACTGGAACTGAAGTCTATCTGTGAATATTCCTAAACATGAAAAACCAACTAAAAGCCAATTTACACAGACGAGCGGTAATGGTAATAAAAACTTAAAATCTATGTTATTCCTTATGACCATTTAGACATATTCTACGTGGGACAAGCTACACAGTTTTCCGCTTACCTTTACCGCTCATCTGTGTAAATTGGTCTTTAGGCTGGTAAATAATTCTTTACCACAGTATTGGTTGGGTGGTAAACCCTATGTGTGAGAAAAAGGTTGTTTTTAGGATAACTACAGTGTTATACTATAATATGCAATAATTTTCTCATTTTTAAAAATAGATAATAATATTCTTTTATAGTTTTTAATTAATTTGATTTTCGTAATGCATAAGAATACACAGTGAATGTGTAGTGAATGCAGGTTTGTGCTACAAAGAAATAGTGAAATGTTGAGGTTACAATCAACATGAGTGACTTCTTCAAATCCTGAGAGCATTTAGATAAAGTAGTTCCTTTCCATTCTTTTCTCACAAGTTTCTTTTTCTTCCTTTATCATTCCTCTATTTCTCATATAAATATGCTTAACAATGTTAGATCCCACATTAATTGCCTGCTCTTACTTTCCTTTATTTAAACTCAGAAAAAGCTGGTATGTTGCTTTCTCAGGATAAGTAAAACTAAAGCAGTTGGTTGTTGTTGCTGCACCTGATACTTTGTACTGTATCTCCACATATCTGTTCAGTATCATGGGCGAATTCTGTAATACAGTGTCGCACATGTACACATGTGATGCCTGTATTATGTTAAGGTTATGTGAGGCTTGTGGCCTATAATACAGGCATCACATGTGATACATATGTGATATTGTATTATAGAATCTGCCTATGATACTGGATAAACCATAGATACAGTATTGAGAATCGGCTAGTTGCTGCTTCTGTAGACCATTAATAAATGTGCATTGGCATGTCTTTATAACCTGCATGTGTTTTGTGAATGCAATGTCTTCTTTTTCATATTATTTTACAAACTCAATATTTAATGTTCTGTAATACATTATGGATACTTTTCCCTATATAAAATATTTACATTTTTTTATAATTGTATATTCATATCTACTTTATTGACCAATCTATCTCTAAAGCTCTGTCTACACTATCAAACGTTGTGACAAAAAAAATGTGATGTGCCCATATATGGACACGATGATGTCTTATTACTACTATTTTTTGTCAAACTAGTTTGATAGTGTAGACAGGAGCTTAATGTCTGCATGACTGTTTCTATAATATATTTGTATAATATAATAATATATATGTGTCATAATATCTGTTGTTTGATTGGCTAACTTTGTTTACCTGTGGCAGCATGGGATGTCAGCGGTAGAAGATTAATTCATACGTTTACTCACTCTGACGTGACTAATAGCAGTAAGTTAAACGTTGTCTTTCTAATTTTTACTACCAATAGACACAAGTACCCCTGTTCTAAAAAGATTTTGCGAACTGTGAATTTTTTCACAAGTATTCTCAATGTACTTATATTAGTATAAATTACGTCAGAGTAGGCCAAACATCTGACCAATTATTCAACACCATGACGCAAAGCAACTCCACAGTAAACAAACAATTACAATCCTGTGAATATATATAATTAATGGTGTAAAAACATTGGAGCATAGTTGTCCTTGATCGGTTTTAAGAACAGTTTCTGGGGAGTAACTTTTAGATTCAAACAATTCCGTCACTGTCGTCCCTCCTTATATACACAAGTAAGTACACAGACATGACATGTTCACTGTCGTCCCTCCTTATATACACAAGTACGTACACAGACATGACATGTTCACTGTCGTCACTCCTTATATACACAAGTACGTACACAGACATGACATGTTCACTGTCGTCACTCCTTATATACACAAGTACGTACACAGACATGACATGTTCACTGTCGTCCCTCCTTATATACACAAGTACGTACACAGACATGACATGTTCACTGTCGTCACTCCTTATATACACAAGTACGTACACAGACATGACATGTTCACTGTCGTCCCTCCTTATATACACAAGTACGTACACAGACATGACATGTTCACTGTCGTCCCTCCTTATATACACAAGTACGTACACAGACATGACATGTTCACTGTCGTCCCTCCTTATATACACAAGTACGTACACAGACATGACATGTTCACTGTCGTCCCTCCTTATATACACAAGTACGTACACAGACATGACATGTTCACTGTCGTCACTCCTTATATACACAAGTACGTACACAGACATGACATGTTCACTGTCGTCCCTCCTTATATACACAAGTACGTACACAGACATGACATGTTCACTGTCGTCCCTCCTTATATACACAAGTACGTACACAGACATGACATGTTCACTGTCGTCCCTCCTTATTATAGACAAGTACGTACACAGACATGACATGTTCACTGTCGTCCCTCCTTATATACACAAGTACGTACACAGACATGACATGTTCACTGTCGTCACTCCTTATATACACAAGTATGTACACAGACATGACATGTTCACTGTCGTCCCTTCTTATACACAAGTACGTACACAGACATGACATGTTCACTGTCGTTCCTCCTTATACACAAGTACGTACACAGACATGACATGTTCACTGTCGTCCCTCCTTATACACAAGTACGTACACAGACATGACATGTTCACTGTCGTTCCTCCTTATATACACAAGTACGTACACAGACATGACATGTTCACTGTCGTCCCTCCTTATACACAAGTACGTACACAGACATGACATGTTCACTGTCGTCCCTCCTTATATACACAAGTACGTACACAGACATGACATGTTCACTGTCGTCCCTCCTTATATACACAAGTACGTACACAGACATGACATGTTCACTGTCGTCCCTCCTTATATACACAAGTACGTACACAGACATGACATGTTCACTGTCGTCACTCCTTATATACACAAGTATGTACACAGACATGACATGTTCACTGTCGTCCCTCCTTATACACAAGTACGTACACAGACATGACATGTTCACTGTCGTCCCTCCTTATATACACAAGTACGTACACAGACATGACATGTTCACTGTCGTCCCTCCTTATATACACAAGTACGTACACAGACATGACATGTTCACTGTCGTCCCTCCTTATATACACAAGTACGTACACAGACATGACATGTTCAATGACATGTTGTGTTATGGATTGTGATCCCAGAGGATGGGATGTTTGCTTTTTTGTTTTTTGAACAAATTTTGAAAAAAGGGAACAATTATATTTTAAATTTACATTGTAAATAATACTATTGTATATCTATTTATATTTAATCTGCTTAAACTAATATTTTATATTTGTTTTTTAAATTGTATTCTTAATAATTATTCAATCAAGCTATTGATCAAGCTTTTATGATGTCAATCTTAAAGCTCTGTCTACACTATCAAACTACCAACAAAATGTGATGTGCCCATATATAGACACAATGATGTCATTATCACTACCATATTTGGGCATATCACTACCATATTTGGGCATATCACTACCATAGTTGGGCACATCACACCTTTTTTTTCAAACTAGTTTGATAGTATAGACAGAGCTTAATATTGAAGCATATTTATTTGTGTTTCTATATATATTACTATTGTAGCTTTTGATGTGTTTATTCTGTATATTTGATGTTTTAAAGACAAATTTACCCATTTACATGTTATATATTTGGTCCACTACCAAATTATAGATACCAAACTAGATGAAGATACTTCTTTGATATTTGAGGACAGTATTTAATAGTTTAATATAAAAGTAAAATTTTAAAATGTGTATTAACAATTTGTTAGTGTATATCTAAAAACATGGTTATAGGAATTATACTAGGAATACTTTTTTAATATGTTCTTAAATCATTTATTAATCATGCAGATTGAAAACATTTTATAAATCTAAAAGAAAATTAATTGGTTGATGGAAATACTTAATGTTATGTTTTATTTTTGCATTTTCAGGTTTAACTAAATCATCAACTCCTAAATCCAAACCAGCTAAATCAGGTATGTTTACTATATTTTCATATGGTTTTGTTAAGGTTAACAGTTTTATTTGTTTTTTTATTAAACTTTGTTTAATGAGGGTGACTCAAAACTGTTGAGGCTGACATGCATGATGCCCTCAACACTTCACTAATGATGACTCGTTAAAAATTATTTTATTTAGAACCAAGTTACAAAGGTCCAATTATAATGGAAAAGCCAAAATCACAAAAATTTAAGGAAGGCGAACGAGTAAAATTAATATGCAAACTTGCCGATCCCGCAACGTCTTGTGAGTTGATCAAGTTGTTTATTTTTCATTCTTTTCATTTTACTTCTTTTTTTTTATCCCAACAGCTTAAGTACATTATGTTGAGGTCCAGGTAAGTAATACACTTACTTAGGCTTCAATTTAGTCTGCAGTGTGTACTATGACTAAATACACATTATCATGTTTAATGTAATCATTTACATATTAAAATAACAAATCATGTAATTTCTTTTCTTTAAAGATTTGAGATATTGACACATAATGTTGTGCGCACTGATGATGATTATTATTATTTTTACAGTATTATTGTTATAGCATTCTTTAAGCATAGCTTGTTTCACCATTAATATTTGGAGTTATTCTATAAGGTTGTGTTCACATTATATATCGTCATTAGATAAAAATGTACTAATTATAATTATTATATTATAATTCATTTGTATTCATTTACAGTTGAATGGCTCAAAGATAATGTTGTAGTTGAACACAATGAGCCTATCATCCTAACATCAGAGGGCGCTGTTTATGGTCTTGAGATTCCTGTAACCTTAGCAACTGATGCTGGTAACTACTCCATCAAAGCAAAGAACAAGTTTGGAGAATGCCAAGCTAAGTTCTCACTTCAAAAACAGGATTCCAGTTAAGTCTGGTAGCAATATCTTAAATTTATATAAATATTTAATTTAATTTATTAGTTAGGTTCAGCAAAATTAATGAATTTTTCACTGAAGATTGTGTAAAATGCGTTGAATGCGGCCATGATGCCGGTGTATTTTGCTACAGTGTATAGGCTGCCTATTAAAGGCAGTAGTGTATTGAATTTTAATAACTAACATATTCAATGGAATGTTTTTAATTATATAAGAATTACATATATACAATATCTTCATATTTAATCAACTACACAGCTTTCCATAAGTAATCCTTGTGTATAGGCCAGAACAACATTTACAATTATGCAAATGCAAAGTATATGCAAATTACATGCAGTGAATCAATCAAAATTGATATTCTAATGGTCCATACTTTACTAAATATATATTTTTATCTATGTATTAATATTAATTTATGATATATATAGTATATAACATATAAATAGGAGATTACTAGATTGTCTAGTGCTCTATACCATTGCTAGATATAATCAAAGAAATATAAAATTTGTGTCTTAGCTTTGTTACCATGGAAATAAAGTACCATGGAGTAACCAAGTTCTATTATTAGATTAGTACCTATAATTAAAAACTTAAATGTTGATAATGTGTGTTTAGTATACAGTGTGTATAAAGATGCTACACATTAATGTAGTATTTAAAATATGATGATGTCACAAATATTAACGACCTTTCATTTTCATGCGTGACCTAGTAAAACAGTCTCAACATCTGCATATACTAGTTGGGTCATGAATATCTGGATACTGAGCTAATTATATTGGACACACATTACCAGTGACGTGATGGCTATGAGTGGTCACTGGCTAAACCCAGGGCCCCAGAGCTTATGGGAGCTAAAAACACCCGAGACCTCCAACATTGGAGGGCTATTTAGGGTTCCTAAATCAGGGTACTCGCGCCTCTGCGTTACGCCCCTGCACATTACCCTTTTAAGTGATTAAGAAAAAGGATGTTTTTTAGGTAACCATGTCAAACTTGCTTTACTGCAGTTACTGCAGTAGAGCAAGTTATTGTTGCAATTAGCAACACACATACAAATTTTAGTAGATAATTTGACATGGTCCCTTATGCTCTGTCTACACTATCAAACTTTATGTGACAAAAAAATGTGATGTGCCCATATATAGTAGTGATGTGCACACATATGGTAGTGCTATGACATCATCATGTCCATATATGGGAACATCACAATTTCATAGAATTTTATAGTGTAGACACTAAGACATCTTATGAATACAATATCACAGCATTTTAAATACACACTCAATATAGAGTACTCATTATTGCTCCTTACATTGATATTATGCCAATATGTTTGTTATAGACAATGTAGTATAGATTAATATTGGTTGCAGAAGAAACTAAAAGCAAACTTTAAAGCATTGTTTTTTGTTTTTTTTACTAGTTTAATTGTAAAAAGTTTATATTTTTCATATTGTAAGCAGTTTATATCGAAAAATAAAAGGTCGAAATTTGTTCAAATTCGAAAAATAGCCAAATTTCGACTTTTTAAGTGTTTGATATTATACAAATAATGAATGTTTATATTTATATGGATTTTATAAACACAACTACTTTAGTGTTAATTATGTCAACAAACGACCAAACAATCCTAGGCCTAGCAAGGGTAGGAAACCCATTCAAGTGCACAACAATGGTGTTAATTGCACATCAAGCTGTGTAATGTTGTTGTTTTAAACATAAAATAATTTGGTACTGCCCTACGAATAATTGTCAATAATTATTTTATTCAATACTCACTTAAACTTGTTTAGTTATTATTAGAGTATTAATTTTATTGCTGGAATAGAGATGTGAACACCGTAATGATATTATTATTGAATATTCTCCCTCTTAAATTAATACTTAAAACTAAAGTAAAAATACAAGAAACATGAAAAACAATTTTCAAAAATTTCCCTGTACTACAGTACAGAGATTTTTTCAAAAAGGTCGAAAATTGGCCATTTTTTAAAAAAAATCCCTGTACTATAGTAAAGGGAAATTTTCGAAAAATGGCCGATTTTTTACCCTTTTATTTTTTGACATAAATGGTTACTATTGCATAATAAACATGCGCAGAGACGAATAATGGGTTCTGCGCATGAAAATTGTGCTATAGTAACCAGTTTTATCTAAAAATAAAAAGGTCGAAAATTGGCCATTTTTTAAAAAAAATCCCTGTACTTTAGTAAAGGGAAATTTTCGAAAAATGGCCGATTTTTTACCCTTTTATTTTTTGACATAAATGGTTACTATTGCATAATAAACATGCGCAGAGACGAATAATGGGTTCTGCGCATGAAAATTGTGCTATAGTAACCAGTTTTATCTAAAAATAAAAAGGTCGAAAATTGGCCATTTTTAAAAAAAAATCCCTGTACTATAGTACAGGGAAATTTTTGAAAAATGGCCGATTTTTTACCCTTTTATTTTTTGACATAAATGGTTACTATTGCATAATAAACATGCGCAGAGACGAATAATGGGTTCTGCGCATGTTAATTGTGCTATAGTAACCATGCAGTTTTATCGAAAAATAAAAAGGTTGAAAATTGGCCATTTTTTTTGAAAAAATCCCTGTACTATAGTACAGGGAAATTTTTGAAAAATGGCCGATTTTTTACCCTTTTATTTTTTGACATAAATGGTTACTATTGCATAATAAACATGCGCAGAGTCGACTAATGGGTTTTGCGCATGTTAATTGTGCTATAGTAACCAGTTTTATTGAAAAATAAAAAGGTCGAAAATTTGCAATTTTTTTGAAAAAATCCCTGTACTATAGTACAGGGAAATTTTCGAAAAATTGCCGATTTTCAACTCTTTTATTTTTTGACATAAATGGTTACTATAGCATAATAAACATGCGCAGAGTTGACTAATGGGTTCTGCGCATGTTAATTGTGCTATAGTAACCAGTTTTATCGAAAAATAAAAAGGTCGAAAATTGGCAATTTTTTTGAAAAAATCCCTGTACTATAGTACAGGGAAATTTTTGAAAAATGGCAGATTTTTTACCCTTTTATTTTTTGACATAAATGGTTACTATTGCATAATAAACATGCGCAGAGACGAATAATGGGTTCTGCGCATGAAAATTGTGCTATAGTAACCAGTTTTGACATAAATGGTTACTATAGCATAATAAACATGCGCAGAGTCGACTAATGGGTTTTGCGCATGTTAATTGTGCTATAGTAACTAGTTTTATCAAAAAATAAAAAGGTCGAGAATTGGCCATTTCCCTGTACTATAGTACAGGGAAATTTTCGAAAAATGGCCGATTTTCAACCCTTTTATTTTTTGACATAAATGGTAGCATAACCAGTTTTGACATAAATGGTTACTATAGCATAATAAACATGCGCAGAGTCGACTAATGGGTTCGGCTATAGTAACCATTTATGTCAAAACTGGTTACTTTTGACATAAATGGTTACTATAGCATAATAAACATGCACAGAGTCGAATAATGTGTTGTGCGCATGTCAATTATGCTATAGTAATATAGTTATTCGAAATTCCCTTTAGTAAAGTAGTATTAATGGCCAATTTCAACCCTTTGCAGGATGGCCTGCGGTGCATGTTACCTCTATTATTTGTCGACATAACTGGTTACTATGAGTACAAGATACATGCCCATATATAGCAATATCAAAGCATAATCATTTTATTTTGCATAGAAGTCGATATTTTGATTACAGAGGTACTGTAAGATTTTACTGACAACCTTTTATTTGTATTTAAATCTTTCAATATATTCACTTTATTTTTAAGTTGTAACTATAACCTATACTGAATCTTAAAAAAAGTAAACAATTGATTTCTATAGAAAAATAGTTGAAAACGTGTGGTTTAATCAAATTAAATATTCTATAATTTTGCTGTAGAATCTAGTTACTATAAATCATAAACATACATTTATTTTAAAATATTACACAACTTACAAAACGTATATACATATAATTTACAAACAAATATGAGATGTACCTACTGTATTAGACTTGCTTTAAGTTTGTTTTATGTTTGTCCACCAGGCAATCAGTGTATCGACTTTTTTCTGGAAATACGAGCTCATGTATTATATGTATGAAACGGCATATATGCCAAAATATTTATATTTTTACTAACTTCGGTCTAGAACCCAGACCAATACTGTATATACTAGGGAACTTATTGTTGGACATACAGGATAGTTTTCTATTCAAAGAGCCGAGTGGCCAACCCCTATTCTATTCAAAGAGCCGACCTCTACTCAAGACACACGTATAAGGGCCCTAAGGGGACACTTTGTTGTTATGTATAAAGGCCCTAAGCGGACAATTTGTTATACATATAAAAGGCCCTAAGGGGACACTTTGTTGTTATGTATAAAGGCCCTAAGGGGACACTTTGTTAGTACGTATAAGGGCCCCAAGGGGACACTTTGTTAGTACGTATAAGGGCCCTAAGGGGACACTTTGTTGTTATGTATAAAGGCCCTAAGCGGACAATTTGTTATACATATAAAAGGCCCTAAGGGGACACTTTGTTAGTACGTATAAGGGCCCTAAGGAGACACTTGGTTACTGATGATGGTGTCTCCATAATTTGGCAGTGAACGTGTTACTGAATATGTATGAAATAAATAAAAAATACAATGAATGAAAAAGTACTGTAATTTATATTCTAAAAGGAATGCGTACATTTGGAATTCTTGAGGATTTGGTAGCATAATGTTCATTTATATAATAACAAATACAACAGTACCCTTAGTAACATTATTGCAAAATTATGCTGCAAACTAATGTATTTCTACTGAATTAATATCCACCTTCATCTATTACTGTTATAGTGATACTGTAGTTTTCTTCTCCATAAAGAAAATTTCGAAAAGATTCCAAATATTTCTCATTTATTGAATTGTAAAAATATTGGCGAATACACTCCGAGCCGTAGCTAGAGGTTTGAGGGTTTAAACAAACCCTCCTTTTTCTGAAGTGCCCTTTTAAAACTAGAGATCAGATTAGGTCTAAACTAGATTAGCCTAATGACAATTTTCGTGAAAAACTCCCTGGCTACAGGCTTGGCTTTCTACTCTTTTCATGGTCGTAACTACCCTGAGGCAGACGAAGTGCTCGACTCAACTGTAATTCTTAATTTTCACTACAAAAAAAACCTAATTCGCAGCACAGATCAATATATTATCACTTACTGTATATACAAATGACTATATTATTATATTCTTACAGTAAATAGCATTCTCACTCCTGAGGATGATTGAAGTGTATTGATCGAAACGTCGAAAAACTTGATATCAACAGTTCTATACAGTATATACGTGCTGTACCGAAAACTTGATATCAACAGTTCTATACAGTATGTACGTGCTGTACCGAAAACTTGATATCAACAGTTCTATACAGTATGTACGTGCTGTACTGAAAACTTGATATCAACAGTTCTATACAGTATGTACGTGCTGTACCGAAAACTTGATATCAACAGTTCTATACAGTATGTACGTGCTGTACCGAAAACTTGATATCAACAGTTCTATACAGTATGTACGTGCTGTACTGAAAACTTGATATCAACAGTTCTATACAGTATGTACGTGCTGTACTGAAAACTTGATATCAACAGTTCTATACAGTATGTACGTGCTGTACCGAAAACTTGACATCAACAGTTCTATACAGTATATACGTGCTGTACCGAAAACTTGATATCAACAGTTCTATACAGTATATACGTGCTGTACTGAAAACTTGATATCAACAGTTCTATACAGTATATACGTGCTGTACCGAAAACTTGATATCAACAGTTCTATACAGTATATACGTGCTGTACCGAAAACTTGATATCAACAGTTCTATACAGTATATACGTGCTGTACTAAAAACTTGATATCAACAGTTCTATACAGTATGTACGTGCTGTACCGAAAACTTGATATCAACAGTTCTATACATATCAACAAAGTTCTTACAGTATTGATAACAATTAGGTGATGGTATGCAAGTACAAATAATATTCGAGATACCTTATATCAAGGTGAAGTTTTTGATTTACTTATATTAGAGTGAATTTAGAGTTGTGCATGACTTAAGTTAAGATGGATTATGGAAAATTCAAGAAATATATTAATGATGTGTTTTCAACTAATAACAAGAATCAAATATTTCAGTGTACAATTATTGTAATTTAATAAAATGAAAATTAAGTTAAGACTGCAATAATTGGAAAGTGTCTACAATGTACACTATATAAAAAACTCTCATAAAATATATAAACTGTATTTATTGTTAATAAGAATTAAATATTTCAGTATACAATTATCATAATAGATATAACGAAATCATCATCACACTATATCTTCACTCTCTCCTTAATACTTTTATTTTTTACATCAACTGCACTACATCTCTTGCACTATTTGGATAATTGAATATACCCATAAAATGGAATACATAAAAAACACTCACAACTTATATCTCTTTAGAACACCTTCCTGAAATGAATTCTGAAAACTTCATAACTTTGCATTGTGTGCGAGATCCCTGCGGCCTGTTGACTGTATATTCTGTCCAGAATCAAAGAGTCACATGTAACTGAATACATCTGTCAAAGCCAGCATCACTATGTCCAGACACTATAAGTAGTGCTTCCTTGTACTAGCAATTGGCACCAAGTAAAGGTGCTCTTTCATCATCTAATACAGTAACTACTTGCGATGGCGTGTTTGGTGCTGGTCGTCGTCTATTGAGGGAAAAACATGAATCAATAATTGTGGAAAATACATGGTTGCACAAGTTTGGTTAAAATCATTAAAAGTATATAGGTAATATACAGAAACAAGATATTTTGTGTTAGCTCAAGGGTATTTGGTATGAGGAGTGGTAACTCTATAAAAAAATTTCAATTTCTACTCAGAAAAATCAGAAGATGACCACTATAGCTTGGTTCCCACTTCTTGGACACAAGTACGTAAGTGTGCCGCAAATAATTTGACCAATCATGATATCATGGATCATCAGAACTGTCACTTAAGATTGGTCTACTCACTTGCAATATATTTACGTATTTTCCAAGCTTATAAAGAAACAAAATAAATTTCTTAACACTTACCCTTTAAAAAATCTAAATTCCCATAGACTGAATGTCAGAAAGAGGACACACAATGCCATATTTATGCCTCCAAATATCGTCGCTGCCCATTTAAATGTAAGATTATCAACCAGAAACCCTCCTAGAACTGGTCCTATAAATGTTCTAGAAAGATAAAAAAATGACTATAGTGGGTCAGTAGCTTTGGAAATATTTTGAAATAGACAATCAAGAAGCTATCAATATTCTAAACTATATTTGGATTGTAAACTATGGCAAGCCTCAGCTGTCATGAATCCGATTATATATATTATTAGATGTCCTCATTTTCACTGTTTTAATCTCTGTCTACACTATCAAACTTGAAATGTGTTGTGCCAATATATGGACATGATGATGTCATATCACTACCATGTTTGGGTACACGTCCACACTTTTTTAGTTTGATAGTGCAGACAGAGCTTAATAGTTGAATGTATTATATTATTTTACAGCTTGATAGTGCAGACAGAGCTTAATAGTTGAATGTATTATATTATTTTATGTTTTAATTATTGTATTATATCAGTTAATTTCAGCATTATAGAAAACTGAAAATACATGTTTCTGTGAAAGATTAATTATGGAAGAAGTGTAACTTAAATCCACTTACCCAATTGAAAATACACTGTTAAACTGTCCTGAGATTATACTGTATGTTGTCATATCGTCTGCTAGTCCATACCACCTAAAAAGTAAAAATTAACATTTAATACAAAGCCTGTATTAGTATAAATTAGATGATATTTGTAAGGATTTTAAACCAACTTACTTAGCAGAAACGAGCATGTCCTGATAAGCTGGGGTCAACCCACATCCAATAGAAAGTCCTAGGCAACCAAGACCGATACATATTACCCACAATTCCCTATAAAAAAACCATTTACATTTAATTAATTCATTCACAAGAAAAAATTTAAATTAATTATAAGAACACAAAGCATAATATTTAATAAGCCATAGAAAATACACATATTTTTTACAAATTAATAATTTAAATAAAAGTATATAAATGACATTATGATGCAATCTCATCTTAGAATACTATTCCATCTGGAGACCACCTTAGACTTATTGTTGACTAATATATTTCACTTTATTATGTCTATATGCCAAGCCATGTATGCATTTTCATTTTGTTTCAAGTCATTTAAATTGAAAGTTATACAAAAAACCCCAAAATGGTATACTGTACTTACGTTGGTAAATGAAGTAGAGGAGAAGGTCCAATCAATAGGTAAGAAACACATGCACAAAAGAAGCCAGAAACAATCATAGGTCTGGTTGCATTCTGTAACAAAATAAACATCACATATTGCAACTTTATTCATATTTATCTAGACAACGTGTGCTGGTTCATTAAACGAATGTTTCCAGCACTAGAATTTCAACCCAGGATCTGGGATCAGAGAACATACCAGAAGTAGAAAAGTTGTAAATTAAACATTTTTCGAGCATTATCTTGTCAAATGAGATTGAGGAAAACTAACTGAGTGTGATTGTGACTGTGGTGTATACTGTAAAGTATACACTTTAAACATTAGGCCTACATCCAGATTTATTTTACACTTAACTTTTATTTATCTAATTTATACATAATCTGTTATGTTGTAAAACAATAAACTCTATGTAAATATAATATATATATAAACAAATCAGGCAAAGAACATTAATTCTAAACCGCCCGGTGATATACTGAAATTTAATGAATTAATTTGAAACGATAAAGATGATGAAATCTGTGAGAATGAGAAAAAGTCGCCCCAACCGAGACTCGAACTCGGACCGCCTGCTTGATATGCAGATGTCCTAGCCATTAGACCACTGGGGCTTTCATGGTATTGTTCAAACTCGATTGGATAGCGACTCTTTAACCTATATATAATATATATAATATACAAACATTGGTATTCATATTCATACATACATTTTTGTCCGCTAACCATCCCCAGAACGGACTTGAGATTGCGTACATTCCACCAATCAAAAGAAACATGGCTCCTACTTGGGTAGGATTTAGTGAACTGTTGACATCTTTCAGATGATTAGATAAAGTAGGATCTAGAAAGCCTAGAGCCAAGGCTCCAGCAAATGCTGTCACTGAAGTGCACCAAATTGCTGGAATCTTCCACAGTGTTTTGAATGAGCCTAATTCTGTCTTTTTACCTAAAAGTTAATAACATTTTCGTAGTTGTAAATGTAATATTTGTTATTCCAAATCTTATGATCAGATTTATAATTATAGTGCTACCAACAGCATAAATTATTGAATTTTTATTTTATTTATAGAGCCTAACCAAATAACCTGTCGACTCTTCCATCAACAGACTCTCACTTTCCCAAAAAAGATTTTCTTGAAATCTGAGAGGGTCCAGAAAAGGATTTTCTGGAAAACACTTTAGGCCAGCTAGAGGATGTCCAGTATGGTACAGGTAATATTCAGGGACCATCTTTAAACATTAAAAATGCCAGTCAGGGACTCTCTTCAAAATTGCAAAGAGTAAACAAAATTCTTAAATTCAAAAATCTCAAGTAGCATGGATTACAGTTTAAACAAGAACTAACACAAAAGGTTTAGAAGGGTGTGGAGGAGAAGACTAAGATACTACTGATGCAGCTGGGTATTGAATTTATATAAAATATAAGGAGCTACATGCTCCTTTTGTATTTACTCTTTTTATGCAACAAATTGCTGCTTATATAATTTTGTCATTTTAGTGCTTTGTTATTAAGAAAATTCAAAAACATTTTACTCTCTGTCAAAATTTTTTTTTTTTTCTAAAAAAAAGATGGTTTGCATTTTCTTAAAAGTAAAATTTTTAACCCATGCCCTTGTGCCTTTTTCAAATTGTTATATTGTTTTGTAACAGAGAGGGTTTCTACTTATAAGCTGTGCTTCAGAGATTCCATTCTTTTGTTTTGTACTATGATTATTTATGATTTTGTGAATGGAAAAAAGAAAAAAAGAAAAGACTGGTAGACTTACCCTTATCATCATTTGGTAACAGAAATACATTGATAACAATGATAGTCATGACTGCTAAGCCAATCACCAAGAACGGCAAACTGTAACCACCGACCTAAAGTAACATGAAATATATTTTAAATTTTCACAGAATTTAACAATATTTGTAAAGGTTGTCATGGCAAATAAAGACTAGTAAAGTAAGTTTGGACACCTTCCTAAGGAAATAAAAAATAAATAAATTTCTTGATGTTTCGGTTGTTTTGGCTACAAAACATTACTTATTTAATGATGTAATTTAAAACTTAAAAGTTGATTTTTAAAGGTAATCATAAAAGAATGAAATGAGTTTGTTACCTGATCCAGGACTCCTCCTATTAGAGGGCCTATCATGTACCCCATTCCTGAGAACACCTCCAGAATACCCTGAAAAAAAAACAACCAACATCATTCTTTATCACAAAAAAACAAAAAAACCCACTACTACTGTGTAACTCACAAATAATGGCTTGATTTGAATCGTAAAAGGACTAGGATATAATTATATTGTGTGTCACAGCAGAATATTACTACTGTCTCATACTAATAAAACATGTCTAAACCCACACAATTTATAATTTATTTATATTCTATCCCCAAAAGGATAGGAATATTGTATACCAGCCAGCCAAGTGTGCAAAATTAAAATAAATAAATACAGGGCCGGCTATAGCCAGCATGAAACAGACGAGAGGTGCTCGCATTGTCTGAAAATTTTAATTTTTACTACCCACACTAATTCCACAGCAGATATTGTCATATTTTATATTAATAATTGTATTTAAAGCATCTTTGCATGTATTTTATGATCATTAGAATTCCTTTATGCTATAAAGGATATATGTGTCATAATGACATGCATTTTATGCTTTACAAACAAACTAATAAATTAGTTACAAGAGGCAATTTCACTAAAATGTGTTAATGTTCACATTAAACACAAGGTTTCACAAATAAGAGTAAACACTTAACTTAAGTATTACCAGATTATTATTGCAACAGGTCTTGTTTGATTTGTGTATTAATTTTATTTTATAAATTGTTGCTTACAAAGCACTTTTATGAAGGTGCTTCACAATAGATTGATATTGTTCTGATTATTGCTTCCTTTTGAAGTTGACCATGGGATAAGTCTGTGCTTAAGTTCAATACTTAATTATGAATTAAGAATTTCAGTGAAAATTAAATCCTTGAAACCAGGATGTACAAAGTCCTTGTAAGATTAGAAAAATGTTGTCAAAGAAGACAAAGAAATATGAGCAAGATGAGAATTTAAGCAAAAACTTACAATTAGAGTTTGCGATAAAATTGAAGTAAAAACTTACAATAGTTTGCGATAAAATTTAAGAAAAAAAAAACTTACAATAGTTTGAGATAAAATTGAAGTAAAAACTTACAATAGTTTGAGCAACATTGTTTGGGAATGTGTTGGCGATAATTGCCATGAGGGCGGTGACTGCTGCGGCTGTACCCGCTGCTCCTACAGCTCTGATTGCGAAGCTAAACATTATGAACTGCATTCCACTATCCATCCTGTTTACAAACCTACACAAATAGTAACAAAGTGTTGTGGGACAATTTGATCTGATAATCTAATGGTTAAAAGCGCTATATACATTTTGAAAACATTAACATCAACATTTATTAAAGTGTTTAAATAAATTTGTTTCTTGCTTTCGACTTCTTTAGTATTAAAATTTAAGAATTTCCCTCTTTTTTTTAAACAACATGGTAATCAAACTATATTTAGATCTTACCCAAACAATATATTTGCACCAGCACACACAAATTCACCTGATATGAACATGAATTTGGCTCCAACTTTTGGCATCTATAACAAATATATTGAAAACATATAATGAAAAATATCAGGCGTCAGACTCTGGAGGTTGTGGGTTCGAGTCCCACCCAAGAATTTTGTTTAAAGTGTTCTCAATATGTACTTAAACATAAAATACAATTATGTGGGGAGTGGGGCAAACATCTGACATCTATCTGTTTAAAAATAAATATTTAAAAAATGTTGTTATGCTTACATTTTAAGATATCCTGCATTATCTACAGTACTTAAATCTATTGTGTACTATTGACACATGTTCTGTTTCATGGAACAAAAGACAGGACAGGTGTCACATTATTCAAATAATTTAAAATAAAAACAGACTTACAATTTTTCCACAAATTGGTGAAACAATGAACATGACAAAGGAGAATGAACCAAAAATGAAGCCAGTTACTGTTGACCCTACACCTTTATCGTCAGCCTGAAAATAACAACAAAATGGATTATTTGAAGACATGGTTTTCCTGGTTGAAAACTTTTAGCATTAGAATTTTCAAATTTGCTGGAATTATATGTTTTTTCGTGAGCAAAAATGGAATACGTCAATACTGTTTTCCACATGAATAACATTTATTATAAGATTATGTAAGGTTTTTATGGTTGATTATCATTTTTCAGCGGTTCCAATATTTTACTAAAATTTTAGCATTAGAATTTTCAAATTTGCAGGAATTATATATGTTATTATTATGAGCAAAAATTGAATGTGTGAGCAAAAATTGAATTTGTGTTTAAAATTAATAACAAATTAATTAGATTATGTAACTTACTTCTTGTGGGTATATAGGAGCGATGATTGAATAAGAACAACAATCAAAGAAGTTAGCCAAGGACAGGCTTATAAAAGTTAAAATCTGACGTCTTGTAAATTTCGGTGAAGCCTCCTTTTTCTCTTCCTGATCTTCCTCCTTAGTTGCTTGGATCTGAACTGATCCATTTGTACCAACGCCTTCTTTACTGTCTGCCATCGTCTGTTCCACAATTTCTTCTTTATTTTCTGGTGAAGTCATCCTGTGAAGTGAATGTAACAATCTATGCCATTGAATTGTTATTAATAATTTTGAATGCTATAGACACAGTCCCAGGCCGAGGGTACTATATAAAATTTGTTGAAAATTAGGCGAGCCAGTGGGACTCATCGGATTACTGTATGATAGATTGTACACATTTTGGAATAACTGATTTTTTCATTTATCAATTGACTTGCAGAAAAACTATACACTATATTACACTACAGTACTATTTATTTGCAGCCCTAAAGTAAGCTTATTGGAGTCGAAAGTGCAGTAGGTACCACAGTCAGTGACCACTATCCACATTCTTTACCCGCCATCCGGTGGCCGAATTGTCATAAACCGGCCTATATTCCCATAGCCACTAAACACTTGCCTACTAGGGTAGGCTGGCTGCTCTGTTGCATAATCAAATTAATCAACCAGCCAGCCTAGCATTCATAAAGTACAACCTACGCTACACGAATAATATGGACTTACCTGATAAATTGTATTAATTAATTACAGCAGATGAGATGCCTTCTATATACTGGTATTACACTCAGCGTAAATTAAGCATGTACTAAGAAATTGTTGTATTTGTACTACACTGTGTCATTGCACAACATCATGCCATAGTTGAGTGCACTTACTTTGACTATGATGTCATTGAGATACCAAATAGCCAATCACAATAGAGTATTTTATCAATGTAGAAATTTATCTCCATTGATGAGATCCAGCCTCTGATATCATGGAGCAGCTCCATGCTGATATCCACATCATTGTCATTAATTTGCCTTTGGACTATTGTATAGTAAATACCTGTATAAGCTAATATGCTGTATAAATGTGTATTTTGATGAAATTACCACACACAAGCACATCTTTGTGAAACGGTTTTACCAATTATTTTAATATAATCTAAAATCATGGCCGATTGTCAGCACAATCAATTTTTATTATTGGTTTTTTGACAGATTGACAAGTCCATCCAGGACAGGAGGGAAAACAAATAGGTTAGTTAGGGCATATTTACTTTCACACCCATAAATAAATAAAAAGAATGATTGAATTAATTTTTTTGCCTTGCCTCAGCTAGGTGAGTGTATACACATTTTTATTACTGCAAGGGGCCACAAGAACACATGCTTTCTGATTCTACACTGCATCATCCATTAAAATCTTACAGTAGTTCAACATCTACAAACTCTTATATTTTCATCACCTACAGTATAGTATGGTGGACGTCCTGTGTTGGTTGTTTACTATTGTAAAACTGTCTAAACTATGGTAGTGATATGCTCAAATATGGTGGTGATATGTCATCATCATGTCCATATATCGGCACATCACATTTTTTTTGTCACAACTTGTCCTTTGTATCAAATACCATCAAAATCAATATTTCTGATGAAATTATTAATTATCACTGAATGTTTATGTTGCTTTACTTATTTGTTCTTTACTCCATGTTTGATTACAAGAATGAAAATATAATAAAGAGTGCAAACTAAAAGTAGAAAAGTTGAGGTTTTATTCAGACACAAAATAAAGTTACATTTTAATGAGCTGAGGTCAATCAACATTGAGCTGAGGTCAATCACCATCACCATGTGAAATGTGTATTTAAAACAGACATGTCTAAAACACTTTAGTTTATTAAACATTCACTTTATTCACAATAAATAACATCATTGCCTAATCACAAATCTATCGTAAATGAAAAATTACATCTAGGTTTATTAAGTGCAGACTTCATTTTGGGTCAGCGATACTCAGTAAACATTCTTACATACATGTACTGTAATTATATGTAGACATACATGTACTGTATGTGGTGTTAGTACTCCAAGTAATTTATCTCCATTCTAATTTCAGATTCTCTGCTACAAAAGCAAAAATGTCTGCATATTCTTGAATCTAAAATACAAAATAAACCAAAATATTACTATTAATGACATGGCCACTAATGTTAATTATTTAGATATGTTAGGATGCGATTGATACTAGATACATTCTGAGCTCACTAATAATCACACCTATTTACAGTCTCAACTTGCTACCATTTTATAGCATGCTGTGGTACCAGTACCCCTGTCTAAGTACATGGCCAATAATACTAGATAAATTCTGAGTTCACTAATAATCACACATTAAGAAATCTGGATATGTTTAGCAATAATAATTTTCGTACATTTCTTAACATAAATAGCTTACTGTATTTATGTATTTTATGTGTGATGTTTGTCTGTGTTCTTCCTGTAAGTAATGAACCTTTGTTCACTGTTGGATGGGGAAATAAATAAATATTTTCCATAGAAATACTCACAACTTTAGCTGTAGGCTTGCCCGCACCATGACCAGCCTCTGTGTCCACTTTGATCACAAGGGGGTTTGTTTGTGTCTTTACATCTCTCATTGTGTCTTGTAATGTTGCAATGAACTTTAATGAATGCAGTGGTACAACACGGTCATCATGGTCAGCTGTTAATAGTAATGTGTTTGGGTATTGTATACCATCTTCAGGTACATTAATGTTGTGTAGAGGTGAGTATCTGAAACATTACAAACATAACTTACTTACTTTTACTTGAAAATGTTTGAATACTGGTTATAAATACACAATAATACTATAATGCCAGTTAATATTCTATACCTTCTGGTACAGTAGAAAATATCCTACTAGAATAAATACCAAGTATCACTGTCATTGCATTGTGTTGCAATATATAGTTTATCAAATAATGTAACATGAAAAGTTTCATAGTAAAGTTACAGGCATCAAAATAAAATCTTTGTGTAATCTTGTGTAAATAAACACGTTTTTGTATTGATGTGTATTGTATTTGATGAATGAAAGATATTGATTGATTGATCATAATGTACTTACTTCCTAAGCCATTCAAACTCTTCTTTTTTATCTGAGCATCCAAAGTCTGTAGTCCATGCGTGTCCAATTGTGAATTTGTGAAACTTCAGCATGTCTAAAACTCTGAAAAAAAAATCAACAAAGTGTTTCATAAGATTGACTGGTTGAAATTGTAGCGACTTTTGTTCCATTGCACACTTATTTTCACATAGATTTCCTTTTGGTAATTCTTTTTATGCATATTTAGTTTATTTTCAAAACCTATTCTTTGAATGATATTTTTGTATACATAATGCTATTAAGAATTGAACACTACCTCATACTTATGTCATTATTTGTGACGTGACATGTAGTGACCCTTACAGTCATTAAAACAAAATAATGCTACCAGAGCACTATTTGTACCCTGGGGCTGTTACTTTATTGATTACTTACCCAACCTGACCTATAACGCAGCCAAACCAGCTAGGTTGTTGGTTGGCACAGGCTGCCACTAGCAACCCACCATTTGATCCTCCATTTATGGTTATCCTACAAAAAATAAATATGCATGCTTGATTATGTAAAATCTTTCATTCATTATTCTTTAGAAGCATGACACTCAACACAACTAGGTCATACCAGAGAAGAGTGAATTCCTCTTTTATTCTGGGTGTCTTATTATAAGGGAAGCTCTTTAATTGCATAGTATAGTCACTCATGTAAAACCAGACTTTATAAATTTGATTTTTATTCATTAAAATGAAGAAGAAAATTGTACTTTGCAGAGAGTTGATAAATAAATTTATACAAAAATGTAATCAAATCAATTCATCTAGAGCCTGCGTTGCACTATATAAGAATGAATACTCATTAAGTCAGAATACATACTTGTTAGCAGATGTGTATTTGGTATCTACAAGGTATTTAGCAGCATACTGGAAGTCATCAAAGCAATTCTGTTTGTTGCCTAGACTACCACCTTTGTGCCACATCTCTCCATATTCCCTAAATTCAAGACAAAATAGATTCATTTTATTTATCATTTATTCTTTATTTCATAAAAAAAAATATATAAAATAATGTCAATCACCCATGAACTGGCAAATGGTCAACTCAATAATGTCAATCACCCATGAACTGGCAAATGGTCAACTCAATAATGTCAATCACCCATGAACTTCAGACTGGCAAATGTTAAAAACTAAACTTTCGCCACACAAAAAGTAACATACTCTACGAGTTATTCATTTACTCACCCTCCACCACGGATATTTGGTACCGCAAGGATGCCACCAAATGATTTGATAAAGACAAGTCTAGACACGCTGAAGCTTGGAGTGATAGAGATGTTAAAGCCACCATACCCATACAGCCATACTGGATGTGATCTGTCCAACTCAATATCCTATTAAACAAAACAAATATTTTTGTAGTTGCATTTTTATATCTAAATCACTAAAGCTCTGTCTACACTATCAAACTAAAGTGGTTTGACAAAAAAAAGTGATGTGCCCAATTAGGGTAGTGATATGATTTCTATCTATCTATATATGGACACCCCACATTTGTTTGATAGTGTAGACCGCGATTAAGTAGTAGCAATATATTTTGATAGCACAAACTAGTAGGCTAGGCTTCATTCTAAGTTTATTATTTAGTAGCTAAATATTGACTAGGAAGCTTTAAAATTCAAGTAATTACCTTTTTGTGAACAATAAACATTGGAACTTTAGTTGAGTCTTTGCTCGAGTAAAACACCTGTGTTGTCTGGAATAATGTTGCATCAAAATCTTTAACTTTGATCTCTCTAAAGACTACCGGTTCAAGCGGGTCCTTTGTCAGGTCACAGTGGTAAATGATACCAGGAGTCAAGAATGACGTAAACAGATAAAAGATCTACAACAAAGAATAAATCATACGTAAAAATCATAATTGCCTGTATAGAGAGGACCACAAATAGTAAATTACCACACTAGTTTTGGTTCTTTATGGCGGAATTTGAATCTCTGCATCTTCAGACAAAACACTTCCATTCACTTGATAGTATTTGCAACTACCAGTTGTTATACTTAAAGCAAACAGAGAAACAGTGATAATGATGTGAGATGATTTACCTCAGTGTCTTTCTTTCTACCAGAGAAACCAGTAACAGATCCAGCATCTAGAGGAAACCTTAGTACAAGCTCACCAGTGTTCAACGCATGCAGTTGAAGTACACTCTGAAACAGAAATGAACAATATTTCTAGTTTAATATTCTTGACAGAGTTAAAAATGAATAATTTTAAAAAAATATTATAGGAAATGCCCTTGTGTGAACCATGCAATAGTTGACAGCATTTTTTATTTTATGTATAATTTTATCTCTTCCGAGTCAGAATATTTCTATACTCTCCCATCCTAATAAACTGAAATAAATTGAAATAAAAGTTTACTGGAGTAATATCACATATTTTTAAATCAGTGCAGTATTAGTTACCTTGACATCATGTAAATATCCTAAGACCATCTTGTCATTATAAACACAGCCAGCCCATTCTAGTACATCAACATCTGACTCTTTTATAAGATCTTTCCAGTTAGCCTAGTAAAATTATCATTATCAAATTAAATGTCAATATCAATCATAAAGGTGCCTCTATAAAAAATTTAGGGAAAAAGGGAGGGGGGGTGGGTGGGTTTGGATACATGGATTGCAATAACAATGTATTTATCTCTCTCAAAATTAGATTAAATTTGAGTACACAGTAATAATAATAATAATATTTATTCGGTCACTAATGAAAAATAACCAGGAGTGAGAATAGGCTAAAGCGTAAACAGATTCTGTACTCATCCCATACTTATGTAATAAAGATAGTATTTATATAATAATTTGTAAAATGCAAATAAAGCACCAACCTTTTCTGGATTTTGTAAATCGATGTTTAACAGCTTGTAACGAGGGGCATTTAAGTTTGTCTTAAAAGTGAAAATACTTCCAACATTTGTTATGTATTCATACTCAGCCTCAAAGTTGTCTATCAGCTTAACCCATGGTAACTTTTCTAAAAATAAAGAAATAAAATGAAAAATAAAGTACTGCAAATATCGTGAAATGAAGTGAAAAACATTAAAAACAAATTTTTTTGCTTATTTTTTTAATTTGTTACGCGCACTGAGGCTTTGCATATTGCGCTATATAAGCCCCATTTATATATTATTATTATTAAATATCAACCGTTAACAATTTGAAAGGTTTAGCATCTAAAAACTCAGGTATGTCAAACAATTATTCTACTTAAGTTACTGCAGTAATAACTACATTATTCTACTTAAGTTACTGCAGTAATAACTAAATTATTCTACTTAAGTTACTGCAGTAATAACTATATTATTCTACTTAAGTTACTGCAGTAATAACTAAATTATTCTACTTAAGTTACTGCAGTAATAACTACATTTTTTACTCCAATAAAATGTGATTTTAGCTTGTTTTAATGTAGAAGTTTATGAGGCAGTAACTGCAATAAACAGTATGAATGAATAACCAGAAATATCTGGCAGGTTAAATAGGTTAAAGAATAAAGAAGATGTAGTTACTGCAGTAACTGCAGTAGAATAGTTTTGACATGGTCCTTTATTTCTCATTGTACCTTTTATTTTATGATCAATTGTCTCAAGATGACAATAGTAAAGTCTGTTGACTGGATCACATCCTTCTGATATTGATAGGACAACATATTGGCCATCATCAGATACTTCTGCTCCTCTAAAAAAACAAACAAGCACCTATACTATTAGTTTACATAGAAGCTAGTGAGTAATAATTGAGTAAAAATTGAAGTTCAATGTGCCACTTGTTGTAATAAGGAGGTGAGGTTGCCTAGCAACAAAAGTCTGTAGATGGATAGAGAAGTCTGATTAGTTAGTTAGTTGAAGACTGATTAATTTTATTCAATATTCAATTAAAATAGGAAAATGTATAGAAAATGTGGATAACCCATGGGATCCAAGGTTAAAATAATTGATAAAATAGAAAGCCTGAATATTAACTACAATATCCAAATTTAATTATAGGTCAGGTCACAGTATTAGTAGTTTGGTTTGACAAATGCATATTACAACCTTACCCCATCCATTTAGCATGATCAGGAAATTCAGCACACAAAATATCGTCAGACTGCGGTGTACCCAACACGTGGTAGAAGAGTTTTTGAAAAACATTTGATGTCGTCTCAGTTCCATCTGACTTGCCTTCTTGTGAAGGGTAACACTGCAAAATAAAGTTGCCAAGCAACAGTACATTTGAATTATAGTTACAAATAAAAATACATTTTTTTAAACCCATAAATTATCAATATAGTAAAAAACAGACACTATAATGAATTCTTGATTTACAAAAATTTGACTTACATTATAGAAAAGTCCTTTACCATCATGTGTCCATGACATGCAGCTGAACTTGACACGCTCCAATACATCGGGAAGATCTTTGATTTCTGCTACTTTCATGAACTAATCCATAGAAGAAAAACAATCATCAATACAACACATCTAACAATGTGGGCCACTAATTCTGAATAGAATGTTTTGGCAATATAGTGCAACTGAAACTTATTGGAATTATTTTTATAAACTTCTCACGAATCAATCATTAGTGCATCACATACATTTATGAATCTCTGTAATTGATATGTGAATGTAGGACTATTGTATATGTTTCACTTCATTACATTATTAATTTGGTCTTTTTCAATATTTACATAAAAAAACTGAATTGAAGAGACCAGGGCCAAGTTTTGAGTTTGTATTGTTTTAAGAGGGTCAGCTGTAGCACTTCTGTTAGCACTACTCTTGTGAAGCAAAGTTGACTAGATAAATGTAGTATCACCACCTTAATAGTAACCCAATCTGATCCACTAGCACTTAGATCATATGCAAAGTACTCGCCATTACCTTAATAGTAACCCAATCAGATCCACTAGCACTTAGACCATATGCAAAGTATTCGCCATTACCTTAATAGTAACCAAATCTGATCCACTAGCACTTAGACCATATGCAAAGTACTCGCCATTACCTTAATAGTAACCCAATCAGATCCACTAGCACTTAGACCATATGCAAAGTACTTGCCATTACCTTAATAGTAACCCAATCAGATCCACTAGCACTAAGACCATATGCAAAGTACTCGCCATTACCTTAATAGTAACCCAATCTGATCCACTAGCACTAAGACCATATGCAAAGTACTTGCCATTACCTTAATAGTAACCCAATCAGATCCACTAGCACTTAGACCATATGCAAAGTACTCGCCATCTTCACTGAATGCATAGCCTCTTATTGCCACGGTTCCATCTTCTGACAATTTATTTGGATCCAGAAACACTTTGGCTTCAGCTGAGATCGACTCTTGAACGTACATTACGCTGAAAAATTTAATTAGTATCAGTAAATAGCATACTCACTTAAAACAACAAGAATGCTTACAGACATTTTTTCTGCAAATTACCCATTATTAATAATTTGTACTGTATTTTATTTTATTCATTTCAGACATATTTAAAACAACACATACATTTTGATTGTGCCAGGAGAGATAAAAGAGGTCAGAGGACCACTGTTACCATAAGGCTTGCCAGACCAACACTCAAAGAGGTCAGAGGACCACTGTTACCACAAGGCTTGCCAGACCAACACTCAAAGAGGTCAGAGGACCACTGTTACCATAAGGCTTGCCAAACCAACACTCAAAGCATAGGACAACTGTTACCATAAGGCTTGCCAGACCAACACTCAAAGCATAGGACCACTGTTACCATAAGGCTTGCCAGACCAACACTCAAAGCATAGGACCACTGTTACCATAAGGCTTGCCAAACCAACACTCAAAGCATAGGACAACTGTTACCATAAGGCTTGCCAGACCAACACTCAAAGCATAGGACCACTGTTACCATAAGGCTTGCCAGACCAACACTCAAAGCATAGGACCACTGTTACCATAAGGCTTGCCAGACCAACACTCAAAGAAGTCAGAGGACCACTGTTACCATAAGGCTTGCCAGACCAACACTCAAAGCATATGAGCACTGTTACCATAAGGCTTGCCAGACCAACACTCAAAGCATAGGAGCACTGTTACCATAATGCTTGCCAGACCAACACTCAAAGCATAGGAAAACTGTTACCATAAGGCTTGCCAGACCAACACTCAAAGCATAGGAGCACTGTTACCATAAGGCTTGCCAGACCAACACTCAAAGCATAGGAGCACTGTTACCATAAGGCTTGCCAGACCAACACTCAAAGCATAGGAGCACTGTTACCATAATGCTTGCCAGACCAACACTCAAAGCATAGGAAAACTGTTACCATAAGGCTTGCCAGACCAACACTCAAAGCATATGAGCACTGTTACCATAAGGCTTGCCAGACCAACACTCAAAGCATAGGAGCACTGTTACCATAATGCTTGCCAGACCAACACTCAAAGCATAGGAAAACTGTTACCATAAGGCTTGCCAGACCAACACTCAAAGCATAGGAGCACTGTTACCATAAGGCTTGCCAGACCAACACTCAAAGCATAGGAGCACTGTTACCATAAGGCTTGCCAGACCAACACTCAAAGCATAGGAGCACTGTTACCATAAGGCTTGCCAGACCAACACTCAAAGCATAGGACCATTGTTACCATAAGGCTTGCCAGACCAACACTCAAAGCATAGGAGCACTGTTACCATAAGGCTTGCCAGACCAACACTCAAAGAGGTCATAGGACCACTGTTACCATAAGGCTTGCCAGACCAACACTCAAAGAAGTCAGAGGACCACTGTTACCACAAGGCTTGCCAGACCAACACTCAAAGAGGTCATAGGACCACTGTTACCATAAGGCTTGCCAGACCAACACTCAAAGCATAGGAGCACTGTTACCATAATGCTTGCCAGACCAACACTCAAAGCATAGGACCACTGTTACCATAAGGCTTGCCAGACCAACACTCAAAGCATAGGAGCACTGTTACCATAAGGCTTGCCAGACCAACACTCAAAGCATAGGAGCACTGTTACCATAAGGCTTGCCAGACCAACACTCAAAGAGGTCATAGGACCACTGTTACCATAAGGCTTGCCAGACCAACACTTAAAGCATATTATACAAAACTATAAAGTATTATTTGTCAATAAAACAAAGATTTGCTAATTTTGTAAATGAGCTGAAATACATACCTCTGATTTTGAAGCCCAGTGTTCATAAAGTAGAAGTAACGAGAACCTCGTTTGAAGGGGCAGCTGTATTTAGCAAAGTCCCACACTTCGGTTAACCTATCGGAATAACATGAAAAACGTAAGAAATAATTTGATTAGATTTCAAGTTAATTTTTAACAAAATTTTATTTATTAAATATTATTTACTTTTTATTTCATACACAACTTCGCTGATACATCAACTACTGCATTTTGTCACTGTCTTCAACATAACATATCAATATTATCAAATTAAAATGCCCTTGTTATTATACCTTTCATTTAACTTCTTATGATATCGACACTTTTCTATATAAGGTGAAGTGACATCATTTTGAGCCTTAACAAAAGCCTTGGTCTCCTCAGCATCTGGATCTTCCATCCATTTATATGGATCGGCAATCTGAAATGAAAGATAAACCACAGTAACTTTTAATTTATATTGTAAAATTCAGTTCCACAAAGCACAAATAAACTTAAAGTAAGACCGTTCGGCGTTCAATTTTTGGGGGAATTTTTCTCTCTCTAACTTTCTTTTAAAAATATAATAAAAATTATTTTTTGGCTAGCCTATGCAGTCTTAAGGTAGCTCAGACTAGGTCCTACCCAGCTAGGTACTGTAACCTAGCCTCGATCCGCTAGCCCAGGCCTAGCAGCTGGCTAGTAGAGCTCTCGCCTCATTCATATCACTCAGTCAGTGAGTAGTGGAGCAGCAACAACAGTACAAACAAAGGCCTAGCCTCTCCCTAGCTGGACTCTGTATAGTAGGAACAGGTTTATTTGGTTTGAATTTCAATTATTTAAAATGTTTACCTTTGTACCATGGTATTCATCAATTGAAGACTCATCTTTTCGGGGTTGTGGGTATTTTAAACTCATTTCTTTATACTATACAGTACTTTAGTTACCGCTCAAAAATGGAGACAAAAACCAACACACATGGGGGATGACTTGAGAAAATAACACCTGAACTTTTCATTCAACCACAGAACGTCTGTACGAAAGTCTACCAGGCGGTACTTATTTTTCATTGGTTAATTATATTAGTGTACTGAATTATGATTGGTTAATAATTATGTACTTAATTATGATTGGTTAAGTATATTGTGTACTGAATTATGATTGTGATTACTTAGTAGTCATGGAGAGTAATATATTTAGACTAAGAATTTATGGCAGAGGTATTTTATAGGGAATGAGCATTTTTTGATTACACAATGAATGTAAAAAAAACTATTGTACTTTGTGTACGCAAGCATAAAAATAAATAAGTCCCCAGTTTATTTTGTCGTACTTTTGTCACTCAAAGAGAGACATGTACGAATCATACTTTTACTGCATTTGTGTTACAATTTATTACAATAATTCATAACAATAAACTCTGCTGAATACAAAGTAATAATTCTTTTTAAATAACATTTATTATAAAACTATAAAAACAACAATTGGAAAAACAATAACTGATTGAACTGCAAGTTTGTGCTTACTTTTTCTTTCCTCCTTAAGTTCTTATTTAATAAAAATATTTGTTGTCAGTTAAATTGTCACTATTTGTTGGTAGAACATGTTTTGTTTCATTTATGCAAGAGGTAGAAATGCTTAATAATACATCCAGTTAGAGTACAGCAAATTCATATATTTTAATATATATTTTATTGCATGTGTAAATGTACAGAAAAAAGATTTATTTTAAACATAATCTAAAATCTTATAAATGTTGCTTTAAAATCGTTGCTATTTGATCTTTAAGTGAATCGTAAAATATTCCCTTAATATAGTGCGCCCTCACAAGTCCAGATTCACCACCAGTAAGTACCCAACCGACAGCACACAAGTTAGGATTCCAGCTTGCCTATGAAAGAGAACAATTTAAAGTGAATTTCTTGTTAAAAATTAAGTAAATGATGTATACTGTACTTTAATTGGACTAGCAATTTCTCAATGTTCAATTCACTATTGAATTCTTAATGACCTCTTTAATATATTTGTGTGACTCATTACAACCTCACTGAATCCTGATTGTAAAATTGTCTAAACAATACAGAATTATGGTCCATCTCATCTCCGTAATGTGTTTTAGGATAACACATTTTTGGTTGGTGCTTTTATAATATAAATTTTTTTTAACTCATTATTATTCTTTTTAAAACATCAGGAAATAATATTTACTCTTTGAACAGATGCTAACAGTGGCTTGTAGAGTTGGAAGTGTGATACTTTATCCAGCTGATGCAACCTCTTTACAATAGCAGGCACAGTGTTGCCAATAGGACCCTGAAAACAAAAAGGAAATGCCTATGGTATCACAAATACAAACACAGAAATAGTAATCCAACATTTATTACAACCAAAATCAATCATCAACATATCTACATTTACAAATAAAACAACAAAAAAGTATCATTTGGTCGAGTCGTAGCAATTAACAGGAGTTTTATGATGGATGGGTTTGAATTTGGTAAAAGTGAAGACTTTGATGGACCAATTGTATTTAAAAAGGTAAAAGATAACAGTATCTGAATGACACTGAACCCTCACTACTGAATCAACCAAAACGAAAAAATAAAAATTGCAGACAAAATAAATGAAAAAGTGCTTGTTATTACCCTGACTGCATCATGGAAAATAAGAACAGACTCATCATAAGCACTTGCTAAGCTTGTTGACTTTTCATTCTTTTCTTCTTCATCATCTCCATGAAGTACACAGTCATTTTCCTTATTTCCAGAATCAGTACTACCATTATTGCTTATATTTCTTATGTGTTTAATTGTCGTTCTATAAATAGGCTATTAATAATAACAATAAAAATATCGAACATTTATAAAGTGCTCTTTACCGGAGTCTCAACGCGCAACATGAAAAAAATAACTATTGACATGAAATAGGTGAATTTTCAAGAGAGATTGAACGGATGGAACGAGGAAGTTGGTTCCAGATCTCTGGTGCCTGAGCAAAGAAGCCTTTAGACAGGAAGAATTGATATCAGGATCAGGATATTCATTTTGAATATTATGCAATATTTTTAATGTAACTCACAAACATGTATTGCCAGCGATTGTTTGATCTTTTAGATAATTTCAACACCTGACAACGAACATCACCAAGAACGTCTCCGGCCACGATGCCATTCAGCCAGTTTGAAGCGTCAAGTGCCTGAAATAGTCATGTGATATGAAATCAACCAACCAAATGGCAAAGATAAACTTAGGCATGTACAGTATAGGCCTAACATCAAAGTAAACAGTGTTACAGTACGAGCAATGATCTATCATTCGAATGGCGCTATACAGCAATACTCACTAACATACAGGACTGCTTCTGAATGATTGTCTGAGTTTTATGATAAAAAGCTCCGTAGTCCTGAAAAGTAACTGATGCACTACAAAAAAAAAAATTGTTTAGTAAGTTTAAGAAATAAATATTGGTTGTAGAATTTAAATGTTAACAGTAGTTTAACATAGGCCTATAAATAGTATTTTAACATTGCATTTTGCAATTTGATGTATTTTTCTTTGTTGTTTTATTGTCTTAATTATGACAAGCAAAATGAATTTCCATTTTAAAGTGGACCAATAACATTTCTTGCATCTTTAATCTAAACTACAACGTACTGGCCAGATGTGATTGTGTCTAAACTAAAACGTACTGGCCAGATGTGATTGTGTCTAAAATAAAACGTACTGGCCAGATGTGATTGTGTCTAAACTAAAACGTACTGGCCAGATGTGATTGTGTCTAAACTAAAACGTACTGGCCAGATGTGATTGTGTCTAAACTAAAACGTACTGGCCAGATGTGATTGTGTCTAAACTAAAACGTACTGGCCAGATGTGATTGTGTCTAAACTAAAACGTACTGGCCAGATGTGATTGTGTCTAAACTAAAACGTACTGGCCAGATGTGATTGTGTCGCGGCAGCATACAATTCCCTTGCTGTGTACCATCCATCGGCAGGCGAGAGGGTGCGGTCTCTCTAGCGTCAACAACGGCTGGTAGGAGTCTTGAAGATTCCAGAAGTGTATTCTACCATCGTAACCAACTGACGCCAGGAAATTAATATCTGTAAAAAAAGATGTGAATATTATAATAAACTGAACTTTATAAACATTATCAGCTCTACTGACTATGACCACATGCTGCCTACAACCAAATTCATCCAGGACGAATTGATAAATTGAATTGAATACTGGACACCTTTGGGACCCTTTGGACTGGTCTGGTTTTGGGAGAGTTTCCGGTTTTCAGAGAGTACAGTATTGGGAGAGTGGACTGTATCCTAATTACTTCAATATTATTTTGGATTTTCTTGTAAAATTGATAAAACAGAAAACATTGAAACATACCAGAAGGGCACCAGGATATGCTTGACACTTGGTTTCCATGAGCTAGTATGGTTTTATATGGATATAGTTTGTTACTGCTTCCTTCTCTGAGAAGAGGTGATGACGTTGTCAGGTTCCAAAATGCAATCAAACCTAAATCAGATATTGTACTCATTACTCTATTTATATTCTGTTTCTAAGTATCATTTAGGGGCCTTGATATTGTACTCATTACTCTATTTATATTCTGTTTCTAAGTATCATTTAGGGGCCTTGATAAAACATATAAAAAAACATAACAACATAACAATATTAATACTGAATATCCAGTGACAAAAAGGTAAATAAACAATATATATACTGTATTTAAAGAAAAAATTATTTTAAATTCAGTAATAATAAAATAATTTACCATTGGAAAATCCTGCAACAATAAGGTTATGTGGTTGGCATGGCAACCAATCCAGGCACCAGCATTGGCCAATAGCTGTCCAATCACTTGCGCAGGAAGATGGTTTCAGGGTTAAAGTTGGTTCAACATCATAAAAATCTGAAAATACAATTGGTATCTTAAATTTTATTTTCTCAATTTAAGAATATAATTGCCAAGGATAACCAGAAGTGATTTCATTCCCTGTCCTTCATCAAAGGTGTCCATCCTGTTCACAGGACAAATATATACACAAGAATCTCTACATGTGTACTTTAGTTCACCCTCATTAAGAGCCTGTGTAGAGGCGCTAGTTTCAACATTAATGTTTAGAATAACATTTTTTACCATGTTGTCCTTCATTTCCTTCAGTATTTAGTGCCTCTTCATGTGGAGCTGCAAATACACACACGGTAGAGTTCGAGCATGCAACTGCAAACACCCCTAAACGAGGAATGGATCCTTCCTTAATATCTGTAGGGTCATCCCAGCAACCTGATGGACACCATTTTAAGTCCCACAATGCACCACAGTTATGCGCTATGCCATAGGATAATACAGGCATCCTATGTTTCCTGAAATTGGAAATAACGATTACATTTTCAATTTAGCACAAAAAAGAAAAGTAAAAAAATGCGCTATAAGCTTTAATCATAGTTCATAATTATATTTTATATTCATTAATTATTATTAATTTTATTAGTAGAAGCGCATTTCTGTTCATTATGCCCCTTAACTAATTATTGGAGCATCAAACTGCAAACACCCCTAAAAAAGGAATGAATCCTTCCTTACTATCTGTAGAGTTATCCCAGCAGAATACAGTTAATATAGTAACAATATGTAGTTGTTCTTGTTTACTTACGCCTTGTCCAAAAGAGAACCAAAGTTCCACATCTGGATAACACCTGGATATTCATAACGTGTACAGTTTTTGTGGGTGGAGTCAAAATATGAGTGACAGCTGATTGCAGCATACTGATTGGCTGATGGTTTACCATGTGGAGTTGGACACCAAGCAATGGCCCATACAGGCCCACCAACAAACATAGTTTTAGGAGCATACTTATCTAGATAAAGCAAAAAAACAAAACTATTTTAAGCTTTCATAATAAATATACATATTCTTGAATTTGATAGCGTCATGCATTAGTTAAATTTGGTCTAAACATTATTCAATTTATGTAACATGCATATCATATCTTCATTTGATATGCCCAAATATGGTATTGTAAACTTTTCTCAATTATATAACTACAATGCTTACTTGCACTTGTCTGCTCTAAACACTGATAACGCTCCAATATAAAAGGCTTTTCTGACTCATCATAGGTGACGTTCTCAATATCGGTGCTTCCATTATCAACTTTGATCTTAAACCTTGGTGACCTCATGCACTTTGGTTCTACTTTTTCAGATTCACTGGAAAAAAACCATTTTTACTAACTACATAAACATTTTGTGTCATTTGGAAACGCTGTCTTTTATAAACTTAATTAACTCTTAAAATAAACTATTTTGATTTCTACCTTTTAGATAACAATTTCCACTCTTTCAATTGCTGACTGGATTCTTGAAACAATCTTTTCTCTAGGTCACAGTGGTTTGTTTTCTTCCTAAAACAATCACAACATTAATTAGATTTAAAGAGGTATTAATCAACTAGCCTTATTGTAACAAATAACGTTCCCTCATTCTATGAATATTAAAGGAACTCCATTCAAAGTTTAACAAACAGAATTCATGACAGTTGTAATAGTCTGATTCAAACCATAGTTAACGTACTTCCACAATCCAACCTACATCAGCGTTTTGGCAAATTGGTATGTTAGGATATTGTATTTCCTGTTGAAATTGTTATTCTTTTTTTTTTGTAGGATTTGTATATGGAGGTACTATGCAAAATAAAGGACAACTTACCACTTGAGGAAATGCTCAACACACTGACCAGCCAAAACCATATTTTGCCTTAGAGATACTACAAAATTTAAAACAAAATTGCTGTAATAGGAGACTTTATTATTTGTTTATGTTGTTGATGATAAATAAAGCATTTTGGAAATATCTGGAATTAAATTGTTGCCTTTTTTCTTTCTTGTTTGATATTTATGGTACATAGTTTTTATATATTGTGAATTGTAATTAACAATCATATATTTTTTTTAATATACTGATTGCAATAAAGATTATTTTAATTGAATGAAAACTCAATTGTGAATTATAATTTACCTGCTGGTATGAGATCATCACACTCTCCAAACTCCAAGCTGACATCATCATCTTCTAAGTCCTCCTCATCCTCACCGTCGGTCACTATCTTGTCCTCATCACTATCAGATGATTCAAATTCTGCTATGTTGTGCTCAATAAAATATTTCTGTCTGTCTTCCTAAGTATAAAAGTGTAAGAATTAGGATAATTTTAAACTTATTATTATTGCTGAAGAGGTGTTGAATCTAGAAAGTTACATTTATTTCTCTTATAAGTTCATAATACAAAAATTAACAATAATTTGATTGAAATAAGAGGAGCAAAATTCCAACAAAGCAAAGCTTGTGTGAGGCAGCACATTCTCCTATTAAATGTTCTGTCTGGTGAAACAGGGACAACTTCTTTTTTTTTTTTAAGTGACATTGATAGACTGTGGGAGGTTTTTATTCTCGGTTGGAAAAGTTTGTTAATGATACTGTACAGCTCTTGAAAGAAATATGACAAATGTTAGGAGGGAGGGAGGTCAAAAGGCTAACCTCCATTTTTTAGCCCACATTTTACCTACAAACCTCTGTGATGAGTACAATTGTTATTAACTGTACAAATGTGATTTATAAATACCTGTTTATGGAACTTAACATGACTTTTAATTGATGGTTTGCTGGTGTATTCCTTGCCACAAAGGTTGCATCTATAAGGCTCACAATTAGCAATATTAGGATTCTATAAAACCAAAGTAAACACATTATACTAAATAGAAATCCTCCTTTGGGACACTTCTATTCCTATAACATCACTTAAGCTCTGTCTATACTATCAAACTAGTTTAACAAAAAAGAGTGATGTGCCCAAAATATGGTAGTGATATGCTTAACTTTTTTTGTCACATAAAGTTTGATAGTGTAGACAAAGCTTAAGTTAATGCATCCATTATTCTGATCTCTAAGGGTCAGTCAAACGGGAAACTCACTCACTAATAATATTAATTCATTTTTATGTAGCGCCAAAAAACTAATCATTCTCACAGTGTTGTACATCATTTTGGCTACATATTTCCAGAGTTTAGAGACATCAAAGTTCAATTTTTAAAAAAGCTTGTTTAAATAAATGGGTTTTTAGAAAGGTTTAATGAGGTAAACTGTGTGATTTCACTGGGAAGTCTGTTCTACAGGATGGGCCTGCAAAGTATGAAAGCCCATTCACCATTTTGTTTGATAGATTTTTAAATAATGTGTAATAAACTTACATTTTTGCATGAATTACAGTGATCTTTCAGTGCTGCAAGTAGACTGCTTTCATAATCACAGTCAAATGGGCAACTCACTCGCTGCTTCTTAGAAAACAACAGTTTCCACTTTTGCACCAAATCCGTGTCAATCACAATGTTTGGTGAAGTAAACAGCTGGTAGAGAAAGAACATTGATATTTTATGATCATCATCCGAAATAGCAATAATTTCAGTTAAAGTCCTTTTATGTGGTAAGAGCCATATAATCTTACATCCAATAGCGAGTAACCCGCCAATTATAGGATGGATATATGATAATAAACTATATAATAATTTATAACTTATAAACCAAGTCTCATTTGAGGCTTATGGAGTGGAGTTGAAAGAGTCGTGAGTTACAACCCTGGCACTAGGTCAGGATTGAACCAGGGACCTTAAAATTGAAAGGCAAGCACGTTTCCACCAAGCTACAGCTCCACTCCTATACATACAGTAACACTATCAGAAATACTTTTAGCAGTACTTAAAAAAAGGAATTGGTATTAAGTATGTACTTACGTGGTAGTCATACTTGGATGTGGTTTCTTTTTCTGTATCTTTTATTTCTACAAATCCTTTTTCTTTGAGTTCCTTCATTGATGCCATTGCTCTGTAATTAAACAAAATGTTAAATTTGTAGCCAAATTCAAAGTAGTCAAAAAATACATGAAAACATTTGAATTAGGAAAAGAAGAACATGTACAATCATTGTACATTGTTCGTACACGGATTCCCCAAACATCTATACAGTAATTATAGTATTGAAGAAGAAAGAAGGAAGGGTTATATAAGCTATTTAGCTTGTTAACTGACCCATTAACATCAAGAAAGTATTCATTCAATCTTTTTATTTCGGAATTACGGGTAAGTTTGCTTCATTGACAAATTATAACTAACTTTGGTGGGCAGATCACCAACTTACCCAGGTGAATAAACACACCCTATAAGTTTATTCTAAAGGGGTCATTTAAATACCCTACATTTGGATCAACATTACAGTTTAGTGGTCTGGGTCATAGTTCAACAATCTACTAGTAAAAGTATTTATTTATTTTTTGGTTTTTTTTTCCCCAGTCGACTCAATATACCTAAGGTTCACGACATGGGAGAGCATCATTTTATGTCTATTATAGATTAAACAAATTATTTAGTATTTCTATAATATTTTCACTATAATGTCTTACTTATGAGGCGGTATTTCTATAATATTTGCACCATAATGTCTTACTTATGAGCCGCTGATCTCCTACGCTTCCCCGAAGCATTGACTCCCATATCCACTTCATCTTTGTCTTCCTTGATAGGCTCAACAACTGGTGTGCTTTTGGTATGCATAGATTTAATATGATACTTAAGTCCTGCTTCCGAAATGTAAGTTCCTTCACAAAATGCACATAGATACTTGACTACTTCCTTTCCACACCTGTCTCTATGATACAGGTAGCCATGAACTGTTGTAAAGGACTTTTCACATGATGTAACTTTGCACTGAAGTTTCTTCTTTTGACGGAGAAGTTGTTTAAGAAGTGTTTTTTCACTTTTTATCTTTCCGTGTTTATCTAACTTACGTTCTTCTAACTGGTGGTTCAAAACAAAATTAATCAAAAACATTCAGCTGATTCTTGTACAGTCTCATTATCTAGCGAAAATAACAATCTTACAGTATCGCGTCTATTGACAGGTTGACAGTAACAGGCCCTGAACCTTATTGAACCGCAATTCTTAAATATTAACTATATCAAACACTCTAAATGTTCTTTACTATACTGCCGTATCCCACATGGGATTAAGAATGCTGTAAGAAGATGTGATACTGCAGAATGTTTATTGTCTCTAGACATACCACTCATTTTATCAGGTACAAGTTTATGCTGTACAAATAGCATATGATATTAAAGATGATGATAATGATGATGATAATGATTATGATGATGATGATAATGATTATGATGATAATGATTATGATGATAATGATGATGATTATGATAATGATTATGATGATAATGATGATTATGATGATGATGATTATGATGATGATTATGATAATATGACGATAATAATAATAAAATCAAATACTATCAACTTACTACTTCAGTTGTATGATTTGCAAGTACGTGGTAATTTAAACTAGCCGGCGATTTAAATACACCGCCACACACCTTGCAAAGAAAACCACTTTTCTGAAAAATAAAAATACAAACCAGTTGGCTATAAATATTCAACAACTACTGTATTTATTTTCTGTTTTTCTTCACTTCACTTCAAAAGTTAACTAAGACATTATTTGTTATTTATCTAATCATTTTTAATTGAATTGAAAAAGGTGTTTGCATATAATTCATGTCATTGTGCTTCAATATATTTAAGTTACCAAACCTCCTGTTATTGGCAAATTTTTTTTTGTTTGCTGTTGGTTGGGTTTCGAAATAAAATAAATAAATAAAGTTTACAGAGCACCACGGACATCATTTATCCTTGAGATAACAATTATTTTTAATTGAATTGAAAAAGGAGAACAACAACTTACATATAATTCATTACATCTATCATGATGCTTTAATATTGATTTAAGTTTCTTAAAGTTTACAGAGCACCACGCACACTTGGCACTGCCCCTTCCATTTAAATCTTCAACCCAGACTTCTGCCTTTTCTTTAAACTTTTCATACAGTTTTTTGTAATGTTCGTCTAGTTTTGAGATGTCAATATGAGTATTTCCTCCTCCTCCTCCTTCTCGCTCAGTATCAGATTCAGTGGAAGTTGTAAACGTTGAATCGTCGTCTGTGTGTCTATTTCTTGTGACCTTACGACCTGATTTAGTTGTGTATCTCAAACTAGTCTCATCTGCATCATCATCATTCGTTCTTGCCTTTTTTGGTTCATGTTCATCTGAAGTGCTTTCTGGATCTTTAGGCTTTCTTGGTCTTCCCCTCTTTTTCTTAACTACAGGACTATCCTCGTCTATTCTTCCTTTTGTATTTTCAAGATTCACATTATGTTCTTGTTTAGATTGTGTTCCTTTTTCACATTCTAAAATCAAAAATAGTTATACAAAATACTAAACAGTAGTAGACATATTCTATGCAGAAATAATAATTTTTATTTCTTTTAATATTTCAAGATTTGATAATACTGTAAATATTTGATCATTAAATTAAAAAATATAAAGTGTATGCAGGAAGAAATAAAATGTGTCTAGAATGAAACTGAAGCTACAGTGTTTTTGTCGAGTTAGGCAGGGGTGTAGCAAACCATAGCATACGGATACCCCCATCATTGTCTGTCACTCATTGCAGGTGCTGCACTGTGGCTGCGAAATGTCTTCAAATTGAGAACGAATATAATGAAACAAACAATAAGGCTACCTGATGAAGACACGCTATGATCTGCGACAAATTGCTTTTTAGGTCTTCCTCTCCTCCGTGTTGGCGTTTCTTTAGACAGTACTTCTTCTCTAGTATTATCTTCTTGCTCACATTGCATTGTTCTTTCACATTCTAAAATCAAGAATTTATACGGAAATTCATCAACAACAATAGTACGCCTAATCTACAGAATGGAAAATGAATACTGTATACTCAAATTAAATTACCGATTTTTTCTGCATAAAAGAAGCTACCAATACTCCTACTACTAACATTACATACCTATTAAAGATAAGCTCCTATCTCCTGCAGCTTCATAAATAACTTTTTTTTTAGGTCTTCCTCTTTTCCTTGCCGGCGTTTCTATAGACGGTACCTTTTGTGAACTTACTTCTTCTTCCATTCTTCCTTTTTTTAGTTTTTCTTCAACTCTGTCCATCAACACATTATTTTCTTGCTCACATTGCATTCCTCTTTCACGTTCTAAAATTAAGAATTTGGAAATCAATCAAAAACATTAGTACTGGTACTGGTTCAGGTAGACACATATGGTAGCCATTGACATCAAGTTAGCATTTAAATTATGCTACTTTTAAGCAGGTCTAATTTATGCAGAATTAAAAATAAATATAAATACAAGTACCAATTTGTCTTCAATAAACTAAAGCTACTGATCACTACATACCTATGGCAGATAAATTCTTATCTCCTACAGCCTCATCAACAACTTGCTTTTTAGGTCTTCCTCGCTTTCGTGTCGGCGTTTCTTTAGGTGTTTCCTTTTTCTCCAAAAGATTTTCATTATCTTCTTGTTCAAGTTGCGTTTCTCTTTCACATTCTATAAACAACAATGAAAATCAACAACAATAGTAGGCCTATTTTATGCAGAAATAATGATTACAAATTTGTTTACCGTAAAACAAGCTATCAGTAACGATATATACCTTTTGAATGTAGACTCTGTTCTTCTATAATCTTATCAGTAACTTGCTTTTTCGGCCTTCCTCGTTTCCGTGTTGGCGTTTCTGTTGACGTTTTAACTTGCTTTATGTTTTTCCCTTTTTTCTTCTCAGACGATTTTTGCACCAGATCTTTTATCACCTGTTCTTTTATCACACGTTCTTCGTTTTCTGTAACGTCGGTAGACATTTTTATATTGTAAAATAATCTATAAGAAAAAGTCATATTATTAAAGAAGGCCGGTGCACACTAAGTAAGCATTCACAACTGAAGTGTCAAACGGAACTACATTTTACGAGACAAAAAAACATTTCAATGTGAACATAAATCGTGAGACAATCGCGCAGTCGTTTGCGTTTCTCAACTTTCAATCCAGTGAGTTTGGAACATGCACAAAGCCTTTAATTAAGCTTTGCACGACTCACTTTGTTTTGATGCTTGACCCACCTTGCTGCTTAATTCCGCATGCTCTCAGTGCGCATCAGCCGGCCTGGGAAGCTATTTTTTTTCGCACCTCAAATCTAGGCCTACCAATTAACTTGGTTGTTGGTACAGTATAGCATGGAGTAGGTATAGCCTCATACGCATGCTACTGCACTTTCGCACCTCAATTTCTCGATCTTACACAATTTAAAAACATTCACACGCTACGCAGTAAGTGATGGTATGATGGTGGTGAGAGGCTGTGAAGTCTAAGTCTTATGCCCAGGTAGGTGTGCGAAAGTACAGAACGCCGCCTACCCTAGCTAAATTTGCCTGCAGGAGGCCTACCGTAGATTTGTATTAATTAGCCTGCGATATTTAATTTCTACTAGGCCTACAACCCATTAAACCTAGGCTTACTTACCTCCCCTTTTACTCACTGTCAAAGCGTTGTTTTGAAAACCCCAAAACTCGTGTGTGTGTGTCGCTCTCGCTCGCGAAAAGAGTCGAGCGTATTTTTTGTGTGGAATTCCAGTGAACTATGGAACGCCAAACTTGCCACTACGATATAATGTCGACAATTTTGTATTCACATCTATCAGTGGATTGATCATTGTAAATGTAATATTAAGCCACACATATTGAAATTTAAATTAATGATATAAATAATTTTCAAATTTTAACATCTTCAAGAAATCAGAGGGTCCACAAATAGCATTTAATATTTCAATATTTCATCATTTTATTAAACTATTCATTCCTGAAGAAGAACTTAAAAAGTTCAAACAAATATTGAATCTTATTTCATTTATTCAGAGTTTGTTTTATTTTATCGTATCATAATAATTATAATATTCTTGTTAAATTTGTTTTGGTGTATGTTTTGTTATTTGTATTTGAATTGGACGGTGAATACAATTGATCTGTAGGCGTATAGAGGGCGTTAAAGATAGAATAACATGGATGACAAATATTAATCAATTGTATTGTAATTTGTTGATCATGTAAACAAACATAATAAACAGACTCAGTACACAAATTAATTTGAACAAAATGTTTATTACACCACTATACTTCAAGGTCAAACTTAAGATAACCTAGCAAATCTGCATAATATTTGCATACATTCTTTATAATAAATTTAATCTTTAATTTAATATTTTATTTGCGAGATGTTAAACATTTTAGTAACATGTGTATCTGCTGTAAGTGTGCTTAATTAAGTCTACATGCATTCATTCATACTCATTCTTATTTAACATACATTACATTTATTTATCATACCATCATTAATAATTCATTTGTACCAAGGAAGAATGATGATGTCTGGGCGCCCAGACATCATAATGTTATGATGAATCGGTTGCTTTTGGGGTCCCAGGACATGATGTCGAACAAATAAATGAAATTATTATTTTAAGCTTGTTTCCAACTAGGACGCCACAAAAGGATGTAAGGGAAACGCAAGTAATTTGACCAATGGATCATCTGAACTGTCCCTTGTGATTGGTCAACTCACTTGCGTTGTGCTTATGTCGCTGCGTTGCATCCAAGTGGGAACCAAGCTTTAGACTAATTCCACCAACTTTGTACTAAGTTTGTGGTTGTTAATATTAATGTAATAATCAATACATTTCATTAATAATTTTGATGTCATTAAAATCATTTTAATACATAGAGTTAAATCAAATAGTAAATGTAATTATTAAACAATATTGTATAATCTTAATACCTAAATGCAATGAAAATTTACAAATACAATAGTAATCATTCTGTTACAATCCATTTAATATCAATTATGCGATAAACAGAATAGGTTTAAACAGTAAGTATACTTTTAATAATGATTGTATTAGTGACACTGTGAGGGTGGTTTACAATGAGTGTGGTCCCCCTAAGTTTCTATCAATCACAAGACACACAATTTGGCACAGGGGAATATACGACTTCTATGTATACATTTTCTGGCAACTTTATGACAACCCAAATAAAGCAGTTTGTAAATTAAATGTAGGGTTCTGATTGGTCAACATTATTCTGTGCGTATACAACTATTCTTATATAACACGGTTTGTTCATACACTCTCATATTACATACTTATTACATACCTCTATCGGTCAAGCTATAGCTCTAGTTAAATTTACACATCTAGTCTAAGAACAACTCACTTCCACTCAATATTTATGCTCATCATTTTTATAGCAACATTTAAAGATAAGAACATAAATCATTGTTGCTTAGTGAATATTAGTGATTGCCACTGAAACTGATTATGAAACTAAGCATTAATTTATTTCAAAGAAACAAATAGTATTTTATTAGTGTTTTTATTATATTGTTTGATTATATACAGTCAACCTTCTAATTTAAAAACCTCGGCTATTTTAGGGACGATCATTGTTATATTTGGAAAACTTAGATTTTTGTGAAAAAAGTTATTATAATTTGGAAAAAAAATGGATGAGTAAAGGTGACTTTGACTGATATTGAAATAAAATTTGCATTTACAAATTGCTTTTAGACCAAGGGGTATGTACATCAGATAGTTGACTCTACATGTATCATCAAACCAATATTGTACATTCATTCTAATATTTAATACAATGTAATGTTGAATAAAAACAAAAGTTCAACAATATCATATCAGTAAAAATGAGATATTATAAGTAAATTTACAAGTTCATCACAGATAACTAAAATGTTATGTTTATAAATTTGGATTTATTAAGTAAAATAGTGAACAATCTGAGTGAGAATAAAAATATAAACTTCTGTATTTAAAATAATCTATATTCATGGAAGGTGAGAACTGCAGTTTTTGTAATCTGTTATTTACATTGAAAATGAGACGATTGAGATAAAAATAAAATTGTATTAATATTCAAGTTCCCCATATTTAAAATGATAACGTTATTAACTAAATATTATTGAACAAACATTAGTTAATTATACCAAGGAAGAGTGAAATTACATTTCAGTCTTCCCCGATTATAGCCCTTTCACATTGTTTAGCAAAACCTGGAATTTACACACACATCAGGGCGACAAGAACGCTAGTTGGTCATACCCAGTACCATTTTGATTTTACAATCATTCGGGAAACTACCTCACGATTCTAAACGATGGTGTTGACACCCTTGTGTGTTTAAACTCTGGAGTTTCGATAGGCAATATAAAAGGGGTATTAGGTGCATTAAACAGATATAACAAAGAATAGTTGAAGGGAATTATAATGAGGGTGATTTAAGATAAACTTAGAACATAATATATGGGAAACTAAGTAGCATCTCAAACATCTTCAAGCCGATGATACTGGCCGTCATCGTCTGTGGTCAAGCCTGAAGCACAACAAAAGAAACGTGTAAAAGCAAATGAATAAAGAGTGCATTGTGTAAAAAGCAAAGAAAAAATAATATATGGAATTAACAAACCATAATAATAAGCTCTGTCTACACTACCAAACTTTATGCGACAACAAAATGTGATGTGACCATATATGGACACAATGATGTCATACTACTACCATATTTGTGCACATCACACTTTTTTGTCAAACTAGTATGACAGTGTAGACAGAGCTTTAAACAAAAACATATTTGCAAATTAATTTGAAATCAATTTTGGTTCAATATGGCATCATTGTTGTTGGTAACCTGGGAGAATTTTTACCAATATTAAATTGAATACCAACCATATTGAAATTTTGAATGAGAACTAAGCTGAAAACAATACTGAGCATAAGCTGTTCTAAGCATACACTTTCTGCTTATACATGGTCATTACAAGGTACACACTACTGTACTGTACATTTACATCCACAGTCCATCAACTACCATTATGAAATATAGGAATGGTTGGAGATAGGATATTAAAAGTATTATCTTCCATTGAAGAAATTAAGTTTTATTTAAAAACAACATTAGAAATTTCAGAAATTGGAATGTTAATAAAAGTATTACAGGACAGATGGTGAAGTGTGGAAAGTCATCCAGCAATGGGAGAATGAAAATGAGAATAGAAAAAAAGTAAATATCATTTACTGACTACAAAAAAAAACAAAAACAAAAGGTTAATCTAAAAATTAGCAAAGCGATTTAGTTTATCCTATAAACTAAAATTTAAGATTTCACAATTTCTGTTAAATTTTTAAAAGATACTGTATTTAGATTTTAATTTCTTAGCAAGATTATACTTATTTTTCTTGTAAAAAATTAATTTACTATTAATATGCTTGTTTAAGTGTTAATATTAATTTATCCTTTAACCTAACATTTACGAGTTGCTGTTAATTTTTAGTTATTGTATCTAGATTTTAATTTATTAGCAAGATTATACTTATTTTTCTTGTAAAAAATTAATTTACTATTAATATGCTTGTTTAAGTGTTACTATTAATTTATCCTTTAACCTAACATTTACGAGTTGCGTTTAATTTTTAGTTATTGTATCTAGATTTTAATTTATTAGCAAGATTATAATTATTTTCCTTGTCAAAATTAATTTAATAATATTCTTTTAATAATATGGTTTTTTTTTCAATTATAGTGCTTTAGTTTACAGTATAAATTAAAATAATGATCCAGTTAGTTGACCTTTAACCTAAATAGTTATTTGCATACAAATTAGCTTTTTTAAGTACATCTGCATTATTTATTATTTTAAGTACGGTAGGCAGGCAAACAAATGATTGTGAATATGAATCCTTCAGAAGACAGAGGAAATGAACAAAACAGATCTATTCACATCGACATTTATTTTTGTAAAACAAGTCTATATCAAATCAAATTTTATTGTCCTTTCTTATAGTGTCCTAAATAAATATTTCGTTCTAAATAAATATTGCATACATTTGTATAGTAATTGCAAGTTAAACATCTAAGTTTTCTAATTGAGCATGAATTAAGCTACAACATCATTCGCACAATCTCTCCCTACCTTTATAACGAAAACTTACAAAATGTCTTTATCTAATTCTACAAGCAAAATATAAACCATATATTTGTTTAATTTAAATTTTAACAAAAACGAAGACAAGTTGATGAGAAGAATGAAAAGAAGGAGGAAGGTAGATCAGTCACTGCCATCGTCATGTAAAAGACCTGTGGAGTAGTGTATGTATTCATTACATTACAATTATTGTGTGATGACGTAAAGACCTGTGGAGTAGTGTATGTATTCATTACATTACAATTATTGTGTGATGACGTAAAGACCTGTGGAGTAGTGTATGTATTCATTACATTACAATTATTGTGTGATGACGTAAAGACCTATGGAGTAGTGTATGTATTCATTACATTACAATTATTGTGTGATGACGTTTTTTGTTGCAAAAATTGTATTTATTTGTTGTAAGGAAAATTGTTTGATTTTGATACTTTATTATTGCAATTTTCAAGGTTATTTTTAATTTGTTGATGAGCATTAATTATTATTATTATAATTTATATTCTATTTTAATATAAGTACATTACTTAGAATAATTTAGTGAATTCAATAAAATTATATTTTTTAAACAAAGGCGATATGATATAATGAAATTGCTGAAGAATATTGAAAATGAAGACAACACACGACAAATTTCTTTCTTTCAAAACGAATTTAGTTCTAAAGAATAATTAACATATTATTATTAATATAGAGCCAACGGGTTGCTACCGTATGGATTTTATTTAAATCATGAAACTGGTTTTTGAAATGCATCTCCTGCTGAGCATGAATAAATAGTATGAGGAATGGGTTTTTTTTTTCAGGGTTGGAATGTTGGTTCCTTCTTATTATTTCACCGAATTCTGTTTTGTAATTCTTTTTGTATTTATTTTGTATCCTGTTTTGACAGGACCATATAAAAGGGTTAATTATTTGATATACAATAGACCCTCATTTACATATCAAAGGTGATTTGGAAACTTGCCAGGAGTGGTTTAGGTTTATAAGTAGTATTGTTCGATTGTTATATTTACATATGAAGTTTATGGTTCTTTGTATTTAAAACTATGCTTACCATATTTACGCCTAATTTCATCATTTCTGGCTTTTCTATCTGCTTTCCTAAAAGAAAATATACATTTGTAAGTTAGAATAAAAGTATTATTATTATCCATAACATATTTGACCAATGAAGGGAAACAACCAAGTGTAAAGGAAAGTGGTGACCATAGTGGAATTCATGATACAGTAGACTGGTCTGATAAGTACTGAACTTAAGTTTAAAAGGAGCAGGGTGATATAGATTTTAAAAAATGCACATACTTCTGGTCATGTCTTAATTGTCTGTCTTCTTTTTGGCGTTCAACTTTTGCATCTTCTTTAGCCCATCTTTAGGAAGAAAACAAGCAATTGATGAGAATAGAATGGTTAACTTGTCTGATGAATGAAATGTTGATGAATTGAATTGAATTGATCCATTTTAGTTATTCATGATGGTGACAATGATAGTTGTGAGCTTAACATGCAACACTTTCTCCATTGTTGAAAGTAAGTCAGCTGCTAGTGTTGGGTTTGTATCCGGACACTAGTTTATTACTTTGTGGAACAACAAAGTCAACAATGCAGTAGATTAGAATCAAGCTAACAACTGATGTCTATCATTTATGATCCATTTTATGAGCAGAAAATTCAGTTTTCCAGGTTACACTGCACATAACACCATTTGCAATGCAAAAGCTAGAATTAGGTTCAGGTTCTACCAGTGAAACAGTTCTTATTTATTTTTCCTATTTAAGTTATTGTGAATGTATGCTTCTTTTATTTCTTGAACTGTTAAATAAATGTGTGTTGAATGAATCCATTAGTAATGCAATAATATACTCACTTGGCACTGTTGTTACTCTTACAACAACAACATCTACAGACACAATATGTAATTGCTATAAGGATGATGCCTGCAATCACTCCCATACTAATCAGTAAGGCTTGAAAGTTTACTAGAAAAAAATACAGTAATAATAAAAACTATCTGCTATACATCACACACTACTACTAGGCCTACACTAGATTACAAGTAAATAGTATAACATTGTTTTATTTCACCTTTGCACAAACAAAGTTAAGTCACATTTTAATATTAAAGAATACAAATATCCTTATAAATTAGACATCCTATAAAGTAAGAAATAAGGATGTCTAAAATTCTGATAAATCTTCAAGTCTGTTTTAATGTTCCAATTTATATAGTATGAATTTGTTTGTATTACAAATAAAACACATTAAAATCATCCAGGCTCCATAACAAAATGATGGAGATCCTGAGATGATCTGATACCGGTATTTTTTTTGTGTCTGCCTTTTTTATTTAAACTTATTTATGCAATTAATTTTGTAACTATAGACGTCCGTTTCCGAAATAAAAGTAAAAGTAAAACATTGTAAAAATTGCCACAATTCACTGCTAGTGTGATTAATAAATCAAATAAATTTTGAGCTAAAACAACCAATATTTCCTCATCTTGACTAGAGCACACAATATACACAGTCCCAATTGAAACATTGGACAAAAAACATAATTTAATATCTAATTTGTAATGTTTGAAAACAACAGCTTACTTTTACATGTTCCCCATCTTGCATTTTTCAATTTACAATCTTTGGTTGGAAAAATATCTCCGACTGGATAATCCGCACATTTGTTCTCAGTTGAACAGTAGAAACACTTTTAAAGAAAGAACAGTATAATAATAAAGCATTTTTAAAGCAATCTTTACCAGAATATCACAGCGCAGATCTATGATAATGATAAAGTAAATAAATATCTTAATATTAATTGTTTTAAAAACATAATTTTTATTCTATATCTGTATTGATGATCGTAACTGTATGTAAACAAATGTAGATTTTGGTGACACCTGTCCATGATGAGTGACACCTGTCCATGATGAGTGACACCTGTCCATGATAAAAATGTATCAAATGACTCAAATAATAGTACAATCATTTTACTTTAAAAAGAACTTACTTTTCCACCAGGAATACTAAGACACTTGTCACAATCTGAACCACTCATATCTGCACATGCTACACAAATAAAAACAAATCATTGCTATTTAATTATAAACAATAAAATTAAAATTTTGTTTAATAATTATCAATTGTAATGTTATCTCCTTGTTTTCCTTTCATGTTAAAAAGCTGTTGGTTGTCTTTCTCGTAATTCTAAATGTAATCTTCTTTATGTGCCGTATCAATGTATTTATGAATGGATTTATCTCAGGCATTTGTCTTCTTTTTAATAATTGATAAAAATAAAAGATAATTCTATTGATCTGTTTTTTTACCGTTATAATTGTTTTTGTAATAAAATTAGTAAGACTGTAATGTATAATAACTTTGTATTGTATAGGTCTTAAGATATATATATTATATATTATTCCATTCTGTAAAGGGGCGGGCTTCCCGCTGTTGAATGAGGTTATGAAAAAAATAAAGCCCTAGGCCTAATAACTTGTGACTTGTCATCATCATGTGATAACTTGTTCTACTTTCTACACGACTACCTGTATGTAGTGTATGTACTACTAGAGGCCTATTCATGATTGCCACCATAATAAACAAATATAAAGCTATATTTGCTTCCACTATTACAAGCATACTCCACACAAATAGCTTAACCTGGGCTCTAGGCCTATCTATGTACTTACTTGGCGCAGGCGTCGTTGGGTTAGCCGAAGTCGGTTCATCAGTGGCTGTTGATAACACAGTCGATAGCAGTGTGCCTAGCACCACCAACAATAAAACGCCTTTTAAACACATCATACCGCTTTTTATTTACACCACACGGTAATACTGGATAGTTTAGTTATTTAATGCAATATTTAATTTCTCTTTCCAATTTATATTTCAACGAAAGTACTAAAATATCAATCGAAAACAACACAATATAAAAATCAACCCAATTATCAAAAATGTTTTCTTTCTTACGTACGTCGTCGATAATTCGATCACTTCCGTATTGTTTACAAAGGTCATTAAACTTATTTTTATCGTCCGATTGATACGCATCCGTGAACACTGTTTGGTTTATCTTTGTTTTTTAAACTTTAGAACACGATATAAATATAAAAACAATGATGATTTACTTAATAAATATGACGATAATAAATAATGATATTGAATCATTTTAAATTTAATATTTTATAAATTTTAAAAGTAAAATTGTGTTTCATATCAAGAGGGCGACATCACCTTCCGCAGGTCAAACAAAACTCATTAACCCGTGACGACAAAAACAAATAACATGTTTTTAAACTTGTAAGTCCTGAACATGATGTTACATAATAGTTAATGTAAGTGATGGCGCTACTTAAAACAAAGAAAGAAATATAATGTAGTTTACATTTCTAGGGTCAACCACCATTATGTAATATAGAATGGGAGAAGTCTGTTTAATAGACTGACTCTGATTAAAAATGCCTACCAGCAGAGTACCAGCATTGAACTTCTTCAAGTCATTCTAAAACTAGACTAGTACTATTACTAAACTTCCAATAGATAGAGGCAAAGCAATTTTAGGTTGTTTAAAAACACAATACAATTTACAAAGTTCAATTTGTATGTAGTAATCTTCTTTACTCAGCCAAATTTATTCAATTAAGAAAGTGCCTTTTTAGTCTAATCTAAGTAGTATACTGTGATAATGGATGGATATGTCTGTTTTCAGGTCACAGCATTATTTATTGAGAACGAGACAATAATAAGATAATAAGAAAATGACTTTCAACAAAGAAAAAACAGCTGTAAAACAATGGCATGATGGGATTGACGGCTTACTGTTCGAGACAAAGACAGGTGTGTACCACTCGATGTAGGAAATCATTTGTCCACAACTCTATTCATGTTTCCAACACAACATTCCAAAGATAGTTTGTTTACTTGTTTACTACTGTATATAGTTTTAATGTATTGTATTGATATTTTTAATGTTTTATACTGCCACAACTTTAGTAAATAATAGATTGAGAAATGTTATCATGCATGATGTTCCCAATGACGACATAGGCAGATAAATAATTATAGAATATTTGAATGAAAGTTCATATGTTCTGGTAAAAAATATAAAGGTGAAATGTGTCGAAACTCAAGTTATGTTGAATTTTGTGCTGTAAGTTTGTTTAAAGATGTATTGTTCCTTGAAACACAAAAAAATGGAGGTCAAAATATTCTAAATTTAAAGTGGCCATATCAAAGTAATATTAAAGTTATTCACTTTAAGTCGAAAATTTGAGCCAAAAACAAGAAGTTTACGTAATTAACAGGTAAATTAGTTTGATTACATTTCATCTGCAAAATCGTCGCGAGCGAAAGTAAACAAAGATTTCAAACCATGAGTATGCATTATGCATATGCTAATTAGGATTGTTTACAACTCGTCACGGTTGAGAAGGTATTTTCACACAGATCATAAGGAAGTTTTATGATTATGCATACAGAGTAGCCAAACAAGCGCGTTTCATTATGGGATATGTTTTGATCAAAAACTTTGACTGGAAGTCAAAGTTATTTTTTTAACAAAAAAACGTCTGTATTTCAGTTAAATGATTTTTTTTTTCGAAAAATTTTTGGTGATAGTATATTAATAATAATTATGATGATAATTATGATAATTATTATGATACTTCAAAATGAGCCACCTTTTTCCAAAATCTTTTATTTTTTATTTTTTGGGAATTAGTCAAAGGGACAATACATCTTTAAAAAACATTTTATAAATTAGAGAATAGTTTGACCTTTTCTTTTATAAATTAAAAATTTATATTTTATATTCACAGGTTCTCTCAACTGGTATTCATTTACTAAAATATTTGTGATGCTGTTTGATAAAGATTGGAATGGTCTTATCGTACAAAAACTGAATGGTGGTTTGGTGTTTGTCCGAAATCAGCATGTTAGCATTAATCCAAATGCATACACATATCTTACCAATCCTAATGTTGGTTTTCAGCATTTTATAGACATCACATATTGTGGAAAATCATCTTACTCAGCCTTGCAACTTGTATCGGATAACCATGGTAACACCCTTGCATCTAATCGCATTAACCTTGTTTATGTTGACATGGAAACGCGTAAGAGTATGCACTTGCCCGAGTTTTTTTGCGAAGCGGTCATAAAATCACATCCTTTGTCAAAAGCAAACCAGAAATTTGACTTGAAAGAATTTACTTGTCCAGTCGATTATTTTAAGATGGATATCACGGTTGTTTACACAGATCTCGACACAAATGGCCATGCTACACAAACATCGTACATCAGACATGTTTTGAATACGTTCATAGCAGGCGGTGGTTCAACGGTGCTAGGTAGCTTAACAATTAATGATATTTTGACAATGCAGGAGTTTAGGTCTTCGTATGAAAGTGAAGCCAATCTTGGCGATAAACTTGTTGTTAAAGTTTGGTATGATAAATACACTGGGCTTCATGCTCACATTGTTGACAAAATAAATCCAGAAAAGGTTTTCGTTCGCGCAAATCTTGGAGTAGGAAACATTGTAGCTAAGCTATAATGATTATTATTGATTATTATTGATTATTTAATTACCTACTGTATATAATTGTTTGTTGTAATGATTTTCATTTTTATTGGAGGCCCTTGAATATTCATCAACCCACTAGGCTAAACTGGAAGGGTATCCTTTTTAAAATGGGTGAAATAAAAATATATCATTTGTACTTTGGTAAGATACTGTTATACTGTTGAGGATAATAAATGTACATGGTTTAATCATATCATGTCTAACAATTATGTATTTCATCAAATCAAGGGTAGTATGTCATTAGTATGTCATTTAATACATTGTACAATTTCACATTAATTCCACAAGATAGTAAATGTTTAATTATTTAACATTACATGTATTATTTTTATAGTTTGTGTGAAGAGTAAGTAACATTAGTCGCGATCATAACAAGAAAAAAATAAATAAAAATTATTATTATGTCATAATTGTTACCCTAAAAATCAATAATTAGTTAAAGAGCAAATATTTAGAATAGAATTATTATTATTTCTCAAACTAAATCACACAAATTAAAGTTCTTTATATATAATAATAAAGTTAAATTAATATATGGCCATTATATATGGTAAAATATCTAAGTTATGTATATTACAAACTATGTTTTGTAGTAGGTCTAAACCTACATACAGCACATCGTTGGGTTAGGGGGTTAGGGGGTTAGGGGTTTGTACCGTCTAAATCTACATTAGAACGTGATTTTAGCCAACTAACACACTTGGGTTTATGCGCATACTTAAGATTACTTGTCTTATTTTATTTGTCTACTCTAGAATATTTTTTATGTGTTAGAATTAAATGTTTTAGTTAGATAAACTTTCAAATCTGTTATTGCACACAAAAGCCATTAAAAATTATGTTTCTATTTCTCAAACCAACAATTATGACACTCTTAAAATACCTGTATTTCATAAAATCGAAGCAAACTAAATTCACAATAAACAGAATTTCTCTACTAAATTCAGAAATGATTTATGAAACTTTTTCTAACTGCAGAAAGTCTTTTTGTTCATATTTTGTTTGATGAACTTTTAGTTGTTTTCTAGTATAGGTTCATTTGTATTAGCCTTTTACAGTTGTGATCCAGTGTATGATTCCTCCATAGATTCTCAAGGAATGAGTAACGTGCTTCATTTAAGATAAGAGGCTTACCCCTCCTGTAAAAAGAACAAAAGGTAAATTCAATCTATCACTCAATTTAACAGTATTATATAATTTTAATGGGTTTTTTTTCGTTTTTGTTTCTTCTTTAATGTCACTAATAATATATTGCATGTGTGACGTGTACAGTACTTTTTTTGCCATCCTACACAGCACCCAAGGAACCATGCCTTGCCTCTCGTTATTTGGAGTAAGTTTTATACTATGTTATTTAAATATAATCAGTGCATTTATTGATAAATGGAAACAGGGTTAGGCAAATAAACTTTAATTTGGTTATGTTTATTATACAATGCATTTCTTACTTGAGTCCACTATCTTCTTCTCCGTAATGGTCAAGGTAAACAGATGACCAAGTACAGGACCGATTGCCTCGATATATCATTATATTAGAGGAATCAATGGACAGGTATATGGCAGTACCAGATCCACACACACTTGCATGCTATCAATGAAACAAAATATACAATTATAATACAGAACATACTGCAACCAAAAAGACATCAATGTTGTATGCAATCAATAGATATACCAATCCATTAGCTTATTTTGATCTTTTTCCACACTTCATTTGCATTACATCATTATTACTCTGTATTCTATGTTTAAATTAAGTGTGGAGAAACCAAATAAACAAACAAACAATCCTGCAATTCATATTAATTTTACAATATATTAGATCAGTGACTTTAGTATCAGGGATACCAGTCAAATTAATTAAAATCGAATATGAATCTCAATCATGAAATATTTTCCCCAGTTAACTCATAAACAGATTTTGCATTTTCATTTAATTAAAAATGTTTATCCAAATAAAACGTTACCAATCCGCCTTCATTCTTGGGTCTCAGCTTGCAGCATGTAGCGTTTAAACTAATGAGGTTGCCGCATACTAGACAAAGTGCTGGACTCTTGAGGGCAGCATAACACAAATTGCACTTCTGCTTGCTGTAGTGTTGAAACAATTTGCTGAAGTCATGAGGAAGTTGGATGAGATGTGGAACAGAGTAGTTAGCATGATTTAATGCCAGTAATTGCTGTAAACAAAAATGTGTTTACAAAATATATATACAGTATAAAAGAATATAAATATAAATCAAAGAGCTGCATAGGCAGGGTAGATAGAAAAAATCAAAATCAAACAAGTTAAATCCGCCTCAATATAAATTTATTAACATGACATGTTTTAGACATAGCCCATCATCAGGTGAAGAATACAAGAAGTTGTCTTTCTTATGTAACAGGAAAATCTCAAAGTATGGTTTTGTCACGCCTCGAACTAACTTGGGCTGTGTTCAAAATTCAAACTCACAAACTGAAAACAAACCTGAGTTTGTGAAACAGATCGTATTGCTACATTGTCAAGTTCCGTACACCATTTTAAAATGGTTGCCAGGTCGCTAGTGTTGACGTCGTCATTTCTTACTACGTTTGTTAGCTTCAAATAGCTCAGGAGTGTGTCAAATTCAGATTCTCCTTCCTAAAAGATAAATACAATTAGAACATTATATTAGGTGACAATTTAATAAATTTCTTTTAAAATTATTTTAAATTAGCACATTGGGCCTGTAGATTAGCTTTCCCACTAGCCCAAACTAAATTTTACCAGCCATCCATAGTTTTAAGACAAAGTTTGTTTGTATGCCAGAAATCAAATAAAAATCCTATTTTATACTTTTATAGAAACAAATTGACTGTCCAAAACAATCAGTTGCTTTGAGATTTTACAGGCGTGTGGTGGGTTTACCGGTCATTGGTCAGCGAACTAAATCTGACACTGATACCTTTGAAGCTGGAAGGTCAACACGATACAAATAATGCTGTAGTAAAGATGCTATCTGAATAAAGTTCATTGATCCTTGCTCTACTTCATTCAAGATACTGCCTCTTGTCCACACGGTTGAAGTTATCTAAAAGACGAAATACAACGAGGTTGATTGGGGATACCATTATATCAACTAACACAAAGAAAAAATAGAAAAATCAAATAGTTTTATGTTTTACCTCTTCAACATCCATCAACAATGTTGATTGGAGATACCATTATATAAATTAACACAAAGAAAAAAATAGAAAATACTTTAAAGTCTTTTACCTCAACATCCATATGTGCACCTTCTTGATACAGTTTACCCCGAATAAAATATCCAATCACAGAACTCAGAATTTTCTCAACAGGGCACCCACCAAACCCCTGTAAAATACAAAAAGATCATCTGTAAAGATATATTCATGTTTTTATTCCTATTTATTCCATATAGAGCCTATGATCAAGGAGTGTCTCGAACCTGTGCCACCGATATTATGATTGTGGTCATGGCAAATAAACCACGGAATAAATAATTACTCTATGATCAAACAAAATTAAGTGCTGAAACCTTATTTATCTATTAAAATAAAAAACATGTATACACCCATTGAGACAGGATCCTGTGCTGTGCAGATTCAGCTGTGCTTATGGCCCATTAACAAAACTACTTATGTACATACTTACATACTGTTACTTATAACATAAATAAGATAGAATGAAGTGGGTAGATGTTTATAAGAACAGTTTTCATTATATAAATTTGGTAACAAGTAAATGACATTGAAAACTAAAACATGTATGACTAAATAGCAGCATAGACTGTGTTCATGTCAGGTGGCAGCAAAGTCAGGAAACAGCTAGGAAGGAAATAATCATATATATTTAAATTTCCAAAGTAAAAACAGATAAATATTAACAAGAATTGTCATCAAAGATCAGAATCAGATTGTGTTGGAAAATTCAATTGGTTAATTGGTTATGCTGCCCTCATATTTAAGAATTATTAAATCAGAATAAATTATTCCACATGCTTTTACTTAACTTATTTCTACTACAATATCTGAAGTGAAACTATTAGTAATCCTAATTTATTTATTTCGTTATCTATATTTTAAGTTTACAATTTAATATGCATGTTCTTTCCAGCTTCCCTTTTATTGCAAACAAATATTTTAATCTATATATTAAAACATGTTAAATAAAAACAATATGGAATTAATGTTCTACTAATATTAATTAGAAGCAAACTAAATGGAGACTTTTCCCATATATATTTGTAGATGAGATTTATAACATATGATATCTGAAAGATTTCAGGAAGTTAGTATATTAAAGACAGTACAACTAAAATTACTCATAGAGAATAAGTTGCCTGGACGGAAAGAGAATTTAACGATGATGATAGAACTCGTAGCCAGGATTTTTACAAGGGGTTCGTTTTCTTCAAAAAGCTCTGTCTACACTATCAAACTAGTTTGAAAAGAAGTTGTGATCTTCTCAAAATATGGTAGTTGATATGATGTTTTTGTGTCCATATGGGCACATCACATGAAGTTTGATAGTGTAGACATTGCTTTAGCTTGGCTACAGTAGTTAGGCATATTTACCATTACTTCCAATACAGGTCTCTAAATGGAAAGGTCACCTCAAGCAACAAAAAAAGAAAAGGGGGAGGGGTTATCTTGTTTAAGTATGTCGATACCTTTCCTGAATGCTTGTTAGTTTCTTGCGCCGGATCACATAAATAAGCATGCATACTAACAATATTGGAACTAAGTAATAAATACTGGTATTAAATTTAAAAGTAATCCATGTTTAATATATTATAGTATATAGGCCTGTGTGTGTGCCCGTGACCTGATCATCAACATAACAATTAAAAAATTAATACAAGCAATTATACAAGTCTGTACATATTATACATACCCTAAAGCATAAATCCAAATACTTAACTTCTTATCTTAATTACATTAATTAGACTATCAATAAAAAGGATTTTTACAGATTGGAATTTAAGATATGTTATCCAGGTGTCCCAGGTGACAGGATGCAAATTACATTACGTTCAAGTTCAAGTAGACTATCACACAAAGTAATTATAATATTAACGATTAGTACAATTATATTGAATTTATATAGTATCCTCCAATGGGGAAGTTTGATAACACAAAACCCACAAAAAAAATACCTCGGAGCAAAATGAATTTAATCAGTAAAAATAAAATGAATCCTGATAGTTCACTTAATATTATGAGGGAAATAAAGATTTTGGACTTAATGATTCATAATTAGTTGAGATCTTTAAGTCAAGTTGAATATTGTGTTCTATTTTTCTTTTATACCCAAAGGCTAAATATAGCTGCCTGCGGCAAATAAAGACACATTTTTACTGTGATTTATTCATGCTTTTAAAAAAACAGTTATAAACCGCCACCCCCCCCCCCCCCCCCCCAAAAAAAAGGTGGACATTTAAGAAAGCAATATAAGCAAAGCAATTGTATGAACATACTATATTTATTAAATTAATCATATTCACAAGATAAAGATGTTTATCTTTATGAACATAAACATAAAATCACTCAATTTTAATTCATTCTGTCAACATGAAGAATATTCTGTTAGCCTTCGGTACTGCAAACTACCTATTTTTAAATACCTGTTTTTGCTGGATGTTTTTTATATGGTGAGTTACTGGCACATGAAAGGATGTGCGTAGGGGTCTTCTCAATATTAGTAACAATTGACGTCAACAACTACATCATTTATACATTAAATATAAACCTAATTTAAAATTGAGTCCAAAAATTTTATTTTTCTTGTAAAGATATAAATAAAGTACAATAATTTGGTAACAAAAAGGGGCAAAATCTAAAAAGTAAAGCTTGTGAGAGGCAGCACATGAACTGAAAAAGAAAACACGGGACAACACGGGAACCAGAAACATGAAAAAAAAACTGTAAGGAGACTAATTAAATAGATAGAATACTGAAGGAGTAAAATATAAATAAATTGATTCTACTTGAGATGACGTAGACGCAAGCGAGTTGACCAATGACAAGTGATAGTTTTAATAATCTATCGCTTGTGATTGGTCAAATCACTTATGTCCTTTAAGCTTTAAGTCGGTTGTAACTTAGATATTATTTGGATCAGCTTAACACAAGTGCGTGTGAACACAATTGAAAGCTCTTCAATATACACATTATGACATTCTTTTGTTTGATGATGTTTGACTGCAACATTACTCAAAATACCTTGATTAGTGACATTGAATTCTGCTGATGTAACACCAAAGGTCAATGCAATATACAATGTCACTTCACCTCATCAAGGCTAACGATTTGACTAACAGCCTTTTTTTGCTGCATAATGCCAAATAACTAATAATTGATTAAAAAGCGTTCAAAGGGTCAAGACGCCGCAACGGTAGTCAACTCTAGATGTAAGACATGTCACAATGATACTCTCCATTGCTGCAAAAGTCGAACAGCCTGTTCGACTTTTGCAGCAATGGAGAGAGCATAAACCGGTTTAGGTTATTTAATTAAATTTGTTTGTAAAATTATATATCCAGGTCAGTCCATTACATTTGTGGTGTTTCCAGGCTGCAAAAGTGGTGTATTGAAATATTTTGTAGAATTTATTTCCACAAACTTTTCAGGAGAGAGCTTGCACCTATAAGCCACCAAAATAAGATAAATTAGTAGTATGGTAGTTCCCATTCAATTCAATTCATTGTTTCAGTATATTCTCAAAATATATTTATTTTTCTAAAGAAAAATTATTTAATTGTATTTCTTTTTGGCAATTGTACAAATTGTGAACACAGAGGAATTTGTTCAAAATTAGAACTGAAATAGTGTTTGAATTAATTAAATAAGATTTTCAGATTAAATCTAAAAATTGTAAAAGCATGTTTGTAGTTTGCACAATCAGTTTATAACATACGTTGTCACGGTAATAAGGGGAGGAAAGAACACACATCGAGGGGGTTTAACAGGGCTTTATTACGAATGATTAAATAATTCCAAACGACAGAAAGTGGGATGGTTGCCATAGAGGTGATGAGAGCGACAACAGCTACAGGATTAATTTAATTAATAAAAAAATAATTTATCATGTGATTTATTTGAGTTAATTTAATACAAATAACGAAAGTTATTTAAAAATTAAATAAAATTGCATTCATTGAATTTGTTGAAGTAAAAGTTTTAGGTAAATCTTCATCTACCTGGGAGGAAGACTTTGCTAGGAGTGACAAGTCTTTATGACTGATAGAGGAAAAATTACTTCTCTAATAATAAAAGTAGGGATTAAAGAAAAATTTTTTTAGGTACAACCTTTTGTTTGGTTTGGTGCCTCAAATTGTGGTATGAACTGGATACACTTGCAAAATTGATAATACTAGATGGTATGGTCGCTTCGCTCGCGTACCATCTAGGTCGTACCCACAGATGGTTCTCGAATACACAGTAATTTCAGCGTAACAAAACTGGCGATTTCAAATGTGGTACCGCAGGACTATAATAATTTACAGAAACGAATAAATAGACACGATGATTTATGTAGTCAACTAAAATTAGCACCCTGGGAATTACTTCCGAAGGAGAAAGTTATTACAAAATGAGTCCAAATTTTTTATTTGGACTCATTTAAAGAAACCCAATTTGTGTTTTGTATGTAACATTAGGGTTGAGGGATGGGAAAGCGGATAGGTACAAAGAAGAACAATTTTTAAATATATTCTTTATCCACTCAGTAACGAAATATTTCTTTCATGTTTTATAGGCCTATAAATAATATAGGCCTACATCTAAATACAGTAAAACATTTGCGATTTAATACTTTGTTAAAACTGTCACTGTCATAATCGATTGAAATACACGATACACCACTACGACGTTTATATTTTTGGTAATTATTAATTAATACAAACGTTGAGAAGGAACTGTCAGTATAAAGTTTATTTGTATATAATATTAATAATGTGTTTATATATCTAACAGTAGAGCCTTTCCACAATCTCAGTAATAAAGTTTATTTGTATATATTTTTATATTACATCATTTCAGTACGAACATTCACAGTAAGAAATGTTCGATTCAAATGAGGACCAACAATAGTTAATAGGTATTTACAGTATTGTCGAGGTATTGCAAGTTTTTTCTCAAAGGACACATATATTTACCTACCTATGTGTTAAACAAAGGGCTCATAAATTTACCTACTTGTGTTAAACTCTGGCAGACTGAGAGATTGGGATGTTCCATTCATCGCAAATCAATACATTTGTAGAATCGTATATTAAATCTATCAAAATAGTATTTTTTAAAGAAAATCGGCCTGTCTTCAACATTATGATGCTGTACTCTAGCTGTTCAACCGGTTTTCAGCTATTAAAAACAATTATCGTAGGAGGAGATAGGAAAATGCAAAGCCTCCTCGCATTTTTGTGGCGGGTATTTTTCAAGATGGACATCCATTAGACAGTGTATACCACGATCGGAAAACACCCCTCTTTGGGGCAAATCGTTGAACCTAAATTCGTTTTAATCGTCAATAACGAATTATCTAACTTAATTTAATTAGTAAATAGGGTTACATCAGGTGGTTAAAATCAGTACCAAAAGTACGAACCAACTTTATATACCATCGAGTAAACATTCTAGAAATAACGTGTGATTTACCGAATTTTGCCCTTACGTAAATTTATATATAGATAACAAGTTTTCTTGATAAAATTAGATATTAAGCAACATACACTCTAGTTATGAAGTATTCTAAATTGCATTGAACTCTTTTGTGCTTTAAACTTTGAGAGTGAACTGTTTGCAACAACTCAACGATTATTAACAATTAATACTCTGGTCAAAGGATAATTCCGACCAACAAGCCTGTGAAAAATATTCGTTTGCGGTTTCAGAAGTCAACCGATGAAAGAAATAAACTTCCTAATAATGTGCTATTCCTGTCTGGTAGTCTAGGGCTTAGTTCTTAACCCGCTGTTTCTAATTTACAACTACAATTGAGGAATATAAAACAATAAGCTGTTATACTAAACAGATGAAACTAAGAACGTTTATCGTTTTCAACATATGGTCATTGTCTCAACTTTAAGAATCAACATATATTTTAAAGATAAACAGTATATAAAGGACTGAGATAAAGCTACTTAGAAAATTAAAATAAAGAAAACCAGATAAATTACCTTTCTTTATCATTTTCAGTTATTAACTGAGTATTTAGCTGTGTCACAGTGGTGCAAACTCTTTTAGATATCTACTTCTATTCTCTCAGCCATGTAAACAAACAAAAAAGTATTTTTTATTTAGTTCATATTTACTGTATAGTAATCAGATTTTAGTGGGCAATATGCATTTTAAGAATATAACTGAAGACACAAGATACTGAAGCAAAAAATACCAATAATGGCTCATTAATTTAACTAATTAAAAGTACTATTTTATTTGTATGTGGTTTTTAAGGGGAAGTTTAGATTGAACAAAACATGCCCATGGATGAGTTGAAGGTTGTAACAAACAACAGGTGTCAGTCAAGGTCAATTACACTCTTTTATTGACCTATATTTTTAATGTTAAAACATTGGTAAATAAAATAGGCCTATAATGCTTAAAAGTCAATATCAATTTTTGTGAGTAAATCAAGTTTAATCTTTTTAGTATGTGATCACTGGTAAATATCAATAATTTTAAATAAATATTACTAAAAAACATCGCTCTAAAATGACCTCAATTCTGAACTCAATCAACCTCAATTAGATTTTCATTTTCTTCTTTTTTCCATTATTATTTCCTGTCTTTATTATTAATTTCCTACTACCTCTTTTCATCTTTTCCCGCAGTGCGTACCTCAACCACGCCAATTTATATCTCCTGCCCTCTATACTCTAATCACTCATTGATTGCAGTAAATCAATCAAGAAGTTGTGTATGAATTATGAAGAATCATAATATCATAATTTTAGTAGTAGTAATAAAAGTGATGGAATTTACTCGACTAAATCAGGTGACATAGTAATGCCATCATCACCTTCATAATACACAAAGAATCTAAATATTGTAGATTTAATTAAAACTAATTAACTTTTTGTAATTGGCCAAATCATTGAAACAAAAGTGAGCAGTCACTAAATCAATTATATGAATAATATTATTATCTAATACCCCTTCATCTAATAGTAGTGATATAATCAAATTGACAACATGTGAATTGTGTGTTTTTTATATAACCATTAAAAAAAAACCTTTGACTTCAAATCGTCAAAAAATGTAATATTGCAATAAAAAAAAAATATATGAAAAAAAAAACAGTAGCAGGAAGACTTATCTCAATCTTGAGTAAATACTTTACAATGAATCAGAAAGAACCTTGGTACATGTGAGCTATTTATCTGTACTGTATAAGATCTTGTAACAAGGTACGAAGACTGACGTCTCAAAGCTAGGCTAGTGACTGATTCAACAGGAAGCAAAGTGGCCCCTCTGGGGATTCATAATCAGATCTCTCCCCTAGAAATTACGATCATTGCGCTACCTATTTTAGGCCTTCAATTCACTCATTCATATGATGACATCATCGTGTCTACAAGTGATCGGTTTTGTCAGGTTTATAGTGAAATTACATTTTGGATTTTAGTCATTCTTTAGTCTGCCACCATTCTAAGAACACAGTCTTAATTCTTCCCAGCAATCAGGGGGATATGTCCGCGGCAGGACACTCATTATGGATAACCAACAGAGTGATGAAACGGGTTTTATCATACTTTCATTCTAAAGGTTTGGCTTATTGACAAAGCGACTGTCACAGTACGTACATTAAGTTAAATTGAAAGTGTCGCTTTACATTTTGTAAAGATCATATGTGTTTGAACATTTGACCAGATGGCATTCACTCCAGAAGAATTTCAGAAGATCGAGGGGTTTTTTGGAAGTACACAACCTCGCATTGGATCACGAATCCGCAACGGTAACAAATGTATTCGACATTCAATTGACAGCATTTACAGTTTAAGTACATACGATACTGAATATGAAACACTGTCTCAACTCTTAGATTCATCTAGTCGCAGAGCTGGCCAAGTTTTTAACGATAAGTTTACCGTGATTGATTCTGTGCTAAAACTATCTCTGATGCGCAGATTGCGCTCACTGGTGAAATTCTCAAATGCAAGCTTCACGTCAAGTAAATTTACAAGCGATAGTGGATTTGAAACTGCTTGTTCACATTGCGTTTCTCCAAATTACAGCGAGGCAGCTGATTCGGACGGTGATACATCTGCAAACTTAAACGATTTACTAGCAAGTAACGAGTTTAACGGGTACGACTTATGTGAGGAGGTGAAACAGCACGATTACGAGACAACTGACGAGTGTCCTGTTGAGAACATTTACCAAGATCCCGACCTCTTAATGGCAGGAATGGATGAATCAAACGTTTACCAGGATCTTAATGACGTTGATTTTGAATTAACTCAGTCGGGAGAATCAACAAATCCGATGTGTTTTTATCAAAATTCAAACAGTGTTCACAAATCAATGCTATTTGACGAATCAGGTGAATCGATGACATCATTTTCCAGCACCGCATCTGGAAACAACAACTTGTTGGACTCAATAACACAAGCATACATGATGTGTACTTTACACAAAAATCAAGCATTGACATTATTCTGCAGCAGTCATAACTGCCGTGTAGCCGCTTGTGGTGTTTGCGCGGTAGAATTCCATAAAGGATCGCACCACAAACTTATTGCTATCTCACAAATTCCGAAAGTTCAGAATGAAGAAGATATTGAACATCTTACGCATAAGATTAAAGACAGAAGGAATTTTATTCAACAAAGTTTACGAAAAATGGACACGAAAGGAAAACAATTGAACACGAACTTGACGATTATTCAGAAAGAAGTCATGAAAACATTTCAAAATTGTCGGGATGTTATCGACCAACGGGAACAAGAAATGCTAACAGAGGTCAGTATGTCATACAGGGATTTACGGAGTAAAATATTTGATAAACGTAACGAGATGAAAAAGAGTTTAGTTTTGCTAGATGAAAGAGCACCCGAAAGATCGCGCACTCTTGGACAAACTAAGCAATCACGATCAAAAAGCCAACGAATGCGTAATACGCTTAACGAATTGAGTATGCTCGAACAAAAGGAAAAGAAAGAGAAGATTGGAGTACTCGGATATATCCGCAATATGAATGTGTTTACAAACGCGTTGAAGGATTTAGGGAATGTTGTTGTATTGAATCGTAAACCTACTATGTTTATTATTGACAAAGGATTAGCTTTACAAGGATGGTTGTTTAAATTTAAGTTTGAGTTGGTCAACACAGATGGACATCCAGTAAGTGAACTGTTAACTGTAGCTCTTACAGGACCAACTGGTCAGTCACTCCCTACAGAACTAACTGATAACAAAGATGGTACGCATACCATCTCATTCACGCCACAAACACTGGGCACGTACAAACTTAACCCAACAGTGTTTGGCCATTCGCTGTTTGATAAACCCATTGATATTCCAGTATGGGTACCAACGCTGGTACCAGAACACCATGGTAGTACACGACCATACCGAGTAAAGGTTGTTGCAATGGACATTGACGGTTGCGCGCAGATGTTTCCGCCTAATCTACCATTTGTTGCTCAGTTTTATCGGAATCAGGGTGAAGAGGTCTATTGTAATTTATCGTACTCTGAGGGAAAATACTGCGTTACGTACAACTTGCGTAAACAGGGAGATTATCGCATGAATATATTACTGAATGATCAACATATTATGTACAGTCCTATGCATGTTACCTATCAAACCAGACCAATTAATAAGGCTACCATCCACAGTGAAAGGAAATCACACAAAAAAAAGAATGATCGTTGAAAATCTGATGAAGTTGTTTTGTTCATAAACTTGCTATTTTGCTTTTTAGTAAATTATTAGCAAATAATGGTCTAATTTACATGCTTTTTACTGCAAAATAAAATTACTTAACAGTAAAAAATAACATTTTGTATGTACTGTAATAATCATAGACCAAAGTTTACTGCAGGCACAGATTTAGGCAGGGGCTAAACAGGCTTTAGTCAGTCATGTCTTTTAAAAATAAAATAATGATTTTTTTTTCTGCAACGCAACGGATCATTTTTATCATTTATGAAATATGTAGCTCCCCTAATCTATAATGCTGGATCCGTCACTGTACTGAACTAAAACTCATAGATTGATTTTTAATTGAGATCAACAACATGAACTTCTATGAAAATTTTACTGGTGGAAAAAAGGCCAAAAATAACTAAGGTTATTTATCTGCTTTAAATGTTCATTTTTAGTTATAATTATGATTTTAATTATGATTTTAATTATGATTTTAATCAGGTAATTTTACAGCTGATACTGTTTTACACTTTATTTTTAACATAACGACATGCTAGTAAATTTTGTAATTCTTGTTGGCATTTGGAAAGTAGTGTCCAAAATTGTCAAAATATGCGATATTAAATTAGCCAGATTCACCAACTATAATGAACAGTTTCACTTTAAGAAAACAATCACTGAATTGCAAAGTCAATTATAATTGGAAAAAGTGTCACTTGAGAATTCATATTACGACGTCTAAGTTTCATCTTGTAAATTGTGTCAAAGTTAACAAATACTACATTAATGTTTCTCATTGTATTCATAAATATTTAAATTATTTTTAAAATATGAACCAAAATATGTACAATATGTGTTTTAAATCAATGCATCACAATAATATAATCATATATTTATCTTTCTGAATGGCTTCCCATTATGTCTCTGTATTAAAATAAAATTTCATATTATATAATAAAGTTAAGAAATTAAAACTAAATGCGTTATAGTCTGTGATATTACTGTCTCAAAGTTGAATAAGATTGTTGGATTACAGAATCAAGTAAGGCAAGATAGTGCAAACACTCGCTCACGCATTCAACAGATTCCAAAATACAGCATCAAATGTGTTTCAAATGTATCGCCTAGTATCATAGGCCATAACCAAACTCTTAATCTGACCTTATATGATACAGGCATCGCATGTGACACACGTGATATCCTATATTGTGGAAATTTCTTATGATACTGGGCAAATATTGTCATATCCAGCTCAATTGTAAGTACTATCAACCTGACCAACTAACCAACTTAATTGGAGAGCTCAGTAACGTGAAACACTTTTCTTCCCTGCATATTAATTCTAGAAGTTTACTTCATAACATTGATTCTTTCAAATTATTTTTAACCAATGTAAATTATGATTTCGATATAATTGCAGTCTCGGAAACCTGGTTGAAAGATGATAATCCATTAACCAATATCTCCAGTTATTCTTTCATTTCAAAAAACAGACTTGGGCGGGCTGGTGGAGGTGTAGGGCTGTATGTTCGAAATAACAATGTGTTCAAAGAGAGAACTGATCTTTTCCTAGACCCCTCCCTATGCGACTCCCTTTTTATTGAACTTGAACTTGAATCCAATCAAAACATTATTGTTGGTGTAATCTATAGGGCACCATCTCTTGATACGAATGCTTTTATTGACGCTTTTGATCTCCTGTTAAATAATATAGCAAAAACCAACAAAGAAATTTACTTATTAGGTGATTTTAACATTGACCTACTTAAACATCAGTCCGATAATCAATCCAACAATTTTGTTAACTCTGTCTTTAGTAATTTCCTTTTACCCTTAATCAATAGACCAACTCGTATTACCCGAACATCAGCAACATTAATTGACAACATATTATCTAATCAAATTGAATCATCAAGTCTATCTGGACTTTTCTATAGTGACATTAGTGATCATTTGCCCATTTTTAACATTACACCCTTATCAAATATACCAAACCGTCCCAAAAACTATGTAAGCCCTAATCATACCTACAGAAAATTTAACGAAACAAATATTTCAAACATAAACAACGATTTGTCTAACATGAATTGGACTGGTGTTTATGGTACGGATGATCCTAATGTTGCTTTACTTTCATTTGAAACTGAATTCAAACGACTGTATGATAAACATTTTCCAATTCAAGAGCAGTCTGCAGGGAAAAAAAAAATAAAGACCTGGATGACGGATGAACTCTTAAATTCAATAAAGCATAAACAAAAACTGTATTCCAAATCCCTCCGCTATCCGAATGACAAAAACATAAATGAATATAAGCAATTCCGTAACTCCCTTAACTCTTTAATAAAATTAACAAAACGCGATTATTATGAAAAAAAGTTTAAGCAGCAGAAAGATAATATCAAAGGAACATGGACAATTATAAATAGTCTCATAAAAACGAATGAAAGTAAGCATTTCGAAGAGTCCACTATAAATTGCGAAGGAAACTTAACGAATGATCCCAACATAATTTCAAATCATTTAAATAATTTTTTTGTTAATATTGGACCTACTCTCGCCAAAAATATAGACACATCTAATGCAAATTTTAAAGATTACCTCCCTCCGCCATCCATAAATTCTTTATTTCTCAATCCTGTGACTGCTTTTGAGATTATGGATATTGTTATGCGCCTCAAAAATAGTAAAGCACCTGGCATTGATGATATTAACCCGTCTATTATTAAACAACTTATCCCTTTTATTTCCGAACCCCTCTGCTACATTTTCAATCTTTGTTTTGTAAATGGCACCTTTCCTGACACCCTTAAACTAGCTAAAGTAACTCCTATTTTTAAAACTGGTGACAAATCTGATTCCAGTAATTACCGTCCTATATCAGTGCTACCGATCTTTTCCAAAATACTTGAACGCCTTATTTATGATCGAACATACAATTATCTTCAAAAAAATAGTATACTTTACAATAAACAATTTGGCTTTCGTAAGAACTATAATACATCCACCGCACTTCTTCAATTAACAAATGAAATTGTTGGGGCTTTCGAGAGGGGTGAATTTGCCATTGGTATTTTCATTGACCTCTCGAAGGCCTTTGATACAATTGATCACGATATTTTATTATATAAGTTACATACTTATGGAATCCGTGGCCCTGTATATAATTTATTCAAAAGCTACCTTTCAAACCGCAAGCAATGCACTAAATTTAAACACACCCTTTCTGATTTTCTTCCTATTATTTGTGGAGTCCCTCAAGGTTCCCTGCTTGGGCCTCTATTATTTTTATTATACATAAATGATATCCATAATGCCTCAAATATGTTTTCTTTTCTGTTGTATGCTGATGACACAACCCTTATTTACACTGATAAAAATATAGATTCCCTTTTTAAAATATCAACCGAAAATCTACCCAAAATTTTAACATACTTTTCTGCAAACAAACTTTCTGTTAATCTAAAAAAGTGCTGTTGTATGGTGTTCAAAAATTCACAAATACCACTAAATACTAGTACTTTTAAACTAAAAATTAAAGATCAATTAATACCTATTGTTGAGAAAACTAAATTTCTTGGTGTTTATCTGGACTGTAAGCTAAATTGGAAACATCAGATTACTCAAGTCGAAAACAAAATATCCAAAAGTTCTGGTATCATATATAGATTATCATCTTTCATCCCTCAAAACATACTCCGGATTCTTTACTGTTCACTAATCCTCCCGTACCTCACTTACTGTAATATTATTTGGGGTAATACATACCCGTCCTACTTAAACAAACTGTTATTGATCCAAAAGAAAACCGTAAGATACATAGCAAATGCTCCTCCTTTATCCCATTCCAATCCTTTATTTTCTTCATTTGGTCTTCTTAAAATTCAGGATATTAACCATCTTCAACAAAGTGTTTTCCTCTATTCATGGCTAAACTCGATCCTGCCATCACACTTTAATGATTTATTTAGTTTCAATCTTAATTTTCATAACCACAGTACTCGGAGCGCAAATCAAATACGTATTCCTTTTTTTAAAACTACTTCTTTTAAACATAGCATTAAGTTCACTGGTCCTAAACTTTGGGATAATGTACCAGTTAATATAAAAAGTGCTTTGTCTAAGAAGAGTTTTTCTTTTAAATTGAAACGGCACCTCTTATCTAGTTATGTTTAATTATCCTTTCACTCATTGTAGTTTTGATATTTAGTCTTTTCGGTACCCTGAATCTAAAAGTCTTCATTACTGTTTTTGTCCTGTTTCCGGTTCCCGTGTTGTCCTGTTTTTTTTTTTTTTCATTTTCTATGGGCTGCCTTATACAAGCTTTGCTTTTTAGGAATGTTGCCCCTCTTATTTCAATAATTTTTACTGCTAATTTTTATTTTCTATGAAAGACAAGAGAAATAAATGTTACTTTGATTGATTGATTGATTGATTGATACAGAACTGAGATTCAGGTAAAGAACTGTTTTTTTCTGGTCAGTGGGTCATTCAACTATGAACAGGCTGATCAAACATCTTTCAGCACTGTACTCCCATCCTTGGATCCATCTGCACTTACATGAGAAGATAATCACATTCCAACAGACAAAATGACTACAACAAATTCAATAGATTGACAAGCTTCCGAAGTAAAATTAGGAAACTTTTCAAAAATAGAAGCCTTAATTGATCAATCGTCAAAATTTGAAAGTATAAAATCTTTCCTGTCAAGATTGTATTTAAAATTGCTTGAAGGTAAAAACTCATTACCAGCTGTTTTTGAGAATATTCAAAAATTAATTAGCTTCTAGAAATAATTTCTGATTGATATTTTGTAAATGAAATTAATCATATTGTTTCCACTTTTAAAATATTAACTATTTAGAAGTTTAATTTGAAGGAAGTTGCAAGGTATGAAAAGAATGCAATAATGGATGGATAGAGTGAAAGAAAAAACAAATAAAGAGAATAGGAAGGACGTGAGTAGCAGAATAATAAAAGAGGGATTTAATTTCAAAGTAGAATAGAGTGGGAAAAGCGAGGTAGTTAATAAATAAGAGTGGAAAATCATTTAGGATGTAATGAAGTCGAGAAATTAGAGTGAACAAAAAAGGAGGAAGTTGTTATAGGGTTCAGAATGCTAGAAATGATTGAAAGAAAAAAAATCACACCATAAGACCGTTTCTATTTTTTTTAAACTTCATTTAGAGAACAATTCCCTTCCATCTGAACTCATAAGTTTAAAAAGCCAGCTGATATCAAGGGGCCAGCTGATATCAAGGGGCCAGCTGATATCAAGGGGCCAGCTGATATCAAAGGGCCAGCTGATATCAAGGGGCCAGCTGATATCAAGGGGCCAGCTGATATCAAGGGGCTAGCTGATATCAAGGGGCCAGCTGATATCAAGGGGCCAGCTGATATCAAGGGGCCAGCTGATATCAAGGGGCCAGCTGATACAGCTCTCCAATATAAGCAAATAAGAACCTAATAATTAAAGGTAGAATGATAATAATAGAAAAATAATAAGATAAATAAATCGATAAATATATTTAAAATTGTGTAATAATAACAATCGGTAAGTAAACATAAAATAATCATTTAATGTTATTAAATTGAAATAACGTCTTAATAACTATGTATTTAATTAATTAAATCATTGAATTATTACAGTTTTATTTATTGCTGAATGAGACTTTAATGGTGTTTAGTGATAGTGTTCCAACAACACAAATTAATGTGTTAATATAATAATCTAATTAAAAGTAAGTTAATGTTGATGTGATGATGAAGTCTTGTACATGTCTTTATTACCAAACATCTTATCATTTATCAACAAGACATGCCTAATAAGATTATAATAATCTTGTTCTCACCTTGATCAATTTATTTAATCTTGTAGTGATCCAGCAGGTATGTGCTTTACTTCCTATGGAAGGGTTGTTGGTTCAAGTCCTCATTAGGGTCAAGGGTATTGGTATAACAAGACAGGATATGAACAAACTAGTATTTGCCATTGACAACATTAAGCTAAATATACCGCCTGTTCTATAGATATTACAATTTAACTCTAAACAATTATAAATGGATGGAGACATAAGCATAGACTTTAGCATCAGAAAACGTCTTATCCGACTGCTAAAGTACAGGTCACAGGGGCTAGCACATTTTATACACAAGGGACACTTTTAAATTGAGAAAAGTAGTGAAAACAGGAAAGTACCCTTTTCTTGTTAGGCATCCATCAGTATATATGGAGCCTTTACAACAACAACAAAATATTACAAAAAATGTGTTGAAATTATTCCCTCAAAGTGAACTTTATTCAAAAATTAAAATGTTTTCTAGTTTTTCTCCTTCCTTATTAAGTAAAAGATTGTAGAGTCATAAACAAACAGTAAGTATTCACCCTTACAGTAGATGCAGCTATTGTTGACATGTAATGATGCTATCATAAAAACTTATGGGGAAACGTAGGCTAGTCCTATAGTTTGGTACTACATACTAACTAGAGGGTTCGAATCCAGAAGTAACTTCGAAGCAAATCTGTTTGTAAACCGAAACTGGAAGATTGTTTTAAACTAGTGCTAAGAGACACTGAAAACAATAACAGAGTTCTGTAGTCAATGTATCCCCGATGGTTATTTAAAAAAAAGTATTTGCATTGTGTCCACCTGACTGAATTAAGTATAATTTTATATAGGCCTAAATACATAATTGAATACTACAGAATAAACTGTTACCTTTCTTGGGCCTCACTACCTTTCATAATCAGTCAAAAGAGAAGGGGAAATGGAACGCCGAGTAGACCTACCATTCTTTAATCAGTCTAGCCAACAACATTATGATAACTCAAACTGAAAATCTTAAATTTAATTTAATTAACATTCTGAATTAACCTCAGTTTCAAGTAGTTATAAACAAAATAAAGTTAGAATGTAAATAGAGGATTACATTTATAGAATGTTTCATTTGATTCTGACTCAAGTAGGCCATGCTCACAATGATAGACACAAGTAAGTAGGCCATGCTCACAATGATAGACACAAATAACTCAATTCAATTTAAATAACATTTAATAATTTAAAAGCTATTTATAAAATTATATTCGAGTGTGAGGGTTGGAGTTCCTGCTGTTTATTATTTTAAAAGTTTTTAAATGTCCTAAATTTTAAAATGAGTAATATTTTACAGCATCTGTCAATCATATGTGGATACAATGAACACTAATTTTATATTCCAGTGTGCCAGGCCTATCAAGGATTCTATGCACTTTTAATTGTTTTCTGTTTAAACTAAATGTGATAATCACATCACATTAATTGCCTGAAATTAACTTGAATATAAGGAAAATAAATAATTAAGTTGTCATTAGCATTTTAGTAAAGACTTAGTAGTCAAGGTTACTTAGCATTGTGATGTATATGAACATTAATATAAGAATATTGAATATTACTTTTCACATGTATTTTCAGGTTTGGAGAGTCATATCCCTTTGATTGTAATCTCTATCAGCTGTTTCTCAGCTACCTTGGTTAAGCCATAACATTTTGAATACTATTTTTGCATACCAAAACTCCAGAGTTTACTACTCTGGCACACACACATCAAACAAAACGTTGGTGTTGGCGCCCCTGGGTGTGTGAATTAGACTTAACAGCAGAGATGGAAAAAACTGAACATTTATTTTTTTAAATTTATTGTAATCTAAAATCGAGAGACGGTAGCAATTCTAGTTCAAAAGTTCATCTTTTCTTCAATCAAATTTAATTATTAATAGTTTTGTCATTATCTTTGTCATTATCTTCACCTGACTCATCTTGTCACTTTTAACATGAAATAAAGTATTTTTATATCAGCTTTACATAGTAATCACCTGATTCTCAGTACATACTGTATGGCATTAATAAATGATACAGTTTCACATGTGATACAATGTGACACCGTATTACACAATTTGCCTAGAACACAGTACAAATTATAAATAAATACAGAGAATAAGCTATACACATGGCATTATACTGTACGATATGATACAATATTATTGTCATTTTAACAATGAGGTACAAATGAAATTTTGTTGGTTTACATTTTGATTTATATACAATACCAGTATCTTGGCAAATGCAGTGCATCACATGGCGGTGCCTGCATTGCAGTATGTTAATGCTTATGGCCTATAAATGATACAGGGTATCACATGTGACATATGTGACTCTGTATTTCACAATTTGCCTAGAACGATGTACAAAAATGTGTTGATAAACAAGTTAAAAGTACACCTAATTAAATATGAATTAATTCTTAGGAGTTGCAAGTCATATTACTGTCTGTTAAATAATTATATTTCATGGTTAAACAAATTGCCATCGTGATAAATATTAAATCATGATAATTATATTTGATAAATGTCCTTGTGAATGGCTCTAAGATGACCATTGTGAGAGCAGTTGCTGCAATAATTATGATTAAAAGTTTGAAGTTAAAACTTTGTATAAATAAGGGTTATGGTCTTTTTCTTGAGTGATAATTGTTGCCGCAATAATTGTCTTTGTTTAATATTTAAAATATTGATGAATAAGGCAAATATACAGGTTATTAAATTTATGGAAATAAATGGCGGGACAGCATCAAACAAAAACATCTGATTATAAAAACTGGGGAATCTCACTTTCTAAAGTAATAATGGAAACAGTATACCGTACATCCCCGGGTATAATCCCACTTCACTCTGGGTCTAATCCTACCCCCTACTTTATGTCTGATTACATAAACAGGCACATCCCTGGGTGTAGTCCCAGTATTGACTTTTGGTCTGAACTGTATCAAGTTCAGATGAGTTTTTACAAGAAATGTTTACCAATAATTTTTTTTCCAGAACCAAGGGTTTCTCCAGGTAAAGTCCGACCCCCAATTTCATGTTCTAGTACTTGAATTATACCAGAGGATATACGGTATGTTCACAACCAGATAGATAAAGAGTCTCATTTGAGGCTTAGTGGAGTTGTGACTTATAACCCTGGCACTATGTCAGAATTGAACCCTGGATCTTGGGATTGGAAAGCAATTTTTAACCACCAAGCTACAGCTCCACTACAATATGAAGAAGTCCATCCCTTAAAAATGATATAAAATAGTAATATCACGCGGAGAGGATCCCTGACGGTATCATGACTGGAAAAAAGAAATACTAAATACGAGGGCAGGAAAATGATCACTAATACCAAACAGCTGCAGAACCTATGTACAAAATCCTTGCATTTCAAACAAAAAATGGTCATATAAGCTAAGCTAAGGTTTGCACACGTTTCAGCATTAGAAGTCAATGCCACAAAGTAACTTACTTGGGGAAGGACAGGGGCAAGGGTGCCAACTGTGTATAGTTAAATAAACCCCTCTATATTCATCCTCGTTCTCACACTCATCAAAGTAAAGCTGTACAGCAACAAGTAAACAATTAATATATGTGTACTGTGTTTCAGATGTCAGTATGAATAAGTATCTATCTTAAAATATCAGACATGTTGTATGTGAACATTAGGACAAGTTCTAAATATAGATCACAATCATACACATGGCAACATTGTCTTTGTGAAAGTTTACAATCATCAGAGGGCTACCCTACTGAAAGAAAACGAAATATATATATGCATTTGTGAATAGGCTGAAGCGTCCTAGAATTAAAAGAAAAACAAATCTTGGAAATGTGTTATTTGCACTGTTCAAAATATCAGGCCTACATTATATATGCAAAGGGAACTTTTTCCTATAGATAACCATCATGAAGCTCTGTCTACACTATCAAACCTTATGTGACAAACGTGATGAGTCCATATGGACATGATGATGTCATATAACTACCATATTTGGGCACATCATGCTTTTTGGTAAAACTAGTTTGATAGTGTAGACAGAGCTTAAGTTTGTATATTACACGAAGATGAAACAATATACAGATATTGACTGCTTAGAGGTTAAATATAAGATTAGACATCCCCGAGGGAATGATATTATGTTCGAGGGAATATATAATTCCCAAGAACTTAATATCATTCCCGAGGGGATGTCTAATCTTATATTTTACCGATATAAAAGGTGATATCTGTTATATTACATAGCCAACAACAAGTAGAATATCAGGCTGCTGGGTCGGGTAGCTAGGCTAGGCCTCCTTTTTGTATTGTATGTAAACAAGCTGCCCAGACACCTTACCTTTCGAAGAATAATATACAGATAATTACTAATTAATGATTCCTTGACAATAACATATTCACTAGCCTAGGTCGTTTAAATAATTACAGAAGAATTTCCATCAATAAGCCTACATTAATAATACTAATATTATAATATCCGGTAGGCCGAATAAATAATAATTCGTCTTCTTTCGAGCCAAATCACCAGATGTTCAGTGCGTCGCGCGCGTACCCCAATCACAAACTGTGTTTCATCACATCTAGGGAGGACTAAAAATAAATGAGGGCGCTATGTATGCATAGTTTAAATAGTTTAGATGACTAATTTCGTCAAGCAAGTTCCATGTCGCAGCGCATGAAGCGTTGTCTTGTGATGGAGTGACAATTTCATCGCGAGTTCAAGTAGTTGACTTTTGTTTATTTATCGGCAAACGCGAGTGTTGCCACACGAAAATTACACACTCAATATCATCGTACTCGAGAATTTATATGATTAGTGATAGGGACACGATAATTACGCAAAAATTACTCAGTCAATATCATCGTTCTCGAGGATATATACGATTTACGATCCTCGCAGCGGAAGTCATGTGATGCAGTTTCAACCAATCACATTCGCGTATTTACATAGGCTATGTAATAACAATGTATAGTTTCTTTCCTCATACTCATTCAAGTATGCTTAAAAACAAACACAAGCATGTAATTCATATTCATATAGAATTAAATTTGGGAAAAAATATGACGTCTATTAAAAAGTTTCATTACCTTCAAAACAATTGTTGGTAATCATAATGTGACTAGATGGCAATATTGTGCTTTCAACAACACACCACCGAAACTTAAAATATCTTTCAAAATCATTGAAAAATAATTTGATTTATTAGTAAAAACTCTTTGAATCCTCAGGGGGACTGTTTATATCTTGAAAGTAACCAGATGGATTAGTGACACCGGTAACTGCTAGAAATCAACATACCCTGAAGGTTACCAGGGTAACACTAGGGATGTCACTGGGGACTAACAGACTTGGTCATCCAAATATTTGTCAATCGAATACTTACAGAGAAATTATAATTGTTGAAATTCAAGGCTAGAAATTGCATAGAACAATAGTATTAATATTCTATATAATCAAAAATACAAGGTGACAAGTTGTCACCTTGTATTCACAAGTTATATTATAGTGAAGAGGGTGGGTCTTTACTGTACCTCTAGTTATTGTCTTTTTTATGTTGTTAGACCACCAGTCGGCATTTCAATTTTGTCCTGGCATTTCTGATATATTATAAGTATGAAACGACATGTGTGCCAAAATATCTTTCTACCCAAATTAAGTTGAAATGTCATCTAGAACATTCACATGGTACAGTAGTATACTACTGTACTAAAATACATTATGTCCCATATATGGACATGATGATGTCATATCATTACCATATTTGGGCACATCACACTTATTTTGTCAATTTATTTTGATATTGTAGACAGAGCTTTACACACATCAATCTTGCTTGTGTTTTGTATTTTAATGATGTATTTTATCTGTATTTTACCAAACCTGCCAACTATTCCTTGTCAGTTCATTTTCAAAACTCAAGAAAATCAACTAAGTAGTATAATCCCTTCTTGTGTAAGTGGATGCCTGTTGAATTGTGGGACTATCACACATACCCAGTTGCATGTCACCTAAATGAATGTTTCCTTAAAGCATACCTACAAAGTTTATGTTTTAAAAATATTCAAACCCAGAGGAAATACTGGGTTTTGTCTACATTACAAAACAGAAAGTTCAGATAAATTGGAAAAGTACATGTGGTGAAGTGTGTACTGAACTTTCATGTTGCTTCACTGCCATGTTATACAAATATTTCCTCCAAGCATGAATTTCTTGGCAAGCCAGACCATGTTTTTAAGTGTGTACTTATGTATCAATTTTAATTTTAGATTGCAAAGCTGGTCTACTGTGTAGGTAAGTCAGTTACTATGTTATGCGAAACTTTGGTACAATGGAGCTTCAATATAATCTATATTAGGATTAGGAAATCACATTAGAATGTGTCCAACCATCACACAATATAAGAATGTAGCAGTATATATATAAAATAAACTCAAGTCATAATATTGCGAATTAAAAAATGGCTTGTCCCTCTTTTTTTTTTTAAGTTTGTTTTATTTAATATAGGAATGTTGTTGAAGCAAAATTAAACATAAATGCTATTGAACCATAAACCTAATTTAATTCATAGGTCCATAACATTCAAAGGTCCATCAATAAACCATGTCGTTGAAGCAAAATTAAACATAAATGCTATTGAACCATGAACCTAATTTAATTCATAGGTCTATAACATTCAAAGGTCCATCAATTCATAGGTCTATAACATTCAAAGGTCCATCAATTCATAGGTCTATAACATTCAAATGTCCATCAATTCATAGGTCTATAACATTCAAATGTCCATCAATTCATAGGTCTATAACATTCAAAGGTCCATCAATAAACCATGAAGGTATGATTAATGTAGTTTACAATTCTCTGTATAAAAACAAGACTAAAGCTCTGTCTACACTATCAAAGTTTATGTGCCAAATGTGGAGTCACATCACTACCATTTGGGTATCACTAACATATTTGTGTATATCAGTACCATATTTGGGTATATTACTACCATATTTGGGCACATCACAGTTTTAGTTTTTAGATAGTGTAGACAGAGCTTTAGTTAAACAAAGAGTAGACTTTAAAACAGAAACATAGTTTGTGTTGTTGCAGTTATTTGTTTAATTATAAAGTAAGTAGCCTTAGGCTTACCATTCTCTTTGGTTTCTCTTTCCATGCCAGTCTTTCTTCCTGTGTGAATCGACAACTTAAGGCAGTTAAGATTTGGGTGCATGTTAACCTCCACACGACTTTCGCAATGTATTGAAAATGATCTGCAAATAGTAAATCAATGGAAATTATTGTTAATTGAATTATCATTTTCTTCACATATTATTATGCATTCACCTATTTTTCGTATACTACTGTCTATACAAGATATATGAACTCATGAACTTTACCATATAGTTTCATCTAAAGCTCTGTCTACACTATCAAACTAGTTTTTGTGCCCAAATATGGTAGTGATATGATGTCATCGTGTCTATATATCTCACACTATTTACCAAATTATAAAAGAATATTTATGGATCAGGAAAAATAAAATACCATTAATAGGGACGACGGTGGGTTCTCGCATATGACCAACTCATTTCACCTAAAAAGCTGAAGAACTTCGGCAAATTGCAGACCAAGTTTGCCAATAGGGGGCGCTGCTCTCCAACTAGCAAAGCTACTCCTAGCAACCACTAACATCTAGTCATTGCCAGATGAAAACTTGTTGAAAACAAGTTGAAACACATACGTATATATTACTGGTTTAACATAAAGAAGTATGTACAGATATTAACAGTTTGGTTTCCAACTGTTCGTGTATATTGAGTAATCAAACATAATGAACAGAGTCTTGTACATCAGCTATGAGAATCTTAATGTCAACGTGAATGCTTTTACTATTTTTACACTTTTTATGATCATGTATCATTGTATTTTGAATATTGATTTAGCTTTTTGCTTTTATCCATTGAGATTCACAACCCAATATTGTCATTTTTTTTGGTATTTTACTGTTTTAATTTATAATTTAAGATATCTATACTACTGTCAGTATTTTAATCCAGTCTATGATATGTATTAATCATATCTGTTATCCTTTATTTTCATGTGAAATACTGTATTTTACCAATTTCTGATATTTACTATTAGCATGATTATGTTATTATTATTTATTACAGCGTTCAATCCATGCTCATAGGGTTTTACCATATAAATTGATTTGAAATCATAGAACACAATTAACATGCAATTAATAGTGTAAAGCATACATGAGCAAATTGTACTCATCATCTAACAAGCATCCTGTTATTGTTAAGCCCAGATGATACAAAAAAGAAAGGAGGACTATGATTGGCTAATAGTTGATGACCAGACATCATAGCCAGTATACCCTGGATTTGGTAACATTGCGTGCTGGGCTGACACCCTCATTGGAAACAAGGTTATTAGACAGGATGACTAAGGGTCTAACCCCTGGAGAGAAAATTATTTGGGAGGCCTAAAAAGTAAGCTTTCTCCACAGACAGATGTGAGTCAAAGGGGTTCATTACTACTAAAGCCCTGTGAAGCACCCTAGTGATTGTATGGCTTAGAAATAGGATTAATTTTTCTGACCATCTTAAATCTGTCTAGCCTTGATTATATAGAAGTTGTGTTTAACCAATGCTAGTATGATCAAATGCAAGAGGAGAAGCTTAAACTCTATCTTCACTATCAAACTTTATATGACAAAAAAATGTGACGTGCCAATATATAGACATGATGATGTCATATCACTACCATATTTGGGCATATCACTACCATATTTGGGCACATCACACTTTTTGTCATACTGGTTTGATAGTGTAGACAGAGCTTTACTAATATTGTTTGATAACAAGTTGGAAGAAGAACACTGCAAACGATTGGTTTCAGATATCCGAACACTGAATTAAAAGGTTTTGTAATTGTACTGATAACTGTGGCACCATACTGGCTGTTAATAATATAATTATATCAAATAACTATTGTCAAAAGAACCCATGATTTAAAATGTATTTTAGGTAATTAAAACTGTAAATTTCTTAATAGCCTGTACACTGACCTCTTGACCGTAATCAGATAAATTGACTTTTAGTGTCATATCCAATACAAAGAAAGATTTTGTTAGTTTAAAACTAAAATAAATTAATTTAATTAAAATAATTTGATCATAACAAATGATAACAGTAATGAATCAGCATTTCTTATAAACACTTGTTTACATTTCACAGGTAACTGTCGAACCACAGATTGAATTTCAGAAAAGTAACTTATTTCTGCTTTAAATTAAGTAATTTGGTGAAATATGAACACGCATTAATTTATGAAAATAGCCTCACATATATCTAGGAGCTTGAGAGTGTTTTGATAATAGCACAATTTAGTGAAGACGCAATTATTTGCGGTTTAGAAAGTTACGGTGAAAAAAAACAACTAAATAATTATTTTGTACTTTTACTATCGTTGCCTCAGTATTGGTTAAGTGTATGAATGCGATTTGATTTGTGAATTGATGGAAATACTTTGAAAATGCGATTTTGGATCTAAAGGGTTCAGCAACACAAAAAACAAAATGGAAAACTCTTTCCAGAATATCTCTTTACAAGATTTTTTCGACAGTGACTCTTATTGGTATTACTCGATGCTAATTTATGCATCTCAATCCTCTGTCTACGCAATATTGCTAAAAATATTTGGATTATTTGCCATATTTGGTAATTTGTTTGTGATGTTGGTTATTATTTCTACAAAAACGTTACACACTCCAAGTAACTTTTTATTGTGTAACCTCGCGGTCATTGACTTCACAACTGGAACTCTAATGGTCATCATGTCTGAATATGTTTCTGTAGATTATTTGACTGAATTTACGATTTTAGGAACAATTGCAATTGTATGCTTAAGTACGTCACTTTTAAATTTATTCTACGTTGGATTAGATCGAATATTAACTCTTTCATTTCCGATGAAATATTTGAACATTAGAGATGAAGTAAAAACCAGGTTGTTCATCACTGCAACGTGGATAGGCGGAATACTTCAAACGTTTCTCTACATGTCCACACCTGAATCTGACATAGTTGAATGTGAAGGCCTTGTATACAATATGACAACTGATGATGTAATATTGTTGGCAATATGGGGTGCTACAGAAACAGCTACAGTTTCAATCAATATCAAAGTTTATTTTATTGCATTGAAACAAGCAAGACAGATAGCTGTATCACAAAACAGACAAAAAAGTACAGTTAACATAAAAGCAGTTAAATCCACCATGCTGATGCTTGCAGTTTTTATTTTGTGTTATTTTCCATGTTTTATGTTTGAAATCTCATTATATTACTGTTATAACTCAGGATTAACGCAATCAATTGCTCTACTTATAGCATTCAGTGGATGCAACATAAACCCTATTATCCACATACTGCAGAGGAAAGAGTTCAGAAAGAAAATTGTTCAGTTTATCAACAAATGTAACTTTTCTAGATGTTGCTAAAGATGTCAAATCAAAGAGGGAAACCTATGGCTTCTTCAAAGGTAAAGGTATTTATATTTGTCCTCAAGTTTAACTAAAAACTGAGGAAATTCGGATTAGGCCCTCCATGGCAGCCAGCAGTGCAGCACCTACCAGATCAGCACACCAGGAGGCGATCTCCTACTCTTTGCGAATAGTGTACCAAGTTCTTTAACATGCACTATGTACACAGGACCAATAGCTTTCCGTCCCATCTGAAGGACAAGGCAATGAGAGAAAAGCATTTTGCCTAAGGATACATTTATTATGATACAGATAGGCTCTATCACATACTATTCTTAAGTAAAACTGGTGACTTTTTGAGTTACTTACGTATTGATAGTGGCAGTCTGATTGAAACAATCAACTGTAGAAGTAGATTAACTGGATTCCTCAGCAAAGCTGGTGGACTATCGGATCCATCTGGTGTTCCCTTCAAGAGAAGCTCCCAAAGTTCTTGCAGTTTTGACCGTAAAGTACTTTGGTATTGGGCACGAATACCGTGTAAAAGCATTCCTATTAAAATATAAACAAGATGATATGAAAAATATTAATTAAGATTATTGTAAATGTTCGTCTGGTTTGTAATTAATAATGTGTATAAAAATTATTTATTATTTACCATCTATTTTTGTAATTTGTACCATTGGTTTGATATCAAGAATTTTATACATATTAACATTATATTTGAAACAATTTAGGACATTAATTAAATGTCTCTTAAACATTTAAAACATCAATGTTCACTTTATACTTCTTGGGGAGAAGCTGCTTTAGGTGTCTACCTGCTAGATTCTCCCTTCATTTGCACCCTTATTTTGTCTGCATGTTTCTTCTAAAGTTTAATAAATATAATCTATCTAATTTTAATTAATGTTGTTTAACTAATAAATGTTAATGTTTTATCACAATGTTCATGGAATGCAAGTTTCTCAATCCAGCATGTGTTTCATTTAGATGGGTTCATAACATTTTTTTTAGTGTAAAATGTTTGAAATTGATAATAGTACACAATTACGATAGCTGCTATAAGGCTGAAAGGGTTTAATTGCATGATTGAGGCATTAGAACATATTTAGGTCAATTTATAATTAAATAAATTAAGAGAAAACTTGGGAATGATTCAGCGAATGTATGGAATACAGCATGAATACAACATCATAGGCTGTTGGTGAAACATGAAACTAATGTCACTAAAGCTTGGTTTCCACTAGAACGTAACGCAAGGACGTAAACGCAACGCAAGCGTTTTAACCAATGACAAGCAAAGTTATAGACAGTTAGCAATCACAAGCGAATAAGCCATCGCTTGTGATTGGTCAATTCACTTGCGTTGCGTTACGTCCTTGTGTTGCGTTGCTAGTGGAAACCACGCTTAAACAAGGGACACTAAGGGTACAATGACATTAATGTGTATCCGGTTAACATCTATTCAGTTAAATATATAATTTAACTGGGGTTCTTGCTAGAAGCTGAAGCTTGTCTTACAAGACCCAAATGAGAAATGCTACAACATTATATTTGTGTATTCAGTTAACATCTATTCAGTTAAATATATATAATTTAACTGCAGGGCTTCATTCTCACTAGAAGGTAAACTTGTCTCACAAGACCCAAATGAGAAGGGGCACAAAAAGGTATAATGATGTTAATTATGTGTATTCAGTTAACATCTATTCAGTTAAATATATATAATTTAACTTCAGGGCTTCATTCTCACTAGAAGGTAAACTTGTCTCACAAGACCCAAATGAGAAATACTACAAATAAAATTAACAGGATGACAAATGATAAACTGACTCTCACACTCACAGAAGTAAATAATAAAAAATGAGAAATACTGATTAAGTATAACAAAATGTAATATGGTGTGTATAGATATTTATAATTAAATAGTCTCTGTTTAGGGGGATTACCACCTGATAGTACAGTGATTAATTTACTATTGTTGGTAATCCTAGGCCAACTATGCCTAAATTTTTTGTTGTAAAAAGTAACTGTATGTGAACATTTTAGGAAGTGGCCATCAGAATCGGTTAAACTACTTTGTACAGACATTCCCTGTAATAAATACAAACACATTTATCTAGTACATTTACATAGTACATATGGTAAGTAACTAGCGGTGGAAAGATATACAGAAAAGGGCACAATGACATATGTCAGAAAATGCATACAAAATGTCACATTTTATTTAGCTTTTAATTTTAAAAAGTAATTCAGTGACATTATTTCTTTAGGCAACTAATTTAAAGACAATTTAGTATGAAGGCTGACAAGAGATGACATTTATAGAGAAAATATTACAAATGACCGCCTTATGACAGTTAAGTATTGTGTATACCATAATTATTTTTTACAGCTTACTCAACACAAATACAGTATTCCAAATTAAGTCCACTACAAAGCTGACCACCTGAATATTTCACTTAATATTTTTGTGTAAACCATATGTTGTTTTTTTACAGTCACTCACTCAATCAAAAATAACCACCACACTTTAAAGCTGGTTTTACAAATTCCAACTTAAGAGTATAGTAAGTATCATGTAAGTAAGTAAGTAAGTAAGTAAGTATTATAGTAAGTATTATGGAAGTAAGTAAGTAAGTAAGTAAGTATTATAGTAAGTATTATGTAAGTAAGTAAGTATTATAGTAAGTATTATGTAAGTAAGTAAGTAAGTAAGTAAGTATTATAGTAAGTATTATGTAAGTAAGTAAGTAAGTAAGTATTATAGTAAGTATTATGTATGTTTTTTGCGGTCACTCAACACAAATATATATTAAAAAATAAGCTTGTTTTATAGCTTATATCTACAATAAATTGTGTTGAAATATGAATAATTCAAATCTATAATTTGTTTTCCTAATTTGCGCTTTGCTTTATTCGCTCCTTTTGTCGAATTATTTGAAAGCGATAAAGAGTTAGACTAGTGGATGCACTATATGTAACTTCCGCCCAATATAATAAAAATAGCCTTACTTATTTAAACTTAATAGAAAAATCATGTTGTTCTCATTACCGTACCCAGGAAAACATTTACAAAAATGGAAAGTATATAAAGGACAGAGAAGAGTAGAAACAGGAAACTTCAAATAAAGAAATAACTTGCAATTGCCATAAATAGTAAATGACGAGGCGCCACAAGTGGTGAACACCAGTACGTCTCCATGATGAGCCTTCTGACTCATCCAGCTCAGTTTGAATCTCATCGGTGGATTCTATTAATCTCACCCTCATGTCATGAAGCAACACAATGTACAGATACCATATTACCACTTACCAACACATGAACGTTTGGGTACTGGGCATGGTTGCTTAGAAACAAGACATCCATTCCTATTGATAAGGTCCAGCTCCAAATTGGTTCTAAGATAAAAAAAAAAAGAAAACAAAACAAATTTGATAGAATTTATTGTGTGTAATAGACTGTATGATTGATAAAATACTAGGTTGTGTAATTCGATCAATTTAAAATATAACTAGAGGCAATTGCAGAATTGAAGTACTTGTCAATACAGGCAGTAAATCTATATGAAAATTGTTCTTAAATTGGTATGACTAGAAGTTCACTTTTTATCAATATTTTTGAATGGCACGTATTTGTATCATGAGTGTTCATATCGTCTACAAGTGACATTCATACAGTACATGTGGCTATCACTGGCTGCCAATCTCAGCTGCTTAAACCAAGCAACCTTAAAAAGACCAGTGGCACTTTGCATTTTCTATGACAATCACACACATGACCAATCTGGCTGCCAATCTTAGCTGCTTAAACCAAGCACATACAAACTTAAAAAGATCAGTGGCACTTTGCATTTTCTATGAAAATCACACACAAGACCAATCTGGCTGCCAATCTCAGCTGCTTAAACCAAGCACATACAAACTTAAAAAGACCAGTGGCACTTTGTATTTTCTATGACAATCACACACATGACCAATCTGGCTGCCAATCTCAGCTGCTTAAACCAAGCACATACAAACTTAAAAAGACCAGTGGCACTTTGCATTTTCTATGACAATCACACACATGACCAATCTGGCTGCCAATCTTAGCTTCTTAAACCAAGCACATACAAACTTAAAAAGACCAGTGGCACTTTGCATTTTCCCTGACATTAATACACATTGCCTCATATCTGACTGCCAATTTCAGCTGCTTAAAACAAGCACAAACTTAAAATACCAAGACCAGTGGCACTTAAAAGTGACATTCAGACACTTGACTGCCAAGCAGCTGCTTAAAACAAGCAACTTGCTTTGATTTTATTTAAAGAAAATTTGCAAATCTGTTCAAAACATATTTATTGTTAAATGTTTTAAACATGATTCACTCATGACTTCAAAATATCATTAAAAACAGTGATAACATTATCATTAATAAAACTTTGCTGTAAAACTGACCATGTTAACTTTTCACACAATTTCTACAATGTGGATAAAATAATTTAATAATAATTTCAAAATGTAATTCTATAACAAACTATTACGATTACAACTAAAATGATTTGCTTAATCCAATTTCCTTAATTTACTTTCATTTTCTCGACCCAAAAAAATTTCTTTTTTGAAATAATGCATAATATCTTTAGGAAAAACAATTAACATTTTTAGTTGAAATGTAACCTTTGAATAGAAGTAAATGATGCATGTAAATCATAAGGGATACAAGACAACACACACCTTATTACAAATGTTCACATAACACTCACAACACAACACAACACACCCTATTACAAATGTTCACATAACACTCACATTACTGTACATTTAATGTTTAAATATAGTATATGAATATCATTGTCATGCGACTCAGGGTATCGGAAAGTGAACTATGCTAAATGTGTCATCAGTAATAGAAAGTTACTCCTTGTGTACACTGATACTGATTCATTTCAGTGTGATGAAAAAGCTGTTTAAAAAAATACACAAATAATGAATGTTTATGAGTGCAATGGGGAAAATATGTTCATTGCAGTTCAATAATACTGTATATTATGTCTATTGAACATCATGTGACCCACAATCCTCCAATCAAATTGCAAGTATCATACTTTCTATGTATATGTTATTAGTGTTAATGAAGAACAGTAAATTTGTTCAGACTCATAAACATTACTTGTTCCAGGTATATTGTTTACTTTTAATTTGCTGGATAAATATTATCATCATTATGGAAGAAGGCAATATAATTATAGGTACCTAATGTCACAAAATACCAGGCAAACCCCAATAAAGCTTGAAAGTTAAAAAAACTATTACAGAAGTTTGAATGTGTGAAATAGCACATGATTAAAACATGAAGGTTGAAATCACATGCTGAATGAGTAATAGTGTAATTAGTAACAGTAATGAATACGGCCTAATAATATCAAAGGAAAACATACATTCCTTGGCTAATACTACAAATCTCTGGTGGATAAAATTTATAAGAAAACCAAAAAAGTGATGAAACATAAGATTAACCCTTTTTGTGAGTACTTTAAAGTTTAAGAAACAAACACGATTGGTAATAATTGAAATTACTTGAAGGTGGTTTACGAGACGTCAACAGCCGTGAATTGCAATAATCAAAGCCTTATGGGAATTACACAATTAATTATTACAGATTTAATGATTATTATTATAAATTTTAAAAACAACTGTAAATGTTTAGTTTTTAAATGATACAGCGTTTTAATAGGCATTTATCAAAACAATTCTGATATGAACATTACTACACTATTAAACTAGTTTGACAAAAAGAGTGTGATGTATCCAAATATTAATATGGTATTGATATGTCCAAATATGGCAGTGATATGGCATCATGTTTATATATGGGCACATCACATAAAGTTTGATAGTGTAAACAAAGCTTTTCTGTAAAAGAAAAAACAATCAACTAAAAAAATGATAACTACCTGACTGTGTTAATCAGAGCGACGCCATTGATACGTTCTAAGAATTCTTTGGGTTTCAAAATTTGCATCAAGAAATTCCTCACAGAGTCTGGAAGAATCTAGAAAATAAAGAGTAATAATCATTTATATTTTTGTTTTCAGTTCATTTATTTTTAAAGTCATACAAGCTGTATCAGCATAAAACGACATAGAGTTAGTGGTGTTAGTGAATCAGGTACTCCTATCTACACATAAACAATGGCTATGAGTGAGTGGCCGAGCGGTTAAGACAGTGGAACCGTAATCACGTAGCCATAACATCGGCAGGGGTTCGAGGCCCACTCACTCCATGGTTCTGGTGGTAGAACGAGTCTTCTCGGATAAGGACTATAAACCGTAGGTCCAGTGTACACAACTTGCTCGTGTGCACTTTAAAGAACCTAGTACATCTTTCGAGACGAGTAGGGGGTTACCCCGGTGTATTAGTACATCACAGCCACTGATCACCAACTGGGCCCTCTGGGAGATCAGTCTTTGACTGAAGAGGTTACCCAGTATAAAGATAAAACAAACAAAAATGAGTGCTCACTGGCTAAACCCAGTGGCCCTGGAGTTTATGGGCCCTGAGCAGTGCCCAGAGGAAAAACAGGCATAAAAAAAAGGCTGAAAAACAGGGGCCCTGGAGTTTATGGGGCCCCTGAGCAGTGCCAAGAGGAAAAACAGGCATAAAAAAGGGCTAAAAAACAGGGGCCCTGGAGTTTATGGGGCCCCTGAGCAGCGCCAAGAGGACAAACAGGCATAAAAAAAGGGCTAAACCCAGGGGCCCTGGAGTTTATGGGGCCCCTGAGCAGTGCCAGGAGGAAAAACAGCCATAAAAAAAAGGCTAAAAACAGGGTTCCTATTAACTATGAATTATTTCACATTTAAATAAAATGAATCAATACTGAGCCAAAAAATACATACACATAAAAAAAAAAGAATCTAATTTATCTTTGTACAAATTGCGTGATATATATTGGCCAGGAAAGTGTTTAATCTGGTTCCCATGGGTGTTGTACAGTAGAATATTTTTTTTAAATTTTTATTTTGCAAAACTCTTGGCAGAATTACATTAATTGTCAGAAAGTTTACAAAAAGCCTTGAGACTGTATTGGTAAGACGTGTAGATCCTAAATAACCGGAACTTTGTAATATATCACGCAAGCAAGTTTCATCTTGCAAAATGTTTTTAATCGAAAATAAATTTGTTGCTCTGTCCAAATATGGTAGTGATATGCTCAAATATGGTAGTGCTATGCCCAAATATGGTAGTGATATGACATCATCATGTTCATATATGGGTACATCACATTTTTTGTCACATCAAGTTTGATAGTGTAGACAGAGATTAAGGTTTAATAATATATCTGCTGGTTCAACCTTACATTCAATTTGAAATCTTTTCGGAAACTGCCCTCAATTTGCTGCCTGATACGATGGTCATCCAGCTCCCTGGTGGAATCCACCTGACTGCCATCTGGGTCATCCTGAAGGCTCTGTTTTGAGCATGGTAAGAATGAGTTGGCTAGCTGTCGGCACATTGGGCATAGGTACTCTCCTTGCTGAATCAGGTTATGTCTCTAGAAAAATAATAGGAATGATTATATCATCAAAATGAAGAAAATGTAAGTTCTTAAAATTAGACGTTACCCATTGTGAAAACAATTTCATTAGCTATTATTAAATCACAGAAAGCAATAAAAAATGTTTAAATAACAAACATAATCAACAAAATATAATTGTTACAGTTAACCCTGAAAATGTAAAATATAAATACTGTAATAATAATTACAAAATAGTAACAGTAATAAGAACTTCTTCCTAGCTAACTTTTTATCATCATAGAATTCATTATGTGTTTAGAATGTCATTAAAATTTATAAATATGTCTTCTAGATTGTAGATTTCCTTGTCAACTTACAAAAATGAAAATGAAAGTACAATTTAGGTTTCGGAGCAAATTATAATAAGCTGGATAAACAAAAGAAAATATAAAAAGTCTTCAATTAAATCATGTGGATTATTGTACCACATAAAAATAGTAACTCTCAGTTCGTTATGTGTGTGAATAATAAATAATTTTCAAGCTTATTTTATGTTTTTTTTTATAATAAATCAATCAAATTGAAAAATAGGACAATGGATGAGAAAACCCATAAATTCTGATTTTAAACTTTTGTTCAGATTGAAATTAAGCCTACGATAAATGTTATACCTACTGTTAATGTTAGTTAAATTTTGGTTCATTGTGTTGAGATGAATTATCTCTGAAAGACCAAATTATCTAAAATATTCAAATCCTCTTCAATTTTATGACTCATCTATTGGACAGTGGTAGTCCCTAACAACCAGTCCTGTGACCTTCTAAAAATGATGTCTACTAAATATAATTATTTAATCATGTTTGCAAGTATAACTTGGCAATTACTGCAATTTTAAAATAACTTTAGCCTTCTTAATATAGTTATGGATTAGGGAGTGTCTCAGTTAGTCATGGAGTAAGTGGGAATCATGGAAGTCAATCAATAGCTACAGTAGTATCACACGTAAAAACCCTAAAGCTTTGTCCACACTATCAAACTTTGTGTAACAAAAAAAATTTGATGTGGCCATATATGGACATGATGATGTCATATCACTACAATATTTAAGCATATCACATTACCACATTTGGGCACATCACACATTTTTGTCAAATGTAGTTTGAAAGTGTAGACAGAGCTTTAGAAATTCAACGAAAATGTGCATACCATTCTTCAGATTTAAACCACCACTAACTCTTTGTTTAAGAAAAAATAAACTTTGGTTCCCACTATGATGCAATGCAAAGACATAAGAGCAAGACAAGTAATTTGGCAAATCACAAGTGATGGATTAATCAAACTGTAGATTGTCAATTGGTAAATGTGCTTATGTTGCGCTTACGTCCTTGCGTTGCATTCTAGGAGATCAAACTTAAGGGGACATTTTCAGATCCCAACAAAGTGTCCCTTTAAAAATTGGTCCTTGCTCTGTTCTTGGAAAAATGTCCCTTTAATAGAGTGGGGTTCTATTGTAGAAGCTTTCTATCTTTGCATTCACTCTTGAACAACTGTACATGACCGAGAGTAGTCCCAGTGGGCCTGTGTGAACAACTGTACATGACCGAGAGTAGTCCCAGTGGGCCTGTGTACAATTATACTCAGCTTGCATAATCAATGGCTTTATCCAAGTAAAGCATTCCTAATACTTATCTATTATAATTGCCAAAATGCAAGTTTTTAAAGCATTCCTAATACTTATCTATTATAATTGCCAATTGCATTTGTAATTGAGGGGATGGCAGAGTGCCTGTATTGTCTGTTTGACAAAGGGGGACATTAAGTTGATTTACTTGAGCATGAGATTATACTCATATATATAGTAATGAGTAAGAAAATAACACTCTAAGCACTGTTACTTAAGAATTATATACTTACACTTAGTCTTAGAGATTTAACATAATTTGCATGGCATTGCAGGTGCAGAAAATGACCACATGTTTGAATATGAACATCAGAAGATGAACATCCCAAAGAAGCTGCAAAGTATGACGACTCCTGAAAACACAAAATGAAATAAAATCACAAATTATTGATTTAAACCAATTAAATAGTTGAGAGAAAAAAAGTATAACTGAACATAGATAATTGGACTGGAGGATCCAGGATTTTTAAATAAGGAGAGAGAGAGAGAGAGAGAGAGTGGTTGAGTGGTTTGTTAGTGAAATGAAGCAAGTCCTGAACCTAACATAATGTCCTATATTTAAAATTGTAGCATATGGACACAATTTATTTATTAGCAGAAATTTATCTAGTTTTTTGATCCAAAAGATCAAAGTGCGCGATAAAAAAATGGGGTTGTAAACTGACATATTTTCTCACGGACAATTTCAACATTTTATGTTGGTTTTATTTATCAAAATACCCATATTCAAAAATATGTGAAAATGTAAAACAGCTGCGGATACAATACATTTAAATATGAATGGATTCATAGAGACACTGTCAATTCCAAATAACATAGTAAAGGAAATATTTAATAACAGATGTAACATGAATCATGTTGCCTACATTCACTGTACATTAACATATAAGAGTACTATGGATATTATTGACCATCCTCTGGAAGTCCTTAGACCTCTTAAATTCTATTATTACTTTGGTAATTCACTTGAGCTTTCAAGTCAAGGAGTCTTAATAGATAGTTCACTAAACCTCATTCACAAAACAAGATGATCTATAGAAAATTCCAATTTTTCAAATGTTTACAGTATAAAGATAAAGAATGAAAAAAATGTTTTGTCTCTATTTTCTATTGGTAAACAGATATACTAAAATGATGCAGTTACGTATGTGTACAACATCTTCTATGTAATTCAATGTCTGGTTTGAGTGAAAACCAAATTTGTTTGCATTGTATAAATTATTAATTTATTGTGACATTTGATTTCTTGCGAGAATCAAAAGAACAAAGTCATCATGATAAAAGTCTGAGGCCCTAAAAAAAAAAGGGTTATTATTGTACAACATTTTGAACTATGTTTGTAACAGTAACACTAGACGATATAGAAAGTGTCAGCCCTAAACATAAAATGTCCTCAAATTTATTATAAACAACGTGTCAAGGGGAAGCACTGTGAGTACCTGATATCCATCCCACATACAATGAAATGAAAGTATACTGAGAGAGGGCAGTTAAAATTATTGAATAAAATGAGTAGAAGAATGAAACGTAACAGACATCAGTCAGAAAAGAAAAACACATACAATAAATACTCTGATGAATTTCCAGCAATAAGGCATCAATTAAAACTAATTGCTTCATCTAATAGTTGCATTTCAAAATTGAATTTTCAATCATTTCACCTGGCTTTAATAAATATAATTATTTTGGGATATTGATTAATTATGAATGAAATCCATAAGATTATTATATACCAGGAAAATAGGAAATTGATTGATATCATTAAAATGAAAATTAAATTAAATCCAATTGCTCTATTTTTCATAATCAGAAGACATTGCATATTAATATAATAAATGTCCCATGTCTCTGATATTGGCTCTGTGTGTTAACAACATTGTACACTAACATAATGCCCTATGTCTGGGTGGGTGTGTTGAAAACATTGTACACTAACATAATGCCCTATGTCTGGGTGGGTGTGTTAAAAACATTCAAATAATTTAAGTTTAAAGCAAAAACAGATCAGATTAAATGACAATACTAACAGCTCCTCGACTTCGTCACGGGTCACTGACCAAACGCCACGATTTCATCATTGGATACCTGGATAGTTCATGAAATGTTGCTGTTTACTAAACAAGTAAGTCCAGTGGATTAGATTGATATCTTTCTAAAATTAAATAACAATCTTACTTCTTTGAAGAACTGCGTGAGAATAACTTTCTTTTGTTGGTTGATGACATGACTTGTTTTAGTGGGTTTCCGAATGACATCATTTGAACAGCCTGCTTCATGCTCTAATGCATCACCCACCACTGACCTGTGGTTTAACACTGGTTAAAAAAGAACAAAGAGAAATGTAAATATATATATGTAATATATATCACTTTGGCTGTCAAGACTGGTACACTGGGGCAAGCCTCTCTAAATGTGTACTGGGTTTTTAAATATGTGCACATTGTGCATACTGTTATAGTCATCATTTGAGAAGACTTGTTCTACAACACGAATAACTGAGTGAATTCTATGCCAATCATATGGGTATCCTTTATGGCAGTATTGTCTCATCTACTTGGAGATGACATGAAGTTATGGTAAAGAAAAAGAAGGATTACATTTTGATATGTAATTGTGATGTAAGACCACTTCACATGGTAGTAGGCCTATTGATATGTAATTGTGATGTAAGACCACTTCACATGGTAGTAGGCCTATTGATATGTAATTGTGATGTAAGACCACTTCACATGGTAGTAGGCCTATTGATATGTAATTGTGATGTAAGACCACTTCACATGGTAGTAGGCCTATTGATATGTAATTGTGATGTAAGACCACTTCACATGGTAGTAGGCCTATTGATATGTAATTGTGATGTAAGACCACTTCACATGGTAGTAGGCCTATTGATATGTAATTGTGATGTAAGACCACTTCACATGGTAGTAGGCCTATTGATATGTAATTGTGATGTAAGACCACTTCACATGGTAGTAGGCCTATTGATATGTAATTGTGATGTAAGACCACTTCACATGGTAGTAGGCCTATTGATATGTAATTGTGATGTAAGACCACTTCACATGGTAGTAGGCCTATTGATATGTAATTGTGATGTAAGACCACTTCACATGGTAGTAGGCCTATTGATATGTAATTGTGATGTAAGACCACTTCACATGGTAGTAGGCCTATTGATATGTAATTGTGATGTAAGACCACTTCACATGGTAGTAGGCCTATTGATATGTAATTGTGATGTAAGACCACTTCACATGGTAGTAGGCCTATTGATATGTAATTGTGATGTAAGACCACTTCACATGGTAGTAGGCCTATTGATATGTAATTGTGATGTAAGACCACTTCACATGGTAGTAGGCCTATTCAATTTGAAAAGTTTGATTTCTTTATTGCTTTTATTTCAAAAACACAAATTACCGTTGGTTGTTTGAACAAGCACAACAGCTCCTAATGGATTGTCCTCTGATGCTGGAATAGGTTGAGTACATATCACACACTCAATTTGTTCCTCTAATGACGATACTGGATCAGTTTCCATAGAAACAGATTCAATTTGCTTTGCACTTTCAACTGAAAAGAAACAAATAATACTAAAATGCTGCGGCCTATTAAATTTTCGACTTAAAAACAATTAAATAACTTGTTCACATTTTAATAGTAACCTGAAATTTGAGGATTTTCTTCCAAAAACTGCTTTTGTTGTGATGCAAATTTTGCTAACAAATGTTGTTGTCTTTCTAGTGCTTTCCTTTTTCTGAAAATACAAAAGTTAAATTTTTTTGTAAAAATTTAAAAATGTACTGTACTACTGATTAATAATACTTTTGGATCTAGTCAATATTTATAGTCATAACATTTTTTCACAAAAATATTGATATCACAAAAATTTATGTGGTTTAAAAGTTATTCTTTATTTATAAAACTTATTCATTATCTGCAAACTTTTAGATGCATTTGTAAAGCTCTGTCTACACTATCAAACTAGTTTGACAAAAAAAGTGTGAGGTGCCCAAATATGGTAGTGATATGACATCATCATACGTTTTTTGTCACATAAAGTTTGATAATGTAAACAGAGCATAGAAACAGCAGTATGAGATACCTTTCACTGACGGCATCAACATTATCTTCTTCCTGTCTTTTCTTTGGATGAACCTGCAATCTATCTGCACATTCCTTGCTCAGTTCTGCCAATCTGTCTAACAGCTTGCCAATATAATACGGTCCAGACCCGGCCTTTGGGTCGCAACCAGAATCGGCCTTTGGGTCAGTGCTTCCTGTCGCCTGTCGCTTATAAACTTTATCATTTGATAATTTAGAGTACAGTTTCACAAGCAAACTTAACATACTTTCATTGATGTCCACAGAGGTACATTTGGCAGTGTCTGTAGCGCTTGGTATTGGGGCCTTCTCTTCTTCATCATAAGCAGTAGCCTGTGGTGGAATTTCAATTACACCAGTCATCTCAATGATGTCCATGGCATTTTGAATGGCATCAAAGAACTCCTCCTCCTCTTCGTCATCTTCTTCATCATCAATATCATCATTATCTGCCATTTCCATGTGGATGTCGTCTAAATCTGGTCCGAGGTTCCCGGCAAAGGCTGCCTGTACTGGTGGTTCTACTGGGAATGTGGAGTTTTCCGCATGGAGATCCTTTAGCAACGCCCTCTACATTTGAGATGTACAAACAATGAAATGATTTTGGACTATGATTTTGGTTTTTTATTCTTTTCAAATCCATTTTTTAAACATTTATTTGTTGTTTTTGTTTTATTTTTCATATGTTTACTTTCTGTGAGGTGAAAGTCAATAAATTAATTGACATAAATTTACAATAAAATATTTTCAATGAGATACAATTGAGATTGTGAGCTAAAGTAGTATACGTATGAAACGCCATATGTGCCAAAATATTTCACTTACAAATGGATTGCTGGAATCAGTTTTTTCTTTCCTTGTCAGTTCAATGGTCTTAATAGTATATGAGATGTTCTTTAGCATGTTGTTATATGGAAACCAATCAGAAAGCTCCATATCATTACAGGTGTCACCAACCTCCACCTGTATGACAAAAAATACCAACTTTTGTCAAAGAAACTTGTTCTCAAGTATTCAACTCAGAACTTGACTAAGTTGTTTATAAACTTTTAAGTGTGGTATTAAGAAGCATATTGAGTACTTACTTGAGTAATATCATTTGGTTGACATTGTAAAGCTAATGATATAAGAGCAATACACTGATACATCACTGGCTCACTTACATCTTTCTCATTCACAGCCTACAAATGAACAAGTAAACAAACATTTTAACACACAAATTAAGGTCTTACCTAAAATATCAATCTCTTTAGAAACATCAAACTTATCTTTTGTTTATCTGGGAAATATTGGAAATATTTATTTATATTTGCTCTTTTTACTGATTTATTATCTTCAAAATATTGTAACAAAGCATAGTAGTAATAAAATACCTTGTGAAGTACAAGAAATAAAGCAGCATGTAATGTCCTGGAATGGAGTAGTTGTTGAACTGGTTTAAATTCTTGGTTGATGTCTTTCAGTGGTTGGTACGCTGGCCACAGCACATCACTACCTATGTGTTTACCACTCTGCTTCATTCTTTGGAAATAAACATCATTAGGTATCATTGATGTGGCCATATATGGATGATGATGATGTCATATCAAAACCATATTTGGGCACAATTATTTTTTTGTAAAACTAGTTTGATAGTGTAGACAGCATAGTACAATATCCTTTGTAAATAAACATCATACTATTTGAGATTTGTAGAAATCCATGTGGATGATTTTGATAATTATGATAATGATGCTGCTCTATGTGAATGATAATAGTTTCATTCCATTTATTTCTTTGACATACCACTGGTGACGCAATGCAATGACGCAAGTTATTTGACAAATCACAAACAATGGATTATTCGAACAGTGGCTGGTCATTGGTCAACTCGCTTGCGTTGACAGTACGTCCTTGCGTTGCGCCTCTAGTTGGAATCCCGCTTATGCAACAATGAAGTGATATGTGCCACAAGGACAAGCCATGTTGATGCAACAATGAAGTGATATGTGCCACAAGGACAAGCCATGTTGATGCAACAATGAAGTGATATGTGCCACAAGGACAAGTCATGTTGATGCAACAATGAAGTGATATGTGCCACAAGGACAAGCCATGTTGACGCAACAATGAAGTGATATGTGCCACAAGGACAAGCCATGTTGATGCAACAATGAAGTGATATGTGCCACAAGGACAAGCCATGTTGATGCAACAATGAAGTGATATGTGCCACAAGGACAAGCCATGTTGATGCAACAATGAAGTGATATGTGCCACAAGGACAAGCCATGTTGATGCAACAATGAAGTGATATGTGCCACAAGGACAAGCCATGTTGATGCAACAATTAAGTGATATGTGCCACAAGGACAAGCCATGTTGATGCAACAATGAAGTGATATGTGCCACAAGGACAAGCCATGTTGATGCAACAATGAAGTGATATGTGCCACAAGGACAAGCCATGTTGATGCAACAATGAAGTGATATGTGCCACAAGGACAAGCCATGTTGATGCAACAATGAAGTGATATGTGCCACAAGGACAAGCCATGTTGATGCAACAATGAAGTGATATGTGCCACAAGGACAAGCCATGTTGATGCAACAATGAAGTGATATGTGCCACAAGGACAAGCCATGTTGATGCAACAATGAAGTGATATGTGCCACAAGGACAAGCCATGTTGATGCAACAATGAAGTGATATGTGCCACAAGGACAAGTCATGTTGATGCAACAATGAAGTGATATGTGCCACAAGGACAAGCCATGTTGATGCAACAATGAAGTGATATGTGCCACAAGGACAAGCCATGTTGATGCAACAATTAAGTGATATGTGCCACAAGGACAAGCCATGTTGATGCAACAATGAAGTGATATGTGCCACAAGGACAAGCCATGTTGATGCAACAATTAAGTGATATGTGCCACAAGGACAAGCCATGTTGATGCAACAATTAAGTGATATGTGTATTTTAATTTTTTTTTTCCAGCTTACATTGCGGTGTAGTTATCCAGCGCTGCTTGGTAGTCCTTTCTTTGCATTGACCTCATCTGCACCATAATTGGGTCAAACTCTGACATCCAAAGCTCTGGTTTAAGTACGTATTGCCCCTGTCTAAAATTGCCACCAGATAACTGTGTAGGGTCTTTAAAATCAGCTACCTAAGATACAAGTTTAAAATATAAACAAGTGAGAAACTTTGTGAATGTGACGCACGAAATATTGCAGTCTGGGTAATAGCACTCCTAAGACAACCTTTGAAAGTAGTGGATTAATGGAAACACATCTATGGATGCTAATTGGTGAAATATTGTGAATGTAAATAAAATTTATTGATTTTGTGATGGAGAACTTGTACACACTTTATTAATTGCCAAAAACATACCTCTTTTAAGATGTCTTCGAACATATCTGAAATACTGAGCACTTCACTTCTCTCAGGAATGTAAAGAAATTTAAGGACTGTGGTGAACAACTTTATGATTTATTCTGTGAACTGTACACATTTCAGTAACAAATAAATAAATAATAAATAAATTACAGCTATTTCTTTCTTTGATGATTGACTTCCATTTGACATTTTACTCACTAATTTCTACTAACACACCTGTAACAGTAAACAGTAAGTCTAACCCTGAATGCAGGTGTAGATGGTACTTCATTGGACTGTACTAACACACCTGTAACAGTAAACAGTAAGTGTAACCCTGAATGCAGGTGTAGATGGTACTTCATTTGACTGTACTAACACACCTGTAACATTAAACAGTAAGTCTAACCCTGAATGCAGGTGTAGATGGTACTTCATTGGACTGTACTAACACACCTGTAACAGTAAACAGTAAGTGTAACCCTGAATGCAGGTGTAGATGGTACTTCATTTGACTGTACTAACACACCTGTAACAGTAAACAGTAAGTCTAACCCTGAATGCAGGTGTAGATGGTACTTCATTTGACTGTACTAACACACCTGTAACAGTAAACAGTAAGTCTAACCCTGAATGCAGGTGTAGATGGTACTTCATTTGACTGTACTAACACACCTGTAACAGTAAACAGTAAGTCTAACCCTGAATGCAGGTGTAGATGGTACTTCATTTGACTGTACTAACACACCTGTAACCTTAAACAGTAAGTCTAACCCTGAATGCAGGTGTAGATGGTACTTCATTTGACTGTACTAACACACCTGTAACAGTAAACAGTAAGTCTAACCCTGAATGCAGGTGTAGATGGTACTTCATTGGACTGTACTAACACACCTGTAACAGTAAACAGTAAGTCTAACCCTGAATGCAGGTGTAGATGGTACTTCATTTGACTGTACTAACACACCTGTAACAGTAAACAGTAAGTGTAACCCTGAATGCAGGTGTAGATGGTACTTCATTTGACTGTACTAACACACCTGTAACAGTAAACAGTAAGTCTAACCCTGAATGCAGGTGTAGATGGTACTTCATTGGACTGTACTAACACACCTGTAACAGTAAACAGTAAGTCTAACCCTGAATGCAGGTGTAGATGGTCTTCATTTGACTGTACTAACACACCTGTAACAGTAAACAGTAAGTCTAACCCTGAATGCAGGTGTAGATGGTACTTCATTTGACTGTACTAACACACCTGTAACAGTAAACAGTAAGTCAAACCCTGAATGCAGGTGTAGATGGTACTTCATTTGACTGTACTAACACACCTGTAACAGTAAACAGTAAGTGTAACCCTGAATGCAGGTGTAGATGGTACTTCATTTGACTGTACTAACACACCTGTAACAGTAAACAGTAAGTCTAACCCTGAATGCAGGTGTAGATGGTACTTCATTTGACTGTACTAACACACCTGTAACAGTAAACAGTAAGTCTAACCCTGAATGCAGGTGTAGATGGTACTTCATTTGACTGTACTAACACACCTGTAACAGTAAACAGTAAGTCTAACCCTGAATGCAGGTGTAGATGGTACTTCATTTGACTGTACTAACACACCTGTAACAGTAAACAGTAAGTCTAACCCTGAATGCAGGTGTAGATGGTACTTCATTTGACTGTACTAACACACCTGTAACAGTAAACAGTAAGTCTAACCCTGAATGCAGGTGTAGATGGTACTTCATTTGACTGTACTAACACACCTGTAACAGTAAACAGTAAGTGTAACCCTGAATGCAGGTGTAGATGGTACTTCATTTGACTGTACTAACACACCTGTAACAGTAAACAGTAAGTGTAACCCTGAATGCAGGTGTAGATGGTACTTCATTTGATTGTACTAATATTTCTTACAATTAAACTAATTATACTTTAGCAATGACAACAACCACAATTTTAAAGGATATTTGATCAAGTAGTTGACTGTGTGTTTTTTCTTTCATACACAGCATTGCGATAACCTCACTTTTTAGCAATTCATAATTTGACATACCTAGAATTAAATAACAAAATTAATTTGCATATTTAAATGATCTTTCTTTCGAAGAGTCTTGTTGTTATGACTTATATTGCTATGAGTAATTAATTATATTTTTTATAATTGATTTCCATTAAAACAAAATTAATTATGTATTTTATAGTATATTTAATACATCAGGTAGCTGAATAATTTGGGCTACAGATAATATTTTTGTTATTGTAATCATCAAATAAATAATCAAAACAAAATAATATCCAGCCTGTGGCTTGCATATTCCATATATTTCACATTGTACGTTATTGTAATCATCAAATAAATAATCAAATCATGATTCATCCACATTTAAAATTTGTAAAAATTAAATTTGACATTTTAACCATAAACCCCAATTTTATCCACTAACCTGAGATGATCGAAACAAATGAATTTTAACAAACCTATACTACTAACCTAAGTGTACTCTTGTATTGATCACGGCAAGTAACAAATATAGAGCGCCCTCTAGCATCACCATCTCCTGTCCTTCCTTCTTTAGGAATGTGTTAGTGTGTCTGGGATTCAGTGACAAATAGTCTAATACATGGTACCTATGAGTTTAATAACAAACAACATAACATATTTGTATCAGTCTTATAATTATACATTCAGTCACAAGATCAGAATTAGCAGTCACATGGATATATTCATACCTTTCTAGTATTGTAGTGATTACAACATCAGATTTTAATTTACAAGTGCATAACTGAAAAAAAGAGTACAAATATTTATAATTAGAAAAGTAACAACAAAATATCAAATTAAAAGTTTCTACACCCTGGCTTTTTTTATTTAAAATACATCTGAAAAATGTACACCTTTTACCGGGTAAGTGATGCGGAATGTATTCAGCATCAACAACATTTTATCTGGAAACAACAGCAACAGATTTTAGCTTGTCAGAGTAAAGGGTTATCAGTAGATCTTTACTCTTTTTGAATAGTGTACCAAGTTCTTTAACCAATGTATATATATATATATAGAACCAACAACTTTAAGTCTCATCAGAAGGACTTACCTGAAGCAAGAAGATATCAAGGTCCAACATTGAAGAGCAGAAATGGCACTGGCTGTAAGTCATGGCTTGGGCTTTAATCTGAAGACCGTTCCTTATCCACATTCCAGCAAAGATTTCATACAAACATACCTAGAAACATAGAATGAAAGATTGCAATACAGTATACACACTCAACTACTAAAACTTAAGATTCAATCACTAAAGCTCTGCCTACACTATCAAAAAAAGTGTGATGTACCTAAATATGGTAGTGATATGCTTAAATATGGCAGTGATATGACATCATCATATGGGCATTTCACATTGTTTTGTTTGATAGTGTAGACAGAGCTTTAGTTACAGTATCTTACCTGTATTTGTAATGGAAACATCATCAATTGCAACATATAGCCATCTGTATTTGGTAACAATGGCTGTAGAACTTGGGATTGCTTATTTACTGCCTATTAGATAAAATGAATATATAATTAGAAAAGCTTGTAAGGTTAGTAAAATCATTGAAAACCCAGCAAACCCACTAACAAACATTTATGTTTATGTCATGCAATACATTGTTTATTGACACAATTACAATAGGCACCAAAATAAGTGGGTGCTTGTCAGTTAGGATACCATTTACCTATTACCACACAGATCAGACCAGAACAAAGACATAAACAAATTTAAATAGAATATATACATAATAATATACTTTCTGGTATAACTGTCAGTTGACAAAAACCAATGGGGAGGCTGAGAAAGTATGCACCAAAATACATTAAAACATACCCATGTTAAGGGACAAACCAACAACCAATGGGGAGGCTGAGAAAGTATGCACCAAAATACATTAAAACTTACCCATGTTAAGGGACAAACCAACAACCAATGGGGAGGCTGAGAAAGTATGCACCAAAATACATTAAAACTTACCCTTGTTAAGGGACAAACCAACAACCAATGGGGAGGCTGAGAAAGTATGCACCAAAATACATTAAAACTTACCCATGTTAAGGGACAAACCAACAACCAATGGGGAGGCTGAGAAAATATGCACCAAAATACATTAAAACATACCCATGTTAAGGGACAAACCAACAACCAATGGGGAGGCTGAGAAAGTATGCACCAAAATACATTAAAACTTACCCATGTTAAGGGACAAACCAACAACCAATGGGGAGGCTGAGAAAGTATGCACCAAGATACATTAAAACATACCCATGTTAAGGGACAAACCAACAACCAATGGGGAGGCTGAGAAAGTATGCACCAAAATACATTAAAACTTACCCATGTTAAGGGACAAACCAACAACCAATGGGGAGGCTGAGAAAGTATGCACCAAAATACATTAAAACATACCCATGTTAAGGGACAAACCAACAACCAATGGGGAGGCTGAGAAAGTATGCACCAAAATACATTAAAACATACCCATGTTAAGGGACAAACCAACAACCAATGGGGAGGCTGAGAAAGTATGCACCAAAATACATTAAAACATACCCATGTTAAGGGACACCTTTGGGAACCAACAAAATGTCACCTTAATAATAAGCGTGTCTCCTGAATAGGGGTTGGCCATTATAGTGTTAAAACATATTACATTTTTATGTTTCACAGTGTCCCCTTAATAGGGGGGTACTTGGAATAGGAGTGACCCCAGAAAACAGATGCTCTACTGTATGTAGAAAAGAATGTAGTTGTGTCAACTTACAAAACTAATGAATAGTGCCAGGTTCCTCAAAAGAGGAAGATCAAAAGAAAACTTACAAAACTAATGAATAGTGCCAGGTGCCTCAAAAGAGGAAGATGAAAAGAAAATTGCATTGGAGAGGGGGCACTATTCAAGTTAAGAGCATCAAACCAGTCCTGGATTTCTTCCGCACACACTGATATCATCATCTTGGAGAATTCTATCGTCTCGGATGTTTTGCAGTGACTGACAAGTTGCCACATGGGGGCAGCACAAGCTTCAACTTCGGCCGTGAATGCTGCGTAGTAATGAGGAGAAAACTCTAAATGCTGTTCATGTTCTCTTTCATTAAGGTTAATTCCTAAAAAATAAAATCCATTTAGAAGTTAATGGTTGCAGTTTAATTTTAATAAATTTATTATTATAAAGTTAGAATTAGATTTCTCTCTTTTCTACCTATTTTCAAGGATAACCATAGGCGAATTCATTCACTATCCTTCTTAAGGTCCACAAGACAAACAATTTTCTACATAAACAAAAGACTAAAGCGCTGTCTACACTATCAAACTTAATGTGACATAAAAATGTGATGTGCCCATATGGATATGATGATGTCATATCACTACCATAATTTGGGCATATCACTACCATATTTGGACACATCAGATTTCTTTTGTCAAACTAGTTTGATAGAGTAGACAGAGCTTTAAAGAAATCTTTGGAAGTGGAGTTGTTTTTTGTCACATTATGACATCTGACTGGATTCGAACCCAAATAAACCATAGCAAACTCGGGTAACTTGTATCATACCAGTGAAAGTAAGTAGTAATGATGTCCACATTCTAATGAGATCAGGACTTGCAAAGAACACATCTACACATGGCTTATGTGACATCAGGTTGGTCAGGTCACTGATGATTGGCCAATAAGAATGGTTTCTGATCACCTGATTTGAACAGGAGACAACTTGGTGAAAGTTCACATTTGTGCCATATTCATCTGTGATAAAAGAAAACCAAACCAAAAGATATAACTGTATAATTTTCTCTTCAACTAGGTGTTGATAAATGGCTCCTCATTTGGGAGTTACTTGTAATGTAAAGTATTTCAATGAAGGAAGTTACTGGAGAAAATTTGATAATATATTGTTCTTGTGAAGAAAAAAAATTCTTAAATTGTTTTTATTGAAATATGCAATATTAATGTCACATAATAATTATTCAAATCAAATTATGAATTATTTTTTGTTATAAATGAACTTGATTAAAACTACAAAATAAAATATTAAAAGTCTATTCATTTTTCATGTTTTTGGGGGGACAATAAATCTTTAATAATAGTAGTACACACCTTTAATTTTGCAGTCTGTCAGTGAGCTGCGTACCATCTCCTGAATTGACAGAATCATTATATGGAACAGTTGAAGATTTTTGACAACGTGAGTAGCTAGGACTTCATTACTTAAGACCTGAACACTTATGTGGACCACACGATCTGGAATCACTTCTGGAGAACGTACTAAGGACATGCAGATGCGAGAGTAATGCATCACAAATGCATCTGTGAAGGGTTTCTGAAATATAGATTTTTAGTTATATATTGCCTGTTTAATTTTCCCTGTTCTATGTAAGGAAACACCTATATTAAGGGAACACTAGACTGTAAAATGAATTAGGGGCAATATAATTATGTTTTAATGCTACAGCTAACCTCTATTAAGAGGACCCTTTTTGGGTGCCAAATGTGTCCCCTAATAGGGTTCTACTGTATTTGTATATTATAACTACTTACTTTATATTCCATATCTGTAAGAAGGCTGAGAAGAAATGTGATGATTTTCTCAGGGAACTCATACTTGACCATCCAAAACATAATCTCTTGAAGAAAACTAGTGTGAACTAATATTTGTGACAATCCCGGGCAATCTAAATTGATGAAAAAAAATGAAATATAAAATTCATGAGTCAAAGTTTGACTGACGTTTTGTACGTTACTTAGTTTCAGAGATTCTCTCCCCTTTAAAATTAAATGCAATAATATATTTTATTCTCATTTTTAAACAAAGTTAAAATTATATCTCAAAGACAAGCAATAATATAAGCAATATTTGGTACCAATGTCCTTTTATATGAACTTTAAAATTTTATTTTTTAATGAATTTTAATATTTTTCCAATTTATTGTACCATGGGAATTTTAACATTTTTAAATCTGTTTGAGAATTTTAACTTTTATTAATCCTCTTATATCTTTGTGTTTGAATGTCGTCTGTATATTTTTATATTGTTTTTAAGAGGGTCTCTTCAAGTCAGCTGTACTGCTGTAGTACAACTGTTAGAGCTAGCCTTGAATGAACCAAAGCTGATTCAAACTCATACCTTGTATAATCTCTGGAATTGATGGTGTTGGTAAGGTCAATAAAGCTGCATAATATTCATCAATGGAACTTTCTTTGAACTTCTTTTTATCATCATTTGGCAGTACTGCTAAATCCTCTACGAAAAAAAAAATGATGGTGAATATATATTTAATTCATCTAAGCTCTTGGTGGTTATGGTGCTTGGCTACCAATTCAAAGGTCTTGGGTTCAAGCCTTTCATGTCAGGATGTGTTTAATGACAATTTACAACTCCACTCCCAAAGACTTAAGGATCTTGTGTGTATGTTTATCTAAACAGGATTGTTCCTTTAAGGATATTGAATGAATTTGCTTATGGCTATCCTTGGCAATTTGCCTAAATGTATAAACAAAACTAAAGATGTATAGGTGGAATGGAATACAGATAACCTTTTATAACTGAGAGCAACCACATACAATTAAAAACAAGAGAAAGTGGAATCTTTTAAAGATTGTTCCATTGTCTAAAAAAAAGAATCTTTCATTATTATTTATTATAGTAGAAATTCACAATACCTGTACTTGAAAGTATTTTGTAAATCTCAGGATTGCATAGTGATTGACAGATCACATGCTTCATAGCTCCTCCCATTTTGCTGAGATCGTCCAATAGCTGTGACACTTGCGTGTATTGCTCTTTCATTACTTCTGTAAGTTTATAACTGCCGTTTCTTTCTGTAAACAATAATAAACAACAATTTTATAATATTTACAAATGAACTTTTACAAATGAACTTTTACAAAGACATTCAAAAGAAATGTGATGAACATATATTTCACAATGCACAGACACAAGAATGATGTACCTGGTTGACAAAGTTTTCGTAATCGAAGAACAAAATGGTAGACAATTCTAGGAACAACCAATTCAGCCATGGCAAGCAGATGAGCTGGTGGCTTCTGAACAGATCTTTTTCCAGGGACATGATTGCTGCAAAATCTAGAAAAATAGTTTTTAGGATTATGTTACTGAATAAATAAATTGCAAATTTTGTCTGAGCATTCACACCCAACTATTCATTAACTATCGTCAATAGTCGGTTAGGTTATCACACAAAGCCATCCTTGCACAATTTGAATTTGTGCAAATTTTTTGATTTTATATATATAATTTTCGGACTTGCAGTCACAATCCGACCTCATCACAGCACAGATGTTGATGATCAGATGTCAAAGTCATTTGACGCTATTTTGACCAACCACATTACTCGTATTTATTTAGGCTATGAAATATTACTTGCTTGTCTCTTCATATAAGTTTTGACAGTTATAGACTAGAGAGGCCCTAAAAACACAATGATGCATACCCAGTATGTCGCATGGCATGAACATCTCCGCAATCACAAGCTCCTCCCGCATGACTACGGAACATATTGAAGTCATGACCAGTGTGATCACTATTGTGAAAACAATCTGAGCATATGGACATACAAGGGGTTACCCCACAAGTTCTACATCTGTAGGCCACAAAGTTTGCAGTCCACACCAGGCCGCATCTTGACGCATCGTCGTACTTCAGTACCTCGCTCTTGAAATCATAGAACTCATTTCCTGCAGCTACTAAATACCGATACCAAACAACACAATCCGTATCGTCATTTGTGTCTAGCAGACGATGTAAAAGAAGATTAATCTGTCTTTTAGCTAACTGAGGGGATACTTTTAATTTTTTGTCGATGTGAATTGCTGCAAACTTAGGCCCTAGTTTGGCAATTCCGTCCACTTCGTCGTCGATCACCTCCGCCATATTTGTTGTTATTATTTTCATACTGAGCGCCACCAACGAATAATAAATTGGTACTCACTTTTGTAAACACGAAATATCTAATAGTGTATTTTAATAATAAGAAAACATAGCATTTCTATTAAAACCATGCAAAACTAATTAAACATGTTACTCTAAAATATAGATTCAATAATACTATAGCACAAAACAACATTTACAAAATACACAGCAATGAAGAATACTCAAATTATATTTACTCTTAAAACTTTACTCTTACTTTATATTATTAGAATTAGACCTAGGCTACATTATGATAAAAATAAATGTATCAATATGTTGGTATGAAATATACCATTTTTAGGAACAAAATCGGTGACCGTGTTTCACCGCCCCTATATGATATTCTTCGTTCAATTTGTGTTAAGTAAATCTATTCTTAGTAATGCAAATGATTTATTTTTCTTTGTAAGATTATTATTTTAAATTGTTCGTGGATTATATTATTTGGAATACCAGGCACTCCCCATTTTGAAAGCAAAAATAAAATTATAAACTACTTTTGATATAAATTGACACACTATAATATAGAGAGATATCTATTCACCAATACCGTAAAATCGTATTATTCATTATTTCGTCACATATGAAAATACATCAAAAAAGGCGTTCCCAGTTTAAAATGCAAAATCTCGTATACCATACAAACCACAGAAACAAATGTGATGCAGTTTAATATGATTTAAAACCTTTTTTGTTTTATAAGAAATTGGCGTAAATAAATATATAGGCCTACATAATTCATTGAATTCCATGCATGAATCCATCCATCGCCCCCGGCCTTTATTTTAATAAATACGGTAAATAAATAGTTTTACAATAATGCTATCGTAAATTGGCAATACTTATTAATCTATCAAGAAAGAGAGGCTAATATTTGCATTGCATGTTAGGGCCTATAGCCTACAATTAAATTAATTTTTATTGGATGCCAGTAATAAAAGATAAGCAGGTTATCTATGAGGCTAATTCTCATCCAGAACCTATCGTGGCAAACTCTTGAAGAGAAACGAGATTTCTCCCTAGCATGTCTAATGTATAAATGTGTTTACGGCCTTGCACCAATTAGATTAGTAAATGAAATTGAATTGATTCGCGATATTCACACCCACTTAACACGTGGAGTAGAAAATTTGAATGTAACAATACCTAAATACACCCTTAGTAAAATGAATTCGTCCTTTAAAGTTGCAGGCGCAAAAATATGGAACAATTTACCAATTAATATTAAATCGGCACCAACAATTACGTCCTTTAAGGCTAGATACAAATCTCATTTCTTTTCATAAAAAAACTGACATGTATTATATTTAATTAAGTTTCTCTTTTGTATATTTTGATTAAGACAGGACCACAATGTAAAACAGATACACTGTTATCTGATTGTTTTATCCTGTATAAATATATTATTTATTATTATTATTATTATGAGTTGTTTCTGTTGTTAGACTGCCTTGGTCAAACAAAATGATGACTATACGTTTAAACGATAAGAGAAAATGTGATTATGGGAAAAGGTAATCAGAAAACAATCGTATCAGGAAGACTTTGTTCTACCATGGAGGAATATTTTCTCCATGGTTCTACCAACATGCAAACAAATGATTTATATGTAGCTGAACAAGATTAATCCCGTCATCAGTGAGTCCCCTAAATGTTCAAGGAATTCCAATTTAGTGAAAGGTAACACTTACACTCGAATGTAAAGAACTGCAACAAATGTCCATGCTTTAATTGTATTTTTAAAGATCACCACAAATCAATGTAACCTATTGCTGATAATAACGGTATATTGATTGTAATAAATCATTAATTGCTGTTGATTGTGATATATAATCTCTTCTTTCATCGTTGGTATAATTAAATTGATAATTAGTTGCGTAATTAGTCGCGTGCAAACGCTCACCATGTTTATGGGTCGGTCGGTCGATCGGCAAACACTTGCGTACGCAACTGCAGCCATGTATATATGGCATTGTTATTGGATAATAATAGATAAAGGAATTGTCTATTGAGGTTAAATCAACGTTGAGCCTTGCGCTTCTAAGCATTCCACGAACAATAATAATAATAATAATAATTTATTTGGAGATTACACTTTTACAACAGTGGCACCCGACCAAATGGAAGGTGCATCCAAGAGAAATGTACAAAAAAAAACCAACATGATATAGAAAGTAACAATTACAATAAAAAGTCGACGTAGGTCAAAATGTCAAAACAATTCAACTACAGTAACTACAATACCATTGATAATTAACACTACAGCAGCAGGAAACCCACTGACACCTACAGTAAAAATACAAAATTACAAGAAATAGGCCTAAACAATAATAGAATAGGTAGGAACTGTACAATATAAAATGAATTGGGCAACAACAATGTAGACCTAACACTATAATGAGATAGATATCAATCATTTAGTTTGATTGATATGAACATTACTCGCCTAGAACATTACATCTGTGTGTCCATGCTCTTTTAACATAGTGCTTACAGTAACAATCAAAGACATTTGATATGGAATCGACGTCATACATAATGATAGTAGTTATCAGTTCCACCTAATACAAGATTTAATTTGGTGTTCAGGTCACCAAAGATAAAATTTTCCCATACATAGCTAAATGATTGATATCGATTAACATATATACTAATTTGGTATATTCTTCAATCCTTATGCCATTGAGTTGGTTACATGTGAATAGAAAATGTTGAATGTCTTCTAAACCATTCTTACACATTTTACAGATACCATCATATTCAGGAAGTCACTTACAACTCCTGTGACCTAAAGGAAGGGTGTTAGATAGAACGTAGTTTGAATTTGAGGCTAGATCCTAGAAAGTCTGTACATCAATCCAATAAATATTTTTAAAGGCACGGATTAGACTTAATAAGAGAGTATGTCTGGAGTGACGATTTTCTTCAATAAACAAATATTAAAGACTGTTGTTTACTAACCCTTAGTTCCCATTACATTGCAACACACTGGCTTATCTGCATTAGAAGTGTAGCATTCCAGCAGTACATTAATAAGAAACTTTGTATAACAATATAAACAAAAGAATTCCATCACATTAAGAACCTTTGTATGACATTAACAATACAAACAAATATAAACGACTGTTTATTGACCAATCATGAGGGAGAAACAGCCATTTTAACGACTAGATAATTGTAAATATCATAATACACAGAATACAAAAACGCTTTCCATTTTAATCATTTATAAGAAACATTGTAACAAAACAAACAAATAATTTGTTATAATAGTAAGTTGAACACGATTTCGGCGCATTTGACGACGGAACGAAGCCAGCATAGCTCATAATAACTCATTCAACAATTTCACGACGAAAACATTGAAGAATAATTCTGTGAAGAACACTGATCTGCATGTAAAATAATGAGTTTGTTTACTGATATAAAGTTAAAGATATATGTATTTTTTGGTAATATTATATTTATTTTTTGAATACCGATATGCCATTTTAATGTCACTTAATAGTTTAATTATTCACTTTGACCAAAAATTGGACGAAGCAAAAATGATTTTCTTGAAAACTGTAATTTAAAGCAACAAGGCCAACAGCCATTAAGTCGCGTGCTACAATGCATAGTGATACCGGACCGACAGACAGACCGACAGACAGACCGACAGACCGACAGACAGACAGACCGACCGACCGACATAGTGAACTATACTGACCGAAATTACTGAACATGTTTAAAAATGTTGAAATGTTTAAAAACATTTATATTTTTTTAATTTACACGTGCGTATAGCCTGTCACTTTTGACGTGCTCGTATAACGTAATTTCGAGTTGAAAAGTAGGTCAAGAAAACAGAAATCGGGCAAAAAGAGTGCGCAATAACATTTAACGCGCAGTGCGCGCGCAAAAATATGCGCACTCATGGAAGTTTTGTAAACGCTTAAAATTGCCTGAAACGTACTCTTATTTCATAGAAAATAAATTGTGAAAATTTTAGGCGCGCGTACGCATGCGTTACATGCGCTACGCACGTAATTGTATTGCCATATGATGATTTATGCCCTGAAATTTATGAGTACCAAATTTTATTTAATTGTGATTCATGGTTGTGAAGATATGATTACAAACGTGATTTCGTTAAATCGTGCGTAGACCGCGTAATTTTTTATTGCGCAACGTGAAAACATAACCACATCGATTCCTGGCCATAAGGAATATACTGTGAAAAATTGACCTAGCTAGATTAAACTGATATCAAGATAAGGTCAGAAAGCGATAAAACGCATAGTGATACCGGACCGACAGACCGACAGACAGATCGACAGACCGACAGACCGACCGACCGACATAGTGAACTATAGAGTCGCTTCCACGCGACTAAAAAGATTTTTGGTTAAATAAAAACTTTTTATAAGTTAGTTGTTCACGTTTTTTTCTCGGAAGTGATTAATTTTTGTCGAAACTACAAAATGTTCATTTTTCATGTTTTTTTTCGGGAACAATACCTTTTTAAAAGTTACGATTATAAGTGATTATTGTTTTTTCTTTCGTTGATTGTTTTTAAGCCACGGCAGTGCAGTAATTGTTATGTTCATAGTACATTAATGTACATTAAAGTTCGCATTGTTTATTGCGTATATATAAATGGTGCTTAACTAATCTCCTGAATACTTAGGCCTACAGTATATATTTTCAATGTAAAAACAGTTTGTTTGTACTAGGCAAATAATCTATTAACTGTTAATTTTTTTAAACGAGTGACGATAGTGGCTTCACCCAAATATAATGATCTGTAATTATAAATAATAGTGAATGATAATCCATATTATTTGCTTGGTGATAATAAATGGCAATAGTTATAAAGAAAATAAAATCAAGGATGGGCCAATGAGTGCGGTTGAAAGATAGAGCGGACCTTGTGCAAGACCAAAGAGCACCACCAGAAGAGAACAATACAACATCGAACCAGCTTGAAGTTGACCAGCAGTACACCGGCGGTAAGTCGTACCAAGACCAAGGGGACCGAATGAGCAGACACAAAGCACGTAGATCTGCACCGCACCGACCGGCAGCTGCACCACCACCAGCCACCACCGCCTCAACCAATGGGTAACGGAGCACTACCAATAAATACTGGATACCAGAATGTACAATTTGCAACAACATGTACCATCACCGCCTAAAAACTCAGATGCACCGGCGTACGTACCAACCACAGATGACCGACCAGGATTACAGACAAGATACAGACTATGACGAACATATAACATATTAGAAAGGAATGTCAATGTTATTGACGCAGTTTACAGGCGCGATGTTATTAGCCAAGTTAAGAAAATAATGGAAGATAACTCACACCCATTGAATGATAAATATGTTGTTAATAAATCAGGTAGAATTCGTCCTTTAATGTGCAATACCACTCGATGTAGGAAATCATTTGTCCACAACTCTATTCATGTTTCCAACACAACATTCCAATGATAGTTTGTTTATTTGTTTACTACTGTATATAGTTTTAATGTATTGTATTGATATTTTTAATGTTTTATATATTGTATGTGTTTTTAAGCATCAAGGAAAACCAATTTCATGTTCGCCTTTTTGTGTTCATGACAATAAAGATTTATCTTATCTTATCTTATATTGTTGTAGCATCTACAATTATCGGCCTACAATTATCTTCTCTCCATCTCCATCAACAAAATCGTCCAACCTTTGTTGTTCGGTTCACACCTAGTATTTCCCATGCCATTCCTCCGTGAGAGCAGGGAAGAGTTAAATTACTTATTATTAATTTAACTCTTCCCTGGTGAGAGTGACACATTTTTCAAGGCATGCTGGATCAGAGATGTCTTGGTTGTTGGATTTTCTTCATTCTGTGGGGAATATCAAATATATGCCAATATTGCTTTGATTAATTCCTTTAACATACAAATTCCGTACTTCTACCTATATCGATAAATTTAGCAATATTATTATTGGAGTAATATACTTGCTGAATGTAGATGCGTTTCCGTTGCACACATGACGTCACAGCAAGTTCACGGCGATATCGAAAATCTGTGAATTGTGTTTTCTACGTTGTCAAACTATGATAATACCAATAACGTTCTTTAAGTACAGAACTGCAATTATATTTCAATAAACCATGGGGAAAGTGCTGGAAAATGACTATTTAAGCTGGACAAATAACAATTGATAGTCTTGTTTATTGTTCACAAGCATAGTTTATTTTTGACTAAATTTGCATTATGTATTTTGTAAAAGTTGTAACTGTCTCTTCAATTGAATTTAAATAAGGAAATAGGAACTAAAACATCGCATCAGCGATGATGATACAAACACCCCATACATAACCTTTACCAACTATTGTTGGTAGTTAATACCCTCAGTATTCATACATGTACACCCTATTTATATTTAAATATTGAAATACCAGACATTGTCCCTTACCACAACGCCATATTTTATCAGATATATTTTTCTAATTCACTAACTAGAGGATGGACCTATTCAAGTGAAGGAAAATTTAACTCTTAGTAAGCTTAGCTGTAGCTCCATAATCAAGGTAAGTAGAAACAATAAAGGATCACATCGATACAACTCTCCTAGTCCATGATTACTGGCTATGTGAGCCAACAGTGTAGGCCATTGCTAAATATGTCGACAGAATACAGTTATATGACTGACTCATTGTATTATGTCGACAGACATTACCAATGTCCCAAACGGCGTCCCTTTTTAAATAGTTTTGTGTCGGAAAATATTTTCCATTACCTTTATGAATCAAGTCATGATTTATAAGTTTTACATTTTATGAATATTTTTGATTTTGTACTTACAAAAGTTTGTTCTTAAACAACTTGATGTTATTTATCCTAAATACAATTTGTTTACAGATAAATTAAGACAGACGATTGAGGGGACAGCATGGCAACAGGTAATAGAAAAGAAATCGTCATTTTTTTATTGTATTGAGTTTTTAAAAGACTTTTTCTTATAATTTTCTTATGTTCTTATTACCAGATATAAACTTGGATTTAATGGAAATTTCAAAATGGTATGATGATCGTGGCCTGCTCAGACAACTGAAGGTTTTATATGGTGATTTGATTGCAGTAGCAAACATAGACAAAGCACATACAACGTTAGACTTACTGAATGAATTAAGGAATAAGGAACTGTTAAGTTCAGATAATACTTTACTTTATGAAACAATAAAAGTAACCCAGCAGTTTGGTGTCATCAAACGTCTTAAACAATGTCTTCCCGTTAAAGAAGTTAAGATTACCAAGTTTACCAGATATCGACTAAACATTGTAGAATTTGGAAATGGACTGACACAAGAGGATGTTGCAAGAATTGATGGACTGTACAATACTCCTGTAAAGAATTATAAAGATGCTTGGAGTATGATCATGGATTTGGAACATAGACAAATATTGTGTGTATGCAAAATGGAGGAATTTATTAAAAATCTAAGAAAGCTAGGATTGGAGTTAGCGGTAACATTGCTGACCAAAGGAGGTAAGTTAAAGTCAATCACATTAAAAACTGAATATAATTATTCTAAAAAACTTTTTGACTACAAGATTACAATAAAACAAATCTCATAAGCACAAAAACTATTATTGTCAAGAAATTAGCAAGTATTGACAACTTTAGCAGTAAACGTTTCACATATGAAAACTGTCAAGCCAGAGAGAGAGAGAGTGTGTCATGAATATGATCATAATTATGATATCCATTTTTTTTATCCAAAACGATATAAATGAATATAATTGTTTTGTGATGGAAAAACCTTGTCCCGCTCAATATAGATTGAATCAACCATTTGGCTCACTCAAAAGTGTCCCTGTCCCCTGGGTAGGAGTTGACTGTAGTGTTAAAACATAATATATTTTCCCTCGTTTCGCGACAAGGTGTCCCCTTAATAGGGGTTCTACTGTATTATATTTCTGCAAACACATCAAACATTGATTTTTAAAAACACTCATGTGTAATTGGTGCATTATTATATCTAAGATATCATTTTTAATTAACATCAACAATGCGCTTTATAAAATAAGATTCGGGTTACGATTTTCTACTGAACAAGTTAATTAAATTTTTTTTAACATTTTAATTATTTAGTTAATGTTTTTTTTTTTTTTATTTAGAAAAGAAAGAAGAAGATCTGCTTCAAAAACAAAAGAACAGCCAGGCCAGTAGGCCTACTAGATACAAAGTTGACACTTCGCAGATGGTTACCCATATGGAACAGCGAAAGGTAACTTAAAACAATAAAGGCTGCAAACCAACAACTTTAATGTGAGAGATTTTGAAAAAGATGATGGCATATTAAATCTAATTGAGAAGCAACCGGATTTCAGTTTAGGCACAGAGTCTCGGAAGATAAACATTTATAACGATGAATTTACGGTTTCTTAATCTAAATGTGAAAACATTTTTATACCGCCTCACAAATCATCTAGCGTTACCATATACAATTTGTTCAAACCTGACCTCTCTCAATAATATCCGGTTTTTCTAATGTTCCTAAATGATGTGTGTATATTATATAAGGCTATACAGTAAAGAAAGGATTACTTTCTGTTTTTTTTTTCAATATTTAAATTAATAGAGTGCAGCTAGCAACATCAGCAATGCAATTGACATCGCCATCCCAGATCTTGATAAAATATCGGGATACTATTACGAAAACGAAGCCATGATTGCGTGGTGGAACGACTGGAAAGCAAGAGACCAGAGGGCTCGTATCGAGAAGACGTACATTCATGGAAGATTCTCGAGAGAAAGGCGAACCTTATTTTTTCCCAATGGAAGATGGTACTGCTGCTTTACACAGCAAGGTCTGCTCTCAAAGAATCAGCCTTTAGATAGATAGATTCCCAGTTGTTAAATAGTACGGTCTATTGAACGACACAATCGTCCGATCAAAATGACAGGAATTTATAACAGACCTAATATTTTAGTAATCAACATTTTTGCGATCACATTTTAGGTTTAGTAGTTCATTTGACACAATTAAAACATAATATAATGGCTTATATACAGATACTGAACTGTAATTTTAAAATGATACAGATCAAGAGTATCATGGCAATTGAATGTTGAGATAAAACGACATACATGATAATGGTTAAGAGTTAATCATTTGGAATATTATACTTTTTCTTTTGTCATATGTGCTAGTTTCTTGTTTTTGATTATGTTTTTATAAATTTATTTTATATAGGCTTTACTTACAGTAATATAAAATGTATTATTACACGACCATGAATATTAGGATCCATTAAATTAGGTTCCTGCTCGGAAAACTGTTTCATTACATGATTTGAATTTCTAATAAAGATCAGAATTTAACAGTGTAGCGTGTTGACCGCGAATGACTAACAATACTATCTTCCCAATTACACCTGCATAAACTCATTTGCATAAAAACGCACGGCATATTAACATGTTTAAAATAGAGTCTTCAGTAGCCCCACGATGCTTGGGGCTGAGCAAAGACAATTTTGAAAAATAGAGCTGCAAGGTTCCCGCTCGAAAGATGGCCCTTTACATGATTCGAAATTATATGAAACAAATTATATAAGACTTACCAAGACAATTTTTAAAAATAGAGCTCGTAGGTCCCCTTAAAGTCCAGCTATTTATTGAAAGTCTCCAGTACTAGCCCATTTTTTAGTACTTTTGGCTTCTTTTCAACGGATAGTCTTCTTTTCCACATGGGGCTCTTTTCGAGATTACTTTTGCAAACTAAAGGAGGGGAGCTGCTAGGTTCCCGCCCGGAAAATTGTTTCTTTACATAATTTAAATTTCTAATAAAAATATGTCTATTTATGAAGTAATGATGAATTACTAATACACGTATAAACAGACTATTATCATGGTTATTCATGGGTTCTTTTCGAGATTACTAAAAATCTAAGGGGTTAGATCTTCAGTTATATAACCAAATGACAATGGTGAAGTGATCATGGCGGGAGTTCAAAAGAGCGATAGTTGCTAATGTAAATCGGCAATAATTATGTTTACTCATTAATCTACAAAAAAGATTAGAAAGAGACTTTGTACTAGGGCAAAACATGCAAACACATTGATGATTAGCAATAACCCCAAATCAGCGACGAAACGAATACTAGGCCTATTGTTTAATGAATATCATTTCATATTTTTCACCCTTCACGAAACTCTAAAAGAAATTGAAGAAAACAGGTGAATTTACTGAAAAATAGTAAGTTTATATTTATTTTTAGAATGTATAAATTGTAAAATATATTACGTGGTTAGTACATGGTCGTTCATATTTGTTTGTATATGAAAAAGGTCATATACATGGCTGCAGTCGCGTGCGCAAATTTAAGTTAGTGTTTACCGACAGACCGACCGACATAGTGAGCTTTAGAGAGTAAAAATGTTGTAATTCTATAGTGTATATTGTCCATATATCCGGTAATTTAATAAACTTAATGCAGTTTCTTTGTAAAATTTAAGAAGAGTGTTAATGTTGTTTCGTAACCATCCCTTTAAAATTACATTAGTGCCAAAAGGAGCGTCATATATGTAATATTGATTTTCTAAAGTTTGTTGGTCACCAGCAACTCGTAAAAAGCAATGACAAATTGTATGCCCATTTTAAGAGTCACACTTTCTTAGTCTGTAATCTGATATTTATAAATCTCTAAGGTCTAATGCATTGATAAACACAGTGAGCAAGCACTATTGAAAAAGTGCTAATTTCAGCAATCCAGCAGCACCATTATTTGGAAACTTTACTCACATTTAGCTTCACCAGAGATATTATATTACTATTATTATTATAAATATTATTATTATTATTATTTAATAGTTGTCCCAGGCTTCATAATATACCAAAAAAAAACCAATTACATGATTTTGAAAGATTACGATGTTGATGGTTGGTTGGTAGAATATTATTATCTGTTCGTCTTTTCTGACTTGCTGTATTTAAATTAATAGAATGGATCCAGCAATAATTATTGATCAAGCAATAAAAGCAGCCATCGCAGTAGCATATAAGATTCTTGATGACATAACGGATTACCATCACGAAGATGAAAACATGATTGCGTGGTGGAACGACTGGGAAGCAAGAGATCAGAGAGCAATTTTCGAGAAGACGTACAACAATGGAAGGTTCTCTAGAGTAAGGCGAACCTTAGGCATTCCCAATGGAAAATGGTATTGCTGCTTCAAACAAAACTTTCTGCTCTCAAAGAATCAGGCTTTGGATAAATGATTCCCATTTGCAGTAGGCCTAGAAGATTAAAAAAAAAATCTATTAACAGTTAACTTTTTTCAACGAGTGCTGATAGTGGCTTCTCCAATATAAAGTCAGGTTTAGTTTAGCAAATATAATGATCTGTAATTATAAATAATAGTGAATGATAATGCATATTAATTGCTTATTGATAATAAGTGGCAAGAGTTATAATGAAAAAGAAAAAATAAAAATATTTGTTTGTTTGGAAATTTTTATTTCAGTATTATTGTGAAAGTTTTTCAGGGAAGCGGTTAAATGACAATACTGTTTCTTTGTTGATTTGTTAAAATAAAATTGATTATTACACAACCATGATTAGGATCAATTAAGTTGTTTGTTGTTCCGTCACAAATCAATGCAACATATTTATGAAATAAAAGATATTGATTGTAATGAATCATTATTGATGTTAATATATTGATTGTGATAGATAATCTCTCTTTTCAAAGTTGGTATAATTAAATTGATTTTTATTGGATAATAAAAGATAAGCGGATTGTCTATTAAGGTTAATATTCATGAGTTGATATCCACTATGTAAAATTACCTACTAAAACAAAAAGCCTAGGCCCAAACAGAATATGAAAAACTAGACGTAAAAAAGTTACTTTGTAAATAAAATAGTTTATTTATGTCTGTATAATATACATCTGTAGATAATAATCTGATTGTCTACCAACCAATCAACTTAAGTAGAAAAATACATTTTAAGTATAAAACATGATTTTAAGAACAACATCTCTGGTATCTCTGGTTAAGACACTGGTCTGCGCGTTTAAAGTACACAATTGTGTTTTTACAATCATCGTTGAAATATTAAAATAAATATTAAGTACAGTATATAAACCATAATAGTTTCATAGGTATTATTATCAAGCGAACTTTGACCCTTGTGCTTCTAAGCATACCACAAACAATAAAAAAATACTAAAGAATGGTGTTTATACTAAAGCTTGGTTCCTATTAAATTGCGATGTAAGGCTTATCTGTATCAAAAGTGTATTGACCAATCATGAGGGAGCAACGGCCATTCATAAAATGTAACCAACTAGACAATAATACATAACATAATACACCAAATATTCCATTCTAACCAAACACTATTCTACTGACATTTACCCCAATCATACCCTATTCAACTGACAATTACCCCAATCATACCCTATTCAACTGACAATTACCTTAATCATACCCTATTCAACTGACAATTACCCCAATCATACCCTATTCAACTGACAATTACCCCAATCATACCCTATTCAACTGACAATTACCCCAATCATACCCTATTCAACTGACAATTACCCCAATCATACCCTATTCCACTGACAATTACCCCAATCATACCCTATTCAACCGAATTGGCATCACTTACTATTCAACCCATTATAAACTCTAACCAATTCTACCATGGAGGAATTATATATATTTCCTCCATGATTCTACCAACCTCTTTTTTCCAATCAACCCATATCATATCATTTTAGTAAGCAAAACAAAGTTAAACTAGAAAGAGCAGCAGTTTGTTTAAAGTAAAGCTCATCTTTTTTTTTCTATTCACTATAAAAAAACAAACATAAAATATCTAAAAAAATATGGTATAATTCTAAAAAAAAATACTATAAAAATGTTAAAATATGATATGTAAATTGCAATACAAAAATTGTATTACAGATAGGTAGGTACTGTACCTTAATCTTTAGTATGTACTTAACCTTTGGATAAAATAGTTAATATGGTGTTTGCATATGAAACCATTTGACATGCTGGTGGGTAAGTCAGCTTTAAATAAGTTAAAAGGAATATCAAATTTTAAGTGAAAATTTGTTTTTTTAACCCTTAAAAATAGTAGGGCTACAAAACAATTTTATCTTTTTTTAAAAATTTGGTAATAAATTGATGGATATAATATTTATTATAAAATTGCATCCATATATAAACCTGCATATTGAGTAATTTTTTCTGCAATATCAGCAATAACGTACCTCACACTTAAGTTCTATCTACAGTTTTTAACTTAAAATTGATAATTCAATTGAAACTGTCAAAATGGTTATAATTTGGCATTATATTTTCCCTGATATTTTTTACCATTTACCTTGGTAAAGTTTTGCTAAATTATTTGTAAAACATAGAATTCTGCTACTTCTTTGCGAAACAACGTTTTTAATTTAAAAATGTCTCTTTAAATTTTGTTGCTTCTTCATAAATGAAAACAAACTTTATTTATAAATTGTATATACATAATATACATTTAAACACACTGTATTATTAATTGAATATTTACATTTTGATATATACAAGCCACAATGAATTCATAAATTATAAAATATCCCATACCCTTACATCAGTACACACCGACATGTCCAAGAACCTTGTTTGTCACAACCCATAAGTGACCAGGCAAACAAACATAAGTATAAGGTCTTAAGATCCTAGTTTGTCACATGTGTTAACCAATAAGAGACTAGGAAAACAAACTTAAGTAGTGTAAGGTCTTAAGATCCTAGTTTGTCACATGTGTTAACCAATAAGAGACTAGGAAAACAAACTTAAGTAGTGTAAGGTCTTAAGACCCTAGTTTGTCACATATTTTACCCAATAAGTGGCAGTTAAATTTATATTTAGGCAAGAAATTAATATTGATCTTTTTTTCTATTTTTGCTGCTTTTTGAATAACTTGGATCTAAGGTGTGAAGACCCTAGCCTGGCTGACATATTTTCTAGCAAGCAAATTACAAAATAGCTTAAAACACACTAATGTACTAAACTTGTGATATAAATGTTTATAACCCTAATACCTTTGTTACTGTCTTAAAACAAAACCAGTTAGAATACTAATTTAATTCTAAAATCCATCTTAAAGGATATTTATATTTTAAGCATCTTCACACCCAGGCACTTCCATTTCGACCTCCTCTTTAATATCTAACGTTGAGGGCGACACCCAATGATCGTTGCTAGCGTTGAATATGCACTTGTATATAAAAGCGGCAAGGACACTACCACATACTGGTGCGACAATATACACCTACAATATAAAGACAGTGTGTTATGTAGAGAATCTGAATGTAAGACACTATAATACTACAGAATATTACCAGTATGAAAGCTTAGATTCCATAAGATATTTTCCAGTGATCAAGACTGTGATGGTTGTGTGGGAACCTTGCTTCAATGCACAAGTAAATTAAATCATGAAGCTATCAAACAGTTTGTTGATATTTTATCTAGATATTTCAAAATTTCCTCTCATACTTACCCAAATGTTCTTGAAATCACCAAGGAATACCAATGGTCCCAAAATCCTAATTGGATTCATACTTGCTCCAGTAAATTTAAACTAAAATTTAAAAAAATCTTGTTTAGACAAAGGTACTTTAGAGTCTAAGGAGACTATAGCAGCTTGATTAAAGGTTAAAGTTCAACTGTATTTAACCATGGAAACTCAAACATTTTAAGCCATGTCTACACGGACAAAAAAAGTGTGATATGGCAAATAGTGATATGCTTAAATATCACCATATCCATATATGGGCACATCACATTTTTTGTCACATAATGTTTAGTAGCGTAGACAATGCTTTAATGGCTTTACTTTTACAATTTAGATAATGTTTAAGATGTACTATATTTATATTGATGTTTTTTTTATTCTTAAAAATGAAATGAAAGAGAATAGGTAGTTAATTTGACAAGCCGGAATAGACTACTTACGCCCCATAACGTGTTGAGAAGGAAGGCAAGACCGACAGACACAGCTGCTGATGGCCGATGACCCAACAGATTAGAATCCTCCGTTGCCGCAACAAATGTAAACATTAAAATGAACGTCATTATTAATTCTAACGCAAACCCTTGAAAATTGTTGATAATACCGAGTTGAAGATCATTCATTGCCACGTTTGATTGTACCAAGTCAGGAAGACACCTGTAAGAAATACCAACACATAGAATAACATTGAAGAGGAACGTAATTGAAGAGTTTTTAAAAAGGAGGGTCACAGTTGATCAAGATTTTGTAGTATTAGTTTAAGTTGGGAAGACACCTGCAAAGAAATATCTTTGTTATAAAGAATAATATTGACAACAAAGGTAATTGATGAGTTTTCAAAAATGAGGGTCTCATTTTGCAAATCTCATATATTATTTACCTGACACTTCAAACATTCCATGGTAATTTTCATATTTTTGAATTGAAATAGAATCAAAAGTTTTCTTTAAATTGGTTTTTAAGAACATTAGGAAGTCACCCTTGTCACCACCAATGTCATTGGTTACAGGTAGTGCTATTGTACTTATGGTTCAATGAACTAAATGATTCACTATGGACCTATTATCTGTTAAGATAGGTCCATGGATGCACTATGGTTTAGACTCTATTTAAGCAAAGATGCTTGATGATGCATCTTGTGTATATGAATTCGCTTATGGTTATCATTGGCAATTTGCTATATAAAACACAAAAACAAAGCAGAGATAATATATTGATTGAAGCTTACCCCTTTAGAAGAGCTGTTCCAGTAAGCGCTCCCACACCCTGTGCTACAATGTACACAATACCAGTTAACAGACTTATCCTCCTAGCTGTTACCATGCCGATACTTACAGCAGGATTCATATGTGCTCCGCTTATCCTCTCAAAACAATGCATTAATGTTACAACTAAAAAAAATATTAAAAAATTATTATTTAAATATACATTTTTGAAACATTAATTAAAGAAAAGGAAAGCCCTAAGCATTTTTGTATTTTTATACTGCTATATTGCCCCAAATTTGGATCAAAAGGAAAGTTACACTGAATTTAACTAAAAAAAAACAACTGTAAAAGAGAAAAATCAACTGAAAGCCCATTGTCTATAAGACAACAGGTTTTGGTTTTATGTATTTATTATTAATTTAATTTAACAATATTTTGTCTTTTTATAAGTAAAATCATTATTCCCACACCCCCCAGTTTTTTTTTACAGAATGACCTATTTAAAATTTTACTTATATTCACTTTCCATTTTTTGAATTTTTGTTTTCACTTTATTCAGTGGCAAATATTTACTACAAGAAAACTAACAATACAGCTTTCTTGAAAAATATGTTTACCAAAATACTGTAAACTGTTCATTCCTCTAAGCTTCCTTTTGGTTAATCTATAGCTTGTCTGATGGCATGATAACATGCACTTTTAAACATGAAGCAGACAATGGCTAACCCCCTAATCTATTCAACATTGAATTATTCAATACACACAGCCTTTTCCGGCGAATTGTTTGTTATACCTGTATTGTTAAAGCTACCGTACATTATGTACTCAATAATGGTTCTGATGACAAAGTTTTTTGTCTAATTTTGTTGTATGGAACTTCCTTTCTATTACAAAACAGCTAAAATTAACTATAACGAATTACCTATCGCCTTATTTGGCATTATTTTATCGTTTAAAATCACCTAAATAGTACAATAACAATTGATTTATAATTTTATCTTTAAGATATCCTTCTAAAAATCTAACTGACAATGGATAATATTTTAATATCAAATCTAAAACTACTGGAGAAGAAACAGATTTCCAAACATTTAATGACAATGAAAATATTAAATCAAGTGTTAAAATTTAAACAATAGATTCTATAAGAGACAAAAGGAGCGGAAAGACGTGAAAGCTCTGACGACTGGTATACCATTCAGCGGTTTGACAATAAGGAAACTATGAACGCACAATATAACTTGAATTCATTATTATTATTAACCAATTAAAGTTTATTTTTTCTGTTTGCAGCAATGAAAAACATTCCCAAATCAAAAACAATCAAACAAGTGTAGTCTATTAGATCAACTGCTATAGTGTTCAGTATTAGACAGTAATATTTTTGTACTATCACAAAATTTGAAGTGATTTTGGTTTTTGACTATAAAAAGGACTTTAAAACTTGATTCAATTTTGTATACTAGATGGTACGGTCGCTTCGCTCGCGTACCATCTAGGTCGTGCCCACAGATGGTTCTCGAATACATAATAATTTCAGCGTTAAAAAACTGGCGATTTCAAATGTACGTACCGCAGGACAATAATACATGTCGTTTACAGGAACGAATAAATAGACACTGTGATTTATGTACTGAACTAAAATTAGCACCCTGGGAATTACTTCCGGAAAAAGAAACTTGTCACAAAATGAGACCAATTGTTTAAGTCAAATTTAAACAAACTTAATTTGTGTTTTGTATGTAACATTAGGGTTGAGGGATGGGAAAGAGGATGGGTGCAAAGAGGAACAATTTTTAAATATATTTTTTATCCATGTAGTAACGAAATATTAATTGTTTTCATGTTTTACAAATAATATACCACTAAACACAGTAAAACATTGCGATGTAATACTTTGTTGAAACTATCACCGTCCTAGTCGATTGAAATAGTATAGTACATGTAACGATACATCACTACGACGTGTATAATATGTTTATATAATGTAAAACAATTTGTGAAAACCACCCCTATTCGTGGCAAATCATAAATTCGATTTAATCGTCAATAAATATTAAATCATCTAACTCAACTTAATTAGTAGGCCTAATGGTTTTCAATTGTTTCTTAGAGCCAATTCATACTTAAGTTGGTTCCTAACCCTACCCACCAAAGTTGTTCTGCGTTTAGGGCATGTGATGCACCGTAGGCCTATTCTCTACTGGCTTTACAACGCTACTCATGCCAGTGAGGGAAGGGTGATGATGTCACGTGGGTGGTTTAACTGCAATAATAAAGATTTGTACATAATATACGACGACTGAAAACGCTAGCTCATTATCCGTTAAAAAAAATCTATATCCAACCTCTGCAGCACAGATTTAAAAAAAATGGATCGAATTTCTGTTATGAGTATACAGTACTTGCCTTTACGACGCCTGAGGGAATAGCCACTTGTGGAACAGAGATTGGAATGTTCCATTCATTTCAAATCAATACATTTGCATAAACATATATTAAATCTATCAAAATAGTATTTTTTAAAGAAAATCGGCCTGTCTTCAACATTATGATACTGTACTCGAGCTGTTCAACCGGTTTTCAGCTATTAAAAACAATTATCGTAGGAGGAGATAGGAAAATGCGAAGCCTCCTCGCATTTTTGTGGCGGGTATTTTTCAAGATGGACATCCATTAGACAGTGTATACCACGATCGGAAAACACCCCTATTTGGGGCAAATCGTTGAACCTTAATTCGTTTTAATCGTCAATAACTAATTATCTAACTTAATTTAATTAGTAAACAGGGTTACATCAGGTGGTTAAAATCAGTACCGAAAGTACGAACCAACTTTATATACCATCGAGTAAAAATTCTAAAAGTAAGGCGCGATTTACCGAATTTTGCCCTTACGTAAATTTATATATAGATTAAAGGGTAAAGGATAAATATATATCCATTAAAGGGTAAAGGATAAATATATACCCATTAAAGGGTGATGGATATATATTTCAGTATTAGGCAATAATCTTTTTATACAAGTACGTTCTGATGTTGAATTAAATTAACATTTTTAGTGATTTTGTTTTTTATTATAAAAAGGACTCTAAAACTTGATTCAATTTTGTACAAAGTGTAATGTATAAATAAATATATATCCATTATATCAGTATTAGGCAGTAATCCTTTTGTACAAGTACGTTCTGATGTTGAATTAAATTTAAATTTTGAGTGATTCTAAAACTTGATTCATTTTTGTATTAAATAAATGGTATACAGTATGGATAAATATTTAAATGGTAAGCTTCAATGACATGGGTTAAAACCAAATAAAACTCTAAGATTTACAATTTTGTAATTCTGAGTCGAGAGATCTCTAAGAGAGTTTGAACATTGCAATAAATGTATCAAATTTAGCTGCATCCTGTTTTTATACAAGTTTCCTATTAATTAATATGATCTGCCTGGACGTGATACATTTATAATTTGATTTGTTGTTTTTTTTGTTTCATGCCTCAAAATGGCTTAAAGTCTGAAAATAAAAAGAATGGCGGGATTGAAAAATATAAAAGTGTACTATTATTTTAAATGGTTTTACAGTATCAGAAATGTATGGTTTGAATTAATATAAGGAGTATTGTCTTAAGTTTTTAATTAACATGTTGTGAAGTTTGTGATGGCAAAAACATGCTAAAGATAAGTCACCTTAAGTAACCTTGGTTAAGCACTTACTTATAATTAACAAAAGAAGGTGGAATTAATGAAAGTGCTTGTTTGAAAATAAAGCAGGCACTTTGAAACCACAAACTCAATTATATTATCAATTGAACTTTTATCTCCCTACTCAATCAATTAAACAGATCATTTTCATATTTTTATGCATCAAAATTTATTTAATGAAATCAAAAAGTTAAGATAACCAATAAGATAAGGTTTATAAAGCGTAGTTCAAGACACGGGCAACCCAATTAACACCGAATTAAAAATATCAAGAATCTTATTTTTATTGTTCAAACTTTTCATCTAATTACTCAGCATATTTATTAAACAGATAAATAAATTCCATAACTTTTATGCTTTTAAATTGAATCCAATGATGAAATAAAAACAGTAAAAAAACCGACACATTCAACCCAATTAACACCTTATTAAATATTGATATCAAATTTCTTTTTTTTCTTAGCAAAATTTCAAGAGCGGCAGCAACATGGTACAAATAGTGCAGTGTTTAACACCTATCAAGCTTAAACCAAAAACAATAAACTATTGTAATTGTTTAAAAAGCTTTCATTTTCAAACAGTATTGGTCATACAGTATCAGAGTAAATTTACACAATTAAACTTGCCCCAGAATTTAGGAAATCTGAAGAAAAAGACATTTCTTGATATCTTATCCCGTATTTTATTGATTTTATTTAAGTCTCACACTTAATTTGAAATATTAGAAGCAGCTGCAAGTTTATTTGATTTTAGGATTTCTCCAAGGGAACAATAAACATACAAAACCCACAATTCATTTCAATGCATTCTATTTGAGTAAGTTAAGAAACTCAATAGAGTTTTCATACAATACAAGTCATTTTCTATCAAACACACCTTGAACCTTTATTTTTAATGGCTCAAAATTACCCCAACATTTTGGATGTGTTGAAAAAGTTGAATATACTGTATTCTATAATAAAAAAATTGTAAAAAAAACTGAAAGTCTTTTTAATAAATAAAGGTAGTTAATTAAAGCAAAAAGTGTATTAATTAATAGGACGTGTTACTGTAGGCTAAGAAACATTCTTTAAAGATTAAAGGTTATGGATTCTATTTTGGTTGGCTCTCTCTTTTAAATCTTTACTACATACAGTATCGGCAACACACAAAGTCTGACCAAATCTTTACTACATATCGGCAACACACAAAGTCTGACCATAATTTGATTGAATTGCTAAACACTATTTTATACAAAATTGGCTCTATTCTATATACTGTACTTACTATAAATAAAATGCAGAGATGGCCATATAGTCTGAATTAGTAAATTTGCTTGTTTTTTAGTATTTTAATACAGAAAATCCTATTATCTTTGTAACCAGGGTGAAAATGATGTTGGACCAGGGGGGGGGGGACAAGTAAAAGATACGGTGTCTTAGGGGTAGTAACTACATTTACCAAGTAGGCCTCATATTTACTATACAAAAGGACACAGGGGTATAGTGTACCAACTGGGCTAATTGTAGCATAGGACACAGGGGTATAGTGTACCAACTGGGCTGATTGTAGCATAGGACACAGGGGTATAGTGTACCAACTTGGCTGATTGTAGCATAGGACACAGGGGTATAGTGTACCAAGTGGGCTGATTGTAGCAGTAGAGCAAACAGTAATTGAATGGGTCAAGTCTACTGATCTTTGTAATTTAAATATAATGGAATCTCTACAGTAGGAGTGGTGTACAGTAGCTGGATACTACAGTAATACCATGGAGTAAATTCTATACTCCATGGTAATACACTACTGTAAACTATAAATATTACTTGAACACTCTAACTTTGGAAATTTAATTTCTTAAGCTCTGTCTACACTATCAAACAAAATGACAACAAAATGAGATGTGCCCATATATGGACATGATGATGCCATATCACTACCATATTTGGGCATACCACTACCATACAGTATATGGGCACATCACACTTTTTTTGTTTGATAGTATCATATCATATCATATCATTTATTTCGCCAATATACAGAACAGAACAAAAAAACAATACAAAAGTAAGTCAATGAGGCCGGATAACCTAAAAGTTACAAATAAAAATAACCGTTGAGAGGCTCTCCACATCGAAATACTTACATAAAATGAATAATACATGGATTCTATTAAAATTTAGATAAAACTATAAAATTCAGCAATGTGTTTTTATAAAAAATTGTAAATTTATAAAGATAGAATTAAGAAAATATCTTTAAAATATACATATGTTCAGATTAAAACAGATTGTTAAAATATTTCTTAAGGCTATGCTTAAAACAGTTTATATTAATTAAAAGTTGGTCGCAGAGATCCGCAGGCAGATCTCTAAAATGTCTAACAAAAAAATTAAAGACAGAGTTATGAAATAAATCAGTCCGGGCTATAAAATTATTGCGCAACTTAAGGTTATTAACATGTCTGCAATTAATAGATAAATATTTAAAAACATTAACATCATATAATTTGTACATACATTTGGTAACAAAATTAATACATAAATACCTAATGCGATTGTTAATGGACATCAGATTAAGGAGTTTCAAACGTTCAGGGTAAGGGGGACTGGCTGATCTTGGGAAGCATGTGCGGGTGACCCTCCTTTGGACAGCTTCAAGTGTAGACAGAGCTTAACAATAATGATGTAGAATAGGTACTGTAGGTGTAGTAGTAATAAAATCAGTTAAGTGAGCAACAATCCATTTGTACAGTATAATCCATTTGTACAGTATACAGTAAGTTTGTGTAGAATCTTACGTTACAAATTCTAATAAGGCCGATTTGAAGAATTTAAGAATAAGTTTATTTTTTAGGAATGATGATAGTGAAAGTGGCTTATGGTGTTCCGGTGGTACAGAGTGGTTTACAATTGTCGTATTCGATTGGGAACTTTCGTTGTCAACGTAAAGATTCGTTGAATACTTTTTGTATTCGAATTGTAAATTTGTGTTCAACAGATGGTCATTCGAATATAAAACGTTGACAACGAAAGCTTTTTCGTTAAGAACAATCTCAACGCTCAAAATACTCCGTTAAAGAAGTACTCAACGAAAAACTACTCAACGGTCCACTCGAATACGACAATTGATTGTATGTTGTACTGTACATGGATGGTATATTTTACATGACACACAATGTTTTTACATGGTAACTGTACTGTATGCTTTTCTCATGGTATTTTTTACATGACACACAATGTTTTTACATGGTAACTGTACTGTATGCTTTTCTCATGGTATTTTTTACATGACACACAATGTTTTTACATGTTAACTGTACTGTATGCTTTTCTCATGGTATTTTTTACATGACACACAATGTTTTTACATGGTAACTGTACTGTATGCTTTTCTCATGGTATTTTTTACATGACACACAATGTTTTTACATGGTAACTGTACTGTATGCTTTTCTCATGGTATTTTTTACATGACACACAATGTTTTTACATGCTAACTGTACTGTATGCGCTTTTCTCATGGTATATTTTACATGACACACAATGTTTTTACATGGTAACTGTACTGTATGCTTTTCTCATGGTATATTTTACATGACACACAATGTTTTTACATGCTAACTGTACTGTATGCTTTTCTCATGGTATTTTTACATGACACACAATGTTTTTACATGGTAACTGTACTGTATGCTTTTCTCATGGTATATTTTACATACTACTGTATGTTTTAATATTAAAGTCAACAGGTGAAGTTCCAGCATGTCTCAACAAGTTTTATATCACAGGAAATTAGGGATTTATAAGTATTTTCTGGTTATTGTTCTGAATCTGGAATAACAATAAGTAGGTTATTAACCTTCAATGTATTCTTTATTAATATCAGGCAGCCATCTCCAATGTTTGTCTACAGTGCTACTGTTGTACAGCTATCTCTACACTATTAAACTACTTAATTTGATACAAAGTGTGATGTGCCCAAATATGGTAGTGATATGCCTAAATATGGTAGTGATATGCCCAAATATGGTACGTAGTGATATGCCCAAATATGGTAGTGATATGACATATGATATTAAAATCTGTCAAATTGCTGTACAGTCAATTAATGCCGTTTCCACTACAGACAGGGGATGTTGTCGCAAAGCTAAAAAATCGTCAGCATGTATGCGTATTCATGTAAATGCGTATTCATGTAAATGCGTATTCATGTAAATGCGTATTCATGTAAATGCGTATTCATGTAAATGCGTATTCATGTAAATGCGTATTCATGTAAATGCGTATTCATGTAAATGCGTATTCATGTAAATGCGTATTCATGTTTCCATCTTCCAAATTATACCATTCTGCGATGAATTCTATATTCTTATTTTTTTGCTTTCTGTGAACAGTTTCTACTTTTTAAAAATTCGCAACCAATCGGAGCTCAGGAAATGATTCGCAATCATGTGAATCAAAAAGCTCAGAAAACACATGATGAAAATTAAAATCGCAGCTACTGTATTAGCAATTTTTTTCTCTGTGGAAACATTGGATTCATGCGTGACAAACCTCCGAAAAACCATGAGCCAATACTCACACAGTTAAGTGTATTGTAAAATATAATTATAGGCTACATTAATGCATGTTGTTTTTAATGAATGATGTGTTTTGGCCAAACATGTACTCACAAATTCTCCTTTTACATATCATACATTTAAGTTGCATGCAGGTAAAAAATAATTGTTATTAAATACTGTAGCGTTCCCAATTCAAAATGTTGCTTCATAAAGTTTGAAAAGTTTATCATTAATCAATATAAGATTTAAAGTTTTATCGCCAAAGAGAAAGAATTAGACAATCGTATATAGACCACCATTATGTTAAAATCACCAAACCCAACCTCCAATATAATATAGCCCAGAAAAAGTAGGCATACTGTACAGGATACAAAATTAAAATTATTTTATTATTAATATTAAAGCAATTGCAAAACAATAAAATCAAGAACGAGTAAAATAAGTAGTACTAGCTCTAGAAGTTTACTTAACGGCAGATGGCCTCCTACAAACATCTAGGCCTAATGTCCCATTTATTATGGTAGTACCAAACGGTGCTAAACGCTAGCCGCTCAGGCCTAGAATAAACAAATACAAGGGCTGTTTACCTGCCATCCCGAGCGTTAGGCTTGTTTTCATGATATCGGTGTCCGATTGATCACCACTAGGCGTGGCGACTCCGACGATTAAAATGAACAGAAACGTACATAAAAACTCAGCAATTAAACGTCTAAATAAATCTACAGTAAAAACGCAGGATTTTGCGGATTTAACACTCGAATTTGACTCTGCATCATGGGTACTTCGCCTCCTACCCGCCATAGTCACTACCGACGACAAAACTTCGCTTTCCTTTTTGATTGAGTTGTTGTTGAGTAAGTAACTTACTTTCAGCTTTCAGTAGTTGTACGAAACTGGTGTTTGTTTTCAAAAGTATAGAGGGCGGGCAGCAATTTGTTACTGTCCACAGAGATAAAAGTTTTATGATTGATTGAAGTCGAACTATTCACGTCACAAACATCAAACAATTTTTTTTAAATATTTAAAAGTATAAAAAATTATAAATAATTGAAAAAAAAACTAAATATATAAAATGAATAAAAAAATAATAGTAATCAAAAGGATATTAGAAGCTAAATGCAATGATGTCACATCTCTATGATTCCTGGTTAAACATACTGTATGAATAAAAAGACGAAAAAAAAAACAGTACTGGCCGATATGGGGCTCGAACCCATGACATTCGCGTTATTAGCACGACGCTCTGCAAACTGAGATAACCGGCCGGTTGGATACATAGATGTCACATTTCTATGATTTCTGGTTAAACATACTGTATGACTAAAAAGACGACAAAAATACAGTACTGGCCAATATGGGGTTCGAACCCATGACATTCGCGTTATTAGCACGACGTTTTGCCGACTGAGCTAACCGGTCGGTTGGATGTCACATTTCTATGATTCCTGGTTAAACATACTGTATGACTAAAAAGACGACAAAGGTACAGTACTGGCCGATATGGGGCTCGAACCCATGACATTCGCGTTATTAGCACGACGCTCCGCCGACTGAGCTAACCGGCCGGTTGGATACATAGATGTCACATTTCTATGATTCCTGGTTAAACATACTGTATGACTAAAAAGACGACAAAAGTACAGTACTGGCCGATATGGGGCTCGAACCCATGAGATTCGCGTTATTAGCACGACGCTCTGCCGACTGAGCTAACCGGCCGGTTGGATACATAGATGTCACATTTCTATGATTACTGGTTAAACATACTGTATGACTAAAAAGACGAAAAAAAGTACAGTACTGGCCGATATGGGGCTCGAACCCATGACATTCGCGTTATTAGCACGACGCTCTGCCGACTGAGCTAACCGGCCGGTTGGATACATAGATGTCACATTTCTATGATTCCTGGTTAAACATACTGTATGACTAAAAAGATGACAAAAATACTGGCCAAAATGGGTTTCGAACCCATGATATACGCGTTATTAGAACGACATTTTGCCGACTGAGCTAACCGGTCGGTTGGATACATAGATGTCACATTTCTATGATTCCTGGTTAAACATACTGTATGACTAAAAAGACGAAAAAAAATACAGTATTGGCCGATACGGGGCTCGAACCCATGACATTCGCATTATTAGCACGACGCTCTGCCGACTGAGCTAACCGGCCGGTTGGATACATAGATGTCACATTTCTATGATTCATGGTTAAACATACTGTATGACTAAAAAGACGAAAAAAATACAGTACTGGCCGATATGGGGCTCGAACCCATGACATTCGCGTTATTAGCACGACGCTCTGCCGACTGAAATAACCGGCCGGTTGGATACATAGATGTCACATTTCTATGAGTCCTGGTTACACATACTGTAGGCCTATGACTAAAAAGAAATTACAGTACTGGCCGATATGGGGCTTGAACCCATGACATTCGCGTTATTAGCACGACGCTCTGCCGACTGAAATAACCGGCCGGTTGGATACTAGATGTCACATTTCTATGATTTCTGGTTAAACGTAGTGTATGACTAAAAAGACGAAAAAAAGTACAGTACTGGCCGATATGGGGCTCGAACCCATGACATTCGCGTTATTAGCACAACGATCTGCCGCCTGAGAGGGCTAACCGGCCGGTTGGATATATAGGTTTCACATTTCTATGATTCCTAGTCAAACATACTGTATGACTAAAGACGAAAAAAAATACAGTACTGGCCGATATGGGGCTCGAACCCATGACATTCGCGTAATAAGCATGACGATCTGCCGACTGAACTGACCGGCCGGTTGGATACATAGATATCACGTTTCTATGATTCCTGGTTAAACATACTGTATGACTAAAAAGACGACAAAAGTATAATACTGGCCGATATGGGGCTCGAACCCATGACATTCGCGTTATTAGCACGACGCTCTGCCGACTGAGCTAACCGGCCGGTTGGATACATAGATGTCACATTTCTATGATTCCTGGTTAAACATACTGTATGACTAAAAAGACGACAAAAGTACAGCACTGGCCGATATGGGGCTCGAACCCATGACATTCGCGTTATTAGCACGACGCTCTGCCGACTGAGCAAACCGGCCGGTTGGATACATAGATGTCACATTTCTATGATTCCTGGTTAAACATACTGTATGACTAAAAAGACGACAAAAATACAGTACTGGCCAATATGGGGTTCGAACCCATGACATTCGCGTTATTAGCACGACGTTTTGCCGACTGAGCTAACCGGTCGGTTGGATACATAGATGTCACATTTCTATGATTCCTGGTTAAACATACTGTATGACTAAAAAGACGAAAAAAAATACAGTACTGGCCGATACGGGGCTCGAACCCATGACATTCGCATTATTAGCACGACGCTCTGCCGACTGAGCTAACCGGCCGGTTGGATACATAGATGTCACATTTCTATGATTCATGGTTAAACATACTGTATGACTAAAAAGACGACAAAAGTATAGTACTAGCCGATATGGGGCTCGAACCCATGACATTCGCGTTATTAGCACGACGCTCTGCCGACTGAGCTAACAGGCCGGTTGGATACATAGATGTCACATTTCTATGATTCCTTGTTAAACATACTGTATGACTAAAAAGACGAAACACAATACAGTACTGGCCGATATGGGGCTCGAACCCATGACATTCGCGTTATTAGCACGACGCTCTGGCGACTGAAATAACCGGTCGGTTTGATACATATGTCACATTTCTATGATTACTGGTTAAAAATACTGTATGACTAAAAAGACGACAAAAATACAGTACTGGCCGATATGGGGCTCGAACCCATGACATTCGCGTTATTAGCACGACGCTCTGCCGACTGAGCTAACCAGCCGGTTGGATACATATATGTCACATTTATATGATTCCTGGTTAAACATACTGTATGACTAAAAAGACGAAAAAAAATACAGTACTGGCCGATATGGGGCTCGAACCCATGACATTCGCGTTATTAGCACGACGCTCTGCCGACTGAAATAACCTGCCGGTTGGATACATAGATGTCACATTTCTATGATTCCTGGTTAAACATACTGTATGACTAAAAAGACGACAAAAATACAGTATTGGCCGATATGGGGCTCGAACCCATGACATTCGCGTTATTAGCACGACGCTCTGGCGACTGAAATAACCGGTCGGTTGGATACATAGATGTCACGTTTCTATGATTCCTGGTTAAACATACTGTATGACTAAAAAGACGACAAAAGTACAGTACTGGCCGATATGGGGCTCGAACCCATGACATTCGCGTTATTAGCACGACGCTCTGCCGACTGAGCTAACCGGCCGATTGGATACATAGATGTCACGTTTCTATGATTCCTGGTTAAACATACTGTATGACTAAAAAGACGACAAAAGTACAGTACTAGCCGATATGGGGGCTCGAACCCATGACTTCGCGTTATTAGCACGACGCTCTGCCGACTGAGCTAACCGGCCGGTTGGATACATAGATGTCACATTTCTATGATTCCTGGTTAAACATACTGTATGACTAAAAAGACGACAAAAATACATTACTGGCCGATATGGGGCTCGAACCCATGACATTCGCGTTATTAGCACGACGATCTGCCGACTGAGCTAACCGGTCGGTTGGATACATATGTCACATTTCTGATTACTGGTTAAAAATACTGTATGACTAAAAAGACGACAAAAATACAGTACTGGCCGATATGGGGCTCGAACCCATGACATTCGCGTTATTAGCACGACGCTCTGCCGACTGAGATAACCCGCCGGTTGGATACTAGAAGTCACATTTCTATGATTTCTGGTTAAAGGTACTGTATGACTAAAAAGACGACAAAAATACAGTACTGGCCGATATGGGGCTCGAACCCATGACATTCGCGTTATTAGCACGACGCTCTGCCGACTGAAATAACCTGCCGGTTGGATACATAGATGTCACATTTCTATGATTCCTGGTTAAACATACTGTATGACTAAAAAGACGACAAAAATACAGTATTGGCCGATATGGGGCTCGAACCCATGACATTCGCGTTATTAGCACGACGCTCTGCCGACTGAGCTAACCGGCCGGTTGGATACATAGATGTCACATTTCTATGATTCCTGGTTAAACATACTGTATGACTAAAAAATACAGTATAGGCCGATATGGGGCTCGAACCCATGACATTCGCGTTATTAGCACGACGCTCTGCCGACTGAGCTAACCGGCCGATTGGATACATAGATGTCACGTTTCTATGATTCCTCGTTAAACATACTGTATGACTAAAAAGACGACAAAAGTACAGTACTAGCCGATATGGGGGCTCGAACCCATGACTTCGCGTTATTAGCACGACGCTCTGCCGACTGAGCTAACCGGCCGGTTGGATACATAGATGTCACATTTCTATGATTCCTGGTTAAACATACTGTATGACTAAAAAGACGACAAAAGTACAGCACTGGCCGATATGGGGCTCGAACCCATGACATTCGCGTTATTAGCACGACGATCTGCCGACTGAGCTAACCGGCCGGTTGGATACATAGATGTCACATTTCTATGATTCCTGGTTAAACATACTGTATGACTAAAAAGACGACAAAAGTACAGCACTGGCCGATATGGGGCTCGAACCCATGACATTCGCGTTATTAGCACGACGCTCTGCCGACTGAGCAAACCGGCCGGTTGGATACATAGATGTCACATTTCTATGATTCCTGGTTAAACATACTGTATGACTAAAAAGACGACAAAAATACAGTACTGGCCAATATGGGGTTCGAACCCATGACATTCGCGTTATTAGCACGACGTTTTGCCGACTGAGCTAACCGGTCGGTTGGATACATAGATGTCACATTTCTATGATTCCTGGTTAAACATACTGTATGACTAAAAAGACGAAAAAAAATACAGTACTGGCCGATACGGGGCTCGAACCCATGACATTCGCATTATTAGCACGACGCTCTGCCGACTGAGCTAACCGGCCGGTTGGATACATAGATGTCACATTTCTATGATTCATGGTTAAACATACTGTATGACTAAAAAGACGACAAAAGTATAGTACTAGCCGATATGGGGCTCGAACCCATGACATTCGCGTTATTAGCACGACGCTCTGCCGACTGAGCTAACAGGCCGGTTGGATACATAGATGTCACATTTCTATGATTCCTTGTTAAACATACTGTATGACTAAAAAGACGAAACACAATACAGTACTGGCCGATATGGGGCTCGAACCCATGACATTCGCGTTATTAGCACGACGCTCTGGCGACTGAAATAACCGGTCGGTTTGATACATATGTCACATTTCTATGATTACTGGTTAAAAATACTGTATGACTAAAAAGACGACAAAAATACAGTACTGGCCGATATGGGGCTCGAACCCATGACATTCGCGTTATTAGCACGACGCTCTGCCGACTGAGCTAACCAGCCGGTTGGATACATATATGTCACATTTATATGATTCCTGGTTAAACATACTGTATGACTAAAAAGACGAAAAAAAATACAGTACTGGCCGATATGGGGCTCGAACCCATGACATTCGCGTTATTAGCACGACGCTCTGCCGACTGAAATAACCTGCCGGTTGGATACATAGATGTCACATTTCTATGATTCCTGGTTAAACATACTGTATGACTAAAAAGACGACAAAAATACAGTATTGGCCGATATGGGGCTCGAACCCATGACATTCGCGTTATTAGCACGACGCTCTGGCGACTGAAATAACCGGTCGGTTGGATACATAGATGTCACGTTTCTATGATTCCTGGTTAAACATACTGTATGACTAAAAAGACGACAAAAGTACAGTACTGGCCGATATGGGGCTCGAACCCATGACATTCGCGTTATTAGCACGACGCTCTGCCGACTGAGCTAACCGGCCGATTGGATACATAGATGTCACGTTTCTATGATTCCTGGTTAAACATACTGTATGACTAAAAAGACGACAAAAGTACAGTACTAGCCGATATGGGGGCTCGAACCCATGACTTCGCGTTATTAGCACGACGCTCTGCCGACTGAGCTAACCGGCCGGTTGGATACATAGATGTCACATTTCTATGATTCCTGGTTAAACATACTGTATGACTAAAAAGACGACAAAAATACATTACTGGCCGATATGGGGCTCGAACCCATGACATTCGCGTTATTAGCACGACGATCTGCCGACTGAGCTAACCGGTCGGTTGGATACATATGTCACATTTCTGATTACTGGTTAAAAATACTGTATGACTAAAAAGACGACAAAAATACAGTACTGGCCGATATGGGGCTCGAACCCATGACATTCGCGTTATTAGCACGACGCTCTGCCGACTGAGATAACCCGCCGGTTGGATACTAGAAGTCACATTTCTATGATTTCTGGTTAAAGGTACTGTATGACTAAAAAGACGACAAAAATACAGTACTGGCCGATATGGGGCTCGAACCCATGACATTCGCGTTATTAGCACGACGCTCTGCCGACTGAAATAACCTGCCGGTTGGATACATAGATGTCACATTTCTATGATTCCTGGTTAAACATACTGTATGACTAAAAAGACGACAAAAATACAGTATTGGCCGATATGGGGCTCGAACCCATGACATTCGCGTTATTAGCACGACGCTCTGCCGACTGAGCTAACCGGCCGGTTGGATACATAGATGTCACATTTCTATGATTCCTGGTTAAACATACTGTATGACTAAAAAATACAGTATAGGCCGATATGGGGCTCGAACCCATGACATTCGCGTTATTAGCACGACGCTCTGCCGACTGAGCTAACCGGCCGATTGGATACATAGATGTCACGTTTCTATGATTCCTCGTTAAACATACTGTATGACTAAAAAGACGACAAAAGTACAGTACTAGCCGATATGGGGGCTCGAACCCATGACTTCGCGTTATTAGCACGACGCTCTGCCGACTGAGCTAACCGGCCGGTTGGATACATAGATGTCACATTTCTATGATTCCTGGTTAAACATACTGTATGACTAAAAAGACGACAAAAATACATTACTGGCCGATATGGGGCTCGAACCCATGACATTCGCGTTATTAGCACGACGATCTGCCGACTGAGCTAACCGGTCGGTTGGATACATAAGTCACATTTCTGATTACTGGTTAAAAATACTGTATGACTAAAAAGACGACAAAAATACAGTACTGGCCGATATGGGGCTCGAACCCATGACATTCGCGTTATTAGCACGACGCTCTGCCGACTGAGATAACCCGCCGGTTGGATACTAGAAGTCACATTTCTATGATTTCTGGTTAAAGGTACTGTATGACTAAAAAGACGACAAAAATACAGTACTGGCCGATATGGGGCTCGAACCCATGACATTCGCGTTATTAGCACGACGCTCTGCCGACTGAAATAACCTGCCGGTTGGATACATAGATGTCACATTTCTATGATTCCTGGTTAAACATACTGTATGACTAAAAAGACGACAAAAATACAGTATTGGCCGATATGGGGCTCGAACCCATGACATTCGCGTTATTAGCACGACGCTCTGCCGACTGAGCTAACCGGCCGGTTGGATACATAGATGTCACATTTCTATGATTCCTGGTTAAACATACTGTATGAATAAAAAGACGAAAAAAAATACAGTACTGGCCGATATGGGGCTCGAACCCATGACATTCGCGTTATTAGCACGACGCTCTGCCGACTGAGCTAACCGACCGGCCGGTTGGATACTAGATGTCACATTTCTATGATTCCTGGTTAAACATACTGTATGACTAAAAAGACGAAAAAAAATACAGTACTGGCCGATACGGGGCTCGAACCCATGACATTCGCATTATTAGCACGACGCTCTGCCGACTGAGCTAACCGGCCGGTTGGATACATAGATGTCACATTTCTATGATTCATGGTTAAACATACTGTATGACTAAAAAGACGACAAAAGTATAGTACTAGCCGATATGGGGCTCGAACCCATGACATTCGCGTTATTAGCACGACGCTCTGCCGACTGAGCTAACCGGCCGGTTGGATACATAGATGTCACATTTCTATTATTCCAGGTTAAACATACTGTATGACTAAAAAGACGACAAAAATACAGTACTGGCCGATATGGGGCTCGAACCCATGACATTCGCGTTATTAGCACGACGCTCTGCCGACTGAGCTAACAGGCCGGTTGGATACATAGATGTCACATTTCTATGATTCTTGGTTAAACATACTGTATGACTAAAAAGACGAAACAAAATACAGTACTGGCCGATATGGGGCTCGAACCCATGACATTCGCGTTATTAGCACGACGCTCTGGCGACTGAAATAACCGGTCGGTTTGATACATATGTCACATTTCTATGATTACTGGTTAAAAATACTGTATGACTAAAAAGACGACAAAAATACAGTACTGGCCGATATGGGGCTCGAACCCATGACATTCGCGTTATTAGCACGACGCTCTGCCGACTGAGCTAACCGGCCGGTTGTATACATATATGTCACATTTATATGATTCCTGGTTAAACATACTGTATGACTAAAAAGACGAAAAAAAATACAGTACTGGCCGATATGGGGCTCAAACCCATGACATTCGCGTTATTAGCACGACGCTCTGCCGACTGAAATAACCTGCCGGTTGGATACATAGATGTCACATTTCTATGATTCCTGGTTAAACATACTGTATGACTAAAAAGGCGACAAAAGTATAGTACTGGCCGATATGGGGCTCGAACCCATGACATTCGCGTTATTAGCACGACGCTCTGCCGACTGAGCTAACCGGCCGATTGGATACATAGATGTCACGTTTCTATGATTCCTGGTTAAACATACTGTATGACTAAAAAGACGACAAAAGTACAGTACTAGCCGATATGGGGGCTCGAACCCATGACTTCGCGTTATTAGCACGACGCTCTGCCGACTGAGCTAACCGGCCGGTTGGATACATAGATGTCACATTTCTATGATTCCTGGTTAAACATACTGTATGACTAAAAAGACGACAAAAATACATTACTGGCCGATATGGGGCTCGAACCCATGACATTCGCGTTATTAGCACGACGATCTGCCGACTGAGCTAACCGGTCGGTTGGATACATATGTCACATTTCTGATTACTGGTTAAAAATACTGTATGACTAAAAAGACGACAAAAATACAGTACTGGCCGATATGGGGCTCGAACCCATGACATTCGCGTTATTAGCACGACGCTCTGCCGACTGAAATAACCTGCCGGTTGGATACTAGAAGTCACATTTCTATGATTTCTGGTTAAAGGTACTGTATGACTAAAAAGACGACAAAAATACAGTATTGGCCGATATGGGGCTCGAACCCATGACATTCGCGTTATTAGCACGACGCTCTGCCGACTGAGCTAACCGGCCGGTTGGATACATAGATGTCACATTTCTATGATTCCTGGTTAAACATACTGTATGAATAAAAAGACGAAAAAAAATACAGTACTGGCCGATATGGGGCTCGAACCCATGACATTCGCGTTATTAGCACGACGCTCTGCCGACTGAGCTAACCGGCCGGTTGGATACTAGATGTCACATTTCTATGATTCCTGGTTAAACATACTGTATGACTAAAAAGACGACAAAAATACAGTACTGGCCGATATGGGGCTCGAACCCATGACATTCGCGTTATTAGCACGACGCTCTGCCGACTGAGCTAACCGGCCGGTTGGATACATAGATGTCACATTTCTATTATTCCTGGTTAAACATACTGTATGACTAAAAAGACGACAAAAATACATTACTGGCCGATATGGGGCTCGAACCCATGACATTCGCGTTATTAGCACGACGCTCTGCCGACTGAGCTGACCGGCCTGACCGGCCGGTGGATACTAGAGGTCACATGTCTATGATTTCTGGTTAAACGTACTATGACTAAAAAGACAGTACTGGCCGATATGGGCCTCGAACCCATGACATTCGCGTTATTAGCACGACGATCTGCCGACTGAGCTAACCGGTCGGTTGGATACATATGTCACATTTCTATGATTACTGGTTAAAAATACTGTATGACTAAAAAGACGACAAAAATACAGTACTGGCCGATATGGGGCTCGAACCCATGACATTCGCGTTATTAGCACGACGCTCTGCCGACTGAGCTAACCGGCCGGTTGGATACAGATATGTCACATTTCTATGATTCCTGGTTAAACATACTGTATGACTAAAAAGACGACAAAAATACAGTACTGGCCGATATGGGGCTCGAACCCATAACATTCGCGTTATTAGCACGACGCTCTGCCGACTGAGCTAACCGGCCGGTTGGATACATAGATGTCACATTTCTATGATTCCTGGTTAAACATACTGTATGACTAAAAAGACGAAAAAAATACAGTACTGGCCGATATGGCGCTCGAACCCATGACATTCGCGTTATTAGCACGACGCTCTGGCGACTGAAATAACCTGCCGGTTGGATACATAGATGTCACATTTCTATGATTCCTGGTTAAACATACTGTATGACTAAAAAGACGACAAAAGTACAGTACTGGCCGATATGGGGCTCGAACCCATGACATTCGCGTTATTAGCACGACGCTCTGCCGACTGAGCTAACCGGCCGGATAGATGTCACATTTCTATTATTCCTGGTTAAACACACTGTATGACTAAAAAGACGACAAAAATACAGTACTGGCCGATATGGGGCTCGAACCCATGACATTCGCGTTATTAGCACGACGCTCTGCCGACTGAGCTAACAGGCCGGTTGGATACATAGATTTCACATTTCTATTATTCTTGGTTAAACATACTGTATGACTAAAAAGACGAAAAAAAATAAAGTACTGGCCGATATGGGGCTCGAACCCATGACATTCGCGTTATTAGCACGACGCTCTGCCGACTGAAATAACCGGCCGGTTGGATACTAGATGTCACATTTCTATGATTTCTGGTTAAACATACTGTATGACCAAAAAGACGAAAAAAAGTACAGTTCTGGCCGATATGGGGCTCGAACCCATGACATTCGCGTTATTAGCACGACGCTCTCCGGTTGGATATATAGGTTTCATATTTCTATGATTCCTAGTAAAACATACTGTATGACTAAAGACAAAAAAAAATACAGTACTGGCCGATATGGGGCTCGAACCCATGACATTCGCGTTATTGGCACGACGCTCTGCCGACTGAAATAACCGGCCGGTTGGATACTAGATGTCAGATTTCTATGATTTCTGGTTAAACATACTGTATGACTAAAAAGACGACAAAAATACAGTACTGGCCGATATGGGGCTCGAACCCATGACATTCGCGTTATTAGCACGACGCTCTGCCGACTGAGCTAACCGGCCGGTTGGATACATAGATGTCACATTTCTATGATTCCTGGTTAAACATACTGTATGACTAAAAAATACAGTATAGGCCATAATGGGGCTCGAACCCATGACATTCGCGTTATTAGCACGACGCTCTGTCGACTGAGCTAACCGGCCGGCTGGATACATAGATGTCACATTTCTATGATTCATGGTTAAACATACTGTATGACTAAAAAGACGAAAAAAAATACAGCACTGGCCGATATGGGGGCTCGAACCCATGACATTCGCTTTATTAGCACAACGCTCTGCCGACTGAGCTAACCGGACGGTTGGATACATAGATGTCACATTTCTATGATTCCTAGTTAAACATACTGTATGACTAAAAAGACGAAAAAAAATACAGCACTGGCCGATATGGGGCTCGAACCCATGACATTCGCGTTATTAGCACGACGCTCTGCCGACTGAGCTAACCGGCCGGTTGGATACATACATGTCACATTTCTATGATTCCTAGTTAAACATACTGTATGACTAAAAAGACGAAAAAAGTATAGTACTGGCCGATATGGGGCTCGAACCCATGACATTCGCGTTATTAGCACGACGCTCTGCCGACTGAGCTAACCGGCCGGTTGGATACATAGATGTCACATTTCTATGATTCATGATTAAAAATACTGTATGACTAAAAAGACGACAAAAATACAGTACTGGCCGATATGGGGCTCGAACCCATGACATTCGCGTTATTAGCACGACGCTCTGCCGACTGAGCTAACCGGCCGGTTGGATACATAGATGTCACATTTCTATGATTCCTGGTTAAACATACTGTATGACTAAAAAGACGACAAAAATACAGTACTGGCCGATATGGGGCTCGAACCCATGACATTCGCGTTATTAGCACGACGCTCTGCCGACTGAGCTAACCGGCCGATTGGATACATAGATGTCACATTTCTATTATTCCTGGTTAAACATACTGTATGACTAAAAAGACGACAGAAATACATTACTGGCCGATATGGGGCTCGAACCCATGACATTCGCGTTATTAGCACGACCCTCTGCCGACTGAGCTGACCGGCCGGTTGGATACTAAAGGTCACATGTCTATGATTTCTGGTTAAACGTACTATGACTAAAAATACAGTACTGGCCGCTGTGGGGCTCGAACCCATGACATTCGCGTTATTAGCACGACGCTCTGCCGACTGAGCTAACCGGCCGGTTGGTTACATAGATGTCACATTTCTATGATTCCTGGTTAAACATACTGTATGACTAAAAAGACGACAAAAATACAGTACTTGCCATTATGGGGCTCGAACCCATGACATTCGCGTTATTAGCACGACGCTCTGCCGACTGAGCTAACCGGCCGGTTGGATACATAGATGTCACATTTCTATTATTCCTGGTTAAACATACTGTATGACTAAAAAGACGACAGAAATACATTACTGGCCGATATGGGGCTCGAACCCATGACATTCGCGTTATTAGCACGACGCTCTGCCGACTGAGCTGACCGGCCGGTTGGATACTAAAGGTCACATGTCTATGATTTCTGGTTAAACGTACTATGACTAAAAATACAGTACTGGCCGCTGTGGGGCTCGAACCCATGACATTCGCGTTATTAGCACGACGCTCTGCCGACTGAGCTAACCGGCCGGTTGGTTACATAGATGTCACATTTCTATGATTCCTGGTTAAACATATACTGTATGACTAAAAAGACGACAAAAATACAGTACTGGCCGATATGGGGCTCGAACCCATGACATTCGCGTTATTAGCACGACGCTCTGCCGACTGAGCTAACCGGCCGGTTGGATACATAGATGTCACATTTCTATGATTCCTGGTTAAACATACTGTATGACTAAAAAGACGAAAAAAAATACAGTACTGGCCGATATGGGGCTCGAACCCATGACATTCGCGTTATTAGCACGACGCTCTGCCGACTGAAATAACCTGCCGGTTGGATACATAGATGTCACATTTCTATGATTCCTGGTTAAACATACTGTATGACTAAAAAGACGACAAATGTATAGTACTGGCCGATATGGGACTCGAACCCATGACATTCGCGTTATTAGCACGACGCTCTGCCGACTGAGCTAACCGGCCGGTTGGATACATAGATTTCACATTTCTATTATTCCTGGTTATACATACTGTATGACTAAAAAGACGAAAAAAAATACAGTACTGGCCGATATGGGGCTCGAACCGATGACATTCGCGTTATTAGCACGACGCTCTGCCGACTGAAACAACCGGCCGGTTGGATACTAGATGTCACATTTCTATGATTTCTGGTTAAACGTAGGCCTACTGTATGACTAAAAAGACGAAAAAAAGTACAGTTCAGGCCGATATGGGGCTCGAACCCATGACATTCGCGTTATTAGCACGACGCTCTCCGGTTGGATATATAGGTTTCACATTTCTATGATTCCTAGTAAAACATACTGTATGACTAAAGACGAAAAAAAATACAGTACTGGCCGATATGGGGCTCGAACCCATGACATTCGCGTTATTAGCACGACGCTCTGCCGACTGAGCTAACCGGCCGGTTGGATACATAGATGTCACATTTCTATGATTCCTGGTTAAACATACTGTATGAATAAAAAGACGACAGAAATACAGCACTGGCCGATATGGGGCTCGAACCCATGACATTCGCGTTATTAGCACGACGCTCTGCCGACTGAGCTAACCGGCCGATTGGATACATAGATGTCACGTTTCTATGATTCCTGGTTAAACATACTGTATGACTAAAAAGACGACAAAAGTACAGTACTAGCCGATATGGGGGCTCGAACCCATGACTTCGCGTTATTAGCACGACGCTCTGCCGACTGAGCTAACCGGCCGGTTGGATACATAGATGTCACATTTCTATGATTCCTGGTTAAACATACTGTATGACTAAAAAGACGACAAAAATACATTACTGGCCGATATGGGGCTCGAACCCATGACATTCGCGTTATTAGCACGACGATCTGCCGACTGAGCTAACCGGTCGGTTGGATACATATGTCACATTTCTGATTACTGGTTAAAAATACTGTATGACTAAAAAGACGACAAAAATACAGTACTGGCCGATATGGGGCTCGAACCCATGACATTCGCGTTATTAGCACGACGCTCTGCCGACTGAAATAACCTGCCGGTTGGATACTAGAAGTCACATTTCTATGATTTCTGGTTAAAGGTACTGTATGACTAAAAAGACGACAAAAATACAGTATTGGCCGATATGGGGCTCGAACCCATGACATTCGCGTTATTAGCACGACGCTCTGCCGACTGAGCTAACCGGCCGGTTGGATACATAGATGTCACATTTCTATGATTCCTGGTTAAACATACTGTATGAATAAAAAGACGAAAAAAAATACAGTACTGGCCGATATGGGGCTCGAACCCATGACATTCGCGTTATTAGCACGACGCTCTGCCGACTGAGCTAACCGGCCGGTTGGATACTAGATGTCACATTTCTATGATTCCTGGTTAAACATACTGTATGACTAAAAAGACGACAAAAATACAGTACTGGCCGATATGGGGCTCGAACCCATGACATTCGCGTTATTAGCACGACGCTCTGCCGACTGAGCTAACCGGCCGGTTGGATACATAGATGTCACATTTCTATTATTCCTGGTTAAACATACTGTATGACTAAAAAGACGACAAAAATACATTACTGGCCGATATGGGGCTCGAACCCATGACATTCGCGTTATTAGCACGACGCTCTGCCGACTGAGCTGACCGGCCTGACCGGCCGGTGGATACTAGAGGTCACATGTCTATGATTTCTGGTTAAACGTACTATGACTAAAAAGACAGTACTGGCCGATATGGGCCTCGAACCCATGACATTCGCGTTATTAGCACGACGATCTGCCGACTGAGCTAACCGGTCGGTTGGATACATATGTCACATTTCTATGATTACTGGTTAAAAATACTGTATGACTAAAAAGACGACAAAAATACAGTACTGGCCGATATGGGGCTCGAACCCATGACATTCGCGTTATTAGCACGACGCTCTGCCGACTGAGCTAACCGGCCGGTTGGATACAGATATGTCACATTTCTATGATTCCTGGTTAAACATACTGTATGACTAAAAAGACGACAAAAATACAGTACTGGCCGATATGGGGCTCGAACCCATAACATTCGCGTTATTAGCACGACGCTCTGCCGACTGAGCTAACCGGCCGGTTGGATACATAGATGTCACATTTCTATGATTCCTGGTTAAACATACTGTATGACTAAAAAGACGAAAAAAATACAGTACTGGCCGATATGGCGCTCGAACCCATGACATTCGCGTTATTAGCACGACGCTCTGGCGACTGAAATAACCTGCCGGTTGGATACATAGATGTCACATTTCTATGATTCCTGGTTAAACATACTGTATGACTAAAAAGACGACAAAAGTACAGTACTGGCCGATATGGGGCTCGAACCCATGACATTCGCGTTATTAGCACGACGCTCTGCCGACTGAGCTAACCGGCCGGATAGATGTCACATTTCTATTATTCCTGGTTAAACATACTGTATGACTAAAAAGACGACAAAAATACAGTACTGGCCGATATGGGGCTCGAACCCATGACATTCGCGTTATTAGCACGACGCTCTGCCGACTGAGCTAACAGGCCGGTTGGATACATAGATTTCACATTTCTATTATTCTTGGTTAAACATACTGTATGACTAAAAAGACGAAAAAAAATAAAGTACTGGCCGATATGGGGCTCGAACCCATGACATTCGCGTTATTAGCACGACGCTCTGCCGACTGAAATAACCGGCCGGTTGGATACTAGATGTCACATTTCTATGATTTCTGGTTAAACATACTGTATGACCAAAAAGACGAAAAAAAGTACAGTTCTGGCCGATATGGGGCTCGAACCCATGACATTCGCGTTATTAGCACGACGCTCTCCGGTTGGATATATAGGTTTCATATTTCTATGATTCCTAGTAAAACATACTGTATGACTAAAGACAAAAAAAAATACAGTACTGGCCGATATGGGGCTCGAACCCATGACATTCGCGTTATTGGCACGACGCTCTGCCGACTGAAATAACCGGCCGGTTGGATACTAGATGTCAGATTTCTATGATTTCTGGTTAAACATACTGTATGACTAAAAAGACGACAAAAATACAGTACTGGCCGATATGGGGCTCGAACCCATGACATTCGCGTTATTAGCACGACGCTCTGCCGACTGAGCTAACCGGCCGGTTGGATACATAGATGTCACATTTCTATGATTCCTGGTTAAACATACTGTATGACTAAAAAATACAGTATAGGCCATAATGGGGCTCGAACCCATGACATTCGCGTTATTAGCACGACGCTCTGTCGACTGAGCTAACCGGCCGGCTGGATACATAGATGTCACATTTCTATGATTCATGGTTAAACATACTGTATGACTAAAAAGACGAAAAAAAATACAGCACTGGCCGATATGGGGGCTCGAACCCATGACATTCGCTTTATTAGCACAACGCTCTGCCGACTGAGCTAACCGGACGGTTGGATACATAGATGTCACATTTCTATGATTCCTAGTTAAACATACTGTATGACTAAAAAGACGAAAAAAAATACAGCACTGGCCGATATGGGGCTCGAACCCATGACATTCGCGTTATTAGCACGACGCTCTGCCGACTGAGCTAACCGGCCGGTTGGATACATACATGTCACATTTCTATGATTCCTAGTTAAACATACTGTATGACTAAAAAGACGAAAAAAGTATAGTACTGGCCGATATGGGGCTCGAACCCATGACATTCGCGTTATTAGCACGACGCTCTGCCGACTGAGCTAACCGGCCGGTTGGATACATAGATGTCACATTTCTATGATTCATGATTAAAAATACTGTATGACTAAAAAGACGACAAAAATACAGTACTGGCCGATATGGGGCTCGAACCCATGACATTCGCGTTATTAGCACGACGCTCTGCCGACTGAGCTAACCGGCCGGTTGGATACATAGATGTCACATTTCTATGATTCCTGGTTAAACATACTGTATGACTAAAAAGACGACAAAAATACAGTACTGGCCGATATGGGGCTCGAACCCATGACATTCGCGTTATTAGCACGACGCTCTGCCGACTGAGCTAACCGGCCGATTGGATACATAGATGTCACATTTCTATTATTCCTGGTTAAACATACTGTATGACTAAAAAGACGACAGAAATACATTACTGGCCGATATGGGGCTCGAACCCATGACATTCGCGTTATTAGCACGACCCTCTGCCGACTGAGCTGACCGGCCGGTTGGATACTAAAGGTCACATGTCTATGATTTCTGGTTAAACGTACTATGACTAAAAATACAGTACTGGCCGCTGTGGGGCTCGAACCCATGACATTCGCGTTATTAGCACGACGCTCTGCCGACTGAGCTAACCGGCCGGTTGGTTACATAGATGTCACATTTCTATGATTCCTGGTTAAACATACTGTATGACTAAAAAGACGACAAAAATACAGTACTTGCCATTATGGGGCTCGAACCCATGACATTCGCGTTATTAGCACGACGCTCTGCCGACTGAGCTAACCGGCCGGTTGGATACATAGATGTCACATTTCTATTATTCCTGGTTAAACATACTGTATGACTAAAAAGACGACAGAAATACATTACTGGCCGATATGGGGCTCGAACCCATGACATTCGCGTTATTAGCACGACGCTCTGCCGACTGAGCTGACCGGCCGGTTGGATACTAAAGGTCACATGTCTATGATTTCTGGTTAAACGTACTATGACTAAAAATACAGTACTGGCCGCTGTGGGGCTCGAACCCATGACATTCGCGTTATTAGCACGACGCTCTGCCGACTGAGCTAACCGGCCGGTTGGTTACATAGATGTCACATTTCTATGATTCCTGGTTAAACATATACTGTATGACTAAAAAGACGACAAAAATACAGTACTGGCCGATATGGGGCTCGAACCCATGACATTCGCGTTATTAGCACGACGCTCTGCCGACTGAGCTAACCGGCCGGTTGGATACATAGATGTCACATTTCTATGATTCCTGGTTAAACATACTGTATGACTAAAAAGACGAAAAAAAATACAGTACTGGCCGATATGGGGCTCGAACCCATGACATTCGCGTTATTAGCACGACGCTCTGCCGACTGAAATAACCTGCCGGTTGGATACATAGATGTCACATTTCTATGATTCCTGGTTAAACATACTGTATGACTAAAAAGACGACAAATGTATAGTACTGGCCGATATGGGACTCGAACCCATGACATTCGCGTTATTAGCACGACGCTCTGCCGACTGAGCTAACCGGCCGGTTGGATACATAGATTTCACATTTCTATTATTCCTGGTTATACATACTGTATGACTAAAAAGACGAAAAAAAATACAGTACTGGCCGATATGGGGCTCGAACCGATGACATTCGCGTTATTAGCACGACGCTCTGCCGACTGAGCTGACCGGCCGGTTGGATACTAAAGGTCACATGTCTATGATTTCTGGTTAAACGTACTATGACTAAAAATACAGTACTGGCCGCTGTGGGGCTCGAACCCATGACATTCGCGTTATTAGCACGACGCTCTGCCGACTGAGCTAACCGGCCGGTTGGTTACATAGATGTCACATTTCTATGATTCCTGGTTAAACATATACTGTATGACTAAAAAGACGACAAAAATACAGTACTGGCCGATATGGGGCTCGAACCCATGACATTCGCGTTATTAGCACGACGCTCTGCCGACTGAGCTAACCGGCCGGTTGGATACATAGATGTCACATTTCTATGATTCCTGGTTAAACATACTGTATGACTAAAAAGACGAAAAAAAATACAGTACTGGCCGATATGGGGCTCGAACCCATGACATTCGCGTTATTAGCACGACGCTCTGCCGACTGAAATAACCTGCCGGTTGGATACATAGATGTCACATTTCTATGATTCCTGGTTAAACATACTGTATGACTAAAAAGACGACAAATGTATAGTACTGGCCGATATGGGACTCGAACCCATGACATTCGCGTTATTAGCACGACGCTCTGCCGACTGAGCTAACTGGCCGGATAGATGTCACATTTCTATTATTCCTGCTTAAACATACTGTATGACTAAAAAGACGACAAAAATACAGTACCGGCCGATATGGGGCTCGAACCCATGACATTCGCGTTATTAGCACGACGCTCTGCCGACTGAGCTAACCGGCCGGTTGGATACATAGATTTCACATTTCTATTATTCCTGGTTATACATACTGTATGACTAAAAAGACGAAAAAAAATACAGTACTGGCCGATATGGGGCTCGAACCGATGACATTCGCGTTATTCGCACGACGCTCTGCCGACTGAAACAACCGGCCGGTTGGATACTAGATGTCACATTTCTATGATTTCTGGTTAAACGTAGGCCTACTGTATGACTAAAAAGACGAAAAAAAGTACAGTTCTGGCCGATATGGGGCTCGAACCCATGACATTCGCGTTATTAGCACGACGCTCTCCGGTTGGATATATAGGTTTCACATTTCTATGATTCCTAGTAAAACATACTGTATGACTAAAGACGAAAAAAAATACAGTACTGGCCGATATGGGGCTCGAACCCATGACATTCGCGTTATTAGCACGACGCTCTGCCGACTGAAATAACCGGCCGGTTGGATACTAGATGTCACATTTCTATGATTTCTGGTTAAACATACTGTATGACTAAAAAGACGACAAAAATACAGTACTGGCCGATATGGGGCTCGAACCCATGACATTCGCGTTATTAGCACGACGCTCTGCCGACTGAGCTAACCGGCCGGTTGGATACATAGATGTCACATTTCTATGATTCCTGGTTAAACATACTGTATGACTAAAAAATACAGTATTGGCCGATATGGGGCTCGAACCCATGACATTCGCGTTATTAGCACGACGCTCTGCCGACTGAGCTAACCGGCCGGTTGGTTACATAGATGTCACATTTCTATGATTCCTGGTTAAACATACTGTATGACTAAAAAGACGACAAAAATACAGCACTGGCCAATATGGGGCTCGAACCCATGACATTCGTGTTATTAGCACGACGCTCTGCCGACTGAGCTAACCGGCCGGTTGGATACATAGATGTCACATTTCTATGATTCCTGGTTAAACATACTGTATGACTAAAAAGACGAAAAAAAAATACAGTACTGGCCGATATGGGGCTCGAACCCATGACATTCGCGTTATTAGCACGACGCTCTGCCGACTGAAATAACCTGCTGGTTGGATACATAGATGTCACATTTCTATGATTCCTGGTTAAACATACTGTATGACTAAAAAAACGACAAAAATACAGTACTGGCCGATATGGGGCTCGAACCCATGACATTCGCGTTATTAGCACGACGCTCTGCCGACTGAGCTAACCGGCCGGTTGGATACATAGATGTCACATTTCTATGATTCCTGGTTAAACATACTGTATGACTAAAAAGACGAAAAAAATACAGTACTGGCCAATATGGGGTTCGAACCCATGACATTCGCGTTATTAACACGACGTTTTGCCGACTGAGCTAACCGGTCGGTTGGATACATAGATGTCACATTTCTATGATTCCTGGTTAAACATACTGTATGACTAAAAAGACGACAAAGGTACAGTACTGGCCGATATGGGGCTCGAACCCATGACATTCGCGTTATTAGCACGACGCTCTGCCGACTGAGCTAACCGGCCGGTTGGATACATAGATGTCACATTTCTATGATTCCTGGTAAACATACTGTATGACTAAAAAGACGACAAATGTACAGTACTGGCCGATATGGGGCTCAAACCCATGACATTCGCGTTATTAGCACGACGCTCTGCCGACTGAGCTAACCGGCCGGATAGATGTCACATTTCTATTATTCCTTGTTAAACATACTGTATGACTAAAAAGACGACAAAAATACAGTACCGGCCGATATGGGGCTCGAACCCATGACATTCGCGTTATTAGCACGACGCTCTGCCGACTGAGCTAACCGGCCGGTTGGATACATAGATTTCACATTTCTATTATTCCTGGTTATACATACTGTATGACTAAAAAGACGAAAAAAAATACAGTACTGGCCGATATGGGGCTCGAACCGATGACATTCGCGTTATTAGCACGACGCTCTGCCGACTTAAACAACCGGCCGGTTGGATACTAGATTTCACATTTCTATGATTTCTGGTTAAACGTAGGCCTACTGTATGACTAAAAAGACGAAAAAAAGTACAGTTCTGGCCGATATGGGGCTCGAACCCATGACATTCGCGTTATTAGCACGACGCTCTCCGGTTGGATATATAGGTTTCACATTTCTATGATTCCTAGTAAAACATACTGTATGACTAAAGACGAAAAAAAATACAGTACTGGCCGATATGGGGCTCGAACCCATGACATTCGCGTTATTAGCACGACGCTCTGCCGACTGAAATAACCGGCCGGTTGGATACTAGATGTCACATTTCTATGATTTCTGGTTAAACATACTGTATGACTAAAAAGACGACAAAAATACAGTACTGGCCGATATGGGGCTCGAACCCATGACATTCGCGTTATTAGCACGACGCTCTGCCGACTGAGCTAACCGGCCGGTTGGATACATAGATGTCACATTTCTATGATTCCTGGTTAAACATACTGTATGACTAAAAAATACAGTATTGGCCGATATGGGGCTCGAACCCATGACATTCTCGTTATTAGCACGACGCTCTGCCGACTGAGCTAACCTGCCGGTTGGATACATAGATGTCACATTTCTATTATTCCAGGTTAAACATACTGTATGACTAAAAAGACGACAAAAATACAGTATTGGCCGATATGGGGCTCGAACCCATGACATTCGCGTTATTAGCACGACGCTCTGCCGACTGAGCTAACCGGTCGGTTGGATACATAGATGTCACATTTCTATGATTCCTGGTTAAAAATACTGTATGACTAAAAAGACGACAAAAATACAGTATTGGCCGATATGGGGCTCGAACCCATGACATTCGCGTTATTAGCACGACGCTCTGGCGACTGAAATAACCGGTCGGTTGGATACATAGATGTCACGTTTCTATGATTCCTGGTTAAACATACTGTATGACTAAAAAGACGACAAAAGTACAGTACTGGCCGATATGGGGCTCGAACCCATGACATTCGCGTTATTAGCACGACGCTCTGCCGACTGAGCTAACCGGCCGGTTGGATACATAGATGTCACGTTTCTATGATTCCTGGTTAAACATACTGTATGACTAAAAAAGACGACAAAAGTATAGTACTGGCCGATATGGGGCTCGAACCCATGACATTCGCGTTATTAGCACGACGCTCTGCCGACTGATCTAACCGGCCGGTTGGATACTAGATGTCACATTTCTATGATTCCTAGTTAAACATACTGTATGACTAAAAAAACGAAAAAAAAATACAGTATTGGCCGATATGGGGCTCGAACCCATGACATTCGCGTTATTAGCACGACGCTCTGCCGACTGAGCTAACCGGCCGGTTGGATACATAGATGTCACATTTCTATGATTTCTGGTTAAACGTACTGTATGACTAAAAAGACGACAAAAGTACAGTACTGGCCGATATGGGGCTCGAACCCATGACATTCGCGTTATTAGCACGACGCTCTGCCGACTGAGCTAACCGGCCGGTTGGATACATAGATGTCACATTTCTATGATTACTGGTTAAACATACTGTATGACTAAAAAGACGACAAAAATACAGTATTGGCCGATATGGGGCTCGAACCCATGACATTCGCGTTATTAGCACGACGCTCTGCCGACTGAGCTAACCGGCCGGTTGGATACGTTGATGTCACGTTTCTATGATTCCTGGTTAAACATACTGAATGACTAAAAAGACGACAAAAACACATTTCTGGTCGATATGTGGCGAACTTCTATCAGTAAATCTATTTCACAACCATGTAATATAAAGATAGTAATAATATATTTGTAGCGTGACTAACAGACAGATAGATAGACAGCCAACAGTATAATTGTTTTCTTTTATTATGGGTCACTTTTGCAAACATTAAGAAATATCAAGTAACCAATCAAACAAGTAGAAAAAAGAATGTAAATTTGAGCGAACTGGCTTTTTATATTATTTATCCAAATGGATAAATTGAAAAACATGATTGAAACATTTCATAAAATATAAAATATAGAAAACTAAATCTATACAAAGTTTGGAAATCAGCAGAAAAAAGATAAGATAAGATTACTACTATTAAAAGCCAAGAAACACTGGTCCCACATTGAATGCGTTGCAATGCGGGGATTATTTGTGGCAATTTGCGGAAAGCTGCAGAGTAGGTAACAATGTTAGTCGTGTGTTCACATAAAATGTAAACAGTTAGTTACATGTATGCGTGGTGATCATACCAATGTAACACATAGCAAGTGGAGCAATGAGGAAGAAAATAAATGTGGTAACAATATGAATTTGGTTATTTCTGAATAAAATTCTGATGGTACAAGTTACCATGACAGTTTTTTTATACAGCTTTTTGAAAAGAATGACAAGCTAAAATTAAACAAACTGACCTCTAGAGGGCCAAATACATGGTCAAGAGTCCGGTTTGAGAATAGTTACATGTAATGATAAATTTCTACAGTTATTTTCAGATGCTTCTTATAATTTCAGATTATTGTTTCCATGACAACATTAATATGTTTTATAAACACTCTAATCATAGCTTAATCTATGGTGGTTGTCGTGGTATCTATTCCAGAGGGTTGCTTAATATTTCAATCGTTGGTTTAAATAATTCAGCACCATTTGATTTAAATATACTTAAAACACTTTTGTTTATCGTGAGGTATTCTTGTTTTAAAAAGCACGGAGTCAACACGAAATTGCGTGTTTAGCAGAGGCGTGTATCCAAACACTTTTGTAAAAAACTTGATGCATGTGTGTCTCTCATTAAAATGAGACTCGTCCAATGAGAGGGCATCTGGACATCCTGGACAACGGAACGTCCACCTTGAAGTGACCTGTGAAAAACAAATGGAAACAAATATTATGATAAAAACGTTTTACTTATAGCAACTCAGTTGCAAGCTCTTCTCAGTGATAAAAAATTGCAAAAGATGAACTTGGTTAATGAAAAAAAGATGGATGATAATTACGGAAATACTTGACAAAGATCATAACGCTGTGCATGGAAAATTCTATACACCATCATCAGCGCAATATAATTCATTCTAATACAACACTTGCCAATTATACATAAATTTCAGTTTTGCTTGATAAATTCTATAAACCTTTGATCAGCGCAATATAATTCATCCTAACATAAAACTTGTCATTTACATATCAAATTAAAGTCTTGCTTGATAAATTCTATAAACCTTTGATCAGCGCAATATAATTCATCCTAACATAACACTTGTCATTTACATATCAAATTAAAGTCTTGCTTGATAAATTTCATGGATCTACTATAATATTAGCTCTATGCAATAACCAGGCAATATAAATCATCCTAATTATAACATTTGTTAATTAATGTACATGAAAAAAAACACTTTCAGGAGTTTAATACAATATGGAAACAGGAGTGGAATGCAGAGCTGTAGCTTGGTGGTTAACATGCTTGCCTTCCAATCCTAAGGTCCAGGGCTTCCAATCCTAAGGTCCAGGGTTTAATCCTGACCTACTGTAGTATCAGGGTTCAATCCTGACCTAGTGCCAGGGTTGTAGCTCACGATTCTTTCAACTCCACTCCCTAAGCCTCAAATGAGACTTTATAAGCACGATAATTATAAAATAGTTTATCCATCCTGCAATTGGAGAGATTGTGTTCACTGTTGGGTGTGTATAAAAAAAAGAAAGAAGGTGAGGAAGAGAACAGGAAGGCAAGAGGAAGGAAAGTAGAGGAGGAAAAGAATGAAAAGGAGGGAGAGAAGAGGAGGAAGGGGAGAAGAAAAGAGAAAAGTAGGTATTAATGTATACCTTTTATTCTATTTATTATGTGATTATTAACATACATATTCTGATTGCATTGTTTAAGACTCTGTGACTAAATAATAAATACTATCTTGTACAAACCTTAATTGGAGGTTTACGAGTGATATGGGAGACTAGAAAGTTCATAGCAATGTCTTCACAGTTAATGTACTCATCAACCTTGTCTCTGATAACCTTAGGCATTATGTAGCTGTACACGTACGAATAATACTGAAAAGAGAATGAAACATTTACCAACACTAAATGTATGAATAATACTGAAAAAAAGAAAAAAAAAGTTGTAAAAGATTAACAGATAATTTATTTAAAATGTTATGTGATATTATGTGTAAGGTTAAAATGAAATTTGGTTAGCCTTCATAAAGAGAGTAGTCAAATTATACCAGTATCAACATTATGCCTCAAGTAAGTCACAAATGAGATTTGGTATAATGAAATGCAGTCTAAACAATGACTAACAAAAGACGATAACTGGATTTTCCATTGCCCTACTAAATACAAACTGATAGCATTGCCTTCCTTTATGCTCAGTATCCACCCATCCATGATTCCTATTGGGAAACAATAGGTTGTTTTTAAATGATTTGCAAGACATCTTCATGCTATTATTAGTGTCAATGAAAACACCAAATTGTGTATTTTAACCAGGAATTAAGTATGCTTAGATTGAATAGGGGGAATATGGTACCGATCACGCCCAAATTGTTGAAATGTGGGTATAGGCCAGCCTACTACATTTCGACACTTAAGTCGCTCCCACTTCCAGTTTAACTTAAGAAAGTATGAAATAAGACTTGAGTACTGTACTTTACCTTATGAAAGAAAGTATGAGATAAGACTTGAGTACTGTACTTTACCTTATGAAAGAAAGTATGAGATAAGACTTGAGTACTGTACTTTACCTTATGAAAGAAAGTATGAGATAAGACTTGAGTACTGTACTTTACCTTATGAAAGAAAGTATGAGATAAGACTTGAGTACTGTACTTTACCTTATGAAAGAAAGTATGAGATAAGACTTGAGTACTGTACTTTACCTTATGAAAGAAAGTATGAGAAAAGACTTTAAGTACTGTACTTTACCTTATGAAAGAAAGTATGAGATAAGACTTGAGTACTGTACTTTACCTTATGAAAGAAAGTATGAGATAAGACTTGAGTACTGTACTTTACCTTATAAAAGAAAGTATGAGATAAGACTTGAGTACTGTACTTTACCTTATGAAAGAAAGTATGAGATAAGACTTGAGTACTGTACTTTACCTTATGAAAGAAAGTATGAGATAAGACTTGAGTACTGTACTTTACCTTATGAAAGAAGGCAGCTCCTGTCAGGACCATAGACAGTTCACACGAATAGTTTGAGTTGTATAAGAAGCCATCTTTGTTTGACAAATCCCAAGCATGAAACCGGCCAGGAAATCCAACAATACGATCTCTAGCTTCTCGCCACACCCTAAAAAATGACAATACACAATTGTCAACACCTTTCTAATTGTTTACCTATGTTCTCAATTTTTACTTTAGGCACAAATTTTGAATCCTGTTGCATGTACTGGTTGCATGTACTGGTTGCATGTACTGGTTGCATGTACTGGTTGCATGTACTGGTTGCATGTACTGTTGTATGTACTGTTATATGTACTGTACTGTTGCACCTTCATAGTCAACTCTCCCAATACCAGGCTTTTAGAAAACCAGAAACTCTTCCAAAACCTGTCCCAAATTGATACCATTAGAAAACATTCTGAATACCAGACTTCCCAGAAAACCAGACATGTTATTTAGGCCAGCCCAAAGGTGTCCAGTATTATGAGAATTGACTGATAGTGATACTTGGAATGAAGAAGTAAAAATTTATTATTATTTACTACATAAAACGTAAGATATAATAATGCCTTTTCATCTCCTCTTCATATACTACTCTAAAATGATTAAATTGTACATAGAGATGACAACTAATGGTCTTCTTGGAGATTATTATTTTTGCTATTTATGATTTTTGATGTAGTTGTTCAAGGCCATATAACCACTTGGGTATACAACTAGCATAGTTTATAACTTTTCAAGGCAAAAACAACTATTTCTGCAACATTTTGTGCTTTCACTTCCTTCCTATCAGCTTCAGAGGACGAGTACCGGGTGTGTTTGCAATGAACGTTTGAAATTAATAATTCTAATAGGGGTGATTGACCCAATTGATCATTATTGTCCGGAAAAAGTGTAATACAACAGGGTCAACAAGATAGAGCGTGCATCACATTGGTACTATCGCACTCTTTATATCTTTATAAATTGAGATTAAAAAAAATATATATATAATTAGCCCTGCTATCATACAAATCAAATTTGTTGTGTAATAAAGTACTATGAAATAGCTAAGTTTTATGTTTTTTTCAGTCTTTGTCTGTTTGTCCTTTTCTAGTGCATTAATATATATATTTTTTATTTTTAGCCAAACTATTTGAATCAATATGTGTTACAACATAGCATTAGTCATGCTAGCTTGTTTCCAGTACAGTTTACTAAGAACTCAATGATGCTTCATAATTCAACCTAAACTATAAGTCTAGTGTTGACTAGGAACAGAATGAATCCAGCGTATTGACCATTGAGCAACTTTATAAATTAATTATTATTATATCACTGTGACAATCTAGCGTACAATGTATTATTCAAAGGTATAGAAATTAAACATTTAAAACATCTGCTCACAAATTGATCAAAACAGTACTGAAATGTCATCAGCTGCCAAAAAACAGAGAGAAGAAAACATAAATATTCATTTGTTCATTTGATTGAAAGCATATAATATAACATTTGTTTTTTCCCATAAAACATTATATGGAGATATACTATACATGAATAATGTATTAACATTTGTTTCAAACATTACTTTACATTGTAAACAATATATGTTGTCCCTCTTTCTATTTCATTATTTATGACCGCTTTAAAGTAATATAATTAATTTGTTTATAGCTGTAATTATCGATTGAAAAAAAAAGCATTTGTTTTGCAATGCCACACAAAAAGTGTTTGAATAAATAAATCATTGTAAATTATCCTAAGGGTATTGCCACTTAATTTAACTTTAAATCTGATGTTGAATATTCTTTCTCTGCCGATGACGTACAAATCAATAATTCTGAATACATAACTGAATTGTGTACATAATAACAAGCTTATATATTGTAACAGAATAGGCTGTAAATAATTTATGTAGTACCTAAATGACTCACTATTACATGTGCTACAACAAAGTGTCATTTGTACCATTCTACAAAATCTAGCTTTTTCTAGTGTACTCATCAGGAGGGCAAATGGGAATATGGCAGGTTCAATTTAGACCACCAACAGACACTGTTTAATACCATATGTTTAAAACAAATGATGATAATAAAATGAAAAAAGTTATAAAGTAAACATCTTTGTAGGAGTAGCGCTTAGGGTGGAATAATCTATATTAAGGATCTTCTAATGTTAAACTTAGGCTGAGAAGTCCTCAGACAAGGTGGAGAGGATTGAAAGGGCTAGTAGCACTAGCAAGATCTCTACAAACACTATAAGTACTGTCATGAAGACAAATATAATCATCATATTTCTTACCGAAAGCCAAATAGAATCTCATCATGTCTCAGATGAGCATCGTCGTCAATAGACAAAAGCGCGTCCGTTTCTATCTCATCATATGGAAGAAACCGGTTATTCAAACTGTTTTTTTTTGTCTTGATAACCTGAAATTTATAAATACATTTCTTTAAATTATTCTGGTGAAACGAAAAAGTAATGTATGTTTTTGTATTAATAACTGCGGTCTCACTGGCCACTTCTTTTGAGTTGAGATAATACTGAAAGAACACATGCCATAGTAAAGATTTTATACTATAACTTCTTTTAAATCTCCTATGCATCCAACAAACTATTTTATAATTTATTATGCTTTTAAAATAATTCTTATTTGAGGCTTAGGGAGTGGAGTTGAAACGTTTGTGATTTACAATCCTGGCACTAGGTCAGGATTGAACCCCGGCACTAGGTCAGGATTGAACCCTGGACCTTGGGTTTGGAAGGCAAGCACATTTTGTACCAAATACATTTATTCATCAAATCACAAATTACAGTAAAAATAATAATATGTACAATGTTTCAAGAAACCTCCACTGCAGTCTGTAGTCAAATGTAACGACGTCTCTATCACAATGTACAATATAAAGACTTATACGCTGGCATCGTCTCAATCACACTAGCTAGTAAATTCAAAACGTACGTCAGCATCACATACAGTAACATTTTATGCAAATTATTAAGCATTCTACAATCGTAAAGAAAGTATTTAAGCTCGCTTCTTCTGATTATAATTCAAGACACAAATTAATTTAATGTTTCTGTGTCATCCTTTTCTTAAACAATTTATATTTACAATCATCAGCATCTGACAATCATTTTGTATGTTGCTATACTACAACAAATGGCTATATGCATCAGCATCTGACAATCATTTTGTATGTTGCTATACTACAACAAATGGCTATGCATCATTAAACTCAAGAAGACATGCAGCAAGGACAAACAAATTGTGTTACTACTTTATGACAAATAAAAGCAAAGGATATTAAAAAACTGTAAAAAATTTAATTACCTTTATCGTAAATTCTAATATATGCTCTTATTCTATATCGCAAAGCACTTACCTTCTAACCTACCGGTAAGCACTACTCTATAAAAACACGCTAATTCCAATTATCGATTAAACGTTGCTTTTTGATTAGTAAGTATGTTCTTAAATTCATTTATGTAAAACATGGCACAGTATTCAATAGGTCTACTGTATCCCAATAAATTATTAACTTTTTACTGATTCTTAATTAGCTAATCACAAAGTCATTTAAAAAATTCATTTTGTATTATAACGAATATTTTAAATGTATTGTATATAGTATTTTAAATGCATTGTATATAGTGCTTTAAATGTATTGTAATATCCTATCCTGCCAAGGACGATATCTTAGCATTTTGACAAATAAAGTATTATCTGTGTCTAATTCTAAAAAAGCTGGTATACAAACATAGATAGAGTATTGTTACTGTACCTTGATGGGCACATGGATACGGGGCCAAAGCAGGTCATCTTTGGGAGGCTCTGGTGAATTCCATACAACAATTACCTGCAAGAACAATTCATATTAATAGTGTTGTATTAAGTAAACTCTGTAGTAACTAAATTTATTTTAGGTAGATGGGTAAAAAGTGATTTAGAGTGCTTCAATTTGTTTCTTACTTTGTTAAGAGATACAGGTACTGTATACCTACCTGTCTTACAGGTACTGTATACCTGTCTTACAGGTACTGTATACCTGTCTTACAGGTACGGTACTGTATACCTGTCTTACAGGTACTGTATACCTGTCTTACAGGTACTGTATACCTGTCTTACAGGTACTGTATACCTGTCTTACAGGTACTGTATACCTGTCTTACAGGTACTGTATACCTGTCTTATTTAATTTACTTTTTTCTCATTTCATTTAATTTAATCATTACTTTTTAAAATAAATGAATGAATTGGCTGCTTTTATAGTATTTATCGTCCAATATAATTTAAATCAAGAAGTTGTTTTTTGTACATTACCTAAAAAAACTAGTACAGTACTACAACAAACTATGTACAAATATATAGCATGTATAAAAGACATAATTCAGGTGGTTTGTATGACAAACTTTCTCTAGAGGATGACCTTGTTTGAACTCTCAGCAAGACTGCTGAGGGTGGCAGAGGTCAAATGAGAACTAATTGCCAGGATCTTGCATACATCTAGGTGTAGGTCAAGCATGTGCAATGCATGTCAATTAATAATAATAATCTAAACATTTTATGAAAAATAATGAACTTATGAAGGCGTTTTGGAGGAAATGTGATGTAGATTTTATGTTCTATACCTGTTGATCAAGTTAGGTTTGCTATGAAAAATATGTTAATAATATAACTTAAATGTTTCACAAGTAACTTGAGAATTGAGTATCTCATTACAAAAGTCTCAGATATCAACATCAAGGGACAGAGCTGAATTTAATTGCAGTATTTATAAATTAATCAATAGTATTTAATATTATTTGGATGAATGACTGCGGCTTCATTGATGCAATTTCAAATAAATACAAAATAAATATTTATTAAAATAAATGGATTTTACTTTACTCTATAAGATTTTCAATTTGATGTAATATCATTTATCATCAATCTTAGTGACGAAGAAAACTTTAAAAAGGTTTTAATAATATTTAAAATGCCCCAGGCACAGTCTGCAAGGATCTAGGCCGCAGTTCGGCTGCTAATTCATGTGTTTTCTTTGATTTTAACATTTAAGACTGTAGTGAATGAAATTTAAAATTAATTTTAAATTCTGAGATTTTTATCCACATATTGCATTTCAATTTGATACTGTGAGTACATTTACGACATTATAGCGGATTAGAATATTCAAGAAATCTAAAATGGAGAAATGGAAAGGTACTGTAACATATGTGAAATTGTAACTTCATAAAACTATATTCAATTAAATAGTATAATTTCGTTATCAAAAAGATTCATCAATCCACAATGACAGGCAGTAATAGTAGGCAGTAGTAGGTGTGTGTACAATTAGGTGTGTCAAGACAAATGAGATGTATATACAGTAGTAATCTCTGCTTGCTAATCATAGGTGTGTACAGTACTGTAGGTGTGCCAGGACAAATGGCCCTGGAGTAAATCCTACAAAGGTAGTTGGTAGATTAAAATATGGAGATAACATTTTCACTAATTTATATTTAAGCACTGGTAGATTATGCTTAAATTTAAATCAGTGTTTTAATAATGAATTTTAGAAAACATTGTAAAGATTGAATTTTAGCGAGTATTTAGCTATTTTGGTCCTTTAAACTAATTTAATTGATGACAAACTGAATGAAGAAGACTGGCCAAACATTACACACTTTTTATTTTCAGCAAACACTTGAAAATAAACAAGACTCTCACGAACATAATTCATGTGTCAGATAATCCAAACAGCAAACAACTTGAATTATTGCATGACACAAATTTAAAAGCATCATGCTACTGAATTAACATTGACATCGTGGACATTAGTAATATAGAAGGGGCTAAGAATAGACAGACTTGGTTAACAATCATGATGAATACAAACGACAAGGACACAATATCGCAAACATCATGTTTATCAGACTAAAGAACAGGTTAATATTATGACTAATAATCCTAATCAATGTTACAGAATGACAGAACATTAGTTATTTAAGCACTAAGAATAGACAAACTTGGTTAATGAATATGACAAGGCCCAAGCATCACAAACAACATTCATGTTTATCAAACCAAGGAACATCTAGTAATAGTCCAGTGGTTATTAATGATGAATTTTGCTAATTCTAATCAATCAGAATGAACATCAGTTATTCAAGGCACTAAGAATAGACAGACTCTGACTTTGTTCAATAACATGATGAATAGTCTACAAGGCCCAGCATCATTCTTGTAAAGAGCTAAATTGTGTTGTATTGGATTTGTCCATAATACTGTATGTCTGAAGAACAATTGATATTTAGATGTACTGTAGTCATCATTTTTTTATATTTTTGCATGTATTTAAAGCCTGTGAAACATCCTGTTGATAGCTAATACAGCACACGTTACAAACTGATACAAGTGGATGTCTGTGTGTGTCTACCAAGCACATACAGTACTGAATATCCTGTATTTACACACTTATATTTATATAAGAAATAAGTAATCTATCTTGCTCCATTACTAGATGATATTCTTGTAATATAAATTCATATATCATTATTCTTTAAATATCAAAGTTGATAATTTCATACTCTAAAAACACAAGACTGTACACTTTAATCATACACTACAGTAGCTCCGTGCTTAAATTGTACAAAATCAATAATTTGATGCAAATCCAGATTCATTAGATGAGATATTCATTAAGATAATGAAATGTACAGACATTATGCATTAAGAATACAATGCTCTCACTTATAACAGCACACATACATTGAAAGAGTTGCACTTACAATGCAGCTATTAAAACCAAAGATTGTAAGACTCACAAACCCTAAATTCACCCATTCAGTTCGCTTTGTTTTCTTCAATCAAACTCTCTATACTAATAACTTTCCTATCGAATTTATTTATTTTTAATTGAATGCTAAGACTAAAAGATGCAAATGTATGTGTCAAAATATCAATATTTTGTAGTTTACTGGTCCATGGCCTGCTTTCTTTAATTACATATTAAACTTAATGATGAATGATATGTACTGTATATGTTAAATTTCTAAAATTAGATCATGTGTATATTATGTGTGTGTCCTGTCCTGTTAACATGAATGGTTATAAACATTATTAATCAGAAGAGAATCTTACAAAATCATGATGCCTTCTACACAGTATTTCTGCCTTTTAGCATTTCCTAATATCTGAAAACACTACACTCAATCAAAAAAATAATATAGCTAGTGGATAAAGCAGAATGGTTATCAGCTTTTACACAGATGCCCCGAAGATTCTGTCTGTTCCAACAAGGTTACAATACAATACAATCAATAGAATATCTCACAAGATGAAATATGTATTCAATTGTAGTGTTATACTCATCAATCAGTTGTGTGGTTGATAACAGTATTTTAACTTCTGTACAGAATTATTTTCAAGCTATAATAAGGGAAGTGATGACACATGGTACAGACTTTAATGTCAGATTTAAAGATACCCATATTCAATTAAATATTTGAACAAGTACAAGTAAGCCAATGGAATAGTAATATCCGGTATAAGCTGAATGTTATTTGATTGTACACTGTACACACAGTATGTTTGCAGTTGATACACAATAAACTGGGTAATGTGTTCAAATTAGGCTGCTGCCTTCAAAAGCCAATGCAAGATTCAACCTCATCCTACTGTAATATTGCAATGTAAAATACTGTTTATTTACCTTGTTTAAATATGGCAGTCCAACAAGTCTTTCCAAAGCTGACATCAGAACTTTTTCTCTTTCGTACGTAAGCATCACAATCGTAAACTGCTCCCGAGGAACGTTCCCACCAATTGCTTCCTGGAATTCCTTCCCAGCACCACCCACACCGCCCCCAATCGGTCGGAATCCGTGCTGCGAACCAATAAACCTTGCATCAGTTGGAAGCAGAGGATCGTTTGGCAATGATGGAAATAAGTATTGAGGTCCAGGTGGATTGTTCCAAATGTATTCTTGATCCACGATAGTTGTGGTGAAGTTACGCAGATACTTTGGTGAAGCAAACGGAGGATCAATTGGGCCTAACAATTCCTCTGGGTCTACGGCTACTTTTATTTTCTCCTCTTTTTTTGGGTGACCAGACGGGAAAATATTGGGAGATGGTTCACTGGGTAAAATACTAGCTGGAATAGAGAGTCTAGTCCTTATTGTGGCTAACAGTGTGTTTGTTACGGCTTCTGTTGATGATAGGTACGTCGACCAGACAAACCAACCCTGTCGCCGCATAGATAATATATCTTTATCAGAAATTGTTTTAAGAAAAAAATAAAGCTCTGTTATCCGAGATTTAGGTAAAATAATCGCGCACTTTTTCCAAGAAATAAATTCGTTAAAAGGTAGTTGTATTTGTTCACCTAATATAACAGGTATTGCACCGTATCGTAACGCTTCATAAAGTCGAATATAAAGATGAGTTGAAAAAGCTATAGAGTTGTTGGTGGCAAGAATCAATGCAAACGTAGATTGTTGCAATGTACTAACACGTTCTGTATGTTCCCCACATAAACCCCATTCAACATTCTGTGTTTCCTGTACTTCAAAATTTGATTTTGTACACATAAAATCTATAAAAAACCTATCTTCTTTTATCTTTTTTAACTTTTCAAGCTCTTCTGTCATAAATAAAATCTCTTCTGCTTCTTCTTTTGTTAAAGTTAAATCTGCTTTAACTTGTTTACCATTCACATTATTTTGTTCTACATTAATGAATGCAACATTATCTTCTGAAGGTGCCATGTTGTTTGAAAAACTTTTGCCTTGGAATGTTAAAAAGTAAGTCCTTAAAGCAGGCACTTGGATGGGCGTGTCTTTCCAGTCAAATTTGGAGTCTAAATTCAAGAGCATCGGCGCTACGATATCAAATCCAGCTCGAAACTGATTTGTTTCAAAATTTGTTTGAACAACAATTGCACGACCTGTGTCTGTATTTTTTAAATTATTCGATAGCGTTTCATATCTTTGGAGATTTAGAAGAACATGATTACGACCATCACCGTTCCAATTTGGCAATTTATTTAAATTTGTTTCTAATTTTGCTACAGCACCTTTAGCAGTACTATCTCCGACACACACTAAATAAATGCATGCCATGTGGGCGTCATAAGCAATGTACGGGCTCGTGGCAAGTATATGCAATAAAGACGTCCTTATACTTGATTCTACCGTTTCAGAAATTGGATGACTATTAGGTTTGTAAAAATAAACTGGAAAATGAGACGTGACAGAACAACGTGAATAATCAAAACAATTGTACTGTCGGCAGCGTTTACTCGACCCTGGTGGCGCTATTTCGACATTATCATCTAAGCTAGGAAGAATTCGTTTTGGTGCAACTATATGCGAGATGGCTTGTAACGCCACTTCCTCTTTCTCCTTTCTCATATTACTCACCTGCATATGCAAATGATCAAGTTCCTTCTGCGAATGAACAAGTACAGATTGCATTGATTCCTTCTCTTCATACAACGCATGTATGTCGTTATTCATTGACTGACGACGACTTTCCATTTCACGTAACTCATTTGACACGGAAATACGTATACGACATAACTCTTCTAAATGCGTTTTTAGATCACTCGGTTCCATCGATGTTATACCATCGCAACTTGTCAATGAAAATGGCCCGTAACTAATGGCATCAGAGTTTGTAAGATAATAATGCGTTAGCAACGGTAACACTATTAATATCACTAAAAGAATTGTTATCAGCCGCGATAAAAACTTGTTTCGACTCAGCCACCGAGCAAACGATATCTGAGCCGACGGACGCATTGCGGGTTGTTCTTTGCGTGCGGCAAACTCCATCCTATTTATAAGCATCCTTTAAGAATTTAACAAACATTTTAATGTCAAAGGTCAAATGCTTTTCCATTGGGAATTTATTGACAGTATGCGAACACAATCCAGTTTCTGTGGACGTGTACAGAGTTCATACAGATTCATTGTGAAATTGTTAGGTTACACCATCTGAAATACAAAATAAAAATGGATTGGATCAAACAAGAATTTATAATGAAAATTACTTTGCAATACAGTATGTTATTTAATTAAAAAATGTAAAGTATAGTAACATTGATTTTGAATCTTTTGCTATGATATTATCATAACTTTTATTTTGTTTTCTTGATATTGTTTATTCTATTAATTTGTATACACAGTAATAACTTATAATCAGTATATTTATGCAGGCAGTCGTAGATGTAATAATAAACATTTATTATATTTTTGCCTTTGAAAAAATTGCTTTAATATTTCTATTGTCCACCAGGGTAATGTTCAGAGCTTACACAAAGAGTAAAATATACCATGAAGTACTGTAAAGTATTAGGAACAATATTTACAATATTGATAATAATTGATTGCTTATATTGTTAATTTTCTGGTGAAAATGTTTCTCTTTTTGTTTTTTGTATAATTTGTATGTGGATGTACATCCATAAATAATGTACTGTACTATCCGAAATAAAGAAAATGAATGAATGAATAATCATACAAAATGTCCAAAGCAAGCTCTATGAAAGGTCTGAAGTCAGAGTATTTAATGTGTTTATCATCATAAGTTATGAATGTAAGCCATATTGTCGATTTAATATTGCATGCTTTCTATCTGTCTTTGTCTTTTAAGTTTAAGCATTTTATGGTATAACTATAATTAAATATTCTGCTTCAAGACAAATTGTATATTATACTGTACACTGAAATACAGTAATACTATGCTTTACACTTTTCCCAGAATGATTAATGATAAAATATAGTATGGCTGAGTACAAATCTACTAATAAAGAATTAGATTACAGATAATAATCTACTGTATCAATACAATAGATTGGAAATGTATTTGTACTGTAGTTTTTTAAATAAAATTTTTTGCCAATTATCCCACGGGCACTGCTGTAGCAATCGCTGTTCATAGAATCCCTAGGTATTTCTCAAAGCTTGATGACTATACAATTCATAAAGTGAAACATTAAATGTGTTCACATAGTGTATTATGTAGTGTGAAAAATGATGGATTTAATGTTTTGTGTAAATATTAAATCTTTCTTTTATAGATAATAATTAATATTCAACCTTGACACTTGCAGGGATTGACTTTCAGTATTTAACATCAATATTGTGAAATGTTACCTGATTGTTATTGAACATTACTGTTTGTTGAGATCCTTTGCTGTTAAGCTTTTCTAATTTTAGACCTGTTAATGTTATTGTAACTGTTTGCATTGTAATATATAGGCCTAGTTACACTGATGTATTTAATTTAAGGCATATTTCTTTGTTAGTGTTACAATAATAAAAATTTAATTGATGGTCATGGGAATTGTACTACAAACAAAAATCAAGATTATCAACATACACTATCAAACAAAAGATACAGAAAATACCTGTAAACAGTAATTAAATTGTACTGTAAACTTAATCTATTTGGAGAATAGTGATGCCATATTACTTAAATAAATTACATTAACAAAAACACACTTACCTGTACATGAGGTATAAATATTTAGACAATAATCATGATTGTTTTAGAGTTAATCTCTTCTAACACAATGTAGTAAGGTCAGGAATGAGTAAAAACGCTGTAAATATCATACTAACTGCACTGCCTCGCCTCCTGCGATTGGATAGCTGCACCCGTTGGACCTGACAGGAAGATATTAATTCAGCTAAGAAGTCTAAACATCCTGTTGTATAGGAAAATACATTACAATATGATAATTACAATGTTGATGAAATTACTGGCACAATGTAAATGTTTTTAGAATATCAATCCAAAAACGAGAACATTAAGATCCTGTGTGTATGTCCTGGTGTAAACATAACATAATATTTCACATGACCTTTGAACAGTTTTATATGTTTATAAAGTAAATTTATAGTACAGTACATACCAAAACTAAATAGTGGATTATGTTTGGCAAAGGAATTCTTGGTAGGATTTGAGATAAAAATGTTAAGTAATGTCAAATGTGATGCAAATACTTTGATATGTTCACAATGTCAAGGCTGGGGTCCACTTACAACACTCCAGCAGCAATGCTCCACTTCAGCAATGGTGGTTGTAGAATTGACAAAAATAAAGTTTTTTAAATTGCAAAGGTATTGATTGAATGTTATTACTGTACAGTAATTCAAATATCTAAATATCTTATTAAATTTCATGAATACAGTACTACTGTAATGGATTCGAAACTATACAGTGACCTTACAGGTCACCTGACCTTACAGGTTATCTTACTTGAGCTTTGAGACTATAAAGTGACCTTACAGGTTATCTTACTTGAGCTTTGAGACTATACAGTGACCTTACAGGTTATCTTTGAGCTTTGAGGTCCACATAATAAAGACTGGATTCTTACTTTTAGTTAGTTATCATAGCAGAATATTTCTATTAATCCATTCTTTGGAGGAAGTACAGTATTTATGTACTGTCGCAATACATTTCTAATTTATAGTTCAATGGGATTACCAAGGAAATTAAACTATTTTTGATAATTATAATGAAATTTGCCATGAATTATTTCTATTTGAGAAATTTGTAATTGTAATGAAACAACGATTTAATGAATGAAAATGCATGACTTGGTGAGGCTTGCTCTGTCATCAACATCTGGAATGAGGAAGCCATAGTGTCAACAATGTTTTATATACTAGGATTTGATTGAAGGCTATGGATAATAAACATTCCTATGACTACAGGATTACATATTTATGCATTTCCTAGAACATTACCGCAACAATTAAAATAAATGTAAGGAAGAAATTAAAATTATTAGGTATTGGTACCAACATTTTTTTTTTTTCAATAATAATAATGTTGTAACTCAATTCAATGTTGTGTTAACTGTTATGTTATGATGATATCATCACAGTTTACTGTAGGTACTGTATAAAAGGTTTAGATTTGTATCCATTATATCTTATTAATGGTATATAAGTATGTATCTCAAATCAAATAGTTATGTTATGATAGTATCATCACAATTTACTGTAGGTATTCATTACACTATACCTTATTATAATGGTACAGGTATAAGTGCAGTATGCAACTCCAATCAAATGGTTGTTGTGGTATGATAATATCCCCACAGACAAGAATCTAGCAACGATGAAATAAAAATATGCACCCTGCAAAAATCAGATACTGTGCAGATAACCCTGTACAGTAGTATACAGAGGATAAACCTAGGTTAATCTATGCCTGTACAGTAGTATACAGAGGATAAACCTAGGTTAATCTATGCCTGTACAGTAGTATACAGAGGATAAACCTAGGTTAATCTATGCCTGTACAGTAGTATACAGAGGATAAACCTAGGTTAATCTATGCCTGTACAGTAGTATACAGAGGATAAACCTAGGTTAATCTATGCCTGTACAGTAGTATACAGAGGATAAACCTAGGTTAATCTATGCCTGTACAGTAGTATACAGAGGATAAACCTAGGTTAATCTATGCCTGTACAGTAGTATACAGAGGATAAACCTAGGTTAATCTATGCCTGTACAGTAGTATACAGAGGATAAACCTAGGTTAATCTATGCCTGTAGTATACAGAGGATAAACCTAGGTTAATCTATGCCTGTACAGTAGTATACAGAGGATAAACCTAGGTTAATCTATGCCTGTACAGTAGTATACAGAGGATAAACCTAGGTTAATCTATGCCTGTAGTATACAGAGGATAAACCTAGGTTAATCTATGCCTGTAGTATACAGAATTTGATCAAACTACACAATGTGCATTTCAGACAAAAGCAATGAAATATGATGTAGAAAAGTAGATGATTACACACATGTAAATTTACATAATAAATTGTGGATTTATTTTTGGCAAATAATCAAGATCCTAGTCTGCTTCACCTGATTAGACACATTAATCAACAGCTACAACATTAATGTACAGTTACATTAATAACATGAGGAAGATGACATGATCATTTCAAACATTGTAACAAAGAAGATCAGTAACATATAGTCACATGAATTATGTTAATAACGGTAACATGATATGTTTAGCTCAAAGAAGAAACAATAAAATCTACTTTTAGTATATTAGAGTTAGACAATGGACTAGTGCATTGTGCATGCTATTATTCAATATACTAAATTCAGATTAATAAATCTTTCTCAATGGTTAAGTAATTAAGTGAGTTACAGATTACAATAATAATCCCTTTTTAGAGTAATCAGAATTGCCATACATCTAAAAATTAAATGAAATTAAGAATTTATGTATAAATTGCTAATTTTGTATCGATCCAGGATTAAGATATTAGAATAAATTATAATATATTAAAAAGTTTTATATTTAAATTAAATTAATTATTTTGCTTTTATTTTGATTCTTATTGAAATTGAATTTATTAATTTGTATAATAAAAAGAGTGGAAATAATAGAGGTGGGTTGCTCCCACGAAAGACAAAAAAACCCTTTTTATTTCAGATAACTAAATCAAAGCTCCTTTAGTTTAATCAGAGTATTCTTGTACGAATGTTTCTGATTAAAATATTTTCTTTCATATCAACCCAACCCTTCCAATATTATTTGCATTAACTAGGACCTTACTGTGTTTGACATTTAAACAATTAATTAGCAGACTTAATTTATGATTGTTGAGACTGTCTTGACAAATTTTATTGGCAAATTTGCCAACCTGTCAAAAAAAGTAAATAAAAGAAAGGCTTTTAAAATTAATATATATGCTGTGCTTCTAATGTAATCATTAAATATAAAGAAAGCTAGACCTAAAAAACCTAATATAAATTTTGGTTTTCACAATTTGAACTCTCTTTCTTAGCTTCTTTCTGTTAAGTTGAGCAGAGTTTTGTGTGTGCAGCCCAACTCACTCAGTTAGTACACTCACGCACCTGCTGGATGGCACAGTCAGGCCTACTTACTTACTTACGGCTAGGCTAGCCGAACGGCGTGAAGTTGCAGACATATAAATACAATTTAAATACACAAACAAATGCAATTTATAGGAGTAATGTGTAATCAACTATCCTATAATGATGTAAAATCTAAAGATGCCAAACTTACCGAATAATTATTTAAGATATTTCGAGACTAATCCTAGACAACACATTTGTCACATATTAAGAACATACTTGACACACACGTCTTTCTGTCCCTGTCTTGTTTTGTGTTTGCTGCCCTCTATGAGAGTCTCCAATAGCACTTTTCAAAAAACTAAAATCACTTTCTTCTTTCACTGCTTATCTTTCCTTTTAAATTGTAAACAAATTAATTGTCTTCATATCCCTCGTCACACCTTGTTAACAATATACACACACATATATATATATTGTAAACAAATTAATTGTCTTCATATCCCTCGTCACACCTTGTTAACAATATATACACACATATATATATTGTAAACAAATTACTTGTCTTCATATCCCTCGTCACAATCAATATTACCGCTTTATATTATTTTCTAATTAAATAAGAACATGTCAATAACAATAATAACCAAAACACCCTTTTCTATTGCTTTTATTCTTTTCAATTATTACTTATAGTATTACAGTTCCATGAAGATGCAGATTAAGAGAGGGACCAAGTGGATTTAGCAAGGAAACCAATTCAGCTTCAATTTTTGAAAGGTTATACTGATTTCAAATTGAAGTTCTTAATTATAATGAACCTGTTCCAGTATAATAAAACCATTGGACACAATGTTCACGATTGTAATTACTATAGCAATACAATTTCAGTCGTCTAACAATGATTGTAATTTTAATTCTGCTAACTGATTGGCTCGTCGATCTCGTTGTATACTTTCACGTAATTCTTGGAGTTTGTCCTCTATTGTGCATCCAATGTATTCAAAAGGTTGTGTTACCTTGCTCTCTTGTGGTAGCTATAAAAAAATAAAATAAATTGTGGTTTAAAACAAAAAGCCTTGTTTCTTATTTAAAATATTGTATTGCTGTGTATAGTAAGATTCAATAATGTATTAAAATATATAGTGTACAAGTGTTAAGGTCTGGCTACACTATCAAACTGACAACAAATGTGATGTGCCATGGACATAATGGCATGTTTGTATGTATGTATTTTTGTTATTGCTATGTATATTTTAAGGGGGAATGTGGATAGAGGTGCTTGTCACCTGTCCATCCCTTTCTTTTCGCTGCTTGTTTTGTTTTGTGTTTTTGTATGCAGTGATAAAGTTTAATAAATAAAAAAAAAAAATTGTCATATAACTACCATATTTGGGCACATCACACTTTGTTTGTCAAACTAGTTTGATAGTGTAGACAGAGCTTTATTGCAAGATGTGTGTCTTAAGTACATGCAAGATGTGTCTTAAGTACATGCAAGATGTGTCTTAAGTACATGCAAGATGTGTCTTAAGTACATGCAAAATGTGTCTTAAGTACATGCAAAATGTGTCTTAAGTACATGCAAGATGTGTCTTAAGTACATGCAAGATGTGTCTTAAGTACATGCAAGATGTGTCTTAAGTACATGCAAGATGTGTCTTAAGTACATGCAAGATGCGTCTTAAGTACATGCAAGATGTGTCTTAAGTACATGCAAGATGTGTCTTAAGTACATGCAAAATGTGTCTTAAGTACATGCAAGATGTGTCTTAAGTACATGCAAGATGTGTCTTAAGTACATGCAAGATGTGTCTTAAGTACATGCAAGATGTGTCTTAAGTTCATGCAAGATGTGTCTTAAGTTCATGCAAGATGTGTCTTAAGTACATGCAAGATGTGTCTTAAGTACATGCAAGATGTGTCTTAAGTACATGCAAGATGTGTCTTAAGTACATGCAAGATGTGTCTTAAGTACATGCAAGATGTGTCTTAAGTACATGCAAAATGTGTCTTAAGTACATGCAAGATGTGTCTTAAGTACATGCAAGATGTTTCTTAAGTACATGCAAGATGTGTCTTAAGTACATGCAAGATGTGTCTTAAGTACATGCAAGATGCGTCTTAAGTACATGCAAAATGTGTCTTAAGTACATGCAAAATGTGTCTTAAGTACATGCAAGATGTGTCTTAAGTACATGCAAAATGTGTCTTAAGTACATGCAAGATGTGTCTTAAGTACATGCAAGATGTGTCTTAAGTACAGTACCAACGTATCCATTAAATACAATGCAACTTAGAAATAAACCTTTAATTGAAATGTTGGAGTAAAGTGTGCTAAGGGGTCTTCACCAGGTTCACTGCATGCTGACAACAGCTTGTCCAGTCTATAAAAAGAAAATAGTATTTTGACAATATACATTTAAAGTGTAGATTTATTATATAGTTATGTAGAAGCAACCATTTTATTTAGTGTGACATTAGACACCCTCACATTCAAAGAAAAGAAAATTATATTAAAATTAAACTTTTCTTATTTAAAGAGTGAGCTGTAGTTTAAAGCATATGCCCATATATGGACATGATGATGTCATACCACTACCATATTTGAGAACATCATATTTTTTTTTTTAAATTATGTTGACAGTGTAAACAGAACCTTAGGACCTTGTACTAAATGAGAGTGTATTTCTTTTACAACCAATCAATGTATTACTGTGAGTTACCACTCACTACAACATTCAGACACAATACAAAATCCTCAATATGATCTCTGCAATAACTTCTCAATTACCTTTTCATTTCTTCTTTTTCTTTGGTAAGTTGATGTTTAAAATCTTCAACCGTCTCACTTGTTTCTTTCACAATAGCAATTGGTTTTGAAATCACTTTAATTAGTGTTAGCATGTCCGCACCATCAGTTTGCTCATTACTCTCGTCCCTCTTTTTGTTTGCACTTTCATAGAATGACTTGACAATTCTGTAAAAAACATAATCAAAATTCACAATTAATAATATTCCTGCAAAAACATAATAACTAATATGACATAATGACTATATTTCCTAATCTATGATGATAAGACTTTAAACACTCATATAGGATTATGACAGTGAAAACATTTTTGTTTGGTTTCTATTATTAAATCATTGATTGTAAACCAAAATTAATACTGGTTTACAATCAATGATTATGTTGTCACTGACAAGATGAGATTGAATGGTTTCTTACTTTTCAGGGTGAAAACGCCTATCATCAGCAGTCTGCTTAGTTGCAAGTTTCCAGGAATGTGGTGGTTTGTAAGTACTTAAGTCAGATTCTAGATAATATACTAAAAACAAGCGTGGGTCTCCATCCAATTCTACAAAAGAAACAAATTAATTTCCACCTCATTTTTTTTGTACAATGTTTACTTTGTTGCAATAAAATAATTTGAACCGTTCATGAAATTATTTGTACTATTGCACTCATAAACATTAATTATTCTGTATAATATGTGAGCTTAGTGATGAATATACAACTATAACACTGGCTAGAAATATCAATTGTCAATTCAGAAAACAAGATGCTAAAATAACTAAGTGGAGTTGATAGGGCCTTACCTTCTTGGTACTGCATGGCATCTTGCAGCATTGCCAACTTATAGCTAATACATGTCTCTACTATCTTAATCCATGGAATATGAGCTACAGTAGGTACACGGCCACTTTGATCAAAACTTAATAACTAAGTGCAGTTGATAGGGCCTTACCTTCTTGGTATTGCATGGCATCTTGCAGCATTGCCAACTTATAGCTAATACATGTCTCTACTATCTTAATCCATGGAATATGAGCTACAGTCGGCACACAGCCACTTTGATCAAAACTTAATAACTAAGTGCAGTTGATAGGGCCTTACCTTCTTGGTATTGCATGGCATCTTGCAGCATTGCCAACTTATAGCTAATACATGTCTCTACTATCTTAATCCATGGAATATGAGCTACAGTCGGCACACAGCCACTTTGATCAAAACTTAATAACTAAGTGCAGTTGATAGGGCCTTACCTTCTTGGTATTGCATGGCATCTTGCAGCATTGCCAACTTATAGCTAATACATGTCTCTACTATCGTAATCCATGGAATATGAGCTACAGTCGGCACACAGCCACTTTGATCAAAACTTAATAACTAAGTGGAGTTGATAGGGCCTTACCTTCTTGGTATTGCATGGCATCTTGCAGCATTGCCAACTTATAGCTAATACATGTCTCTACTATCGTAATCCATGGAATATGAGCTACAGTCGGCACACAGCCACTTTGATCAAAACTTAATAACTAAGTGGAGTTGATAGGGCCTTACCTTCTTGGTATTGCATGGCATCTTGCAGCATTGCCAACTTATAGCTAATACATGTCTCTACTATCTTAATCCATGGAATATGAGCTACAGTCGGCACACAGCCACTTTGATCAAAACTTAATAACTAAGTGGAGTTGATAGGGCCTTACCTTCTTGGTATTGCATGGCATCTTGCAGCATTGCCAACTTATAGCTAATACATGTCTCTACTATCGTAATCCATGGAATATGAGCTACAGTCGGCACACAGCCACTTTGATCAAAACTTAATAACTAAGTGGAGTTGATAGGGCCTTACCTTCTTGGTATTGCATGGCATCTTGCAGCATTGCCAACTTATAGCTAATACATGTCTCTACTATCTTAATCCATGGAATATGAGCTACAGTAGGTACACAGCCACTTTGATCAAAACTTAATAACTAAGTGCAGTTGATAGGGCCTTACCTTCTTGGTATTGCATGGCATCTTGCAGCATTGCCAACTTATAGCTAATACATGTCTCTACTATCTTAATCCATGGAATATGAGCTACAGTAGGTACACAGCCACTTTGATCAAAACTTAATAACTAAGTGCAGTTGATAGGGCCTTACCTTCTTGGTATTGCATGGCATCTTGCAGCATTGCCAACTTATAGCTAATACATGTCTCTACTATCTTAATCCATGGAATATGCGCTACAGTAGGTACACAGCCACTTTGATCAAAACTTAATAACTAAGTGCAGTTGATAGGGCCTTACCTTCTTGGTATTGCATGGCATCTTGCAGCATTGCCAACTTACAGCTAATACATGTCTCTACTATCTTAATCCATGGAATATGCGCTACAGTAGGTACACAGCCACTTTGATCAAAACTTAATAACTAAGTGCAGTTGATAGGGCCTTACCTTCTTGGTATTGCATGGCATCTTGCAGCATTGCCAACTTATAGCTAATACATGTCTCTACTATCTTAATCCATGGAATATGAGCTACAGTAGGTACACAGCCACTTTGATCAAAACTTAATAACTAAGTGCAGTTGATAGGGCCTTACCTTCTTGGTATTGCATGGCATCTTGCAGCATTGCCAACTTATAGCTAATACATGTCTCTACTATCTTAATCCATGGAATATGAGCTACAGTCGGCACACAGCCACTTTGATCAAAACTTAATAACTAAGTGGAGTTGATATGGCCTTACCTTCTTGGTATTGCATGGCATCTTGCAGCATTGCCAACTTATAGCTAATACATGTCTCTACTATCTTAATCCATGGAATATGCGCTACAGTAGGTACACAGCCACTTTGATCAAAACTTAATAACTAAGTGCAGTTGATAGGGCCTTACCTTCTTGGTATTGCATGGCATCTTGCAGCATTGCCAACTTACAGCTAATACATGTCTCTACTATCTTAATCCATGGAATATGCGCTACAGTAGGTACACAGCCACTTTGATCAAAACTTAATAACTAAGTGCAGTTGATAGGGCCTTACCTTCTTGGTATTGCATGGCATCTTGCAGCATTGCCAACTTATAGCTAATACATGTCTCTACTATCTTAATCCATGGAATATGAGCTACAGTAGGTACACAGCCACTTTGATCAAAACTTAATAACTAAGTGCAGTTGATAGGGCCTTACCTTCTTGGTATTGCATGGCATCTTGCAGCATTGCCAACTTATAGCTAATACATGTCTCTACTATCTTAATCCATGGAATATGCGCTACAGTCGGTACACAGCCACTTTGATCAAAACTTAAGTAGCATGTATTCTCAAACTCACGTTGTCTTCTCTCCAAGATCCTCTTTACTCTGTAAAAATATAATTACAATGTTACAATTGTTAGTTACATAGATAGATAGATAGATAAAATTTTATTCGTCATAAAATAAATAAAATTACATTATGAAAATTGTCATTGGATTTCAAAGATAGTATTCTTGAATCTTTTATTTATGAAGATGTAACATCTTATTCTAACCAGCTGACGAGCATGCTTTGAATCACAAGTGATGGTAGTCATTAATAACAAGTTAAACAGATAATTACTGTACCTGTTGATGAGGGGTGCCTTTGTTCTTGAGTAGTCGGTAGTGATGGTCTTAACATACTGTAAGCATACTGAGCATGCATTATACCAATCATCTGTAAAATAAGCACAGCTACTGTTATACCAGAAAACACTGTAATCTTTATTGGTATACTGTTTTACTAATGTCATGTTGTTGCATAGTAATGCCTATAATACTTATTAGATTGCATATATCAAGAATTACATCAAACATGTGCAGATACCATTGTGGAATGTAGAGAGAACAAAACACTTATTATAAAAGGTACAAATCAAGTAAAAGTATAAGTTATAAAATGACAAATACCTAAGAAATCAGGAGGATCAGGTAACTGTAGACTACTAATCCTGGACTTGAGTCTTAACATCTGAGAATCACTATTCCAGTCAAGATGTGCTCCATCTAAAAAAACAAAAAAAAGGAAGCGCAATTAAGTTCAATTTGCTTTCATGTGTCATTGCCATTTTCCTAATAGAGATATGATTAAAGATGTATTGTCCCTTTGACTAATTCCAAAAAAATAAAAAATAACAGATTTCGAAAAAAGGTGGGTCATTTTGAAGTATCATAATAGTTATTAACTATCACCAAAAATTTGTTAAAAAAAAAATCATTTAACTGAAATACAGACGTTTTTTTGTTAAAAAAATAACATTGACTTCCAGTCAAAGTTTTCAATCAAAACATATCTCATAATGAAACGCGCTTGTTTCGCTACTCTGTATGCATAATCATAAAACTTCCTCACGATCTGTGTAAAAATACCTTCTCAACCGTGACGAGTTGTAAACAATCCTAATTAGCATACGCATAATGCGTACTCGTGGTTTGAAATCTTTGTTTACTTTCGCTCGCGACGATTTTCCAGACGAAATGTAATCAAATCAATTTACCTGTTAATTACGTAAACTTGTTGTTTTTGGCTCGAATTTTCGACTTAAAGTGAATAACTTTAATATTACTTTGATATGGCCAATTTAAATTTAGAATATTTTGACCTTCATTTTTTTGTGTTTCAAGGGACAATACATCTTTAAAGTAGACCACCGACCTCATTAAGCAATATATTAATTTATTATTATTTCAACTTTTACTGTTAATATTATGCCTGAAAATGCATGAAATTTTGTCATTTTTTCGTTCCGACTGTTTACCTATTGATTCATGATTCTTAATAGAGAATTCAGCTACAGGCCAGGAGATAGATGCAAGATGGGGTGAGGTAGCAACTTGACATAAATGACAGATTACAGAATTGTACAACCCAACAATATCCTCTGGATTCTGAAATAATTAAAAAAAAATATTAATGATTACAATGACACTGATAATCATGAGAATTATATGATTATATATTGATAATGAAAACATTGCATCTAAAGACCTTTTGTTCTGTAAAAAAAATGAAAGTTTGAACTCACTTGATCTGGAAGACCAGCTTGTTTCCTATCTCTGACATCATCATACAGACTAGTGGTAAAGAACAGCATCAAACCGTGGTCGACAAACGCCCTCAACGGAAGTTGCTTTAAAACTGGTAGTTTTGGTTGATGTAGTGCAAGCCACTCAACACTTTTTGACAACTTTAAAGAAAAAAAACAGTCATTAGTATTTAACTTTCATGGTAAAATATAAACAAAACTTGTGTATAAAGAATTAACGCAGTAATAAAATATCTGGTATTGCTATAAATTTTTAAATACATGATGATATATTAAGTGTAATGTTAACTAAAATTATTCATTGTTAAAATCTGGACACAGTTGTTTTAGCTCATTGCAGAATGTTTCAGAAAAAAACAATTCATTCTTTTCTGCTCTTTAAAATTTGAGTTATGATTCTCACCGTTTCAGTAGTCTTAAGGTCTAGTATATCTCCCAAGAGTGGCTGTATTTTATATACAGACAATAATCCTTCTCCTTCCAGCTGTTCTAGGCCTAGATTCTGAGAGCACATATCAACATCAGGACAGGTCCATCCAAGCAGGCAAACAACCAATGGTATAGCAGGTAACAGAGGCTTAGCTTGCAGAAGGTTTTTCAGTCGTAATTGTGCTAACAACCAGTATTCCTAAAAACAAAATTTCTTATTTATTACTATTTAGAAAAGAGCAAAGTAATCTTTCTTAGGACTATAAACATAATTGTCCATGCGCACTTTTAAAAACTCTAATAAATAGTAAAGGGGTTTTACAATTGACTCTAGAACATTAAAATACATAAATCTATTTGCCAGTGAGTCAATGACAGTAATTGCTAGCTTAGATCTAAAAGCTCATTCTCAAATATATCCATTATTTCTTACCTGGTCATCTATATTCTCTGGCATCTCCAAGGCTAACATAATCGCGGACATTCCTAGAAACTGATGGCGCTGTTCAACTTCTTCAACTGTAGATTGCGCAAGATCACCTTTAACGCACTTCACACATATTGATAAATTCTGTTTGTTGTAACTATGGTGATTGATTGGACTAGTATAGAGACTTATTGTGTTCACCTGAAGAGAGTGAAAATACAAATAAAGTATTGAAGTCACTACTATACATAATCTGACTACCAGATTATACATATGCATTATCTCTCTAGTATCATACTTTAGGCAAATTCTGTAATACAGTACACTGGTCAAATACTGGACTCTCCCAAAACCAGACTTTTATTGAGTTTTATTAGGTTAGACTTATGTGACACCTGTATTACAGAATTTACCTATAATACTGTAGATACACAACCACTCAGAATGTACTTTATATATACCTTGTCATTATCCATAAGGACATTGCTTTTGAAACTTTCACTAATCTTCCCTTTTGTAAACTTAGACTCTAACCAGTCACATAAGATCTCTGCATCACCAGATATATCCTGTTCATCATCAAAAACCTCTGGAATGGAGACTACAAGCTTCCAGTAGATATTGGTAGCATTTATGTCCGAGGTAGTAAGTAGTTTGCTTAAGACAGTAGCTAAGTCCAACGGAGACCACGCCTTTTGATGTTGGTGGTAAGCTAAGTAGTGATGTTGAAGGATGCTATGGGCTATGTTGGTCCTGCTATCAATCACACTGTACAATAAAAATGAATAAAAGAATCTTAAGCTCTGTCTACACTATCAAACTTTATGTGACAAAAAATGTGATGTGCCCATATATAGACATGATGATGTCATATCACTACTATATTTGGGAACATCACTACTATATTTGGGCACATCACACTTTTTTTTGTCAAACTAGTTTGATAGTGTAGACAGAGCTTTACACTGTAATCGGCTCAACACAAGGGGAAGTACACTTAGTAGCTGTAAGATTAAGATAGCTATAATATATACAAAATTATAAAGTTTACCTAACAGGTGTTTCCAATGACATCTTCGCTTTCTTACTAACTAGCATTGCACCGCCCTCTAGTGTTGGTGATACGGATGAACGAAACGGTAGCAATGCTTCTATCTGTTCCTTCATCGATATACTTGCAGGGGCTGATGGGAACTCGTACATCGCCCTTTTAAGACGAATTCTTGCAGCGTGCATATTTTTCCATCTGCAGTTAAATTAAAGATATATCTTAGTCATTAGGTTATAAACTTATACTTTAGTACTTGAAATGGGAGGGGGGGTGGGAAAGGAAGGAGGGCATATGGTGTTAAGACACATTCCAGAAATCCTCATTTGGTCTTAGTGATTGGGCTTATGTTTCTCAACGTTTTGATCAATATACTTTGAGGACGATCAAAGTATATTGATCAAAACGTCGAGAAACTCAACACTTCTTTCAGAACTAAATATATGGGGTGTACCACAAACATTTGATTTCGCCATGCAAACCTTCAAACAATATATAATTGGGCTTAAAAACAAGTGTAGTTGAACAAGCCATACATTTTTTTTTTACATAAGGTTAGTTATCTTTGGCAATTGATATTTTCTAAATATTGCCTACTTTTTGAAGTATCTTCCAATCCTTATGATCTCCATACAGCGTTGTATTTCACTAAGTCTTTGTCTTCTCGCTTCAACTTCATCACAGTAAACCTCGTTGGAAATCTCTTCCAGTTCACTTTGTAAAGTTTCTTCAATAAGTTCATTGTTAAGTGTAAAGGTTGAACGAAGTATGCACTCATATTTAAGATGTTCCTTAACTTCCCTATGAAAAAAAGTTACTTGATAGTAATACTTTTTATAATAATTTGATTTCACCAAAGCCCTCAGTAAGACTGGCAACATTCTCTTCAGTGGTACAAGAGAATTATAGCCTAATTATTCTCTTGGATGCTACTCTGTTTTGGATGTAGCTGTACATACTTATGTACAAAACACCCTTTTAACTTAACTTACTATGAAATTGTTTGCTTGACAGTAATATTTATTAATTATATCATGGACAAATGAAGGAGAATAAACCTTATGGATACATTTTGTTATTTGATATTTATTTATTTATTACCAGTTTTTCACAACTTTACACAGATTTATTTATACAGTATACTTTAACTTTGGTGGATCGAATTGTTTGATCTTAGGGTAAGATCGTTGCAACATTTCATTTGTCCATTTAAAATTGTTGTTTAAAATTAAAAATAAAAGGTGTATACAATGATTAAATTATTTTGAGGACAATTATTGGTCAGCAAATTATAAACAATACAAACTTTTGGATACTTTCAAATTTATTTAGTTCCTGGTTTACAGAATGTGTTAATACTCACCGCTCTTCAGTTACAGCAATAGATAGCAATTCTTCAGATGTTGTTTTATGAATTAAATGAATACAAATCTCTTCAGCAATTCTGGCTTTCAATTTCTCAATCCTCAATTTTTCTTTTTCCCTTTCAATTCTAAAATTTACCACAAAAAATGATTTTACATAAAAAAAAACTAAAAGAATACACAGAATTTCTATATTTATCCAAAAGAAATTAAGTAAATCAAAGATGAATCCAAATTTGGAACTTATCTATAAAAAATGTATGATTAATTGATCGTGCCAATCATTTCTGCAGTGAGTCTATTGTATTTTAAAATATATATGCATGGCTGAACTTGCTACAGTATTGTATGTTTCATAGTACTGTTGTCTAGTCTATATTGATGTAACCTATAAAACTGCAATAAAAACCCCTGTCCCTAGAGCCTTTCATTGCCTCATTCTTCCAATGCTTTATTTGTATCAATACAATTCTATATTTGTATATTGTCACCGAATGCAAGAACATTACCTAAAAAGTACCTAAACTGCTAAGTTATAATGTACCATAGAAATACAAGAACATTACCTAAAAAGTACCTAAACTGCTATGTTATAATGTACCATAGAAATTATTATATGTGATTATGTCACTAAAGACGTCTGATGAATGACTTGATTTATTTAGAACACAATATAACATAAAGTGGACAATTGATAAAAAAATTACCCTTATAAAGACCGGCAAATTAGATGGGAAAAAAATATTATAGATTGTTTTTATTTGGTCTTATCTGTGTTTGTTTTCTTTCAAGATCAAATCAAAAGTATTTAATACTAGAAAAGTTCCTGCATGGTTATAATAGATATTATGTTGTGTACAATGATGTTGTGACATCATCACAGACGTCTGATGAATGATTCATGTAGATCACAAATATAAACATAAAGTAGATAACATTTACCCATTTGAGACCTAAAATTAGCACATTAGACATTACTGGTAAAACGTTACAGATTTATTTTTAGTATTTTACCTCTGTTTTTCTAACTCTTCCAGTCTCTTTTTTTCCAAAGCTATTCGTTCAACTTCTTCCTGATAAGCCATAGTAATAGCGTCATACAACAGTGGGGTAGTTACCTCCTGTAGAATCTCAGCATGAATGATTGGGGCTTGCTTCTTCATCAGATAAATCATTCTTACTAACCCTGAGCTTAGCTCTTCACACATCTCATCTATCACCTCTAAAAAGAGATCTTTTGTTGCTTGCTTTATCTTTAAGATGGAGTAAAAATGAAAAATAAAATACACAATATGTACTCAAATAAGCTTAGATAGTCTTAGATATCTCATAGTAAATAGATGTTCTGATGTGGCAGCCAAAATATGGGCTTGCAAAACAAGGAAGACCAGCACTCACATATATTGATGTACTAGAGATTGATGCTGGTATACAGAGAGATGAACTGGCCGTCACAATGGCAGATAGGAAGTTATGGCTGAACCTACTCATATAAGTTCGGGTATGTCCCAGACTAAGTAAGTAAATATAATAAATTAGAATATGAAAGAACACCTGTAGTTTTGCATTTTTACCTGTTCAGGTGAATATTCTGGTTTCTTGGTTGATTCTATTTCTTCTGTACTTGCAGCTTCTTCAACAGCAGACGTTCCTATCGTTACTGTAATAAGAATATATGTCTCATTCAATACTGTGATTATAGAGTTTAATTATATTTTTGTCACCTCATTTCTTATATTAATCTCATTTTCATAATAAAGTCTAAATCATTTGGTGATGTTATATTTGTATTTGTATCATTTACTTTATTATCATAGTAATAAGACACATTGCAGGGCAGATCTAGCATTATAGATTAGTGGGGGTGGGGCTAAATATTTCATAAATGATCTGTCGGGTTGCAGAAAAATAGTCATTATTTTTTTTTTAATTTTAGGGGGGAGGGCAGGGCAAGCCTGCATTTACAGAATCATATGATAAATAAGTTTCTTTGTAAACTTACTAGAAATCTTCTTTTGTTGTCTAAGAAATCTTCCTTCTGGATCAAAGCTTGTCATTGGTACGTGAGGCTCTAACACAGGAAGCGGTTGGAGATTGTTTACAACCTAAATTGACAACAATAAATAAAAACAATCTATGTAGCGAATGACCAAACCTGTATTGAACTAAACTTGGTTGATAATGTATGGATGATGGTGGTAATACACTGAAAAGACAATTAAAGGCCAACTCAGACAGCGTCGCATGACGAGACCTGAGTGTGAAGATTAAACATGTTTAAAGTTCTCTCGATGACCCAAAACTACGCCCGGAGCCACCTCAAGACGACTCGTCACGCTGCAACTCAGATAGCACTGATGAGTTAATTCAACTCATCGGACCTCGTCATACAACGCTGTCTGAGTTGGCTTAAAGTTGGTACTTGTTTGTATTTAGTAGTCAATGTTGATGATGGCAGATGAACGCATAATGCTTACCTGTCCAATGCTATACAAGTTCTTAGATTCAATTAGTTTCAATGCTCTTGTCGCACTGATGGCATTGCTAGGCCGAACAAAAGAATATTTGCTTTCAAATATAATATCACCATCAGTAACCTCAAGACCATGACTGGCACAAAACTCAGATGCCTACAGTGAAACAACAAAATAATAAATTAAAAAAGCATTATACAATTAAATGAAAGAGAATAGTTTAAATACATATTCAAAATTATTGTTAATTGCAAACCTCATTTTGATCTTCAAAAGAGAGTTGTCGTACAAACTCTTTCAAAGGGTAGGATCCACCACGTGCAGTACTGTAAGCCTTCACCATTGTCTCTAAAGCTGACCCTCTAACCTGCGTGAAGTAACGATGCAAAGCACAGGCAGGCAAGTATGTGGCTGATCTGTAAATATTAAGAAAAAACATAAAATAAAACACTTGACACAAACTGTAGCTTTCTATTATAATAAAAAAAGGAAAAAGGACAGTTTCTGAAATGTTACTTGTTACATTAATTGTCTTTTACTAGATGGTTCTCGAATACACAGTAATTTCAGCGTAAAAAAACTGACTATTTCAAATGTACGTACCGCAGGACTATAAATATATTGTCGTTTTCAGAAACGAATAAATAGACACGATGATTAATGTAGTCAACTAAAATTAGCACACTGGGAATTAGGTCTACTTCCGAAGGGGAAACTTGTCTTAAAATGAGTCCAAAAAACTAAAACTGTCCCTGTTATAGTCGATTGAAATAGTAAAGTACATGTAACGATACATCACTACGACGTTTATATTTTGTATAATTACTAATTAATACAATAAACAGTAACCACATTCACAGTAAGAAAATTTTGATTCAAAGGGCGACCAAAAATGGTTATTACGTACAGTATTTACAATATTGTCAAAGTATTTACAATATTGTCAAAGTATTGCAATGCTATATCCCAGTTTTAAATTTATTCTCAAAGGGCCCATAAATTTACCTACTTGTGTTAAACCATGGAGAGCTCATAAATTTACCTACAAACTGGGAGTCTGAGAGATTGGAATGTTCCATTCATCGCAGATCAATACATTTGTATAAATGTATATTAAATCTATCAAAATAGTATTTTTTAAAGAAAATCGGCCTGTCTTCAACATTATGATGCTGTACTCGAACTGTTTAATCGGTTTTCAGCTATTAAAAACAATTATCGTAGGAGGAGATAGGAAAATGCGAAGCGTCAATAAATAATTATCGAACTCAATTTAATTAGTAAACAGGGTTACATCAGGTGGTTAAAATCAGTACCGAAAATACGAACCAACTTTTGCCCTTAAGTAAATTTATATATAGATTATTGAGAGCATCAGACCATCATTGACGGTTCAGTTGCCTTTGAGTTAGACCAACAATTTATGTGTTTAATATATTTTTTCTCATTTGTAGTGGTTGTATAGGTTGGCGTTTTATGCTCTTGCAATATGATTTGAGGAAAGGCATTGGTTCAATTCTGATATTGGACCAATACTACTATCGGTCTATCTATAAAGTTTTGTAGTTTAAGTATACATGCTTTAGAGAGACAAGGTAAATTAAGAAATGTTGCTTTCTGTTGATTTCTGTTTACTGCTTTTCATAATACATACTTACTTGACAAGTTTAAAGAAGCGTACATAGTTGTTGCTATTCAATGCTGTAAACACCTGTACAGCAAACTTTACTTGGCTTGATTCTCTTACTTCAAAACGGTATTTTTGCACTTCTCTAAAAAAAAAACAACCAAAAAATCAGAACTTTCCCCTATTTGAAATGTTTAAAAAAAAAAACTAATATTAAGTATCATTTTTATTTAACCGCATTCATAAAAGGTGACATTAAAAACTTAAGAAATAGGCAAACAAAAGTTATTTCAAAATAATCAATGAACAATTAGAATGCTAAACAATAGTTTTATTTTCAAAGAATTAATAAACTTTTTGTATTGTATTCAACCAGTTTAAAATGAAACACAAATATAAATAACTGTCGTTGTACCGCTGCATTTGAATTTGAATGAATATAGTAAAGCAGGGGTTGAATAGGGAAATACCCTGTTAGTGATATATATGTGTACTTTATACAATCAATCGTGCATTTTTGTTGGTATTATAATGGTAACCATAATAACATGTATTTACATTGTAAATTACACAGTGACTATCTAGTCAGTGATTGGCTGTTAGTTTGTATTGTATTCATATAAAGCAAAAATAAGTTAAAGCAGTTAAGCATGTTAATATTATTTGGCAGATGACAGAAGAGAGCGTGGCAAATAGGTAAAAAACTATTATAAGACATCAACAATTTTGATATTTTTAACACTGTTAATGTTGAACTTTAGATACTCTAATTTATATAGATTACAATTGACATTGCTTTTTATTTGCTTTTTTAAACAGTTTTTAATTATTTTTATGTATATATATAAATCCAAACAATTAATTTGTTCAAGAATTAAATTTAACTAACATTATTCAATTACACCACCAGTGTATGTAATGATACTAATTTAATACTTACTGATTCGTTTAACCTTTTTCAAATAACTTTAACTGAAAATGCATTAATTAAAGCGAATTTTATTGAAATTATTAATTACTGTAATAACAAACAAATAACAAATTTATCTTTATTTTTTATACAGATCTTTACAATGAAATACCCTTTCATGACAACATCAATTGAGATGCGTGGTGGAAAGCGAAGCCCACTGTTAATGACAGTGAGCTACTTGGCATTTATTATTGGTAGTAGTGAAGTGTTCTGCTATCGAGGTACACCAGCATGTGGCACACAAGATGGATGTACGTTTGATGCGGAGATTGGGATCTTAAATTGTAAAAGTCTTAAAATGCAGACTATTCCATTAGAATTGTGTCCTGAGGTAAAATACCTGGACATGCGGTACAACTATCTTGTACGGTTATCAACTCAGATCTACAACTACCACCCAAACTTGGAAATCTTGAATCTAGGAGCGACTGGCATTACCACAATCACGCCAGATGTCTTCAAGAAATGTGACAGTATCAATTTTGTTTATCTGGATACCAATGAAATTACAACACTGAAAAGGAGATCATTTGACGGTCTGACGTCTCTTCAATATTTGTACCTCTCCGCAAATAAACTTTCTCACATCAAAGCAATGATCTTTGACCCACTGAATAAAACTCTGCTGTACCTTGATCTTTCCCATAATGCAATAATGAAGATCGAAGTTGGAAGTTTCCAACCGTTGACCAATCTGAAACGACTTTTTCTTCAGAAAAACCAGCTGACTCACATCAACTCTGGAATGCTGAGAGGGTTACAATCCCTAACCCATCTTTATCTGTCTAACAACCAAATCAAGTACATTCCACATAACACTTTCAAGAATCTTCCAAATCTTACCGACTTGAAGCTTGGTCATAACCCAATGGTTTCTATCCACAACGGAGCGTTAGGTCATCTGGCAAAACTCTCATTCCTGGATCTCATGAGTACACAAATCACAACTCTGCAGAACATCTCTTGCTTGTTTTCAAAATCGTCTCAGCTGGAAACTTTCTATATCTCTGGGACAACCCTGGTTTGTGATGCAAGTTTTGAGTCGTGGAGAAAATGGTATAAAGGGTCAGCTGTCCATAATTTGAGGACAACAACGTGTGTTTCTTATGATGATCCACCAGTAACCATGGAATGGTGGTCGCACAATTCATCTTCTTTAACACCACCATCGATCAACAAACTTTTGTTGAGTCAGAGTGATTTGAACATTGGGATAAGAAACAATTTATCAGTTATAGTTTTTACTGCCATGATGATTTTATCAATAAGTTTCAATATCTGATATTTAACTAAAAAATTCAGCAATGTAAACTATCACCTTGAATGATATGTTACTGTATCGATGCTTTTTAAAATTTTTTTTTATTAAAGATCACAATTTTAAAATGTTTTTTTAAAGCTAAACACTGGCTTGTATTGTAAATATTGGATTGTTTGATTTTATAAAATAATAAATACCACTGCAATATTTTCTAACTAAGAAATTACTGTTAGTCTGTACTATAATTTACTTAAATAATTTAGATCAGAAAACCTCAGAATACTTGTTTCATGAAGGTATTCATTTTACAGTATTTAAGATTTATTTATGTAAATTCTGGACTTTTTTTAAATGTATATAACATTTTATACAAAATTTGAATAAAAATAATAATAGTAAAACAAAATGTGTTCTTTAATATTATTCATATTATCTATTGTGCGAAATATAACATTTTAATCAACAGAAGAGAGACTGATATATTAATAAAGTGAGTACTTTTTACCGATTCTAAGTTTAAACATTCGTTTTGCAATAGGGGAGTCCAGGCACACAAGAATGGTTTTTTAAAAGTTGTTTATACAATTTAATATAATCAATTGTCAAGCATTATCAAATTGACATTTTTGGGACTCCCCCTCAAATAACTGTAAATTTTAACAAAGTACAAGGAAGTAAAAAGGTTCATCAGAGAAATTATATTTAAAGATAAGATTAGATTAATCTAAATTCATACTTCAAAAAGTGTTCCAAACAATACTGCATTTTAACACATTGCAGCATCTACTTTTAGAGTATTACAATTACATATTAAATATCAAAATTCAGTTTAATCAATACTTGGAAGTGTTTTACCTGCCATATTACTAACTTTTATTATTCAAGCATTTATCAAATAAATAGAATAATAATACTATTATAATTATTAATATTATTTACACTATATGACTTAAAACAAATGTTTCAATCTTTTATTAATTGTAAAGTATAAGTTAGGTTGTCTCCATTATTATGGTTTCTGCACAGAAATGCAAACAAATAAAGTAATAAAATAGTGAAATAATAAATTATTATTACCTTTATCAGAAAATTAGTTAGATGTATGTTTAGCATGTTTGTTTAAACCTATTCTCTACTCTACTATATCCTTATACTTGTTATCAAATGCACTTGATCATATTTTGTGTAATTCAAAAGAAATGATTACTCAGAGCGGTGTCGTATCGGTTGGTCTGAGTGACCACTGCCTTATTTACTGTACTAGGAAAAAAATGAAACTTAAAAATAACAATCATAATACTGTGAAGATCAGATCATCCCTTAAAAAATATAATGTAAACGATTACAAGTCGAAATTAAACGATGTAACTTGGAATGAAATTGAAAGTATTCCTGATGTTAATTTTGCCTGGAATTATTTCAAAGAAACATTGACTAATATTATTGATTATTATTAACTTCTATCTTAAAAAAATTAAAGAAAACAGAAATAATCCTAAAAAGCTATGGAAATACCTTAAGGACATTGGCTATAGTACTAAGAGGAAAGAATGTAAAAAATTTTTTTTTTAGATATTGATGGTAACGCATGTTTTAATAATTGTTCTATATCTAATTACTTTAATGACTATTTTACAAATATTGCATCTGACCTTGTATCCGAACTGCCTATGTGCAATAATTATATTTTTGATACTAATTCTGAGCATTTTAAATCTTTTTATAATTCTAGAAATGTACTGCCGAATAAGTTTATACTGTCCGAAGTTAATGAAGAGACCATATTTCATGAACTAAACAAACTAAACGCTAATAAAGGACCAGGACTCGATAATCTTCCAGCCAGATTCTTAAAAGATGGCGCAATTATCCTTAAGAAGCCTGTAACCTATATTGTAAAACAATCTATAAGTAAAAAAGTAGTTCCAAATGATATGAAAACGGCGAAGGTTTTGCCTCTTCACAAGAAAGGTTCGAAAGATGTGAGAAACTACAGACCCATTAGTATTTTAAGTAGCATGTCTAAACTCTTAGAAAGAGTGGTTTATGATAAACTCGAAAAGTACTTGTTTGAAAATAAGTTACTTTATGAATTTCAAAGTGGTTTCAGAAGAACCTTCTCTACCGACTCAATCCTCATTCACTTAAACGATTTTATTAGAACACAGATTTCAAAAGGCAATTATGCTGGCATGGTCATGCTTGACCTGCAAAAAGCCTTCGACACAGTCGACCATTCTATTCTGTGTAAAAAATTAGAAGCTATGGGGGTTGGGTCGGTAGAATGGTTCCGGTCTTATTTATCTATTAGAAGACAGATTGTTTGTATCGATGGAACTTTTTCAGAACCCAAACTTTGTACACATGGAGTTCCACAAGGTAGCATATTAGGTCCGCTTCTGTTTATATGTTACATTAATGATATGTCAATATGCATTGAGAATGACTGTAAATTGTTATTATACGCTGATGATAGCGCAATGTTGGTGGCCCATCGTGACCCAGTATATATTTCTAATAAACTAGGGCATAATATGGAAGTATACAATAACTGGTTGGTTGAAAATAAATTATCCATGCACCCACAAAAAACGGAGTGCATCATTTTTGGATCCAAAAAGAAATTAAAGAATATCGAACAATTCGAAGTCCTCTATAATGAACATACCATCCATAGTTGCAATTCCATTAAATACCTTGGTTTACAAATAGATAATTGTGTGTCTAATGAAGAATATGTTAACAATATAATTAAAAAAGCAAATTCCAGATTAAAGTTCATGTACAGACAAGCTAGCTGTTTGGACATGCAAAGTCGTAAGCTGTTATGCACGGCGTTAATTCAAAGTATTCTTGATTATGCTGTCTCGTCCTGGTATTGTGGTATCAGTATATATATATATATATCACACCAGGCGGTTTAGAATTAACTTTCTATGCCTAATGTGTTTATATAATATATAAACTGTACTAAATAATAATGACGTTATCCAAATTCCTTCACTTGCACTGATGAAGGGCTAGTGTTGCCCGAAAGCTCTGCTAACTTTTCTGGCTGTTTACTTTATCGTTTTGATTTAGCTTTTCGCTTTTTATTTTTGTATCTCCATTAAGATCCAGCCACTGATACCCACAGCATTGTCATTTTTTTCAGTAATTTGCCTTTGGATTTATATATATATATATATATATATATATATATATATATCTTTTTATTTCTAGGGCCGCCTTAACTGTCGTGTAAGAGTTTAATTTTAGGTTATTTCTCATGAAAGTTATTTTTATATTATTATAGGAAATTACCAAGGTAGACGAACCATTGTAATACTAAGTGAAGTTTCAATGAACATTAAAAAATAGATTAAAGACAAGTATCTACCCAAACAATACTGATAGAGTACAGGAATTTTCAGAATAATTTAACTGTACAGTATACAAATAAGTTGTTATGACAATACCTACTATAGGAAAGTTCAAAGTATGTATTTTGTCAACAAAGAAAATACCATTGTTTATCAACAAAATAAAAGTAAACAATTATTATTTGCCTTTCTAAGTAATCTACCAAATTAAATGATTTAAATGATGACAATAAAGGAGAATAAGATTCTTGAAAATCAAAGCATAAAATTCTCAAAATGTGTGGTCTGTTTATTTTGAGTAGTTACTTACACTGCAATTATACAAACTTTGTATTATTAATATTTTTTATCAAAGTTTCAATGGAAAGACATTTCAACATCATTGTCTGTAATCTATGATTAGATATTTTATTGATCAGCATTGTAATCAGTGTTTGCTTATCTAACACAAAAAAAAGTGGAAACAAATTTGTTTAAAAGTTTTAAAAAACCTTCAATGGCTAACAAGTAACGTGAATGTTTGTATAAAAAGAAACAATTGGGATCTTAATAATAAGAATTCAGACTTTATTGTAGTAGAAAAAAACAAGGCAATAGGTAAAGGTTAAACCAGGGAGAAACATACTATATATTCTGCTCAAGAACCATCTTCTTGTTTAGTTGCTTCCTTTTTCCTATTTTTTCTTCTGAGATGACCAATTTAATTTCATTAAATTTTTTATTCTAAATTGTTTTGTGCTTTATTTTATCTATATAAATTATATTTATTTTACTTTAATTGTTATTGTTACATGTTTATGTCTCGTCATGATGTATTCTTGTGAGGGTTCCTAATGATCAGCTTCGGCTAGATGGACCACCCTCATAAAATATTGTTGAAATAAATAAATAAACATTAAAAATGTAAACTAAAGTGAAAAACACATTTCAATGAAACAAGGACCATAAAGTGTCTTTTGCTAAACATACAAAATGCAAGAAAATTAAGAAAAATTTAAAAAGGTGAGTTTTTAAAGTTACCTTAAAATTAGCAATTAAACTGAGAATCTTTAAATCGTTATATATTTTTTTAGCAGTGAATATAGTTAATGATAAACTAAGAGGTTTCATGGTATAAAGCCTTGTCTACACTATCAAACTATCAAAAAAAAATGTGATGTGCCCATATATGGACATGATGATGTCATATCATTACCATATTTGGGAATATCACTACTTTATTTATATTTATCACACTTTTTTTTGTCAAACTTGTTTGATAGTGGAGACAGAGCTTAATAAGACACTAACCTGAGTATGTCTCCTTGATTAAGATTGAGTAAAACATTATAACCTCTGAACTCTGCTTCATTTGGGCAAACCGTTCCTTCTTCATCTAAATCGGAGTAAAACTGCTTTAAACTCTGAAGACATTTTGTCAAATTCTCGTTATTTATCTTTGGGTCAAATGCTCGAGTACCTGCTTCACATAGACGATGTGCGCAGTAAATATGAAACCTATAAATAGAATAGAAATTACTACATTAAGTTTTGTATTCAGAATTTCACATGTGTTAAGTTCATAGATCTTGAGGGTGGATATAACATTTCAAGAGTTACAAATGACAGATTTATTAAATTGGTATTGATCTAGTCTAGGTTCAAGACTGCGTTTTGACTTTGGCACATTTAATGACTGGTGGACTAATATACAAAATGCAAATTAAATACAGACTTCAGCAAGCCTAGTTCTGGTAAATAAATGTTCACACAATTTTTGATAATAAAAAAAACCATTTATAACATAACATAACACAGTTATATAACAATCATATTCAGAAACATTATTTCTCATTCTATTTTGAGAATGGTTTTTGATATAATTATTTTTAAATATGTATATGTATAATACATGGCCTGTCACTATTTAAAAAGATTTTGCTAATAATTATTAATAACCCAACTATTATACAGTACACTATAAGGTTCTGAAACATTAAAAAAAATCCCTCTGAATTCCATTTCATTTATATTTGTTGTGAATATAAAAGGAGCAGTGGAGTGTAAACACAAAGTAAACATGTAGATGAGATTTGAATAGAATACACAATATAAAATTCCCCTGGAAGAAACTTTTTGAATATTTGAACTTTAAACTTATTCTATAAAATAAATTAGTAGCAACATAAAAATATCTATTTTACAAAATTTACATACAGCCATATTATATGCTAACTCCCTACTATTTTCGAAAGAAAACAAAACACTGGGTTATTTTAAATGCATAGTCCGATATGTACAGGGGACCTCCAGTTTTAAATCTACCACCATAACAATGGTCGAGGAGTGCCTTGAACCTGTCCTGACATGGTTTGTCAGTTCACTCAACTCGACCTCTGCATTATTCATTCTTTATAAGCCTTCAAACCTGTTACAAAATCTTTATTTGCTATAAAATCTACTGATGCAAGATTTCTCAAGGATCACAATCGCTAAGCAGAATTTATTATCTTATACAATGTAATTTTCATCAGACAATGATTCTATATGTTATTGTAGACAGCACCCTCTATGGGGCCTTTTTTCAGCTGATGAGTTGGATGTAAACGTTGGAAAGTTTTTCTGTCCTTTTTCTTCACTATATTCCTGTAACTTTTAATCCTTTTTTCTAATATCTTTTAAAAATGTTTTACAAACCTTGCACACTTTTCAACGAGATCTACAGCTGTCAAGTTACATAAATGTTGCTGTGTTATATCCTTTCTGATACCACGAGTTCTATTCCAAACAAAATCAAACCAATCTGCCCATCTACCCTCACCCTTGTCCATGATAGATGTTAACAAGTAATCCATTGTCATATTAAGAACTGCCGAAGGTCGAAGTTCATGAGGCAATGGGGCTTCCTATATGAATAAAAAATATCTTATTGAGGAATGTTAAAATTTGGTAGAAATTCATCTCAAACCAACCACTCTCAGCTGATTTAAATATGCTTAGCCTAAGATTTAATAATTTAGATGATTTATATACTTGTTGTTTAAGAATGAGGCTGATAACAATAACTTACTTGGTCTGCAGATGATCTACTATACTCTTTAACAGCTATAGCATGGTTTATTTGTGGGTTCTGAAAATAATTGATGATCACATATTTAAGCAGTTTTACTTTGACTTTTACTCAAAGCAATAAAATACAAATCATAATTTTCAGGACTCAATATTCCAATATTATACAGTGTCATCATCAGGATAAGCAATATAGCCTATTATACAGTGTCATCATCAGGATAAGCAATATAGCCTATTATACAGTGTCATCATCAGGATAAGCAATTTAGCCTATTATACAGTGTCATCATCAGGATAAGCAATATAGCCTATTATACAGTGTCATCATCAGGATAAGCAATATAGCCTATTATACAGTGTCATCATCAGGATAAGCAATTTAGCCTATTATACAGTGTCATCATCAGGATAAGCAATATAGCCTATTATACAGTGTCATCATCAGGATAAGCAATATAGCCTATTATACAGTGTCATCATCAGGATAAGCAATATAGCCTATTATACAGTGTCATCATCAGGATAAGCAATTTAGCCTATTATACAGTGTCATCATCAGGATAAGCAATATAGCCTATTATACAGTGTCATCATCAGGATAAGCAATATAGCCTATTATACAGTGTCATCATCAGGATAAGCAATTTAGCCTATTATACAGTGTCATCATCAGGATAAGCAATATAGCCTATTATACAGTGTCATCATCAGGATAAGCAATATAGCCTATTATACAGTGTCATCATCAGGATAAGCAATATAGCCTATTATACAGTGTCATCATCAGGATAAGCAATATAGCCTATTATACAGTGTCATCATCAGGATAAGCAATATAGCCTATTATACAGTGTCATCATCAGGATAAGCAATTTAGCCTATTATACAGTGTCATCATCAGGATAAGCAATATAGCCTATTATACAGTGTCATCATCAGGATAAGCAATATAGCCTATTATACAGTGTCATCATCAGGATAAGCAATTTAGCCTATTATACAGTGTCATCATCAGGATAAGCAATATAGCCTATTATACAGTGTCATCATCAGGATAAGCAATATAGCCTATTATACAGTGTCATCATCAGGATAAGCAATATAGCCTATTATACAGTGTCATCATCAGGACAAGCAATATAGCCTTGTTGAAAATCAACAAGAGAAAGCTCAATCAAAATTCATGGAAACCAAAACACCGTAGTGGTCATATTCACTGATCACTTAAGTGATAATTCAAAAATCAATCAATAAATATTTAAGGCAAAATTATTACTACCCCACTATCAATTAAACTTTCTTCTTAAATTACTGTATAGTATGAATTACACTTTAATGTATAGATTGATTGTATTACAGAAAATAGAGCAGAATATGTACCTTATCAGTACCAGGGATCATTTCAAATACATGTACTCTTCTTTGCACCTCTCTCATATAACGCTCTTTCTCTGGACACATGTCACGGCATGATCCTCTGACAGCACTAGCTCTGGACAGCTCTTCTTGCTTCTTGCTACCTTGAGCTTCAACAAAACAAATTTTAAATCAATAAGAACAACCTTCCTTTCTAAACATTATTGTTCTTGTCGCTTTTTTCTTTGGATGTTTCTACTCTATTTATATGAAACTTTTGACATGGTGCACACATTGAACAACACTCTATTTATATGAAACTTTTGGCATGGTGCACACATTGAACAACACTCTATTTATATGAAACTTTTGACATGGTGCACACATTGAACAACACTCTATTTATATGAAACTTTTGACATGGTGCACACATTGAACAACACTCTATTTATATGAAACTTTTGACATGGTGCACACATTGAACAACACTCTATTTATATGAAACTTTTGACATGGTGCACACATTGAACAACACTCTATTTATATGAAACTTTTGACATGGTGCACACATTGAACAACACTCTATTTATATGAAACTTTTGACATGGTGTACACATTGAACAACACTCTATTTATATGAAACTTTTGACATGGTGCACACATTGAACAACAAGTCATTGGAAGAGCTTTAAATGAGGCGCAGTTGTTGAATTGTAATATTCAATGGAAGAGGGAAAAGGAACATACTGTAATTTAGCTGAAGGAAAGTTGCTGAAGGTGAAAGGTATGTAGCCTGGGAGAACTGATGAGAAGATGAAAAAGGTATGTAGCCTGGGAGAACTGATGAGAAGATGAAAAAGGTATGTAGCCTGGGAGAACTGATGAGAAGGTGAAAAAAGGTATGTAGCCTGGGAGAACTGATGAGAAGATGAAAAGGGTATGTAGCCTGGGAGAACTGATGAGAAGGTGAAAAAAGGTATGTAGCCTGGGAGAACTGATGAGAAGATGAAAAAAGGTATGTAGCATGGGAAAACTGATGAGAAGATGAAAAAAGGTATGTAGCCTGGGAGAACTGATGAGAAGATGAAAAAAGGTATGTAGCCTGGGAGAACTGATGAGAAGGTGAAAAGGGTATGTAGCCTGGGAGAACTGATGAGAAGGTGAAAAAAGCTATGTAGCCTGGGAGAACTGATGAGAAGGTGAAAAGGGTATGTAGCCTGGAAGAACTGATGAGAAGATGAAAAGGGTATGTAGCCTGGGAGAACTGATGAGAAGGTGAAAAAAGGTATGTAGCCTGGGAGAACTGATGAGAAGATGAAAAGGGTATGTAGCCTGGGAGAACTGATGAGAAGGTGAAAAAAGGTATGTAGCCTGGGAGAACTGATGAGAAGATGAAAAAAGGTATGTAGCCTGGGAGAACTGATGAGAAGATGAAAAAAGGTATGTAGCCTGGGAGAACTGATGAGAAGATGAAAAAAGGTATGTAGCCTGGGAGAACTGATGAGAAGATGAAAAAAGGTATGTAGCCTGGGAGAACTGATGAGAAGATGAAAAGTTGGACATAGAATAAGTATTGGCTTATTCTGTATATACTGAAGTAAAGTGGCAGATGAGGCTTTGATTTAAAAACAGACCAACAGTAGTAAAGTCCTGAGAGAAAATTGTATGGAAAAAGAAGAGAATATATGATGTTAATAAGTAATTTGGATGTTATTTCTACGTAAGAGTATTTATCAATGCCTTGTACCTTGTCTTAGCAGCTTGTCATTGTCCACTAACATCTGGTATCTATCAGTTGCAGAGTATGCTGGTGTCTTGGACAATTCGCCTGATAAAACTGAAAGATGCAAACAATTAAATATTAGTGTAATAGGTTATCTAATAGTCTATTGTTATATCTTTATTTTAAGTTTGTATGTGAGATGACCATCATAATAAAGTTATCTTTTGTCAAGAAATAAAGATAAAAATGTGAAACATACCGATTGCTGCTGGTTTGTCTGCTGCCACCTGACTGGCTGGTGGTCGGGGGCTTACTTCACGTTTTATAACCGTTTTCCTTGCCTTTGGAACCTCTTTACCATGTACATCTTGTGATAAATACAGGAAAATATTAGTTTTATTATTACACATTTAAAAGAAATTTCGGTTTGATGAAAACCACTTTTTTTAGGCTGTTTATTTTGTTAACCTTGTCAGCAAATAAAATGTTTTTTAGTGCGACAATGACATGTTTCAATCAATTATTTGTTCACTGGGTAGATTTCAGTGCCAAAAACATTATTTTAATCTTCAGTTTTATTTAACTAATTTAAAGATTATTTACCTGTTATAGTAGGTCTGCGAGGTCTTGTTTCCTTTAAGAATATTAACACAGGTTTTACTCCTTCTTGTAGCTGCTCTCCATGACTTTTGGCTTTCATTGCATCCTCCTAAAATGCATCATTTGATGTCATTGACATAGATTGTCAAAGTACAGCACCACATATGTAGTGCTATATTATTATGAAAGCTAAAGTAAGTCTACATTGGCTTACTCTTGCTTTATTTAAGTAACTACGTAGCCATAACATCGGCAAGGGTTCGAAGCTCGCTCGCTCTATGGTTCTGGTGGTAGAACAAATCTCCTTGGATAAGGACTATATCTATCTAGGTTATGTGCACTTTCAAGAACCTAGTACATCTTTCGAGACAAGTAGGGGTTACCCCGGTGTACGAGTACACACACATAGCCACTAATCATAAGTGGGCCCTCTGTGAGACCAGTCTTTGACTGAAGAGGTCACCCAGTATAAATAACTAACTAACTTACATGATTCCTGAAGGTAATAATAGCACCATGTTTGTCAAGCTGTCGATATATACTTTGTATTCTTCCAAATTTACTAAAATGACGATCTAGAAACTCCTTTTTGTTTAGCTCATCAGGTATTCCTCGCACTGAAATCTTTCTACATTTTTCTGGAGATTTAGGAACTTGTCGGGAAATCTGAGATTTTGGAACTTGTCGAGCAATCTGAGATTTTGGATGGTCTAATCAAGATAAAAAATGCATCTATAAATTTGTTGATAATATTATTCAGTTATGATTGTTGTTATATATTTTGTATGGATTTCATTATGTTTTTCATGTGGTGTGTTTACAGTTTAAAAGGGTTTGATGTTTATAATATATAGTACAAACTGTACAGTACATTGAAACTGAATGTAATGGAAGGGGGAGAAGGTTGTGAGATTAACAGTATAAGGTTGTAAAGATGTTCATAGTAGAAGGTTGTGAGATTAACAGTATAAGGTTGTAAAGATGTTCATAGTTTATTTTGTCATTATTATTTTTATGAAAAATACCTTTTTGATGCGCTTTTAAAACTGTTCTTTCTTCTTTAGCTTTGTCTTTTTTTATCCCAGTTCCTTTTAAAGCTGCACCAAATATGGACCTCTTATGTGGAGAATTTTCAGCTGATTTTGTTTCCCTTTGTGGAAAAGAGCTAGATTTTGGCGGACTGCCAGTTCCAAACTTTTCCAAGTCGGAAATATCAACTGAAGCAGGATCTCCGAAGGTGCTGTCGGTGGATTTTGCAATTTTTCGAGATTCTTTTCCTTGACCAAACAAGTCCGAATCTCCTTTCCGGCCACGTTTAGAGGCCGGCATATCATGTCGAGTGCGTGGTCTAACACTTGCTTCATTTTTACCAGATTTACTATAAGCTGGTTTTCTTTTAAAGTCTATTTTTTTTCCTGTAAATAGTTCCTTAGTGTCACTACCACTGCTACTCGCTGTAACTAATGGTCCTCCAGTTTCTGGATCAATAGTACTACTAGTACTACCAACAGAATTTTCTTCAACTGTTTTTTTAAAGATACTTTTAGAGGAAGAAATTCCACCAAATAATGGTCTCTCCTGGCCAGTCAGTTTCTCAGTTATGTTTCCACCAAAGTTTGATCTTCCTGGACCCTCACTTGTCTCTTGTTTCGTTAAGAACCCGGTAGAACTTGTGATTGGTTGCTTTGAAAACCCTGAAAATAGCGGTTTACTACTAAACGGGTTCCTGGTTGGTTTGTCTGCAGTCTGTTGAAACTTAAAGAGGTTTGTGGTTGGCAACTCACTACCAGAGGCTTGAGCTGCAAATGGATTAACATTTGGAGCTGCTGTGGACATATAAAAGAATTCATACAAAATATTGAGCAGAGAGGTTTCATTCTATCAGTCAATAAAATTACAGAGTGTGTGGCTTTAAAGAATGCGGCCTTTGGCCTTAATGAAAGTCTCTCTGGTTTTACATTGTCTGCTTCTAATGTTGATATTTTTTTCTTTCTGGATCAAATAAATCAACTTGTGATTTATGTGACATCAAAGACAGAGGTGTGGTACTTACCAGTACTTGAAAGTTGTGAAAATGGTTGATTGGACGTACTACTGCCTGATAAATCTGTAGCAACGGTCCTTCTTAAAAAAGGATTTACACCATCTTCTTTGTCATCCATTATTCCAGTACAATCTTAGATAATAAATGAAAAAGAGTTGCATACACTACAACAAGTGAAGGAATACGATAGGCTGCCGCTTGCATGGGAAAATAAATAAATATATTAAAAAAAACCAGTAATGTTTGTTTTAAAAAAAGAGGCAATAATAAAAGTATATTGAATTGTGCATTTTTACACTATTTTTACACAAATTATTACAGAATTTTCCAAAAGTGGGTCGAAACGACTCACAAAGGTCACCCATCTTTACAGAACGAGTTTATGCTAGGCCTATATGTTTGGCATGCAGTGGTACAAACAAGCCTAGGCCTACACCAACAAGACAAGGCCTTGATAATACACGTAGAATTCGTTAATTAAGAATTATTCTTATTTATTCTATAAATCCATTTATATTTTCACTTAATACTATATACTACTATAATTTCGTTAACATTAGGTATGTCGTCATGAGCCGTAAAACTGTAAATAAGAAATCGGAAAATACTTACAAACAAACGGTCGTGTGGTGTGTGTGTGTGTGTGTGAGATTATTGAAATTAAATGAACATAGAGGGGGGGAATACAAAAAAGTTTAACCAAAACTTTAAAATTGTTCTGCGTGCTCTTCATATAAATCATGTAGTTAAATTCATATCAATAAAAAAATATATTTTTGTTTCTTTTCTTCATTATTTTTTCTTTTTACACATTCATCTTATAATCATTATAAAACTAAAAAATCACAAACGAGTGACCGATTTAGACGGCGAAACAAACCACACAAAAAGAATCTACTTATATTAAAATTGAATCAACGAATTATTAAAACACGCTATAGAAGCAATAATTTAGCCCTACATGTGATCATTGAAACATGAATTTGAAATCAATCATGTGTGTCGGCTAATCCCTGAATTTAAATTCACCAGAAGTAAGATAGCCAAGAGTGAGAATTACTTTACAAAGTAATACCATTGTCACCCACTCTCTGTTCAGTGAAGTGGAGTGACGACAAACAATCAGTGGTTTACATATAAGCCAACTGTACCTGGCTGACGTATCATGCACAGCAAAATGGCTCTAAGATCTTACTTAAACTTAAACCTCCATTTGATTTGTGTAAGTTGATTTACTTATTTATTGAATTTAAGTATTATAATCAATTAAGTAACTCCTAGACCAATGGGGAAACCTCTAACCATGGACCTATAAGTCCATGATGCTCTAACAATCATTAACAATTTGACCGGCTTATCAACAGTAAAGCTCTACATACAATATCAAACTAGTTTTACCAAAAAAGTGTGATGTGCCCATATATGTAGTGATATTCCCAAATATGGTAGTGATATGACATCAACATGTCCATATATATGGGCACATCACATTTTTTCGTCACATAAAGTTTGATAGTGTAGATACCATTAACACGTACACACTATCAAATATATAAATTAAAATACTTTGAATTTTACCATTAAGTGGTCTTAAACCAAATACTGTTGTATATATTGGGGTACTAGGAGTGGGCATATTGCAACCTAATCCACTTTCCTTTCCGTTTCAGTCACGCATTATTTCACAGAATGAATAGCAACAAATAGTATTCCACAATTGACACCATACAAAGCAGTAGTAGCAAAAGTGAGTACGAACTTATACTAAACAGAATCTGATGAATCTGAAGAATGTAATTGTTGGTAGTAATATTTGTTGTAGTCTGTAGTAGGCCCTACTCAAGGGCTTTTTGGCTAAAATGTAGCCTACTCTAGGCCTACACATGCAGCAAAGTTTGGTCTTCAGAGATACCATTATTATACCAGATTAAGAAAAACATGACTGAACAATGAATGGGTTCAATAACGTGGGCGATGAATAACAACATAAATAAAGTCGAATCTGTAATATGTAACGGTTGGTTGTCTTTTTTTTAATGTTCAATCTATTTTGATCCTTTTAAACGTGAATTTTATATTTCCTTCTGTTATACCAGTAAATTATGTCTATTTAGTTGACTATCAATAATGTTCTGTGTGTACAAACTGAATTGAATGGTGCTGCTGGTATCTGTATTATAGTGGTGGTATAGTGCCACCAGGAGGATCGATACTGTGGTATGAATGTTACAGAATTGATATGTTGACTAGTGTTGCTTCTAGCGGTAGTTAAATGTTTTAAAGTTGGTTATAGCTACGTAGTTTATGACATTTCTTGTTGAAATTGATGTTGATCTATCGTATTCTCGAATTTCTCCAAAACATCTTTTTTTGTTTTAACAGGTGTCAAAAATGAAGTCCGATCTTGAGACGTATATTGAAATGATACTAAGAACAGGCAAAGAGTTTCACGTCGGTGCTACGTACCAGACTGAAGACTTCGCCGCCATATGCATCGACGAAAGTGGAGGGGTAGTTTCTCTTGACCACTACGACGTCACACTTCTTCTACCACCCCTGAGCTTACATACTGGTTCATGCATAACCATTTATTTGTACATGGAACGCATGGTTGTGAAGCGCGTGCATGGAAATCCTACGTACGCGTCTCCTGTGATACGTGTTGGATGTATATCACATGACGGACATTTATCATTTCAAGAAAACCTTGTGTTATCGTTTCCATTATTTAAATACGCAGATAACCAAACTATTGTACCATTCTACCAGGAAGATGACTCTCTGTTGTGGACGGAGCTCTCTGCCAAAGAACATGCCTTTATTAAAGACAATTCACGATGCACTATATCAATTGATAGAACCGGTATCTATACGTGTTTGAATTTCACGGACTGTGACGTCGACAGCTCAGATATAAATCGTGTTGTTCTTCCAATACAATGTTCTACATTTGTTGGTGAACAGTATACAGAGGATGTTCTTATTGAAGTCGCATTCTGGCCGAGTTCAGAGATACAGTCACAGGTTAGTATCGACTGCAGATTCTTAGTACTTGGTCTTATTGTTCATTTATGCGCGATTACTAAAGTGGAAATAAAATACTACGAAACATAAGTAGTAAATAAAGCTTGGTGCTTAGACGCAGTAGGCGCAATGAGATGACCTATCACTACGATGTGCTTAAGTCCTTGCGTTGCGTCTCTCTAGAATCAAGTTACGGTAGTTGCGTCTTTGCGTTGCGTGCACACAAGTGGTAACTAAGCTTAAGTGCCGTTACTTGCATCCAAGTTCTAATGTTGCGAGAGTAACACATTACGCAAATTCAGATTGTTTAACTTCATTTACAGAGCGTCGTGCAGGAGCAAACTAGTCGACATTTGACTTATGTCGATGGGTCACGGGAACTTCTGCTAGACATCAGTCGTGTTACAAATGAAACTCTCGCGGTTGACGTCACCGGAATATGCGAAGGATGGACTGTAAATGGAGGAAAACGAAAGGTATTTTCGTGTTGTGGAATTATCATTTCAATTGTTTTTCAAAAGAAAATACAATGTATTGCTGGGAATGTTTCGACGGTTGTAGCATAACAACCGTCGAAACATCGATACATTCTCAACCATACCTTATTTCCTTTTGTTAACACCATGGCGTACCGCAAACCTAACTTAAGTAGTATTTATTCGCCATGTAAACAATATTATGCACCAAAAATGTATACATCCAAACTGATACAACAAAACGTAATATTCTTTCTTTCTGAATTTGCTTCTTATAGTATATACAGCTAACAAATATCCACGAAGAACTAAGAAGATCAAATGGTGCGTATACAGTAAACTTTAGGTTCAACAGGAACAAGAGTTACAATGTTGAACTTGCGTGTAAACTCAGAATATACATCCAAGATGGCGCCGCCGCAGGTAACAAGCAAAAACTGTCCCTTTTTAGATACAACTGTGGAAGAAAAAGAACAATGTCAGATGTAAGTATCATGATATTTAATTCATAAGTAATACACTACCTCCAAAGAACTTTGAGTTAAGCCTGTTTTCCTGTCGACGTTAGTCGACGCTATCGTTAACAATAATCGGCGATCTTCTACGTAAACATTGAAATGTTAACGATTTACAGGAAAAGGTACTCGCTATCGTTATCATTTCAACTTGATCGTTTTTAAACGATCGTCGTTGAACTGTTAACGATCAACGACGATAGCGTCAATCACAAGCGAATAAGCCATCGCTTGTGATTGGTCAATTCACTTGCGTTGCGTTACGTCATTGTGTTGCGTCGCTAGTGGGAACCACGATTTAAGCTTGGTTCCCACTAGGACGTAACGTAAGGACGTGCGTCGCGCAACCAAGTTGTCGAACTGTCGCTTGTTATTGGTTAACCTGATTGCTTTGCGCTTACGTACTTGCGTTTCCTAGGGTTAAGGTTCCCTGTATTTTGACTACTGTGACTACAGAGAGTGTCCGATTTTTTTGCCACAAACAATCCATCACATTTTCTAACGTTTTATTTTGATTCCAGGAAAGCAATAGTATGCCATACAACAGAATAGCCTACAAACGGAACTCAAATAACGCTAGAGAAGTATTGGATGTTATAGATAGGTGCTTGGCTCACATAACGAAAATCATATCTTCTAATTTGAATGGAGTATGGGAAAAGCGCTTTGCTGATTCGTTAAACATTCCGAAAAGTTTAGTCGAATCTGCGCAAGAAATTTCGTTAATCAACAAAGCTTTGTACGTGTTTGTCGGTCATCGGGTTTTCGCAATGAATGATAGTGATATAGTTCTTGATTTTATAACGGCAGCGAATGCAGTTGCAAGAGAACTAGAAAACGAAGCAGTGCAGAGAAAACGTATCCGTGCGGCAAAGGCGCTAAGCCTAACACATGGTTCTCGAATGGCAGCCAATCCGATATACAGCAGGTCAAGTAGCTACTCAATCAATGTCCACCCGTCGTAAAGGTCTGCGGCCTCTCATCCATCTCAAAGATTTCAATCTATGACGTTTTCTTACCAACCAGGTTCTGCTGGAAGTTCTACGAATGGTAACTGTGACAATCCATCTTTGTCGTCAGAAAGCGATTTGTATAACTGGTTCCCACTTGGGACGCAACACAAGCGAGTTGACCAATGGCAAGCGACAGCTCGAAAATTCGTTTGCAATTGGTTAAATTACTTGCTTGCACCGCAAGTAACTGGACCAATCACGATCCGTGGATCATCCAAACTATCATCACATGTGATTAGTCAACTCATGATTCGTTTGCGCATGTACGTCGTCAAACAAAATAAAACGTCACCCATTGTATTGACTACTGAGACGCAACTTACGTTCTACTAAAAAAGAAAGTGCACTATATAAAAACACAAGAAACGAAACATTTCCGTGAAAATAACACTTTATTAAATAAAAATCAACTATATATGCAATAATTATAATTACTCTGTTTTTAGCAATGGCCTACAGTCAGTCAGCTTGTTGATACATGAATATCTGTATGCAATAACAATATTAAATTACTCTGTTTTTAGCAGTGGCCTACAGTCAGTCAGCTTGTTGATACATGAATATCTGTATGCAATAACAATAATTACTGTTTTTAGTAATGGCCTACAGTCAGTCAGCGTGTTGATACATGAATATCTGTATGCAATAACAATAATTACTCGTTTTTAGCAGTGGCCTACAGTCAGTCAGCTTGTTGATACATGAATATCATCAAAACAATTCATTGGTTAGAATTTGCGTAAAATTCAACATATAATGTTAACATTTCTGTACCCAGACCATAATAAGTATTTATAGTATAATCAAAGTACACATAAACCGTACATTGATACACTAACTAGAGATTATATAATTTTCTGCGAATATTCAAATGACTATTATTTTCTGTTTAAATGACTACAGTATTATGCAACATTAGTATATAGTTTTCTGTTACTCTTGCAGTCCACTGCAGGACATATCCATCCTCCAAACCTCTCCATTTACTTTATTTTTTATTTTCATTTGTTTTCAGCGCAAATTATCAGTATAATTCAGTGCAAATTAATATTTTTATTACATACTAATGTATATATTTTAGAACATAAGTTATACAGATATGATGTAATCAAAGGCATAGTTTCAAAATTAAAATATTTTTACAAGTGTAAAAAATGGATTTATCTTTACACTCGTTGCAGACATTGTAGAACATATAGGATATATTATACTGTTATGTATTATAGACAATATTGTCCCCCAAAAAAATATAAAAATCAGACTTTGAATTGATTATTTTATAGTTTTAATAATGTTAATCACTTTTGTAGAAAAAAAAATGGTTGTAAAAATTGCAAAATGACAAAATGGTAAATTCAACCAAAAATACATTGGCTGGTAGGCAATTTGACTATTTTTTTGCTTTAAATTACAGTTTTTTTCAGATAAATAATTTTTTTTTTCTATCCGATTGTCAAAGTGGATAACTATTATGTGATATTGAAATGGCATATTCAACAAAAAATTAAAAAATAAATTTTTTTTCAGGGGAACAATACATCTTTAAATACACAATTAGAATAGAGTGTAAAAGTCTGAATGTTGAGCAACAAGACAGGGGAACAGAAACAAGCACCAAACATGTTTGCCAAACCATTGCACATTATCTATGTCTCATAGCTTTAATACAACCCCTGATTCAATAAGATATTCACTTATCACAATGTCATACAATGGATGTTCTGTGTTTGTTAGCTCAACAACAAGTTTAAATATGTGGAAGGATTCTTCTATTTTTTCTTTGATTGTTGATACAAATGTTTTTCCTTTGACAATGTTCTGGAAAAAAGATGCAGCGCCGTCGCTATGAAACTTGGCATTGTCCAGAGGCACAACTCCTTTAAAAAATAAATTGTAATGATTATAGTTTATATAAAAATCTACACTAACCGTAGAAAAATATATATCGGCAGGCCTAGCTTCTATTCCTTGGAATGGTAACATCCCAAATTACTTACCGTCAAGCCTAGCTATCACTCCCTGGAATGGCAACGTCCTAAATTGCTGAATCAAAATTCTGACATCACTTGGGCTTACGATGTCATAGTCTGCCTCATCAACACGATATACATTCACAGAGTGTTCGTTCATAGTATAGACTTTTGCACGTTGCCATTTATCATTCGAGTACACAGCATATATTTCCCCTACTTGAATTTCTCCAACTGGTGTTTCTTTAGAAGTCTATAGCAATGAATATATCTTATAGTTATGTGGCTAGTAAAATAAAATAATGATACAACACAAAACCTATGTGTACAGATATGTATACATATGAATTAAATAACAAATACTTACATTTGAATAATGTTCTTTCATCTGGAACAACATGTCATTAAAAGACTTAGAAGAAACAAAAGGCCGACACTAAAAAGAAAGAAAACAATATAAATAAAATAAAGAACAAATTAATAGTTTGTGGTTAAGCTCTGTCTACACTATCAACCTTTATGTGATAACAAAAATGTGATGTGCCCATATATGGACACGATTACATCATATCACTAGCATATTTGGGGACATCCTATTTATTTTGTCTAACTATTTTGTAGACATGCGCACTATGAACGACGTTACTAATATTTAAAGCTCTGTCTACACTATCAAACTGTATGCAACAACAAAAATGTTATGTGCCCATATATGGACACGATTACATCATATCACTACCATTTTTGGGGACATCCCATTTAATTGTCAAACTATTTTGTAGACATGTGCACTATGAACAACGTTACTACACTATCAAACTGTATGCAAAAAAAAAAAATGTTATGTGCCCATATATGGACACGATTACATCATATCACTACCATATTTGGTAGTTTGATAGTGTAGACAGACCTTTAGTATAGAAAATATGAAAACTCACTACAAAATGAGACGGATCCTTGGCACTGACGACGACAACATCCCAATATGCATCATCAGCAGGAGCAGGGATATCAAGCGAGGGCGGCATTGGTAACATCTTTAACAATAACTCTGGACTTGATCTGCCTTTTAAATCTGTCGACGGTCTTCTCAACTGTGTAGGAGTTATGGAGAAATTCATCATATCTTTCACTATATCTTGAACAGTTTCACTCCCATTTATATTCTTGTCTTTGGAAATACCATTATCCATTGACACTTTGTCATCAGTTGAAGCTTGTTTGTTGTCCCTAATGAAACAAAATCAAACAAATTTTAACTTAAATGTCTTCTAATCTTAGTATGGTTAATCCATGTTAGTAGCTATATCCTGGTGTGGTATGTAGCCATTCAATACTTACAGAAATAGCTCGTCTGCCAATTCAAGCATTTGATCGTTCATTACAATGTTATCAATCACAAGTAGCACAGTAGCTGGTCTCTGATCAGTTTTACCACGCACTACCTGTACAAGAAAGATCAGATGAAAACAAAAACCTCATTTTCAATCTGTACTAGCTGGTTCTGTAACATATCAAACAACCAAAGGTTAAAACAAAAACCTTATTTTTATATACCTCAATCTGTACTAGCTGGTTCTCTAACATATCAAACAACCAAAGGTTAAAACAAAAACCTTATTTTTATATACCTCAATCTGTACTAGCTGGTTCTTTAACATATCAAACAACCAAAGGTTAAAACAAAAACCTTATTTTTATATACCTCAATCTGTACTAGCTGGTTCTTTAACATATCAAACAACCAAAGGTTAAAACAAAAACCTTATTTTTATATACCTCAATCTGTACTAGCTGGTTCTTTAACAGATCAAACAACCAAAGGTTAAAACAAAAACCTTATTTTTATATACCTCAATCTGTACTAGCTGGTTCTGTAACATATCAAACAACCAAAGGTTAAAACAAAAACCTCATTTTTATATACCTCAATCTGTACTAGCTGGTTCTCTTAACATATCAAACAACCAAAGGTTAAAACAAAAACCTTATTTTTATATACCTCAATCTGTACTAGCTGGTTCTTTAACATATCAAACAACCAAAGGTTAAAACAAAAACCTTATTTTTATATACCTCAATCTGTACTAGCTGGTTCTTTAACAGATCAAACAACCAAAGGTTAAACATAAAACCTTATTTTTATATACCTCAATCTGTACTAGCTGGTTCTTTAACAGATCAAACAACCAAAGGTTAAAACGAAAACCTTATTTTTATATACCTCAATCTGTACTAGCTGGTTCTCTAACATATCAAACAACCAAAAGTAAAAACAGAAACCTCATTTTTATATACCTCAATCTGTACTAGCTGGTTCTCTAACATATCAAACAACCAAAGGTTAAAACAAAAACCTTATTTTTATATACCTCAATCTGTACTAGCTGGTTCTTTAACATATCAAACAACCAAAGGTTAAAACAAAAACCTCATTTTTATATACCTCAATCTGTACTAGCTGGTTCTTTAACAGATCAAACCACCAAAGGTTAAAACAAAAACCTCATTTTTATATACCTCAATCTGTACTAGCTGGTTCTCTAACATATCAAACAACCAAAGGTTAAAACAAAAACCTTATTTTTATATACCTCAATCTGTACTAGCTGGTTCTCTAACATATCAAACAACCATTGAGAAGCATATTTTCCCCATTTGTAACCAAGCTGGTTAGGCGGGACGCCCTCTAGAATACATGGAAGCGATTGAGGTGGCAACGTTCTTAGACTTGGGATGTTGACCTTTGGCTCTCGTAGCGATGTCATCGATACGACCTCAGTGTTTCCATAATCCACATATTTAATGGATACCTATAAAATAAAGTTGATGAATATAAAGATTGCTTGAAACAATTAAAAATTATATTAAATGAACAGTTTCAGGTATCTAGTAAATAACTATTTACCTGTGTGTTTGAGACAACTTTAGTAATTTCTGCTCGATACCAGGTTTGGTCTTGGCTGAACTTAGCACAACATTTTTTACCAAATTTAGGCTCAACTAAGAACTCCTCAGCAGATGATGGCTAAATATTTTAAAAATACACATTTAATTAATATCCGAAATTGCAAAAAAATGATTAATTTGATAATTCGAGCATTTTATCCTAAACATGTCTAAATGTTTTTTTAAAAATAAACATGAATTACCTTTGAGAAGTGTTCTCCCATGTTCACCATAAGTGACTCTAGCCTCTCTAATCCAGGCCCTGGTATTTGTATGTTTAAAACACCATTATCCTCTACATGACTAACATATACTTCTATCTTCTTACCAACCTTACATTGTAAATAGAACATTCATTATTAAACATTTTTAAATGCAGAAACAATTACTAATTTGCATATATATTAAGAAAATACTAAGCACCTACTTCTGGACATTGTTGTTTTAAATTGTCGTCCTCCACAACACTTGCAAGAAACGTGTTGATAGATTCTCCAGTACATTCGGCATCATACAGCACTACTTCAAGGCGGCTTCCACTATTATGAAAAGTTTACTTAAGTATTAGCATATACTTAAATGGTAAAAAATAGAGATGAGAATGAGAAGCATGATTGATTCAGCACAAAAAGAACGAACAAATATAAATAATATAGGTATATTAAATATGTACTAGTGTTGCCCAAAAGCTCTAATTGTTCTGGCTGTTTATTTTGTTTTCAGTGCTCATTTTATTTTGTATCTTCATTGAGATCCAGCCACTGATACCCAAAGCATTCTCATTTTTGTATCTCCATTGAGATCTAGCCACTGATACCCACAGCATTGTCATTTTTTCAGTGCTTATTTTATTTTGTATCTCCATTGAGATCTAGCCACTGATACCCACAGCATTGTCATTTTTGTATCTCCATTGAGATCTAGCCACTGATACCCAAAGCATTGTCATTTTTTCAGTGCTTACCGTATTTTATTTTGTATCTCCATTGAGACCTAGCCACTGATACCCAAAGCATTGTCATTTTGTATCTCCATTGAGACCTAGCCACCGATACCCAAAGCATTGTCATTTTGTATCTCCATTGAGATCTAGCCACTGATACCCAAAGCATTGTCATTTTTTCAGTGCTTACCGTATTTTATTTTGTATCTCCATTGAGACCTAGCCACTGATACCCAAAGCATTGTCATTTTGTATCTCCATTGAGACCTAGCCACCGATACCCAAAGCATTGTCATTTTGTATCTCCATTGAGATCTAGCCACTGATACCCACAGCATTGTCATTTTTTCTGTGCATATTTTATTTTGTATCTCCATTGAGATCTAGCCACTGATACCCACAGCATTGTCATTTTTTCTGTGCATATTTTATTTTGTATCTCCATTGAGATCTAGCCACTGATACCCAAAGCATTGTCATTTGTTCAGTACTTTGCTTTTGGATTTATATACATATATGTACTTAAAATACCTTTTACCAGCTTCTTCTGCTAGCACTATCTTATCTTCAGTCTGTTCAATGAATGCGTCTATTACTCTTTTATTGTTTGAAAACTGGCCAAGGTTTGCTAGACTACACTTGACAGCCTGTACACAAAAGACATAATATCTTGATAGTGGACACTATCTTTAGACATGTATGTATTCTTTTCTAAGTAAAAATATTTTGGTGATGTAATTTATAAACAAAAAGAACATACCTGGAACGGAAGTGTCAAAAACCTTTTATCAAGAGAGCGGAATTGCGACCAGTCTCGAACTTCCTTGTCACCATAATCAACATAATCACACATGACCTAAAAAGGCCAGAAGACCAATTAGCTTTATTGGAACATTGGAAAATTTATTTTATGTCTATAGGAACATGTGGCCATGGATTACCAAAAGTAAATTAATCACTGTCCTATCAGATAGGTGGTAATCCCCCGATACAGGGGTATTGTGTGAACCATCGTCTTGGATCGTCTTTAGGTAAGGTAAATAGCGCCCCTGCCTTAACTGCTTGGCCATTTGACTATGCTAATCAGAAGCTAACAAAAAAAAAAGGAATGAAATACTTGCTTTGTTATTGGAGAATCCACTGACAACTACTCTGAAAAAGCAATTTTCTGTACACACAGCGTATGATTGGCCGATCTTTGGTTGACCTTCTACTGCATTTGGTTGTCTGGAATAAAACTGGTTTAACTCTGCTTCCATGGCTTCAAATTCCTCCTAAAAATAATGTAGGAGTAAGGATCATCTCAGACTTTCATTATACTAGTGAAATATGACATGAGACTAAGGATTTCTCACAAAAAGGGATCATCTCAGACATTCATTGATATTCAAAAATAAGATTTGCATTATACTAGTGAAATATGACATGAGAATAAGTATTTCTCACAAAAAGGGATCATCAGACATTCATTGATATTCAAAAATAAGATTTGCATTATACTAGTGAAATATGACATGAGACTAAGGATTTCTCACAAAAAGGGATCATCTCAGACATTCATTGATATTCAAAAATAAGAGTTGCATTATACTAGTGAAATATGACATGAGACTAAGTATTTCTCACAAAAAGGGATCATCTCAGACATTCATTGATATTCAAAATAAGAGTTGCATTATACTAGTGAAATATGACATGAGACTAAGTATTTCTCACAAAAAGGGATCATCTCAGACATTCATTGATATTCAGAAATAAGAGTTGCATTATACTAGTGAAATATGACATGAGACTAAGTATTTCTCACAAAAAGGGATCATCTCAGACATTCATTGATATTCAAAATAAGAGTTGCATTATACTAGTGAAATATGACATGAGACTAAGTATTTCTCACAAAAAGGGATCATCTCAGACATTAATTGATATTCAAAATAAGAGTTGCATTATACTAGTGAAATATGACATGAGACTAAGTATTTCTCACAAAAAGGGATCATCTCAGACATTAATTGATATTCAAAATAAGAGTTGCATTATACTAGTGAAATATGACATGAGACTAAGTATTTCTCACAAAAAGGGATCATCTCAGACATTAATTGATATTCAAAATAAGAGTTGCATTATACTAGTGAAATATGACATGAGACTAAGTATTTCTCACAAAAAGGGATCATCTCAGACATTCATTGATATTCAAAAATAAGAGTTGCATTATACTAGTGAAATTAAATGCATTAGACGCAAGAGAGCATATCTTTTTATTTATTTATTCTGGTTTATTAAAAACAAAGACATGGCAGCTGACTTACAGTATAATGGTAAAATTGAAAGAAGAAGTCGTTGATGCCTAAATTATACGAGATAGTGACTTCCCATGGTGATTCTTCAGGATAGACAAGTGGAGGTGGGTACATCCCATGCACCAACGATTCCTTACATAGCTCTTCTACTATGTCAACATCTTCAGATGTTAACAAATTAACCACACATTTATCATCTGTAAAAAAAATAATGTAAATGATAGGCTAGTATGCATTTCAAATATAAATCAAGATAAAATGTTTTAATAATTTGTTTTGTTTTTATATAGTTTGGCAAATTGCCTATGAAGCAAATTCATACACTATCCTTCTTAAAGTTCACAATCCCGTACATAAAACAATGCTCTACATAAACAAGTTGTAATTTGTCTTACTTATAATATCCTCTACTGTCATAAGTAATGGGGTATCTTTGGTTAGTTCACGGAATCTTGAGTTAGCTTCACTGCTAAATCGCTTGTCACCCTACAATCATTAGAAAAAAAGTAAACTTGTGGATATTCTCTGGATTTGCTTGCGACACTACTATATTAGACAATAAAGGCTTTTTACCTTTAATGGAGTTATTTCACTCAATGAACACTTGATAGCTTGAGCAGGTTCTTTGCCAAATTGTGGTGTTAAGAACTGTAATGATGTCTGTCTAAGTGACTCTTGATTGCCATAATCAATAAAGAAAACTTGAATCTCCTCTTGATCCTAAGTACAGAAAAGGAACTTAGTTTATGCTTAGATTTGAAAGCTGTGGAGTTAAGAACTATAATTATATCTGTCTAAGTGACTCCTGATTGCTATAATCAACAAAGAAAACTTGGATCTCCTCTTGATCCTAAGTACAGAAAATGGACTTAGTTTAACCCAATGCTTAGATTTGAAAGCTGAGGAGTTTGGAAAACATAAGCTGCAGGCTGAAATTAGTTGGTATATATCAAGTTCTTGCTTAATTCAACTTGCCTTATTTGGCTGTTGGTTTACTTCTAAGATTTTTGCTCGACACCAGTTACCATCTTCAGAATATTTTGCTGCACAGAATTCTCCTCTACTATATCTAGACATAGGTTGCGAACAACTCTAAAAAAAACAAACTTGCTTTTATCATACACAGCATAAAAAAAACAACCTATTAAATATTTTAAGATACCAATCAATGGGTTTCAAATTGAAGCCCATTGTCTGTTGTCTAGTATCATAGGTAAATGCTATGATATAGCATTCACATTTTCACATGGAAACCTATATTTATAGAGTCAATATAACCTCTAACCCAACCATATATGACACAGGCACCACATGATGTCATGTGTGTGGAGATACAGCACTAAGAATTTGGTAGAGTATTGACAAGCTTACCTCACACTGATTAAATAACCTTTCTGCTAATTCAACAATTGGACTATCTTCATATTGCACAAAAAACTCTCCACAACTCAATACGTATGTAACATACACTACTACACGAGACCTGTAAACAAACAATTGAAATTATTGCTATATTTGAAGGGACAAATTAGTTGCAGTACAAACTAAACAATGATTTTGTAACGTAACCATATTGATTTAGCAGTAAGTACATACAAACTAAGTTACTTACTTAACAGGTTTGAGTACTGGTGGAGGAATTGAGACTTTTGGAATTTCTTTGGTAATAGTGCGTTGAACTTGGCCTTTGCCGTGAATGGTTACTTTCATTTTTGGATAAAGTATAACACTGCTGTGTAACCTGTTAAAACAAAATTCATAATTATAACATTGTTATGACAAACGGAACAAAATGTAAAGTAAGAAGTAAGCCTTTATCTTTTGAGGCGTGGAGTGCGATCACTCGCCTAACACACTCCTAAGCTACCACTGAGGTGTGGAGTGCAATCACTTGCCTAACACACTCCTAAGATGCCATTGAGGTGTGGGAGTGCAATCACTTGCCTAACACACTCCTAAGATGCCATTGAGGCGTGGAGTGCAATCACTTGCCTAACACACTCCTAAGATGCCATTGAGGCGTGCAATTTACAACACTTCATTTCTACACACCAAGATACCAACAGCTTGATGTGTTTTTAAATTTGGTTTAAAATGTTTAATGAGCTACACTGTGATATTACTTGAAAGTCTGTTCCACTATATGCTCCCATGAATTGCAAAATCCCTTTACTGCACTGAAAATCACTCACAAACAGCTTTTTATGATACTTACTTGTTTGCATAGCTGGGGACATTTCGACATCAAACTTTATGTGACAAAAAAAAGTGATGTGCCTATATAAGAACATGTCATACTACTACCATACTTGGGTATATCACTACCATATTTGGGCACATCACACTTTTTTGTCGCATAAAGTTTGATAGCTTTAGAGAACTTACCTTTCTACTTTCACAACCGACTCCATGTCATCTAAGCTGATATCAGGAAACGTCTCACAATACACCCTTTTATATTCACTACCAAGATCCTTTAGCCAAAAACCGTGAGGCTTTTCTCCAATGATCTAAACAATTAAAAAAATATACATATAAACTAAAATATACGTTTTTCTTCTTCACATCACTACAGGCTTTTAACATGATTGCAGCTATAGTGTAGCTTCTTTATTAATATTAATGCAATATGCAAAACAATTGGTTGTTACATAACCTTTGTAGAGGCTTTCAAAACGGAACATCAGTTGCTTGTCAATTATAAAAACACAAAATATATGTATTTATAAACATCTAATTCAATTGAGAATTTACTTGCTTGCTGGCTATCATTTGTTAACTTTGTATAAACATTTTTTTCTATTCTATTCCATTCTAAACTTGCCTTTTGAATTCTTTCTAAAATGCTTAGTTCATCTTTTCCTTGAGACTCTAGATCTAGAACATAAATAAACCAGCATCATAATAATGAACTTGAAGTTGTTATACCATTGAGGGGAACACACTTCCCTTAACATCTAAAGCACCCACATTAGCAACATCATAATAATGAACTGGTTAAATAACAACTTGAAGTTGTTATACCATTGAGGGGAACACACTTCCCTTAAAATCTAAAGCACCCACATTAGCAACATCATAATAATGGACTGGTTAAATAACAACTTGAAGTTGTTATACCATTGAGGGGAACACACTTTCCTTAACATCTGAAGCACCCACATTAGCAACATCATAATAATGGACTGGTTAAATAACAACTTGAAGTTGTTATACCATTGAGGGGAACACACTTTCCTTAACATCTGAAGCACCCACATTAGCAACATCATAATAATGAACTGGTTAAATAACAACTTGAAGTTGTTATACCATTGAGGGGAACACACTTTCCTTAACATCTGAAGCACCCACATTAGCAACATCATAATAATGAACTGGTTAAATAACAACTTGAAGTTGTTATACCATTGAGGGGAACACACTTTCCTTAACATCTGAAGCACCCACATTAGCAACATCATAATAATGAACTGGTTAAATAACAACTTGAAGTTGTTATACCATTGAGGGGAACTGAGACATATGAAAATATTCAAGAAAACAAAATAATGGAGTAAAAGAATTAAATGAAGATTACAATGGTATGGACACACAATTATACTATCGGATGAACTAACAGGGACAGAAGACAAGGGATTAATGGATCACATTGATTACAAGATTCTACCTGGTTCAACAGTGACACATATATTAGAGGAGCCTTCTCTTCCAATGAACAGTGAACCATCAAACTTTTCCTTAACATCTGAAGCACTCGCATTAGCAAATTTCATTACCACACACCCTCTGTTAACAAAAATGTTTGGTTATAATTTTTAAGCCATTTATAGATTAGTGTCATTTCTAATAACATTTTATTAAAAGCATACATTTGATAAAGTAACACTGAATATGCCCAGGTAAATTTAAAATGTTTGACATTAACATTTTATTAAAAGCATACATTTGATAAAGTTACACTGAATATGCCCAGGTAAATTTAAAATGTTTGACATTAACATTTTATTAAAAGCATACATTTGATAAAGTTACACTGAATATGCCCAGGTAAATTTAAAATGTTTGACATTAACATTTTATTAAAAGCATACATTTGATAAAGTTACACTGAATATGCCCAGGTAAATTTAAAATGTTTGACATTAACATTTTATTAAAAGCATACATTTGATAAAGTTACACTGAATATGCCCAGGTAAATTTAAAATGTTTGACATTAACATTTTATTAAAAGCATACATTTGATAAAGTTACACTGAATATGCCCAGGTAAATTTAAAATGTTTGACATTAACATTTTATTAAAAGCATACATTTGATAAAGTTACACTGAATATGCCCAGGTAAATTTAAAATGTTTGACATTAACATTTTATTAAAAGCATACATTTGATAAAGTTACACTGAATATGCCCAGGTAAATTAAAAATGTTTGACATTAACATTTTATTAAAAGCATACATTTGATAAAGTTACTGAATATGCCCAGGTAAATTTAAAATGTTTGACATTAACATTTTATTAAAAGCATACATTTGATAAAGTAACACTGAATATGCCCAGGTAAATTTAAAATGTTTGACATTAACATTTTATTAAAAGCATACATTTGATAAAGTTACACTGAATATGCCCAGGTAAATTTAAAATGTTTGACATTAACATTTTATTAAAAGCATACATTTGATAAAGTTACACTGAATATGCCCAGGTAAATTTAAAATGTGTGACATTAACATTTTATTAAAAGCATACATTTGATAAAGTTACACTGAATATGCCCAGGTAAATTTAAAATGTTTGACATTAACATTTTATAAAAAACATACATTTGATAAAGTTACACTGAATATGCCCAGCCCAGGTAAATTTAAAATGTTTGACATTAACATTTTATTAAAAGCATACATTTGATAAAGTTACACTGAATATGCCCAGGTAAATTTAAAATGTTTGACATTAACATTTTATTAAAAGCATACATTTGATAAAGTAACACTGAATATGCCCAGGTAAATTTAAAATGTTTGACATTAACATTTTACAGGGCATCACGTATGCAAAACCCAGGAGAGCAACAAATCGCTCTCCTCAAATCACCGAGGAGAGCAATTCGCTCTCCTTGCAAAAATTTATATCGCTCTCCTCAAATATTTATGTTGAAGTTGAAGGATGGTCGCCCTTATTAAAAATGGCTGGCCCTTATTAATTTTTTGTACACATTTTTTTGCCCGACAGGGGATACCCCCCCCCCCCCCCCCCCGGGCACAACAAATGTATACTGTACCTCTCCCCTAAAATCCCCCACACCCACCTTTACACACAATATTTTCCGTGGGGATCGTATTATTCTACAGTACAAAAAACTCAAGCCAATTTTTTTGTTATGGCCTGCCTGGGTAGATTGGGTTTCAGGAGCCTGGAGAATCCTGTCCTGGCCAACTATATGCCTTTAGCCTAGCTTTTCTAGCCTAGCTTGTTGGCCTAGAAATCAGACAGAAAACCTGAAAAGTATTTACCTGCAATTCATAAATTATACAATTCTAACATGCAACAGCCATTAAAATATTGATAATAAGTTACAAAGTGTCATTTTAAAATAATTAAGAAAGATATTTGATCGTGTTTACATGTGTCACACATGGGCGCACGCACAATAGGGGAGGGCTGAGAGAGCTTCTAGAAGATGCTGACGTCACACATCAGCACGTGTTTTGAGGAGGATTTGAGTGACCAAAATTGGTTAGAACTTTCGAAGAAATAATCCATCTTCAAAATGACATAATTAAAGCAACCAGCAGCTAAGCTTTTTTAAATAATAAACATTATATTTAGGCCTCCTATATTAATGTTTCCTTTTAAAATTAAATATATTTTATTAACTCGTTCCATAAAAACATAAAGGGAAAAATTATTGGTTGGGACATGATCTTCCTGTAAAGGAGGTGTTTCTATGACACCGTACTGGTTGCACTATGAGGCGATGAAGTAAACTCGCCCCCTTGAATGCGCGCAGGCAGGGGAATCCCTTTGTTGGTACCTCGCACTGTGAGATGGAGCGCGATGAATTGCTCTCCTTTTCGAAGGTTGTTGATTGCGATCGCGCTCGCGATCCTTAAAAACGAGGGACTGCCATTAGGCTTGTAGCTTTATAACTTAGCTTATATATTATTAGCCTAGGCCTAGATTGGTTTTAACTTTTAAAAATCCACGTGTTTTTAGGCCTCTTGACAGAAAAATCAACACTGTCATGTCAAAAGCTAGGCTCTATTTTGAAAATTAAGGAGCGCGATAAATTGCTCTCCTCGAAGCCTGTTGAGGAGCGCGGAGGAGCGCGGTCGCGCAGGCGCTCCTTATAAATGATGCCCTGCATTTTATTAAAAGCATACATTTGATAAAGTTACACTGAATATGCCCAGGTAAATTTAAAATGTTTGACATTAACATTTTATTAAAAGCATACATTTGATAAAGTTACACTGAATATGCCCAGGTAAATTTAAAATGTTTGACATTAACATTTTATTAAAAGCATACATTTGATAAAGTAACACTGAATATGCCCAGGTAAATTTAAAATGTTTGACATTAACATTTTATTAAAAGCATACATTTGATAAAGTTACACTGAATATGCCCAGGTAAATTTAAAATGTTTGACATTAACATTTTTACATAAATACTGTACTTATTTAATTACAACACATCCAACATCAAAGTCTGCTCACCAATTACAAGATGGATAAATTATATTGTGCATATAAACTAAGTCTCATTTGATGTTGAAAAGACAACAATTTAGATCTGTATTGATGAAGCTGATGTCATTATGAGCTAGCTGCCAATGCCTGTGACCACAAGGCCGGGACAAGTGCAATACTTAAAACTTAAATGCCAGTTTTGCAAATATCACGACCTTGTACCTCAAACACGCAAGCTGATAAACTTGCTTTCTCTTGGTCTCTTCTCTGTTGCAATTAATCCTCTGCTTAGTAAGACCTGCTGCTTAAATAAAAAATGATCTTGGAAAAGACATTTTGTTTCTGCTGTTGGATTTAAATAAAACATACAAGTAACTTTGTATCAACTGAACTGGTCATGGAATAAAAAAAAATGATAACGATGTTGATAGACTTGCATTAAATTTTATTCTTTAAATGTGTGTACTATACATTCCGCTTTTTCTGTAGGTTTTTGAAATAAGCAAATAATGTAATGTTTTGCCTCATCAAGGCCGGGACAAGTGCAATACTGGCAAAGTGTAACAGTTTTGTACAAGCCAAGGCCTTAATGAATAACAAACAAAATAAGCCCATTTCTTCTTTTGACTTTACTTGTTGACAACAAAAGCAAAGGAAGGCCGGGACAAGTGCAATACTATCATTAATTGCAAGTAGTGTACACGTCCTGGTCTCCCCATACTTCTATTCATAAATCCTGTAAAAGGCCGATCCAAGCAGAATAATTAAAACAAACGATCGGCAAACGAACTAAAGATGATCAAAGTTGGGCTCCTCTTGAAGACAATAGTTGAAATCTGAAGGCCGGGAGAAGTGCAATACTTTTAAAACAACAGCATAGCACAGCTCCTAACCTTCAGAATTCCAACCACACATTTGTTGGCATTTCATATTCTGGTATGTTAGGATGAAGTGGTCAAGTCCTCTCCCAGCTGGGAAAAGTGGATGCAGTGGTCAAGTCATCTCCAGGCCGGGACAAGTGCAATACTTGCATCATTATCAGGATGGCACTTGTCATGACCGGAACATGAATTGCATTCGACAACTTGCGTCACAATATTTCATTATCGGGTGGTGCGATTTACAAGATAGTCTTAAAGGCCGGGAGGAGTGCAATACTTAATATTGAATTAACAGCATAACACAACTCACAACCTGCAAGACTACCTTACAACCTGCCAGACTACCTTACAACTAAAAACCTGCAAGATTACCTCATCACAACCTTAATCTGCAAGACTTAACACAGTCTTTATTTACAGTGGATCAAACTACTTGTACTGCTAAGATGTACTTACCTAGCAGCATCTAGACTAGCCTCCACTGGATTCATACTGGCAAAGTGCTTCTTAATGAGATCCTTGAAAAGAAATTACAAAATATTACCAAATAGAAATGTCACAAACTTGGCCATTCAATGTAATGTTCACAGTTATTACCAAATAGAAATGTCACAAACTTGGCCATTCAATGTAATGTTGACAAAGAATACGGTACATTAACACTTACAGGACCAAAGGATGCTGGCAAGTTAGAGATTGCAACTGTTTTACTGGATGACTTAGCACTGCTTTGATGAGTAGTAACTCTGTGACCAAGACGTCTTTGTAAACGAGGTGGCAGTCCACTTGCTACAGGAGTTTGTGTCTGTATATAAAAAAAACCCAGACCATTAAGTAACTGGTAATGATATACAAAATAAAGTGGAGTTGTAGTTTGGTGGTTTATGTCCTTGCTATCGAAATCCAGGGTTCAATCGTGACAAATTGTCAGGGTTGCAACTTGTACAACTTTCTACTCTACTCCCAGCTTTTATGGACTATCAGATTGCAGCCCAAAATGTTCAGGGTTGCAACTTCGGACTCTTTTTACTCTACTCCCAGCTTTTGTGGAATACTAGTGATTGGGTGGCGAGTCAATTTAATGCACAAAGCGCCATGAGCGCCACATGGGTGGAGGATACCGGCGCTATATAAGTTTTCATTTATTATTATTATTACCTGTTGGTCAAGTGAAAAGCACTAGCCAATAGCAGGAAGTCTGTCTGGTTGGCAAAAACAAAGTTAGGGCCTAAATTTACCTTAATTGGTCTTAAAGAGGGACCTGAAGGACCATTTCTAGGTACGGATAACTGCGGTTGTACATTTCCTCTTACTTGCCGACCATTACTTTGTGGATATATTTTTGGTGCAAATGATTTTGTGGCGGATTGTGGCCCAAAATGTCTTTTTGTAGGAGACTTCTTGAAATTGATAAAAGATGCCCTTACTGGACGCCTAGTCTGAAGATAAAAATAAACATTTATAATTTTGTCTTTGACAGCACATTCACAACCATTAAATGGCATGTTTTGAGAAAAATGTGAAACATGTGTATGAAATACCTTTTTCTTTTTTTGTGTGCGTTGCCGTGATACCAAACTGTGTACATGAGCTGAAGCCGCATCAGCAACAGGACAACAAATGTAGCCTTCGGCTCCCCTGTGCAAAAAAAACAAAAAATTCAGTTTACATAATATGCAATAATAATAATATTGTGGTCCTCTTTATTTCAATTTTCACACACGGCCGGATATCATGGTAGACATCCTAATCATAGCTTGCCACTTAAGCTGGGGAACATTGTATTTATTTTAACTGACGCTTAATTATTTCCGTTGGGTTGTCATTATAACCACTCGTCTTGGAGTGTGTTTTCACTGGTGGATTTATTCATAAAATAATTTTTTTTCTATTATAATTGTCCTCCAAATACATTATTCTCCTTAAGTTTTATAACACTAGGAACCCAGCTGAAAGCAAATTGGGAAAAAACGATTTATCAACAAGTTTAACTTCATATTAGCAACAAATAGAAATTAATCAACTGAAGGCTGCCTACACAAGGCAATTCTAACAATACATGCATTGTGTTCATTTGTTAGTCATCAATTAAATAGTGATAATACAAAAATTCCAGTGTATTCAGAAAGACTTCTTTTATCTACTTAATTCACAACAACATTTTGTTTGACACCAGAGATTCAAATCTTTACATTGAATCAACTATTTTGCTATTATTATTACTCTCCAAAAGAAATACAGTACTAATCAATTTATTTCAGAAATATTTCATCCATATCAACAGAAAACGAAATTCGCAAACTTTAAGCTTAATAAGTCTCTGATTTATAGACACCTTGTATACCTTACCTCTGAATTCGAACCACATCAGGAATAGACTGCAAATATTCTTCTAATGAGCGAAAACCAAATCTAGTATATGGAATATGATCACCAATCAATGATCTATAATCACCTAAAAAGAAAATGTCACATGTTGGGCAATGTTATCACTGAGGTCAATGATCTGTAATGACCTAAAAAGAAAATGTCACATGTTGGGCAATGTTATCACTGAGGTCAATGATCTGTAATAACCTAAAAAGAAAATGTCACACTTTGGACAATGTTATCACTAAGGTCAATGATCTGTAATGACCTAAAAAGGAATGTTACTAGCGGCAATGTTATCACCAAAGATAATTTTTTCATTTTACAATTTTGGGAAACTAAAAAGTATCATACCATCTTGTAGCAGCACTTTATAATTAGCATAAAATAAGTAGTATTATGAAACTATTCTTTATTTGACATTGTAAATGTTACCATGTTCTTACTTGCAAGTAACTGTAGAGGCACGCCTCCTTTCTGAGAGATGAGAAGAGATCGTAAAAGCTTTTTAACATCCTCTGGTTGAGCCATGGTTGGCATTCGTATTTAGGCCATGACACTAGTGAAGGTAATAAATTTCCAACATCAAACACTTGAAATACAATATCTATCAAATAAAATCCTAAATTAAACAAATCCATTTCAGCCAACAAAATTGGAATGCACGAATCGAATCACAAGTGTAGAAAATGTAATATAACGACTTTTACTTGAATTTTAAACCTTTTAGAGTCGTGGTGTATTGCGTTTGAAATCAGACGGATATAATTTTCCATTTACTGACATAATGTAGGGCATCGGCCGTAATCCCATAAATGGGAATGGGATTCTTTTGTGCACCACCATATTATTAAATATTTAAAATAAATATCTTATTAGAGTAAAAAAGCACATGGTTAGTAATAGGGTTACCGAGAGTTGACTCCATTGTTATTGCCACGATTCAACTCCGCGTACGTTACCATGCGCGCTATGTCATTGACGCGATTATTTGTCCATTGGTAAACACATTTTTATGTAGTATTATTCTGAAAATAATTGAACTGTAAACATAATTCTTTTGAGTATTTATTTATTTACATATCATTCAATAAGATCAACTATTTTTTATCTTCATTACATTCAACCAAACATGTAAAAAATGTGGTTAAAATATCGTACTGTCTAGCGCGTACGACCATACGCGGTAGATTGTTTACTCAAAAACCTTCGAACGGTCCAGTGACCTAACCCTATTCAACCTTGTTTTTGTAGTTGAGCCTCTCATGACCTGGGATTTGTTTTTCTTCCTACGCCAAGATAATATAGTTCTACATGCCATGTGCTTTTTTCTCTGAGAAATATTTATTATAAGTGCCAAAAAAACGTTTTTTTTTCGATATGAAGCCTTTATTATTCAAATCTTTTAGAGAAAAATCAGATATATCATAAAGAAGGTCTATTTATTTCATTTTTGAAATAAAATTGTGAAAATTACGTGAGGCTCAACTACAAAACCACCATTTTGTGATATGATGTCATCGTAATCCAATCAAAGCTGAGATTTTCCGCGATCGGCAGGGCTCACGGTTGAATGATTTTGGATTCTGGCTATTTGATTGGTGGACGCGAATCACCCACAGCGGAATGTTTTCTCTCGCGTGTACTGCGAAGTCACATGGTCTGTCTGTACTGATCGTTACTACACCAATTTAGAGCAATGAATTTGTACGAATTCCGTTAAATAAACAACTTTATATATTTTGTAAACATTTAATAATATATTTTATTGATATTTCCAATGTTGATATATAAAATAAATTACTATAAAACATAATTTTATGTAATTATTCTAGCGAAAAACGGTGTGGTTCATACAATTGTCGACTGAGGGCGCAATTTGTTTACAACGTTCGTGGCCAAAAACGATCATTTTCGGCGATGTTTTAGACCCTATATTTCGAAAACTACAAGTCAGATTTTCTTAATTCTTTCTTTATTGGAATATTGAAACAAAATACTAACATATAATATTTAAATTGGTTTAAAAATAACAACTTTTAATTTTGCATCGTTATCCCTATTAGTAATTAAATAGGCTAGGCACCACCTGTTTAGCATGCTTGCTATAAATAAAGTAGAATTAATTAATTTCATACATTTGTTCCTGTAGTCATTATTTCATTCTTAATTAAAATTTAGTGAAACCCGTTTTCGTAGGCACCACGCGCTGAAGCCTGGTCTACTATTACACTTGTCACTACTACTACTACTACTACTACTAGATGAGGGGTGTGTCGAAAGCGAAGACCTCGAAAGCGAAGATCGAAGACCGAAGACCTCGAAAGCGAAGACCCTACGAAATGGTAGTGTACACAAAATCCGACCAAAATCACACAAAATCGATGATAACACCTTGAATTTACAGATTCTAAAAAAATATTTCGATTTTAATCGTTATGTTATCAAAAAACATGACTTTATATATGAACAAGCTCACTTGTTTTCGCCAATATGGAGTTAATATGTGATATGGATTTACGAACAAACACATCACGCTATTTGCAAGGCGACGGACGCACAAGAAGGACATCGCACAGAGCATTGAATGGAATGCAATATTAAGTCACTTGTTCCGATAACTTTGTAGCACACGTCGCCTACAATTTTAAACCATAGCCAATTGTATAAAAGTATAGAAATAAACTACAGTAAGTAAATTGTAAGAAGTAAAGGATGGCGATAGGCCTATTTAGGCTTATTTTAGAGCCTATAAGCCTATCCGTATCATATAGATTTTACACTTGTTTTTAAAAATGTTATACGCATGAATACAACTTGGAGATCCATTTTTTTTTTTTGCATTTAAATATTATTATGTTGATGTATGTTTATTATCTATAATATTTGCCTATTGTCTAAATGTATGAATAAATACAATAATATATTTATTTTCCTTTAGTTATTCTGTATAGTATTTAAAACTTTTACATTTTCCCCATTGTAGTCAGTATTACTGATTTAATTATTCGCCAGTTTAAAAATGTTGTTTCTAATGTATTCATAATGGACAAATAATATTATCAGTATCGGTTAGTGTGGTTGGTGAAGCGACAGTACTATGTAAAGAAAAAAAATGTAAAAAGTAAAATAAATATTTCATTAACAAACGAAAACATCCTGCCGCAACGTATCGTATTGACGCGCGCAACATAAGGTTAAGAAAATACTCTTCTATCTATTTTGCATTCCCTCTTACGATGAGAATCATGATGAACGTAAAGCAGAAACGGTGTTGAACACGTCGGTTCCCACTTGTGATGACACGCAAGTTTGCACTTTGCGTCGATCTGGAAACTAATTCCAGCTCTTAAAATATTTCCCGGGCAAAATTTGACAGAATATATTCAAATTATGATTTGACAAAAAGCTAAAAAGAACGAACGATAGGCATCCGCGTTCTGCAAATTTTGGTTATAAATCGATCGTTTCATGCGACATATCATCAGTTTCACAGCTTCCATAATTCCGAATAACATTTAATTAAGCCATTATGTCAACGTTCACAAAGACAAAAGCAATTCAAATCAAAGATTGAAATACAAAATATTCGTTCCAAAATAAAGTTGCCGATTTTGTTACGGTTGCAATGTGATTAGTGACGATAGTGTGTTCACGTTTAATATATTTTTCAAGATTAAAACGGGTGTTTATTCAAATCGGTATTACGTTTACCGACACTGTCAAAAGACATGTTTAATGAAGTCCCAGTTCCGCCAACCACAATTGTCCTCATCATCGAATAAGAATAAGTTTTCAAGCATTGCCCGTGGTGAATACAAAAAGAGATACTCTCTATAAATCTTTATTAAGTGATGGTGAATGTTTATCGGGCTTAACCACTCTAACCCCAAACCTTCTATCTCACAGGCTTGTGGATGAGACGACTATTCAACAGTCTCCCGATTGTTGACGTCCCGCTTCTAAATGTTTGCATCCCTGCCATGAGTCTCCATTAACAAAAGAAAATATAAATTTTAAAAAATTAAAGAAACAGGTTACCGGTTGTGTATAATGACCATTTAAATATAGAATTGACACTACACAAACAAATCTAACAGAATCATACTATTATAACGGGTTAACGATCAAGCAAAATTTTCAGAGGGTGATGTCTATCTATATTTTTGACTTTGACAATACAAATATAAAATAAAGTTCCGTTAGTTCACGGTAAGCTCTTGGGACGAACTGTCATTGGCCCGGGAAATATTTTAAGAGCTGAAATTGGTTTTCAGATCGAAGCAAAGTGCGCCGTAAGGAAATAACCTTGCGTGTCATCACAAGTGGGAACCGATGTGTTCAACACCGTTTCTGCTTTATTACGTTCATCATACGATCCGATTAAGAGGGGATGCAAAATAGATAGAAGGTGGATAGATAGATTTTCTGTTGCGCGCGTGAACGTTGCGGCAGATTTTTTTCTGTTTAGTGGTGAAATATTTATTTTCCTTTTTACATTTTTCTTTACCTAGTACCACACTAAATATTCTGATACTGATATATTATTTGTCTATTATGAATACATTAGAAAACATTTTGAAACTGGCGATTAAGTAAAATAGCAATAGTATACAATATGAATCAAAGATCTTATATACTAAGATATAATAATAAGATCTTTGCTACAATGGTGAAAATGTAAAAGTTTAAATACAATACAGGAAAATGAATATCTTATTGTATTTATTCATACATTTAGATAATAAACAATAGAAACAGGCAAATATTGTAGATAAAAAACACATAGCAACATATTTAAATGCAAAAAAGATCTCTGTAAGTTGTATTCACACGTAACATTTTTAAAAGCAAGTGTAAAATCAAAATACGGACACCTTTTATATAGGCTCTAAAATAAGCCTAAATAAGCCTATCGCCATCCTTTACTTTTCTATACTTTTCTATACAATTGGCTATGGTTTTAAATTGTAGGCGACGTGTGCTACAAAGTTATCGGAACAAGTGACTTAATATTGCATTCAATTCAATGCTCTGTGCGATGCACTTCTTGTGCGTCCGTCGCCTTGCAAATAGCGCGATGTGTTTGTTCGTAAAACCATATCACATATTAACTCCATTAGCGAAAACGCGTGAGCTTGTTCATAGATAAAGTCATGATTTTTTATATAAATATAACGATTAAAATCAAATTTTTTTTTCAGGACCTGTAAATTCAAGGTGTTATCACGATTTTGGTCGGATTTTGTGCACACTACCATTTCGTAGGTCTTCGCTTTCGAGGTCTTCGGTCTTCGATCTTCGCTTTCGAGGTCTTCGCTTTCGACACACCCACTAGATGAGAGGCCAGACAGCCAACAAGCCCACGGCGGCGCGGTATCAATTCAATTAAATGAATGAAAATGTTGTTAAACGAAACGTTTAAAATTGGTCATTTAAATAGCCAAATTTCGTCTTTTGTAAAACAAAACTAAATATGTAGGCCTAGTTATCCTAAACAGTTAAACTGAATACTGTTAAGTAGTATTAATGGCTACAAATATTAGTAAAATAAAGAAAACACAGTTGGGACGAAAACGAGTCGGGCGGCGTGGTTGAAGAAGCAGCTTCTGCTGGGGGTGTACGTGACCTGTAGCTGCTGAAAATGATTAGCTGAGTGACCTACAAAAAGATAGCTGAAAAAACACACCTAAAATTCTATAAAACGTATACTTTTTGAACTATAGTACATACTACTGTTTTCTAGAGATGTTCACAGACGACTTGCTTATAAGTATTGTACATTAACAATGAATTTAAAGTGCGTTTTTGGAACCAAAACAATGACAAAAATTCGCGCTTTACTTACCACGTGCAAATGGCCTTCCAATGTAATCAACCACAGCATTTCGGAATTCTTCGTTAATTTCCGACTACAATCGATAATTAACATGTCAATGCATTTGACCAATCAGATATCAGTTTTTTCTGAACCAATCAGGAAGCTTTTTTTTTCTGTTCTTATAAATGAGTGTCACACTCGCAGTCTTTTGTATATAAAATAGACAAAAAAGTAAAATTAATAATACTGAGATTTGTATTTTTTTAATCGTTTGTAAACAAATTTATAGTAATTTTATATGTTTTCTGTAGTATCATTATTAGATTATTTTGATATTTCAACTATAAATTTAATTTTCTTTTAAGTAGAAATTGCATATGACACCCTTTAATAAATGTCATAAACCAACATACAAAGGCATAAACCAACATACAAAGGCATAAACCAATAATTAATGGTTGGAAAAACCCTGCTACTATTTATGTGAGGTTTTAGGACAACGTCACTATACTAAATCAGCAGAATAAAAGGTTTTATATAATTTCAATGCCAGTTCTCCATCATTTTTATATATTCACCATACAGAGCGTAGACTGACTGCTATTAATTGCTGGAAAATTGTGATTTTACTTACTCAAACGTAACATTTTAGCTGCAAAATAGAAGGTTTAGTCTTAGTCAGGTATAACTTGCTTTTCTTCTACCCATTAAGTTGGTATATGATAAACCCTGTAATTTATCCCGGTCTACTGCTTTCTAGAGTACAAAAAGTGCAAGCTAAAAATAAATTGTAGTAGTACGTGTTCGTAGAAGTACAATAGCCACAATTAAGTAATTCATTTTAATAAAATATGAAAATATCAGATGAAAATATATTTTAAGAAGTATTGCTTTGAACAAAATATCGATTTTATTTGAAAATCACTTATTACCAATTATTCTTGTAGGATGGCTAGCAAGAACGTAAATGTGTCTTTGGATGAAAAAGAACTAGAATGTTCTATCTGTAATGAAAGAATTGAAAACCCAAAATCACTTAGCTGCCATCATAGTTTCTGCCTGAGGTGTTTGGAGAATCTGGTTCAAAGCAATCATGGCAAGCTAACATGCCCTATTTGTCGTTTGAAAAACTTGCACCAAATCCATTTCTTAGCAACCTCTTGGAAACCATAAAAAAAACATGAAAAGAAAGATGAAGCTAAAGGCACTGCCTTGCTGTGCCTCTTTCATGCTAAACCATTAGAGATGTACTGCACAAAATGTAAAGTACCAATATGTATAGAATGCACTGCAATGGAACAATGACGCAGGAGATGGAAAACATGAACTAATTAACATTGCAACAGCATTTAATACGTTTAAGGAAACATCAGAAGACTTGAAGAAAGCTGCCAATGAAGCCATAAAAAAAATAGAAAATGTACTCAAAATAGTCACAAAGAATGCTAAAGAACTAGAAGAAAGTAAAGAGGCAAGTCTCACAGATATTGATAACCAAGTTCAAGAAATGTTTTTAATAATCCAGAAAAAGCAGATGAAATGAAGAAAAAAGTTGAAGCAAATTATATAAATGAAAAGAAAGTTAATGATGCACAAATTACAAATTTAACCAAAATCAATGCTGAATTGAATAAAAATATGAGTTTCCTAAATCAGTTACTCAAGAGTGAGCCAGCAACTGCTATGAAATCAAGTGAGATTGTAATAAATAAATTGATGGATGAAATGAATAAATCAAGCAAAGCAACAGCAGACAAATTAACTTTATCAGAAACAAACGTCCAATTGATTTATTGAAAGAAAATGACTTTGGTAATGTTGTACTCAAATCACTTACTATTGATATGCCTAGAAATATTGTATTCAAACCCATCAAAGTAGAGGGTGAGCTTACAGGAGTAGCAAAGTGTGATGATGATTGCTTGCTGGTTTCATTTCTCACAAATGAAATTCACAAGTACAAACAATCAGGAGAATGTATAAGCAAGATTACACTACCAAGAGACGTGGAAGTTTCCAGAACGTACAAAATGAAGAATGGCATCATAGCATTCATTGATCTTGGTAATGATTGCATTCAAGTATGTGATATGAATGGTCATGTGATCAAATCCATTGGTAAGAGTGTACTGAGTTCTCTACAGGGTATTCATATAGATGAGGCAAATAATGTTATATATGTAACAGATGGTAGAAATGGGTGTGTGTTCATGTTTGACATTATTAGTGGCAAGATGTTATGAAGAAAATAAAAACAGAAAGGGGATTCTTAGGGGGATACTACTCTGATGTTGCACTTACAAAAACTGGTAAAGTACTGTTAGCAGATGCTGGACAGCATCAAGTATTATTGTATGATGATTACAAGATCAACATGGCTTCATGCCCGGTAGATCTTGTGAAACAAACCTTGCTACTCTTCTGTCTACCGTGTATGAAGCCATCGAAACTAAAAAGCAATGTGACATAATCTACACCGACTTTAGTAAAGCTTTTGATAAATTGTCCCACAACCTATTATTATTAAAACTTCATCAGTTTGGCATCAATGGTACTTTATTTTCATGGTTTAAAAGTTATCTTGGCGGTAGGATGCAGAGAGTTGTAATTGATGGTGCCACTTCCAATTCTCTCCCAGTCATCTCAGGCGTGCCTCAAGGTTCCATTCTTGCCCCCCTGCTGTTCAATATATTTGTTAATGAAATACCAAATCTCTTTCAAAATTCCAACTGTCTTATGTTCGCTGACGACCTCAAGATTTACAAAATTATTACCACTACTGAGGACTCCGTTGCACTTCAGGCAGATCTGGAAAGACTCGGTACGTGGGTTTCCGACTGGAAAATGTCCCTGAAGTCCGAGAAATGCAAAGTCCTGTCTTGCTCTCTTAAGAAAAAACCTATTATTTTCGCTTACTCAGTTCAAGAAGAAGTCATTGAAAGTGTAAACTCTTACCGGGACCTCGGCATTTTCATCGACCGTAAACTGACATTTATTTCACACGTTGATCATGTTGTCAGAAAGGCCAATAGGCTGCTTGGGCTGATGTGGCGCAATTGCAAACATTTTTCTCTATACACCAAACGTGCGCTTTATCTTTCCCTCGTCCAACCATCTTTTAATTTCTGTTCAATTATTTACAATTCACTCTCCGCTTCTCAAGCCTCCAGAATTGATCGGACCCATAACAAGTTCTTGCGCTTTGTCGGCCCAGCAGCCAACCTGCTTCCTATTGTTTCCCCGACATCTAGGAGAGCAAGACAGGACTTGCACTTCCTGTATAAATGTCTTACTTCTAAGTTTGATTGTGATCTTGTTTCGTTGTTTTATTTTAATGTTCCTGTTCGTAATCTTCGTAGTAAACCCTTTCTTCATGTTAAATTTTCTCGTGTCAATGTTTGTAAAAATGGTATTTTCTGTAGACTCTCGTCTTGTATTTAAAAAAATAATTCTTTAGATATTTTTAACTGTAATTTTTCTCAATTTAAATGTATCATTAATGAAATTATTTAAATTTTCTTTTTCATTTGTATATATTTATATTGGCTCATATTTTATAGTTTAGCTTTTATTTTCAACCTGTTATTGGTGTTTTACACTGTTGGTTTGATATAAAGAATAAATAAATTTTGATATAAAGAATAAATAAAGTCATTCAAAGTACTCATCAATGGAGGAGATGAAGATGGTAAAGTGATACACCCATGTGGAGATGTAGTTGATGAGGATGATAACATCATTATAGCAAGTCACCACAAACTACAACTATTCAGTAGTGATGGGCATTTTATCAAAAGAATTGATAAACAAGAAGATGGAATTAGTTCACCAGAGCAGTTATGTATCATTTCTCATAACCCATGTATGGCTGCTGTAGCAAATCTGGGTGACAACCCCGGTGACAACACAATCAAAATGTTTAATTATTAAAAGACTACTTTTCGCCGTTGTTCTGAACACGCTTTTGTAGTACAGCGCTAGCTGTCACGTGACACATAACACGTTGTTGTTTAGTTATATTGTTATACGATCGAGTGATCCAATTCAAATTTTATTGTTAAAGAGCTGTTTTTAGTAGTTTATTGTTTCTGAACATCACAGCCGTGTATACAATTCAATATATAAAGTGTTTTCTATATAAATTGAAATATTCCTATTATTAAATCAAATTATGAATTGTGTACATATCACAGAAATTACTGGCCGGAGCCAATACAGTAATGATTTGGTGTATTTTATTTTTACAAAATGTTGCAGCCCTCTATAGCTTGGGCACACTTTCATAAGACCTCAATTGAACTCTGGTTAAAAATATATGATTTATTAATTATGATTTTTTGTACTATATAAAAATACATATATATATATATATTTGAAAAAAATGTGTTTTACTGGGCTTATAATAATATAGCAATATTGCTGTAGGTGCGCATGCCGCAATCTGACGCCATTGACTTGTATGTGATATTATCAATGTGTCATTGCAACAATTTTGATTAAAACTTAAAAGGGACGAATATCAAAAACCCTCAAAATCACACAAAATATGGACTTTTGGGTCGAAATATGCAGTTTATTAAAAAAAGAAAGAGAATTACTGTAGTACCACAGCAATTAGAAGAATGTAAAATAACAACACAATATCTAAATAATGTAGGCCTACTACAATTGTGAACTCATATGAAATTATTTATTGTTATATGACAACATTGAATACAGTATAATATTTACACACATTAAGTGAGTTCTTAATTGCTTTATAAACTTACACCTTGGCCCTTAAAAAACGAGTAAAATGAACATTATTCATACACAACATTATAGATCTTTGTTGGGACAACATTCTTTGACAATTTCCAAAATGTTAATTTACACGCAATTAAAGAAACATCAGAATACTACTGGATTAATCAAAAGCTCAAAATCAAAAAGTTCAAAATTTTAGATTAAAATTACACACATTGTGTTTTGCAATCTACACATCTCATCTCATTCATACCTAGACATATACACAAATTGTGTTTTGCAATCTCTACACACCTCATCTCATTCATACCTTTGACATATACACACATTGTGTTTTGCAATCTCTACACACCTCATCTCATTCATACCTAGACATATACACAAATTGTGTTTTGCAATCTCTACACACCTCATCTCATTCATACCTAGACATATACACAAATTGTGTTTTGCAATCTCTACACACCTCATCTCATTCATACCTAGACATATACACACATTGTGTTTTGCAATCTCTACACACCTCATCTCATTCATACCTAGACATATACACACATTGTGTTTTGCAATCTCTACACACCTCATCTCATTCATACCTAGACATATACACAAATTGTGTTTTGCAATCTCTACACACCTCATTCATACCTTTGACATATACAATTTCAAACTGTATAAAATAACCAAAAACCCTTTATTTATCTTGTGTATAATATATATTGTGACACACCTACGTATAACGTTGTCCTTTGATTGGTTGATTCTCAACTTGTATCTTATCTGTTAATATTAAATCTATGATAAAACCTGTATTGCATGGCATTTTCTGAATTATTCTCGTTAGTAATATTTTTATAATATTGCTAAAATATCAATAGACATGATTCTGTAAGGTATAAAATAATACAATTAAATTAGAACATCTATTATATTATATTTATCTAATTAAAAAAATATTGTCTTTTATACTCGTTACATAAATGTCATTTTTTAAAAAGATTCTTTTAAATATTTATGATAGGTTACTGATGTGTTATAATAATAAGATAAAAGTAAAACATTACTAAACATATTAAAAATAGTAAATATACAGTACACAATTATAAAAATAATAATATTAAAACTATCTTAGATAAAAGCAGCACTTAATGTTCATGACAACTCTGCACTGGTCACAAACTTCCAATCCTGATCTAGGTTATTTTGACAGATTGCCATCACACCTAATGTTCATGACAACTCTGCACTGGTCACAAACTTCCAATCCTGATCTGGGTTATTTTGACAGATTGCCATGACACCTAATGTTCATGACAACTCTGCACTGGTCACAAACTTCCAATCCTGATCTGGGTTATTTTGACAGATTGCCATGACACCAAATGTTTGACCTTTGTTCATCTTATATGATAAACATTGACCTGAAGCCTGATGATAAATTCGCTGAAAGAAAAAATATTATAGATGAATTTTGAATTGCGTATAAGATTTATGGTAACAATTATGGTAAAGAAAAACCTATTATCTATGGCCGAGTGGAATTGAACCAAGCATAGCATGTCTGTATAAAGTTTGATATGCTACAATAGTTGTTTTTTGTAAATATTGCACATACATTTTTTAAGAGGTCCCTAGATATCAGTTCGACTAAAAGATTAAACAAGTTTGTTCATTTTTAATGAATTTATATGTTATTTTACTTTCTATTGACCAAAGATTCCAAAATATAAGATTGAATGAATGAATAAAAAAATGAAATTCACAAATCCGCTCAAAGCCTTTTCCTAACATCAATGCATATTGTACCATGACAACAAATGTTGTTTTAACATTTACCTGTAAGGCTACGTTGTCTTTATCATAACTTCAAACTCAGTCTCATCAACTATCTAAATGTACATGTTATATCAACTGTACAAGTCACATGTCAAACGAACAGACAGTGTTAATCATATATTATAACCAGGGGCTGATTTAGGATTTTCTAAGAGATTCACATAACAGTCAAAAATAAATATCAAAAGTAGTTTATAACTTTATATAGCTGTCAAAAGGGGGATACCCCTAGCGCTACTCATTGGATTCACCTACCTTTCCATTGAATTGCCATTGCTGAGATCCTTTAGTGCCGTGACATTTCATGAGGCGAGGTATTGCGGCACTGTCAAACTCAGCCATATCAAGGCACAGCAAATCAGCTAGTAACAGCTCATGGTTTTCAGATTCTGTCCATAACTATATTAAAAGAGTTTAGCTTGTTACTATTACATTTTTAAAAGGGATTTAGTATTTATCTTTATAGTTTACACTCAAATATTGAATTTTGATAATAAAAACGAGCTTTGCTCTTTTGGATTTTCCCCTCCACTTTTGCTTTATTTTAACCATTCAATAATCAATAATCTTTGCAATTTGGAAAATAAATTAAATCTTGAATTCAGAGGACAACGCTTCTTGTGACTGAATAAAGCTCTGTATACACTATCATTGTATCAAACTTTATGTAACCAAAAAAATGTGATGTGCCCATATATATATGGACATGATGTCATATCACTACAATATTTAAACATATCACTATCATATTTGGCTGGGGTAGCACTAACATTTCATTTTGTTTAGCCATTTGGCGAAAGTCAAAATATTTTTTTTAGTCAAATCAGTTTATCTATAGCCAAAATGGCTAAAGTCAAATTTTTTTATTTAGTCAAATGAATCGGTTTATAGCCAAAATTTAAAATTTTTGAAATATAGTGGTAAAAACATTTTAGTCAATTTATCTATGTCAACAGGTCTATACACTGTTCCCTGAACATTTTTGTAAGGCATTGAGATAAAGAACCATGCCTAAATCACTGTATGATTAAAAAAAATATTTTTTTTGTATTTTTTTTACATGATCAAAACAATTGTTCAAATTTTTTTTAATCATACAGCATTTATACAGTTATCAATTTAATAAGAAACATTTTACAGTTTTCTGAAATCCCCTGAACGATATGTTACTTTTGTTTTTTACGCTTGGCTGGTCATGTTTGCATGTGACGGCTTCCATGGCGTACCAGGCGAACATCGTGTCCTAGAATCACTCAGAATCACCGCCGCGCAGCGGGTTAATGTTTTTAAATTGGGTATGCTCAAAAGAGGTGCGAAAGTGCAGAACCGCCGGCCTAGGCCTACAAAATTATGTACAACAACGCAACGGTATATCGTATGCTAAAAATATTGAGGAAAATTCCTAGCAAACGAACACTCGTATCGTTGTTAAACGTAAGATAATATAGGCCGTGCCAAAACACAGAGTACGTCTTTCCATCCCTCAAGGCTGCGCCAAAGCGTCTGTCAGGGCGAGAAATTTATCCGATTATTATTTATTTACACAACAACACAGAAGCCGGCGGCCGGCCCCGCTCATTCAGATGCACGTGTGTGTTTAGCTAAATCCCCGTTAGACTCTACCATTTCCCGCATGTTGTTTTGTTTACACTGACGCACGAGGGAAGTTTATTAAGGCTAAAATATGAAACTACATTAAATCGGAAGACTCTAAAATGCATACATTTTTGATTTCAATAAGATTAAGACGTCATTCATCGAAGATACTATGTTTCTTTTTAATCTGAAAAGTACACCCCTATCGAAAAATAGACAATCCCGGTAATTAGCCGACCGTCGGCTACGTAGTCGATCGTTTGTGCAGCGCACAACACGTGATAGTTTGGGTAGACTTCATCATCCATGTGTCGTGTAACGTCTGTCTCTCTGTGCAGTCTACCTCTGCTAACTCCACCTTTTTGAAATAACAAATAGTCCAGTCAAAAATCACCCTCACCATGGTATAAGAACGTACCCTAATAAAATTTCATCCGTAGGTTCTACGTATATAGGTAATAACATTTCTTGATGTTGCGTCTTGCAAAACTTGGCATTTTACGAGAAATTTAGACTTTTATACCCAATTTATAACCGCCTCATGTCGTATTATTGTGTACAGCGAATGCGACGAAGCGTGACTGAAATTACGAGACGCCGTTAGCGCCCGTTGAAAAATGCATTAACAAAGCTAAAAACCTACAAAACTAATAGTTTATACAATGATTTAAATATAGTTTACAATAAATTGTATAATAAAATACATAACATATAGATAAAACTCAAATATAAACTAAAATATTTACAGATATGTGTTTAAAAATGTACAAATCAAAATGGCCTTCCATAAAATAAAGTGCGCCCTCACGAGTCATACTTTTATCGGACTTGTATGGAATGGTTATACAAGGCATTAATATACGAAACCCGATGCGATTTGTTAGTTATTGCCTCTGCAAGAGGCAGAGATTATATTTTCACAAATATATTTCTATTTTTTATCATGGAAAAAAGGATTGTATATATTTAAACACATTACAACCTCCAGTCTACCATCATGATGGATTAAGTGAATTGTGCCGTATTGTATATCTGCTAAAGCGTAATAATCTCCTAGTTATCTACCTAGTTTTATTCTGGACATTCTTTTTTTTTCACAGCATTACTTGTGTGGATATCACAATGCATTATATATTCGCGATTATAGTCAATGTTAATTTGAGTAAGAATCATTTTTATATGACAGTCCATTTCGCGTATACGATTTAAATTAATAAAGTCGTCTGAAATATTTTCTTATTGGTTATCCGCAACGAAGTTAATCCTTGTGATTGTTAGTTTTGTTTAAGTTTCTTTGAATTGATTCATCCATATCGTATGATGTGTGAGACAATTTCGTCTTTTAGAAAATGTAATCCTGCCACCGAATATTCTTTATGTTCGAGACGTCTGACGGATAACTTTTACGTTTAATTAACTAATCTTCATCTTCACTTTTTGGGACAATAGCCTACATCTTCGTTTAAAACGTCATTTATAAGCAATTGAACAAGCCAACAAATTAAACTACAGTGTTCTTCCAAGCTTTATAAATATTATTCAAATTCATTAAAATGCGTCGGACTCGGCGGAAAACAATATTTGAAATAAATGCATATAAAAAGTTTTTTTTGTGGACTTTACTTTCTCGTCCCAAGTTAGAACTTTCAGGTCAGGCCGTGGAGATGAACCAATCGTTTATGACATGCTTTTGTGTATAAAATGTCCAATAATAATTATCATTGTAGGACTACTCTCCACCAAAAAAACTTTATATTAGAATGTATTTATTACGTCACGTCTTAAAAAAAGGAGAATTGGGTAATACTGTATGTTGTCGTTTCTCGCGAATCTTACATCACACTCCCACATCTCACTATCTTTTATTTAGTGAAATGTGAATGGTGGAAAAACGGGAAAATACGGTAACTTTAGAATACTTTGAATTCTGGAAGACGACGACTTCGAACTTAAAGAATCGTCATGAATGACGTTTATTGGCTCAAACTTCACACATCGGTACGATGTGGAGGCTAGACGGATTCAGAGAGGATCAAACCGGCAACTCCTCCTCATTGGCAGTGGGGGAAGTGGTTGGTGGCGGCGGGTGAAAAGGGAAAATGAAAAATGTTGATTTAGACGAATCCCGACCAGCCCCTTTGATACCGGCTCTAAATAATTGTAGGAAAGTGAAAGGCCTACTTGAGGTAGTATCTTTCGTATAGGCCTACGCGTAATTGATTATCCTTAAATGATTGGTTCTTACTCTAATTAAGATTATAATCGCGAATGGCAGTTCAAAATATGCAATGCATTGTGATATCCACGCAAGGAATGCTGTGGAAACAAAAATGTCCAAAATAAAACCAGCAGAACTAGTAAATCATTATGCTACAGCAGATATACAAATATACACTTTATCCATCATGATGGTATACTGGAGGTTGTAATGTGTTTAAATATATACAATCCTTTTTTCCATGATAAAAAATATAAATAAATTTGTGAAAATAAAATATTCTGCCTCTTGCGTAAAAAAAAGGCAATAACTAATAAACCGCATCGGGTTTCGTATATTTATGCCTTGTATAACCATTCATATACAAGTCCGATAAAAGTATGACTCGTGAGGGCGCACTTTATTTTATGGAAGGCCATTTTGATTTGTACATTTTTAAACACATATCTGTAAATATTTTAGTTTATCTTTGAGTTTTCTCTATATGTTATGTATTTTATTATACAATTTATTGTAAACTATATTTAAATCATTGTATAAACTATTAGTTTTGTAGGTTTTTAGCTTTGTTAATGCATTTTTCAACGGGCGTTAACGGCGTCTCGTAATTTCAGTCACGCTTCGTCGCATTCGCTGTACACAACAATACGACATGAGGTGGTTATAAATTAGGTATAAAAGTCTAATTTTCTCGTAAAATCCCAAGTTTTGCAAGACGCAACATCAAGAAATGTTATTACCTATATACATAGAACCTACGGGTGAAATGTTATTAGGGTACGTTCTTATACCATGGTGAGGGTGATTTTTGACTGGACTAAAAGAGATGCCTGGTACAACGAAACAAGTTGACGAAAAATGGAGCTTGAAGTAAACAACGTGATAACGAACAAAATAAATGCTTGGAGATCGACAAATGGACCTTTTAGTTGGACTTTATGCTTTCGCCAAAATGATTATTTAATTATCTATTTTATCATATGACATCGCCAAAATGGCTAAAGTAGCCGTTTTATTTTTCGCCAATCTAGAAACGTTTTCGCCCATGGCGACTTGGCGATCGGCCAGTGCGAGCCTAGTTTGGGCACATCACACTTCCTTTGTCAAACTAGTTTGATAGTGTATACAACGCTTAAGGTTGTTTATAATCAAAATTATTTTTAAAAGAAATCATAATTAGCCAAAAAAATATGTCCTGTCAAATAAAGCAAATTTTAAGATTTGATTTCAGGTACCTGATTTTTTGGCTTGTATTTGGCACATTCACGAAGAACAACACTAGAACCTTTATCCATGACTGAGCCTGATGATTCTAAACACTTTCCTAGCCCAAGGTTCATCAACTGAAAAACATTTATACATCACATTATACCACATTATTTAATCTGTTTCACATTGTTTCATTATTATCACTATCGGAAAACAAGGATTGGATGAAGCAAACTGCGCTTAAAGATGTATTGTCCTCCAAAACAAACAAAATAAAGGTAATGTACAATAAAATCTAACTTTGAATAGGCCAGTTTTATTGGGTAAATAAGTGCATTACTATTATGTGATATTAAAAAGGCCTATTAAAAAAAACTGGTTTCATTATTTTTCACAACATCTTTAATATCAAATCCAATAAACTGTCACACCTGTTTTATAAACTGTCACACCTGTTTTATAAACTGCCACACCTGTTTTATAAACGGTTACACCTGTTTTATAAACTGCCACACATGTTTTATAAACTGCCACACCTGTTTCATAAACTGTCACACCTGTTTTATAAACTGTTACACCTGTTTTATAAACTGCCACACATGTTTTATAAATTGTCACACATGTTTCATAAACTGTCACACATGTTTCATAAACTGCCACACCTGTTTCATAAACTGCCACACTTGTTTTATAAACTGTCACACCTGTTTTATAAACTGCCACACCTGTTTTATAAACTGCCAAGCATGTTTTATAAACTGCCACACCTGTTTCATAAACTAAACTGTCACACCTGTTTTATAAACTGTTACACCTGTTTTATAAACTGCCACACATGTTTTATAAACTGCCACACATGTTTCATAAACTGTCACACATGTTTCATAAACTGCCACACCTGTTTCATAAACTGCCACACCTGTTTTATAAACTGCCACACCTGTTTTATAAACTGCCACACCTGTTTTATAAACTGCCACACCTGTTTCATAAACTGTCACACCTGTTTTATAAACTGCCACACATGTTTTATAAACTGCCACACCTGTTTTATAAACTGTCAAACTTGTTTTATAAACTGCCACACATGCTTTATTCATGTTCCGCCTAAATCATAATAAATTACCAACTCAATTTTACTCCTATTTTCAAAATTGTAATCATTCTTACAACACCAGATCTTCAACTGCAAAAAATCTGATATACGAAAAGCATACCATATTACTTAGAAGAACATCTTTTATTTACAATGGACCGTATATATGGAACAACTTACCGCTCAATCTAAAAGCAATAACCATCATAAATACATTTAAAACAAAATACAAACAAACACTTTTTTCAAACTATTTAGAACATTAGTAATTCACAATTGCCTTAAGACTGTTTTTTTTTTCTTTTTTGTGCCTTTTGTTTAATTTTATTTGTCAATTTGACGAAAGAAAGAAGTTTATTTTTGTTCTCTCACTTAAATTAAATAATTAAATATATTAATTATCTGGAGGACCAAACTTAAAGCCTTGGCTTAATGCGTCCTCCTCACACAATTGTTTTTATTAATTTATGTTACTGTTCTATATTATTGTATTGTGTGAAACAATAAACTTGAAACTTGAACTTTATAAACTGTCACACCTGTTTTATAAACTGCCACACCTGTTTCATAAACTGTCACACCTGTTTTATAAACTGCACACCTGTTTCATAAACTTACCTGTCCTTTTTGTTTTGGTACCATTACTTTCTTCTTAGGTCTTACAAATGGCTTAGGATTGCTATCAGTTGGTAATGCTAATTCAGGATAGACGTTATCTAGGTACCATTTAAATGGCTTACACTGTAATCGTTGCCTTAAGGCCACTCTGCTGCTTATATCACCATACTGAATTTTACGTGCATTAGGCTTAACATTATAAAAATGTTCCTGCAATTTCAATATATGTAAAAGAATCAATATTTGACTTTAATCTATTTTATACATGAGCAGTGTTGCAGCAATTATTACTGTAAATTAATGTTTCCATCTTACCTTGAATATGTTCAATCTTAAATTGAATGTGAATAGTTTTGAATACATTATTATGTTGCAGGCCTTGTCTTTTGAAAATTACATGTGTGCTACAAATTGCACTCCTTAACACATTCAGGGGGTGCTGTATGTGTGCTGTTTGTATCTTGGTAGGTAGAAGATTATCAAATTTAAGTGTGTTGTAAATCACACTTCTCAAGGGCAGTTTAGGAGTGTTAGGTGAGTGATCGAACCCCCACATCTCAACAAGACAAGGCCTGCTTTTGAACGTCACATGTCTACTTGCTTATATATACAAGAATCTGTAATAAGTGAGGAATAGTAATGCTAAAACAATTCCTCATACCTTGTATTCATCCATCCAAACTTCAGCAACTCGAATCGAATTCTTTGTTGTTGTGTCGCCTCCTTTTGGTGAGCCATACGGACGACGTTTGCGAAATACGTGACCGACCCGAGAACATGGAATTATCTCAAGTATACCTCCACATTGCCATATCTGTTGATGAAGAATTATAAAAAGATATATTCAAAATATCTAAACAAAAGGTATATATAAAGATTTCTACTGTATAATGAAATATATAGATATATATGATCTTTAAAATGAGCCAAACTTACTCTGAAAGAGATTTCCAGATTTTCCCCACCCCATATATCCATGCCGTCATCATAAGCACCTAACTCATAGAAATATGATCTATCCATTGCAAACAGTCCACCAGCCATTGTTGGAGACCTGTCATAAGCACAAACAAATTATAGAAAAGAGGGATAATTTTTTGATAATTAATTTTTACAAATTTTAATGTAGCCTTTGTCACAATAATAACTAAATTACATGACTAAATTTTGTAATTCATTTGTTTCAAAAAATAAACTCATCTAACTGGCCGAATAAGAGACTGTTTTTTTTTTAATAATCCAATCACATATTATCCCACTTAAAGTGTAACCCCCAGTTAAATCTACCCTTCACCAAGGGTGACGTCGTGTAAACTCACCTAACTGGCCGAATAAGAGATTGTTTATTCCTATAATCCAATCTCATATTATCCCACTTAAAGTGTAACCCCCAGTTAAATCCACCCTTCACCAAGGGTGACGTCGTGTAAACTCACCTAACTGGCCGAATAAGAGATTGTTTATTCTTATAATCCAATCTCATATTATCCCACTTAAAGTGTAACCCCCAGTTAAATCCACCCTTCACCAAGGGTGACGTCGTGTAAACTCACCTAACTGGCCGAATAAGAGATTGTTTATTCTTATAATCCAATCTCATATTATCCCACTTAAAGTGTAACCCCCAGTTAAATCCACCCTTCACCAAGGGTGACGTCGTGTAAACTCACCTAACTGGCCGAATAAGAGATTGTTTATTCTTATAATCCAATCTCATATTATCCCACTTAAAGTGTAACCCCCAGTTAAATCCACCCTTCACCAAGGGTGAAGTCGTGTAAACTCACCTAACTGGCCGAATAAGAGATTGTTTATTCTTATAATCCAATCTCATATTATCCCACTTAAAGTGTAACCCCCAGTTAAATCCACCCGTCACCAAGGGTGACGTCGTGTAAACTCACCTAACTGGCCGAATAAGAGATTGTTTATTCTTATAATCCAATCTCATATTATCCCACTTAAAGTGTAACCCCCAGTTAAATCCACCCTTCACCAAGGGTGACGTCGTGTACTCAAATGTGTCTGCATTAATGATATCAATGATTGGTACTGTGACAGTCGTCCTGTCCTTTTGTATTTCTGTTAACAATGGTTCCAGCCATTTCACATTCACCTACAACATGAAACATTAATGGTTTGAATCATTAATGTTGAACCAATTCTCGTAAGGACAAGCAAATAAATAAATGACATGCTATTGATAGTTGTATTCATAATTACAAGCAATTACCTGGATTGCCTTGATGTAGTTACTGAATGCCAATATGGATAGTATTATTTATTGTACCATTTGTTAGAGTTGTTATCATTAAAGAGATAAACACATGTTTCTATATTTAGATGCAAAGCATACATTTGAAATACAAATTGTTCTTTGTGGAAAGGCTTTATGGATTTCAATTAAATTTTAAAATAAATATTTTATAGATAATTCCTTAATTTATGAGTTTTTTATATGCATAAAACATTTAAAATCTTATAAAATTTGTAATACAACATTACAACAGATTTTCAGAGCAATGGCCGTCTAAAAACATAAGCACCTGACCCGTAGCATTAGCCGCGCCAACCATACGTCCTCTAATTAATATATTGACACCACAACTTACCTCGCAATGGCCGTCTAAAAACATAAGCACCTGACCCGTAGCATTAGCCGCGCCAACCATACGTGCTCTAATTAATATATTGATACCACAACTTACCTCGCAATGGCCGTCTAAAAACATAAGCACCTGACCCGTAGCATTAGCCGCGCCAACCATACATGCTCTAATTAATATATTGATACCACAAATTACCTCGCAATGGCTGTCTAAAAACATAAGCACCTGACCCGTAGCATTAGCTGCGCCACCCGTAGCATTAGCCGCGCCAACCATACGTGCTCTAATTAATATATTGATAGCACAACTTACCTCGCAATGGCTGTCTAAAAACATAAGCACCTGACCCGTAGCATTAGCCGCGCCAACCATACATGCTCTAATTAATATATTGACACCACAACTTACCTCGCAATGGCTGTCTAAAAACATAAGCACCTGACCCGTAGCATTAGCTGCGCCAACCATACGTGCTCTTATTAATCCCTCACGCTTCTGGTTATGGATAACACGTACAAGTGGTGCTAAATTACTCCCAACGTAATCATCTAATTGCTTCTTCAAATCAACTTTGAAAACAGAAAAAATATTAATAATCATTTACAATTTAAATGATGATGGATTGCTGATAAAGAAATTCACAATTGAAGATATCACAATGACCGCAAGTGTAGACTAAAAATCATTTTGAAAATTTTTCTTTTTTTTTCTATGGAAGTGACTTTATTAAAACTACAAAATAACATATTCATAGTCTGATTTTATTAATCTTCATTTTTCATGTTTTTGGGGGCCAATATATCTTTAACAATATGTTGACAATGATGATAATGTTAATAACTTGTATACAACTAATATTATTAATATGTTGACAATGATGACAATGTTTACTTGTTGCATACAACTGTACTAATAACAAAACGTTGACAATGTTAATGCTTAAGCACCTAAAGGGCCCGAAACCGCCCTGCGTATTAACCTAAACCGCCCTGCGTATTAACCTAAACCGCCCTGCGTATTAACCTAAACCGCCCTGCGTATTAACCTAAACCGCCCTGCGTATTAACCTAAACCGCCTTGCGTATTAACCTAAACCGCCCTGCGTATTAACCTAAACCGCCCTGCGTATTAACCTAAACCGCCCTGCGTATTAACCTAAACCGCCCTGCGTATTAACCTAAACCGCCCTGCGTATTAACCTAAACCGCCCTGCGTATTAACCTAAACCGCCCTGCGTATTAACCTAAACCGCCCTGCGTATTAACCTAAACCGCCCTGCGTATTAACCTAAACCACCCTGCGTATTAACCTAAACCGCCCTGCGTATTAACCTAAACCGCCCTGACTTTTATACACGATGTAGCTCTCGTTCTACGAAGCCTAGCAACAAATCAAAAACAGTGACTTAATGCTTGGAAAATCCCCTTTTAGAATATGACATCTTTTGTAGCTTCTTTTATTTATTTTATTTATTTCAACTTTATTTATAGAGGGTAACCCTTCCAGCTGAACCCGCAGGTCAGCTGATATCCAGGGGCCCTCTTCTATTTGACAAAGCGACGTAATTTCCGTTCAAAGTTCAGAGGTTGGATCTATTGTTTTTGTTTGAAAAAATCATTCGCTGGAATCGCATGAACGCGCAGCAAGCTCCCGATTTCTTAGAGAAAGAAGGGTTTTTTAGTCAAAATAACGATTTAGATTTATCTGCCAATAGTGATATCGATGTTTCACAAATAAATAGTATATTATGCTATTGAAATTAGTAAATTTTAGGTCATAATTTATTATTTCAAGCCTAGCTAGGCCAGCCTTCAATTGGGAGAAAACATGCAGCCTGTCAACCAGGCTACGAATGAGATAGGCTAGTTTGTCTAGCCCAGGCCTAGGCCTAATACCATCAATGAGATATGCTAGTTTGTCTACCCAGGCCTAATACCGTCAATGAGATAGGCTAGTTTGTCTAGCCCAGGCCTAGGCCTAATTATACCGTCAATGGTCATGATTATAATGTCAAATGTTGACAAAATTTATGTTACCAGAAAGGTAATTTAGTATTCTTTTAAATAAATACAACTTGTAATGCAAACTTTTATGAACAAGAAAAAAAATTGTATTTTGTTTGTAATTAATAGTCTCTGATTTCGGGTGTCACGAAACCTAAGACCACGAAAGCTAAGACCCCCTAAGACCTAAGATCACGAAAGCTAAGACCCAAGACCTAAGATTACAAATATTTATCTTTCGCACCTGCCTTGTATTTTAACTTAACTCCCAACATTTATTCTGAATACCACACCTTAGAATTGGCACTTTTATGAAAAAGAATCACATAAAAAGTAACAAATAAATTTTTAAATTGATGATTTTACAGACGTTTTTCTCGCACACAAACTGTTTGCGAATTTCGCATGACTAGCCTACAGTACAGTAGCAGTAGGCCTACCATGTTCAATGTTTTTGTTTCTATGGAACGTCAACAGAGCAAAAATTATATAGAGGGCTGAAAACTCTGTGGAGTCCATCTACAGTGTGGATGGAACAATGTAAAATTGTAATTATAATAGTATAATCATGCAAGTACGAAGAAATAAATACTGGCAAATAAATTTTAATTTAAAAATCATGATTTGTTTCGTTTTCTTTCTGTTTTTATACTTGTACTATTATTGTTGCTCTTTTGGCGCTCCATAGAAACAAAAACATTGAGCATGGGGGGAGCTCGAGGAGTTACAGTATATAAAGAAACATGTCTGTAAAATCATCAATTTAAAGGATTTATTTATTTGTTTTTATGTGTTTCTCCATCTGAAAGTACTTATTTTATTTATTTTATTTTATTTTTATTTTATTAATTTTAGCAATTAAAACAATACACAGACTTTGAGTGTGCCAAGGAGTGGCAAAAGAGGTCGAAGGACCACTGTCGCCATAAGGCGTGCCACACCAGCACTCAAAGCATACAATAAAACATAAAACAATGTAAATAAGTAATATAAATACTATGATTATATACATTATAAATCCTAATTTTAAAGTGTGGTATTCAGGATAATGTTAGTCAACAAATTTGGAGTCAAAATACAAGAAAGGCAGGTGCGTAAGAAAAACATCCTCTGAACCATGGAGTCTTTACTCCATGTCTGAACCAACACAATGGAGTAAATATATACCAACAAACAACCCGTCAAGTTTGTTTGTTGTAAAGAAAAAATATACATTTACTCAACGGGCAAAAATAATGTGAGTTTATCTATGTTTTGCGGTAGTATTTAATTATATTTATGGTAATAAATGAAACCTACTGTGTTTAAAATTATGTATGGATAATTGTTTTTAAGCTGTAGTATATCTTAGAATTTGTAATCTTAGGTCTTGGGTCTTAGCTTTTGTGATCTTAGGTCTTAGGGGGTCTTAGCTTTCGTGGTCTTAGGTTTCGTGACACCCCTCTGATTTCTTATATATTTAAATAATTGTAGAGGAAGAAATATACTGTACAACATTACATTATTGCTTTAGGTGCTAAGGGGTTAATAACTTGTATACAGTACAACTGGTATTAACAAAATGATGACAATGCTTTAGGTGCTAATGGGTTAATAACTTGTATACAATACAACTAGTATTAACAAAATGATGACAATGGTGATATTTTGCATACAACTGATATTAACTAGATCAACAGGTTGACTTACCACGATCGCTAAAATCATCTACTAGAATAATCTCTTGTAAAAGAGAGTGTGGTGTTCGATCAAGTACGCTATATACAGTACGTAGTAAAGTTGACCAGGCTTCATTATAAAAACAAATAACTATGCTTGTTTTTGGCAATGTAGTTGGGTAACTTAAACTTGAGCACCTGCAAAAAGATTAAGCCTTAAGTGTTTATAAAAACCTTTAAGTTTGGTAATAACAGAATAAACATGATTAAAATGACAAAAATGATAATTCTTATAAGATCATGATAATGCAAGATACTTTATTCATCTTTGTAAAAGAACAAAGAAATGTTGGTTGATAGAAATTCCAATTAAAAAGATATCTACTGTATAGCACATAAATGATTTAAAAAATGACAAAAAGTAGACTACAGTAGAGTAGAATTTGGCACTGAGCAAGATAAGATGCACTGGAAATATGTCAATAAATTAGGTAAAAAAAGTCTCCAGAAATGATCAACCAACCATATATTATTTATAACTACAAAGTAATGAATGTTGTAGTCTGACCATGGACCTAATTTATAGGTCCATGGTGATCAACCAACCATATCATTTATGACTACAAAGTAATGAATGTTGTAGTCTGTCCATGGACCTAATTTATAGGTCCATGGTGATCAACCAACCATATCATTTATGACTACAAAGTAATGAATGTTGTAGTCTGACCATGGACCTAATTTATAGGTCCATGGTGATCAACCAACCATATCATTTATGACTACAAAGTAATGAATGTTGTAGTCTGACCATGGACCTAATTTATAGGTCCATGGTGATCAACCAACAATATCATTTATGACTACAAAGTATTAATGAATGTTGTAGTCTGACCATGGACCTAATTTATAGGTCCATGGTGATCAACCAACCATATCATTTATGACTACAAAGTAATGAATGTTGTAGTCTGACCATGGACCTAATTTATAGGTCCATGGTGATCAACCAACCATATCATTTATGACTAAAAAGTAATGAATGTTGTAGTCTGTCCATGGACCTAATTTATAGGTCCATGGTGATCAACCAACAATATCATTTATAACTACGGTACAAATTAATGAATGTTGTAGTCTGTCCATGGACCTAATTTATACTGTAGGTCCATGGTGATCAACCAACCATATCATTTATGACTACAAAGTAATGAATGTTGTAGTCACTCTGTCCATGGACCTAATTTATAGGTCCATGGTGATCAACCAACCATATCATTTATAACTACAAATTAATGAATGTTGTAGTCTGTCCATGGACCTAATTTATAGGTCCATGGTGATCAACCAACCATATCATTTATGACTACAAAGTAATGAATGTTGTAGTCTGTCCATGGACCTAATTTATAGGTCCATGGTCTGTCTAATAAATCTCTTTCCTAAGTTGAACTTGGCTGCTTCCTCAAATTATACAAATTACTGTGGAAGATCGGAAGACACATTTCCACTAATTTATGTGTTATTTCATTAAAAATGATATGAAAGGATTTTAAAATTTCAAAAAAATATTTTGTAAGAATCCTTTAAATGTGAATGAACAACACAGCAAAAATTAGATTCAAATACCTAGTAGAACTTAAGAAATACATAAATGAAATTTTAGTATAAAACCTCTGTAAAATTATGATCATCTGGATATTATCACACAGTGCAAATTTAATGTTTAAAATGTCACAATTACGATTACAATATTCTAATAACAAAAGAATAATTACTCACAAATCAATATGATGATAAAACTTTTGGTGGTGCTGATAATATATTTAAAAAATGATTAAGCTAAAAGACTTATGACTAATATATAGATCATGTATTTTCCAAGGTTTTACTATTCATTTATAGATTTCTAGCCAAGATTTTAATTTATTCTAAAATCTCAAACTCTGTATACTCAGTCACTATCCAACTAAGTATATGAAGAAATCTATTTTTGTTTTCAGTTTGTTATGTCAATTGGTTTTTTAGGTCTTCTACTATAGACACAATCTTGATAAAAACAACACCTCTAGGGTATTCTAGATACGAAATGATTTCTGTATTCTGTGATTTTGTCACTATATATTTTTTAATTGAATTTAATAATCAATATTGCAAATAATTCTTGATATATAATTATGGATAATAAGAATATTTAAGAAGGAAATCATTAAAAATGGATCAATTTTAGGAAGCATTAATGTGGCAGATGTTATATTAATGCTTGTATTGTATCATGTGACATGTAGTTAAAGTTTAAAGAGAAAGTTGTTTTGTTGTTGTGATCTCTGTTAACATTTAATCTATTTTTTATATTTTATAATCAAATACTTCATTATCTAGAATTCATGTCTGTACCTGAGCTTTGTTATTAGCATAGCACTCTAGCAACTTGCCACAATCCTATTTTATCAAATACTTCATTATCTAGAATTCATGTCTGTACCTGAGCTTTGTTATTAGCATAGCACTCTAGCAACTTGCCACAATCCTATTTTATTCTGTTTTATTAAAAAATACCATTTCACTTATTAAAAAGATTGAAAACATAACAATAAAAAAGATCACAATTTATACACTTTTACTAGATTAAATTTAGTCTGCTAAAGCAACTTTTCATTAATTAAGTAATATAGTGAGTCCCCACAGTGAACTAGTATATAGAGAGTACAGTACTGTATTTAAGTAATATAGTGAGTCCCTACAGTGAACTAGTATATAAAGTACAGTACTGTATTTAACATAGCAAGTCCCTACAGTGAAATAGTATATAAAGTACAGTACTGTATTTAACATAGCAAGTCCCTACAGTGAAATAGTATATAAAATACAGTACTGTATTTAACATAGCAAGTCCCTACAGTGAAATAGTATATAAAATACAGTACTGTATTTAACATAGCAAGTCCCTACAGTGAAATAGTATACAAATAATGAATGTTTATGAGTGCAATGATACAAATAATGGCAAGAGGTGAATGATGAAAGGTTATATCAACGAGGCAAAGCCGAGTTGATATAACCTTTCATCATTCACCAAGTGCCATTATTTGTACCATTACACGAATACAAAACATTCATTATTTGTTTTATATAACATCTAAATAACAAACAAAAATGTTTCAAAAAGTACTATTTAACGATCGTTGAATAGTGCGTACTATTGCACGCCATGTGACCCACATTCGTCCAATCAAATGACAGGAATTTATATAGGTGTTATATAATATATAAAATACAGTACTGTATTTAACATAGCAAGTCCCTACAGTGAAATAGTATATAAAATACAGTACTGTATTTAACATAGCAAGTCCCTATAGTACTGTGATAGAGAATTTAATACAGCAAGTCCCTACAGTGATTTGATAGAGTGTTTAATACAGCAAGTCCCTACAGTGATTTGATAGAGTATTTAATACAGCAAGTCCCTACAGTGATTTGATAGAGTATTTAATACAGCAAGTCCCTACAGTGATTTGATAGAGTATTTAATACAGCAAGTCCCTACAGTGATTTGATAGAGTATTTAATACAGCAAGTCCCTACAGTGATTTGATAGAGTATTTAATACAGCAAGTCCCTACAGTGATTTGATAGAGTATTTAATACAGCAAGTCCCTACAGTGATTTGATAGAGTATTTAATACAGCAAGTCCCTACAGTGATTTGATAGAGTATTTAATACAGCAAGTCCCTACAGTGATTTGATAGAGTATTTAATACAGCAAGTCCCTACAGTGATTTGATAGAGTATTTAATACAGCAAGTCCCTACAGTGATTTGATAGAGTATTTAATACAGCAAGTCCCTACAGTGATTTGATAGAGTATTTAATACAGCAAGTCCCTACAGTGATTTGATAGAGTATTGGGACATTTTCAAGCAAGCAATTAACTTGTTTACTAGGTTTTAATACATTACAATATATCTCTCTGGTTTAATCATCAAGTTTTTAAAACCTATCTTTTATCGGCTTAGAAAATTGTAGTTGGGTATTTAATTATGTTATTGTATAGTGTACATTCAAATACTGTATGTATGTATATATGTAGGGGAATCCAAAGCATGCAAAATAAATACTGTATGTATATATGTAGGGGAATCCAAAGCATGCAAAATAAATTATAAATATGGTGAATCAATAGTAACATCTGTTACATAATAATATGTTGAGTGAGCTTTTATTTTTGGAGGTAGTTGAAGGAGATGGTACATTATAACAACCATGAGTGGAATAATGTATTCCATCTGTGTATATACACCGTCACTGGCTGTTGTTAAAGTTCTGTCTCCTCATCTAATATCCCAAAAACCAAATGATGCTAATTGTAAAAAAGTTTATTTTAAAATTGAAGCTTTGACGTCAATACATGCTAGAAGAACAGTAATAATAGGATTTACTTTATTATTTTGTTGTATTCATTGAAGAGTAAACAAGGTCATTAACTTTAACATTCTGAAATCTTTTAATGTGAACAATTATCAGGAAACTGCAACAGATGGAATTAAACAAATAAAAAATATTCCATCATTTTGAATTTGTTTAAACATACAAACAATCCATTTTAATTATGGTTAAAATACCAGTAAAGTATACATGTGTAAAAAAAAAGTATGTAAAAAACTATTATCATTCAAGAATAGATTTCTACAAATTTCAATCTCAAATAAAATACAAAAAGCAAAATCTACAGTATTCTGTTCTTAATTACTTAAGGTGTATCATTTAGGGAACACAGTGAAAATAAGTTGCATTTTGTACTTTTCTATGTTTTTATCCTTGTTTGATCCACTTGATCAACAGAATGAATAAATAAAATAAAAACCTTACTTTACAATTTTGTCTTATTTGGTAATTGGTGTTTACCAATCAGAAATTGAAGTAAGATGAATTAAAAAAAACTCACATAGAATTTCTTGAATCTCGGATATCACGGTGATTTCCTATCCTACTGCTTATGAATTCATTAAATGCATGTTTTCGGTAACCCTCCTCTCGTAATTTACGGTCCTCCTCTGTCCTTATGAGTCCAAGCTCAGCCTCTTTCAATGGCGCTGAATTGTCTTTACTTCGATTTTCTCCATTATCAACAAATTTGTTATGATTATTATTTACTTTATATCTGCTATTTAGACCAGTTTCTTCCTTTAAATCTGTCCATGGTTCATTTTGAACAACGTTCTCAAACTTACGCCTCTTTGGTACAATCCTATTGTGACCACCATGTTGGTAATTAGAATGGTTTTGATTATCTGGATTTGTTGAATATATATAAGTAATTGTGGTCGTCACTATTGCTAACAAACAACCATTTAAGAGGTACTTTTTCTTGCATCGAACCATCTTTAGCAATTTTAAAAACTACTTTTTCTCAATTTCATTGTCCAAATATTAAATATAGTGCCTAACAAGTTTTTAGCATTTTAAGATCTGAAAACAATTAAATAATAAAAAGTTTCTGTATAACGAAATAGCGATTTTAAAATACAATTGATAGGACTATGGTTAAATGATAAAACTAGCATAAAATATGGCCATTGATATGATCGCCCTTTTCTTAAACAATGATCTTCGGGCAAATTTGAAACGTCACACATTTTCAAATTAAGATAATTACATACAATTACATACAATACAACGTCAATGTAGGCCTATATATATATTATATAGTAGTAGTAGTCAGTGGCAGTGCCTAACTAAAAAGTAAAATGGTAAGAACTAAAAAGTAAAATGGTAAGAACTTTAAGATTAACTTTTTTTATTTTTATCAAACATATTTCATTCATTATTTATTTGGTCAATTCAGTATAAAATAAAAAACATACAATCAGAAAATATTTGTTAATAGACTGCAGACAAAAATATAATAATATACCTACAGATCTCTGGACAGCAAAATATTATAGGAGGCCTAGAGAAAGGTACTGACTGGCACTGCATTGATCCATGAGTCGAGGAAGCCCGTCCGCTGCAGCATGAGTACAGCATGCAGTAGAGAGTAGCCTAGTTAAGTAGCCTAGCAGCCTAGCTAGAAGCTAGCCTAAATCTGGGAATAGTCCAAAAATTACTTATTATAGGCCTTAGATAATATATAAATATGAAGAAAAACAAACCATGAACATTCTTAGCCATCATCTTCAACACGATGCCACGTAAACAAAGGTTTGTGATGGTGTGTTGTTTACGATGATCATCACACCACATTTTGTTTTGGTGTGTGTGAGAGTGAAACAGTGTTGCCAGCGATAAAATTTAAATTATGCCGTAGCGCGCCTGTCTCAAATAATGCCAGATTGGGAAAAATAATGCCAAATCCCCAAAATGTGGCTCTAATCAAAGAATATATATATATATATATTCTTTGCTCTAATTTAAAAACGAAACGCCAACTGACACGTGGGCCAAACATTTTATCCCATGTCGTTAGAAATTTAAATTTTTAGTTTTGTGTGTAATACTAATAACTATTATAATTCCCAATATCTGGGTTGCGAAAATGGTAATTGCAAATGTCACCAAACACCACCTGCGACATCCACGGAAATTTTGAATTTTTTAGCTGAAATATGTTTGGAAATTTCATAAAAAATATATTAATGTCTTCAAGACCTCAGCCCCGCCATGGTTGGAAAATTGGGGAAAATAGAGCTGCTCGATGGCCGGAAATGGCACTTAATTTCAAATGAAATAATTAATATATTTATTAGTGCCTCCAGGATCTTAGCCCACCATGTTTATATAGTTGGTGTTCCGAAAATGACACATAATTTAAAATAGGAAATAAAAATGTATGTGTCTCCATGACCTCAGCCCCACCATGGTTGGGGCTAAGGTAAGAAAATTTGGAAAAATAGAGCTGCTCGATAGCCGGAAATAAGAGTCTCTAGGACCTCGGCCCACCATGGTCACCTGGGGCTGAGGTAAGAACATTTGGAACAAGGCCATACACATGGCTGCAGTCGCGTGCTAAACTTAGTGTTTACCGACCAACCGACCGACATAGTGAGCTGTGGAGTCGCGTTGCACGCGACTAAAAAATAGGGCTGCTACGATGCAAATGGAACTGAATTTGAAATATGGAAAACAAATTCTCTAGGAGAAAATGTTTTTGGTTATCCGCACTTCGCGGATAACCCCATGTTATTGTCAGGAGATGTCGTATAAGGTTTTCGGTGCTGTCCAAGTTGTGCAGCGTAACATACGCATGATTATACAATTTAAAAACATTTATCTTAAATTCAGAACCAAAAGAGATTTATTATTGAAACTTAAGAAAATGATAATTCATATCAAGGGTAAAATTTCTATGGCGTAAAATGGAGTGTTAAGTTGCACCCAAAATTACGCGCGCACGCGCGTTTAAAATTTTAAAATGCGAACAATCAAATATAATAAGTGACTAGTGACTAATCTAGTAACTATATCGTTTGGATTCTCTCAGCTATACTAGCTGGGGTTCGAATCTGTATGCATTTTTAAAAATAAATATAAAATTTTTTTCTTTTATTTTGAAAGAGAGATATTTAGAGAGTCAAGTTAATTTAGGATAATAAATGTAAAAGATTAACAACATCAGAATCCAACAGTGTGGCGTGTTGACCGCCGCGAATGACTAACAATTTATTTTTTGTGCTAAACATAACATTTACAACATCAAAAATTGAATAAAAATCTTCTAATGTAAAGATCAACAACATCAACATTCAACAGTGTGGCGTGTTGACCGCCGCGAATGACTAACAATTTAATGTCAGAAAAAAAGGAATTACAATTTATATCTCCTCTTTGGTATGTCGGCGTTGTTATGCAAATGAGTTTGTGCAGGTGTAGTGGAAAAGATGATATTGAGTCATTCGCGGTCAACACGCCACACTGTTAAATTTTGATTTTTGTGCTAAACATAACATTTACAACATCAAAAATCGGGTGGCGAAAGCCACAAAAAAGTAAAAGATGTTATGGTGTGCTCTCCCTGCCTCAGCACTAAGGCCAATTGAAGCCAAATGTGGTCCTTCAATTTTTGTACTCTTGGGTGGGCTTCTTTTCTAGATGGTCTTTTCGAGATTACTTTCAAACTAAATGAAATGAGGGGATCTGCTAGGTTCCTGCCCGGAGAAATTGTTTTTTTACAAGATTTGAATAATCTTCTAATGTAAAGATCAACATTCAACAGTGTGGCGTGTTGACCGCGTGACTAACAATACCATCTTCCCCACTACACTTGCACCAACTCATTTGCATAATAACACACGACATACCAACTGTTCAATATTTGTATAGGGGTAGCAATCGATGGGTTGGTTGGATGGCCAGGCTTGTTCAGGCTGCTATTTTTCATCATTTATTTCATTGTAGGCCTATCAGTTGTTTTGATTTCTCATTATCAATTATTCACTTACAGTAAAATGTAGTACATGGTTTGAAATCCTTTTCGTTTGTTCAAAGTTAAAAATTCACAACAAATTTTTATTACAATAATGCATATGTATTTCATAAATAGAGAGAATACACTAGCCAGGCCAGGCATCTTTACACATTTCTATTTATTTTTGCCTAATTTTCTGACATAACTTAGGTGTTCTTAAAATTGAGGTCGCCAAAAATAAAATTACAATAATGCATATGTATTTAAATAAATAGAGAGAATACACTAGCTAGGCCAGGCGTCGGCATCTTTAGACATTTCTATTTATTTGTTCCTAATTTTTCTGACATAACTTAGGTGTTCTTAAAATTGAGGGCGCCAAACATAAAATTTACGAGATCGGAAAGAGGCGAGTATACCCAAAAAAAAAAAATGATGGTGTTCTCCCTTGCCTCTAGCACGGTAAGGCTCTCTCTAATCTGTGAACCCCAAACACAGAAGCTCGCATAGCTTAACTCTTTTCCACCGACCGGCATGGTGTTTGAACCCACGATAATCGTGTTCCACGACGCTCTACCGACTGAGCTATCCGGCCCTCTGGTTTATAGCAAGATTAAAACTAGATTCGGGAGGGAGGTCACCTCACTGAGCTCACTATGTCGGTCGGTTGGTCGGTAAACACTAACTTGAGCACGCGACTGCAGCCATGTATATGGCCTTGTTCAATTTGATTTGATTAACAATATACATTTTATAGTTTTTTTAATGACACTGGTAGCATATACACCATCAATTCACTGCAGATATTATAAATACATCGATTTTGCTCTTTTATTAAATTTATACGAATCGAACATTTTATGAATATTTAAGTTTAATATTATCATTCTTTCTATTGGTATTAATATAAAAGAAGGCAAGCACGCCATTGTTTGAGAAAGTCCTGTTGCCTTGCCCAACCAGGCATATTTATTAATGGAATAATTCGTTAATTACCATAATTACTTTCTCAATGAAACACTGATTATAATGAAAGGATCTATAAACGGAGTGGTACTGTTACTGTAAATGGAAAGTCAGTATTAAAGCATGTAGGGAATTTACGGAATTCGATTTCATCTTGATACAGGGTGCCTCTATCCCTCATATTTTGACATCTTAATGAAGTGCGCCATCATGTACACCCAAAGTATAAGAAAGAATACAGTGCTTCAGTACGTGTACAGACGTTAAAGGCGGTATACATTTCAAAAGTCAACTTTAGAATTTGTTTTGCAAAATAATTCTGCGTATATTCAGGAAAGTGTGTAAGCGCATACACACTTTAAAGCCGCATTGGAAATATATCGAATAATAAAACGTTGTAAAATGGAGGTATGTAAAAAAGTATAAACAATTTATAGTTTAAATGTCAGTGCATTTTGGGTTAGTTTGGCGTTTAATTTATATGGCTGATGCGATGCTTAAAACGATTTTATGATTAGTTTTAATTTTAACTCAGCGTACGTATCGCTTTCAATTCAATAGACGTATCCTATTTGTGATGAAATAAAAATAGATTATTAGAACTATTTTACTCAGGTCTAATATGTACTTTTCACTCAGTGCGTACACATTTGTTAGTAATTTAGTTCTGATGATCTAAGTAAATATTTTTCTATTTTGAACTTAGTGTGGTCCAGAAGCTTGTTTCTTTGACGATTCCAATAATCGAGATCAGACGATACTTCAGGCGTTGCATTACGCGCGGAGCGAGAGTATACTTACTGACGTCATACTCTGTGCAGACGACCGCCAGATTCCATGTCATCGAATTATTTTGGCGGTTTCTAGCGATTATTTCATGGCGATGTTTTCATCAAATTTCAAAGAAAGTAAAATGACGAAAATTGATTTGACGCATTTGAATGGACATGTTCTATCTATTATAATAAATTACTTTTATTCTTCTATACTAAAGTTTCCAAAATCTTTGGTTCGAGATGTTTTGGAGACTTCAGATCTCATCCAAGTTTCGCCCGTTGTCGAACACTGTACGGAAGTCATACTGAAGGAGATGGAGATTGATGAATGTTTGGAGATCTTTCGATATGCAGATGATAGAGTTTCTTTACAGGATTTAAAATCGGGCGCGCTCAAAATGATACTGGACCACTTTGGTTTCATAACAAACAAGGACGCTTTTTTAGAGCTTTCGGCTGAAAATGTTTTGGATATTATATCTAGTTCCTCTCTAGTTGCTACCGAAGAGGATGTTTTTGACTCTGTGATCACGTGGTTTAACCAAGATGACAATCGAAGGAGAGGGCTACTGACGATTCTTGAACATGTTCGATTTAATTTGATGTCTGACGAATATTTATCAATGATAGAACAATTTCTAACAAACGATCTAAATATATCATTGAGATCGATTGAATATGCTAAAGAATTCCAATTGTCTTCATCGATAAAGAAGCATCAGTTGCTAACCAGTAATATGGAGGAACGACGGTTCCACCAGGACGTAGTGGTCCTTTTTAAGATGTTGCATGAATCTAGTGAAACCATCAGAACTGAAATGTCTTTTGCCACACCAGAGGTCATCAGAGAAACTTTACAACAAGGCGAGTTTGATCAGGAGATAGTCGAGTTTGCTCAAGTATCTCTTACAGAGGATAAACCAGTTAGAATATCTGATGACGTCAAGGCTATCACTCGGTTTGGAAGGAGTGTATTTGCTTGTACTTCTACGCGGGTTGAAGTCATTGATCCTGCCACTGGCGTCAGGAATTCTACAGATATTCCTCTGCCTACAGACTTGACTTGGTGCCCAATGACAGCAGAGACTTTGGAAGGCTTAGTTTACGTTGTGCATGGTGGACGCGATGGCAAAGCAAACTCTATAGTTTGTTTTGATAAATGGCGTAAAGTGTGGGATACATGTAGTAGATTTCCTATTCAAGTGACATCTCCAACTCTAGTATCATTTGGTGGAGAATTGTTTTTATTTGGGTCAGACAACTTTGGAACGGTCGTGCAATCATATGACCCATGCACCGACAAATGGCACAAAGGGAGTTCTTTAAATGGATGTCACTGTTTTTCTGGTGGGTGCCCATTGGTACCAGTAGACGAGGAAGAGTCACCTAGTATCTGCCTAACTTGCGTGGATCACATCCACACGTATAACCCACATTCTGATTTGTGGGAGAATACAGACTCCTGGGGTCACCTTGCTACATCTGAGGAGATTTCAGGTCCTCTTATGCACTGTGTACCAGTCATGTGTAATGGCAACTGCTTCTTGTACTTTGATGACACATCACCAGAAGGTCAATTAGGGTCAAATTTATCAGTTTTAAGATTATCACCATACACAGGCAACTGGACTGCATGTCAATTTGAATTTGAGGGTCAGTCTGTTATGGAAGAGAAGCGGGTAATAGATGGAAGTATTGAGCAAAGACAAGTCCGGCCTATACCGGTAGGCCAATTTGAAATTCTTAAATGTATAACTATTTGTCGAAAATAATGTATAGGGAATACAAAGATGAAACTAGTTTATTTGTAAATGACCAAATTATGATGTTTTTGATTTCATTATACTGTACTGATGAAATTTACTCCAATAATATGATATTGATGAAACAATACTATAATCCTAACTGTAATAATCCTAACTGTACATTGCTAAAGTGATTTGATAATTACAACAATACATAATACAAGATAGGCATACCATTGACTTTATTTTATATTGTTATATTTTCAATTGGGAATTGAAATTGTATACATAAAAGATTATTCAGTTTTTTACTGATATATTAATATTTGCTGATAATAAATGTTTATAAATACAGTACATTTTATTGTGGTTTGCTTATTCCAAAAAACTGTTACTTACTTACTCCATTCAATACATAATCAGGTCATAAACCTGGCATGGACATTTTACAAATAAGTTGGTTCAGTTGCACTTGAAAGCACTTCATTGCTGTGTGCTTATTAACTGTTTGTTTTAATGTTGTATAACAAAGTTGTAAATCTACATGGATGTATTACATAATAAGCTGGTTTAGTCAAACATGTCTTTTGGAAGCATTTCCCATAAACCATAGTGCAACTAGTGATAATGACAACAGTAAAAACATGCTAGATCTTCCAAGGCCATTATGTTACAAGTTCTTTGATTTCTCTTGAGCCCTCATGATGCTGCTGTCATAACAGTTTATAAATTCAGACCAATGATCAATTACTAAAACACATAAAGTCTTGCTTACATTCATTTCTCCTGGCCTTCAAAGAGTGGATATTTACTAAGTACATCAGGCCATGTGATTCTGTTTTGAGACAAGTCAGCTATAACGCCGGGTAATTCAGATATCTGAGGATAAAACATAGTGTACTTAATTATGGAAACATCTATAATAAACAAAATCATAATTCCAGAAAAGAGGACATTCAGGTTAATGCAATAAAACAAGCATTTAGAAACTAAGAGAATTACAAGGCAAAATGTAGAGACAGAAGGAGTACAATTTTAATAGCTTTTGTCACCAATATCAATTTTCCTGAAAATCAATAGTCATGGTTCGTTGGTATATACCAATACAGGAAGTTGAAAATTGTGACCTTGTGGAAACAAACAGACATATAAAAAGCAAGTAATATTCTTGTTAAAGTTAGAAAAAGTCTGTATATACTTACAGGTGCTCTTATCTGTTTCAATGAGTCTCGTTCTCGTAGAGTTGCAGTCTGAGGCTCTTTTAATGAATCAAAATCAACGGTTATTCCAAATGGAATGGCAATTTCATCAGTTCTTGCATATCGACGTCCAATCGAACCTGAGCTCTGATCCACTTTGTGAGATACACCAGCCTTTGATAGCTCTGTAGCTGTAATATATATTTAATAATAAAAGGTTTAATTAAACATCGAACTTTGAAGCAAATATATCTAAAGTTTCATGCAATGTGATGAAAATACTGATTATGAATGTATGTACTGTACATTTAAATGGTTACTAAACTGACAAGCACCTGTTTCTTTTGGTATACTATTGAACGTTGTAATTGTAATTTTGAATAAAGAGTTTTTTTGCAAACACCAACTATTTATATACTAAAAACAAGTTGACTATATATACTTACAAAGAGTTTTGACCAATGGCAGGAACTCTTGGTTGTTGCTTAGTGGTAAGACAGAACATTTAAACGGTGCGATCACAGGGGGAAGGCTAAAAAACTGCATCGATAAAACAAGGTAAAACACAGTATTAACACTGACTGCCAGAGGTTTTTCCAGTTCGATGTTTTCATTAAAGCTGATTGAAAGCATGTATGTGATCTGATTTATATGTAATTTAGACTAAAATAATCATAAAGATTTTAGCTTTAAAATGGTACCAAGAACGATTTTTAAATCGCAATATGTAAATCGTAATAGTAAAATGAAAGTAACCCACTTTTTTAGTTTTTCGTAGTTTCGCGCAAGAAAGTCGAGATATTCGCGATTTTGTGCAAGACATCACAATATGAAAATATCGCCCGGTGAGATCAACAAACAACGAAAAAGTTACTTACACGGCACCGATAGGCCTATACAAACAAGTTATCACTATCAAAAAATGTATTACATTTTATAAATCATAAATCTTACATCAATGTTTCGCCAAAATCCACATAGTAAAGACACCAGGCCTAGTTAACCAGGCCTAAAGTTGGTCCAGAACCGTTTTACGACTAGGCCTAGGCCAAGTACTACTAGCCTAGATAGTAAACTGATAATATCCATACCATTTCAAAACCAGTTTGTTGCGTGAAATTCGGTCACTTTCAGTAAAACACCAAAACAATTAGGGTATACATACAATAATAAAATTAAAGACTTCATATTGAAAATGACTCCATTATTTTTTATTCAGATAACAAACAAACATGTAAATCCACAAAAACCTTTGTAATGCTTCGGCGGCATAGCTAGCGCGCGACCGATACACAATGCGCCAAGCCATCGCTTTACGCGCTACTGTGATGCGCGGTGTTTGTTATTTCGACGGGTACCATTTTGACAATCGTTCGTAACCAGATTAGTTACTTTCAAATTGTAAAACATTGACGGTCCAGACCGAATATAGTGTTCATATTTATAGTATATACCAATAATTAACCTATCTACCGGATTTCGTAAAAAAACGCGAAAAACGAAGATCTTCGTGTTTGGCAGTCAAGCGTTGTGTTTCCAAAAACGAAGATCTTCGTGTTTGGCAGTCAAAGTGTTAATGTACAGTATAAGTTAAATATCTATCTTTATTTTTGTTGGGAGCATTTGTTACATGACTTTATGGATGATTACAGGTAAAGCCAATAACACATGACCATAACATTTTTTCTAGTCTTACTTACCGTTCTTTGTGCATCTTTTTCTCGAACCCTAAAGTTGTGTTCCAGAATGGCATACATGATGCGTCCAACACCAAACGATGGCTCAATCACTCCAGGTGTTATTTCCTCAACTAACAAAAATATTGAAGTAGTGAATTTGAATTATTTTTTGTACAATATTCATGAATCAAATAAGAAATAAAAAATTTGAATGATTGGTTGATTTTAAAGATTCAGTGAGCTTACACTCACTCTCCAATACACACACTATCTGGCAATATAGAATAAAAAAATGCAATACTGTGATAGATTCAATCTAATTTGTGCTAAACTCACCATGTACCTTCTTTTGATATTTCTTAATCTGCACCATGTCAGGTTTTAACACCAATGTTTTACCATCAGCTTCAATTGAATATTCTCTATAAAAAAAAACAAAAAAAACTAAATAATATTAAAATACATTTCATTATACAGTAAATAATAATTGAAATACTGAATACCGTGCACAGATTACCAATGGAGCCCTTTTTACAATAGATGATCATATACAAAACAAAAAAATGAATGAATAATACTAACCCAGCAGCTTCAAAGGCATTCTCAACCTTCAAAACATCTTCTTCTTTATATGTTGCCAGTAGGCTTGTTATGGACTTGGCATCTTTCTTGAAAACCTTTCCTATTACACTTTTTTGTGGAACTATTTCAACTACATCTTTTATGATGTACAAAAAGCTAAGGAAATTAAATGTAAAAGTAATATTTGGCAACATAAGCTCCAGGAGGTATATGCTTTTACCATATTGGAGTTACAGAGAACTTTTAATAATACCACCAATTTATTAATTTTATTAAAAATAGGAGTAGTTTGTTATATATAGCCACACAATGTGGACACTATTGTGTAAACAAACCTACATACAGAGGAAGTAATACACTTGACAAATGCTTTGCAGACATTTTAGCAATTAATAATTGAGGTACGTCTGTTGTATTATAGTTAATTTATTTCATTACTTGTAATCATTGCTAAAAATACCATTTAAATGAGTATTGAATGCACACATGTAATTAAGTGTTGGCTCTTTTAAGTAGAATAGTAAGAAAGGATATAGGTTCTGGTAGAGTCTTTTCAGCTACAAGAGGAACCTTACTAGAAGACATATGACAGCATAAATCATAGCAGGAACGATCAGCACATCCAACACATTCTACCCACCCCTGCAAATAGAACAGTTTTTTTATTAAAATTCACATACCATTCACAACACATTTACAAGTTTTCATTAAGACAGTCATACAACAATACATATTGTACACAGACAATAGACTTACATATGAGACTCTGCACTCAGCGTCCCAACAGTCACAGGCATAATGAGCCATTTCATTTTGCATATGTTGTCTAAAACGTAACTTTGCTGGGTCAACACCGACCTTCGTCAAAAACATGTGTGTACGTCCAATAAAATAACCAAGGACTTTGCTCTTGATTATTCCCTGGGAAATAAAACCAAATTTATGGTAAAATCATTAATTATTATTTATTCAAATATCCACAATTCACAGAAAAAACTGAATTGCTTTGAATTTACAAAATATTACAAAAATTAAAAACAAATGAGATTAAAGTATAATCATATCTATAACCTATATCCAATTCAAAGGCAAATTACTGAAAAAAATGACAATGCTGTGGGTATCAGTGGCTGGATCTCAATGGAGATACAAAATAAAAGCGAAAAGCTAAATCAAAACGAGAAGTAAAACAACCAGAAAAGTTAGCAGAGCTTTCGGGCAACACTAGCCCTTCATCAGTGCAAGTGTATATATATATATATAATATATATATATACTAATAATAATTACTAAGTATAATAACTATTTGGATGGTTATCCATTATGAGAGATGAGATTAAGGTACCTTTCCTACTGCTTTTCCAATAGTTGTCACTACAGCTGATTGGCCAGACATCTGCTCGTCCACAGGAAAAAGGGTCAAGGAGAGGTCAGCAACAGAATCAAAGTTTGGATGGTCTTTGTTGGTAGGGTCTATGAAATGCTCTATCTCACACATTGTGAACTCTCTGATATGAAAGAAAACAATTACATTGATTATTGATTTAATAAACATTTACGTGTGAAGAAAAATTAAGTTTAAGATATTTTAAAAATGTTTAAATGTATGTACCTGACTCGTATGAGGCCAGACCTGGGTGAGATTTCATTCCTGAAAGCCTGACCAACTTGTGCAGCTGCAAACGGCAGCCTGCCTTGGTTGAATTCCAACAGTCTTTTGAAATTCACAAATATACCTTGAGCTGTCTCTGGTCTCAGATATCTGGATGGAGAATATTAAATTATGTTAGTGAAGAAGATATATTTTTAAATATTAACCATTGAAAAACTATACTACTACAAGAGTATTAAGGAAATATCAAGCAGCAATTTGTATAAGTGGCCAATAAACAGTTGTAATAATAATCATTTATATTTATATTGCACCAATTCAAAAAAATAAAAATATTTAGTATCCTGAAATTTTCTGAATGACTAAGTTTTTAAATTTTAAATGAAACGAAAGTGGGAGGGGAAAACTAAAGAAAAGTGTGCCTAGAAAAAATCTTAGTATGGAAACTTGCAATAGATAGCAATGATTTGACAGCAAAACTCACCCCTGCATTCCACTTCCAGGACCAATGTTGGTACCAAACATGAGATTAAATTCCATTGGATCAGACAGTGGATTGTTTGTAGTTGGTGAAATAACATTATATGTCTTAAACTTTTCTGTGAGGGTCTTTTGATCATAGTTATCTAACTGTGATATAACACCAATATATTCATTTTTCTTTTCTTCTGTACAACCCTTTTCAGACATAAGTTTTTCCAGATGAGCTAAATAAAGACAAAAGCATAATTGTATTGCATATAATATTAGTCGGATTAAGACAAAGTGGATAAGGTGGTGGTAGCAGATATCATCATATCTATATCTTACCTTTTAGAAGATGATCGGCTCTGAAACATTCACCTGTTTTCTGGTCCTTTACCATGTAATCTGAAAACCTGTCAACATGCCCAGATGCCCTGTAAAAGCAATACACTACCTATATTAGGATTATTTAATAATAATTGTAAAAAAAATGAATATATTATTCCATTTATTTATTCGACATCAAAAATGTCCTGGGACCCCAAAAGCAACAGAGTCAGCATAACATATGTCTGGGGCCTCAGAAGAACTTAACTACATAGAATTATTTATCAAAATACAATATACATTTAACATTTATATAACTTGTGTACTAACTTAAAGACAACCTCTGGGGTTAAGATGCTACAATCAACCTCAAGCATTCCTTCTTCAATCACAAAATGTTTACGCCATTCACTGATGAAGTTTGACTTCATGGCACAACCAGTAGGACCAAAATCATAAAGGCCACTCACACCTGTTAAAATGATAAACAAATACAGTAAGAAGAGCTACAGTATAAAAGCACCTAGCCATTGAGTTAGTCTAAAAGTGTTATTTGTAATGGATGCCCTCCTCAATCTTTTTTTTTAATTTGTAGATGAGAAATAAATGTTCATTGATTTGAAAAATTCAGGAGTGAACTACACTATTCATAGTTCATACATCTTATAATAATGTGATTTTAAAAGTGACATAAAAAAGGTTGTAGTCATAAAAAATAGTGATTTTTGAGATTTGTATTCACCTCCATAAATTGAGAATGATTGGTCATAAAAGAAACGTCTCTTCAGTGTATCTTCCATCTTTGCACGATCAAAGTTATCTGATGGTATAAGGGCTAGTTCCTGCAATTGTTAAAAAGGATTTATCAAAGTTTAAAATAAATAAAAAATAATAACATAATCTACATATAAAATAATAACGCAATCTACATATAAAATAATAACATAATCTACATATAAAATAATAACATAATCTACATATAAAATAATAACATAATCTACATATAAAATAAAATAAGTGCACAAAACATTTCTCAAAATCAAAGCAATTAAAATTTTAAAAATACCTTTTCCTCCAATGCCTTCTTGCGGGCTTTGAGTTCAACAATTGCCTTTTTAATGTCCACTTCTGGTACTTTATCTTCTTTCATCTTGCGAACGAAGTCACCCTACAAATTTACAATACAAATATTTTTAAAAGCAGATGATGAATGAAAGAGCTTGTTTTCATTGAAAGGCATATCATATGCTAAGGCCTAATTTTGAGACATGTCCTTTAATTTATTTTTGTATAAAAACAATATTATTAGTATTACAAGAAAAATGATTTATAAAATATTAAATTAATTGATAATTTAAATTACCTGTTCTTTTACTAGCTTTCTCAATGGAGCAAGCACTTCTTCTGAATTTACACTAGACATTATGCTATCAAAATTATCACCAAATTTATATTTTAATTCTTTCAATCTCTGCCTTGCCTTGCGTATACCCCAGGCACCAGGAGGAGGAGCTGACCTGTGATCTGTTGACGAAAGCTGCAAGGCTCGAACAGTCTGCAGCAGCCGATGATTATGGAAAGGCTGATGCCTAGATTTTGAAACTAGCTGGTACGGTTGTAAACAATTTTGGATCGAAATGTAGAAAGACCTGACAGAAGCTACGGATCTCATATATAACATGAGCTATTCAATATGGTAAGGTGACAGATTTTGCCAACGTGGATCTAAAATTTGGAAAGTGATGCAACTTCCATTCAACAAGAAAAGAACGAGGTCGGTCTTTTAAAAAACAGGCACACACGTGTTTGCGCCATCAACTTTGATTTAGGTCACGCTATTATTGGTGGCGCTCATTCATTCAAAACAACTCATCATTTTTCTTTTCGGGTCGGGGAGAAAGGTACGGTACGTGAAGTTGCGACGTTTTGGGGAACTACCCTTTTGGACCAAACACAGCTGACACCACCACAAAAGAAACTCCTACCACATTGAATGTGTAATCGTATGCTGGAATCAGTGATCATGGATAATAACCGTATTTAGAATTAAAAAAGGTATATTATTTGTATTATTTTGATGTTTAAAAGCTAGGCCTCACAGGCCTAGCCCTAGCCTATCTAAACTACAACAAGGCACTTTATAAGGGATTAGGCCACTGTAGCCTTACTATATATAAAAATGATCTCTCTCTCTCCTGGGTATCCCTCTCCTGCAGCCTGCTGAGAGAAGGCCTATCTATAAATATAACTGCCCTAAATAAACTGTTCTGCATCATACCATTGATTATTAATATGGTTCTGGTAGTCATATAGATAGTGGTTGTTAATTTGAATTGTTCTGATATTTTAAATTTTAAATCTCGTCTTTTGTAACTTCAATCATATTTTTTTTGATTGCAATAAAGCTTGATTGAATATAATATTCAATAGGGACAAAGGGTATAGGTAGCTACTACTATTACACATAGTTTAACGTTATAAATTCTATGAATTGATTAAATATTGTACGTATTATAATATTAATAGGATATGAATGAACCTTACTCTGGAGTTGATATATTGAACATTTTTAATATAAATGTTTACACCATCTTTATCGTGATATTATAATCTGTGTTTATCTTCATTATCCATTAATTAGCATGCGAAGAACCAGCTGCTGCTTATGTGTTATAGGCCGCTATCAATATCATGTATGGTATGCATTTTATAGGCAGTTTTAATATTTGATGCACATTCTAATGTTTAAATTTAATCATTTATTCATTCGCTAATTAAAAATCTACCATCAATTATCATGGAAAGGGAAACGCATTGATGGCCCTAATAAAATGCGGGTATGGGGGTATCTAAGAAACAAAGAATTAATCGAATAGTGTATTAAATTAAAATAAAAACAATAAATAAGTAACAACGTACGATACGGTATGTTACCAAATAGGGATTACTTGCGATTTAAAAAAACAATCAACTGTTCTTATAAAAATAATTCAACATTCATATTATAGTACAGTTTAAAATTATATAGAAAACGCGTGTACTGTGTTGGATAACTGATTAGGTTTATATCTGAACTGGTGTACTTTGGACTGTTAAACATACCCAGCTCTCAATACCAGCATGCTTCTATGTTAATGAGCATTACACAATGTAAAAAAAAACAAAATTGACACACAGAGCTATATTAATACATAATTTGTACAAAAGAACGATCCATTATTTGGTGTTAATTACGTTATCTCATACTAGCCATTATAACCATTAGTATTAATTACAGCAAACTCTCCTTACTTCCGAGTAATTTTAATTATACTGTACTATTTCCCATTTCTAACAATATTATACATTATAGTACACGCATACTCTGCACCATGGAGTAAAGAATTACTCCATGCTCTGCACACACGTTGTAGAATAGAAAGACCATGTCCTAATATTTGATTAGTCCACCACCAGTGTTATATAATGTATCTAATACGACATGCCTCTGTGGATTATCTGTCTGGCTTTGTTACGTGGCTCATGCGTGACGTTAGATCGAATTAGGGTTGGCCAGGATTTGAACTTATCAGTTTTTAATATTTGAGGTGGAAAAGGTCATCAACAATAAGCTTATATAGTTGTACTGACGTGATATCGTACACCAGTGATCTTCATAGACCACACAATTTAAACTTTAAAAAAAGAAGAAAATATGGCCAATAGTTTAGTGTCATTGAATAATAGTCATTGATTGTTCTTGTTCACCGATACAATGTGCTTCTGCGGAAATATATCATTACAATGTGTGTTACGAAAACAAAGACATCGAAAGCAGAAGTGTTTAGTATGGACCTAAAATTAGATTAATTTATAGGTCCATGGTTATTAGTAGTCCGGTCTTTTTATTGAGAAGTTTGTGGGGTGACTCTCTCTAGAACTAATCAATAACGGTGCCAGTCATGGGGTTTATGTTCGAAAACAAAAAGCCGCAAACTTGCTCAAGTACATGCTCTATTTTATTGATACCTGTTTTTGAGATTTGTCTAAATATTACCCACTCTCAGAACATTTTATTGAGAAGTCCAACATAAACACTAGAATTTCCAGTTTAAATCAATTCTAAGAATGCCAATATATTATAATTTGGAATCATTCGTTTGTCATACACAATATCCAGAACTAAAGTGAAACATCATCACAAATGTTGAAAACATTTCATTCGACGACCTGTTTAGTTATTTGACTTTTCCAATGAATGTTGATGCCCTCGCTAATTTCCAAATTTACGTATCAATCTCGTTCAGTGATTGTGGGCAACTTTGTTCCGTAAACGATTACATTTTTTGCCAATGTGTTAATTTAGAAGATGGTTTGTGCACATAAGATTGTATTTGAGTATTCAGACTAGTTAATTTATTATTATAGGTCCTAATCAAGAATAAAAGAAAGAAACGAGAATCATTGTTTGCAGCAATATAGCAGTAGTCTTACTTCGTAAGTGGGTCAGGTGGGGTGAATGGTACACACCTTTATTATGAAAATATGTATTGTTGTTGACAATGAATGTGATATAGTCGACTGCACACGTGATTCTCATTCAAGTACACATATCCATTAAATATATGGAATTATATAAGGTGGTTCGGTGCCGGATATACAACACTTGAACTTGTAGAATACCACCGGTACAAGACAGTACTCAAGGAGTTTTACAATTATTTTACAACTCCTCCCTGGTACTAATCGCACGAATGACATCATGAGTAGACTATTACACAGTGATTACAAACACGGAGATAGCTGCCGTTTATTACCGCGACAAATATTTTCACTGGCTTCTGAGTTGTAAAAACTATTAAGTGAGTTGTGCCAATTTTTTCAAAACGGAAACACAATTTTTTCTATTATTGGTCTTAAGTTGGATGCGTTTTAGATTAGACCACGTTCATATTTCATAATCTATACACCAGATCAGAAACGGATTAGTACAATAACACCATCTTACAATGATCCGTTTATTGTATATTCATCACCTTGACTTATATTTGTTAAGTACCGGTTTAGAGATACAGTAATAATATTATGGTTGTTGTATACCATATAGTACGTGGTTTTATTAGAATGTCCGTTTCGTATCAGGATTTTAATGATGTCATTCTAAGGAGATCAAGCGTACAATAATCGTCCATTCATTATTCACATACAATGATTCAGAAGCAGCATTCTACCGTCGCGAATCACAGTGATCAGCACACCGTGTCATCTTGTCAGTGACTCAATTTAGACTAGACTCACCGGGGTAAGCTGATTTTATGATCACAACATTGGTATCTGGAACCAACTTACCCGATAAAGCGGCTCCCTTGTTGATTAGTAGAGTGTTGCCAGTTCGTTATATTGTCATTAGTGTATTCTATATACAGTGTGACGACTTTTAATTAATACAATATTTTACTCTTTTACTATAGGATAGACTTTATTGAAAATAGATGCAACCATTCCTTGAACAGCTTATCCAATAAATCTTAACTGAAATACAGGTAACACAATCTTTTTTTAAAAATAATATTCCAAAAATGTACTCATATTGTTCATTACCGTACTACTGTACTATATTTATGTTGAAAATCCATGATGCAATGAATCTAAACAAGACTATACACTGGGAACCTTTTTTTTTGTTTAAAAACAAGATTTCAAAACGTTTGTGCGTCTCTATTGTTCAATTATACTACTGTATTATATTTATGTCGGAAATCCATTGATGCAATTATAATGAAAGGATATTTATAAACTGGAACCTTTTTTTTTGTGTTTGAACGATTATGGTTACAGGCTGAGAAGCCTATCACGCACATCATGTGAACAGTCACAGGATTAGTTTACTTCAACTGTTGCTTTGGCATTTCCTAATAGAATATTCGATTATGTTTCTGTCTGAACCACCACATTGTATAAACCTTTGTGCTTTTGTTTTTCAGAAAACTATGGCTTCAGTAAATGGACATGCAGAGCCATACATGAACGGACACGCGAACGGAGTGTCCGAAGAGCAAAACCGAGTTATGTTATGGACAGTACCGCGATCTATATCTACAGCGTTCGAACGATGTATGGGTGGTTTGAATAATGTTGAACTCATTCATGAACCGTACGTGACGGCTTACTATTTTGGGCCTGAAAAACGTTACCAACATGCACCGTTTATACCAACGGATGAGGAATACACATATAGCGGTGTTCAGAAAAAACTAGAATCTAAATATGAAAATCGTGATTCTATATTCTGTAAAGATATGGCGTACGCATTGGATGACAAATACGAAACGTTACCTATCGGGTATAAGCACACATTCTTGATACGAGATCCTACTAAAGCGCATACCTCAATGTATAAACTGTGTACTAAACCATGGTTACTGAATTATAGTTTGATTGATTTAGTAATGCCACAGGGATACGCATTTAAACAACTCTGGGACTTGTATGAACACGTGACAGACGTACTAAAACAAGACACGATTGTAATAGACGCGGACGATTTACTTCGTTATCCAGAGCAAGTTATACGAAGATACTGTATAGCGACTGGGTTGCAATTTAACGATGGAATGCTAGAATGGAAGTCAAACGTAGATATAACGCAGAATTGGTCTAGTAGTCTTAAGCTATTGAATTATGTCGGTGTGTATGAAAGTGCTATGAAAAGCAACAGCTTCTTTCAGGATTCTGCCCGCCAAGAAAAGAAGAAAGACATCGACGTGTCGTCTCTTCCAGAGGACATTAAAAAAGCGATTGAAGTTTCCCAACCGTTTTATGATAAATTGTACCGCGTACGACTAATTCCCGAGGACTTAGAAACCGAGGTCTGAAGAGGAGGACTTAAAAACAATGTCTAATGAATCAGAAATTTAAAGTGATTTCACCTAATACCTAAGTATAATATTTATATTTCGGTTAAAAGGGTTATAAATGATTTTTTGATATTTTATGTTAAAATTGAGCAAGTGAAAGCCGTCAAACAAGTAAACATATACAAATGATGCATAACGCTTTCCGGATGTTACATATTCCCCAGTGGTATCAATGTTCAGTAGGCCTTAATGCAGTCGCCATGGTAATGCTATAAAAGTCCATTAGTGTCAACTTTAATGTAATCAATATTTTGTTTTAATGAACACACATTAATAGACAAATCGATATTCAACTCATTTCATAATGAAAATAATACGTCATCGCTAAATCCAGAAACCATGACACTTACCGTAAGTCGTGGAAAAGTTCTTTAAAAAAGTCAATTGGGAATGTCAAGAAATGAGGGTCAGGTACTTTCATGTCCCGTCATTGTAATCGTGTACATACAGTATCATATAATATAGACCTGTTGATATTCAATACAATGCATTGATTGCGCGCACCAAATATTACGTAATATACAATTGCGTTACAACGAAAATGTTCTTATGTTATGAAGATGATTTGACCACATGCACAGATAAAGAAATATACACAAATGTATGCAATTACGGCAAATGACAAAATGGTGCTTATTTTCGTACAACTGCCTACTCGCATTTTTATCCACGTACGTACGTTCTTCAGTCTGGTTGTTAGAAAGAAAGTTATTACGATTATTGAAAAATACAAAGATCAAATGAAACGGCAGAGACTAATTAATAACGATAAAATTGATACAATAGAAGTAGGCCTACAATCAATAATGTTATTGATTTGTCACTGCTTCTCCAATACATCGATCCCCCACCCACCTAAAGCGTGGTTACCACTAGAGACGCAACGCAAGGACGTACGCGCAAAGCAAGCGAGTTGACCAATGACAAGCCACTGTTTAAATATTCTATCGCTTGTGATTGATCAAATTACTTACGTTACGTCGCTAGTGGGAACCAAGCTTAATTTCTCACCCTTTAACTGAACAAGCTAAAAAGATCGAATCTTAATGTTTTTAAGCAATTTACTTTAAATATATTTAAGAAAAAAAAAGCCTGAGTGCGGTTAGGCGCTTGAGGTATAGATGCTTGTGATTGCGCAATAATCAATTCAGACAACTCATTTTATTTGCAATTTAATATAATAAAACAGTAATGGATTATTTATTGTGTAATTTTATCAATAATATATTAAATTATAAACTGTTGAAGCAATGTAATAAGAAAAATCTAAAGCGACTTTGACATTTATAACAATTAGCCTAAATTTAACAGATTATACCTTCATGTTTTAAATAGGTTTCATAAATAAGATGTAACAGTTATGCTGAAATCCAACAATATATTTTCAATTGAACAAATTTATTTTACGATTTAAACATACTAAGTTACTACTAGGTACTACTCTTCAGGGCGAACATCATAGGAAGAATGTTCACGATTTAGACATAACTGTACTATAGGTTAAGAATAATTTCAATTCAATAAAGATAAATGTCTTTCTGGGCTCCATGCAGGACATCACAGGAGGACAATTCACGATTTAGACACACTTTGGTTAAGAATACATTCAATAAAGATAAATGTCTTTCTGGGCTTCATGGTGGACATCACAGGAGGACAATTCATATATTTTATAAACTTGTATGATTTTATATTTTTTATGATTAATGTTTTTTTTTACTTTTTTTAAAATTTGGTGATTAGCTCGTATTTTGCAATACTGTCACGGGTTCACGGTGTTAGATTACATGTACCAGTACATTATAGTATATCAACAAATTAGACAGCGTTTAGAACAAAAAATATTTTAAATCTGTATATTTATGATTCACTTAATTATTAATTAAAACAGAAATTGTTGTTTTCATAAACTATTCATGTAGACCTTATTTCCTGAGCAATATTTTTCGATGATATTATCTAATTTTACAATACAAAATATAATATATTTTTTGCAAAATGCTTTGACGGAATGTAGTAGTAATATATTGAGTGGTATGAACTAGCAAACTGAGGGAAATTGCCGCCATGCATTTGTACTATGTATCTATAAAATGTAGTTAATGTGATTAGTTATATTAGAATATAATGATGAACATAGGAATGTACCTATGTTCTGTTGATGAACATAGGAATGTGCCTATGTTCTAATGATGAACATAGGAATGTACATATGTTCTAATGATGAACATAGGAATGTACATATGTTCTGTTGATGAACATAGGAATGTACCTATGTCCTATTGATGAACATAGGAATGTACATATGTTCTGTTGATGAACATAGGAATGTACCTATGTTCTGTTGATGAACATAGGAATGTACATATGTCCTATTGATGAACATAGGAATGTACCTATGTTCTAATGATGAACATAGGAATGTACATATGTTCTAATGATGAACATAGGAATGTACCTATGTTCTGTTGATGAACATAGGAATGTGCCTATGTTCTAATGATGAACATAGGAATGTACCTATGTCCTAATGATGAACATAGGAATGTACATATGTCCTATTGATGAACATAGGAATGTACCTATGTTCTAATGATGAACATAGGAATGTACCTATGTTCTGTTGATGAACATAGGAATGTACCTATGTCCTAATGATGAACATAGGAATGTACATATGTTCTGTTGATGAACATAGGAATGTACATATGTTCTGTTGATGAACATAGGAATGTACCTATGTCCTAATGATGAACATAGGAATGTACATATGTCCTATTGATGAACATAGGAATGTACCTATGTTCTAATGATGAACATAGGAATGTACCTATGTTCTGTTGATGAACATAGGAATGTACCTATGTCCTAATGATGAACATAGGAATGTACATATGTTCTATTGATGAACATAGGAATGTACCTATGTTCTAATGATGAACATAGGAATGTACCTATGTTCTGTTGATGAACATAGGAATGTACCTATGTTCTAATGATGAACATAGGAATGTACCTATGTTCTGTTGATGAACATAGGAATGTAATTATGTTCTGTTGATGACCAAAGGCTCAGATAGCTACCACAGTACATTTTCCCACATTAATGTTATCACATTATAGTGTGTATCAACGTATGCTTGTTTGTCAATGTAAACTAATGAATTAAATTACAGAAATTAACAAATACTTGTGCCGATTTATTTGTTTGGAAATAAGAGTGAATGCATTGTGAAAATAATTATCGACTTATTCAAAAGGGACTTATTACTTTTATTCAATTATTCTTATAAAAGAAAAGCAGGTCAGATTTGGAATTCTGCTGCACAACAACAAATGCTGCATTACCAATAAGCCAACAAGATAACGTGATCTATTTAGCTGGTATGCCACTAGATATTAAAGGAAGAAATTGACCAAAAAATAACATTCTTCAGATATTTTAAATTTTAACGTTCAACTTTAGCAGCCACTGATTAGACATGGTTCATTAATTTCTGCATCACATAATAAGCCCCTTTCTCACAGATGTGCCTGCAATATACCGGTATTATGCTGGCGTCGTGCCGGTATCGTTACCGGCATATACCCATTCTCATCGGACTATCGTGCCGGAAATATAACCGGTATATACCGACTTTCTGTGAGAAAGGAGTCGGGCATATTCGGCCAATAAAAAGAATTATTGAGGGCGTCCTTTATTGTTATTATTTTTGTTTAGCGATATATGGCGGCGAATTTTAATTTTCAGATTATTATCTTCCTTTATAGCACATTTATGCAATACATGCTATGTACAGTATATTGTGCATATTATACAGGTACAGCAATTAATTAGCCGTCATCGGTAATCTGTAAAACACCTTTAGAAGGCTGTAGGTTACAAGGCGACGAATGGTCAGGCACCAACAAAGAGCTATGGCCTAGGCCTATTTATAGATTATGCTACAAATTTCTTCTTGTCCCCTTATTTAAAGCAGCTCCCTTATCTCATTATCCCTCCAGTTCGACATTATTATTGTTAATTGAATTGAATCGGCGCCAAAGTGATACACTTGACCGCGCAAGGTGGCAAAGCATTGACGGGGAATTAAATATAACCCCGGAATATAACGGCGTTACGTTCTCACAGAATGCCCGTCTGGCATTGCGGGGAATATCCCTAGAATATTACTAGGTCTAAAGCAGGTCATGTCGATGCCGGCATGATGCCAAGACGACCCGTTCTCACAGAAAACCATACCGGCATGGTAATGGTATATTCCCGCAATATTCATGGCACACAGCTCTGTGAGAAAGGGGCTATACTGTAGTAACAGGGACAAATACAGAATGAGAGATGAGGAGGAGGGCCTATTTTGGCATCCCGTATCACCTTTCAAAGAGGTATATGGCGGCAACTCCCTACTCCTCTAAATCTACCTCTGAGTATAATTGAATAGATTATACATTGAATTGAATTTCACCTGTCAACAGTGGATAATTTCACTGTCTTTTTGTCGTTCAATAAACTTTGTTTACGTTGTCTAATAATCCTTGTTATTGGTTCCAAAAGAGCTTTTGGGTTTCTGTACGGCATTGTGTGGTCTGCACCATTCAGTAAAATGTGTTTGCTTCCAGGGTGTAGGTTGCTTATTAGGTTCTGCTGAGCCTTGGCCCAGGCCTACAAAATAAGTTATAAAATGTGTTTACTTCCAGGGTGTAGGTTGCTTATTAGGTTCTGCTGAGCCTTGGCCCAGGCCTACAAAATAAGTTATATAATGTGTTTAGGGTGTAGGTTGCTTATTAAGTTCTGCTGAGCCTTGGCCCAGGCCTACAAAATAAGTTATATAAAGTTGATATTTTCTCATTCTGCTAGACTATACAGATCAATCAAAACAAAGTGAGGTGTGTGTAGTATTATGATCCTGATTATTTCCATTCAAAGTACTCGACTTGGTTAAAATTCAAATATTCAAAAAATGCAACATACTTGACCGAAATATATAAAAGATGAACTATATTGTGTTGCTTGTGCAGCAGTGCATACTTACCTTATTCAATGTGTTTGGTAATTGTTCATCATAGTAGTTACCAGTTATGACTGTTACTCCGACATGTTTAGGAAATGGTTTGATACGCCAAGCAGTCCTAATCAGAAAGGAACACTTGATTGTCATTCACAAATACACATTTAAAACAACATTATATTTGGCAAAGGTAAAATGAACTCACCGAATCTGGGACAAACTTTCATTAATAAAGTAGTGTTCATCCACAACTGTACTCAGATGATGTGGTTGGCACATAAGGTATTTCTGTAAAATATCCAAAAACATATGAGCTAAATAAAAGAAAAATAACGCTAAAAAATAAGGGTCATTCTCAAGTTAAATTAATTAAAGAGAACTGTGAAAAATTAAATTGTATTGACCTACCTGTCTATACTCCACATCCTCTGGTAAATCAGAGTTTTTGATTGGCTGATTCATTAAGTTTAAAAGAAGGCCGATTCTTGAGGCACCAATAGCAGCTGAGAGTTGAAGTGATTGATATGATGGTATTAGATGATCAAACCTACAAATAAATGGATTTAAATAAACTGTTAACAAACTACAGAATTTGTGGTTAAACCCATTTAGGTTACTAAATCAATAAACGTAAATCAGTACTTACCAGAATTTTCCCCAAATACCTTCATCAATTCCGAACAAGCCCTCAACTAATGGATCAATCAAAACAAGATCTGAAATTTCACTAAAAAGAAAAAAAAGGACATAAATTACATAAAGTTACTATTAAGGATATAAAACTTTACTTTAATGAATGGTATTGGTCATGTTAGACTCACTTTTCATATAACTGTGTGTAAAACAACTTTACTTTAATGAATGGTATTGGCCATGTTAGACTCACTTTTCATATAATTGTGTGTAAAACAACTTTACTTTAATGAATGGTATTGGCCATGTTAGACTCACTTTTCATATAATTGTGTGTAAAACAACTTTACTTTAATGAATGGTATTGGCCATGTTAGACTCACTTTTCATATAATTGTGTGTAAAACAACTTTACTTTAATGAATGGTATTGGCCATGTCAGACTCACTTTTCATATAATTGTGTGTAAAACAACTTTACTTTAATGAATGGTATTGGTCATGTCAGACTCACTTTTCATATAATTGTGTGTAAAACAACTTTACTTTAATGAATGGTATTGACCATGTCAGACTCACTTTTCATATAATTGTGTGTAAAACCTGGCAATCAATGATCCCAATTCAGAGCCTACAAAAATGAATGGTTGAGGTTGGTCACTGCTGACTGTTAGTAACTGGTGCAGATCATCAGCCATCCTACAAAACAAAAACCAACATTTATTACAAGAATGTTGGATGTTATCAAATCTGTTTTTTAGAAACATAATCCCAACATAAGCTGTGCTATGTATTCATTTGATATGTTCATGCACAAATTGAATGCAAGTTTGAAATATTGATGTGAGTAGTATAAACAAGAGTGTTTATATGTTTACACTAGGCCAAGAAACACTTTAAAATAACTCAAGACCTGAGAAATAGATGTTTGAACAAAGCTAATGAAGATGTAAACATTTACATCAGGAGGATTAGACAAATTATATACATATGTGAGCCTTTAATACTGCGTGCAGTCATGTTTTTATATTCTTTGCTATATTGACTGACCTTTCAACAGTAAATTCCTCAGCTCTACTATCACCCATGAGAGAATTGTTACCATCACTTGAATTCTTTTGGAAATAAAAACATAAGTATCTTTCCAAATTAATTATTAATTTATACATATTTTAAAATCTATTATTATATGATTGAAAACATAAAGTGAAATGATTGTACTGTAATTCATTACCCTTGGAGCACGCTCACTGAAACCAATTCCTGCTCTGTCATATACACATACCTAAGATAAAAACACAAATTAATTAAAGCTAAAGAAGAACATCTAAGAGGATACAAAATTATATCAATTTGAAAATCAGGAAGTCTGCCTTCGAATATTAAAAACCACAGTGATAGAGATAAAAAAAATAAATTGTACAATGAATTTTACATTCAAATTTATACAATACAAAACAAACTTGTTTACCCTTGCAACCTTTGCTAACTGTGGCAGTATAAAGTACCAAACAACTTACCCTTGCAACCTTTGCTACTGTGGCTGTATAAAGTACCAAACAACTTACCCTTGCAACCTTTGCAAACTGTGGCTGTATAAGGTACCAAACTTACCCTTGCAACCTTTACTACTGTGGCTGTATAAAGTACCAAACAACTTACCCTTGCAACCTTTGCTAACTGTGGCTGTATAAAGTACCAAACAACTTACCTTTGCAACCTTTGCTACTGTGGCTGTATAAAGTACCAAACAACTTACCTTTGCAACCTTTGCTACTGTGGCTGTATAAAGTACCAAACAACTTACCCTTGCAACCTTTGCAAACTGTGGCTGTATAAAGTACCAAACAACTTACCTTTGCAACCTTTGCAAACTGTGGCTGTATAAAGCGTGGTTTCCACTAGCGACGCAACGCAAGGACGTAACGCAACGCAAGTGAATTGACCAATCACAAGCGATGGCTTATTCGCTTGTGATTGCTAACTGTCTATAACTTCGCTTTTCATTGGTTAACACGCTTGCGTTGCGTTTACGTCCTTGCGTTACGTTCTAGTGGGAACCAAGCCTTAGGTACCAAACAACTTACCCTTGCAACCTTTGCAAACTGTGGCTGTATAAAGTACCAAACAACTTACCCTTGCAACCTTTGCAAACTGTGGCTGTATAAGGTATCAAACTTACCCTTGCAACCTTTACTACTGTGGCTGTATAAAGTACCAAACAACTTACCCTTGCAACCTTTACTACTGTGGCTGTATAAAGTACCAAACAACTTACCCTTGCAACCTTTGCTAACTGTGGCTGTATAAAGTACCAAACAACTTACCTTTGCAACCTTTGCTACTGTGGCTGTATAAAGTACCAAACAACTTACCTTTGCAACCTTTGCTACTGTGGCTGTATAAGGTACCAAACAACTTACCCTTGCAACCTTTGCAAACTGTGGCTGTATAAGGTACCAAACAACTTACCCTTGCAACCTTTGCAAACTGTGGCTGTATAAGGTACCAAACTTACTCTTGCAACCTTTACTACTGTGGCTGTATAAAGAAACAAACAACTTACCCTTGAAACCTTTGCTAATTGTGGCTGTATAAAGTACCAAACAACTCACCATTGCAACCTTTGCTAACTGTGGCTGTATAAAGTACCAAAAAACTTACCTTGGCAACCTTTGCTACTGTGGCTTTATAAAGTACCAAACAACTTACCCTTGCAACCTTTGCTAACTGTGGCTGTATAAAGTACCAAAAAACTTACCCTTGCAACCTTTGCTAACTGTGGCTGTATAAAGTACCAAACAACTTACCCTTGCAACCTTTGCTAACTGTGGCTGTATAAAGTACCAAACATCTGAGCTCATTCCAGTAGGAGATTCCAACAAAACTAAAAGACAAACTAGATTTAATTCGTCACTATGACGAATTATAGGTTATATGCATTGATTTAAATAAAGATACAGTAATTGATTTTTAAAAGATATATTGATTGATTAATTTTTTCAGAATCTTTAATTATTTATAATATATGATAGGACCTTGCTAACGCGAACACCATAGCCGGTATCACAATCCGATCAAAGATCCATATGCGTATAATGTCATAAACCACATTTGTTGTTACATAATAATAAAGACATAAGTTAATTTTTATCTAGATTTAATTATAAATCATGTGTATAATCTATACACTAAGAAATAAATTTGAACAAACAATACGGATAATAAAAAAAAATCTTATTTCGTTTCCCAAGGTGAGACTCGATCTCGGTACCTTGAACGCCATAGACACGAGCACAGACCATCGAGCCATACACAACTGACTAAAAGTCGTAGAAAAATTCTTCCGTGTATTTACTATGCAGTAACCACTTTGGTGCAAATAGATTATTACATACCGAAATGAATTATAATTTTTTACTATGATGACATCTTTAAAATGTAAACAAATGATGCACTTTCAAACTACATACTTTTAACTTTAATATATGAACTTTTGAAGGAAGAAAGTTAATGTTAAGTTTGTTATTTTGGCCTAAGAAAATGTCATAATTTGTTTGATTGTCGAAATTAATTTTTGTAAATTTAATATGCCATTAATGATGACTTAATCGACTTTTGTTCTCTTAATTTCATAATAAATCATACATATGATACATACACTTCAAGAAAATGAAATAAAAAATCGGTGTTCCCGAGCATTCTAACGATATACTGTATATTAATTTTAAAATTTAGCATATTTTCACCATTTTGTTAACTTACACGTGCGTAGCCTGTCACTTTTGACGTGCTCGTATAACGCTGTTTCGCGTTGAAAAGTGAATAAAATATGATGATATTATTAAAGAAAGGTTATACAACAGTAATCGGACAAAAACAGTGCGCATTAACGTTTGACGCGCAGTGCGCGTGCAATAATCTGCGCACTCATGGCAATTTTTTAAACGCTTAAAATTGCCTGAAAAGTACTCTAATTTCATCGAAAATAAATTCTGACAATTTTCAACATTTTAAGCGCGCGTACGCATGCGTTATATGCGCTACGCACGTAATTGTATTGCCATATGATGAAATATGACCTGAAATTTATGAGTACCAAATTTTGTTTAATTGTGATTCATGCTTGTGAAGATATGATTACAAACGTGATTTCGTTAAATCGCGCGTAGACCGCGTAATTTTTGATTGCGCATCGTGAAAACATAACCACATCGATTCCTGGCCATAAGGAATATACTCTGAAAAATTGACTTAGTTAGATGAAACTGATATCAAGATAATTGACGGACAAATAGTGCTAAGGAAAGAATAAATAAATAAATAAATAAAGAAATAAATAAAGATTCTGACAGAATCAAGAGGTTATATGCATGAATATAACTTTAAATCTAAGTGTGTATACTTAAGTAACACAGTTGGTGGACCTGTGCCATTACATAACAACAACTTCTGTCCCCATTTAATATCATACATAACTTTAAATCTAAGTGTGTATACTTAAGTAACATACCAGTTGGTGGACCTGTACCATTACATAACAAAAACAACTTCTGTCCCCATCCAATATCATACAATTCACCTCCTATAATAACAAAAATGTTATATTAACATGAAATCATTAAAGCATTTACACTATGTAATCCTAAATTAGTTTTATATCATATTTATCAAGTCCTTTAAACTAAATTAGTAACTGTGTATATCTGTACATACCAGGTGGCATTAAGTACTGAGCTTCCCGAATTAAGGCAGCATGGTTTAAGATTGCCGGTAGAAACATCAACAGTACAATATATTTGCCAACGTTCAGCAGTTTCCAGAAAAAACTTGATGAAGTTGGCTGTTGTGTATTTTCTGAAGCAGGCTGAAAAAAGGATGCTTTACATTTTATTTGGTAATAATCAATGTAGTCTAAAGTCTATTAGGGATAGAAATAGACCAATTGTAATGTGCAATGTATTTAGAATGTCAGTATAACAGTCTAAATGTATTTTATGTGTAGTTAGAATGGTATTATTTTAATATTGTAATTTTTGACTAGGGTTAGTTTGTAGTTTCATATTTCTTAGTAAGACTTCTTACTTCATCGTTGTCCTCTTTCTTCTCCTCTAAATTCACAACTTGTTTTGGTTTCTCAGATGCAACTCCGTCACGGCCAGCCTTTCTCCTCCTGTCTGTTGGCATGATCTGATGTAGTAAAATTATATTTCTGTTAAACATTTAAAATGGAATTCAATATTTTAATTCATGAAAATAGATTTATCATATATTCATCAACTGTCTGTCAAAACTAATTACACTCACTTCCTTAGTCAAGCAAAGAAAATAAAACCCATTCCTTTCTTTTAAAAATCAGAATGATCAAGTGAGTTGTTTTTATACATTGAAACAAATTATTAACTAGAGGGTGAAACCTCTGCCTACTGTACAATTCCCCTACATAAAATGTCCCCGGAATATATATATTTTTTAAATATTTTTTTTTTATTAGTTCTAAGTGTAAATAGGCTAACTTCACACTACAAAGTTGTGGATGAGAGTTTGGTGTAATGGTTATGTATCCAGCCTCTCACAGTTGAGATAACTGAGTCCCACAGAGATTTTTTTTTAAATTATTTTTTTATTTATTTTTGTTTTTGTTTTTTGTGGACCTTGATCTTTGACCCTGACCTTTCAAAATTTAACCACAATTATATGATGAGTCATTTGTCGTATTCGATTTAGACTTTCACCGTTGAGTACAGTTTTTCCGTTGAGTACTTCTTTAACGGAGTATTTTGAGCGTTGAGATTGTTCTTAACGAAAAAGCTTTCGTTGTCAACGTTTTCTATTCGAAGGACTTTCTGTTGAGCACAAATTTACAATTCGAATACAAAAAGTACTCAACGAATCTTTACGTTGACAACGAAAGTTCCCAATCGAATACGACAATTGATCATTGTGGCTAAGTTTGGTGAGATTTGGATAAAAACTGTGGTCTCTAGGCAGTAAAATAGTTTTTTTGTTAGTTGTGACCTTGACCTATGACCTTTTCCCCTCAAATTCGAACTCGTCTGAGCTTTTGAGGCATAGATCATTGTGGCCAAATTTGGTGAGAATCGGATAAAAACTGTGGTCTCCAGGCTGTTCACAGACACACACACACACACACACCCATACAGGGGTGAAAACATAACCTCCATGGCGGAGGTAATTTAGCATAATTTAATGTTTTTACTTTTTATACAGTATTTGTTATTAATTAATAGACCTAATTTAGACTTAAGAATAAGATTGTGTGAATAAGAAAGAATAATTAACATTTGATAGTGACTTTGTCATTTTACAGTGGATGGATTCTAGAATATTCAAATTAACTTTATAATACAGTATACACTACTATGGAACGCCGTTTACGCAACATTTCAATGATATAAATTTTATGACGGGTTATGTGAATGAAATGCATCGATATGAATTGAATGGCGCGATATATGAATGAAATGTTTTGAATTTAATGCTTTGAATTGAATATTTTGAATGAAATGTTTTGAATGAAATGTTTTGAATGAAATGTTTTGAATAAAATGTTTTGAATGAAATGTTTTGAATGAAATGTTTTGAATGAAATGTTTTGAATGAAATGTTGTGAATTGAATGTTTTGAATGAAAGGTTTTAAATGAAATGTTTTGAATGAAATGTTTTGAATGAAATGTTTTGAATGAAATGTTTTGAATGAAATGTTTTGAATAAAATGTTTTGAACGAAATTTTTTGAATGAAATGTTTGAATTGAATTGAAAAGTCAAACTATTGGCGGCGTATGTCATTCCCGATTCCGCGATTTTTTTCTCAACCTCTTAAGCCTGGGTACCCTCTGGGCCTCATTTCCTTTCCACGCTGCCTAGAATCCTAACAGACCTGGCTTTGGAAATATGCATTCCACTGTTTCAGGTCTGTTAGGATTCGCGTGGAAAGGAGATGAGGGTACCCAGGCTTAATTGCCTAAGAGGTTGAGAAAACAATCGCGAGCGGGAATGACATACGCCACCAATAGTTTGACTTTTCAATTCAATTAAAACATTTAGTTCCAAACATTTCATTCAAAACATTTCGTTCAAAACATTTCATTCAAAACATTTCATTCAAAACTTTCAATTCAAAGCATTCAATTCAAAATAATTATTTCATTCATATATCGCGCCATTCAATTAATATCGTAGCATTTCATTCACATATCTCGTCATAAAATTCATATCATCGAAATGTTGCGTAAACGGCGTTCCATACACTACACTAGCCTAGCAGTCACAGCTGAAACCCTCGTCCCTGGTGGCCTGGGCCGACGTGTACTGAGTCCTGGCTTACTTAGTCTTGTTTAAAACTCTCACTCATCAACCAAAACACCAACCAGATCAGTGCTAAAAACAAAAAAGCTCACTACTACTAGCTTTCCACTTCTGTTCTACACTAACTTACTTCTATATATGGAGTAAATTCAAACAAAATCGGATGATATCACCGTATATATTTAAAAAATGTTTTTTTCTTATTAAACACCACTGCCACACACACACAACAAGCATGTTTTTTATACGACGATCCATCCGCCGCCACCAATTTATTCAAGCGTGACAATCACTGGAATCATCGAAGCGTGAAAGATTATATCCAGCATGCAGGTTAACAACCACAGTACACAAGTTGGAAAAACCACCACCACGAGCGAGTCGAGTAGAACGCGAGGAAAAAGGATGGCTAGGTCAACTGCTGAAGAAATTGATGATGTTGCAGGCCTTTTTGCAGAATTTTGTGTCGTAACTGGAGCTTCGGAAGGTGAAGCACTTGAATATCTACAAAAAACAAATTGGCAAGTCGTGGTAAGTATAAAGCCAGCTAAAATCGGATAAAAACATCACTCACTCAAATCTCCATTATGAATTTGCATTAAATTAGTGATCGTATTGGTCGGCACACCTGTGGGGTGTCATGACATTTTAATAATACACACACGTCATAAGTAGATTTTTGTTATTGGAGGAGGACTGTGCATGGGTCACATGATATTATAAATGACAACTTCTATTGCACTTTTAATGATGTCATCGAGAGTGCAATGTTGTTCCATTGCTCTCAGTCTCATATAACCATTCATATGTATACTATCGGGTATACTAATGCGTCTGATTTATTTCTACTCAAAAAATACAAAAAAAGATGGCCGGCACACAAGATTTCTGAGACATAATCTGTTCAGAATATGCTAATTTTAAATACTAATGTTATTCTATGTTTTGTTATTGAGGATGCAATCAACCTATACTTTGATACAGTGGCAAACCAACCAGATGATGATGAGAATGGAACAAGCTCAAATTCAAAAGACAGGTATTTAATTCAGCTTTTAAAACAAGATTTTGGATCAAACAACAAAATAAATTTTGAAAAAGATACTGGCATGTGCATGTCTTTTATTTTTACAGTCTCAAAGTTGAAGGCAGTAAAGAAAAAGAAGACAAAAAGATAAAAATGATAACATGGAATATTGATGGTCTTGATGACCGGAATTTAATAGACAGAACAAAAGCAGTTTGTAGTATAATAGAGAGGTATATCAAGTGACTCATTTTAACATACAGGTGACCCTTGTACTCCTAACCAATCACAATCAACTAAATGCAGTTTGTAGTATTATAGAGAGTGATGACTCATTTCTATTAACATACAGGTGACTCTGGTACTCTCAACCAATCACAATCAACTAAATGCAGTTTGTAGTATTATAGAGAGTGACTCATTTCTATTAACATACAGGTGACTCTGGTACTCTCAACCAACCACAACAATGTAGTTTAAACCATTCAGGATCTTCTTTCTTGAACAGTATGATAGAATCGGACTGGGTTCATGTTGAACATCTATCTCTAGTTTGTTTTATCATAAAGCTTGTTTTTTGTTTACCTATAAATTGTATATCTTTACTAATTATTGTATATCTTTACTAATTATTGTATTTATTTCATAAGACTTGAACCAGATATCATCTTTCTCCAAGAGGTCATAGTTGAAACAGCATCTCACATCGAAAAACGATGCCAAAAATACAAAGTGCTACCAACAAGTGATGCTGCATACTTCACTGCTATGATGTTGAAAAAAAGTAGCGTTTCAATTCTTTCAAGTATTGTTGATCCATTTGAGAATACAACGATGATGAGGGCGCTTCACAAAGTCAAGGTTTATCATTTTATTTTTTACTAATTTTAACATTAATGCTACTTTACAAATATTTGATAACACAGTAGGTCTACAGTTCAACGTTTAGCTACACCAACAAAGTATTTCTGACAAATGTACAGTATTATTATATGTTGGGTACAATTGTTTTTGCTAGGTGAAATGTGCCGGAATAGAGTTCCTTCTGTTGAATTCTCATCTTGAAAGCACAAAAGATGCAAGTGGTAAACGCAAAAGACAGTTTCAGATGGCACTTCAAGAAATGTGCAATTCTAACGATGGTACTGTTGCCTTGTTTGGAGGGGACACCAACCTACGAGACAGTGAGGTAAGTGAACACCAACCTACGTGACAGTGAGGTAAGTGAACACCAACCTACGAGACAGTGAGGTAAGTGAACACCAACCTACAGGACAGTGAGGTAAGTGAACACCAACCTACGTGACAGTGAGGTAAGTGAACACCAACCTACGAGACAGTGAGGTAAGTGAACACCAACCTACAGGACAGTGAGGTAAGTGAACACCAACCTACGTGACAGTGAGGTAAGTGAACACCAACCTAAGAGACAGTGAGGTAAGTGAACACCAACCTACAGGACAGTGAGGTAAGTGAACACCAACCTACGTGACAGTGAGGTAAGTGAACACCAACCTACGCGACAGTGAGGTAAGTGAACACCAACCTACGCGACAGTGAGGTAAGTGAACACCAACCTACAGGACAGTGAGGTAAGTGAACACCAACCTACGTGACAGTGAGGTAAGTGAACACCAACCTACGTGACAGTGAGGTAAGTGAACACCAACCTACGCGACAGTGAGGTTAGTGAACACCAACCTACAGGACAGTGAGGTAAGTGAACACCAACCTACAGGACAGTGAGGTAAGTGAACACCAACCTACGTGACAGTGAGGTAAGTGAACACCAACCTACAGGACAGTGAGGTAAGTGAACACCAACCTATGAGACAGTGAGGTAAGTGAACACCAACCTACAGGACAGTGAGGTAAGTGAACACCAACCTACGAGACAGTGAGGTATTAGTGAACACCAACCTACAGGACAGTGAGGTAAGTGAACACCAACCTACAGGACAGTGAGGTAAGTGAACACCAACCTACAGGACAGTGAGGTAAGTGAACACCAACCTACGTGACAGTGAGGTAAGTGAACACCAACCTACGTGACAGTGAGGTAAGTCATAATGAACACAGTCCTCTGACAAACATACAGTGTACACAAGATGCTCAACATAAACAAATCTTGGGATTAGTAGCTGACCAACCTTCCACTCCACGTACTTGGTGCATAAAACAGGCAACAAGTCAGTGTATTTAGAAAGATATTTGGAAAGACTATTAAAATAATAAATTTCATCATTTTAAAAATAGTTTATTAATTTAACAATGATTTTAGGTGAAAAGTATTGGAGGGTTACCTGGAGGAATTGTTGATCTATGGGAAATGTTTGGAAGTCCAGAAGAATCAAGATACACATGGGATGTCAAAAGAAACAATAACCTAGATTGGCAATTTGCAAGCAAACCAAGAATAAGATTTGATAGATTGTTCCTGAAACAAGCAAAGCAGCAACAAGTTCATCTGCAAACTTTTAAACTCATTGGAGACCAATGGATTTCAACAGTTGAGCGATTTCCAAGTGATCATTTTGGCATTTACTGCGAGTTTAAAGTAAATTAATTTGAACCAGTGCTAAACTTGACTTTGATTTTGTAAATTAGAGTGAACCAGGTGTAATAAGACGTGATTTCCGTTTCTTTTATTACCTCTTTATTGTTTGTGATTATTATATCAAACCAGTTACTTACAAAAAAAAACCATATTTGTCATAAAACTAAAACAAATATAAATAAATATAAATTCAAATATATTCTAAATAAATCTTGCACAAAATGTTTAATATTTGGTATTTTCAGGGAAGGAAACTGTTGGGCGACATGTTTATGAAAATGAAATGATTATGCTATAAAAATGCTTGTTAAAATCAGGTAACCTGGATTATTTAAATCGGGTAACCTGGATTATTTAACAAATTGTACATGTTGTATTATTACTACTAATTGATTTCCACTAGCTTTTTATTTGCAAAAATTATATTATAAAGTTTAGTATCAGATTATAAGCACATGCTAAACCAAAGACAAGCTTGTACTCAACCACCTTGTATGTAACATTTATACTTGCAATCATTATTGTTATATGGTTATAAGTCATTTTTGATATTTAAGCCCTTAGTCAGGCTTCTCATATAAGTTGGTTTTTCTATAAAAGGGGCAAATATTGTCAAGAGCAAGTCTACTGTAATTAAGAAAGAGGGGTTTTCGTTCTAATCCACTGGCTACAGGCTTGCTATCAAAACAATAAAATAATATTCTTCTGCCAAACATTTGGACACCTTCTTCTTTTAATTCCTTCTGAGTTTGCATTTCTTATTTTTCTTATATTACAGTTAAGTATGTACACATTCCGTTTAGTAGAGCACTAAATGAACTTAATGTTACGCATAATACATGCGACTATTTTGTTTTACGTCTATTTCAACAGTGTTGTTCATTTTCTTTTAATGTACGTACACATTCCGTTTAGTAGAGCACTAAATGAACCTAATGTTACGCATAATACATGCAACTATTTTGTTTTACGTCTATTTCAACAGTGTTGTTCATTTTCTTTTAATGTACGTACACATTCCGTTTAGTAGAGCACTAAATGAACCTAATGTTACGCATAATACATGCGACTATTTTGTTTTACGTCTATTTCAACAGTGTTATTCATTTTCTTTTAATGTACGTACACATTCCGTTTAGTAGAGCACTAAATGAACCTAATGTTACGCATAATACATGCGACTATTTTGTTTTACATCTATTTCAACAGTGTTGTTCATTTTCTTTAGTTCTTCACTTGTTATTTTAGGCTGGTCACTGCCTCCGCTGTTTGTTGTGCTTCCAGAGTCGCTAAACAAAATAAAATAAATGTAGTCACACAATTGTTTCCATTAATGTACACATTGTGTATTATTTTTATTCAACTTTACTTCTTGAATGAACCAAGTAATGACATGACTAGCAGTGCAAGTACATACCTGAACCTGAGATCACTGTATAAAATATCTCTAGCTCTGAAAGCAGCGTGATGTGCGTAATAGGCTGGACTTGGAATGGACGTACTCCGTGTACAGCGGGCATATGTATAACACATTTGATTGGTAAATTCTTCGAGCTGATTTTGTGTGAAATCATTATCATCCCACAACACGTAATAATGAGCTGGACGACTTGTTCCCTGTCATTCAGAGAGAAATGTTGTATTTTTTACTTGTCAGTGAAAATAAGTCGACCAATGAAGAAATTTGTCTATTAATAACTACCAAATATACAGGCAGTAATCATTGTCCAATTGGATCATAATGATTATAATCATAATTATCAATCAATAACTTCATTATCATTTACCTGTATTCCAGCATGGCTGCAAAGGAAAAAGTCCCAATTGACAGGGTGTGTAATATCCCTATCGACAATGGTTCCTGCCGGTACATTGCGACCACGTCCATTCTGTAGAATTTATATTTAAGTTTTTATTTCAATTGGTGGCCTTTTTGTGTAGAATTGTGTAATTTACAAAATAGCTTGAAATTAAAGTGTGTTTACCTCATCTCTCCTGTCTACACAAAACAGGCGAGTGTGATGGCGTTTCTGCACGGTCAAAAATGTGATTCCTGGTTTGTATTCTGAATGCAATGATGAACAAGCCCTGCGAATCGCCATTAGCTCACTGTCCAAAACCTTGTTTGAAAAAAAAATATAAGATCAAAAGAAAACAAAGTTTGGAAAATTAACATAAATTGGTCACCTGAGAATTGACCCAATACCTACTTGCTGAAACTGCCCTTCACTAACACCATCTCTGTACATGATTATTTTCTTTGGTTGAACTCCTGTGCACTTTTTAAAATTAATGAGTAATTCTGTCACCATTTTGTCTAAATCTTCAATAATTTCTTGTCTATGTGCTTGAACTTTGACCTTAGCATCATACTTGAATGTATGTTTGTCCTTACTACCAACCACCTATAAATAATACACCAAGTGTTAGGGTTAGGGCATCAAGTGTTTTATTTTCACTGAATATACAAATAAAAACTTTAAACAATTTTAGATAACATTATTTGACCAATACAGTAGTCTGTTTTTGTTGCAAATTTAATCAAAACGAACAATTCTTACGGCAGCTATTGACGGTCTGTGAAAATCTCCAGGAGACGGGTGTGTGACGTCAGCACCAAGGACTAAGGCTGGTTCTCTCATAACAGAAGACCTTAAAGTATTTAATTCAATATTAAGCTCTGTCTACACTATCAAACTTTATGTGACAACAAAATGTGATGTGCCCATATATAGACATGATGACATACCACAATATTTGGGCATATCGTTACCATATTTGCTTTTAACTATTATTACAGATTGACTGTATCTGGCACAAATCAAATGAAAACTCACAAAAATGAGCGACAATCTATAATCGATTGAATTTTATAGTATTTGGTAAATCTGTGGTAAAAATGTTGGGTTAAAAAAAATTCATGAGGCAAAACTCTCCCTTAGCAAAAATGGTCCACAGGCCTGTCAAGAGTGTCAGCCCAGAAAACACACAATTGTAATTTGATTATATTAACTGCCCAGCAAATACAACCCAAGGGTACTATTAGGTCATTTACAACAAGGTCACCTGGACAGCTCATGAAAATTCTACATGCATGGTTTTCAGCAAATTCTGTAGTGAAGTGTCTGTCACACTCCAGCTGGCCTCTCATGTGTGTCAAGATAAATAATCAGAACTCGTAAATTGTTTAAAACAGACCAAGATTTATTACCCGGAGTTTTTCAAAAACCCGGGTGAAATGGACTGATTCTGCTAAGTGAGAGAAATGCCTAATGTGTAATTTTGGACGCCTGTCTAATAATGGAACTTTATAAATGACACTCTGAATAGTAGTATTGTACTCAAATGTATGGATTTATCAAAGAAAAGTAATACATTACATTTGATTGATGACATTATTAATGCCTCCAAGTTTAGCATTGATTTTTAAACAGATGTTCTCCATTGTGCGAGGGCTTGCTTTCTTGGCATTTTTCAACTGTATATTTTGTGTTGCTATACCAACTTGAGCATCACCAGCATTTTTTATGTCACCTAGAAAAATATAATAAACAATCGCCTTTAATTAATCAATTGCAATGTAGTTTTTACAGCCAATAGTAATTTTGATACCATGTTTTGTACTACTAATATACGAATTAAAGTGAAAACTTATTGAGAAAAACAAAGCTTACAAACAAAATAGAAAGTTAAAATTATTAAAATTGTAGGTGTTTGTACCTAACAACCCAACCCAATTTCCACAACCGTACTGCAGGGCTATCTACATACTGAACATGACAACCAGAAATAACAACTTACCATAAATATCGTTACCTTTACCAGGTAACACAATAAATATAAGCTGAAGACCTTGATGTTCTTGACAGTAGAACTGAAACATTTTTACAAAATCCACATTATGTGGACTTTCATACTGAACAAAACTGGCGCTTGCCATTGGCATTCCTATCTTAGCTGATGTACCTGTCAACACATCATGCATGTTACTGCAAAAATACAATAAATAACACAATTAATATCTATATTAGTAAATTATACATACAAACATACAGGGGTAAAATATATCTCAAATAAGCAACTTTATGTCTATTGTTATGACTGTATATACAGCTTTGCTGATTTTTAAACCATATATCTTTTTATCTATTTTGTACTCATTTTCAAATTAGCTTGTTAAAAATTGCCAATCATTGAATAATTGTGCCTATTAAACTCACTTTAAATCGTCATAACGGCAAAAGCGTTCATTTTCAAAGCATAGGATGCCCCAAATCTTCACACTTACAGCATTATGGAATTTCCTTCCCTGTAAATTCCAACTGCCTTCCCTGGGTTTTATTTCCTAAGTATAACAATAAATGTTTGAATGGACCATTTTGTAGTTTTATTTAAGTTATTCACTTCCGTAGAAATAATAATAATGGTTTTACAATATAAAAAAAAAAAACTTTTAAATTTAACATTTAATTTAACTACCTGTAATTTTGTTAAAAATCCAATTTTTCCTATTCATCCCGATAAGCACTTTAATAACTATTATGTGACATTAAAATGTATACTAAGATAGAAAACTTACAGCTTGTTTGTACTTGATGTCTGGTGGCGCAAGTACTCGTCCAGGGATTTTTAACAGATTTGGATCGATTGAAATTCCAAATGATTTCAGATAAGGATCACCAGAGTGGTTTGCTTCTTTGATCTTGAAAAAAAAATCATATCATACCATATATGGCCATATCAGAAATGTATATAATGGCAGGCATTTAAGATATCCATATACGTGAAACACAAATAAGCCAGGTAAGATGAATACAAAATACAGTACGGCAAAATCAAATTGTACATTCAATGAAAATGAAGTCTTACCCAGTTTTGAATCTCTCTTAGTCTGTCTGGTGCTGGAATTGCAGTTTTCTGCAAGAATGAAAGAATATTGCTATTTATTATGTCATGGTCTGCGGATTTGATGAATATTGAATTCACTATGTAGAGCCTGTGTGCCAATCAATGATAATATTACTATATCTTGGACAGCAGGATATAGAGTATGTTATACATACCTTTATCATATCTGATGTCTGCATTGGGGTCAATTTTCTTCTACATGGTTGATTTGCAACGACATGGCACATCTAAAAACAAAATGCTCAAAACCTTATAAATAAGTTCATTTTAAATTATATTTGTTCATATTTTTGTACAGTGTCTTCCAGGCCTTAATTTAAAATATTTATTATTTGAATATTCATCGGCAGAATGACCAATAAAGTTAAGACTGCTTATTTAGTTACACAAAACAATTACTGTATGTAATACGTTCCTGAATTTCTGTTATTACCTCAATTGGAATGTACGTCTTTTTATCTGGCTGCCCAACATGCAAACATGGAAGTCTTGGATACCTAGTAAAAAAACATAAAAATTCATTCAAAAACAGTTTTAACAATGTATTTTAAGTTTAAAAATAATATAATTTTGAAATGTGTAAATCACTCACCTAAGGCGAATTCCATATTTGTCAAAAAAGTATTTGGCAACAACACACTCTGAAGTTCTTCCTTTATCATCTGTCAGTGGAAAGCTGAGAAATATAAAATAAAACTCATCACAATATCATATTCATTGGTATTTATTCATAAAACAAAAAGAAGGCAAAATTACAAATTATTGATTTAAAAGTCTAATCAAATATGGAGCAGAACTTCTGCAGATATGGCATTTGGTATGGCATTGAGTTTCAACAAACATGTGTCTATACCTAGTATTATAAGGAGAATGGTTGTAAGATGTCTATGCCTAGTATTATAAGGAGAATGGTTGTAAGATGTCTATGCCTAGTATTATAAGGAGAATGGTTGTAAGATGTCTATGCCTAGTATTATAAGGAGAATGGTTGTAAGATGTCTATGCCTAGTATTATAAGGAGAATGGTTGTAAGATGTCTATGCCTAGTATTATAAGGAGAATGGTTGTAAGATGTCTATGCCTAGTATTATAAGGAGAATGGTTGTAAGATGTCTATGCCTAGTATTATAAGGAGAATGGTTGTAAGATAAAAAAGCATTTAATGAGATGAAAGGGCATCAACAACCAGACTGTTACCAGTAACAAAAACATAGTATACAGGTTTGCTTACGTCAATTTTTGAGCCTCCTTTGCTGTGACCCCAATGACCCTGAACTTGCGTTTGTATGATGGCTCTCGTCGTACTTCAATCTGTAATCCTTTAAGGAAAAAACATATCTTTAGTCTCATGATATGCCAACCCTCAAGATATAGTGCCATTACATTTTTCTAGTAAGTATGCCAACCCTCAAGATATAGTGATACTACATTTTTCACATTGAACAATGAATAATTCTGTGTTGCCTAAAACATTATGTACTGCTGTGTTGCCTACCTTTGATGATCTTTTCAAACTGTTTTCTTTCAGCATCTCTCACAGGCATGCCAATAGAATCTCTTCTCATATTTAGAACCTCAACCATAAAATCTAAAACAGGACCAGGCTTGTAAAATGCAGTATTGGAAACTATGAAAAACAACAATAAGTTAACTTGATTTATAATGATCAAGGACAAATATTGTCTACAAGTACAGTAATCATAATCCTACAAATTCAAATGAAAAGATTCAAAAGCACTACTGTACTTATATTATCTATGGATATTACTAATTTATAAAAAAAAGTCATACCATCAATGTTAACACTCATTTTGTAATCTTTCCATGCTGCTGGTCTCATACTTTGAAAGAACCCCTTGTGCAGTTCTAAGCCTCCTCCGAGGTTAAAATCATCATTTTGTCGTGGTTCACAAAATAAAGAACGACCAACTGGTGTGAACCTATAAGAACAATATTGTATTATTGTACTTAAAGGGGGGTTCCGGGTTTAAAATGAATAGTAAAAAATGTAAAATATATTTGTTTGTCTCTTGAACGGTAAAAGTTTCAATTTATATAAGCGCCCAGTGAAGCAGAACGAAGGCTGTGAAATAAGGCCAGATTACAAGTGCAGCTACGGCGATATGACACTGTGTTACAGAATAGGAAATTCGTGAAATGGTCAATCTTCCGACGAGTCGTTATCAATAACCATATCAATTACTTTTGTAAAATTATACTTATCTGATGTAATTTTAGTCGGTCTTCCCATTTATAAAGTCAATGTTCTATGAAAATTCATCAAAACAGTGAAAAATTAGATATGTTTGCACTTTACGTTTGCCGATTTTCGCACTGACTTAGGGAAAGCCTTCAAAATCAATGAAGTGTAACGTATACATTCCTGCTGAGCGAGGAGAGCGAGACGACGATACACGTGCTCTACCTGCCCATGCCTGGCATCGTCACGTGATAAGCAGATACAGTATACAATACCAAACTGGTCGGGTCGAGTCTCCCCCTTCTATAATTACAACATGAACGATGTACAGTATTTGATTGAAGGTCGACTCGACCTACCGGAATGGTATAGATAATATAGTTCGAATGAGAGAGTTGGAATATTTGTAAACATAAGTATTGCTAATTTTAAGAACTGTAGCCTAGTAAAAGGCCTGGTAGTATCAATTCGCATAGGGTCTACTACACTAGCTAGCTCAATTTTTAACTGGGCCGGATCGGCTAGGTCTCCTTCCTACTACCTGGTCTACTTGCTTGATGCAGTAGTATCCGCTTTTTTGGAGAGTAAACTAGGCCTATTTTAGGCCTACTTAGACGATCGGGACACCATACAACATGCGGACGGCGATATTTACAGCCGATTTTGTAGAATGTTTTAGGTTTAGATTGTTTAGGAGTTTGGTTGATAGGATGGGTTTGGAATCCACTGAGTTTTGTTATTGATGGGCCAATCGTTTAGTAGTTAGTAGGCTAGCTAGGCCCATTGTATTATTGTACTTAAGTACACCTACCCACTAGAAGTAAGCTGGAATTGTTAATATTAATATGTCTGTACATAATAGCTCTAGAACCGTTATATAAACACAATGCAGGTTATCTTTACCTCATTGATGGATAGTAACGCATAATGACATCCATCGCCTGCAGGGCAACATACGGCGTAAAGTTCAACTTTCCACTCAGATACTGGTGCAGATCATGCAGATCGATTGTTGCCACTTTCTTTAATGTTACTTTGGCTTTTAATGTATTGCTGCCCTCATACTTTTTCTCCACATTTAAATCAACCTAAATAATTCATTAAAATAAAAAAAGTAGTGTTGTTTATCATGGTGCATTAAAAATGTAAAGCTTAAGTTGTTTGTGGTTGGGTAAAATTTAAGCTGGCACAAAACTACAGGGTCCCATATTTTTCTTATAGTTGTGACAGAGATTGCCTTCTATCAAATTAAACTATCCATAACAGGTTCCTGTAGTGATTATATCATTGATTTTGAGATTCTTCAAAATTGATCATGACAAAATAAAGTTTTTATAATATTTTACTCGTCCTTACACGATTTAAGTAGTCTTGGACAATCAGACGACAAAAGGCACAGAAACCAGCAAGTGAATTAATACTAATATAATAAGTTTCATTGTTTATCAACTCAAAATAGACTAGAAAATGTTCAACAAATATTCTAAACTGAAATTAACTTATAAGTTCACCAATGAACAACAGCACTACGGTGTTAATAACAAACAAAGAATTAACAGGAAAGAAAAGACTTACTTGTGCTCCAGTAAACCTGAGTTCTGCTGGACTATAGACACATTTACGACCATCAAAAACACACTTTCCTCCAGCAAAAATGTTTCTATTGGTATTTTGTATCTCTTCAAAGATATCTCTATGTAATTGAAAAAGCCATCATTTCAATCTTAAAAGATCAAATTAAAGAAACCGTCTATGGCCTGTAATGGTTAAACCAGAGAGGTATAAAACTCCATGGTTTAACAGTAAGACCTACAAGTGTCATATATCAACTAACCTAAGTTTTTTCTTAGGTAGTTTTTCTGGTTGAGTGCTCATGTCATATTGGAAAATGATGACATCCGTTGGAAACTTGACTCTAAAATGATTGCTGTACAGCTGTATGGGTCGTCCACTAGTGCCATAGCCACGCCTCTTCACTAGTTGCAAAACTAAACAAATACATTAATTGACAATTTTTTAATAACAAAATCTTTAAACTTTGCCATCTTGGCTAATAAAATTGTCACACTATTATTAGTGTTAACATCTTTCTATAAATAAAATTAACAAAAGATAGAAAAAAAGATATGAAGCAAAAATTTGGAGAACAATTTTGGCTAGGATGCATTTATTATTTGTTTGGTTCATTGGCCTTAACAAACCAAATTTGATGTGAATAACCAAGAAAAGTATGTACTACCTTGATCAGTCCTAGCAGGAGAGATCACCTTCTGACCACCACTGGTAACTGGTTTAGGTGTAGTAGGACCGGTCAAGCTAACTGAAGTCACTTTTTGACCACCACTGGTTACTGGTTTAGGTGTAGTAGGACCGGTCAAGCTAACTGAAGCCGTAACTGGTTTAGGTGATGTACCACTTAAGCTAACTGAGGCTAATTTCTGCTCCACTGTCTGATGACCCCAGGCCACTGGTAGAGGCCCACTGATTGAGGCTTCTTTGGGTCTTTCCACCTGCTCCTTAGGTCTTGCACCACTTGTATGTGCCAACCTGGTAGTTGATTCCTGAGTAATACCAGCGGTAGAAGACAGTTGGGGTTCTGGTAGAGAGGCACCACTCTTTGGTTGTTGAGAATCTTCCTTTCTTTCAGATGCCTCAACATTTTGTGGTTCAAGTTTTTGCTTGGATTTACCAACTGTTTGTTCTGCAGAACTTTGCCTTCCTCCTGAAAAATATAATAAATAAATCAAATATAAAAAGATATCTGCCACTGCAATAAAATCATATTGCAAAACAATTTATACTTCAATTGAGGAATTCGAAATTGCACACACAATCAAATAATTGAATTCCACAATAACATTTTAACAACCCACACTTCACTCATGGCTTGCTAGCCAATAATGGTAGGTATCATTCAACATGTTTCCACGTACAGGTAGTAGCTAGGTACACTACCAATGGAACCATGGAGATAACTAACTAATCTAGCTAGGCCTCGTCCTTCTAAGCCTACAATAGGCCTGTAACTTAACTGTATATACCACTTTTGCCGAGCGGCCTGCCTACTTCTACACACACATTTGGCCTAATTGTTTTGAGACTACTGTATATTATTATATATATAGGATAACGATTGAATCTACTTTAATAGAGACTACCTGAGCCTCTACCACGGCCGCGATCCTTCTTTTGTTTTGTCATCTTTGTTATTTTTAATTCAGTTTCTTGTACAGAAATCAAAGGTTTGTGAATCGCTCATCCACTCTCCTACTTCAGGATTTTCCATTTTTGCAAAAAATTATGGGTAGAGCAGAGCTAAAGACGATCCGACCAATCGGAAGCAATGACTAAAACTGGAAATTCCCCAACACATGACGAAATAATTATCGCAGCCATGATTGAATTTGTTGTAATTAATTTATTAGGTCAATTAAAAGATTTAAAACAAAATTACAATCGTCACAAAATTTCTTTACAAGCAATATTTCGATATTGGGATGAGGCAAAACTACATAAAAGTATTATATCTTACTAATGGAAGGTACTGTATTCATATAAAATACAAGGCCTACTACTAAATCCTGACCTAGTAGTACGTTCGTTTTGTAACTTTGAATTTCAACTTTTCATGTAATTATATACAGTATTATTCTTGAAATAATGTAGTTGAAAAAAAACTTCAACTTACCTCTGCCTCGAGCACGTCCTTTTCCCCTTTTCGGCATTTCTTTAGAGCAACTCTTCTAGCAATAAGCGTTTAGCATTTGAAGGTAGTACAGTCACAGTAGTGAAAATTGAGATCATAGATTTATTTCGCAATTCAATTTGGAAAAAATGACTAAATTTTGGAATTTCCCATTTTCAAAATAAATTTTCTTTAAATCAGGTTTTAACCAGCGATATATGTGATTAACTTTTCATATTTTGTCAGTTAATATCAATATAAAAAATCGTTATAATAAAACAATTAGGCAAAATTTTATTTTACTTTAGATACTTTATTTACCTCCGCCAAGGAGGTATATGTAATCGATCGCGTGTGTTTGTTTGTCTGTCTGTTTGTTTGTTAGCAGGATTACTTAAAAAGTAATTAGGCCTACAAGGTCTTTACCAAAATGAATGTACAGATAGATATGTGGTCAAGGACCATTCCATTAAATTTTGGGACCATTTCGGACCACGGTCCCAATTCTGGACCACTTTTTAGTATACTTTTTTTTTTTTCGAGAAAACTACTTGTCCAAAAAACTTCATTTTTGTACAAGAGGCAAGAGTTATAATTTCTGATTTGTAATTTTAAAACATAATTTTATTTAATGTGCACGTTTTTTGATGCGAGTAGTTAAAAAAAACTCGTTTGATTTTCGCGTTGCTGTTCTATTGTTAGTCAACTGAAAGCTATTGTTAATTGTTGAAAGGCTTGTTACATAACCATTACACCAAACTCGCATACACATGCTTGTATATAAATTAGCCTAAATCAGAAACAGCATTAAGACACACACAAATATACATATTTTTTTTTTACCGGAGAAATCTTATGTAGGAGAATTTTACAGTAGGCGGAGGTATGCACTCTCGGAGTGGCTTTCTAGTTATTATATGTAATTATTGACGTATTATTATATTATTGCAAAGTATTTTACTACAAATTGTTGTGCAAAACCTTCATACATACATACAGTATGCATACTGTAATTTAAAATGATACGAAAAGGAATACCATATTTTTATTGTTCAAAAGGTATTTTAATAACTTTAAAAAGTCACTAATATTATATTACACTCTCATCTTATGTGTTTTTATAAATAACTCAATTCATAACTAGAGGCTGCTTTAGCCTGGCTAAAGCTCTGTCCACACTATCAAACTCACACATTTTTTTGTCGCATAAAGTTTGATAGTGTAGACAGAGCTTAACTTGGTGTAGATGTACTTATAGGCTGCTTTTAGCCTGGCCAACACTTGATGCAGATTTCTTTCCAAGTGCTTTACATATAAAGTCTGCTGAACTTATCAATTTTCCAAGATCAACGCCCTGTAAATAAATCATAAATGTCTTTGGTTTAAAGAGCTTATAGTACTTGGCACCATCAAGTCAATAATGATTTGATTTCTAAAAGTATACAGTATTTTACTTAAGTCACAAATATGAAAATAGTGTATTGAAATAGAATCTTACTGTTTGAATCCCCAAACCATCTAACATATATACAACATCTTCTGTAGCAACATTACCAGAAGCACCTTTAGCATATGGGCAGCCACCAAGGCCAGCAATTGATGAGTCTACAACACTTATTCCCAGCTAGAAGTATAACAGACATTTTATTAATTAATCTATTGGTATCTACTAGTAATACGTTAATACCCCCCCCCCCCCCCGTCCCACAAGGACGTAGATCATAATAGCTATTAAGGTTGCAGTAATGTTTATTTTACTGATACTGGCCTAGATACGTACACTCTCAATGGATGGAGAACAAACAGCAATCAACATGCTTTTATTGAAGTTTAAAAATGATGATGTAATCATGGTATTGTTGACTGCTGCTGGTTAATTTTCCGCTGCAGTCTGTCAATTTACATAAGGCTCTTCCAACCCTGGACTTCTATAACGTAAATGGTTATTAGGTATTACTGTATGATGAAATAGGATCTTTTAATTTAGTGGCATAAAAAACATTTAGTATGTAATTAAGGGTGTTGCTCAGGCAACTGGGGCAACACCCTTGCATCCGCCCCTGGCATACATAGGAATTGAAGGAACAAGAAACAAGGGTATGTAAAATGTCCTACTGTAATCAGTAAATAAATCACCTGTAAAGCAGCAAAGATATTGACTAAAGCTTGACCATAAGTGTTATGAAAATGAACAGCAAGTTGTTCAATTGGTACATCATTTATGACATCTTGTAGCATCTGTTGCACAGCTAGAGGAGTTCCAACTCCAATCGTGTCACCAAGAGAGATCTCATAGCAACCCATTTCACGCATTCTCTTTGCTACCTAAAAATACAGTTACATTTATTGTTTCTTTTCAGGTTGTCTTTTATTATTTCTTTTCACTATGCTATATGCAAGACAAGTGCATACACATTTTACATAAAAAATAAAATGTAAACCGCTATTTTGTTGTTGAATAGACCATAATCAGTTTGGGAGTGTTGGTGTACCTCATTATCAGAAATGTGCTTATTCCCACAATTTTGCCCTAAACATGCACCAGTGCTTTGAATAATTTATTACGGGTTCAATGGAAGATTGGCTGACGATCACATACAAAAATTCAAAGTATTTCTTTTTTTAAATGCAAATCAATACTTGGAAACAAGTTTACCCTAGTTACTGCACTTGGTTCTATTTTGCCTTCGTATGGACAGCCTACTACGCAAGATACATAACCTCACAAGTTTACCCTAGTTACTGCACTTGGTTCTATCTTGCCTATGTATGGACAGCCTACTACGCAAGATACATAACCTCACAAGTTTACCCTAGTTACTGCACTTGGTTCTATCTTGCCTATGTATGGACAGCCTACTACGCAAGATACATAACCTCACAAATTTACCCTAGTTACTGCACTTGGTTCTATCTTGCCTATGTATGGACAGCCTACTACGCAAGATACATAACCTCACAAGTTTACCCTAGTTACTGCACTTGGTTCTATCTTGCCTTTGTATGGACAGCCTACTACACAAGATACATAACCTTACAAGTTTACCCTAGTTACTGCACTTGGTTCTATCTTGCCTATGTATGGACAGCCTACTACGCAAGATACATAACCTCACAAGTTTACCCTAGTTACTGCACTTGGTTCTATCTTGCCTTTGTATGGACAGCCTACTACACAAGATACATAACCTCACAAGTTTACCCTAGTTACTGCACTTGGTTCTATCTTGCCTTCGTATGGACAGCCTACTACGCAAGATACATAACCTCACAAGTTTACCCTAGTTACTGCACTTGGTTCTATCTTGCCTTTGTATGGACAGCCTACTACGCAAGATACATAACCTCACAAGTTTACCCTAGTTACTGCACTTGGTTCTATCTTGCCTATGTATGGACAGCCTACTACACAAGATACATAACCTCACAAGTTTACCCTAGTTACTGCACTTGGTTCTATCTTGCCTTCGTATGGACAGCCTACTACGCAAGATACATAACCTCACAAGTTTACCCTAGTTACTGCACTTGGTTCTATCTTGCCTTTGTATGGACAGCCTACTACACAAGATACATAACCTCACAAGTTTACCCTAGTTACTGCACTTGGTTCTATCTTGCCTTCGTATGGACAGCCTACTACGCAAGATACATAACCTCACAAGTTTACCCTAGTTACTGCACTTGGTTCTATCTTGCCTTTGTATGGACAGCCTACTACACAAGATACATAACCTCACAAGTTTACCCTAGTTACTGCACTTGGTTCTATCTTGCCTTCGTATGGACAGCCTACTACGCAAGATACATAACCTCACAAGTTTACCCTAGTTACTGCACTTGGTTCTGTCTTGCCTTCGTATGGACAGCCTACTACACAAGATACATAACCTCACAAGTTTACCCTAGTTACTGCACTTGGTTCTATCTTGCCTATGTATGGACAGCCTACTACACAAGATACATAACCTCACAAGTTTACCCTAGTTACTGCACTTGGTTCTATCTTGCCTTCGTATGGACAGCCTACTACGCAAGATACATAACCTCTTACTGGAATATTTGCTTGTTTTGCAGATTTCATAACTTCCTCAAACCTCATCAAACTTTCGTCAATTGAACAATTTATATTTTTTCTAAAGTCAAAAATAAAAACACAATTAGTTTAAAGACACCTTCCCTACAATTTGTGACGTTTTGTAAAAATAATACATATATATTACTTTAAAAACATTAAACCAGGTCATTCCTTGTCTTAAATGTACGTTTTATGGTAAATTATGATAAAAAGTGAGAAACAATGCACTACCTAAGTAGCTCGCGGCGACTGACCTCTCGTGGACGGTCTTTAGGCCTAGCCTAGCTAGGCTTAGTTATGTAGGCCTAGCTGGTAAACATCGGTAACGTACGAACATCGTACGCTAGCTATATACCTAGCCTGACATTGTATATTTGCTGCATTAATTGTCTTTCTATTTTTGCCAGACTCCGTTGATACAAATTGGGGAAAACCGGTATTTTCGCTGAAAAGTTAGGAGTCTTCCATTTGTTTTGGCCTCACAATCGATCGAAAAGTGGGTGAATTACAGAAGAAAAACAGAAATATCAATCCGCGCGCAATGCATTTAGGGATTTATAGCAGGCCGCTATAAATATTAGAATCGACTTATTTTTCACATTTTTAACCATTTAAAGACGAAAAAAGTTATCGCAATAGGACCATATATTATTTTTACATTAAATATAGTTTGTGATCTTAAAATAGATCTAAAAAACGTAGGGAAGGTGTCTTTAACTAATAAATTAACATTAAAAAGAGGAGATTGAAGAGAACGCTATGATTATAGGAATGCCATACCTACTGAAAGATTCTGAAGCTGCTCCAAATATGGCAACTTCTTCCGCACCAGCTTCAACTGCTGAGTTAAACCCTTTCAGGTTTGGAACTAAGACTGGATACTTTAATGATGGGTTCTTACTGATTGTCTTCATTACTTCTGTATGATCTGCCATCTTTAAACAAAATTAAATAATATCTCTACAATATGTTTTGTTTTCTAAATCATTAAAATCCAGAACTTGTACAGTATTTGATCATACCAACCTGAGGAACCCACTTTGGAGACACAAAGCTGGTGGCTTCAATGACAGCAAGACCTGTCTCAGACAATCGGTTTATAAGCTCTACTTTCACCTCTGTTGGCACAATTTCCTAAAAAATATACAGTAATAAATGTTTCATTTATGGCCGACAAATGTTTAGTACAAAACGTAACTTTAATAGCTTGCCATTGCAATAAAAAAATAATCACCTTTTCATTTTGAAGTCCATCTCTCGGGCCAACTTCAACAATTTTTACATATTTGGGTAGTTTTGATGCTAATGCCATTAAATCCTGTGGAAATAAAATATTTATAATTTATATATTCAATTAAGATGATTTGTCAGTGATACTTTTCTGGACATTCCAAGTTTAAGATGATTTGTCAGTGATACTTTTCTGGACATTCCAAGTTTAAGATGATTTGTCAGTGATACTTTTCTGGACATTCCAAGTTTAAGATGATTTGTCAGTGATACTTTTCTGGACATTCCAAGTTTAAGATGATTTGTCAGTGATACTTTTCTGGACATTCCAAGTTTAAGATGATTTGTCAGTGATACTTTTCTGGACATTCCAAGTTTAAGATGATTTGTCAGTGATACTTTTCTGGAAATTCCAAGTTTCAAAGACCAATTATTTTGTCTAATGAAACACCTATGTTTTTTTTCTCATATTTCTGTACTAATGCAATTAATTAATGCTTATGTATTTTGGATGCTTACAATGAGAGTAATTAAAAAAAAATACCATTATTAATATCTTTCTTTAATATTTAAAGTTAATTTTCAAGGGGTTTTGATTGTGCAGAGAGATGTAAAAAATAGAGGGATCTTGGACAAGTGCAGCTGACATTCTCATTCATGTGTAAGTTCCTTATTATTTTGTTCTCATATTAAACAGCATTATTTTTTCTCCCATCAACTTAAGGCAAAATGAATAATTCACAGATTAATTATGGCATAAATTTTATTGGGGGCGCAATAAGCATGGAGATGAAAGTTTTTGTGTCGGTTTTGACAAATGTTCGGCTTCAGTCGAAGGCACCGAAGCACTGCGTTCGATGCTCATCAACATCATCCATGTTTTTTATAATACTTTAATAGTTGAAACGTCAATCTTTTTTGTCATTAAATTTTATTTTTAAGTTAAAATTAATATTTTAGAAATATGCTCAGTTATATTTATGAGGTCAGCTATCTTGTAATGTTTAACCCTTAACAATAATTAGGCTCCTGCAACAATATTCATAATTTCTGCCCTAACTTGAGAGGGAAAAAAATAATGCCCTGGTCGCAGCCTCTGCTGGGATACAGTCTAAATGTAGGCCAGGCTATGCTAATGCTATCTATTTAATTATAATGCAAATGCAGGGTGTAGGCTAGTAATAGTATAGCGGCTAGCCTATTTATTTTAATAACTGCAGTTATAGTATGAAAGTCTGAATTTCTTTTGCTAAATACATAAATGGCCTGTTCAAAATCTATTAGAACTAAAGATAATACTTACCACTGAATACTTTTTTTGTAAAATCAGTGAAATTTTTTTAACTAAAAACCCACCTCTCCAACCACCCATGTTTACTGTTTTTGATATATAAAAGTGTTTGTCGCCCTCTATTTGAAATAAGTAAGATGGCTGCGTCCATGAAAAAGTAAGAATGAAAACGTGTTGAGTTTTGCTTGCATTTTAATTTATTTTCGGACTATAGTAAACATGGGGAAAAAACAAAAATTAACTGACAAGGTAATTTTTTCACGTAGTACATTAGTGCCAATTAATAAATTATTATTTATGTCTAGCTAGGCTAGTTAGCTTCTCTCTCTATTTAGGCTAGGTTAGGCCTAGCCTACTAGCTAGCTAGCCCGGCTAGCTAGCTAGAATACAGATCACTCCGGCCGCGCTTCACTCCGGCCGCGCTTCACTCCGGCCGCGCTTCACTCCGGCCGCGCTTCACTCCGGCCGCGCTTCACTCCGGCCGCGCTTCACTCCGGCCGCGCTTCACTCCGGCCGCGCTTCACTCCGGCCGCGCTTCACTCCGGCCGCGCTTCACTCCGGCCGCGCTTCACTCCGGCCGCGCTTCACTCCGGCCGCGCTTCACTCCGGCCGCGCTTCACTCCGGCCGCGCTTCACTCCGGCCGCGCTTCACTCCGGCCGCGCTTCAATCCGGCCGCGCTTCAATCCGGCCGCAGCTATGGAGCGCCCAATGAGTCTTTTACAACTGAGACACGTTTTTTTGTAGAGAATCAAAATATACATTTGTAATCATACAGTATATTTTTTCTCTTTCAGGATCATAACAACATCGCAAGTGTTTTAAATTAGGTCTAATGCTAAAACAAAATAATTTATGTGTTTTATCCAATGTAATAGGCTAGGCCTAGTATATTAATTGTAATGTGATTAATTAATGTAATTTATTGCAATGTACCCTATATGTCATATTATTTTTATCATATATAAATTAAAATATAAAATCATTGTAAATTGGACTGTACAAAAATGATATATTAATTCTTGATACAATTCCAGGTAACATTAATTAGACGGATATTTGATTATTTGAAATAAATAAATTAATATTGTAAATATTGTTATTAACTATAACAAACATCAATAATAATTGATTATTTGAAATAAATAAATTAATATTTTACATTGTTATTAACTATAATTAGTAAGTATGGGTACTGGCAAGATAAAGTGTTATAAAAATAAGGGTTTTAACTAATTTTTAATGTTAATAAATGTAAAGCTATAAAAATAAATGTACATAGAAAGAAATTAAATATTGTTATTCAAGCATTAATTAGACAGGTATTTGATTATTATTTTATTATTGAATTTAATTAAGTTAAGTTTAGTTTGAAAGAAAAAGCAGTTCCAACTTCTTTGAATGTTATTCTTAATGAAAAAAAGTAAAATTGTTGCTAATAAATATTCAACTAGTTCCATTTAAATTCACCAAGAATTTGTTATAACACTGAACAGTATAGAAAACGTAGATATGGGCGCTCCATACTAACCGGCCCCTTTGCACAGGAAGTCGAATTGAATAGCGGCCGGAGTGCATAACATCGCGCTAAACTGATACGGCGGCCGGAGTGAAGCGCGGCCGGAGTGATCAGCTACCGCTAGCTAGGCCTACTAGCCTAGCTGTAGTTACGCCGATTCAGGGATGATTCGGCCCCAAGACGACATATTCTGTCTGAAAATAAAGTTTGGGGAAAAAAGCTTATTTTATGCTTAATGCATATCAAAGTCGATAAATGTAAGTGTGCCGAATCGTCTCGGGGCCGAATCGAGTCTGGGTTCCAGACGGAGTTTTGTCTTAATATTAGTAAAAAGATAAATATTTTGGCACATATGGCGTTTCATACGTATACTACTTGATTTTGGATACTCCGTCTGGGGAAACACGCACAAGTCACGTGGTTTAACACCAAGAATTCTTGGTGCATACGATTATCCGGTTGACTAGTTTCAGCTGCATGCGATTGGATACTCACTCGTACACCGTTTTAATATTCATATTTCAGAATTTCAAAGACTCAACAACTAAGATGATGCGCATGCGCTATGTTACGTTTAGACAATGTGTACATTTATGAAAGTTATTATTTTATATGCCTAGTAGTCTGCTAAACATTTGATGGGATTTTTCCCAAGAACATGCTCGTCTTGATGTGATAGGCTATAGCTTCTCGGCAATTCAAACATTGAATGGATCATTTATTACGCGGAGATAATTTTGATTTAATTCCCACCCAGACCCGGTCCTGTTTTGTGTGGTGGTGGTGTAGCCCTGTTGTGTGCCGGTGGTATGTAGGCCTCGACCTTTATTGGCGTTTTATTTGGCAGGTCATACGTGCGAGTTGAGTAGGACCTACGAAAGAGGCCTAGGCCAAGGACTAAACAATTCATAAACAACAACAAAAAAACAACTTGGCATTACGATTTTATATTTCAACAGTCTCGATTGTACATTCAGCACTGTACGTATTCGATCATCAAAATAATTATTGGTTGATTCGAAATCCATATTTACATACCGGCCGCCCCATATAGCCAAATACGGTATGATAACCTACGTCATTCTTATCGGATGTTTGCGGTCCGCAAATCGATTTCTATACGTGTTTCACAAGTCTGTATTTTCAGACAAAAATCGCGGTCGAAATAAAAACAAATAAATAAAAAAAAAGACAATAAATACAGACTTGGGGCAAGTCTAGGCCGAATCGTCCCGCTACCGTTACGCCTGGCCCTGCTAGCTAGCCTAACTGGTAGCTACTATGATTCGGCCCAGCGAGAGGCTTTCGGCCCACTTAGGAGGTCGGCCTTTAATATAAATGTGATTCTTAATTTCTTATTGATTTTTTACAATTTAGGTAGCTGACTTCCTACCTGATTCATTTCCGTCAATGGAAGATGAACTCGATACTCGTAAAATGGTTAAAATTCAAAACAAAAAGAAAAAGTCAGGCGGCTTTCAATCAATGGGTGAGTCTATTTAAAAAGTTTACAAAAAAATGTTATTAATTAAATGATTCTTGAGATTGTGATTTTAATTAATAAAATGTTGTATCATTTATAGGTTTAAATCATGCAGTTTTTAAAGGTATAATACGTAAGGGATACAAAATTCCTACACCCATTCAACGCAAGGTAAAAGGCTATTGCATTTTTTAAAAAAGTTTTTAATGAAATTTAACATATCCAATCCAATCTAATTTGTCTGCGATCATTTACAGTTTGTTAAATTATTTTAAATTGTGAAATATGTCTACCTGTTTTCTAGAGTATCCCAGAAATAATGGAAGGCAAAGATGTGGTTGCCATGGCAAGAACAGGTAGTGGAAAGACTGCTGCGTTTCTTATTCCAATGTTGGAGAAGCTGCAACAAAGGTCAGGGCAATCTGGTGCAAGAACCTTAATTCTGTCACCTACAAGAGAACTGGCTCTACAGACACTTAAGTTTGCCAAAGAGGTAAGTAGAATGAGTAGAACCTTAATTCTGTCACCTACAAGAGAACTGGCTCTACAGACACTTAAGTTTGCCAAAGAGGTAAGTAGAATGAGTAGAACCTTAATTCTGTCACCTACAAGAGAACTGGCTCTACAGACACTTAAGTTTGCCAAAGAGGTAAGTAGAATGAGTAGAACCTTAATTCTGTCACCTACAAGAGAACTGGCTCTACAGACACTTAAGTTTGCCAAAGAGGTAAGTAGAATGAGTAGAACCTTAATTCTGTCACCTACAAGAGAACTGGCTCTACAGACACTTAAGTTTGCCAAAGAGGTAAGTAGAATGAGTTAAGAACAAAATCTTTATAAATAAAAACTTACAGATATACTGAAGTAAAAATATAATAGTGATAATCTAATAGCTTTTTCTGTAACTTTATATTATCAAGAGTTCAAACAATAAATAAAAGTATTACTCTAATTGTTCCATTTTTTTTTTATTAACATTTTATATTTGTTGTATTTTCAGTTAGGTCGTTTCACAGATCTGCGTGCAGAGGTAATTCTAGGGGGCGACAGCATGGAAGAACAATTTGCTGCCTTACATGAGAATCCTGATATAATTATTGCAACACCTGGTCGTTTATTACATATCATTATGGAGATGGATCTAAAATTGAAAGCAGTTCAGTATGTTGTCTTCGATGAGGCTGACAGGTGAATATTTAGATTTTATTGTAGTTCAGTGTGTTGTCTTTGATTAGGCTGACAGGTGAATATTTAGATTTTATTGTAGTTCAGTATGTTGTCTTTGATGAGGCTGACAGGTGAATATTTAGATTTTATTGTAGTTTAGTATGTTGTCTTTGATTAGGCTGACAGGTGAATATTTAGATTTTATTGTAGTTCAGTATGTTGTCTTTGATGAGGCTGACAGGTGAATATTTAGATTTTATTGTAGTTCAGTATGTTGTCTTTGATTAGGCTGACAGGTGAATATTTAGATTTTATTGTAGTTCAGTATGTTGTCTTCGATGAGGCTGACAGGTGAATATTTAGATTTTATTGTAGTTCAGTATGTTGTCTTTGATGAGGCTGACAGGTGAATATTTAGATTTTATTGTAGTTCAGTATGTTGTCTTAGATGAGGCTGACAGGTGAATATTTAGATTTTATTGTAGTTCAGTATGTTGTCTTTGATTAGGCTGACAGGTGAATATTTAGGTTTTATTGTAGTTCAGTATGTTGTCTTTGATGAGGCTGACATGTGAATATTTAGATTTTATTGTAGTTCAGTATGTTGTCTTAGATGAGGCTGACAGGTGAATATTTAGATTTTATTGTAGTTCAGTATGTTGTCTTTGATGAGGCTGAAAGGTGAATATTTAGATTTTATTGTAGTTCAGTATGTTGTCTTTGATGAGGCTGACAGGTGAATATTTAGATTTTATTGTAGTTCCGTATGTTGTCTTTGATTAGGCTGACAGGTGAATATTTAGATTTTATTGTAGTTCAGTATGTTGTCTTCGATGAGGCTGACAGGTGAATATTTAGATTTTATTGTAGTTCAGTATGTTGTCTTAGATGAGGCTGACAGGTGAATATTTAGATTTTATTGTAGTTCAGTATGTTGTCTTTGATTAGGCTGACAGGTGAATATTTAGATTTTATTGTAGTTCAGTATGTTGTCTTTGATGAGGCTGACAGGTGAATATTTAGATTTTATTGTAGTTCAGTATGTTGTCTTTGATGAGGCTGACAGGTGAATATTTAGATTTTATTGTAGTTCAGTATGTTGTCTTTGATTAGGCTGACAGGTGAATATTTAGATTTTATTGTAGTTCAGTATGTTGTCTTTGATTAGGCTGACAGGTGAATATTTAGATTTTATTGTAGTTCAGTATTTGATTTGATTTATTTTGATACCATACAAAGTTAACAAATACAGATATACAGGTAAATATTCATGATTGTATTCAGTACATTGTCTTTGGTGAGAAAAATATTCATTTTGCTGTTGAATTATTGTAGTGTGTACCGTGTTGTGGAGAAGCATTTCCTAGGGAACTCAATTGACAACATACAAGTCCATGCGCTGTCTTTTTGAAGTTCTGGTTTGTTAAAGCATAAAGAAATGGGTTTATTGCTGCATTGGTCCAAACCAAAACATTAGCACTTCTTATAAAAACCATTGATGTTTGGTTGTCCTTATTTGTAAAAACAGCAATACCGTAAGGAATCCAGCAGAAACATGTAATGCTAACAATAGCAATAACAGCTTTCATGACTCTAAATTCTGGATTGCGTGGCGCTTGTGATATGGTTCTAGGTAATGTTCTACCATTCCGCATTGTTAGTGAATGTGTATGTACACGTCGTCTGCTCTCATGATAAGCTTTATATATCAAGTAATTTGTAATAGTAACAAGACAAAGTGAATAACCCATTGCATATCCTATTATGATTGCTTCAAACGTCCATGATTCCAAATCTCCATAAACTATTGCGCAATGTCGTAATGCAACGTTAAATCCCACCTCACCAAAACCACACATTGGCGCTAACACCGGCCCAAGAGTCAACAGAAAGTTTATACAAATCGTAAACACAATATATTTGTATTGTGTAAAGCGGATGTAAAATCTATGAGATTTAGTTATCAGTATATAACGATTAATACTAATAGTTGTCAGGGTAGTTAAAGACATGCCTAGAGTCCAAAGTGTAACATATCCCAGAAACTTACACAAATTACAATCAAGGTTCCAACTGTTGTTGTACACACTATAAATAAAGAATGGCATAAGAAAGCCTGTAGTGATCAGATCAAAGACTGCTAGATTGGCAACCCAAAAGTAAGTTACAGTCCGTAATGCTGGCGTGAATATAATGGCTGATATCACAAATATGTTACCCACACTTCCTACAATACATAAAGTAATGAGGTAGATAACTTCAATGACTGTTCCAAAAGGCCCGCTGGATTCTGTCAGAATGTCTGTCACATTCACTATTATGGGATAGCAGTAATTTGCCATGATTTGGAAATATTCAATTCAATCTTTTGATTTTTACTAAACAATCCACTGAGACCTAAACAGAGATTAAAACAAAAAAAGTAGTGATAATAATAAAGAAATTTAGGAATTCTATGACTATAGAACATGTCAATTACTTGATAAATGAAATGAGAATGTAGCTATTAGTATTATGGATCATGAAATGAGAATGTAGCTATTAGTATTATGGATCATGAAATGAGAATGTAGCTATTAGTATTATGGATCATAAAATGAGAATGTAGCTATTATGGATCATGAAATGAGAATGTAGCTATTATGGATCATGAAATGAGAATGTAGCTATTAGTATTATGGATCATGAAATGAGAATGTAGCTATTAGTATTATGGATCATGAAATGAGAATGTAGCTATTAGTATTATGGATCATGAAATGAGAATGTAGCTATTAGTATTATGGATCATGAAATGAGAATGTAGCTATTAGTATTATGGATCATGAAATGAGAATGTAGCTATTAGTATTATGGATCATGAAATGAGAATGTAGCTATTAGTATTATGGATCATGAAAATGTTTGGATAACAACAGAAAATGAATGAAAACAGTGGTATATTCATCATGATGCCAACATCTGGTGAGCTATCGATATAGAGTGAATATAAATATTGAGCTATGCTTCCTGGTCCCCATGGTATACCTTAAATTAATTAAATAAAACATTTACACAAATAAAATCATACTTACCGCCGACATCATACTTACCGCCGACACTGGGAGTTGGGAACAACTAACAAGACCATTTCAACTTGACCAGATTCAGATTTCTAATAAGATTTTTAATTCTTGCTTGGAGTATGAAATTTAATTCTTTTAAGGCTCTGTTTACCTTAATCTTGAGTTGTATGACGAAACATGTTTGATTAAATGCCATATCATAGATATAATTATCAAAGTAGATTGCACTAATAACTTATATCAAGTTGAAACACTTAATTATATCATGGAGGGATGATTATATTGTGAAGCTAATGGGCTTGTTTACCGTAACTGTCCATTAGTCTTGTGTAAAGTAAAGTGAATATTAATGTGTTTACCCTTAATATATTTACACCAGTATCTGCATATAGATAGACGAGGTATCAAATACCATACACAAGATCATATCACATTTAGAATATTCCATTGGCATCTGTACGATATTATTCTGTTTTTATCTGATTTGGCAGTTAATACTTAGTTATACACTGTTTACCTCAGTATCAAATAAAAAATTTGTTTTTTTTTGTGTTTTGTGTGCATGCTACGTGTGTTGCTTTAACAACATTTTAAAGTTAAGTCGTGATGTAGTCATTGTAGGGCCATTCAAAATGACTTGTTGACTTTTAGACCCTTGGTACCTCCCTGCTTGATGTTTAATCAAAATATTAATAAATGAATTTGTCTACTTTGACAGATTGTAAATTACGGTCGCTCATTTCTCATTTGTTTATATTAGGTTATTTGAGCTTGGATTTGCTGAGCAATTAAGAGAGATAATTCAGAGATTACCTGACAACAGACAAACAGTCTTATTTTCTGCAACACTTCCAAAGTCATTGGTAGAATTTGCTCAGGCAGGTCTTAATGATCCTCTACTTATACGTCTTGATGTCGAAACTAAAATCAGTGAAAATCTCAAGGTATATCAGATTTGATTTTTTTAATTATGGCGAAACAAATAAAATGTTGATAAACAAGCTGTTCAACAGAGTTAGATGTTTGGCAGAATATCGGTAAAATTCAAAATGCATACAACATAAATACCATAAATATTTGTATAATAATTGCTGATATAATAATTAGACATCAATTTGAGTCAAAACCATTTAACGTTATTTCACCCATTGATTTTATAGACATCATTTCTTTGTATGAGGGCAGCAGATAAATTACCAGTGTTGATGTACCTGTTGAGAGAAGTTGTGAAAGCCAATGAACTTGCTGTTGTTTTTATGGCAACTAAACATCATGTAGAATTTGTTAAAGAGGTGAGATTGATGTTTGCATTCATTTCAAATTTGTAGTGTTTTACATTCACATGTTTGTGTACATGTAGATGATATCAAATTGAACATTTTTAGCAGTCTTTATTTGGCCAAGTCCAGTAATAAAAAAGGAACTGTTTTCCACAAACAGTATTTTAAAGAAATTGAGTCTTGAAATACAAAATAAAAAATGCTCTTCCAATTCTACAGTAATTAAAAACTAAACCTAAAATATATTTTCTATCAAGATTCTAACGCAAGCTGGTGTAAGCTGTACTTACATCTTCAGCTCTCTTGACCAGACTGCACGTAAAATTAACGTGGCAAAATTTACAAATAGAAAAACAAATGTGATGTTAGTGACAGATGTAGCTGCTCGTGGTATTGACATCCCAATGTTGGATTATGTCATAAATTTTAACTTCCCAGCAAAACCAAAGTTATTCATACACAGAGTTGGTAAGTTGTAACTTCTTCATTTGTATTGTAGTAGTGTGGCAAAAGCAGCTTGTAGTTTCTCATAAAGTTTTTTTAAAATTGAGCTTTTTTAATTGTTTTTCAGGTCGTGTAGTTTTAAAAATTGAGTTAATTTGTTTTTCAGGTCGTGTAGTTTTAAAAATTGAGTTAATTTGTTTTTCAGGTCGTGTAGCAAGAGCTGGTCGTAGTGGTACAGCTTTCTCAATGGTAGCACCTGATGAATTGGCACATTTAGCTGACCTTCATCTGTTCCTTGGCCGACCTTTGACATTCTGCCAAAGTTTACACACTAAAGGTGATGATCATATTAGTATCCACTGAATTCAATTTTAATGATTAAATTGAGTATGTAATGTCATAATGTAAATATTATCAAGTAAATTTTGGTTTAAAATGATAACAAAATCACAAAAATAGGAGAACCCATTTGAAATAATATTTTGCAAAAGAATTAACACAAGTTCAAATTTACTACTAAGATGATGATGGCTTGTTTGGACGTGTGCCTCAAAGTATAGTGGAGGATGAAGCAGATCACATACAGCAGTTAGAAAACAGATCAATGGAGATTGAAGGATTGAAAAAAGTTTGTCGCAATGCTTACTCACAATATCTTAAATCACGACCGGCGCCCTCTACGGCTAGTATTAAACGTATGAAAGAGTTTGATGGCGTTAATGTCATGTTGCATCCAATGTTTGGTAAGTTAATAATTTATAGAAGAATAATAACTATTAGATCAAAGTGAAACATAAAAACAAAATGTAAGTAATCTTAATATCCACAGAAAAGCATTTTTGAATTCATTATAATGAAATTTATTTTTAAATAGATGTAAATGATAAAGATGAAACTACAAGATACCAACTTGTGGATGGAATCAAGAATTATAAAGCAAAAACGGTAAAATAAATAACTTGTTACACCCTTTCTCCACCAACTATATAATAAACTGTATACAAAGTAAGGGTTAATTGTCAATACTTCACAGACAATATTTGAAACCAACACTACAGCAAAGAGTTCAGCATTTGATGTTATGAAAACAAAGAGAAGAATTCATCAAAACGCAGTTAGTAAAAGAAGGAATAGATTGGAAGAAAAGGAATCAATAGAAAGTGGAAAAAGTAGAAAAAGAAAAGCAAATGATGATGATGGTGTAAAAATGGCAATGGTAATTTTATTGATGTATTACTTATTGATTATAGAATGTTTTAATATGTGTATGTTTATATATGTTTATTGATCTATTACTTATTGATTATAGAATGTTTTAATATGTGTATGTTTATATATGTTTATTGATCTATTACTTATTGATTATAGAATGTTTTAATATGTGTATGTTTATATATGTTTATTGATCTATTACTTATTGATTATAGAATGTTTTAATATGTGTATGTTTATATATGTTTATTGATCTATTACTTATTGATTATAGAATGTTTTAATATGTGTATGTTTATATATGTTTCATATATGTATGCTTTAATGCTTCTTATAATCATATAAACCTAATAAGGAGTTGTTCTTATTTTTAAGGATACATTCTCAGTAGTAATAGACGGCAAAAGAGGACGTAAATCAGCCAAATTTGATGAGGGTAGTGATTACTATATTTCCTATACACCATCAGACAAACAAACAGAGCAAGGGTACATATGCTTCTATTTTATCAAAGGGTATATTTATCATATTCATGTTACTTTTATCTGCATGTTATTTTTGTGTGTGTGTTTTATTTGACAGGCTAAGTGTTGGTTCATCGTTTAGTCATCAAGCTAAGTCTGCTGTACTTGACTTAACTCAGGATGACAGTCGGATAATGAATAAAAATCAGAAGCTTATTCGCTGGTAAGACAATTAATCTGTTATGTAGTGATATGCCCAAATATGGTAGTGATATGACATCATCATGTCCATATATGGGCACATCACATTTTTATACAGTTTCTTCAGTAATCAATTAACGTTTAAAATATAATAAACATTTGTTTAAATATTTCACTTTCTTTTTTTAGGGACAGAAAAAAGAAGAAATACATAAACGAAGCTGGAAAAGATACACTAAAGAAAATAAAAACAGAAAGTGGGATGTACATCTCGGCATCTTACAAAACAAACAGGTATATTCAACCAATGTTTATCAAATCAAGATCACTAATTAAAAGCAGGTTGTTAATTAAATAATATATTTTAACTTTATTTGTTGTTTAGGTACAAAGATTGGCAAGAAAAGAGCAAGGTTGGTATGAGGGCAGCAGATGAAAGTGATGATGAAGATACAGCAAAAAGAAATGGTAAAGCCCTGCTTCTATATTGATTGCACACTGATTACTGTAGTACCTATTATGTAGAGCATTTAAAGAAATACTGTGTTTATATTGATTGCACACTGATTACTGTAGTACCTATTATGTAGAGCATTTAAAGAAATACTGTGTTTATATTGATTGCACACTGATTACTGTAGTACCTATTATGTAGAGCATTTAAAGAAATACTGTGTTTATATTGATTGCACACTGATTACTGTAGTACCTATTATGTAGAGCATTTAAAGAAATACTGTGTTTATATTGATTGCACACTGATTACTGTAGTACCTATTATGTAGAGCATTTAAAGAAATACTGTGTTTATATTTATTGCACACTGATTACTGTAGTACCTATTATGTAGAGCATTTAAAGAAATACTGTGTTTATATTGATTGCACACTGATTACTGTAGTACCTAGTATGTAGAGCATTTAAAGAAATACTGTGTTTATATTTATTGCACACTGATTACTGTAGTACCTATTATGTAGAGCATTTAAAGAAATACTGTGTTTTTTTAAAGGCAAACTTGGATTAAAATCAACGTTAGGAAATCGTTACCGTGGTCATCATAAACAACAAAAAGGAAAAGCACGAAATGAATTAATACCAAATGAGAAAATCTTAAAGACACGTAAGAAAAAAGAAAAGAATCAAGAAAGAAGTAAACCTAGGAAAGACCGGGGAAGAGATGGCAGGGGTGGAAGAGATGGCAGGGGTGGAAGAGATGGCAGGGGTGGAAGTGCTGGTAAAGGAGGCAATGTCTTTGGCAGAAAGGGAGTCAGCAATTTTGGTGGAGGCCGAGGAGGTGGAAGAGGCGGCCGAGTTGGTGGTGGAAGAGGTCGAGGTGGTGGAGGTCGAGGTGGTGGAGGCCGAGGTGGTGGAGGCCGAGGTGGTGGAAGCCGAGGTGGTGGAAGAGGTCGAGGTGGTAAATCCAAAAGATGATTAAAAAAACAAAAATCAACAATTTGTTCATGGGTATAAAGAGCAATCAATAAAGTAAAAAGCTAATATATTTTGCATTTTGTTTTTATTTTACATCAATACAACAATACAGATATGATTATCAATAAGGGCAACAAAAGGCAAGCTTCTTTCACAAACTGGAGTAACATCGATAAGGACATTATTACATACACTCTCAATGTACCAAAGTAACATCTATTATGTACTACATATAAATATATGGCTGATATTATTTATCAATATTTTCAATAGTGCATAGATAATGCTTTTGTGTTTGCAGGACTGGTGCCTTCTCCCATTGATGGGGTGTGTGTGCTAGTCACAGGGTGACTTTTGGTCTAAATTATAATCCCTGAGGAAATACAACTGGTAACTTTAAGTACCTAATATTAATTATAAATAAATAACATAGTAAGCAAGCACAATTTTTATCTCTTGAAATTGCACATTTTTCATCATTGTAAGCAGAATAGTATCAACTTATACATTACGGTGATATCACATAGACGTACAGTGATTTCAGTTCAGTAAATAACAATACTTGGTTCACAGTATTAGCAACATGTAACTGAACACTGGGTTTTTATCTCTCTTGGTAATCATCAGAAGGAGCTTACTATCATGTTTTTATTTTCCAAAGCTGAGAAGAAGAATTTAAACTTAGTTATGGTTTGTGTTTTGAGGGATTACATCCCCCTAAACTGCTTGGCCTCACTTTACTTGCAAACCTCCCTTTAAACTGCTTGGCCTCATTTTACTTGCAAACCTCCGTTTAAACTGCTTGGCCTATTCTAATGCCATTGAAATAAAATCTGTAATTTATACTTAAGAATTTAGTGTGTCTTATCTTTTAAAAGTAAATGTATTATATCATTTAAATTTCTAAACACTGCAGGTCCCCTTACCTTTAGTTTAAAACCAAGAACTTCCGACAGAACTGCAGAGAAAGCCGACAGTACAATTACACGAATGATGTTGTAAAATAGAGGATTCATCGATAATCCAGAAATCTTAAATGGGCTCTCCAGCTCCTAAATTAAAATCAGTACAATTTGGTAATACTGTAATATGATTATGGTAAAGATATGGTAGTAAGTTTCATCCGTATGTGACTCCTATTTCCACCCCAATTTGTTAATGTTACAGTAAAATTTGTACAAATTTGTTTTAATCATTACCTTGAGGAGCTTGGAGGCCAACTTAAGTACATTGTTAGCCAGCATTAAGTCATCTTTCTTATTTGGTTTGCGTTCCATTCGCAGATACAGATTTATCTAAAACAACAGAAAGAATGTTTAAACACAACAAATATGCTAGCGTTAAAATCAGTTTCAATGTCCATTAATGTAATGATGGAGCCACTCTGGTGACCTAACAAGTCAATTTCTTGTTGGAACATAATTAAATCAACTATACCTGTTCAGTTAACAGTAATGAGCTGTTTCTGAATTTTTTGTTGATTTCTGATCCTAAAGTCACAAATCTGAGCAGGTAAATACTTAGGCAAAAGCTCCAGATAACAACGTCCCAATTGTGCAGCTCAGAGTGGAGTCTATCAGTGTCTCGTAGAAGCTATCAAATAAAAACATATTGTTTGTTGACAAGTGCACAAGGCTACTAATAAAAATCATTTGTATTATCATGGTACGCTTTATTATTATATGTTGTACAAAAATAATAAAATAAGCATTATCATTAGTGATGTACAGTACATAACATCACAGTTAAAATAAGCATTATCATTAGTGATGTACAGTACATAACATCACAGTTAAAATAAGAATTATCATTAGTGATGTACAGTACATAACATCACAGTTAAAATAAGAATTATCATTAGTGATGTACAGTACATAACATCACAGTTAAAATAAGCATTATCATTATATCACAGTTATTTACTTAATATTGCTTATTTTATTATAGTTTATCAACTCTGAATAATAGCAACATATTATTTGCTACCGGAACATAGAATGAACATTTTGTTGACATGTACAGTAGACTTACTTCGGTACAAAGAAGTGAGATAAGAAGCAATGTCACTAAAAATGTTGATGTAACAATGACATCAACAGATCGTTGAGGTCCTCGTTTTTTCAAGAATGAACGGAGTGAAAGCCATGCTTTAATACTGCTTACACGATCCAATCGGAAATGAGGGAGAGAAGACTTTCTGGCTCGTCTTGCTGATGTCAGGTGGGTGAAATATTTTGCAAATAGACACCTCTGAAAATATAGCACAGTAACATAACTGCTGTTTTTGTTTAATGAGATTAAATATTGACAATTGACGTTAGGCAAAATGATATTTGTTTTATGTATTCCCTTGTATTTCACTGATAAAGTACAGTACCTGCTTATATGTTCTTTCTGTAACAGCCAGCATAAAGAAGTACATCAAACTTAGTAAAAATCTTTCGACCAATGATGTTATGGTTACAAATTGAACTGACCAATGAGAGCCAAACATAATGCGATGAATTTCAAATAACCAATTGACTTCCATCCATGATGTTGAGTCTTTGATTTGTGATGCATGTAATCTGTATATAGTCAAATTAAAACACTAATTCTTAATCTCACATAAATTAATTCTTTTTCTCCTAACAAAAGATTTAAATTGATATTATAGAAACTGTGACTCTGCAGTATTGATTATCCATGGAAGCATTACCTATAACAGACTGGAACAACAGCAATTATAGCAGAAAAGAGGAAACCAATAATAAGGTAATCAGCATTGTTGATGTTACTGCCATCTACTTTACGGTTGATTGCACAGCTTATCTCAATTACTGTCATTTCTGTCTTCTTGCATTCGTTACCAATAAACATACGAACACCAACTAAAAATAGTAGCAAAATACCGTAATAGAATTGTCAATAATTAAAGTACTGTCATCTGACACATGGAAATAGTAAGATCATTATTGTAGACACTGTGAGCACACACTTTCTATAATCACTACCCTGGATCATCACTACCCTGGATCATCACTACCCTGGATCATCATTACCCTGGATCATCACTACCCTGGATCATCACTACCCTGGATCATCACTACCCTGGATCATCACTACCCTGGATCATCACTACCCTGGATCATCATTACCCTGGATCATCACTACCCTGGATCATCACTACCCTGGATCATCACTACCCTGGATCATCACTACCCTGGATCATCACTACCCTGGATCATCACTACCCTGGTTGTCAAACACTTATTTATACAAATGTTGTTTACCCTTTTCTTTTTCTGAAGATGTATAAGAATTATTAATGAGCATTGGTATAGAGGCCATGTTTGAACAGAATGGGTTCTCATGTTTTAGTAGGCTGTCAGGTTCCTCCTCACTATCTTCATCAGATTCGCTTGAATCACTTGTTTCAGATGAACTTGGTGACGATCCATCTTCTCTACCTTTGTCCATCCACAGTTCATCACCCTCAGTTGGCAAATTCAATCCAGAAAACCTGTTTTCTGAATCAACTATCTATTTTGAAATTATAACCATTATTTTTAATCATTATTATTCATTCACATTTTATTTATTTACAGTCCTGGTAGTAGATAGTAGGGTACTGCATTACATAATATTTGTATATATTTTTTTCTATCAACACTCCACCTTTAGTTCAAACTTTAGGCTGACTATGTAAACAAGAACTGACATACCTTTGCTGTGGCTGATTTGAACTTATTATTTTGCTTGCTATTAGGCTTAGGGCTAATCTCTTGTATGCCTTTTCTGCTTTGTTCATCTGATCCAGGAATGCATGAATTTCTAACTTGACAATTAGATGACAACGGTCTTTCAAATGTGGTTTCATTTGGATTAAGTGAAGATGAATTCAATTCATAAATCAGATCTTCAAAATTATCATCAGTAATTATGATATCACCGGCAGTTTCCATTGATTCAATAGGGTAGTTTAGATGTTGAATGTCCTCATTTGATCTACTGTTTACATTTTCATCCCCTCTGGCAATATAGACTGGGCCATGACCAGATTTTGTTTTTGCAACATGATTGTCCAGTACATTTTTGTCTAAACTGCCATGTGAAACAACCCTTCTCCTCAGACTCATTTCATTTACAGTTGACCTGCTTCTTTCAGGTGATCTGTTTGGTAAATTGTTCCAATTGGTAGCATTTGAATGCTGCTGGATTTTATCTCTTTTTTGCTGGTTTTTGTAGTTAATTTTAAATTTCCTTAAAAAAACAATGGAACAGTGACAACAATCTAATGCTGCATTTTGTACTACTGTACATTTTGATGCTATGTATAATTTTTACAATAAATCTTACCTACGAGACGACTTGCGCTGCAAGTGACGTAACTTGGAGACTTTTGTTGAAACTACTTGACAATAGGTTGTACCAAGTATCAGCATCAGAACAACAGGACTAAACACTTCAACAATAGTAACCTTCTGAAATAGTATTAAAACAATAATGCTTGCATACATGGCTCAGCAACATTAATAAATTAATAAATAATAATGCTTGCATACATGGCTCAGCAACATTAATAAATTAATAAACAACAATGCTTGCATACATGGCTCAGCAACATTAATAAATTAATAAACAATGCTTGCATACATGGCTCAGCAACATTATTTTTGTGTATTTTATTAACATAAAACAAATCAGACCTAGTTGTCAGCTGTATCATGTCTGCCAATATCAGTATCTTTTTAATTATCTATCAATCATAAATCAATATCACATTACATAAGGTTCAAATGCATACCTCTTCTCCATGGGATACATAACCCAAGAAGTACATCACCATAGAGACAACCTGCATAATATATAGAGTCAAAAATACAAAAAATAGTCTGCGAGAAATGTTAGAAATCCACCTGAAATAAAAAAAAAAAAGTTGGATTAGGAAAAATTAAATTTAAATAATAATCTATATTGTGCAAGTTGTAAATATACTAAACATTTATTAAATAAATGATGACAAATTAAGAAATACCATTTATAGCAAAATGGAAAGAGGATGACTCTAGTAATAGCCCGTCTTGTACTCGCAACCCAAGCATATTCTGGTTTTGCCTTCGTAAAATTAGAACCTAAATTAAGGAAAAAAGTTCAAGAGAAAAGTGCATTTAAAGTTTATCCTCAAAATCAAAATCAAAATTCAAATAGTTATTACTAATTTGTATTTGTTGTTCACAACATAGAAAGATATTAAAAACATTCTTACCACGAAACAAATCCACGTCAATTAGTTCTGTCTTGAGACGAGTGGATTTCATAGGAGCATTCACATTCTTTCCAAATTCCTATCAATATCAAGTTCATTATTATTTTCTGTACATAAAAGTGCTGCAATAATTATTATTCAAATTTGTTTTTTTACATTTATAATTGTTTTCTTTTTGCTACAACAATCCCCCCCCCCCTATATTTATATTCACAATTGATGTTACCTGTAACTCTTTCTCTTCCATGTACTCTTCCCATAAGTCTTTGTCATAGGCTCCAATCTGCAAGCAACCATTACAGTATGTATTTTTGCATAGCATAAAATATATTTTTTCGGTGTTTATTTGTAAATGTATAACAATGGAACAATATGATTGTTTCCAATTAATCGTTTATTATTTTGGATAATATCTTTAAATGTGAAAGTCAATTTAAAACGTTATTTAAATACTCTCCTGGGTCAACTGGTGTTAAAGATTAAATAAAAAAATATTTTTTTCAGTACCTTTGTTTGAAAGCATACAATAGCATCATTCAAATGTGCAGTTAATCTCTCAATCGCCATAGCAACAAATCAAAATGAAACCTATTCTTTTCTTTAAAAAAAAGAATGAAAATATTAATTTACGGCAGATTGATTAGAAATAATTGTGTATGTGTGTAATTTATATTTTTTTACATATATTCTACATGATTATATATATGTTAATGTATCAACCGTCCCCATAGTCAATATAGTTTGATACTATATTTATTAATACTGTACTAATATAGTAATAGTGTGGTATGTTGTGGTGGCTAAAACTAAACTAGACAAATTGTCAACCGTGCGAAATAGAATAATAAATAACACCTATTAATAATTATGTTTCACCGTGCCATGCCGATAGTTACTAATAGAAATACTAGCCTATGTACAACTAGGTTCTTTGGTACAGTATTGTGCAGTAAGAATATTTATTGGTATTAGCTGTAGCCTATCTATAGTATAGTTTAAACATGGACTATTTTATACCTCCATGGTTTAAACATGGTACTACTACCCTGCCTACTACTATGAATTTTCTCTACCAAGCAAGACATCATGGATAACAAGCATCGGTAATTATATATCATCCAGTGAATAAAATGGACGATTTGTCAAATATTACAACGAATATAAATTATGACTAAGATAAACAAGTTAAGTAATACTTTCAAAAAAAGAATTAGTGTCAAAAATTCACATACAAAACATATCACATCTGTTCTCTCCTCCTCCCAATTTCCCAATTTTCACAAGTTGTTTGGCTGTTTGTGACCTGTTTTGACATTTTGGGTTATACCATTAACAGGTAAGGGAGAAAAGCAAACATTTTAGTTTTATTTTATTTTTAATACCCAATAGTTGTAATTGTATGAGGCTAATATATAAATTTAATTATTTATCAATAAATAAAATATTTATTTTAATTCATATCTGCATTTTTATTTAAACTAAACTTTTAATTCCAGACACTCGCCAGCATGCCGAAGAAGAAACTATTATTAAAGGAGCATGATGGGAAGATTCGGGATTCCCACAAAACACAAAATCATCAAAACAAACATGGCGCTGTTACACAAAGTAATGATCACTTCTGTTTTTACCTCAATATTCTTGATTTTAGTCGCCTTGCGCTTAGATGAAGAAACGGCATGGAACTGGTTTATAATATTTATTCCTGTTTGGTTTTTTGACGCAATATTGGTTACTTACGTGACCCTTCGTTTGATGAGACATTGTAGAAATGGATATGATCAGGCAGACACTTTGAAAAGTTTGACCTTAAAAGTTCAAATGCTTGTTGTTTTATTACTAAAGATTGTATTCCAGGTTCTGTTGTGTTTGAGACTGCAAGAAATCGGTGACCTGCGCTACTACTACGTGTTTATACCACTCTGGATGATATTCTCGCTTGGTGTTTACAAATTATGTCCAAGAATTAATGTCTCGTAAAAAAGTTGAAACTTAAAACTTAATTACAATATAGAGAAGAACTGCTGAAAATGTATTGTGTATGCTATTAATGTTTGATACTGCATTCCAAGACCAATAAGACAACATATTTACAGACAGCATTGAATTCAATAGCCAAGAAAGAATAGAAGGTTTATGTCTGCCTAAGCCAATAATAATAATAATAATAAATAACATTTTTAAAGCGCAAGAGACAAAGGTTTCAAAGCGCTGTGTTTTCCAAGATCTGTGCAAGTAGTAGCGTGTGATTATGCTTCTCTGAAGAGATGAGTTTTGAGTTTAGTTTTAAATGTGATTACAGATTTTGATGAGCGTATTTCGAGGGGTAGAGTGTTCCAGAGTTTTGGGGCTGCGACAGCGAAAGCACGATCACCGTAAAACCGAGTTCTGGAACGGGGTCCAGGTTTTAGAAGAAGTCTGCTGGATGAACGAAGTGTAGAGTTTGTTGACGGAGTAATGATGTCACATATGTAGGCTGGAGCACATCCGTTGATGGCCTTATATGTCAGCAACAGGATTTTAAAACGAATGCGCAGATCTACAGGCAACCAGTGTAAGTCACGTAAAACGGGAGAAATATGTTCATGTCGTTTAGTGCCAGTGATAAGTCTTGCGGCGGAATTTTGGATTCGTTGAAGAGGAGACAGATAAGAAGTTGGTAGGCCGTACAGAAGCGAGTTATTACAGTCCAGACGAGATGAAACAAAAGCATGAACAAGACGTTCAGTTGATGTTTTGTCAAGGTACTTACGAATCTGGCCGATCTGGTAAATTCCAAAGGAAGCACCACGGCAAACATTACGAATGTGTTCTTTTAAACCGAGGCTGTTGTCTAGTTGGACGCCAAGATTTCTGGCTGAGCTGGAGGTAGAGACACTAGTATCTCCAATGAACAATGACACAGCAAAAGTGGGATTTAGCTGAGAACTACTACTGTACATACAATGCACCAGACATTCAAAACCTACTCATTTCATATTGGAAAATAAACTTCTGTAAAAAATGCTGCTAACATATTTAAAATTGTTTTTGAATAAATTCACTACAGCCAGTAGATTATATAGTATTAATAATGTGTATAGTATGTGTATTATTTTCTGGTTCCTTTTGATAAAAATGTGTACGACCTGAAGAAAATTTCTATAAAACAATTGATGTTTAAATATTTAAATAGGTTTTATTCTGGTTTTATGAAATAAACACATTTATTTTGAAAACCTACAAAATACTGTACTTACAAAAATTCATAAAATATTCATATTTATTGTTAAAGGCCAGGTACGGGCAAAGAATTTCTATTGATCATACATTCCAATAATTATCGATCTATAGCTTCCCCTATGTTTCATCATTTTTGGGATTTTATTTGTATTACCTTGTTGAAAGTGGGGGGGGGGGGGGGGGATAAGTTCAAATTACACATTAAAATCGCTATTTTTTTGTACACAAATGTTTTAACTAGAGAGGCATTTTTTAAAAACTGTTAAAAATGTTATCAGATGACTTAATATAGGTAATATAACTTGAGTTTTACGTTCCTGGTGTTTTATTTCAACTTCTGATAATTTTATTTTTGTGCTATAGCAAAAATGATCCACCGTATGCCCACCATCCTTTTTTCATTTTCTAGGGAGTCACCAGACATGTTATTACATTAGGTTAAACTACTGAAAAAAAAATTGTGCCTATTATTGCAGAATTGTGGCAAATTTTGTATTTGACCATTTAAAGGGAAATTCATGTTTTTCGTCATGTTTTCTGTTATACACATATTTCATTTATGTACAATTAACCAAATATTATGTTTAAAATTCATGCCTGTACCTGAGCTTTAAAACAGTACAACTCATGACATGAAAATACCTATATCTACTAAACAGTACAACTCATGACATGAAAATACCTATATCTACTAAACTGTGTACAGCTTTAAAGGTGACAAATTTGGTATTTCACACTTTCTCCCATAACATTTTACTTTCCGGGAATGCCAAACCCTTCCTGGTGGTTTCCATGACATCTTACTTTCCGGGAATGCCAAACCCTTCCTGGTGGTTTCCATGACATCTTACTTTCCAGGAATGCCAAACCCTTCCTGGTGGTTTCCATGACATCTTACTTTCCAGGAATGCCAAACCCTTCCCGGTGGTTTCCATGACATCTTACTTTCCGGGAATGCCAAACCCTTCCCGGTGGTTTCTCATGGCATGTGCATGCCAATCTAATTGGGTAAGAAGTCTCTTTGCTCCAGACTCCATATGGTCATTCAGAGGTTTGCCTTCTTCATCCAGACTCTTGTTAGTTTGAGGTAATCCAAAAATATTTGACACACTGATGCATCCAATTTCACCCAATAAAGCACGGAGCTGTATGGCTGCCCTCATTCCTCCATACTGTCCTAAAAAAGAGAATTTTAGAGCTTAATAAAATGCAGTCTCTATGATAATGATAACTATTGCAACAGCTTAATAATAAATGATATACTCACCTGGAGAGTAGCAAACGATTCCTGAAGGTTTATATGAAAAGCTGCTGCCTGGGAAGTGGTCCAAGAGATTAGCAAGTGCTGGTGGAATGCTATGATTGTACTCTCCAGTAATGACAACATAACCGTCGGCTTCCTTTATTCTGTTTCCCAGATCAACCAATAACGGAGGAGCTTCAGATGGATTCTTATAAAAGTGAAGAGGTTTCTTGAGTAGTGGCAAATTTAGTTCTTGGGCATCTAAAATAACATAAATTACATTTAGTTAATTGCTTTGAGCAGAATGTGGAAATTATCATTCAATTATAATAAATTTGTTCTTACAAAAACAACACGTTAATCTTTAATTTATTAGAAAACCCATTAACTTGATTTAAAACCAGGATACATAGCTCAGGTCAAGGCGATCGCGTAGCCTTTTGGCAAAATAATTAGTACTGTCGATCGGTGTCAATCACAATAAATTTGATATTGTTCATAAACTGTAAATCACCACGATGAAGGCGCGGCTGCTAATACCACAAAGCAATCAAAGACGGACGATCAATCACAGCTGTGTTACTTATGGCCTACACGCGATCTCGATACCCTGGTATTGTGGCTAGCTTACTTACCCCGTTACTTACCCATAAAATCTACGTCGTGGCCTGCTTTTAGCAAGAAGTTTTGCATAAATTTTGCAACACGTAATCCAAGTCTGTTTTCTCGTACAGTTCCAAGGAAAAGTACGTATTTCAATGGTTTGCTAGCCATATTATTATTGTGACCCTTCGATTTACTGTTTACAGTACTTGTTCGTCCTTCTTCGTGTAAACACTCGCATTAAATGACACAGCAAATTGCAGTACTGTACTGTGTTATGTAGCTAGTTCTATTCGGATCGTATTTCATTCATACAGACTAATCCAAACATAATACTATACCAGCCCGAGTTACCACCGCGCATGCGTAAGATAAGAAGACACCGACTTTGTGCGAAAATTGTAATGCGAAACCCCCACCTCCTCCCACCCCATGGCCTGCTACCCCTCCCCTGGGGCTAAGCCTAAGACAATTTTGAAAAAACAAAATGGAAATGGCACTTATAATTGAAATTTGAAACGAAATATTGGAGCTCAACTATGAACATTTCGAAAAACAGAGTTGCTCGGTCCCCGACAACATTTGTTTAAATATGAAACAAATAATTGGTATTATATATCTCTGTAAATTGTAAACGATTATTTGATGATCTAGTTTATTTTGATATTTGAATCCTCATTGTTAACCTAACCAATTTAAATGAGCAGTTGAAACACATAGTAGATTTGTGTGATATAAATACGGACAATCAATTCTAAAAAGACACATTATATGCTATTATTATTCTGTGGACAGGACAACATGCAATGAGTAAAAGGGATATATTACAAATAAAAAATAATAAAAGAAAAACAATACTTATTATTTTCCATTAAAAAAAACATCGGTAGAGGTTCGAACCCAATCTACTAGAGCTGAGAGCACTCAAACCTGAGCATTAACCGTTACGCCACAAAGTAGTATATGACTGAACAGCTGATAATAGTCTATTTATACGTGTATTACGCAATTCATCATTACGTTAGTCGTAACAGCTGCACGTATGTGTCGTGGGTTCGATTCCCACGCTGGTCGATGGAATAGAGTTAAAGCTATGCGAGCAACTGTGTTGGGGTTCACAGAATTATACGTCCGCCTTTCCACCACACATCATGAGGCGACAACATCAATGGATGGACATCAGGAGTGCTGAGGCAAGGAGAGCACATTTAATATCTTTTTTTTTCATTTAATTTTTTTTCAACCTGTATTCGATCTCGTAAATTTTATGTTTGCCGTTTTTTTTAAAAAGAAATTGAATTTATATTTCATCGCAACATCTATTTTTATGTGCTTGTGCGGCTGCGGGATTATTCTTTCGATCTCCTGCATTTTATATTTAGCGCCCTCAATTTTAAGAACACCCGCGTTAGCTTACCTTGGTCAAAGATAGTGTAGTAGGAAGATGTTACACTTCGCTCAAAAATTAGAGAACCGCTCGAGATAGGGCGCCTCTCACGACGAGTAGGGATAGACGAATCTGAAAGATGAGGAGCGCAATAGCAAATCCCAACGAAAATGGTGTTTTCGGCAATAAATTGTAAAAATAAGCCACAAAAAACATAAAACTTCTTTTTTTTTCTTTATTATACAAAGTTAAAAATTAATATGATGTTTTCATACTGTTTTTGGATCTTTTTAATTGTTAATACATTTATTTGGAGTGAGTTTTGGAATGACATGACTGTAAACACTGAGCTAGGATCAGGAGGAGGCTTACGCGCGCCTGTAGACGCAATCATGAATGGATGCTGGTCATCTCGTACCCAAACCAACCCGTACCCAAACCAACCCGTACCCAAACCAACCCGTACCCATAAAAACTCTTACTCATCTTGGTAAACACCAGTCAAGTCTGAAGTCATAATGCACATTTTACAGTATTGTTGTTGGCAAACAATATATGATTTATGAATAAATGATAGCAATTCTTCTGCAATTTCAATATTTTCTATACAGCAATTTCTAAAAACTCTAGGGGTAGGTAGAAATTATTCTTTTTCTATAGATTAATATAGAATTCTAAAACTTCTATATATAGATTCTACAGAACATTTTTTGTAAGGGTAGTATAATAAAAGGGGCTAAAGTAGGCCTCCCCACGGATATTTTTTTCTTTGATATACCTTACCAATATTAATGATGAACTCATCGGCTTATATTATTATCGATAATGTTAGGCATTACATAATCATGGCAAATTACGATGAATGCACGAAAGTTCGGAGTGTTACAAGCATAATATAATAATTAGTTATTATTAAATTATTTAAATTAATAGATAATTAACAATAATTGTTTTTTTTTTAAGTAAAAAAAACATACCCGTAGTCCTATATTCCTATTGAATGTTGCGGCCTACTGGTACCGTATTCATTGTATATGTTTCCCCTTATAGACGACTATTTGTATAATAATTAATATTATTGATTACAATAGAGATTGATTGATTGATTACACATGCCATACTACCTATTCTCTTTTATTACCCATTTAGAAATAAACCATACGTAATCGATTATTATATAGGCATACACATTGTAGGCCTATTATTATTACCACTAATAGGCCCCTAATATATTTATTCACTCTGATAAAAAAGTGTTTCTAAAGCTAGGTATTACATTCTTTATCTCTGTCCAATGTTAACAATTAAATGTAAATAATAATTTTTTTAAAGTTAAGTTGATTTGCAAATAAAAACATTAAAATAAAAGAAATAAAATATGGTAGATATTCCAGGTACCTAAACAATTCCAGGTAATTGAAACACAAATTTGTATTCCAAAACATAAAAATATGATTCATTTGCACTTTCTATAAAGATAACATTACATTTTATATGTTAATTCGTATTAAATCTTAATTTTACAATCATATTATTCTACTGTTATAATAGCCTATTTCCTATACAATAACTTTCCGTATCCCTACTCGACGTGCGAGGCGCCCTTTAAATTTAGCTCCATGTTGTCTAGCTTTTATTTGCATTGAACGAATAGGAAGTGTAACATCTTCCTACTACACTATCTTTGCCTTGGTGATGATAGGGCGGCCGCTGCGTGACCAATCAAATTGGTCGTCGCGACGAAAACAGCAAAGTACAACAACTTTATGTATCGACGATTCACCGTAGTGAACTTAAACCTTGTGTAAGTTTCTCATGTTTTACAAAAGAGGATAGGTCCGGGGATAGGTCAGGGAGGGCCAGCATATGTTTCACAATTAACATTGATTTATCCTTAAATGTAAAGGTAAGACTCAATTACTTGTATTGTGTCACATTCATAAAAATAGCCCACAAAAGGGACTATCCCTAAACCTTACACGAGTATGCCCTCTACTGTACTGGACAGGCTATAACAACTAGTAGTAGTAGGTGGTGGTCTAATAAAAACCCAGAGAAAAGATAAGGGAGACAGACGACCACCAGCAGTTCTCATATTCTACTGTATTCTATCTATCAGAAGAAACACAAAATGACAAAATGCTAGTAACACAGCGTACTCTTTCCGGATGCTAGTCAAGTCGCCCCATCGCAAAGTCGCCCCATACAAAGTCGCCCCTTACACAGTCGCCCCATCGCAAAGTCGCCCCAAAACAAAGTCGCCCCGACACAGTCGCCCCATCGCAAAGTCGCCCCATCGCAAAGTCGCCCCAACGCAACGTCGCCCCATCGCAAAGTCGCCCCATCACAAAGTCGCCCTATCGCAAAGTCGCCCCAAAACGTTAAAAAATAGTTTACAAGTGCGTAAAATGTCGCAATGATACACAAAATAACACGGAACGTGTAGGCATAAAAAGGGGAAGCCCCGCCATGTAGTTTCAGGTCACACGATCGGCACGCACCACCATCATCAGAGAGGAAGCCCCCGACTAATCACTCCGCGGTCGCACTAACGTGCTAGCTTACCAGAGGGAAACCCCCGTAATTACTCCGCCGTTGTCGCACTACAACGCACCATCTGAAGATGGGGAAACCCCGCCGGAGTTTTACGATGATATCAGTCGCGTTCGAAATCGGTCGCGTTTAAATTTGGTCGCGATAAAATGATGTTATACGATCTAGATTATATACATAGTATTACGTAATGAACATTGATTGTAAGCCTGGAAAGGCAATCCCATCATTATATCCATTATAAAATTGCATCATATCACCACTATATGTCGTAAATGATGACGTGCGTGTGTGTATTCGTCGTACGTCCGTGTACGTATTATTCCGTGCCTCTTCACGGTCTTGTTTAATTTAAAATTAAATAAATACCCGATATGAGGATATTTATTAGGCATGATAATTAGAATGTTCTAGGCCTAACCAAAAGGGTTGAAAAGAATTTCTTCAGTAAAATGATCATTGTGCTGTTGAATAAAAGGCGACTCGCCATCTGAAACATTCTCTGAAACCAATCGGAACTGCGCCGTCTTTCTGCTGACCGTCGGGGATTGCTCTTTTTAAAAAACACGCACACGATACTGTACGATGGTTTTTCCATGGTCAAAATGTAGCGTTTTAATTTTACTAAAATACCTGCATGTAAAACAATCATATCGGCGATGAAATCCTTTTTTTTTAATTTCTTTATTTTGAAAAGTCATTATAAAATTAAGACACATAACTTGTCAATAAATGCAAAATGATCAATAAGTAGCCTATAACACTCATTGTCTTACAACACTGTTATTGTTTTAACTACTGTAAATCTATAGGAAGGCCTAGGCTACTACACATTTATACATTTATTATAATTATTATCCTAAAAAATTAGCTGGTATCCACGCGTAGGTTGAAGAAAGATTCGTAATTGTGGCTCTGGTAACTAATTTTAAAATCATATTAAATTAACATTTTCGAAACTATAAATCAGGGATAGGCCTAATCTTTTTAGAACTTTCAAACAAGGGACTATTTTTTTAATGATTTTTAATAAAAAGCACATCACTCCATTAAAACCTTAAAAATTAAAACACAAATTATGTATATAGGATAAACATTATACTGTATACGACATTTAGCGCGACCAAAGTAACAACGCAATCGATATCAAACGCAACCAATATGATTAAAACCGTGGGCGACTTTGCGATGGGGCGACTTTGCGTTGGGGCGACTTTGCGATGGGGCGAATTTCCGATGGGGCGACTTTGTAATGGGGCGACTTTGCGATGGGGCGACTGTGCCGGGGCGACTTTGTTTTGGGGCGACTTTGCGATGGGGCGACTTTGTATTGGGCGACTTTGTATGGGGCGACTTTGCGATGGGGCGACTTGACTGGATCCCCTCTTTCCACGTATATATAGTGCATGTTTATTCAGAATGTTTAAACAGTACAGAACAAATCTAGGGAAGTGGAGAAGAGACAAGAAGAGTGTAGTGCATATAAATGATGAGTTTGTACTAAAATATTTTGAATGTTGTTGAACTATCGTTATTTACCTCCGCCAAGAAGGAGGTATATGTAATCGGTAGCGGGTGTTTGTTTGTTTGTCTGTTTGTCTGTTTGTTTGTTACTTGGCAAAAAGAATTTTGCCAAGTATAGTATTTACTTTGTAAGTATAGTATTTACTTTGTAAGTATAGTATTTACTTTGTTTGTATGTTTGTTTGTTTGTTAGCACGATAGCGCCTACAGTTTTCAAGTTATTCTTCTGAATTTTTGGGTGTAGATAGGTATATACAGTACTTTCAGACCATGCCTATTGAAAGTCAACAAAATTAGTTTATTAATAACTTCACAAATAACAAAAATGATATTATTTTCAGACTGGCTAGTGTTCAAAGATAGGAGACAATTTTTCAAAAGCCGGTGAGCAGTTTTAAAGTAACACGTAAACTGAAATTACATTTTCTCGAGAACTACTTACAGAACATGCCTATTGATTTTCAGGTAAATTGATATATTGTTTGTCACAAAAGCTTATCTTCCGTACGATATATTAAATAGCACGCATTCTGTCTTTTTTTAACATAGACATATTCTTTGATATGGACCAAAACATTAGTCGACTGGTCAAGCGGTTAAGCTTACTACATGGGTTAAGGCAGAGGCGCCGCAAATCGGCACAGTTTCAAGACACTCCTCGATCATTATTCTGGTCAATCTTGATTTTAGAAAGGTCATTGTTGCAATGCCAAAGTTGTTTGTATCCAACAATTATTTAAACAAATTATTAACCCCAGCAAGATTTTAACAATGTAAAGCTAATACCTAAAGCAAAAAAAATGTATCTTTCAACATGCTCCGAGTCCGAGAGATATATTTTGCCAAGTACTTCACTCAGTTTCTGAGTGCTTTCATTTGTTTGTTTGTTAGCAGGATTACTCAAAAAGTAATTACAAGATCTTTACCAAAATGAATGTACAGATAGATATGTGGTCAAGGACCATTCCATTAAATTTTGGGACCATTTCGGACCACGGTCCCAATTCTGGACCACTTTTTAGTATACTTTTTTAGACCTGCTAGTGTTAAAAGATAGGACAGAATTTTCCAAAAGCCGGCGAGCAGTCTTAAAGTAACAAGTAATCTGAAATTGCATTTTCTCGAGAACTACTTCATTTTTTAAAACAAGAGCCAAGAGTTATGATTTGTGATTTGTAATTTTAAAACATAATTTGATTTAATGTGCACGTTTTTGGATGCGAGTAGTTTAAAAAACCTATTTCTTTTCAAATTCACTCGTTTGATTTTCGCGTTGCTGTTCTATTGTTAGTCAACTGAAGCTATTGTTAATTGAAAGGCTTGTTACATACCGTAACCATTACACCAAACTCGCATACACGTCATGCTTGTAGTGAAATTAGCCTAAATCACAAACAGCATTAAGACACACACAAATATATATATATATTTCTTTTTTACCGGAGAAATCTTATGTAGGAGAATTTTACAGTAGGCGGAGGTATGCACTCTCGGAGTGGCTTTCTAGTTAATTATATATTTTAGATTAGACCATCTTTTTGAAAAATAACACATGTTAAAAATGTAGTATGTGATTCAAAGATTAAAATCTTATTCTATTTTTATATGGATTTGTTAAACCAAAAGGAATATTACTGAAAAAATTACAGATCTCAATGGATAAATAAAATAAGCAAAAAGAAAAACTTTAAACAGCCAAAATGAAATTTCAGAGCTTTAGGATAAAACAATAATCTAGTTTCCTAAATAACATTAATAATTAATATATTTATTTATGGGTTTTTAAATAATACTTAATTTTAATTAATTATTTTAGTTTAAATATTATTTTAATTTGTAAATTTTAAATGACAACTTTACCTGGATGAACTTTCATTGTTTAACATGTACAATCCTATATATTTGTTGTTGTATAGTTTTCAGAACATTGCAATTAATTCTTAAAATAAAGGTTTAAGATGGTTTTAAATAAAATTGACAAAAATGTTTGTGATCAGTTCAGTTAGTAATCAGCGCAAAGTTGTGTCTTGATCTAACCGGGTACCCATTTATACACCTGGGTGGAGAGAGGCAAACGTAAGTAAAGTATCTTGCCTAAGGATACAAGCAATGCGGCGAGAGTGGGATTCGAATCACAATCTCACGATCAGTTGTCCAACGTCCAACATACTGCACCACACGCCCTTATTTTAATAGATTTAATAATTTATATTTGTAAAAAAATAATTTGTTGAAAATTTGCTGGATTTTTACAAGAAGTGTACAGTACTTTATTGTATGTTTATGGTATTTTAAAAGCATTTTTGTTATAATTGAAATGTGTTTTGACGTAATTTCTTCATTATGAATATTACACTAGATCTATTTATATAACCATGCAGTATATTAATCGTTGTTTGATCGCATCATTGGTTCTTTACACTTTAAAGATTCCATATGAATAATAATACAAACAGAAAGCCATATTAAAAGAAACACAAAAGATGTCAATTGAAAGCAGGAAATACCAGTGAAATATTTTAGAAGAAGCTAGCTTCAATCAACTTGTTGTACTTGATAAAATAAAATTTGGTTTTAAATGCATTCTACTGTATTTGTTACAAATTGAAAATTTTTGTTGGCAATTGACTAAAACCAATGCTTACCATTAGTGGTATTAATGTTTTAGTATGTTCCTAATAATGTCATGTTTGCATGTCATTTTCTAATCCATTTTTAGCATGTTTTATGTTGCATGCTTTGCTCTTTTTTATAAATATATTTTAATTATGCATATTTTCAGCTTTTAATATCTAACCCATCATGGAAACTATGTCATGCACTGGACATACAGTCGGTAAGTATTGCATTGCATGAAATGTTAACATAATAATAAGAACAAACTTTCCTTGGAAGTAGTTTATACACTTTAAAAATTATAGATGAGTTAGGGTACAGTAGGCCTACTATGCGTTTTTCCAAAAAAATCCATGGAACATTGTCTAAATCTTTATCACTATACAAATATTTGATTGCAGTTTGAACTACATACACACTACATAAAAACTTCATCACTTGACATAATGTCATCTTAAGTATACATGAGAAATGCAATATTTACGTGAACTTTGGTTGAACTTTAGTCTATTAATGTCTAATATGAAATCCAGACACACTGTTATCAGGTGTATTATGCAATTCATTTTAAGTCTAGACTTAACAATAAAATTGAGGAAGGAACATTTTGAGTTGTCACTAGATTTTGAAATTTAAGTTTTGATTAATAAATCTTATGTATTCAGTCTTCCATATCATGTAGGTTCCTCAACAAGGAAAGTCAAATAAATATGGTTTGAACTTGTAAAGCTGTATTATCCCTTAATTATGGTAGCATATTGTAAAAACATATAATGCGACCTACCGCTGATAGTTTAAAAGATCAGCTTGATCATGCAGAAAGAAGGTCATATTTTGGCTTTAAAACTTGCTGAAGGGTGATGTTGTCTTCAAAATGTTCTTCCTGTTTGTAAATTAAACATAGTCTTGGGTGGTGTTTAACCTATGATGTTGGATTGATTTTAATCTGTAAGTTATTGTCAAATTGGTAGTTAAATACACCTGTACTTACTTCTTTAAGTTAGATTGTTTGTTGCTACTGTCTTCTTTAAGATTTAATTGTCTCTTGCTATAATTTATACTTTTTACTTTCTATAGCTATATAATTTCTTATTTAAGTTACATTGGCTGTTGCTATAATTTATTCTTTAGGCTAGATGTCCTTTACATATTAATGTTATCTTAAAATCATAACGTGTATACATTACCCTGCATTGTCCTTTAATAAATGAATCTATATTTATGTTTAACTCTTAATTACATTGTTAATTATCTTATGAGAGAAGCATAAGAAGCATTGAGAAAACCGAGAGGTTCTCGTGGTGGCAGAAATAAAAGTCGTAAGATTAAAGTCGTTATTGGTAATGGGCGTAGGCCTAGGCCTACCACCATGGCCGCCCTCAACAAAAGTGGCTCTTCTCGAAATAATCTGGTCACAATTAAACTACGTAGATCAAGAGTTTCTTGTCCGAGACTTTTCCTTGCTAATGCCCGCTCTGTTAAAAATAAGATTGATGAATTTGAAGCCACCACTTCCAAATTCAAAGTCGATATAGCTGTGTTAACAGAGACTTGGCTGAATGATGCTACTATTGATTTTGTGAATTGTTCCGGTTTTAAAAAGTTCACGAAGAATAGATGCAACAAGAGAGGTGGTGGTGTTGCTATTTTTGTTGGTGATGATTTTGCCTGTGAATCTTGCATTGCACATGGTAGCTGTAATTTCGAATGCTTTTGGATAAAGACATCTATTCCAGGCAAGTCAAATCAAGGTAGTCACTTTTATATTGGAGCTATTTATTATCCTCCGTCTGCCGCTAATGCGGATTTGTTGATTGAGCACATTGTTGATACAATTGATAACATTCGTTCTATGGATTTCGCTGCTCCTATTGCTATTTTGGATGACTTTAATGACCTAGATCTAGCTGAGCTGGAAGTGAATGTTGGACTGTCGCAAGTTGTTAACTTCGCTACACGAAAGGATGCCCTGTTGGACAAGATATTTTTGAGTCGTGCTGATCTTTACCATCTTCCGCAACGCTTAGCGCCACTGGGTCGGAGTGACCATAATGCCATCCTATTGGAACCACTGATTGAATTACCTCAGCACAAGCGTCTATCAGTGCGTTCTCAGCCATATCGTGACTCCTCTGTTTTGTCCTTTGGTCAATGGGTTACAACCCATGAGTGGAATGATGTGCTGAATATTGAGGACGTCAATCGAAAAACCAAAATGTTCTCTTCAATTTTGAATGGTGCTTTTAACAAGATATTTCCTGTGCTGATTAGGAACAAGCGCACTGCTGACAAGCCCTGGATGTCCGACAAGATTCGAAGATTAATTGACTCTAGACAAAATTTGTTTCGTAGGTTTGGATGAGTGGCGTTCAATTCGCAACTTAGTCCAAGATTGTATTAGAAAGGCTAAAAACAAATATTATTGTAATTCCTTATTAAGTCTTAAACGTAACAACCCTGCCATGTGGCATAAAGGTATTAAACAACTATGTAATCTTAAGACTAAAAATACTAATTTCACCTTGCCTGGGCTGTCCAAAGTTGAAACTGCCTCTGATGCCCATTTCTCTAGTGTTTGTAATGCCATCCCTCCTCTTAATTTAAACGATTTGCCTGCTTATCTCCCAGCCCCTGGGCCACCACCTTTAATATATGCTGGTCAGGTCCTAAAAGCCCTTTGTAATCTTAAGCCTAACAAAGCTGGCCATCCAGATGAACCTCCTATTAAACTATATAGAGATTTTGCTCCTGAACTTGCTGAACCTGTTGCGGATATCTTCAATCATGCATTGAAGGATGGTGTTTTCCCCGACCTTTGGAAAAGGGCTACTGCAGTTCCCATTCCTAAAACTGTGAATGCTAGTTCTGTCTCTGACCTTAGACCTATTTCCCTTACCTATGTTCTTGCCAGGGTATTTGAATCTTTTATTGTTAAGTGGATTCTTGAAGATATTAAGGGTAAATTAGATTCTCGTCAATTTGGTAGTAGGAAAAAGGCTTCCTCAACTCACTATCTTGTTAGTCTTATTGACTCTACACTCAAAGATGTTGAGAAGGGTAAATGTTATGTTAACCTATGTGCCACTGACTTTACTAAAGCTTTTGATCGTGTTGATCATAATGTTATTATTATAAAGTTGATTGAACTGGGTGTGAGGTCGTCCATAATTCCCATCGTCTGCAGCTTTCTCACTTCCCGTTCTCTCAACACCAAGTTTGCTGGGATTTTGTCATCTTCAAAGTCACTGACTTGTGGTGTCCCACAGGGGACATTGCTTGGCCCTGTACTTTTCCTAGTACTTATTAACGATGCTTGTGTTGATTGCTGCAGACGATGGAAATATGTGGATGACCTCACCCTTGGGGAGGTCGTTCGCAAAGGTGATTTGCCTTCCATGCAATCCCTGTTAGATGATCTGAGTGTTTGGTGTTCATCCAATAATAAGATACCCAAACCCTCCAAATGCCATATCTTGGTTGTCAATTTTCTTAAGGACAAGTCGGATGATATTATATCGCCTTCGTTTAGTCTGAGTGGTTCCATTTTACAAGTAGTTGATCACTTGACGCTTCTTGGTGTAATCATTCAAAATGACCTGAAATGGGAACTTAACACAAATAATATTGTGTCTAGAGCTTCTAGACGTTTATTTTCCTTGTGCATTTTGAAGAAAGCAGGAATCTTAATTAATGATCTGTTGACTGTTTATATGGCGTATAAACCTAGGAAAAATATTTTTAAATATTCTTAATTCTAGGTTAACACAATTTACAAATAGTAAAAAGTTAATTCATGAGGAACAAGCAGGCTTTCGTAAGGGATATAGAACGACAGATAATATATTCATTTTAGATACCCTCATCTCTAAATACTTAGATAAAAAGCGGGGTAGGATTTTTGTTTGTTTTGTTGATCTTAAACGTGCCTTTGACTCTATAAATCATACACTTTTACTACATAAGTTGAAATGTATCGGTGTTTCAGGCAGAATGTCACACATAATAAATTCCTTATACCAAAACTTATCTGCTCATGTTAAAATTGGCAACAAACTTAGTCCATCTTTTAATTGTTCGATTGGAGTACAACAAGGTTCTCCGTTGTCGTCTTTACTCTTTAATATTTACATTAATGATTTGAGTGGTATACTTAATCAGGTAAACGATTTCATTCAAATTGGAGATTGTCATATGAATCATCTTCTTTATGCAGATGACTTAGTGCTTGTTAGTGATACGGTGAAAGGTCTCCAAAAATTAATAAATAAACTTGAACTTTATTGTGATACTTGGAAACTTACTGTAAACACTACAAAATCCAAAATTATGGTTTTTAAAAATGGCCGCAATTTAAGGAACATTGAAAAATGGAAGTATAAAAATATTCAATTAAAAATTGTTAATTCGTATAATTATCTTGGTGTTATTTTTAGTTCAAATGGTGCATGGAACAACTCAATGCAACATAATCAACAAAAAGCAAATCAAAGTTTATTCTCCTTAAAATCATTCATTTATCGTAACTTATCTTTTCTTCCAATTAATACATGGAACCATATCTTTGATGTGAAAATACTTCCTATTTTAACGTATGGAAGCGAAATCTGGGGAATGTCAGATAGCACAAACATTATAGAAAAAACACATACTAAATTTTGTAGATATTTATTGCAAGTTGGAAAAAATGCACCAAATGCCGCTGTTACTTCTGAGTTAGGTAGATTACCACTTTCTGTGGATTGTTTAGTTACAGTTATAAGATTTTGGTTACACATTATTACTTTAGATCATGACAGATTCATTTTTAAGTGTTATGAGTTTCAACTTAGAAAAGTTAACCGTAATGAGAATTGTTGGGCACAACAGGTCAAACACTTACTCTTTTCTACTGGTTTTGGTTATATATGGTTACAACAATATGTTAATAGTAAAGGTTTATTTTTGAGAGAATTTAAGTTGCGCTTATGTGATATTGAAAAACAAAAATGCATTCAAAAATTTAGTTTACATAATAAGTTAAGGCTCTTTTCTCTTTATAAAAAAGAAATATGTTTAAGTTATCACTTGACCAACATCATTAATTTTAAACAAAGAAGATTATTAACTAAGTTACGTTTAGGGATATTAGAGCTAGAAATTGAAAAGGGCAGATGGGAGGGTGTAGAAAGATATAAGAGAACGTGTAAATTATGTAAAAAGAACATTGTTGAGGATGAATATCATTGTATTTTGCAATGCACATTTTACAATGATTTAAGAAAAAGTTTTATTCCAAGATTTATTCGTGTTTTTCCTTCTATTAATAAGCTTTGTTTATTACTTTCCAACACAAATTTTACTTATAATTTAGGAAAATACGTCTACTTTGCTTTTGAAAGAAGAAACCATTATCTTAAGTTATAGTTAATTTTTATTTGTTTGTATTAGGGCCAAAGGCCAATATACTTTGAACCAATAAATTCCCTGAAAAGGGGGAAAAAAAAAAAAAAAAAAAAAAAAAAAAAAAAAAAAAAAAAATATGGCGTATATAAGACCTATTTTAGAATATGCTGCCCCTGTTTGGCATGGCGCTATCACTAAGGACATGTCCAAGTCTATTGAAAAGGTACAAAAGAGAGCATTGCGTATCATGCTAGGTTACAACTATTTGTGCTATGATCATGCATTGTCTGTTACTGGTTTACCTACTCTTGTTGAGAGAAGAAACAAACTTGTGTTGTCTTTCGGGGAAGGCTTATTAAAATCCGAGCTGTTTAGAGAAATACTTCCCCCTCTTCATAAGCCAGCTCGGTCTCTCAGAGTCAACCGCTTTCTAGAAGTACCTCATTGTAAAACCAGCAGACTTAGGTCGTCTCCAGTTCCCACCATGGTGGATATAATTAATAGGCACCACTAGCTCTTTTTTAGATATGTAATAAGTGAATGTTTTAAGGTTTTTTATTGATGTATGTTTTTAATTGTATGGTACGATATCTAATTTTATTAAGATGTTTCTATTTTTATAGCAATTTTAACTAATTTTTAGTCATTTGTAATACATTTCATTTCAGTCCTTGACTGTCGTTTTGTAATATATTTTTATATACCGAATAAATAAAAAAAAAATAAATGTTTGGTGTTTTATGCTCTTTTATGTTCATACATTATATTGTCGTTTAATCACCACTCTGTTTACTATTCTTACCATTGAAACATAAAATTGTTGGTGTTTTATACCTCCTTGCTTGAGTGTTTAATATTCCACAGGGTCACTTGAGCTTGAGTGGGATTTCAATAGCTTAAAATGACATTTGATAGGCGACAGTAGCCTGCAAAGTGGCTTATTTTGGTAGTTACAAAGCACTATGAAAGTAGATAGATAGTAACATTCCGTACTGTGTTTGATGACTGCAAATCATAAATCGTAGCCTAATTTATATTAACATAATTGATATTTCATATGAATTTGTGGAAATAAAATTCTCCTTTATTTGATAGTCAACTTTAATTTTAAAAACAGATGATATACTGTACAGTTAAGTTTATTTTGTAAAAAGTTGATATAAAATATGTTTAAATTTCATTGCAGAATCATCCAAAAGTTTGAAAGCAAGTAAATTTAATGAGGAAGTGTACGAGAATTGTTTATCTTCAACAGTTCATGATTTAGAAGGCACAATTGATGAATCTCTTGAAGATGAACTCAATGATTTGATTAAGGAATCTCAGAAGTGCTTGGAGTTTTATATAGATAATACTGACTTAACAACAAACACTTTAAATGTACCAAAAACAACATCTTGTTTATTAACTGAAGAATATAAAGCAGAGGATGCACAAGTCAGTACAAATATAAATGTTGTTGAATGCAATGAATTATTAGAAAACAACATTACCAGAAGTGGAATCAATGAATCAAATTCTGTTTTGACAGTTCGTAATTGTGAAAAAAGAAAGACAAAATTAGAAGAAGACCCTGGTGTTTTAAAATATTCTGATTTTAGATCTTCTGATCCAATCTTGCCAGATAGTTTAGAAAGTACTGACACAACTCCAAGGAATTCATTTGTGGGGAATACTACATCTGAATTAGAAGAAGACCCTGGTGTTTCAAAATATTCTGATTTCAGATCTTCTGATCCAATCTTGCCAGATAGTTTAGAAAGTACTGACACAACTCCAAAGAATTCATTTGTGGGGAATACTACATCTGCATTAGAAGAAGACCCTGGTGTTTCAAAATATTCTGATTTTAGATCTTCTGATCCAATCTTGCCAGATAGTTTAGAAAGTACTGACACAACTCCAAGGAATTCATTTGTGGGGAATACTACATCTGAATTAGAAGAAGACCCTGGTGTTTTAAAATATTCAGATTTCAGATCTTCTGATCCAATCTTGCCAGATTGTTCAGAAAGTACTGACACCACTCCTAGGAATTCATTTTCAGAAGATTCCTCATCTGGGTTAGAAGAAGGAGACAACATGAGGTGGAAAAAGAAAGGAGACCATCCAGAGTATTCAAAGGAGGAGTTCATGGAGGAATATTCTAGACAAACAAGCTCTAAGAATTCACAGAAAAAAGCTAGAAATCCAGCTAGAAAGGACTCTGTTCAAAATAACAATGTATTTGAAGTTGAACAAACACAACAGGCCAGTGGCATGAACCAAAATACTACACAATTGAAACATTATCCTGACGCTTTAGAAAATAGAGAATTGACTACAAATTCAAGTGACTTACAGCACCAAAAGGTACAAACAGGATTTGGCGGAGGAATTTTTATTGCACCACCAAAACCACCAAGAATTCAGTCTCAACTGAGTGAATCGTCAATAGAAAATGATATACAGTCAAATCCACCTAAAACAAACAGGAGTATGAGTTTACCAACACCACCACCAAAGCCCAGGAGGAGATCAGTAAAAGATGAAAAGGGCAATGAGGCAGAACATTTGGGATCAGCTACACAAGTAGATATAAATCAATCACAAATTACTATGAGATCAATGGGTCAGCAGAATGGAAGTGACCTTGTTAGAAGGGATCATTCAGAAACAGACTACAGAACAGCAAACCATCAACTGTCTTGTGATGTGGGTGATTCACCAGTTGGAAACAACAATGAAGATAAAATAGTCATACGCAATAAACAAACAGACAGTTGTCGTTCAGAAATCGTTAAAGAACATCGTAAACAGAGTTTGAAACAATTAGCAACACCAGACTTTCCTGATGATGGTTATTTGAGAGATGACATTACCAATGATCAATATGAAGATTCTGATACTGATGATCAATACTTTGATGCTGAAATGCACTTTCGTGGTTGGACGTGGGTGTACATTGGTGATGATGATGAATTAAATGCTAAGTTGCAGAGTCAAGGTCATGGTAAGTTTTAAAATGTTATCATGCAGTAAAATATGGATACAATGCAATCAATTACTGTACAGTACAGTAGTACTAAAGTACCATACAGTATTTACTTATACATATGTTTTTTGTTATTATTGCTAGGGATATATATAATAATTTTAAAGTATTATAATCTTTTGTATTGATCATTTTAATCCCTTTTAAACAGATTATAAGAATAATAAAGAAGAAGATGATGCGTTTAAAGATGATACAAGTTCTATCTCAACTACAGCCTCAGAAAAAGAGTTCAAAATACAAGTTAAAACAAGCATTGTACGAAAATGCTCTGAGATTGACTATCAAAGAGTGTCTATGTATGGTATGTAGAATATATGATAGTACAGCACAAGGTATTATTAATGTGTTAAAAGGTAATAATATTCATTTGTCTTCCAGCAAGGGAAAGAGATATATGTTTAAATAAGAAGAATGGTCTATTTGGTCTGCGTATTCAAAGAAGTCGCCCTGTTGTTGTGACTGAGGTTGATAAAGGTAATCATTGTTTTTTAAAGCCTAAGATATACTAAATGAACATTATTTGAAACTCATGGTACTGTATGGGTATTCAAAGAAGTCGCCCTGTTGTTGTGACTGAGGTTGATAAAGGTAATCATTGTTTTCTAAAGCCTACAATATACTAAATGAACATTATTTGAAACTCATGGTACTGTATGGGGAATTTCCATTCTAATATTTGTGTGAAATCAAACTGAATGAATTTATTGTTTAATTATTACACAGGTGGTGCAGCTGAAGAAGCAGGAATTAAAGTTGGTGATGTAATTCTTAGTATTAATGGAAATGATGTTAGCAGAGCACCGCATTCTGAGGTTGTTAAGCTTGCATCAAGTCAAAATGGTGAATAAGTAATTAGACCTCTTCTGGTATATAGCTTCCTTTTATTTTGGACAACCACCATAAAAGTCTTCCATCAAAGTCTAACCCACACCAGAAACCTTAGATTACCTCCAAGTACTATTTTTGCCACAAGCCAACCCTTGAGATTCCAACACTCTGCAGAATTTGATTTAAACTCTAGAAATTAGATTAAAAAAAATTATGATTGTTATTTTTTAAATTTAATTTCATAATAGCATTTATTATAAGATTTAAAATTAGTTTATATAATTTTATTTTTATAGAGAAGGATGAGTTAATGTTAGTAGTTGGCACAAATGTATGCAACAGTTTAAATGTTGCTTCAGATCAAGCAGTGATGTCGGGTTATATGTACAAGAGAGGTGACAGTGGAATAATGCAGTCCTGGAAGAGACGGTGGTTTGTTCTTAAACAAGACAACTGCTTGTACTATTACAAAACTCAACAGGTACAATTAGTACCACTTATTATTTACTATAAACATAAAATATGTTTCATTCATTCATCCATTTAATCTTTTATTCAGAATCTCTGGTCCATAGAAAGTAAAATTACATATAAATTATTATTTTTTCTCTTTATTTTACTTTTTATGTATACTTTCTTTAGGATATAGATCCACTAGGTGCAATTGTTCTTGCCAATTACACTGTTGCAAAAGCATTCAACATTGATAAACCATTTGCATTCAAGCTGAAGAAGTTTAAAGCTAAAACATATTACTTTTACACTCAATCTAAAGAGGAATTCAACAGGTAAGACTAATTTATATTTGTACTATATGATTGTGTAAAGTGCTTACTACTACTGCTTATACATAGACACAACCTAATGTGACAGAATACAAAAACATGAAAAGATTAATTAAGATTAATAAAATCAGATTTTAAATAGGCCATTTTGTAGTTTAAATAGATATCCAAAGATATAAAAAGACAAAACAAACCGCTAAATTCAACGGCAGCCAATTTGACTATTTTTTGTTTTAAATTTCAGTTTTTTCAGGCAAATATTTTTTTTTTTTTTTTTTCAATTTTTGGTCAAAGTGAATAACTATTATGGAACATATTGGCATTTTCAACAACAAAAATTGAAAAAAATTATTTTTTTCAGGGGGAAAATATATATTTAAATCATAAAATAAATATATTAAAATATTTGCTCTTTTTTCTTGTTTTTCATCTTCCATGACAATTATTACAAAATGGTTAAACTTGTTTTTTTTCTTTTTATTCAAAACAACTGTTTACAGATGGACTTCTGATATCACCGATGCTACACATCAAACTATAAATTCTAATATTTGGATGGGAATCAGTTCACATAATGTTCAAATTTCAGCATTATCAATTAATAACCCTGAATGTACAGGATACTTAACAAAGCAAGGTGCACATCGTAAGAACTGGAAGCGTAGATTCTTTGTCCTCAAAGATGCATGCATGTATTATTATGAGAATAACAGTTCTCAAAAAGCTATTGGTAAGTCTCTCTCTTTCTTAATTGGTCTTTCCAATTTAGTTGTCTATATTAAATCTTTTAAATTAAATTTAATGTTTTTATTTCAGGTGTTGTTCATTTCCATGGTTACACAATCCAAGAAATTGGTACAAATAATAAGAAGTTTTTGTTTGACTTAATACCCCCTGAACTAGAGCTAAGAACATACCATTTCCAGGCAGACCATGAAACTGACCGAAAACGGTATGTTTTGCATGTGCTAGCTATTAACTCTGTTTCATACTTTATAATAAAAGAAAAATATTTTAATTTTTAACCCGAATGAATGTGAAAATATTTGTCGTGAGGTAATTTCCCGAATGATCGTAAAATCAAAACGGTACTGGGTTTTGGTCTACTAGCGTTCCTGCTCCAAACTAGTCATCTCAGCTTTATCCCCATCCTATTTCAGTTCATTTTAATATGATTTATATACATAATACACTACTACATACATAAAAGTACTAGTTTAAATGTGTCTTTGCAGATGGGTAGCAGCGTTGGCATTGTCAATAGGCAAGTGGATCAGAACAGATATCTGTAACTCAGATGATGAGGAAGATTGTGAGATGCTCATTTGATGGATGCTTAGAATTAGTACACATTTATGCAATGTAAACACTGTTACATCAAATTGTTACTTTTACCTTGTATGCTACTACATACCATATCTCATTTTTCACATCATATGCTATACAAATCCAAGTTTATCTCACTTTCACCTTGTATGCTACACAGCCTACTAAATCCTAGTTTATCTCACTTTCACCTTGTATGCTACACAGCCTACTCAATCCTAGTTTATCTCACTTTCACCTTGTATGCTACACAGCCTACTCAATCCTAGTTTATCTCACTTTCATCTTGTATGCTACACAGCCTACTAAATCCTAGTTTATCTCACTTTCACCTTGTATGCTACACAGCCTACTCAATCCTAGTTTATCTCACTTTCATCTTGTATGCTACACAGCCTACTCAATCCTAGTTTATCTCACTTTCACCTTGTATGCTACACAGCCTACTCAATCCTAGTTTATCTCACTTTCATCTTGTATGCTACACAGCCTACTAAATCCTAGTTTATCTCACTTTCACCTTGTATGCTACACAGC